>NC_141170.1:2415000-3822500 GCF_055505025.1 Bos grunniens
AAGAGGCTCACATCGCCCTGGTGCAGGGGTTGGGGAGGCTCGCGGGTTTGCTTGGCTTCTGTGGCAGCCTCCACCTGGCATCCCACGCCCACCTCGGGGGGTCCCACGCCACCAAAGCCCTGGGAGAGGCTGACAGTGGCGTCCATCCTCCCTGTGCAGGGGCTGGGGTCTTCTTCCTGTCTTCCACCGAGGGAGACCAGATCAGCTTCCTGTTCGACTGCATCGTCCGAGGCATCTCCCCCACCAAGGGCCCCTTCGGGTTGCGGCCGGTTCTCCCAGGTGAGTGCATGGTGGGTGGAGGGGGCGCCTGGCCTGGCAGGAGGGTTGGGGGTGCTGCTGCTGTGACCCCCCACTGGGCTCCCAGGGTGGGGGGCGCTCACACCTGCACAGCCCCTCCTCCACAAGACGCTCAGAGGCCGTGGCTTCGGGGACCAGCATGAGACCACAGCCTGGAAGCGCCCTGCTGAGACCTTCTGAGCGGGGCCTGCCTCCCAGACCTGGCTGGGAGCCTTGCCCCAGGTGGCTGGGGTCAGGTCTCTGGCCCCAGCTGAGCCGGTGTTTGGGCTGGAGGCCGCCTTGTGAGGTGGGGTCTCAGTGTCCACACGTCGGGGTGGTGGGGGCAGGGGCCGCCGCACTGAGCTGGCCTGGCTTTCTCCCCGCTTCCCTGGCGTGGGCGGGGCGCCCCTCTTATTCAAGAGTCCTGGGCCGGGAATGCTGCCGGCCCCCGGAGGGCATGCTAGCCGGGCACTTCCTCACACCGGGTGAGCTCTGTCCCTCCCACCAGCTCGGGGACAGCCGCCCTGGGAGGGACAAAGGGGCCCTGGGCATCGCCGCTCCCTGGGACCGAGGCCCTCTGGGCGGTGGTACCCAGGACTGCCGCTGCTGCCCTGGCCCCCGTGAGGGGCGCTTGTCCCTGGTCCAGGTGGGAGACCAAGGCCTGCGTCGGGCAGCAGCTAGTCACTGAGCTCCCAGCTGTGGCCTCCTTGCCTGAGCCCCGCAGCTGGACAGGGGTCAGGTGGGCCTTCTCGGGAGGCTGGGGCTGTGCTAGGTCCCCCCTTTCTCTACCTCGGCCCCTGGGCCCCCAACCCCTGCAGTGAGCTGGGGGGAGGCGGGGAGATGAGCTGCAGGGACGGGGCTCCTGGGACCAGAGCCCCGCTGCCCAGGCTCTGCTGGGTGGCACGGCTGTGCCCTCTGCTGGCACCTTCCTGCCTTGCAGCCACAGGTGGGTGTGGGTGGCATGGATGGGGAGGGTGTGGGCAGAGCAGGGGTGGACACATGGAGTGTGGACGGAGCTGGTGGGGCTCTGCCCTCTGAGCCTGGCTGGCATCCCACCGAGGCCCGTGATCGTCAGGGACTCTTGAGATGCGGCCTCCACTGGGTGTGCAGCCTTAACCCTCGGGGATCTTGGAGTGTCTCCTCCAGCCGACAGCAGCTCGCCCGGGGCCGTGCAGACACCAAGGCCCGGAGGCAGGGCCTGCCTCAGACAGACAGAGCTGCGAGGAGGAAGGGAGAGATTAGAGTTCCGAGGCTCCCCTGCCCTGAGCACGTGTCCTGTGCGTTCCTACCTGGGCCCTATCGTGACTGGGGTGCAGACGCGGATGCCAGGCTCAGGGAGGGCGAGGGGTGGGGCCGCGAGTCGTCCAGCGCTAGCGTCTTGCAGACCCGCCAGCCGCAGGAGGGTGTCCTGGCGTCCTGACCGCCCCCCTGGAGGGACTGTCCGCTTTGGGCCAGGGCTATCGGCTGGTGGTTGAGGGACTGTCCTTTCCTTGGGCCCAAAACACAGGATGGTGGCCGGGGCACCTGCATGGGGATGTTTGGGGTACCCTGATCTTGGGCTCCAGTGGCTGGTGTGCAGGCATGGCAAGGGGCTCCTAGGGGCTCTGTCCTGATGTTGGGGCTGGACCAGGGTCCTCAGGGCATCAACGGCATTGGGGTCATGGGGAGGACGCTGCCTGTTCAGGCCTGGGGCCGCGTCCTCACTGACACCCTGCTCTGCTGCAGACCCGAGCCCTGGGGGCCCCGCCCTGGAGGAAAGGGTGGCGCAGGAGGCCCTGGAAGCCCTGCAGCTGGAGAAGCGGCTCAGCCTCCTCTCTCACTCCGGCCGGCCGGGCAGTGGAGGTAGTGCAGTGACCCGGCTGAGGTCGGGGGAGGTCTGGCGGCCCTGGGGCTGGGGCCGCTCCTTTAAGCTGCCCTTCCTGCCCCCCTACCCCAGCTCCTGTCCACCCCTCTGCCCCGCTCACAAAGGGGCCACACTCACCCAGCTCCAGCCTGGATGCCGACTGGGCTGTGGTGCTGCCGCGGAGTCGGCTGGCGGGCTGGGCTTGAATTCTTTCCCACCCACCCGCGACACCGAGCATGGCTGCACCATCTGTGCCCAGAGCGGGGACCCGAGGTGTCAGCTGCTGGGAGCAGAGCCCCCCCACCCCGCCCCCGCTGCTGTGGTTCATGGGGAGAGGGACAGAAGGGGCTGACGACCCTTGAGGGGGCCCTGCAGCTCTCCAGAGGAGGGGCGGCACCGGGGTCTCCTGGGCCAGAGCAGAAGAGCCCTGCAGGTTCTCTGTCCTCGACAGCCCTACGGGTGCACGCTGGGGACAGCGGCCCGTCCAGGCCCCTTAGCAGGGGATCTCAGGTGTGCCCGGGGCTGCCGTCTCCTTAGAGAAGGGGGCTCACGTCTGGTTCCCAGGGCAACAGTTGGGAGAGCGTTGACGTGGAGAGGGGGCCGTCCTGGGGGGCAGACCCTTGGGGGCAGAGTCTGGGGAGGGGATGTGTGAGCTGTCCCAGCGTGATGAGCGCAAGCCCTCCGCAGGGCGGGGGGCCTCAGGGGCCGGGCGTCAGCCTCCCACCCAGGTTCCCCCACCCCCCGCCCACCTGAGTGGCTGAGCCCCTCTGCAGCCTCAGCCCCGGGCTCTCCCACCCAGGGGACGACCGCAGCGTGTCCAGCTCATCATCAGAGGCCAGTCACTCGGACGTCAGCGCCAGCAGCCGGCTCACGCCGTGGCCAGAGCCGTCCTCGTCTTCGGCCAGCACATCGCAGGAGGGCCCTGGGCTGGCCGCCGCCCAGGCCCCTGGGGAAGCCACGCCGGGCACCGCCAGGCCCGCCCCAAAGCCGCTGCGGCCACGGCAGCTGCAGGAGGTTGGCCGCCAGAGCTCCTCGGACAGCGGCATCGCCACGGGCAGCCACTCCTCCTACTCGGGCAGCTTCTCGTCATGCGCGGGCAGCAGCCTGGACGTGTGGCGGGCCGGCGACGAGCTCGGCTCCCTACTCAGCCTGCCGGCGGCTGGGGCCCCGGAGCCTGGCCTGTGCGCCTGCCCGCCCGGGGTGTCTGAGTACCAGGTGCCCGCCGCCCCACGGCCGCACTACGACACGCCCCGCAGCCTGCGCCAGGCGCCCCGGGACCAGCCCCCCGTTGCACCGGGCAGCCCCGAGGCGGGCACCGCCCGGGACTCGGGGTTTACCGCTGGCTGGCCTGGTGAGAGACGGCGGGGACCGGCGCCAGAGGCAGCGGCAGGGGCCGGCGAGTCCTGGGAAGCCGGCGCCCCCCACGCCGGGCCCCCTCCTGCGCTCTTTTCCGCGTGTCCCATCTGCGGAGGACTGAAGGTAAAGCCCCCTCCCTGAGGGTGGTGGTGGCCCGGGGTGGGCGCTGGGCTTGGTAGGCCGGGCCCGGGCTGAGGGTGGGGGCCCAGCCTGCAGGGAGGGCTGTTTCCTGGGCAGGTTCAGGGAGGCAGAACCCGAGGACCTCCCTGTGCCCCTCAACGTGCGTCCCAGGGGCCTCCACCTGCCTGGCCCTCGCGCCTCCTGGCTGAAGTTGCGCCCGCAGGTGTCCCAACCTTTGAACAGGACCCCGAGGCTCAGGGGGCCTGCTGGCTGGTGGGGGTCTGCTCTCGGGACCCTGGCACCTCTGTGGCTCACTCACAGCGGCCTCTTGTGGGCGGGGAAGGGCAGGGTCGGGCTCATGTGTCAGAAGCCTCAGGACCACCCCCCCCACTCCCACTCCTGGCCGAGCTGGAGGTCGGTGGTCAGGACCACAAGGTGCAGGGTGGGGCTGTCCATTCCCGTTCTGGGGCCCCAGGCACCGCGTGCGCCCTCAGGGGCGGCCTGCTCACCTGCATGGACTTTGGCTGCGTGGCCTGCTGTGTCCCTTGGCGCCGCGGTTGGTTCCGGACGCCCCCGTGGAAGGCGAGGCCCGTGGCCGCTCATCTGGGCTCCGGCCGGCGGGCATCCCGCGCTCAGCTCACCTGTAAATGTTCCGCTTTGTACCTTCAGTGTTGGCTGAAGACTGTTTGTTGCTCTTTTCACATTTTTAAAACCTGACACCGTTTGTAAGACCTTCTTAGACTGGAAATAAAATTGTTTTTTCTTACCGTCGTGTCCTTTTCCGTGTGGCCGGCTCTCTTCACCTCCTGCCCCAGCCCTGCCGCTTGGGGCCTTTCGCTGTCTCTGAAATCCAGGGGCCTCCTTTGGCCCGCGGGTCGCAGCTGCACAAGGCCCTGCCTGTCTGGTCGGCCTTAAGCCTGAACACGCCAGAAGCATGAACCAGGAGAGTGGCCTCGGCCAGCCCCCAGAGCCCGCGCATGCGTGTGTGGTGTGTGTCCGCGTGTGACGTGTGCATGCGCGTGCACTGTGTATGAGGCGTGTACGCAAGCGTGGCATGTGGCGTGCACATGCGTGTACACATGCATGCAGTTGCACGTGGCGTGTGCCCTGTGTGCACGTGTTGCATGTCCAGGTGATGTGTGTGATGCGTGTGTGCCAGGTGTGCGCACGTGTGCCCGTGTCTGCGCGCGCTCACTGGAGACCACAGCGCAGTCCTCAGTGGTCCGCTCGGGCTCAGGCAGGTGGCTCCCTGCGTCCAGAGAGGGTGGACCCCCCCACCTTCTGGGTCAGCGAGAGTCCTGGCTCTGAGCCTGAAGCACCCCGGTCCCCAGTCTGCCCCGTGTGGGCGGCAGAGCAGCCGGGACTCCCCCATCACAGGCTCCCTGCATGTCCTGGGGGGCCACGTCTCAGCCTTGGTCACTGCTTGGTGGGGACCCGGGTCCCAGGTTTCCTGGGAGTGCTGAGAGCAGCCTCTGACCCGGCCCCTGCAGGACTGCAGTGGGAAAGGCAGGCTGGGGGATCTCTCCCGTTGGAGCCCCCTGCCCCGTACATGGGATGGCAGTGCTGCTGGTCTGGGGGGCCAGGGACTGGCGAGACAACGCGTCTAGTGGGAGCTTTTCCGTGGGAGTCTTCACCACACACACCGCTTCCATTTCCCCCTAGCGGGCCCGCCGGCCTTGCTGCCAAAGAGCGAGGTGCTGGGAGCGGCCGGAGCCGTGGGTGGGGGGCGTCCAGGCTCGGTCCCACCGGGCCGCCCCTCCAGCAGAGCCGGCGGAGGCCCTGGCGGCCCAGGGAACTGCCAGGAAGCCGGGAAGGCTGGAAGCTGGGCCTCCCTTCTGCTGGCCCCCTGCCCCGCGAGGGCGTCCTGGCTGTGAGCTCTGGGCTCCTCGTCTGAGGCTGATGGCTGGGACTTCGGGGAAGGGCGGTCTCGGGGGCGAGGCAGGCGGGGTGGACTGTGGGCAGTGCTCAGTGGGGGACCCAGGCCGGGGTGGAGCGGGTGGCCCAGGCCTTCCAGTGGGGGCCCTGGGCTGCGGGAGGCAGGGCCCTTCATGGCGGTGGCCCCTGACTACGGAGGCCCTTTGGGGAGGCTCCGGAGGAGGCCCGGCCCCCACGGTGGCCGCATCTCGGTCTCCCCTGAGCCCAGCGTGGCCCAGGGGACCGGTGAGGGCGGGGGGCGTCTCGCCTGGTGGGGCTGGGTGGGCCCCAGGACAGCGCCTCCCCACCACAAGGCTTCCAGCTCACCTGTGCTCATCTCTGAGCCCATGGGGCGGGTGACAAAGACATGCCCCCGCCCCCGTTCCCAGGGGGAGTCTAGCGTGAGGCTGTAGGATGGGCCTGGGTCCCTGGGCCTCGTGCTCCTCGCCCCCGCCCCCGGGGCCACCAGAGAGCCCCCCGCACCCCACGGGCCACGTGTGCCCGCCTGCCCCCACCTGGTCCCGGCCCCCAGGGAGGGCGGACAGGAGGGGCTGCTCTCGCGCCCCACCAGCACCTGGCTGCACCGTCGGGGCTGCAGGCTGTGCCCCGGGAAGCAGGCGCCACTGTGGGGGGGCTCCCAGACCCCCGAGGGCAGCCGGCTCTCATCCTGGGTCTCGGGGGTCAGACACACCCTCTCCGAGTCCCGGAGCCTGCCGGGGCCTCTTCACAGGTGGCGGGTCGGGGCTCCCAACAGGAGCCGGCCTGGGGCCGGGGCTGGGGTGCTGCGTCCTGAGTGTGGGCAGCACCTTTGCCCCCTTGAATAGCGGGTCGGCTTCTGCACCCGTTCCAGCTCACGGCCCCCCGGGAGGCCCCACTGCCAGTCTGTGCCCTCAGCCGCGCCGGGGTGCTGGGTCCAGCCCTGCGGGGGCCCATCTCCTCCTGGGTGTGCGAAGCGGAGCCCCAGGCAGAGTGACCGCGCCCACGGTGGGCCGCCTCCGCCCCACCCGCTCAGCCCCCGGCTCTGAGGTCTCCAAACCACCTTCCTCCTCCGGCCCATGTGCGCCTCCAATCAGACGCCCCAGAGTGGCCGCCCTGCAGTCTGGGGGCCTTGACTTATCTCACAGGGCCCCCAGGAGTGGCTCACCCAGGGTGCTCTGCTTAGAGCAGGTGGGCAGTGCTCAGGGGTGGCGTGACAAGCCCCTGAGCACCTCAGCTGACTACACACCTGCTGTGAGCGTGTGGCACGGCGCGGCTGCGGGCCACGTCCAGGGCCCCGAGGTGCCACCGCGTCGCCCCACATGGGCTGTGTGCGTGTCAGGGCAGGCGTGTGGGGCCCTGAGAGGGGGTGGACCCAAGGAGCCCGACCTCTGCCCGGGGTGGGGCTGGGCGGACGGCTGACATGTGTCTCCTTGGTCTAGGCAGCTGCTGCCACGCCCCCCGGGCTCCTGGTGACGCACACAGGTAGGCCTCAGCCTGGGCACCGGCGCCCATCAGCCTGGGGAAGGGATGTGTGGTCACAGTGGCCGTGGTCACGGCCCAGCCAGAGTGTCTGCCAGATGGGACATTGGGGGATAGCAGGAGAGGGGGACGGTGGGAGAGGGGGACGGCAGACAGTGAGGGGACGGCGGGAGAGGGGGACGGTGGGAGGGGGGACGGCGGACAGTGAGCGGGATGGTAGACAGCCCAACAGCAGCCCATGGCTGGGTGGGCCCTGGCTGAAGCTGGGGGGCACCAGGCAGCGGTTGGGGTCAAGGTGGCCGAGTATGTCCAGCCTGCCGTGGAGGGTGTGTGGGCAGGCGGGCGGGTCCAGAGCTGGCCTGGAGCCCCAACCTTTAAGAGGGAGCCTGTCCCCTGGGGGATAGAGAATGGAGGTGATGATGGCCCAGGGGAGCGTGGTGGGAGGGGGCCCAGGCAGGGAGTTAGGGGGACATCCCAGTACACGGGGACAGCTGGACAGAGCTGGCTCTGGGCTGGGAAGGCCTGGGCGCGTGGGAGGGGCCGCGGGTGGGGGCGGTTGGCCTGGCACGGCTGGGGGGGTCCACTCTGTGCTTGGTCCTCTTGGTTCATAGAGGCCACCTCCAGCCTGGGGGCGGGGTCCTTACAAGCTTAGGTCTTTCCCTCTCCTCTTCAGGGGGTGTGCCCCCTGTTTGGGGTTGGCCCCTGTAGGCCAAGCAGGGCTCAGGCCCGCCTGCAGTGGAGGGGGCAGGAGGGGAGGGTCAAGGTCATGGACATGCAGGGTCAGAGAGCGGCCATGGGGGAGCCCCATGCGAGGCGGCGTGGGGATCCCCCGGTCAGGATGGGGCTCTCAGGACCATCCTCCGATGACACGGAGCAGGGTTCTGCATGCTGCCCCCTGCCCCTTGCCCCCAGCACAGGGTGTGCTCCTGGGAGCGGCATCAGGATCTGCTGGGGGGCGAGGAAGCTCTCCTCTGGGCAGGGGGCTGGGGGGCAGCAGAAGACAATCGGACCCAGGCCGGGGAGGAGACGCTCAGGGTGGTCTGGCCGGGCCTGCTGCACGGCCAGGGAGAAGCCAGGGCAGCCCCGCTCCATCTCTGGTTGGCCCGGAGAGGACTCGGAGCGGCTTCGGAGATGCTGGCGAGATGCTCAGAGGGAAGGCTCAGGGAGGGAGACAGGAGGCCAAGGGGAGTCTGGCGGAGCCAGGGCAGGTGGTGGCCTCCGGGGGGCACCCTCACCCCATGCAGGCGGCCGGGGCGAGGCAGACCAGCCTCTCTGGGCTGCCACAGCCCTCCCTTCCCGCTCCTGCGCCCACCGTGGACCCAGACCTAAGGCCAGCCGCTGAGTAACAGGGAGCTTGTCCCCCAGGCCTCAGGTCAAACCCCAGCCCTCCCCTTGGCTTTCAGGAGCTGGGCCTCCTTCCCAGACTCCCCTCAGACCCCATCTCAGACCCCAAGGGCTCTCCTCACTCTAGCCAGGCCTTTGCCACCCCCTACACCCCCCAACTTCATCCCTTGGCACATGCCGCCTTCTCCAGGCAGTCTGCCCAGATTTCCCCTGGGCCCCTTGGTCTAAGAGCCTCCCCGAGGCGACTCTGCCTGTTATCTTGGGTTACACGGGCGAGGGTCTGCGTCTACCCCTCTGTGGGTCAGTGCCCACCCAAGCCTGGCCAGAGTGGGGTCCTGCCTTGCTGTTTGGGTGTATTGGGTGGGAGCTTGTAGCCAGCGTGAGCTTGGCAAGGCCAGGTTCTTCCCTGCCGCCCTGGGCGGGGGGGTGCAGAGGGCCCTGCCCAGTGCCACCCACCAAGGCTCTTTCTCTGCCCGCTGGGCCTCGGGGAGGACGTCTCCTTCTCGGGGGCGATGGGGTGATGGGCTCTGTGCTACAGACACAGTGGATTCACAGAGAGCCCTGAGCTCTGAGCCCTGCCTCAGAGCTGAGACGTCTGGGGCTTGGACTCACTCCCATCCTCTGCCTGACGAAGGCGCTCAGCCAGCTGCCCCGCAGAGCAGGGCCACCCCCTGACCTGGCCACGCCTCCGGTGGACGCCGCAGACAGCCAGGACCCTGGACCCCAATGAGGGCCAGCTGGGAGCAGTTTCTTTGATGGGGGAAGGGACTTGAAGTGCCCGGGGGCCATCCTGGAGGAGGTGTCACTGTGACTGAAAGTGTGGGTGGGCCTGGGCTCAGGGAAGGACTCACTGGCCCAGAGAGGGTCCCTGACACAGGTGGGGTGACCCAGGAGGACAGCTGAGAGGGGGAGGGCTGGGGGTTGTCAGCAGGGAAAGGCGGCGGCCTGGGAGGGGATTGGGCACTGGGGAGCCCAGGAGCAAGTGGTGGGGAGAGACGCTGGACGGTTGGGTGGCCAGGGGCTGAAGACAGAAGTGTGGTCGCTTGGGCTCAGTGGGGCCATCGGGGCCACCCCTGGGTGCCCGCTGTGTGTGTGTAGGCGGGGCAGGGAGAAACCTGGGTGGGGTGGGCAAAGGTGGTCGGGAAGATGGGGGGAGTCGGGGAAGCCGTGGAGAGGTGGAGGTGAGGCGCCAGAGGGGTGGGCAGCGGTGGGGAGCTCTTTTCTGGACCGTCTAGGGGGTCACCGCCTGGGGACTGATGGCTGCTGTCCCCACAGGAGCGCGGGGTCCTGGGAGGCCGTGCGGGGAGACGCCCACCTACGTGAATGTGCCCACCAGCCCCTGCCCTGCCCAGCGGCTTCACTACCTGGGCCTGCAGCTGCCGGAGGCGGGCGCAGGTGTGCGAGGTGGGTGTGCAGGCGAGGGGCTGACCCCCGGGGATCCGAGGGGTCTGAGGGGCCAGGGCCTCCGTGGGTCTGGGGGTCCGGGATTCGGGAGTCCCGAGGGTCCAGGGGTTCTGGGGGTCCGGGGTTTGGGAGGCTGGGGGCCGGGCGTCCAGGGGTCTGGGGCCTGGGGTCCAGGAGGTCTGGGGTCCGGGGGGCTCGGCCCGGCCGCGCTCACCCCGTGTACTTGCAGGGGCCGGCGCCTCCCGCTACGCGCTGATTGACGTCGCAGCCACCGAGGCGGCGCACAGGGCGGGGGCCCAGCACGCGCAGGCCCGGGAGGAGCGGCTGCCTGCGCCAGAGCAGAGGCCGAAGGCGGCCCCGCGGTGAGGCGGCCGGACCACGGCGACGCGCCTGGACGGCGGAGGGAGCGGCCCCGCGCCATCGCGGCGGTCGGGCTCGGAACCGAGGGTGGGCGCGCTTCCCCGGGCCCGGGGGGTGGGGGGCGGCGGCGGGTGGACGGACGGCTCTGGTTGCCCCTCTGACGCCTGCTCTGGCCCCCAGGCCGGCGGGAGGTGCCGCCTGGACAGGTGTCCGCAGCGGCTGCGGTGGACCCGAGGCAGCGTCTGGCTAGCAGTTTCTGGCCCTGGGATGTGACCTGCCCGCAACCTTCCCTGGAGGCAGCGGCCCAGTGACGAGGACCCTCGTCTCCAGCCCCGACGGGGGTGTGGGGCGTCCATCTGCAGGGCCCCACCTCCCGTCCCGTCAGCACTGCCTTGCGCCTGGAGGGCGTGGCCCTTGGGCCCTTCGGCGACTGTCGGCCTCCTGGGACCCACTGAGTTAGTCCTGTAAACGGTTTAGATCTTTAAAATCTCTTATGTTCCATTGTCAACATGGCCAGTTATTTCCTGAGCGCCCGGGCTCCTGCTGTATCCCTCTGGGGGCACAGGACAGACCCCTGGCCGGCGGGCGGGGGTTTCCCGTGGCCTTGGGGGTTGACCGGTGTGTCCATGACTCAGTGGGCAGGAGGGGTGGTCCTGGCTCCCCTGGCCAGTGCGGGTGGTCTGGGTGCTGGAAAGTTCCTGGAGTTGGTGGTGGGCTTTTTGTCCTCCTTGCTGGGCCGGACCCACCCACCCTGGTCTCAGAGATGTGATAGGGCTCTTCTGCCTGGCGGGGGCTCCAACCACCCCCCCAACCCCGCCCCCCGCAGACCCATGCCTACTGCCTCCTGCCGTGATCCCACCCAGTCCCCAGCAGGCCTCGGTTAGTCTGACCATGGGAAGCCTGTGGGACACCCGCCACGTGCTCTGCCTCTTGGGGGAGGGTCCCTCAGGTTGATGTGGCCAGGGTTGATGTAGCTCCCCTCCCCCACCAAGCCTGAGCCAGCAGGCGCCCCCAGTGAGATGCAAAGGCCCCGGGGCCGCTCCACACGCAGGTCAGAGTCTCACAGACCATGGACAGCACTCCAGGGGGAGCAAGCTTCTGTCTTTGCAAGTGGGGGAAAAGTGTGGCCAAGCACCCAGTCTGGGGCTCCTGCTGTGTTGGGGCCCCTCAGCTGGGGGTTGGGGTCTGGGCGGGCCACACGCTGCAGCATGGGGACAGGCAGTCAGGGTCCAGGTGTTACCCGTGGCCTCGGGTGGCTGGCGTCTGGGTTCTCCTGTTGTTGGAATAAGAGGAGCCCACCGTGGCTTCGTGATGCTGACCCAGGATGTGGGGGCACCCAGGAAGGGCCCCTGCACCCCCTTGGCCCTCTGCCCCATGGGTGGCCGGGGGTCTCCTGGGCAGCACCTGCCTGGAGGCACGTGGCCATGGGAAGCTGAGCAGTTCCCTATGGGGGTCTTCCAGGCCTGGCCACAGGCACCTTGGAGGGGCAGTTGAGGAGCCAGGAATCAGAATACCAGGGGCAGGCAGGGGTTTGTCCTGACACGTGACAGCCACCCTCTGGCCAGCGAGGCTCTGGGGTGCGGGGGCTAAGCCACACGGAGCCAAGTGGGAACTAAACAAATGCCTGCCCTTCCTGCAGAGCCGTGAAGGGTGGCTGGTGGTGGCTAAGTCCGTTGGGGTCACCTCGGCAAAACTGTTGCAGCCACCAGGGTTGAGGCATGCGGGCCACTGTGGCTGTGAAAGGTCTCGGGAGCCCTGAACCTGAATGAGGCCTGAGAAGGGTGCCTCGACTTTGCCAACAGAGGAGCACTGGCCTGGCCCCCGCGGGCAGCCCCGTCACTGCCCGCCCCACTCCTGTCCTGTCGCGCCCCCAGCCCTCAGGGAGACCCCGCAGGGTGCTGGACACAGAGCCGGCGGAGGGGTGCCCTGCAGCCTGGGGGCCTCCTGGGCCGGGAAGGGCTTAGCACCCTAATTCTGGAATATCAGTGTCAGACCGGAAGGCTTAATGTTTTTTGTTGAGGTATAATTGACAAATTATATTAGTTTTAGATGTACAGCATTACGGTTCTATATTTGTATATATTGTGAAATGAGCACCACAGTAAGTCTAGTCACCTTACAAGTTTCAGGATTTTTTTTTTCTTACAGCATCGCTGCCTAGAGCCGCGTGCTGGGTGCTGCCCCCGTGGCCTGGTTTGTAACCGGGAGCCTTTTGACTCCCTCTGCGTCATCATCCACTCCCCGTCCTCCATCTCTGGCAACCATGTTCATCTGTTCCACCCGTTCAGTTTTTTCTTTTTAGGTTGAACGTATATGTGAGACCATACATCTGGCTTTCTCTGTCCTAGTGCCCTCTTAGGTAATCCAAGTTGTCACAAATGGCAGGGTTTCATTTCTTAACGGCCAAGTAATATTCCACTTAGGAATAAGCTTCCCTTGTGGCTCAGCTGGTAAAGAATCCACCTGCAATGCACGAGACCTGGGTTCGATCCCTGGGTTGAGAAGATCCCCTGGAAAAGGGAAAGGCAACCCACTCCAGTGTTCTGGCCTGGAGAATCCCCTGGACAGCATGGTTGCAAAGAGCCGGACATGACTGAGAGCTTTCACTCTGGAGGCTGCACCCACCTACGGCAGTGCGTAAGGGCCGCCTTTTTCCACATCCTTGCCGACCTTTGGTATCTGTTGTCTTTTATATCATTTTACTTTTATGTTTCGGCTGCGCTGGGTCCATTGCTGCAGGGACTTCTCTCTGGAGGGGCTGCCCTCTACTTGTGGCGCCTGGAGTTCTCACTGCAGCGGCTTCTCTCGTTGCTCAGCATGTCTCCCGGGAGCGCAGGTTTCTGTAGTCGCGGCTGGGGGCTCAGGAGTTGTGGCTGTTGGGCTTAGTTGCTCCGTGGCATGTGGGATCTTCCCAGACCAGGGATGGAACCCGTCTCCTGCATTGGCAGGCGGATTCTTTGCCCCTGAGCTGCCAGGGAAACCCTGTCATCTTTCTAGTAATAGTGCCTGTGACCCGTGCCAGGTGATGTCTCGCTGTGGTCTTGGTTTGCATTTCCCTAATGAAACAGTGTCAGACTTAATTTTTCTGGGCTCCAAAAGCACTGCAGATGGTGACTGCAGCCAGGCAATTAAAAGACACTTACTCCTTGGAAGGAAAGTTATGACCAACCTAGATAGCATATTCAAAAGCAGAGACATTACTTTGCCAACAAAGGTTCGTCTAGTCAAGGCTATGGTTTTCCCTGTGGTCATGTATGGATGTGAGAGTTGGACTGTGAAGAAGGCTGAGTGCCGAAGAATTGATGCTTTTGAACTGTGGTGTTGGAGAAGACTCTTAAGAGTCCCTTGGACTGCAAGGAGATCCAACCAGTCCATTCTGAAGATCAGCCCTGGGATTTCTTTGGAAGGAATGATGCTGAAGTTGAAACTCCAGTACTTTGGCCACCTCATGTGAAGAGTTGACTCATTGGAAAAGACTCTGATGCTGGGAGGGATTGGGGGCAGGAGGAGAAGGGGACGGCAGAGGATGAGATGGCTGGATGGCATCACTGACTTGATGGACTGAGTCTGAGTGAACTCTGGGAGTTGGTGATGGACAGGGAGGCCTGGCGTGCTGCAATTCATGGGGTCGCAAAGAGTGGGACACGACTGAGACTGCACTGAGTGGTTAGTGATGTTGAGCGTCTTTCTTGTTGCTTTGTTTTTGCTGCCGAGTAATAAGAGTTCACACATTTTGGGTATTAACCCTTCTCAGGTACGTGGTTTGCAGGGCTCTTCTCCCATCCCACAGGCTGCCTTTCCTCTGCCCGTGCCTCCCTTGCTGCGCAGGGGCAGTTCGGTTTGGTGTAGCCCCACTTATTTACTGTTGCTTTTGGTGTCAGGTCCAAAAATTATCACCAAGACCGATGTCAGGGAGCTTACTGCCTAGGTTTTCTTTTAGGAGTTTTATGGTTTCCAGTCTTACATTCTTTAATCCATTAATTTTTATACATGGTGTAAGATATGTGCTGACTTGCTTCATTCGTGTCCAACTCTGTGACCTTGTGGCCTGTCACCCACCGGGCTCCTCTTGTCTCCAGGCAAGAATACTGGAGTGGGTTGCCATGCTCTCCTCCAGGGAATCTTCCCGACTCAGGGATCAAACCCACGTCTCTTCCGTCTCCTGCACTGGCAGGCGGGTTCTTCACCACCAGCGGCCCTGGTGTGAGACAGTGGCCCAGTTTTCCCAACACCGTTTATCGAAGAGACTATCCTTTCCCCATCGTATATTCTTGGCTCCTCTGTCACAAGTTAACTGACCACGTAAGTGGGGTTTGCTTCTGACCTTGGCTCTGTTCCACTCATCTGTGTGTTTTACAGTAGTGCCCTCGTTGTTCAGTCGCTCAGTCGTGTCCGGCTCTTTGTGACCCCCAGGACTGCAGCGCGCCAGCCTTCCCTGTCCTCCACTATCTCCTGAGTTTACTCAAACTCATGTCCGTCAAGTCGGTGATGCCATCCAACCATCTCATCCTCTGTCATCCCCTTCTCCTCCCGCCTTCAATCTTGCCCAGCATCAGGGTCTTTTCCAATGAGTCAGTTCTTCGCATCAGGTGGCCAAAGTGTTGGAGTTTCAGCTTCAGCATCAGTCCTTGCAATGAATATTCAGGACTGATTTCCTTTACAATGGACTGGTTCGATCTCCTTGCAGTCCAAGGGACTCTAGAGTCTTCTCCAGCACCACAGTTCAAAAGCCATCAGTTCTTTTGAATTGAAAGTTCAGCTTTCTTTATGGTCCAACTCTCACATCCATACATGACCATTGGAAAAACCATAGCCTTGACTAGACGGACCTTTGTTGGCAAAGTAATGTCTCTGCTTTTGAATATGCTATCTATGTTGGTCATAACTTTCCTTCCAAGGAATAAACGTCTTTTAATTTCATGGCTGCAATCACCATCCACAGTGATTTTTGGAGCCCAGAAAAATAAAGTCAGCCACTGTTTGCACTGTTTCCCCATCTATTTGCCATGAAATGATGAGACCAGATGCCATGATCTTGGTTTTTTGAATGTTGAGTTTTACACCAGCTTTTTCACTCTCTGCTTTCACTTTCATCAAGGTCTTTAGTTCTTCCCTTTCTGCCATAAGGGTGGTGCCATCTGCGTATCTGAGGTGATTGATATTTCTCCCGGCAATCTTGATTCCAGCTTGTGCTTCATCCAGCCCAGCATTTTGCATGATGTACTTGGCATGTAAGTTAATAAGCAGGGCTTGTCATACTCCTTTCCCAACTTGGAACCAGTCCGTTGTTCCACGTCTGGTTCTAAGTATCCATCGGCAGGGCTAAGGCACCTGAGGCAAGCCCAAGGGAGGCAAGTGAGGAGCTGGACGTGGGGATGGGCCCGGCCTGGCAGCCTTCTGTGGGCTCACACACAAGCACCCTTGGCCAGGGCCCGGGTCTGCGAGGTGGGGGTCGGGAGGAGGAAGTGTCACCGTGAGCTGAGGCAGGCCCACTGTGAAAACCACAGGCGGGGGTGGGGTGGGGCTTAACTGTTTACTTCCGGTTCTGGAGGTTGGAAGGACAGGTTATGCTGGGGGAGGTCTGGTGGGGCCAGCCTCCTCTTCCTCACCGTGTTCTCACGTTAGAGGAGACAAGGGTGCTCCCTGGGGTCTCTCCTGTAAAGGCACCGACACCCTTCATGAGGACCCCACCTCCTGACCTGATTACCTCAAGGCCCCGCCTCCGGGTGCCATCACCTTGGAGGTTAGGTTCCAACGTGGAGGTTTTGGGGACACCCTAAGTGGCTTGCTTCAGAGAAGAGTGCTGGGGGACCCTGGGGCCCTGCACTTGGTGGGCTGGTGTGGGTCCCCAGCATTCGTGGGGAGCCCGCTGAGCCACAGGCATGTTCTTTGCCTTGTATGAACACTGTCTGCCCCAAATGATCGTTGAGAAGCCACAGCTGCACAGAGCAGCCGCTGCCCCTGAGCAGGGCCTTCGCCTCACCGATGCCCTCCAGGGCCAACGAGAGACCGGCGAGGGCCCGTCGCTCCTCCGGCACGTCTGAGCCAGGAGCAGCCTCCAGGCTGTCGGCTCCTCGGACAGTAAACTGAGTCCCCGTTAGCGTCCATGTCCCGGGCGGACCCTGTTCTGTCCCCCACTGTGAGCCCACAAGGGCCAGGATGTTCCTGCAGAGGGGTCTCAGCCCTCAGCGTGTGGCTGGGGGCTCTTACCACCCAAGCACCCAAGCACTCTGGACGCCTGGGCTCCACCCTGGAAGGCACAGGTCCTCCTTTGTCCTCAGATGGCTGAGTGCAGTGGCCCCAGCCCTGCCCGCAGCCTGGCCCCGGCTGGGAGGGACATGGCAGTGGGCAGTCGGGGGCAGACACGATGTGAGGGCCTGGGTGGGTCTCCGAGGCTGGACAGGCGCCAGGCCCAGTGACCTGGAGGGGGGACCTCCTGCCATAGGACCCCCTCCTGCTCTTCCCGGTGCTGCGACGGTCCGGGACGGCTGCCCTGGCCTTCCTTCTAAGACCAGCTAACAGGGCGTCTGCCCCCAGGGTGCCAGTGATGATGGCAAGTCAGACATGGCTGAGAGCAGGACACGGCGCCCAGCAGTGTTTGGGGCCCACGGGCCCTGTGGATCCGGCCCTGCCTTAGGCCCTTGGCCGAGGGGCCAGGAACAGTCCAGAGTGGTCGGTGAGCCCTGCAGGCTGCTGGGCTCCCCTGCAACTCCGACCCGCAGGGGTAGGACCTCACGTCAGAGGCCAGGGTGGTACTCCACCCACCCAAGGAGTTCAGCGCCAAGCCAGGGAGGCCCAGCCAAGCCCAGCAGCCCTCCCACATCTCCCAACAGAGAGACTGGGGGCATGGGGACGGGGCAGGAGACGGGCCTGGAGTCCCCGGGCCCAGCAGACACAGCAAGGCGGGGCCGGTGACAGCTGTGAGGCGAGGTTTAATTAAATACTGTCACGTACGTGTAAGGACTTCTGTACATGGCATTTCCGGTGGCAGTCGTAGGATTTCAATGCAAACCGCGGCCTTGTAGCACAGCGGCCACCGCTCCAGGGGCAGCTGGGAACCGCGTTCCTGACATGGGGGCAGCCGGCTGTCAGGCAGGGGGCGCGGGCTTGTGGAGCTCCTCCCGGCCCCGGGGCACCCGCGGCAGTCTGTCCGCCCTTCCGGCTACGGCCCCTCCTGGCTGGTCCCCTCCACGCCTTCCCTGAGGTTCTGCTGGCGGACAAGTGACTCCTGAGGGTCTGGGGCCCTCTTCGGGAACCCCAGGCCGCTGCCTCCTCCTCCGTGCGGCTGGCTGCGCTTCGGGGCCTCAGAGCTCGCTGGGGCCTCAGAGCTCGTTGTGGCGGGCCCTGGAGATGCGGCTGGACAGGTCCTGCATGTGCTTCTTCACCTGCAGGAACAGTGCGGGCTGGTCACACGGGAGAGCTGCGCACGGCCCGAGGCTCAGCCTACTGCTGCAGAGAAGAGCTCGGCAGTTCGCTTTCCAAGTGCCTCCCCACTGAGCCCCCATCTATAACCCATAAGATAAAGTATCGGAGCAGTTCATTAACCAGAAACAGCCTCTGGGGAACCCCACGAAGGGCCTCTCTCTCCACCCAGCATCCTCACTTCTTTTCTTCTTGATGAGTCTGGCTAAAGGTTTATCAATTCTGTTTGAAAGTAAAAGTAAGGTCCCTTAGTCGTGTCTGACTGTGCGACCCCACAGACTGTAGCCCACCGGGCTCCTCCATCCATGGAATTCTCCAGGCAAGAGTACTGGAGTGGGTTGCCATTGCCTTCTCTGGGGATCTTCCCGACCCAGGGATGGAACCCGGGTCTCCCGCACTGCGGGCAGAGCCCCCACGTAATTCTGTTTTTCTAACACACCAGCTCTTCGTTTCGTTGACCTTTCCTAATTTTTTTAGTCTTTTTTTTCCTCCTCACGTTTCTGCTCTGACCTTTGTCCCTGTCCCTCTCCTGACTCTGGGTTTGTCTGTTCTTTCTCTGGTTCCAGTGTAAGGTCAGGTTGCATGTTCCGCCCCCCGAGGTGGGCTTGTGTGGCTACAAACCGCCCTGCTGGAACTGCTCCTGCGGCGTCCCCTGGGTTTTGTCTCCAGGTCACTCTGACTTCTTCCTCCATTTCTTCCGTGACCCACTGACTGTTTAGGAGCCTACCGTGTGGCCTCTGTGTGTGGTGGTCTTTGCTCTTTTTTTCCCTGTAGTTTAACCTGATTCTCAAGCTACGCGGTTTCAGCGTGCAACAAAAAATACACAAAAACAAACAACGAATGAAGACCCAGCCCACCCCTGGCTCCCCAGGCTCTGTCCTCATCACAGCGGCGGGGGCCTCCGTGGCCTCTCAGGGCCCGGCTCTGCCCTCCTCCCCGGGCTCTGCCCTGCTCCCCGGGCACACAGAGCCCGAGGGTGGGAGCCCCCTGGGCTGGTGGGGCCTGGAGCGGGGCAGCAGCTGGGGCTTCCACAGAGCACCACTGGGGAAGCTTCCCTCTTCTTCCTCTCGTCACAGCAGGGTCTGGCTTCTCCCCGGTCGTCCCCCCCCATTCTGGTACTTTCCTTTCTTTCCCCTCTAACTTATCCTGAATAGGGAGGGTGCCCTATACAGGAGGCACAGAGCAGGCCCTTGCAGAGCCCTCTGCGGGCCTGGCTCCCCTGTGCACCCACAGTGGTGTCCACGCCTGTGCCGCTGGCTCCGTAGTGGGTCCACACCGCCTGCCCCTCGCTGCCTCACTTAGCCTGAACCCAAGCCCCCTCCGGAGACGGGCCCCTCAGATCTTGGTGCCTGGGAGGTGCCCTGAGCTGTGGGCTCACGGCTCATGACCAGAGGGAGGCCCTGCCGGGTCAGGTGCCCCAGCGAGGAGGCTTCGGTCTCTGCGTCCTGCACGTCCTCCGGGATTCCCACGTCACCCCACCGAGGGCGCCCGCCGCGCACGGGGAGCGACGCTGTGATGGCCGCCTGTTGTGGCCCATCTCCCGTGGCGCCGAGTATGGAGCCCACGTGTCCCCGGCCCGAAGCTCCGCCGGCTCCTGCGGCCACTCAGGAGCCCCCAGAGCCACCGGGCAGCTCACGGGGATGAAGGTCACTCAGGACCGGGGCGGGCCACACGTCCCAGCTGTGCAGCTGGAAGAGCCCGGCTCCGTCCTGCCTGCCCGCCGCCCCCTGTGGGTGCACCCACACCAAACCTCTTGCTGGTCACCTGGTGGGGGGCCCGGAGGCGGGGTGGTGGGGCAGAGGGGAGGCCTGGGAGGCCCCTGCCCCACAGCCCAGCCCCGACCCCCCCAGGGCTGTGCAGCCCCCGGGCAGGGGCGGGGGCCTGACCATGCGTCCGACGCCCCTGCGTGCGGCTGAGTGCCGGGGCGGCAGGCGCCGCACGCCCACCTTGTAGCCCAGCTCCTTGGTCCTCTCCTCCAGCGTGGCGTAGCGCTCCCTGTTGCGGGTGACGTGCTGCTGGTCCCCAAAGCTCTCCACGTGCTTCAGCTTCTGGTGAGAAATTTCTAGCTGCTTCTGGTAATGGTTGTGCTTTTCAATTTTAACTTCAAAGTGCTTGAGCTCCTCCTGGGATGAGATTGAAACAACTGAACCTCCCCGACACACCCCACCGCCTCCAGGCCCGCGACAGACGCCTCCCACACATGTCCACCACCTTCTGCTCTGCAGGGCCCTGGAGCGCAGCGCCCACCCCGCCCCGCGCTCCTGTCCAGGGAACCAACAGCCTCACAGGCCCGGGGCCCGTGCCCTTCCCTGACCCCTGACCTGTGGTGGCTCTGCCACGACAGGACCATGTGGAGGTGAGTGACCCCAAAACCCTCCCTCCCTCTGGGTCCAGCACAGGCCCTGCAGGGCCTCAGGGGTGCCTCCATAACCGTCTGAATCCACCTGTCCTACGAGACTACTCCTCACACCCGGTGAGCCCCAAACTCAGCAGACGGCCTGGAGGCACAGCGCCCGCCGCTACTACTACTACTAAGTCACGTCAGTCGCGTCCGACTCTGTGCGACCCCATAGATGGCACCCCACCAGGCTCCCCTGTCCCTGGGATTCTCCAGGCAAGAACACTGGAGTGGGTTGCCATTTCCTTCTCCAATGCATGGAAGTGAAAAGTGAAAGTGTCCGCTGCTGGAGGTCGGCTTTGTCCCACACGGGCCGCCGACCAGGACTCGGGGCAGCAGGGGGCGACTGGAAACGGTGCTGTGCACACGCTGGTCTGCTGGGGTTGGAGAAGGGGGCCTTTCCCGCATCATCAGCGCGTCCACCAAGGAGACGCTGCCACCCCACGGGGCTGGGGCGCCACCCTTACCCGGAAGGACTCCAGCTCCTTCTCGGTGAAGTTGGCTGACTTGGCCATGTCCCAGAGATCCAGCACCCGGGGCTCTGTGAACTCTGCACGAGAGTGAAGACAGGCTGTGACTCCTGCCCGGGACGCCCAGGGGCCATGTGCCACCTGTGCAGGGCACAGGGCGTGTGCCAGCGTCCTCGGGAAGCACTCCTTGTGCCCGCGCTCAGCCTGCAGCTCCCAGGTCAGGCCGCCACTCCCCAGGGCACAGGAGCCGCTGCTCGAGTGAGCAGGGGGCGCACTCCAGGGCTGGGGGGCGCCTCTGACTCTGTGGGGTCCCCCACCCGCAGCTCTAGGCTGAGACTCAAGCTGCTGCCTGTCCTCACAGCTCCGGAGCAATGGAAACCAAATGGAGGGGACCCTTTAGCCAGCGCTTGTCAGCCACCTCCCTCCAGCCCTGGAGGAAGCTGGGAGCACGTGGGCCACGTGGCCAGCTCCCCACCCCTCCCCTGCAGACCCCTCCTGCTGCCCGAGGCTGCAGGAAGCGCTCCAGCAGGAGGAGCCACCCGGTGTGCCGCCCCTGGAGGGCAGGGGCTGAGGCACCGCGGCCAGCCTTGGCCCCACCCCTCCGCACGGCCGGGCCCGAGGGGGTCCCTGCTCCCCGGAAATTCAGCAGGTCGGCACAGTGGGCCTGCGGCATGGTCCGGGCGCCCTACCCCTGCGGGCTGAGCAAGCCCAGGGCGCCCGCATTGGGCTGAGGAGCAGTGGCCGCCCCGTGGTCAGCGCGCAGGGAACAGAGGGTGGAGGACGCCAGGACGGGTGTCACAGCTGGGTGGCGGCTCACCAGTCTCGGCGCCGTAGCCCTGGTGGCTGACCCTGCGCAGCCGGTCGAAGCCCTGGCCGATGCTCCGCAGCCGGTCCTTCAGCTCCGCATGCCTGCTCGCCAGCGCCTCCGCCTGCACGCCACGCAGGTCCACTGGCCCGATGGCGTTCTCGTGGCTTTCTGCTGGAGCCAGGCCGGGGGCCTGTGAGGGGCCGGCCTGGGACGCTGCGCCCCGCGCCCCACCCTGCTGACTCCGAGGTAGGCCCTGAGACCACCACCCCTTGGGGGCTACCCCCGAGGCGACAGGAGAGGCAGCCCATCTGAGCACCTGATGGGGCCCGAGCCGCTCCTGCTCAGAAGCCGGGAGGCCTGAGGGTGTGGACCACCCCCTCCTTGTTCTGGAACAGTCTGGGCCCTGCCGGCGCAGGGAGCACCTTCGGCCCCGCCCCTGAGGGCGTGGTGCTCCCCCCCCCCCCAGTTCTGGAACATTCTGGGCCCGGGCTGCCGCAGGGAGCACCTTCAGCCCCCCCCCCCCCCCGTTCTGGAACAGTCTGGGCCCCGACGGCGCAGGGAGCACCTTCGGCCCCACCCAGGGTCTCCAGCAGCGCGTGGTACTCCTGCACCTTCTCCTTGTGGTGCTGAAGCTCCCGCCACAGCTTGTCCAGTTCTTCGCTGGAGAACTTCCCAGAGGTCTTCGCCTGCAAGGGTAGCGCCTCCGGTGAATGCCCCGGGGCCCACTCTCACCCGGGCCAGCGGGACCTCAGCACAGGCCCGGTTCTCAGCCTTCACCCGCCTTACCGCGGGGCAGGGCAGGAGCCCAGACCTGACCGCCTCCAGGGCAGATGGCGGGGAGACCACCCAGCGAGCCGGGCATGGGGATGGACCCCAGCAGGACCTTGGGCCGGGGCAGGGGCCAGGGGAGTCCTGGCCACTCCCCAGGGCATCGCCCCACCTGCCCAGGGGTAGGGGTGCAGGGTGCATACACACGAGGGAATAACGGGTCCTGGGCTCAGCCCCGAGGAAGCTCCCCCCTCCGGCCCCACCCCTCATGACCAAGGATGGCAGGTCCCAGAGAGAAGACCCCCACAGCCCCCGGCCAACTGGCACCCCCACCCTGGCCGAGCTCACAGAAACCATCCACAGGATCCAAGCGCAGATCACACACAGATGACCCCGGACACAGGTCTGACCCCTGTGGGCCCATTTACATGCAGGTTATTTCAAAAAAAAACACTGCACTGCTACACGATCAGCAGTTGGCTGTCCGCAGACAGAGGGCTGACTCCTACTTACACGCGGGTTCTCCCTGGGCAGGGAACGGTCAGTGCCCCCGCTGCCCGCCCTGTTCACAGGTTGACAGTTCAGGCACCAAGTGAAAAGAGCCGCTCATGACACCCCGAGCCTGCGTTTCTAACCACAGGTTCATGAGCACGCTTGGCAACGCGCGAGGCTCAGGCCCCCATGTGCCACGAGAAACTCCCATGCAAACACACGTTGCGAGCTCCTGTTCACAGCAGCAAGCACTCCAGGTGGGGCAGACACGGGACTACAGGCCAGCGGGGCCGGGGAGGAAGGCCCGCAGGGTGAGACAGGCTGCCCCGGGCAGGACGCCAGGGCTGAGGGTGGCTCTCGGCAGAGGGTACCTTGTGCCACAGCTTCTCCAGCCGGGGGTCCTCCAGGCTCTCGTCGTCCGGGCCATGGTCGACAAAATTGCTGCTCACGACCCGCGAGTCCTTTCTGCCGTCCAGACCGTACTTGGCCAGGATGACTAGGAGGGAGCAGGGCGGGGTCAGGGCGGTGGGCTGGGGGCAGTACCCTCCTCTGCCGCTCAGGACCTGGGGAGGAGCAGGGACCTGGGGCTCCCCCACCCCGGCCGGCTTCCAGCCAACCCCTCTACCCCCTCCCTGTGCGGAGAGCCGCGCACAGGCCTGGCACCTGGGACCGCCTTCACAGGTTCGCCATCTGATCCTGTCGAGGGGCAAGGTCCAGCTGGGACGGAAGTGGACGGGGCCACGTGGGCAGGGCAGCCCCCCCACAACCCATGTCTAAATCTGGAGAAGATTTCTAACGGTGGGACCTTGCTGTCAACAGCTGCCAGGGGAAAGTTTACTAACGACAGTGGAGCGGGGACTGGCTCAGCCGCTGCTGGCTGGTCACTGCAGGCCAGCGACTGGCTGACGTTTCTCCGTAGCAACCAGGACACAGCGCCCACCCACGGCCTCCACACCACACAGGGGCCTGCATCTCCGCGCTGTGTCGGGGAGGGTGGGTACCTGGGGAGGTCTGGAGGCAGCTCTCTCCGCAGCGGGGCTGGGCTGCTGGGTCTGCCCTGGACGCCCCTCCTGGCATCTCCGCCCACTCCCATCAACCACCCCGCTGCCCTGCCCTCCCTGCTCAGAGGGATGGGGCCCCCAGGCTGCAGACAGGATCCACCCTCCAGGCTTCACCCCCGGGCTTCCTGGGGTCCTGAGCTTCCTCTCCCCTGACCTCCATCCCTGGCGTCCTCGTTCAAGCTGAGGCCACCTGGCCCCTGACCCCCAGACCCTCCTCTGGCCTGACTCCAGGAGCACTGGACACGCGTGGTCCCTGAGGGGCCCGCAGCCTCCTGTGCAGCCCCCACACCCAGCTCCTGGCCCTGGGCCTGCTGCTGGAGGCACCTTGGGCCCCGTTCAGACTGAGCTCACCTCGTGGGGCTACACTGCCCTGTCTACCCTGCCTGGGGGCTCAGCCCACAGGGGTCTTGAGTAAGCCATGGAGAGGCTGTGCTCCTGGTGTCCAGCCTGTGGTTTTCGAAACATTAAGAACCCGTGTGTGACCCTCTTCCTAAACTGCAGAAGCCCTTCACCCAACGACGGGAGCCAGACCCACAGGAGGTGCAGCCCGAGGGGTGGCCCAGCCGTCCGTGAGGACTTGGCTTGGGGGGGCGGGTCTGCCGTCAGCCCAGCCTCCAGGCCAACCCTCCACGCCAGCTCCCTGAGACGCCGGGCAGGGGTGACCACCGTCTGCAGGGCGCAGGGCAGATCTGGCCACCGCTGGGTCCTGTCTGGATGCCATACTATGTGGACACCCAGGTGTGGCATCTGCCTTGTAAAGGGGCTACGTCGGCCGGGGGTGGGGGGGGGCGGGTGGGATGTGGGGTCTCGGGCCACACCCAGAAGACGGCCAGCCGCTCGGGGAACACCACCCCCAGATCGGCGGGCCCAGCTCAGGCTCCAGCTCTCCAGGCCAGCTGAGTCTCCTGCCAGGTCACCTGGGCGCCCACAGAGACCAGTGTCACCCAGACAAACAAGGCGGCCTGTCTGGGCATGGCCGTGGACCGTGAGGGCTCTGCTCTTCCCAGGGGACTAGACCCCAGGAACACCCCGCCTCCTCGTCTAGGTGACTCCAGGCCGCCCCGGCCGTCTTCCTGGACCAGACAGACCCGGGGCTTCGGCCACTGGGAGCTCGCTCAGCGGATGCCCTTGCCCTGGAGCTGAGGGTCACCCTGCAGGGCTCAGGCTCACAGGAGCGTCCTGACTCTTGTCCTGCCCACAGACCAAGTCAGAACACCGAGCTGGAGCCTGCGTCGGGGCGACCACTGCTCTTGGCCAGAGGAGAGGGGAGCGAGAAGGGAAGTACCGCTGAGGCTGCGGACCAGCTTCGCCTCTTCCTCCCCGTCCTCATCCAGGCCCTCAGCCTTCAGCTTCTTCCACTTGAATTCGTCCCGCTCTTGAATCTTCAGATCAGTGTGGAGGTCGGACAACTTCAAAGGAGGAAGATTCAGCTGCAGGAGGAGGAGAAGAGAGGACGCCTGACCACCAGCTGCATGGTGACCAATGACAGCCCAGAAGAAACTGACCTCAGAGAGGAGACGCCAGAGGCGGGGAGGAGGAGCCCGGGTCCTGGGTGCTCAAGATCCCGCTCACGCTCCCGCACGAGAATGTCAAAGGGGCCTCTGTGCACTGCGTGGAGCCCACCGGCCCTTAGGCCCCAGGCCCACCCTCCAGCCTCGGTGGACACCGCGTCCCCAGGGAGTCCCAGGGCTTCGGCGGCCTGAGCGTGGGCGCTGGGGAGACAGGCCAGCCCACCCTCCAGCCTCAGCGGACACCGCGTCCTCAGGGAGCCCCAGGGCATCGGCGGCCTGTGCACCCGCCCTGGGGAGACAAGCTGGCTCGCCCTCCAGCCTCGGCGGACACCACGTCCCCAGGGAGCCCTGGGGTATCAGCAGCCTGAGCACTGGTCCTGAGGAAGACAGGCCGGCTCGCCCTCCAGCCTGGACCCTGGGCACCTGTGCACACCCGGGCGCAGGGACGCAGGTACATGGATGCTGGGCTCGCCCGAGAAACTTCTCCCTGCATGTGTAACTCGGATGAAAAATAAACCGCAAGGACTGGAGAGTAGATCATGTTTATGGAAGACTTCCAATTAAAAAACAAAAAGCACAGCTACGGCTCCCCAGGGTCATTGCCCGTGCTGGGGGCTGACCGAGGGGCGCGGGGCCTCCCTGGATACGGGCTGCGGGGCTAAGAAGGGCTCTGCGGCTCCTGGCAAAGGTTGCTCTGTGCTCGGCCCAAGGGCGCCTCCTCACTTCTGGGCCAGAACCGGCATGCGAAGGCTGTGGTCAGGCCCGTTAAACGTGCAACTTTAAAAATGAACATGTTAGCACGCCTGGCAGACACCTGTCCCCTTGAAGGGCGTGCGGGGTGACATGGTGAGGACGCGGGGCTGCAGTGTGGGCCCCCTAGGCAGCCCTTCCGCGACCCCCGTAGGCTCCCTGGGGGGCCCCGCTACCCCAGGCAGGCGCTGGGACCTGACCCCATACAGCCTGCCTGTCCTGCAGGAAGGGGACCCTTGCGAGGTCGGGCTTGGAGGCACACATGTACGCGTGCCCGCGCGTGCACAGGAGCAGGAAGGCAGAGAGAGACCTCTCGGGGCTAGAACCTTCAGTCGGGGCAGGAAGACGGTGTGGAGAGGAAACCGAAGCTGCCAGGCAGGGTGAGGACTCACGGCAGAGGCGCCGGGGCCCCACTCGCCCCGACTTCCTGCTGTCCGCCTGCCGGGCTGGGCGGACACCGGGCAGCGTCCTGGCCGCCTCCCTGGAGGTGCTCTCGGGCGGGCCCTCGCAGGCCCAGGGCCCTCTCCTCCGCTCCCGTCAGGGGCCCCTGGGAGGGTAAGCACCTGCCTGGAGGACACGGCTGCGTGTCCCTGGCTATCGGACCCTTTCCGCTGCTACTGGAAGGGGGGCAGACTCAATTTCCTTCTCAGAGTTGGATGCAGGCGACAGAAGCGTCAGCGAGGCCTGCGTGCCGCTCCTGTGCCCTGTAACCGTGGCGAGCTTGTTCAAGATCTAGCGACTGTGCAGTGTTCAGGTTTGCTACAAGTGGAGAGCACGTCATCTGCAAGCACAGCCCCTTACCTCTTCCTTTCTGACCAGGATGACTTTTCTTTCTTTTTCTTGCCTGGCTGTTCTGCCTGGAGCTTCCACTCCTTGTTGAAAAGAATAACCTAATTCTTAAACAGGCAAAGGACTTGAATATAAATTTCTCCAGACATCACACATGAATGGCCAAGAGGGCCATGAACAGAACCTCCAGATCGCAGATCATCAGGAGGAATGGAAACCCCACGAGAGACACCGCCTCACAGCGGTTACAGGTCAGTTACTCTGGGGAATGGAAAGCAGCCCCTGCTGGGGGGATAACAAAGGGAGCCCCTGAGGGCGACTGGTGGGATGCGAATGGGCACAGCCGCTGCAGCAAACAGCGAGGAGGTGCCTCAGAAAAGGAGACGAGAGCGGCCATGCGACCCAGCAATCCCCGCCGGGCACTGACCCAGAGGCCCGAAGCCAGAATCTCGAAGAAAGCCCTGTGCTCCCAAGCTTCCTGCAGCACCAGTCACAACTCAACCAAGATGTCCATCGAGATACAGAAGGAAAACGCGGGACAGGCGTACAACGGAATACGAGCCTCAAAACAGAAGGGGACTGGCCCTTTGTGATGGCACAGGTGCTGGGTGAGATGAGCCAGACGCATCAGCAAACGCTCCTCCACAACAGCGCTCCACGAGGGTGGAGAGTGGACAAGAGGCAGAGGAGAGGAAATGAAGGGCTGGTCAAAGGGGAGCCAGCCGTGCGGCTCGAGTAAGTCCCGGAGCCTCACCGCTCAGTGTGACCCTGGCAACCACACGTTTCTGCTGTTTAGTCACTCACACTACACTACACAGCTCAGTTGTGTCCGACTCTTTGCGATCCCCTGCACTGTAGCCGGCCAGGCTCCTCAGTCCACGGGATTCTCCAGGCAAGAATACTGGAGTGGGTTGCCATTTCCTTCTCCAGGGGAATCTTCCCAACCCAGGGATCGAACCCTGGTTTCCCGCATGGCAGGAAGAAGCTTTATCCTCTGAGCCACCAGGGAATTCCCTTTAGTCACTCAGTCGTGTACAATTCCTTGTGACTCCGTAGCCCTCCAGGCTCCTCTGTCCATGGGATTCTCCAGGTAAGAATACTGGGCTGGGTTGCCTTGCCCTTCTCCAGGGGATCTTCCCAACCCAGGGATCGAACCTGGGTCTTCTGCAAGGCAGGAGATTCTTCACCACTGAACCACCTGGGAATCCCATTTAAACTGTTTATTATTTAAAAATTTGCTAAGGGGGGGGGGGGTCGATCTTAGGTTCTTACCACAAATAATAACACACAAGAGCTCAGGAGAATATCTGGGAGGTGGTGGGTGTGTCTGTGGGCCTGTACACTTATCTCCAAACTAATTAGCAACACAGAACTTTTCAGAGGTCAATCATACCTCAAAAATGGTAAAACAAAACAACAAAAAACCAAAACCAACAACCAACCAAAAAAAAAAAAATCCCCTGGGACCCAGCATCCACGCACATGTCAGCTCCAGCCACAGCTCTGCACGCTGACCCTGGACCGAGGTGGGAGCCGCACCCCCGGCCCACAGAAGGACTGGCGAGAGACGACGGGGACACCTTCTCCCACCCTGAGCACACGCCATGCAAGACACACCCTGAGATCACCTCATGTTTAGAAACACGTGATATTTTTTCAGTCAGTTCAGTCGCTCAGTTGTGTCCGACTCTTTGTGACCCATGGACTGCAGCACGCATAAGGCCTCCCTATCCACTACCAACTTCCGGGGTTTACTCAAACTCATGTCCATCGAGTCGGTGATGCCATCCAACCGTCTCATCCTCTATCGTCCCCTTCTCCTCCCCCCTTCAATCTTTCCCAACATCAGGGTCTTTTCTAAGGAGTCAGTCCTTCGCATCAGGTGGCCAAAGTCTTGATGTTTTCAGAGAGCAAATTATCCCGAGAACAAAACCAAAAGGCTAAGAACCACAAGTGCCTCGTGCTGGCCCTGCCTCCCGTCTGGGCTCGGCTCTGGGCGGGGGAGTGCTGACCTGGGACTCGGCTGAAGGCCCGCACCACGTGCCCCTTTGCGGGCTCCTGCCACCACCTGAGGAGCTTCCTGAAGCTTCACCGTCTAGGAAGGCTGGGACAGGCCAGCTTGTATTCCACAGGTCTGCTCAGGGAGCCAAGAAACTGATGCCACCAGGCACGAACCCCACCCTGAGGACCTGTGCCCTTCGTTCAGCAGAAAACACTTGTACACGTCATTGGAGAATTTCAGGGCCGAGGGGCCCAGAAAAGACGTCTAGTGCAAGGCCGGCCCGTCCAAGGACAGTGCTGGGTTCCCAGAGAACAGAGGAGGCCCTCTCAGACAGACGTGACCTGAGACTGACCAGGTCACACTGCACACACAGTCACCAGGTCAGTCTCAGTGGACTGAGCGCGGGGGCGGGGCGGGGAGGGTCATGGAGGCGCAGCTGGAGGGCAGGCGACAGCCAGGAGGCGTGAGGAGGCTGGCAGATGTGAAGCGGCATCTGGACAGACAAGACGGGGCTGACCAGCACCGCCCTGTGGGCAGGAGGGCTCCGGGCAGGTTCGTGGGCACAAGAGCCCCTTCTCCCAGGAAGCCCTCCAGCCTCTCCAACCCAGAGTGCTCTCTCACCAGGCAGGCCGCACACACAGTGGCCCTGACAGCTGGGGGCTCCGAGCGGAATCCTCAAGGGCGCTGGCCCAGGCACAGCACGGGGCCTGGAAGCTAAGGGCCTGGGGGCATCTACTGGGCCCTGACTGCCCCGCAGGCGGCTCTCTGTCATATCCCTCCCCACCTTTCTTCCCCCTCGGTTTCTTTTCTTTTCCTAAACTTAGTCCTCACTTTGCTCTCTTTCAAGGACTCAGGAGTGCTTAAAACTGGAAGACTGAAGCTGATAAGACTCCATTTGAGAGATGAAGACAGAGGCCCAGAGGCTGGGGGAAGCTTGTAAATACCCATTTCTCTAAAAAACCCCCCCGCCTGAAAAAGACAGCAGGGACTGTTATGTTAATGAGGAAGCTGCTGGTGCAGGTCAGTCAATTCGCAAGCTGCCTCCAGGTGGAGTGACCTTAGAGGCGTCCTTTGCCCTCTGGGCTTTGAGGAAGGTCGGATTCACTTCACTTATGTTTCAGGTGTTATCCTCCCACCACATGTGAAAGTGAGTCGCTCAGTCGTGTCCGACTCTTTGCAAATTCTCCAGGCCAGAATACCGGAGTGGGTAGCCGTTCCCTTCTCACCACATCCTCTCACCCAATTTAACGAGAATCTGTCTGCTTTCAGGTCTCTGCTATCCCTGACTTGTCCTCATGCCCAGCATCACCCGTTTTCTTGTTTCTCCATATAGGCAAACAGAATGTTGAAAAGGCAAAAATCTGCAAAGCTGAAAGGGAATCTCGGCCTCAAACTGACGGGGCAGCCCCTCTGCCCAGGCCAAGGCCTCCTGTCTTCACCTGTTATCACCAGGCCAGGGTCCCTGTTCCCTGATGAAGGGTAGAGGGCACGCAGTAAGAGGGACTCGCACCTGTATGTGCCGGCGGGTCTGAGGCTGTCAAACGCTTGAGGCCCCGGCCAGCAGACCCCCGAGACTAAAGAGACCCCGGCCTGGGCTCTGCAGACCCCAGGATCAGAGGACGCCCCACAGACCCCCAAGACTGAAGAGACCCGGGCCCGCGTTCTGCGGACCTCAGGATTAAGACACCCTGCAGACCCCCGAGACAGAAGAGACCCGGGCCTGCGCTCCGAGGACCCCAGGATCAGAGGACGCCCCGTGGACCCTCGAGACTGAAGAGACCCGGGCCTGCGCTCCGCGGACCCCAGGATCAGAGGACGTCCCGGCTCGCGGAGCCCCGAGGTGGAGGGACCCGGTCGCCGCTCACCCGCTGGGCCTTCTCCCACAGCTGGTTCAGCTTCTCCATGCGGAACTCCGCCGCGGGCTCGCGCTTCGAGGGCGGCGCGGGCTCGTTCTTCTCCCGCGAGTACTTGCCGGCATGGCCCGCCGCGGCCCACGGCCCGAGGAGCAGAAGCAGCAGCAGCAGCGGCGGCGGCGGCTGCCGGACCGCGCGCAGCCCAGACAGGACCCTCCGCGACGCCATCTTCCGCCTCCAGACGCGGAGCCCCAGGAGCTGCGGGAAGGAAAAGGCCCCGCCCCGCCCACCGGGCTTGCCCCGCCCACCAGGCCCCGCCGCGCTGCTTCCTGGGAGTTGTAGTCCCTCCCCGCGCAGCCGACCCGAAAGGAGCCAGCGGGCGGACTACAAGGCCCGGGGCGCCCTGCGGAGGCACGGCGCTGGGGCATTTCCTAGGCAACCGCAGCCACGGCCTGGTTTCTCCCGGCGCCTCCAGGGCTAAGTGTGGCTCAGTTCAGTTCAGTCTTAGTCCTGTCCGACTAACTTGCCACCCCACGGACTGCAGCACGCCAGGCCTTCCTGTACATCACCAACTCCCGGAGCTTACTCAAACTCATCATTGAGTCGGTGATGCCATCCAACCATCTTATCCTCTGTTGTCCTCTTCTCCTCCCGCCTTCAATCTTATCCAGCATCAGGGTCTTTTCCAGTGAGTCAGTTCTTCGCATCAGGTGGCCAAAGTATTGGAACTTCAACATCAGCATCAGTCCTTCCAATGAATATTCAGGACTGATTTCCTTCAGGATGGACTGGTTGGATCTCCTTGCAGTCCAAGGGACTCTCAAGAGTCTTCTCCAACACCACAGTTCAAAAGCATCAGTTCTTCAGTGCTCAGCCTTCTTTATGGTCCACCTGTCTCATCCATACATGACCACTGGAAAAGCCATACCTTTGAGTAGACGGGTCTTTGTTGGCAAAGTAATGTCTCTTGCTTTTTAATATGCTGTCTAGTTTGGTCATAGCTTTTCTTCCAAGGAGCAAGCGTCTTTTAATTTCATGACTGCAGTCACCATCTGCAGTGGTTTTGGAGCCCCCAAAAATAAAGTCTGTCACTGTTTCCATTGTTTCCACTGTTTCCCAGCATCAGGGTCTTTTAAAATGAGTCAGTTCTTCACATCATGTGGACAAAGTATTGAAGTTTCAGCTTCAGCACCAGTGCAGCTAGGGCAGCCCTAGCTGGGACGGGAGACTGCTGGGGGCTATAGGTGGGTCAGAGATCTGATTTCCCATCCTGGATTGACCCGCACAAGGGCATTTTCCCCTGAGCTGCATGGAAAGAGGAAACAGTTGAAAACTCGGGACTGTGTCTGGCTGACAACTTAGCTTGTTTCTGTGTCCCCTGCCTCGGTGTTGAGCCTTCCCTGTCCTTATGAACTCTGGAAATTGGCCTTGGCTGGCACCCCACTGTACATGTCTCTGTCAGGAAGCCTAGATCCCCCCTCCCAAACCCACTCCTTCCCAGGGAGCCACAGGGGTTCCCACCTCCCCAAAGCTCCCCCCCCCGCCATCTAGCGAGTGCCTGCACCTCAACACCAACTTTAAATTGCATCCTCTTCTCCCCCTGCACTTGTTCTGTTATTAGAGATGTTTGTGTACCTGTTCTCTCTCCCCACCTGCTGCATTTTAGTAAACAAGCAAACCTGAATACAGCCAACATGCTAGGGCCGCTCTCCCAGTGGGGAGACGGGGGAACAGGGAAAGAGTGGGAGCCAGACGGTGGCCTCGAGCAGCTTCTGGGGTCAGGGAGAGGCACCCACGGGGGTGCTTTGGTGCTTCAAGAAGGAGCTGGGCAAGCCACGTGTGGTGAGGATGGTGGGCCGTGCCTGAGAGGGAGTGCCCAAGGGAAGAGAGCCAAGCATAGGTTTCTTGACCTGAGAGAAGCCGCTGTCGGCCCAGGTCATATTGTCATCTCAACCTGGCCACGACGCGTACCTGTGAGGAAGGGCAGGCCTCGGGAGTGAATGATGTTAAGGAAACAAAAGCACGTGAGAGCGAACAGCTATTACCGGGCCAGGGAGATAATTTAACAGTTTAACCGGAGATGATACGTCAGTCCTGGTAGTTCAGTCTGTACGTCGTGTCTGACTCTGTGACCCCATGGGCTGTAGCCTGCCAGGCTCCTCTGTTCATGGGATTTCCCAGGCAAGGATACTGGAGTGGGTTTCCATTTCCTTCTCCAGAGGACCTTCCTAACTTAGGGAATGAACCCAGATCTCCTGCATAGCAGGCAGTCTTCAAGATATCAGGCAGATTCTTTACTGCTGAGCCCCAACGGAAGCCTTACATCAGTCATAGAGACTGCCAGTTCTGTTTCCGAGATAAAGAATAGTCTGATATGTATTCTCTGAGCTGTCAAACAGGGTCCAAACCCCCTTGGACAACTGGCTGCCAGACTAACTGCAGCCAGACCACTGACGATGTTGATCTTTGCTGGCTTCAGTCAACCAAGACCCTGGCTTCTGTCAGCCTAGGATGACGCCTGCCCCAGTTCCGTGCTCAATTCCTCTCTGCACAAGCCCTTTCACGAGGATGTGTGCTCCCGCAGCTTGAAACTTCCCCCATTTTGCTGTCCTGGGAGACACTGCTTTGGGAAGCACCCCCAAAATTCTCCTTACTTGCTGCATATAATAAATCGTTCTCCCACTTTTTGATTTGATTGGTTTGGCTCGATGCCCACTAAGAAATGAACCCAGTTTCTGGGGGTTACAGGAGGGCATTCCAAGTGGAGGGTCCGTGAAGGAAAAGGGAGTGGAGAAAACCTGGGCACCTTGGGAGGAACTGGTATTTAGTTACTTTTTTTAAAAGAAGAATTGAGGCTCTTCCGCTGCCGTTTTAAATCCAGCTCCATACAATGCTCCGCCGCGCCGCTGCTGCTGGACGCAGACTGGGAGCCAGCACCCTCTGCCGACAGTTCCGCCACTACGGAAGTCGTGAACAGTACAGCAACATAGAGGAATTTGCAGAGGGCTCCAAGATCAACGCGAGCAGGGACCAGCAGGATGACGGTGAGATGTTTATTGGAGGCTGGAGCTGGGATACAAGCAAGAAAGATCTGACTGAATATTTGTCTCAATTTGGGGACGTGGTGGACTGCACGGTTAAAACAGATCCTATTAGTAGAAGATCACGAGGATTTGGATTTGTGCTTTTCAAGGATGCTGCTAGTGTTGATAAGGTTTGGGAACTGAAATAACACAAACCGGATGGCAAATTGATAGACCCTAGATGACCAAACTAGATAGCGTATTCAAAAGCAGAGACATTACTTTGCCAACAAAGGTCTGTCTAGTCAAGGCTATGGTTTTTCCAGTGGTCATGTATGGATGTGAAAGTCGGACTGTGAAGAAAGCTGAGCGCTGAAGAATTGATGCTTTTGAACTGTGGTGTTGGAGAAAACTCTTGAGAGTCCCTTGGACTGCAAGGAGATCCAACCAGTCCATTCTGAAGGAGATCAGACCTGGGATTTCTTTGGAGGGAATGATGCTGAAGGTGAAACCCCAGTACTTTGGCCACCTCATGCGAAGAGTTGACTCATTGGAAAAGACTCTGATGCTGGGAGGGATTGGGGGCAGGAGGAGAAGGGGACGACAGAGGATGAGATGGATGGATGGCATCACTGACTCGATGGACATGAGTCTGAGTGAACTCCGGGAGTTGGTGATGGACAGGGAGGCCTGGCGTGCTGCGATTCATGGGGTCACAAAGAGTCAGACACGACTGAGCAACTGAACTCAACTGAACTGAACTGAGAAGGTCCAAAGCTTTAAAGGGGAAGGAACCCCCCCAAAAATAGATTTTCGTGGGTGGATTGAGCCCAGATACTTCGGAGGAACAAACGAAAGAATATTTTGGAGACTTTGGAGAGATTGAAACTATCGAACTTCCTGTGGTTACAAAAACAAAGGAAAGAAGAGGATTTTGCTTTATTACAAATACAGACGAGGAGCAAGTAGAGACACAGTGGACGGAACTGAGCTTTGTCTGTTGCTGTCTGTGTTGTGACTCAGTGTGGATTTGTGTTTATACAGACTTTATTTGTATGATTATATGTTAAACTGCAAATAAATGCTTCTTCATGTGATTGTTTAAAAGAGAAAGAATTGACGCATAGTGGGTTTACAATGTTGTGCTAGTTTCAGGCGCACAGCAAAGTATTTTAGTTAGATATACATATATGTGTGTGTGTGTATATATACTTTTTCCAATTTTTCCATAACAGGTTATTACAAGACACTGAATATGGTTCCCTGTGCTACACAGTGGGTCTTTGTTGTTCATCTATTTATGTCTTCTTGTGTGTAACTAGTAATCCTGAGCTTCCAGTCTGTCCCTCCCCGCCTTTTCCCCTTTGGTAACCATAAGTTCCATTTTCCATGTCTGTGAGTCTATTTCTGTTTTGTAAATAAGTTCATTAGTATCATTTTTTTAAGATTTCACAGGTAAGCAATATTATATGATATTTGTCTTTGTCTGAGTTACTTAGCATGATAATCTCTAGGTCCATCCATCTTGCTGCAAGAGGCATCATTTCATTCTTTTTTATGGCTGTACAGCACCTCCAGAGACAGGATGAGATGGTTGGATGGCATCACCGACTCAAGGGACACGAGTTTGAGCAAGCTCCGGGAGTTGGTGATGGACAGGGAAGCCTGGCGTGCTGCGGTCCATATGGTGGCAGAGTCAGACACAACTGAGCAACTGAACTGAACTGAACAGCACCTACTGTGGCTCCAGGTAAAGAATCTGCCTGCAATGCAAGAGACCAGGGTTCAATCCCTAGGTCAGGAAGATCTCCTGGACAAGGGAATGGCAACCCATTCCAGTATCGTTCCCTGGAGAATCCCATGGACAGAGGAGCCTGGTGGGCTACAGTCCATGGGGTCGTGGACAGGACTGAGCGACTTTAGTTACTTTGTAGTAAATTGTAGCCTGTGATGTTCCAGAAGGGGCTTGAGGTGCCTGGAATCAAGCTGTGATTTGCTGGATGATGGACGAATGGAGGGATGCGTAATGAATTCTTCGTTTGTTCCCAGCCTGGTCCTAGAATATGCTGTCTTTTCTCAACAACAAGATGCCACAAAGCCCTTGATGGTGATGGGCAGAGGGAAAGACGGTGAGCATCTCATACAGACTTCAGGTCCGCAGCGGGACTGGGAGCGACATCAGCCATCAGGGCCTGATGAAGGGGCTGGGGTGGGGGTGAGGTAGAGAAGCGGCTCTAACCTCCTTTTCCAGGCTCCAGACAGCTCCGTCCGCACGCCGCCTGCCCCTGCAGTGTTTCTCCAGACTGCAGCTTCCTGGTTCAGGGCTTGGGGGCTGGCCTGGAGCTTCTCCAGCCCAGGTGTGCCCTGCTCCCCCACCCCCCGTTCCTGTACCCTTTGCCCTGCCCGTGGCCTCCTGCCCTGGCAGCCCCGGGGAAGCACCTCACCTGGCCCTGGATCATCGCTCAGCACCACATCGCTGCACGAGGATGATTAAGCTGTTCGTTATGACCTGCTACTTAGTGACTCCGAAACGGAACTCCTACCAGGCCGAGCTTGGCACAGAACAGCAATTACTGAAAACGCGTTTTAAAAAGTTGACGTTTTTGTAAGAGTTCGTCCTCCCCCGCCTCCATCCTTCCCCAAAGAGACCTGCACGCAGGCACTTTCCGTGTGACTCAACTTCGCAATGATGCCTGCCGAGGTGCAGGGAAATTGGCTCTGGGCCCAGCGCACACACCCCCTGAGCTGACGGGGGCTCTGGTGCGAGCCTCTCCAATGTTCTTCGTGAAGTTCCTGAAGCTCTTTGTGTGACCCAGACACTTATGCTTCATCAGTTGTGTGTGTTGTGACTATCTCCTCCCATCCTTGGGCTCGCTTTCACTCTTTTGATGGCCTCTTTTGATGAACAGGCAGCTTAATATAACTGTAACGATCAATATTTTCCTTCGCTTGTTACTGCTTTTGTGTAAAGCCTTTCCAGCATCAAGGAGATGAGTACATTCCACATTAGCTTCTAAAGACCCTGTGGCTTTGCCTTTCACGTTGGAGTCTCTGCTCTGCCTGGGATTGACTCCTGAGGATGCCTTTAGGAGGCTTCCCTGGTAGCTCAGATGGTCAAGAACCTCCCTGCCAATGCAGGAGACATAAGAGATGCAGGTGCCATCCCTGGGTTGGGAAGATCCCCTACAGTGGGAAATGGCAACCCACTCCAGTATTCTTGCTTGGGAAATCCCATGGCCGGGGGAACCTGGTGGGCTACAGTCCAGGGGTCGCAAAGAGTCGGACGTGGCTGAGCGACTTAGCACGCACACAGCATAGGGCCTCAGGGCGGGCAGTTTTCAGAGCGGAAATGTGGTCAACCGTGCGTTGTTTGCGACGATAAACGTGCATCATGCGCTGTTTCCTTTTCAGAAATGGGAATCTTAGGAAGTGGACTTGACCAGAACTGCTGTTTAGGGCACAAGAAACTAGCTGTGCCCTAGGATAGTGCCCTGAAGTGTGGGCCCTCAAATATGAATACACAGTGATCCAAACTACGTGGATAGAGTTGCTGTTGTTGTTCAGTCGCCAAGTCGTGTCCGACTCTTTGAGACCCCATGGACTGCAGCACTCTGGCCTTCCTTGTCCCTCACCATCTCCCAGAGTTTGCCCGAGTTCATGTCCATTGAATCGGTGGTGCCATCCAACTAGTGACTCAACAAAAATCCTTTTTAAACCCGATTCATCCTTTCCTCCATGTTGAAATGGTTCTTTGATGAGATTAAATTCTCAAGTCATCAAGCACCCCATGGACAGAGGAGCCTGGCTGTCCATGGGTTTCCAAAGAATTGAACATGACTGAGCGACTAAGCACAAAAAATATACACATATAGAAGAAAAGAAAGTGTTAGTCACTCAGTCATGTCCAACTCTTTGTGACCCCATGGACTGCAGCCCGCCAGGCTCCTCTGTCCATGGGATTCTCCAGGCAAGGATACTGGAGTGGGTTGCCATGCCCTCCTCTGGGGGATCTTCCCGACCCAAGGATCGAACCCGGGTCTCCTGCATTGCGGGCAGATCCATTACTGTCTGAGCCACCAAGGAAGCCATGTATATATACTGCGTGGGGTGGGGGACCACGTTCTATGTATCCTAAATCTCAAGAAGAGAAAATGCATCTCAGGCAGCCCTGCTGGGAGAACGGCCTCTCAGACGTGACATCGCATCGCCGTACGCTGAGACGACTGACAAAGATGTGACCAAGTCATGCCCGGAAAAGTACGATGGAGATGAACCAGGCAGCTAGGTAATAAAAGCATCTTGTTGTTTTTTCAGATTTTGTGTATTTGTCGGAGTTTAAAGTTGTCTTCATTTTTTCTCACGCTAAATAAACATTCCCTGTCATACCTCATTTGGTTTCTGTAACTTTGCATTCTCTTCTGTAAAGAGAGCCCCAAGCCGTGTGAGCTTCAGGCCCCATGAAGCTCCCTGGATCTCACTTGCCCCCTGCCTCCTGCCCTCTGGGCCTGGGTGGAGGAAGGACCCGGCGGAGGCTGGGGGGTGTGGGGCTGGTGAGGCCTGGAGTCATGGCTGGATGGGGACTTGTGCACTGCAGGGGCGAGACAGAACCCCCTAGAATCCTGCTTGACGGTGACCGCCTGCAGCGCTGCACGTGGCACCTGGCACATGTGGGCCTCGACAAACCAGGGCTCCCATGAGGTCGCCCCGTAACGTGTTGCGCTCTCTCACATCCTGCCCTGGCTTCCTTCCTCCCTTCCCCAGGGTGGGGCCCGGTGCTGCGTGCGGGCTTGGTTTATAAAAACCTGAGCTGGATGAGGCCTGCGCCTGAAGGAGGAGGAGTCAGACAGCCTCCCTGTCTGGAGAAGGAGTCAGAGATGGTAAAACGGATGCTCTCCAGATCATTAGTTCTCGACTGGGGAAAGTTTCCGCATCCCCCCGGGGACAGTTGGCAAGGGGGTCGTCACCAGCCAGTAGAAAGAGGGAAACCAGCCTCTCGGGGCTGGAGGCCAGCGATGCTAGGGGCAGCCCCCCTATCCAGTCCCACCTGTAGAGCCGGGGGTGGGAGTGGGGCCTGGTGCCGAGCAGAGGTGCTGGCTTGTCCCAGGGCTGGGCGATCTCAGGGATCTATGAGTCTGTGCCGTGTGGTGGTCAGGGAAGCAGCTGGGAGTTGGGGTGGGCGCAAGGACTCCTGTTCCTGTTTCACAGAAAGACAGGGTCCTGGAGGGCTGGGGCCCCCTCCGTGCCAGTCCCACAGCTCAGGGTTTGCATCCCCGTTACTCTGCCGCAGAAAGCTCCTCATGTGCGGAGAAATTCACCCTTCCAGATCACGTCCTTACTTTGTCCTCCCGCGCTTCCAAGAATCAAGAAGGAAAGGCCTTTGTCCCCATTTTGCAGATGCAGCTGGTGAGGCCAGGCCAGCATGTCCAGACCTGGGCCCACCTGAACGAGTCCGGAATCTGTAACCGCAGGTCCTGGAGACCTTCTGAACTTGTCCGGCGAGATTCCACGGTGGGATAGCTAAGGTTACCTATTTGGGAAGATAATCACCTTACTGAGGCCTGAAGGACCTCTTTGCATTTTTGAGGGGTGGTCATAGCCGGGCTCCCGAGGAGCTTCGAGCTGCCTGCTGCTGTGTGTGAGGAGGGAGCGGAATGTGGGGTACAGCAGGAGCCTGCTGCTGTGTGTGTGAGGAGGGAGCGGAATGTGGGGTACAGCAGGAGTCTGCTGCTGTGTGTGTGAGGAGGGAGCAGAATGTGGGGTGCAGCAGGAGTCTGCTGCTGTGTGTGTGAGGAGGGGGCGGAAAGTGGGGTGCCGCAGGAGTCCCCCAGCGCGCCCACAGGCCCAGGCTCTGCACACTCAAGTGTAACACCCCTTGTGTGGATAAAGGAGCTACGGCTCAGAAAGAAGCCCAGCCCTTGACTCCCCGGCAGGCCAGAGGCAGGGCTGAGTGGCCCCTAGCCTGGCTGCTTGCTGGGGTGGGTGTCGGCCTGTCCTGTGGGACCGGACGATCCCTCGGGGCCAGGTGTTCATGAGCAGAGGAACCGTGGCTGCTGTCTGCCTCCTGACTGTGCAGCGCCAGTTCTGACCTGACCTCTTGGGGCCTCCACCGGTTTGCTCGCTGTGTAAGGGGCTGGGCTCTGTCCCCGTCCGGCCTGTCCTCTCCCACAGTGGGGGGGGCTCCAATGAGAATGGTGCATGGGGTTCCGAGTGGGGGCGGGGGGGGGGGCGGGTCTGAGCTGGCCTCTGGGCCCAGCCAGGGTCGCTCCGGGGTAGGGAAGGCCTTGGAGACAGGAATGTGTAGCTCCCAGGTGGGGCAGTGCAGAGACCCCTGGGGTGGGTGGAGATCCTGACTCCCTCAGGCTGTTCAGTGACCTGTGAGTCAGGCCCAGGGCCAGAGGGGAGGGGCTTGGCCTGGTTGCGGGTGGGACAGTGGTGTCCTTGGCTTACTGGCTGAGTTCTCTCTCTCGGAGGTGTCCCAGCCTCCTCTGAATGGAGGATGGGGTGTTGGGGGCGGGCGACTGGCTGTGGAACGTGGTGCCTGGGCCGGACAAGGTAGGCAAATACGGGTCCTGAAATGGGGGCGAGCACCATATAGTCCCAGTAGACATGTACAGATTGAGGGTTGGGCCATAAAGAAAGCAGAGCACCAAAGAAATGATGCTTTCCCACTGTGGTGCTGGAGAAGGCTCTTGAGAGTCCCTTGGATAGCAAGGAGATCCAACCAGTCCATCCTAAAGGAAAGCAGTCCTGAATGTTCATTGGAAGGACAGATGCTGAAGCTCCAATGTTTTGGCCACCTGATGTGAAGAGCCGACTCATTGAAGACCCTGATGATGGGAAAGAAGGGGGTGACAGAGGATGAGATGGTTGGATGGTATCACCAACTCAATGGACATGAATCTGAGCAAACTCCAGGAGATAGTGAAGGGCGGGAAGCTAGGCATGCTGGAGTCCATGGGGTCGCAAAGACTCGAACACGACTGGGTGAACAGCAACAACCGTTAGAGGGCTCTTTCCTCCCAACCTTTCCCATGCAAGTTTCAGACTGAAACTCAAGGCTGATTCTGCAGTGAGAGCTGGTGGGATGTGGTGTCAACTTGTAGCTTGACGTCAGCCGCAGCGGGCATCTGTGCAAACACTGCACACCAGGCTTTCCTGAGAGCCGGGTGTGAACAGTCACACACGATGAGTCCTGGGGGTACCTGCCCCCCAGCTGCCGCCTCCCTGACGGGGATGCCAGCAAAGGCCAGCAGAGGAAGGTGTCTGCGTGGGTCTCGTGTCACGGGGTGGGAAAGGAAGCTTGTCCAGACTCTCCCCCCGCAGCCTCTGCTCACAACACCTCCTGGTGTCCTGGAGGACAAGGCAGCCCTGTTGCCAAGGGCTCCCCAGTGGCAGCTATGGCAACCGGCCTGGGAGCCAGCCCGGTCCCTGGAGGGGCCTCAGGCTGGGACTGCCCCATCCCTGGCCCGGCACCTCCTCCTCACCCGCCTGGTAGGTGCACGACCCCCTCTGCCTTGCGAGGGAAGGGGGTCCCCACCGCTCACCCACACCAGGACCCCCACTGTGGTCTCAGTGCCAGAAACCCCCACGGCCACCTGAGGCCCTGGGCCCCTGCCAGACCCCCAGGAGGAAGCAGAGTCTGCAGGGGTTGCCACCCACCTCGTCCGTGGGAGCCAGACTGACCCCCGGCACTCACCCCTGGCCCTGACCTGCCTGGGGCATGGAGTCCGGAGCCTGGTGAGGTCCTTCCACACTGGGGGTCCTGGGTGTGTGGGAGGGCCTGGGATTCTGCAGGGGAGACACCGCAGGCCCTTTGTCTGGGACATTACAGAGTGGAGGGAATGGGGTAGAGCTCAGGATTAAAATGGGGAGACAGCCCTGGGCTGGAAAGCGGGGGCTCACACAGGATCTGAACTTGCAGCTTCAGGATTGACACCCACCGCTGGGCCGGTCCTGCTGTGTATCTGCGTGGTCACCGCCCCTCGTGGGAAACTGGCGGGCGAGTCTGCTTAGGAACGGCTCTTGGGGCCGTCGTCTGGACGTGTGTGTGTGTTGGGGGTGCCCGGCCCATATCTCCAGCCCGTCTCCATTGTCCTGCACTCCCCACCTGGTCAGCAATGCTCTCTGTGTGTTTGCTCTGTGCTGCTGGATGCACCCGGCAGCCAGCTTTGCCGTTTCCCACCCTCCAGTGCTTACAAAGCCGAGCTGGGACCCGGCGTCTTTCTTGTCTCCTGGCTTGCTGGCTTACTCGCTCTGTGTCGTCATCTGATGACACGCTTGCATTCACTTTCTGTTAGGCCAGGCTCATTCCCGCTCTTGACAATTTTTCAGTTACTTGCGCTGGATGCTCTCTGCCCCTCTCTTTCTGCAGGAGAAGCCAGCACAGTTCCCCAGGAAACCGTGTGTGCCCCCCGCTTTGTGGACTCTCAGCGTCTGGGGTTGCCGGCGGTGCTCGGAGGCCCCGAGCTCGTGGCCAAAACACGCCAGTCTCTGCGTCCCAGTCACATGTCGTCCTCCCCTGTGTCTGTGCCTTTTTTTCCTCCTTATAAGGACACCAGTCATCTTGGATTGGGGCCCCCGAATGGAGTACGATCTCACTGTAACGTGAGCGCACCTACTGATACCCGACTTCCACAGCGGGTCACGTTCACAAGAGCGGGGCTCAGGGTTTCAGCATAGATTTTGGAAGGGGGGACACTTTCAACCCACAGGTATCTTTCAGAGGTGACAGAGGATGAGATGGTTGGAAGGAATCATCGACTCAAGGGACAATTTGAGCAAGCTCCGGGAGATGGTGAAGGACAGGGAGGCCTGGCGTGCTGCAGTCCACGGGGTCGCAAAGAGCCAGACACGACTGAGCGGCTGAACAGCAACGCGCTTCTAGACACTGTTCTGTCTCTTCTGGCGTTCGATGGTCCTGTTGAGAATCTCCTGCCAGCCTGGTTCTCCTCCTTTGATAAGATGCTTGTTCTTTCTGTCCAGTTGCCCAGAAGATTTTTTTCTCTTCCTTTCAAGCCAGGTTATTTACCAGGCTACGTCCTGCTGCTGACTGTTCCGTGGTCAGTATGCCCATGCACACAGCATGTACTCTGATACACAGATGCACAAACTCAAGAAAGCGTTTCAAGCTATTTCAAGAAAGCGTTCTTGAGCAATTGTTCAAATACTCTGACTGTTTTTGGTGTCGCCTTGCAGGACTCCAATTATGCGTGTGTTTTAACTCCTTCCCTGCCTTTTATGGTTACTACTTTCTCTCGAATCCTGTTTAGTCTCCTCCCTATTTCTTCTCATCTGTTCACTTGTCCCTTTTTTCAATGTCCCTTCCTGTGACTTCCATCTCTCTTCTCACCTCCCTCGTAAAGTCATCGCTTTGTTTCTGAAACGGTTTTGCCTTTCCCTCCATTTCTTCCCTGAATTACGTCGGTTCCCGTGTCAGACTCCGTGCCCACCTGCCCTGGATCGTGGTCTTCCTTCAGAGCTGAAGTTCATGTTGGAGATTCAGGTGCCGGGGTTGCTGCTTGTGATGGCGATCGTCTGCTGAGGCTTCACCTGCGGGGCCACGGTGTGGTCCCCAAAGTGGAGACGGTCCTTTCCTGTCACTCGCTTCATGTGGTGTGCTTTTCCCTGGACGTGCAGACGGTTCCTGCCCTCAGCGCAGTGCGTCCCCACCTGGCATGTGGACAGGCTCCGCCTCAAGGTCCCGCTGCCCTGCTCCGGCTGGTGGTGGTGCTGGTGCCCGAGGGACAGCGGCCCTGCGCCCAGGCCTACCAGCTCAGCTCGACTTCATCGGTAGAAGTTCGAGAACAGCCCGCCCGGTCTGTGGGGAGAAGGCGGGATGGGGCTGCCTCTGCAAAGGTGGCCACACCGGACGGCGGGTAGGCATTGGGTGACAGTCACGCTTGGTCGCTTGATGGGGTTTGCATCTGCCGAGCTCTGTGGGTGAGGTTTGTACATCTCACTGCTAGGGGGTGAGTCATGTTCCCCCCAGATTCATACATGAAACCCCCAGCTCCTCAGAATGCAACCTTATCTGGACACACGTCCCTGCAGATGGAATTAGTTAAGACAATGTCATAATGGAGCAGGGTGCATCCCGAATCCACTTCTGACAGGCATCCTTATGCAGAGGGGACCTGGGGATCCCCCTGTAGACACGACTACAGGGGGAAGGCCACGTACAGAGGCCCCCTCACTGTCTCAGAAGGAACCTGCCCTGCTGACACCCTGACTGGGCACGTCTGGTCTCCAGAACTGAGACGATAACCTCCTGGTTCAAGTCACCCAGCCCATGGGACTGTTTATGGCAGCCCCGGGACCCTGCCATTGTCCCTGGAGACCCTGCTTAGAACTCTGAGTGTGAACTCTAGCTCATGGTCCAGACGTGGAGTTGTCTAGACATGGAGTTTCCTGATGTCTCCATCAGGAATGTGGACAGGGAAACCAGGAGGGTTTATGGCAGGAAAGTGGGAATGTGGCAGGAAACCTGGGGGACAGATGGAGGCGGGTACCTGCCCAGAGCAGGGTAGAGTGAGTTTACACAGCGATGACAGGGGCTTCCCAGGTGGTCCAATCTGCCGGCCTGGCAGGGGACGTGGATTCGGTCCCTGCCTCGGGGAGACTCCACGTGCCGCAGAGGAATGAAGCCTGGGAGCCCCGACCACTGACGCCCGAGTGCCTAGAGCCCTAGGTTAGCTAAGATAACCCAGATTAGGCTAACCCGGTGAGCCGAGCACCCGTGGTCCACAGCAGGAGAAGCCCCTGCTTCAAGAAGCCCACTGTTCGCAACCGGAGAAGAGCCCGCACAGCAGTGAAGACCCAGCACAGCCAAGACTAAACGATTAAAAAACCCAAAGCATATCTACAAAAAAATACAAAGCAGTGACAAGGATGTCCAGTGGCTAAGACTCCATGCTTCCACAGCAGGGTCATGGTTGATCCCTGGTTGGGGAGCTAAGATCCTGCAAACTGGAAAAAAGAAAAAAAGGCAGTGACTTTGTGTGCTGGAAGATTTTTGCGATAAAATGTTGATTAAAAATGTTTCACTAGATACTCCAGGCATCTGTGAATAATCAAGTGCAAAGAAACCTTCAGGAGAACGGGGCTCTCAGTCGGCGCTCAGCTCCAGGTCCCGTGAGAGCACGCACCCGCCCCTGGCCCGGCACCCACCTGCAGAGCCCCCGGGACAGAGGTCTCCAGCCCAGCTGCCCACCTCTCAGCCGGCACCCACTTTGGGCTACAAAGGGTCCATGTGAGGGGCACCCAGTTCAGGCCTGTCCGAGAGCCTCAGTGGGGGGTCCGTCCCACCTGGCTGTCACAGTCTCCTACCTCACGGGGAGCCGGGGTGTGTGTGTCCCCCCCGGGCAGGTCGAGGCTGCCGTAAACAGAACATCACAGACGGGCCTTAAACAGACATTCACCCCTCAGTCTGCCAGAGGGACTCCAGGGTCAGGCTGCGTTCTGGGGAGGCCCCCGCCTGGTTCATCCTCACAGCCTTTCTGGGGGTGCCCATGGTGGGCGGGGCTGACATCTCCCCTCTGATCCCAATCAGATGAAGAAGCTAATCCCTTACAGGGCCCCACCCCTGTGACCTCATCTGACCCCCGTCACTCCACAAGCCATCTCACCACATGAATTTGGGGGGATACAATTAAAAAGCCCACAGCAAGGGGGTGAGGGGAGAGGAGGGGCAGGAAAGGGGCAGAGGGAGAGGGCCCCTTGACCCGGGCAGCCCCAGGACTCCCTCCCCTGGGTGGCCTCTGCCTCAGCTCCCTGTCTGATGTGGTTTTGTCCCCCTGCACCCTGGTCCCTTCCTGGCTGCAGGAGGACCTGCCTGGGCTGGACGCTGGTGAAGGGGGTGTGACTTCAGGAAAGGCAGAGCTGTGGGCGGTCCCCAGGGATGCTGGCAATGTCAGCAAGAGCAGTGGCTCCGTTCGTTACGGGTCAGCCTTGGGCTGGGACCACGTGCTCCTGGTCATTCCTGCTCCCTGTCCTCTGTGGGAACAGACCCCAAGTTTTATCTGGCAGGGTAGTTGGTCTGGATAAAAGGCTACAGCTCCTAACCTCCCTCCCTGGGAGCTAAACCGGGTCAGGCAACTGTATTCTGGCTAATGAAACAAAAGAGGAAGTTCTCTGTGAGGCTTCCAGAATGACTGCTTGAAAAATGAGCTGACTCACCTGGGACTCCTGAGAGGGGCCCTTCCTGCCCTGTACTTCCTCAGCTTTCTTCTTCCTGTCCTGTGGTCTTAATGGCTGGAGCTCCAGGAGCCATGTTGGACATGAGGTGGGCTGGGCATCGAGGCCATGCCCTGAGGATGGGGAAAAGCAGAGAGTAAGAGTCTGGGTCCCTGAGGACACTGCAGAGCTGCCATGCGTCCCTGGACTTGTCAACTTGAGACTTTTTTACCTAGGAAAGAAATAAGCCTCTATCTTGTTTATGCCTCTTTTGCTGGGATTGCTTACGCGCAGCCAAGCCAAACCACGAGGGACGTATTATTGCCAGTATCCGTCATAACCCTGACCACTCTTCTACAGAAGGACAAATGGACGCTCAGAGACGTGAAGACATGTGGTAGGCAAGCCTGGAGTATAGAGAGGGCATCACCCAAGGACACCTTCATGGAAGAAAGGTGGGTGCAGACTCTGAACGTGCCCCTCCTTCTGGCTGGCAATGTCTGCATTCCGGCACCAACGGGACTCTGACCCCGGCAGCCTGGGATGCAAACAACATCCTCCTGGCAAAGCTTCCCCATGGGTGGTGTGCATGGGAGCAGAGCCACAGCGGCTTGCCCTGGGGGCTCCTGCAGCTCGCCGGCTGCTGGCTATTTCTGGGATGTTGTGCAGAGGGAGGGCTCCTGGAGACAAGATAACTGTAGAGTCACTTTCTGGCCTCAATGTGGGGGCACGTTTAGAGGTGCCTGCTCTGGTGCCGTCACTCTGAAGGGAAGGACTTGCTCTGCCTGTGCTTCCTGCGCACACCTGGTGTCTGTGTGTGTGTGTGTGTCTGTGTGTGTGCATGCGTGCATGCCTGTGTGTGGATCGGTTCTGCCCTGGAGCACCTGCTTCTTCCCATGTCCTCCTGAACTGCAGCCCTGCACCAGGAGTGGTGCTATCACTGTGCAAAGCCCTCGGATTCTTGCATCATTCATTCATTCAGCTGCATTGAGCACTCGCCTCGTACCAGGCCCCTCGCTGAGTGCTGGAAGGAGGCTGGGTGGATGACGGCTGGGCTCTCTCACAGCCCGACAGTTTGGTGAGGGACGTGGGAGGGGCTGACTGATGCATTTGAACCATGGTGTTGGAGAAGACTCTTGAGAGTCCCTTGGACTGCAAGGAGATCAAATCAGTCAATCCTAAAGGAGATCAGTCCTGAATATTCATTGAAAGGACTGATGCTGAAGTTGAAGCTCCAATACTTTGGCCACCTGATATGAAGGGTGACTCATTGGAAAAGACCCTGATGCTGTGGAGGATTGAAGGCAGGAGGAGAAGGGGATGACAGAGGATGAGATGGCTGGATGGCATCACTGACTCGATAGACATGAGTTTGAGTCAACTCTGGAAGTTGGTGACGGACAGGGAGGCCCAGAGTGCTGCAGTCCATGAGGTTGCAAAGAGTTGGACACGACTGAGTGACTGAACAACAGCAGTGAAGAGAGGGGCTGAGAGCAGATGCAGGAGGGCTCTCTTGCGGGAGGGGGTGCAGCACAAGACCCCCTCCAGCTTCCCAGGGGAACAGCTGTATTCCAGTTGGCTTTGTAAATGGCCGCACAGGATTGAACCTGTTCACTGTCACCGTGAACCCTGCATTGGTCCTCATGGCCAGAAACTGGAACTGATAGGAGAGAGGAGCCGTGAAGCTTGCACGGGAGGAGCCTGGAGGCAGCCCCCAGGCCTGGGCTCTGTTGTAGCCATCAGAGTGGCTGGAGGTGGGGACAGGGGGCTTGTGGGGGCCCTGGTCTGGGGGATAGGCCTGGGGTCATCTCAGTCCCTGTGACGATGCCTTGACTGGCTCTAGAATACCGCTCAGCCCCTCCCTCTGCACCCTGCCCAGGGCTGACGATGCAGGGACTGACAGCACGGTGCTGAGGCTGCTCTGCGATCCAGCCATCCTTGTATCCACCCACCTACCTCTCCATCTTCTATCCACCTACCACCCAGCTTCTCCCTCACTCCCTCCCTTCTCTCCTTCCTTCCTTCCTTCTTTTATCCTCCTCCACTCTACTTCCATTCCTCCATCTGCTCATACCCACCCATTCGTCCATCTGCCCATCTATCCGTCTCCCATTCACGTGCCACCCCCAGTTAGCCCTCTATCCCTCCTTCTTTCCCATTCGTCCATCTGCCCATCTATCCGTCTCCCATTCACGTGCCACCCCCCAGTTAGCCCTCTATCCCTCCTTCTTTCCCATTCGTCCATCTGCCCATCTATCCGTCTCCCATTCACGTGCCACCCCCAGTTAGCCCTCTATCCCTCCTTCTTTCCCATTCGTCCATCTGCCCATCTATCCGTCTCCCATTCACGTGCCACCCCCAGTTAGCCCTCTATCCCTCCTTCTTTCCCATTCGTCCATCTGCCCATCTATCCGTCTCCCATTCACGTGCCACCCCCAGTTAGCCCTCTATCCCTCCTTCTTTCCCATTCGTCCATCTGCCCATCTATCCGTCTCCCATTCACGTGCCACCCCCAGTTAGCCCTCTATCCCTCCTTCTTTCCCATTCGTCCATCTGCCCATCTATCCGTCTCCCATTCACGTGCCACCCCCAGTTAGCCCTCTATCCCTCCTTCTTTCCCATTCGTCCATCTGCCCATCTATCCGTCTCCCATTCACGTGCCACCCCCAGTTAGCCCTCTATCCCTCCTTCTTTCCCATTCGTCCATCTGCCCATCTATCCGTCTCCCATTCACGTGCCACCCCCAGTTAGCCCTCTATCCCTCCTTCTTTCCCATTCGTCCATCTGCCCATCTATCCGTCTCCCATTCACGTGCCACCCCCAGTTAGCCCTCTATCCCTCCTTCTTTCCCATTCGTCCATCTGCCCATCTATCCGTCTCCCATTCACGTGCCACCCCCAGTTAGCCCTCTATCCCTCCTTCTTTCCCATTCGTCCATCTGCCCATCTATCCGTCTCCCATTCACGTGCCACCCCCAGTTAGCCCTCTATCCCTCCTTCTTTCCCATTCGTCCATCTGCCCATCTATCCGTCTCCCATTCACGTGCCACCCCCCAGTTAGCCCTCTATCCCTCCTTCTTTCCCATTCGTCCATCTGCCCATCTATCCGTCTCCCATTCACGTGCCACCCCCCAGTTAGCCCTCTATCCCTCCTTCTTTCCCATTCGTCCATCTGCCCATCTATCCGTCTCCCATTCACGTGCCACCCCCAGTTAGCCCTCTATCCCTCCTTCTTTCCCATTCGTCCATCTGCCCATCTATCCGTCTCCCATTCACGTGCCACCCCCAGTTAGCCCTCTATCCCTCCTTCTTTCCCATTCGTCCATCTGCCCATCTATCCGTCTCCCATTCACGTGCCACCCCCAGTTAGCCCTCTATCCCTCCTTCTTTCCCATTCGTCCATCTGCCCATCTATCCGTCTCCCATTCACGTGCCACCCCCAGTTAGCCCTCTATCCCTCCTTCTTTCCCATTCGTCCATCTGCCCATCTATCCGTCTCCCATTCACGTGCCACCCCCAGTTAGCCCTCTATCCCTCCTTCTTTCCCATTCGTCCATCTGCCCATCTATCCGTCTCCCATTCACGTGCCACCCCCAGTTAGCCCTCTATCCCTCCTTCTTTCCCATTCGTCCATCTGCCCATCTATCCGTCTCCCATTCACGTGCCACCCCCAGTTAGCCCTCTATCCCTCCTTCTTTCCCATTCGTCCATCTGCCCATCTATCCGTCTCCCATTCACGTGCCACCCCCAGTTAGCCCTCTATCCCTCCTTCTTTCCCATTCGTCCATCTGCCCATCTATCCGTCTCCCATTCACGTGCCACCCCCAGTTAGCCCTCTATCCCTCCTTCTTTCCCATTCGTCCATCTGCCCATCTATCCGTCTCCCATTCACGTGCCACCCCCCAGTTAGCCCTCTATCCCTCCTTCTTTCCCATTCGTCCATCTGCCCATCTATCCGTCTCCCATTCACGTGCCACCCCCAGTTAGCCCTCTATCCCTCCTTCTTTCCCATTCGTCCATCTGCCCATCTATCCGTCTCCCATTCACGTGCCACCCCCAGTTAGCCCTCTATCCCTCCTTCTTTCCCATTCGTCCATCTGCCCATCTATCCGTCTCCCATTCACGTGCCACCCCCAGTTAGCCCTCTATCCCTCCTTCTTTCCCATTCGTCCATCTGCCCATCTATCCGTCTCCCATTCACGTGCCACCCCCAGTTAGCCCTCTATCCCTCCTTCTTTCCCATTCGTCCATCTGCCCATCTATCCGTCTCCCATTCACGTGCCACCCCCAGTTAGCCCTCTATCCCTCCTTCTTTCCCATTCGTCCATCTGCCCATCTATCCGTCTCCCATTCACGTGCCACCCCCAGTTAGCCCTCTATCCCTCCTTCTTTCCCATTCGTCCATCTGCCCATCTATCCGTCTCCCATTCACGTGCCACCCCCAGTTAGCCCTCTATCCCTCCTTCTTTCCCATTCGTCCATCTGCCCATCTATCCGTCTCCCATTCACGTGCCACCCCCAGTTAGCCCTCTATCCCTCCTTCTTTCCCATTCGTCCATCTGCCCATCTATCCGTCTCCCATTCACGTGCCACCCCCAGTTAGCCCTCTATCCCTCCTTCTTTCCCATTCGTCCATCTGCCCATCTATCCGTCTCCCATTCACGTGCCACCCCCAGTTAGCCCTCTATCCCTCCTTCTTTCCCATTCGTCCATCTGCCCATCTATCCGTCTCCCATTCACGTGCCACCCCCCAGTTAGCCCTCTATCCCTCCTTCTTTCCCATTCGTCCATCTGCCCATCTATCCGTCTCCCATTCACGTGCCACCCCCAGTTAGCCCTCTATCCCTCCTTCTTTCCCATTCGTCCATCTGCCCATCTATCCGTCTCCCATTCACGTGCCACCCCCAGTTAGCCCTCTATCCCTCCTTCTTTCCCATTCGTCCATCTGCCCATCTATCCGTCTCCCATTCACGTGCCACCCCCAGTTAGCCCTCTATCCCTCCTTCTTTCCCATTCGTCCATCTGCCCATCTATCCGTCTCCCATTCACGTGCCACCCCCAGTTAGCCCTCTATCCCTCCTTCTTTCCCATTCGTCCATCTGCCCATCTATCCGTCTCCCATTCACGTGCCACCCCCAGTTAGCCCTCTATCCCTCCTTCTTTCCCATTCGTCCATCTGCCCATCTATCCGTCTCCCATTCACGTGCCACCCCCAGTTAGCCCTCTATCCCTCCTTCTTTCCCATTCGTCCATCTGCCCATCTATCCGTCTCCCATTCACGTGCCACCCCCAGTTAGCCCTCTATCCCTCCTTCTTTCCCATTCGTCCATCTGCCCATCTATCCGTCTCCCATTCACGTGCCACCCCCTAGTTAGCCCTCTATCCCTCCTTCTTTTCTTCCTCCACCCTTTCCCCATCCTGCATCCATTACCAAATGTCCGTCCGTCCATCCAACAGTGGTCGACAGACCACCTGTGATGCCAAGCTGCTGGGGGTCAGCCACGGGCCTGCTCTGCGCACTGGGCTTCCAGGCGGGGAGGCAGACACTTCGGATGGTTTCGATGGTGCTAAGTGCTGCCGAGGAAATAAAACAGAGCCACAGGGCAGAGAGTCCCCGGGGCCTCCGAGGGGACCCGTGATCACTCACGTTTCCGTTGTGAGTCCTGAGCCCGTGGAGAAATGAGGCAGGTGCAGAGCACCTGAGCTGCTTTCCCAGGGCCGCCTCCTCCCCGGCCGTGGCTTTTCTGGGTTGTGTGTGTGCTCAGTCGCTGAGTCATGGTCAACTCTGTGACCGCACGGACTGTAGCCTGCCAGGCTCCTCTTCCATGGGATTCTCCAGGCAAGAATAGTGGAGTAGGGTACCATTTCCTCCTCTATCTAAATGCAATCACAAGTATCCTTAGAAGAGGGAGAGCGACCAGTCAGAGGAAAAGGTGATGTGACGAGGGAGGCAGAGGCTGGGGGTGGAGGAAGGTCACGTGGGAGCTGAGGAGTGCAAGCGCCTCGGGAAGCTGGGGAGGACACGCTTCTCCCCTGGAGCTTCTGGAAGGAACCACCCTGGGACACGGTGACCTCAGCCCAGTGAGACCCCTTCGGACTCCTGATCCATGGACCATAAGAGAATAATTTCGTGTTGTTTAGAGCACTGAGTTTGTGGTCATTGTTTCAGCAGCAAGAGATGGACTCAGCTGCTGAGAGCTTCGAGTTAAAGGCTGTTGGGGACGGGAGATTCACACTCAGAGAAACACCCCGATGCTGACTCACTGACAGCAAAGGAAAAGGGGAACTATAGGGTGGGGGTGTCAGGGGCCCGTCCCCATGTGATGCAACTTAGCATCACCTGCAAAGGGACAGGCAGACGCCACATGTCCCCGTGGGATGTCCCAGCATCCCTTAGAGTGTTGGTGCCCCAGCTGAATTTGACCATGGCCAGTCCAGATGCTGGTGTGTGCTATAGAAACCGGCCTGACCCTTTCAAGGCTGTCAAGGTCATTAAAGGAAAAATCAGACACAGGAACCCAAACTCCACGGATCTTCCTTGTTGGATCCTGGGTCAAACAATGTGGCCGGAAAGGACACTGGGAGAAGTCTGAGTATTGACTGTGTATTAGAGTGCTCTCGTGTCAGTGCTCACTGGTCTCGCAGGCGCATGCACGCGTGTGCGTGTGTGTGATGAGGAGTGTATGGGCGTCACTACTATTCTTGCATCTCTTGTCCAGGTTGTTAATGTCCCCAGTTAAAACGTTAGGGAGTCCCTCCCCCAGCTCTGGGCCCAGGGGCTGGTGCTGACCCTGGAGGTGGGGGACGGTGGTGGGGAGTGGGATGGGGGTGGGGACGCTGCTCCAGGGTTCCTGGTCCTCGTGGATCAGCTTTTCTTCTGGGAAGGCTCCCTGGTTCTCAGGACAGCTCAGCGCCCTGAACCCTGCTGTTTCTCCTCCGTCCTCACTGGCCTGTGGCCTTTAGCTCCAGTTTACTTTTGTGACCTGGGAGGGTCAATGGCTGTCGTGAGGGTTCCCCGAGGGGCCAGGACATGCACAGGGGGGAGGATCAGGGTCGAGACAGACCAGAGTCAGAGGCGGCCCTGTGTTCTGGGGAGAGAATGGGGAGCCACGCCTCCTAGGGGCGGGGATTGGGGAACCACGCCTCATCTGGGCAGGGATTGGGGAGCCACGCCGCTTTGGGGCAGGGATTGGGGAATCACACCTCATCTGGGCAGGGATTGGGGAGCCATGACTCCTCGGGGAGGAGATTGGGGGAGCCACACCTCCTCGCCGCTGAGGACCAGGGATGCTGTTAGTGTTGGGTGGGCGGGGCCGTCCACCTCTACCTCCCCCCATGCTGAGTACTCCTGAAGCCACAGCACCAGCTCTACTGAGCGGCGTGAGCCTCTCCACCTGCTGACTCCACGGCCAAGGTTCTTTCTCCTCGGCACTGCTGCTGAGAACTGGGGCCCTGAACATGCCCGCACTGTTTTCTAGTTTAGAAATCTAGGTGACAAGTGGCGCGTTGTTACAATGTGGAATTGCTCATCCCAGCAAATTCGACCCAGTGAACTTAGGTGCTTGATGAAGGAGGGAGCTTGAAGCCCAGCGCTCTGCGGGGGAGGCGGGGAGGGGTGCAGTGTCCACACCGCCTGACGGACCAGGGTCCTGTGTTCAAGCTCATCCTCCAGTGCAGGCAGAGACCCTGAGGAAGAGGAGGCTGTTGCCAGGGGAGCTTTGGCTGCTTAAAAACCCTCAAAGTGACTTAAAGCACCAGCCACGGGACATCCCTGATGGTCCAGTGGTTAAGACACCGTTCTCAGGAGTTCCCTGGTGGTCCAGTGGATAGAGAATCCGACGGCCAATGCAGGGGACACGGGTTTGCTCCCTGGTCCGGGAAGATTTCCACATGCAGTGGAGCGACTAAGCCCGTGCACCACACCTACTGAGCCCATGCTCCGCAACAAGAGAAGCACCGCGACGGAGAGCAGCCCCTGCCCACGCAAGTAGAGACAGCCCAAGCACAGCAACGAAGACCCAGTGCTGTCAACAAAAAGTGAATTAAAAAAAAAGATTCCGCTCTTCCAATGCAGGGGGTACGGGTTTGATCCCTGTTTGGGGAGCTAAGATGTCACATGCCACCCAGCGAGGCCACAACCAAACATATCAGTGACTTCATTCAGCTCAAGACTCCTGGGCTGAGTGCACAGCTCCTCTGCTCCCAGTGGGCTGGGCTGGGCTCTGCCCTCAGCCGGTGGCACGGCTGGCTCTGGGTCAGGTACGTGGCCTCTCTCCTGTGTCCCGAGTTGGGCTGCGGGTCGGCCGGCAGGCGGAAGTATGAGCACAAACCCCAGGCTCTGGAGCTTTCCAAGTCTTCTCTGGCATCACAGGTGCTGATCCCCTTTGGCTAAAGGGGCATGTGGCCCAGTAAGCCAACAGGGATCAGAGAAGCCGCCCACTCAGTGGCCACCCTCACCAGGCACTGCCCGCGTCACTCCAGCCATAGACACTTCCTCATGTCGAGCCACCTCCCAGACCACGCTCTCTCCAGGGACAACAACCTCCCCCACCCCTCTGCTTCCTGGCCCCCCTCACCCTCCCTCCCTCTCCTTCCTTCCCCTCCCCTCACCAGGTTCCCCACTGTCCCTCTGGGTTGGGAAGCCCAGCGCCTGCCCTGGGGTGGTTAGCGTGGAAGGAGTGCCCCACAGAGCTGGCTTCCCAAGGTCAAGTGCGCCCATGCTCTGGGCATTGGGAAGTTCGACACAGCCGCACACAGCCCGACTGCAAAGGGGACACTCGCTGAGTCAGAGTCGTCAAGCGCGGATCCTGGGGACATCTCAGGTGGGAACCCCCTCCTCACCTCCTACCCTGGCACAAATAGCCCCTTTCTTCCCTTCAGGCACTGCGATGTGGACCTCTGGGCCCCAGGGGTGGTGGGGTCAGCCTGGTCTGGCAGTCACACTTGCTCCGAAGCACCGTTGGGGGCCAGGCTGGTCCAGTGCCTCTCAACGCACCCCTGGCCCAGTGCCGTCCACTCCAGAACCCTTGCTTGAAGACCAGTGGCCCCATGTGGGCATGGAGGCCGGTACTGATCAGATTGACTGCCCAGGTGGGGGGCTGGGGCCCAGATGGGGGAGGATCTCTGGAGGGCGGGACCCTGGAGGGATCTGGGGTCGCTGGAGACCCCAAGATGTGTGTGGCTCTGGGTCTCAGCTTCCCCGTCAATAAAACCAGGGCACTGGGCCCAGTGGCCCGAGGCCCCCTCCCAGGTTGAGGCTGTGTGTTCAGCTGCGTTTGTGTCTGGAGGAAGCAAACCCAGAGGGGGCTCCCTTGGCCTGGGCCCCTCTGTCCACGAGCTGGTCACTCATCAACCTCTCCAATCCTGTCCCAGCTCCTTGCGGGGCATGTCCTGGCCCCCAAGGTGGGAGAATGAGCCTCACCCCACATCCCCCACCCCGGGTAGGGGTGCAGCGTGGACAGGACACAGGCCGGGTGGGGCCCCGGGTGGGCCTGACTGTGGTCTCAGCTGGACCCCGTTCTGGCTGTGGGACCAGGCAGGCTTCTCCCTTGGCTTCCTGGTCTGCAGGTGAGGTTTCAAGCCACCCACGAGGCGTGATGCTGGCTCACTGACCTCCCTCCAGGCCTTCCAGGGTGAGCGGCCTTCTGTTGGGGCTCAGACCAGCCTCGGATCCTGTGGGCAAGCCCCTCTATCTCTGGAGCAGCTCTGTGGCTAATGCTTGATTTACAGTTGGAAGCACAGAAGTGTCTAACAGCCGCCTCGGGCCCCTCCTGAGTCTCTCCAGCCAGGCCGGGCCCAGCTCCCACGCACAGCTCTCTGGTTGGGCTGCAGGTCAGCGAGGGTCAGTCTGGAGGCAGAGCCAGCTCCCTGTAGCTGCCGGCCACCCCCAGACCCAGACGTGCAGGACCCTGTCTCACTAGCCTTGCTCTGCCAGAGGCAGGCTTGTGGGCCCTGCATCCAGGAACCCCGCCAGCCCTGCTCCTGTGGCCCCCAAGTCATAGTAGAGCCCACCAAGGGGTCGCCCTGGGCAGTGAGTTCCTTGACTGGCTCCTTGCGGAGTGAGGGGGGTCCCATGGCCCCACTGGGCTGTGCAGGAGGGGGCATTGCGTCTCCTACCACTGGGGCACCAAGCCCCCAGGAGCCTGGTTGGGGAGACTCTGCCATGAGGGCTCCGTGAATGCTGGGCCCAGAGCCCACTCCTGGGGCCTTCAGATCTGAAAGAGGGAGCTGCCAGTGGCTCAGCCCCACCCAAACTCATGGTCAGAAAGGCAGAGCCCTGGGGAAAGTGAAGTGAAGTCGCTCAGTTGTATCTGATTCTTTGGGATCTTCCCAACCCACGGATCAAACCTGGGTCTCCTGCATTGCAGACAGACCCTTTACCATCTGAGCCACCAGGGAAGCCCCAAGAGACCTGGGGAAGGAGGCGCCCAACTCGCCACTGGGGCTCAGGGAGGCAGCAAGAAGAGGAGGCAGGAGAGGGTCTCCCCCCGGCCACCTCCCAGTTGACTGCCTGCAGCTGCCCAGGCCCCCGTGCTCAGACCGTGGTCCTGAGCCCAGGCTGCAGCCAGGCCCTCCCAGGCCCCTCATGCCTTTACCATCTGGGCCCCAAACTCACCCACCTGAGGCCCAGTGCTGTGCTGTGCTAAGTCGCTCAGTCATGTCCGACTCTCTGCGACCCCGTGGACTGTAGCCCACCGGGCTCCTCTGTCCCTGGGGTTCTCCAGACGAGAATCTAGAGTGGGTTGCCTTTTCCTCCTCCAGGGTCTTGACCACTAGTGCCACCCGGGAAGCTGTTCCCTATGACGGCAACACCCTTCCCCCAGCTCTTGGCTTGATGGCACCTCCTCCAGGTTGCCCTCCCTGACCACTGCAGCCGAACTGGCCTTATCCCTTGACCAGATGGTGGCTGCCTAACCGATTCCCCGCAGAAAGACCCAGAATCCTGGAATCCTGTGAGAGCATCAGACTCACAGAAATGCAGGGCTGGCTGGGAGTTCATAGACCTCACTGACCCCCGGACTCTTCAACCTGCGTGACAGGTGGTCGAGTGGCTTCAACTTGCACGCTTCCAAGGACGGGGAGTTCACCATCTCTGGGGCCATGGGTGCCCATGGCCACCTGCCCCACTGGGAGTCTGTCTTCCTGCAGCCCCCACGGCCCTACCGTGCCCACCACCCACCTCTGGATGCAAGGGTCCCGCAGAGCCGCCCACCCTCTTGCCCGGTCTTTATCATCATCTGACTCCTTTCCTGCCCCTGGGACCAGACCCTGCCAGGCCAAGTCGCCTCCAGGGAGCCCCGTCAGCCTTATTTGTGGCAGAAAAGGTCAGCTGGCTCTCGGGAAATGTCAGAGGACGAGTCAGAGCTGGCCGGAGGCAAAGACCATGAGGCTCTGTCACTTCACGAGTCTCTTTCCTTAATCAGTCAAGGAGAAAAACAAGCAGTGAGGGGTTTCCTATGGCAACCACTGGACACAGAGCGTCTTCTCCAGCCCAGCTGGCCCCTAGGGGGCGAGCCTGGCCCGTGGCTGCTGACCCTGGCCCCAGGGGCAAGTGCCATGCCCTGGGGTGTCACTTCCAGGCACCTGGGCTTGGCCTGGGAGGCTGGACGGCTGCAGCGGGCACAGCCCATCGGCTCCATCTGCGCCAAGACGCTCGCGGAGCAGAAGGGGAAACAGCCCAGCAGAGGGGCAGACACTCAGAGAGGGTTCTGGGAGGGGCGCTGGTCCCCTTTATTTGTCTATTTTTGTGGGATCTTGGCTCCCTGACCAGGAATCAGACCCTTGGCAGTGAAAGCAAGGTAACTTCTGACAAGTCATCTGAACTCTAAGCTTCTGTATTTACTGCATCCACCAGCCTCCCATCCCTCCTCTGTCCCTTCCCCCAGCCCCCTGCCCCTCCACCCACTCACCCGCCCCTGCTCATTCATCCATCCCCCCACAAACCAGCTGAACATGTTTTTTCCCCCAATTCATCTACCTGCCCCTCCATCCACCTGCCCGTGCCCTCATCCAGCCACGCACTCCTCAATCTGCCCACCACTGTTGACCCGGCAGACACCCACCTTGTCCACCGGCTCCCTGCAGGGCCACACATCCAGCTGCCCCTCCTCCATCCACAGCCCCCTTCCCCGTCTCCCACCCACTCGCTCACCTCCTACACACACACCTGCTCCCCCACTTCCCACCCACCTGCCCTACTGCCCACTTACCCCCACACTCGTGAAACTTGTATTCACCCACATACACGCCTGTTCTGACTTCCGGTCGCCAAGCCGTCTCTCCACCTCATCACAGTCCCTCATCCACCAAGTTATCCGAACATCACACAGCAGTGCTGGTATCTTAGAAGGCTTGTCTGCAGACTCCAATTCAGTTTTGAGATTTTTGTCTTCCGATTGGCATCTTCCGAGTACCTGGGATGTGTGGTCTTGCCAGGAAGGCTATGCTTCTCGTGGAGGGTTTGATAAATGCAAAATCCAGTAGAGCTTCTGGGCTGGAGTTTGTGGGTGTGCATGAGAGGATGGGGATGGGAATGTATGGGGTCAAGGGCTGAAGACTGGACTCTGAGTTCTGCAGTCCTCATACATAATAAAGCATAAACTCTGCAAGTTCCCTCTGTGCAGATGTGAAAGGTTGTTGTTGAATCACACGAATACACCGGGATTCTTGGCCCCCGGAGGAGAAGAATTCAATCCGGGGCCAGAGACGAGGCTTGATCACTCGGAGCTTTTGTGTAATAAAGTTTTATTAAAGTATAAAGGAGATAGAGAAAGCTTCTGACATAGGCATCAGAAGGGGGTAGAAAGAGTACCCGCTTGCTAGTGTTGACAATGAAGTTATATACTCTCTAATGAATCCAAAGAATGTCTGGAGGTTGTAAAGACCTCATCAGACCTACTCCCATAATTTACATTTTAAGATAACAGAATTAGCCAGAAGGTTTAATCCAAAGACTGTCCTTAATCCAGAGACTGTCCTCAGGCAGGATACATTATTGTTATATAATCCTAAGGAATGTGGAGAAAGAAAAAAAGTTTGTCCTTTCTTCCTCCTTGAGAATTCCAGACCCCTCTCTCCTTGGGGACCCCTAGACTCCCTATCAACCTGCCTAGGAAATGACTCTATCAGATGGAAGGATCGTCAAAGCACCAAAGCAAGCTAGAGGTGGAGGTGCTGGTGTCTTGCAACCTCAGATCAGCAGGATAATGGCCCCCAAAGCTCTTGCTTGTTTGCTTAGTCAATAAGGAATTTAAACTCAAAAGTGTATTAAGAATTAAGTATCAGTTCAGTTCAGTCACTCAGTCGTGTCCAGCTCTTTGCAGCCCCATGGACTGCAGCATGCCAGGCCTCCCTGTTCGTCACCAACTCCTGGAGTTTACTCAAACTCATGTCCATTGAGTTGGTGATGCCATCCAACCATCTCATCCTCTGTCATCCCCTTCTCCTCCTGCCCTTCAATCTTTCCCAGCATCAGGGTCTTTTCCAATGAGTCAGCTCTTCACATCAGGTGGCCAAAGTACTGGAGTTTCAGCTTCAACATCAGTCCTTCCAATGAACATTCAGGACTGACCTCCTTTAGGATGGACTGGTTGGATCTCCTTGCAGTCCAAGGGACTCTCAAGAGTCTTCTCCAACACCACAGTTCAAAAGCATCAATTCCTCAGTGCTCAGCTTTCTTTATGGTCCCACTCTCACATCCATACATGACCACTGGAAAAACCATAGCCTTGACTAGATGGACCTTTGTTGGCAGAGTAATGTCTCTGCTTTTTAATATGGCAAAGTAATGCCTCTGCTGTCCAGGTCGGTCATAACTTTTCTTCCAAGGAGTAAGCATCTTTTTATTTCATGCCTGCAATCACCATCTGCAGTGATTTTGGAGCCCAAGAAAAGAAAGTCTGTCACTGTTTCCATTGTTTCTCCACCTATTTGCCATGAACTGATGGGACTGGATGCCGTGATCTTTGTTTCTGAATGTTGAGCTTTAAGCCAACTTTTTCACTCTCTTCATTCACTTTCATCAGAAGGCTCTTTAGTTCTTCACTTTCTGCCATAAGAGTGGTGTCATCTGCATATCTGAGGTTATTGATATTTCTCCCGGCAATCTTGATTCCAGCTTGTGCTTCTTCCAGCCCAGCGTTTCTCATGATGTATACTGCATATAAATTAAATAAGCAGGGTGACAATATACAGCTTTGATGTACTCCTTTTCTTACTTGGAACCAGTCTGTTGTTCCATGTCCAGTTCTAACTGTTGCTTCCTGACCTGCATACAGACTTCTCAAGAGGCAGGTCAGATGGTCTGGTATTCCCATCTCTTTCAGAATTTTCCACAGTTTGTTGTGATCCGCACAGTCAAAGGCTTTGGCATAGTCAATAAAGCAGAAATAGATGTTTTTCTGGAACTCTCTTGCTTTTTCCATGATCCAGCGGATGTTGGCAATTTGATCTCTGGTTCCTCTGCCTTTTCTAAATCCAGCTTGAACATCTGAAAGTTCACTGTTCACGTCCTGTTGAAGCCTGGCTTAGAGAATTTTGAGTATTACTTTGCTAGCGTGTGAGATGAGTGCAATTGTGAGGTAGTGTGAGCATTCTTTGGCATTGCCTTTCTTTGGGATTGGAATGAAAGCTGACCTTTTCCAGTCCTGTGGCCACTGCTGAGTTTTCCAAATTTGCTGGCATATTGAGTTGGACTTCACATTCCAGGATGTCTGGCTCTAGGTCAGTGATCACACCATCGTGATTATCTGGGTCATGAAGATCTTTTTTGTATAGTTCTTCTGTATATTCTTGCCACCTCTTCTTAATATCTTCTGCTTCTGTTAGGTCCATACCATTGCTGTCCTTTATTGTGCCCATTTTTGCATGAAATGTTCCCTTGGTATCTCTAATTTTCTTGAAGAGATCTCTAGTCTTTCCCATTCTATTGTTTTCCTCTATTTCTTTTTTTTTCCTTTGTTCCTAATATTTTTATTTGAATTTCTTTCCTATTAAAGAGTAAGGTGTTTAAATTTATTTTTTATTTTTTTATTTTATTAAAAATTTTTATTATTATTATTATTTTTTACTTTACAATATTGTATTGGTTTTGCCATACATCAACATAAATCCACCACGGGTGTACAGGTGTTCCCCATCCCGAACCTCCCTCCCACCTCCCTCCCCATACCATCCCTCTGGGTCATCCCAGTGCACCAGCCCCAAGCTTCCTGTATCCTGCATGGAACCTGGACTGGCGATTCATTTCTTATATGATATTATACATGTTTTAATGCCATTCTCCTCTATTTCGTTGCACTGATCACTGAGGAAGGCTTTCTTATCTCTCCTTGCTATTCTTTGGAACTCTGCATTCAAATGAGTGTATCTTTCCTTTTCTCCGTTGCTTTTGGCTTCTCTTTTCACAGCTATTTGTGAGGTGTCCTCAGACAGCCATTTTGCTTTTTTGCATTTCTTTTTCTTGGGGATGGTCTTGATCCCTGTCTCCTGTACAATGTCACGAATGTCCGACCATAGTTCATCAGGCACTCTGTCTATCAGATCTAGTCCCTTAAATCTATATCTCACTTCTACTGTACAGAATTGTGTAATGATATCCACTCCACAGTACTGATATTTTTGTGGGAAAGAATCTAGGTGTCTGATATTGTAAGCATTTGTGATGTTTGAGGGAATTTGGACAATCAGGAGAACACGTCAACCTTTTAACAGATTTTAAATACATACTTAGCTATTTAACTTAAACTTATGATCTCAGACCTTCGCTGTGGCAGGTAGAGTTTAGTTTCCAGACCAGGGACGAACCTGGGCCCCCTACACTGGGAGCACAGAGTCTTAGCCACCAGACCACCAGGGAAGTCCCAAGAAGTTATCTTTTTAGATTTATAAGAATTACCTAACATATTGGGAAGATTCATCAGATAAAATAAAGTACATGAAGTTTTTGAATGTAATTATATTTCTGAAGATGTTTTGTTAAGTAAGTTTGATCATGGGACATAATGTTAATCAAAGAATCCTTAAAAAGCATTTTGAAATTTGTTAGACTTAAAAGTATAATGAGATTGAATTGAGTTTAAAGGAAGAAAAAAATCTAGGTTTCTGGTTTTGCAACATTAATAAATGAAAATTTAATGAAGAAAATGGATTTCTGGATAGTTTTCCTAAGTAAAGCCCGCTCGCAGACCTAGAAGCAATGTCACATTAACACCACCTCCCACTCCTCCTCCTCTTCAACCGTCTACCCTGTCACCCTGCGTCCTACACACTCTAGCCTCTTGTCCAACGGCCCTACAAGCCTCCCACCTGCTCATTCACGTACTCATCCACCCCCCCCATCCATCTGTCCATCGGCCCACTCTCCCGTCCAGCCACCCACCCGTTCATTCATCTACCCGTTCATCTAGCCAGCCAACAAGCGCTGCCTAAGGGACCTAGTAGGTGGCAGACACTAGAAAAACACCCACAGCTAAAGGGAGGCCCCTTCTGGACCACAGGACTCTCATGACGCCTGGGCGTTGGAGGCCCTGCCCCACCCTCCCTCTGCCCTTTCCCCTCCCTTGTCCTGTCTTGTCCCCACCGTCTGGGATCGCGGGTGCAGACGTGGGTGTGTGTGCCCTGGCGCCAGTGGCCCAGATTCAACCCCCAGTTCCTCCTTCTGTGTGATGTTGGCAGTGGAGCTCACTGAAAGAAGCCTGGACATTTAAGGTTCATCGTGAGGGCTCCAGGGGTCCGGGGCTCCTGCCAGCCCTTGGTCAGAGCTGCCCTGTTGGATCTGCGGCCAGGAGCCCTGCTGGACACCCCCTGACCTGTGTGTGTGTGTGTGTGTGTGCGCGCTTAGGGGCTGGGTTCACGGCAGTGAAGGGCACAGACAAATGGACAATTGCAGCTGTCATAGGAGCTACAAGGCCGTGAACTTGGTCTGTGAAAGGACAGAAAGGAGACAGCTCTCCGTGAGGGACAGTGTCCTCGGCATCCATGGGAAGCTGACCGAGCCTCCTCACAGCCCCTGCCCGGCAGCCCCCTGCCCGGCACTGCACTGCCCGGTCTGGACTGAAGGACGGCCCTGCAGCCTCCTGGGAGCACGGCGTGTGGGGAAGGAGCAGCCCAGCGCTCACGTCTGGGATGTGGGTGCTCTTGCTCTGTCCGGTGACGCGGTGAGGGCTCTGCCCCGTCCCAGGAGTTCAGCATCTTCCCAGACATGTGTGACCTGGCTGCTTGAGTCCCCAGGGCCTCGTGACCCTCGGCATCACGTTGAATGCTGTCTCCTCCATGTTTACTGTGGAGCCCCATACAGGGTCACAGGTGTGGAGCCCTGTATCAAGATCACAGGACAAAATTTTTCTAAATGTCCCGTGGACATCTAATAACAATGTATGAGATACAAAATTTTAAATGTGTTTGTGTAGGACACTCCAGTACTCTTGCCTGGAAAATCCCATGGGCGGAGGAGCCTGGGAGGCTGCAGTTCATGGGGTCGCTAAGAGTTGGACACAACTAAGCGACTTCACTTTCACTTTTCCCTTTCATGTATTGGAGAAGGAAATGGCAATCCACTCCAGTGTTCTTGCCTGGAGAATCCCAGGGACGGGGCAGCCTGGTGGGCTGGCGTCTATGGGGTCACACAGGGTCGGACACGACTGAAGCGACTTAGCAGCAGCAGCAGCAGCAATACAAATAGAGATCTATTATATTTAAATTGTTAATTATGTCATTCAAGATACTCCTATTCTTATTTTTTCTGCACTTGATAAAATATTCTCAGAGAAATGTTAAAAATAAAGATCACAGGACAAAAATCTAGAACGGGCCAAGCCCCATTACGGCTACCGCCTTGAGCCTCCAGACCTAATCCAGCCAGTTCCCTGACCCCATATTAGGTAAAACATCTACCCTATTACCCACCCCAGAGCATCGTAACCAGTTGCCTAATACCACCCTTCCAGTGGGAATTTTCTCTGTCTTGAGGATATAAAAATTGGCTGCGAGTCTGCGAAAGCGTTCGGCCCTCCCTTGAGCCAGCCTGCTGTTCTAACAACGTCTCCCACTCTAATAAACTTTGTTGTCCTCTCACTTGGTCTCATGTCTGGAAATTCCTTTCCAGTCCACACACGGACATGTACCTGAAATCCTCTGTCCAGCCCGGCCCCCCCTGGCAGATCCCACCGGACACGGAGGCCTCAGGGCTCCAGCTCTTCCCTGTCCACGGCCGTCCCTGGGGCCACAGAAGTTCCCCTGCCCGTGGCCACCCCGCCCCGCCGCCCACCCTCCTGCTTGGGACGGTCCCCGGGGCGGGGGGTGGCCCCTGGGTCCCTCGAGTCTACACTTGCTGGGTGCATGTAAGTGTGTGCAGAGCAAACGCACTGGCTGGAGGGAGAAGACACTGCTTGAGCTCCTACTGTATGCCAGGCTCCAGCTTGTGTGGGTGGTAGGGTCCGGGGGGGTGGGTTTTCAGAAAAAGGGGGGAGTAGGGGGAGAGGGAGGCAGAACCCCCGGGGCCGAGTGAAGTGAGGAAAAGAAGTGATGTAAGGACAGTGGTGCTGGAGAAGACTCTGGAGACGCCCTTGGACTGCAAGGAGATCCACCCAGTCCATCCTAAAGGAGACCAGTCCTGGGTGTTCATTGGAAGGACTGATGCTGAAGCTGAAGCTCCAATACTTTGGCCACCTGATGCAAAGAGCTGAAGAAAAGACCCTGATGCTGGGGAAGATTGAGGGCAGGAGGAAAAGGGGACGACAGAGGATGAGATGGCTGGATGGCATCACCGACTCGATGGACATGGGTTTGAGCAAGCTCCAGGAGTTGGTGATGGACAGGGAGGCCTGGCGTGCTGCAGTCCATGGGGTCGCAGAGAGTCGGACACGACTGAGTGACTGAATTGAAGGACAGAAAGTCGTGCAGCCCGGAGGCCTGTGGACTGGAGGAGGACAGGGTTAGTGGGTGGGCTGGGGAGGAGGTTTCTGGGGCGGGAGGGGCAGCAGGATTCCTGGACTTGGACATCTGGCTGCCAAGGGAGGCGAGATCTGGAGGGTTCGATGACACTTTCTCCCTTTAGGAGGGACTGGAGGGGCCCAGTGAATGCTGCGGGCAGGATGGCGGGGGGCGGGGTCTGCAGAGGAGGAGGGAGGGGCGGGGGGAGGAGGGGAGGGGCGGGGCGGGGGGAGGAGGGGAGGGGCGGGGCGGGGGGAGGAGGGGAGGGGCGGGGCGGGGGGAGGAGGGGAGGGGCGGGGCGGGGGGAGGAGGGGAGGGGCGGGGCTAATCACTCACTCCTTCACTCATTTGTAGGCCCTCCTGCCTGCTCCCGGGGAAACTAGGGCCGTGAGGGGCTGGGAGTGGCCCTGGGTCACCGACCAAAGGGTGCACCCCCAGCGCTGGACCCGGAACCCACGCCCCTCCCACACAGGCAGGCCCCTCCCACACAGGCAGGCCCCTCCCACACAGGCAGGCCCCTCCCACACAGGCAGGCCCCTCCCGGCCAGGTGGCTCGGTCCCTGGCCCTGCGACCCCGCAGACCTCAGGGGACGGGCCAGGAGGAGGCCCTTCTGCAGGCTACCCTCTACGTTAACTGGGGGGTGGGGGGCAGGGGAAAGGAGGAGGTGTCACGTCAGCTCAGCTTGGAGGCGGGTGGGGTGGGCCCTGTCTGGCTGTAGTTCCTCTGACCGGGACAGACATAGCCCCCTCGCGCTTTGGAAGCCCTAAGGCTACTTCTGGGGCAGCCGGTTCTGGCTTCCACGACAGTGTCTCTACCACAGGTACTTCCCGGGCCCCTGCGGCTTGCTCGTCTGTGTCTGAATTTGCTGTAAACGGGGCCAGGCAGTAGGAGCCCTTCGGTGCCTTGCTGCAGTGAGGCTGACGTCGTCTGAGGGTCACTGTCATCGCCGCGTGCGCCCTGTGATCACAGGGGCCACCCTGCCGCGCACGCTAGAAGCACCGCATTCTGGCGCCTGGGTCACGAAATCTTATTTACTGAAACTCCCAGAAGGGACCTGCTGTGTCCATGGTCCTCACCCCTTCAGCTTCCCTGGACTCGAGGACGGGTGGCCGAGGGGCTGGTGCCCAGGTGCCCTGTGAGCCTGACCCACGCTCCGTGTCCCACCAACCGTGGGGTCTGTCCGATTCCAACACTTTGACAATGGAGTGCATGTCCAAGAGGACTGCCAGTGGTCCATTTGCGTTTCCTTAAATATTCGTGATGCTTCCCTGATGGCTCAGCTGGTAAAGAATCTGCCTGCAATGCAGGAGACCCTGGTTTGACTCCTGGGTCGGGAAGATCCCCTGGAGAAGGGATAGGCTACCCACTCCAGTGTTCTTGGGCTTCCCTTGTGGCTCAGCTGGTAAAGAATCTGCCCGCAATGCAGGAGACCTGGGTTCGATCCCTGAGTTGGGAAGATCCCCTGGAGAAGGGAAAGGTTACCCACTCCGGTATTCTGGCCTGGAGAATTCCATGGACTGTACAGTCCATGGGGTCACAAAGAGTGGGACACGGCTGAGCGACTTTCGCTTTCATTTCCGTGGACTTCCCCGGTAGCTCAATGGTAAAGAATCCACCTGCCAGTGCAAGAGTAACGGGTTCGAGCCCTGATCTGGGAAGACCCTGGAGAAGGAAATGGCAACCTGCTCCAGTATTCTGGCCTGGGGAAGGGTATGGACCTTCCACGGGGTCGCGAAGAGTCAGACGCGAACTGAGTGACTTTCACTTTCCCTTCAAGTACGAGTGAGGGCAGCATCTTTGCTTGAGTTCATTTGCCATTTGAATTTTTTTTTTTTTTCCTGAAGCACCCGTTCAAGGCTTTAGTCCATTAAAAATATTTTTTTGGACTTTTCCTTAGGGAATAGTCAAGTTCTCCATATATTTCCTAATGAGTCTTTGCTGGTCGTCTGTGCTACAAATGTGTCCTCCCAGAGTGGCTTATCTTTTCATTTTCTGTGTGGTGTCTGGTGAACTAAAGGGACTACATTTTAATGTCGCCCAATTAATTCTTCCTTCTCTTTATAGTTTGTGCCCTTTGTGTTCTGCTTAAGAAATTCCTCCCTAAAAAAAAAAAAAAAAAGAAATTCCTCCCTACCCTGAAATCCTCGCGTTTTCCCCTCTGTGCCTTTCTGAAAGATCTGTGGATTTGTCGTTCGTAGTTCAGTCTTTAATCCACCTGGTATTGCTTTTAATTTAGTACCTTCCCCCCCGCCCCCGGCATTGAATTTTGTGGACAGTGTGAAATAGGAGTCTCATTAATATTTTTTCCTCTCTGGATAATCAGGTCTATAAACTGGCTGTAAGGAAAGGCCTGCCCTTTGTCCACCGGTCCCTTGGACCAGCAGACAGGCGAGGTTGTATCTCCCTATGGTAGGCGGTACCCACGCTCTGGTTCCTCACCGGTGGCTTTATTGTAGCTTTAAAGGAAATCTTGGTATCTGGTAGGGCAGGCAGGCCCTCCTACCTTGTTATTCTTTTTTTTTTGGCCATTTCCTGCGGCATGCCGGCTCTTAGGTCCCTGCCGAGGGATCAAACCTGTGCCCCCTGCATTGGAAGCATGGAGTACTAACATCTGGACCATCAGGGATGTCCCCTACCTTGTTATTCTTCAAGAGTATCTTGGCTAATCTTGGTAATTTGTGAATCAGATTGTCAAGTGCTACACACACACACGCACACGGAGATCGTGATCGGCATTGAATTGACCCTGCAAGTCATTTGGGGATAACATTGTAGGGACTTCTAATTCACATACATGTTTTGTTTTTTATTTTTGCAGTAAGACATCTTAACTTCTACTGTTATTAAAATTTTTTATCCATGTAATTTTGGCTGTGCCGGGTCCTTGTCGCTGTGCATGGGCTTTCTCTAGTTATGGCGACTGCGGACGACTCTGTCTCGGCGCTCTGTCTTTCTGTTGTGGACGCGGGCTCCGGGGCCTGAGGGCTCCGGGAGCTGCTGCACTCGGGCTTATTGGTTGTGGCGTGCGGGCTTAGCTGTCCCGTGGCTTACGCAGTCCTCCCGGACCAGGGGTTGAACCTACGTCCCCTGAACTGGCAGGTGGATTCCCAACCCCTGGACTGCCAAGCAAGTCCTCATGTTTGATTTTTAAACAGATCTGTTTTTCCCTCTTTGCTGGTTTAGCTTTCCTTTAAGGACGTGCAGAAAAATGTCCGTTTTTTTCTGTTTATACTTCACGTATTTTGTGAGTGTTATTCCCAGGATTTCCTGTTACCAGTGTTGCTAGAGACGGTATCTGTGAAGGGTAATTCTGTGCCAGCATGGCGGAGCCGTGCACCAGATAGCCTGGTCAGGACGTTTTTCTGCTGGAGCATCTTCGGGGTGAGACTAATGCCCACACTCCTGGGTTTGCGGGGTCTCCTCCAGTCTGTTCGGCCTTGATAGAACAAAGAGTGCCCTCCCCCAGGAAGAAGGACTTCTGAGCCCACCTTTGGACCTGAGCTCAACTCTTCCCCGAGTTTCCAGCCTGCTGCACGTCCTGAGATCCTGGACCCACAAAGCTCCACCCCCGTGTGAGCTAACTCCTTGAGACAGACCCCTCCCACTGAACGCAGGCGGTGCCTGACTGATGATGGCGTGACTTACAGCTTTTCTACCTTCAGGCCCACCTTCTCTCGAGAGGCTGGGCCATGGCCAAAGCTCCCGGTCAGCCTGAGATCAGAAGGTTGGCAAGTGACACACTCACAACCCCTCTGGGCCCAGAGGACTGGTCTGGTTTCACTTTGGGTCAAGTGTTCAGTAAATTTCGTGAGGCGGTCAACACTGCCTTATGGAACAGGCCCCGGGGACTTCAAGGGGTGCAGACGTGTGCATCTGCTGTAGGGACACATGCTCCTTCCCCGGCCGGCGGACTGAGATCCTGCAGGGCGAGCGGCGTGGCCGAAAGAGACAAAGAAGGAAAGAAAGACTTTGGGGGGGATTTGCACAGCTGTAGGGTCACGTCGGCTCCTGAGCACGTTTAGGAAGACGAGATGAAGCGAGGATGTTCCGCAGGTGAGGAGGGGAGGAGGGGCCACGTGACCTTGACCTTGAAGAGGAGCCGAGTCTCCTTCCAGAAGGCCTGCCCAGGCTCAGGATGGCTGGAGCCAGGACAAGGGAGAGGTGACTGCTGCCGCCCGGGGGGGTGGGGTTTGGAGGTGGGCCCCTGGCCGCTGCCTGCCTTTGCCAGGTGGCAGCTTCCGGCCTGACTCCGGCTCCCGGGATGTCTCCTGACCCTTTGCTGCCCACGTGGCTTGTCCACAGCGGGGGAGCCCTGGGCCAGCCAGGGGACGGGTGGGTCAGGCCTGCTGGACGGCCCTTTGCTTAGCTAGTGCAGGGCATCCGACCAGGCACTGCATCCCTGGGTGTCGGGAGCATCCAGGGGCTCCCTCTCCTTGAAGCAGACCCAGGGTGCTCGTGTGGGTCTGGGTGCATCAGGGTGGTGGGGCCTGGGGTGAGGGGGCCAGCAGCGTCACCCGGGGGCCCCATCAGGCCAGGCCTCAGCTGCTCTGTGCCGTGGGGTGTCTTCCGTGAACGCCCCCCACGAGGGAGGGCTCTGGCTTTGTTGTTTCAGCCGTTTTGGAGAAAGCTCTGCCGAGATACACCGCACGCAGTCTTCTGGGTATTCAGTTCGGTTCAGTGGGGTCGGGTCCGACTCTCTGTGACCCCACGGATGGCAGCACGCCAGGCCTCTGCATGTCAGCCCACCCCTTTCTGACGCCTCCAGCCGCCTTCTTCACCCCTTGAAGTCCCCGGAGCCTGTTTCATAAGCAAGTGTTGACTGTCTCATGGAATTTACTGAATACTCAGTGCTCCATGGAATACAGTGCTGGATTTCCCCCTAGAGCTCCTGGTCCATTTATATTCAATGCATTTCTGATACATTGAAGTTCACAATTTCTATTTCGTGCTTCCTGTTTGTCCACTGATTCTGTGTATATTTTCTTCCCTTTCTGGCCTTCTTTTACTCTATTTTTCCTGAGCTTATTTTAGAGAATTTTCAAGCAAACAGGAAAGTTGAATGAACAAGCCAGTGACCACCTGTATGCCCTCCAGTTAGATTTACTAGTCATTACTATTTTGCCATATAAGTATAAATATTTATATACATACAGACCTACACACATATGCATTCATATAATGCGAATTGCAGACACAAGCACATGTGTATATGCACATGTATGTGTGTGCTAAATTGCTTTCTTTTAGAAATTTAAAATTAAAAAAAAACTTTTATTTTTAAAATTTTTACTTTAAATTGAAGTATAGTTGCTTTACACTGTTGCATTAGTCTCGGGTGTTCTAAGTTGCTTTCTGAAGTATGCTCCATGCGTTGACTCCTACTGAACGGTTGCTGCTGTGAGCTGTGTGCTATGCTGGGATTCGTGACCTCCAGAGGAGAGGATTTGGATCTGGGGCCAGAGATGAGGCTTGACTACCTGGAACATTTTGTGTAGTGGAGTTTTATTCAAGTGTAATAGAGACAGGGAAAGCTTCTGACACAGACATAGAAGGGGCAGAAAGAGTGCCCGCCTCGCTAGTTTCTCGCAGGTGTCTCATGTCTGTTAGAAGCTATTAATCCGATAAGAGGGACAGCTCAAGGCTGAGGGAGCCTCACCAGGCCCCTCTCCCACAATACCCGTTTTTGATATAGGATGGAATGATGTCATTGGAATGATGTCATCCCCCAGCCATAAGGCAACTGATATGAATACTGGTTTGTCCAGCTATTATCAGCCCAAGGTTTGAGAAAAGGAAAACAGCTCGTCTTAGGTGGAACCATTTTGAAGAAAGGCAGATTCCAAAGCAAATACACAGTTTCATTAGCATAGCTTAAGAAAAACATTTCCATAAGGAAAACGCATTGTTAGCCAAGGCAGAAGCAGGTGTCTTCAACGCAGAATTACAACAAGCCTGTTTTGGTTTTGTGTGCTGTGCTTAGTCGCTCGGTCGTGTGTGACTCTCCGTGACCCCGTGGACTGTAGCCTGCCAGGCTCCTCTGTCCATGGGGATTCTCCGGGCACGAACACTGGAGTGGGTTGCCACGGCCTCCCCCAGGGGATCTTCCCAAGCCAGGGATGGAACCCAGGTCTCCCGCACTGAAGGCAGATTCTTTACCAGCTGAGCCAGCGGAAAGCGTCTGCTGCTTGCAGTGCATTTCCTCCTGCTGCTTGGGCACCTCTGGCCTTCCTACCCGCTACCCTTTCACACCCGCAGTGTGTGAACAGTCTAGTCATTACGCATCCCTGCCAGCGTTTGCTGTTACCCTGGTTTTGCTGGTTTGCCAGCCTGGTGGGTGTGAAGCACTCTCTTATCGTGGGCTTTTTTTAAAAAAATTTTATTTGGCTGCACCGGGCCTTACTTGCAGCATGTGAACTCTTAGTTGAGGCATGTGGGATCTAGTCCCCTGACCAGGGATCAAACCCGGGCCTCCTGCATTGGGAGCTCGAAGTCTTAGCCACGGGACCACCAGGAAAGCCTTTCACTGTGGCTTTAATATGCATTTCTCAGGTCATACACAAGGGTGAGCATCTCGTTTCCTGTTTGTGAAGAGCCCATGTGTTCGTGTGCTGCTGGTGTGCCTGCCTGCAGCTGCCCCTCCCTCTCCTAATTTTTAGGGTCTGTGAAGGAGGAAACAGAAGAGGCTCCACCATGAAAGCAGGACTCCATCTTGGGCCGACTGTGGACTTTGAGCTTTATGCCCTGTATCTATGGAAACGACATACCAGCTGGAAAACCAGACCCCCCAGATGGAAGAGCCCCAGGACTGGTACCTAGACTCTCTGCCACCTAAAAGAATACCCTAATTATCTGTGTAACCAAATAGAATCATACATTCTATTATGCTTATTGGAGTATGACCACAGGCCTATTGATAATTGTCTACTGTTAACTATCTAGGCTTAAGGCAGACGAATCACGGGTTAACTTTGATTGTATCTTTCTTTTCCTTTGTTCAGACTAGTTTCAGGGAATTTGGGGAGGTGGGTTTGTGCACATACACTTACGGTATATAAGGTTTTCACAAAAACCGGTTGAGGTCCTTGGCTAAGAGGAGACTCTGCCTTGGGCCCGCCGGTGTAATAAGCTGCCCTCTACCATCTGCACTGTCCTTCTGAGTGAGTTTGTTTCCTGGAACGCGTGGCTACAACATCTACACTCCTGAGTTCTGGGAAATAAGATACTGCATCTTTTGCAGGTTTAAGGCTATAATCGAGGGCCTGAAAGACTCCCCTATAAAACTGTATAGCATTAAAAGATGGTTTAGCTTGCAAGCAACAGAAATGCAACCTAAATGAACCTATCAGCTTCTACAGCAGACCAACCCAGTGGGACTGGCAGCTTCAGGTGAGGCGTGCTCCAGCAGCTCGACAGTCACCCGGGACCCAGTCCTTATCTCCGCATGCAGCTTCTGCAGGGTTGGCTTGCCCCAGGGCTTCCTCCCCTTTCTGTTCTCGAGCTGTCTGCCAGCAACTCCTGAGGCGACGGCTCTTCGTCCACACCCACCCCGAACTGGCTGGGTGGATTTAGAGCACCTGAGCATCCTGGAACCAGTTTCTGTGGTTGGAGGCTGGAACATTCAAATTAGGGTAGAGCCAGCTTCCTGCAAACCACGCGGGTCCCCAGACGGAAATCAGAGCAGATGGGTGGGGTGGGGTAGATGCTGGGGCTCGACCAGTCAACTCCCACACGGCAGATGCGGCTTGGCGTGCCTGGTGCTGGCCGCGGTGGCAGCTCAGCAGCCCTTCTTGCTCACGCTTGGGCGTGTGCCCATGTGCCAGATGGTTGAGCCTCCTGGAAATCTGAACGGTGCGTAACTATGAGATTTTTTTCTTACAAATATTTTCACAATGGAAGGATAATATGGAAGATTAACACAATGAACGCCTGTAACTCCCCCAGCTAGTCCAATGGTTACCAGCATCTTGACATGTATGTTCTTTCTCTCTGCCACTCTTTTAATATTTTGCTGAACATTTCAAATAAATTACACACACAGGGATACTTAACCCTGAATACAGAGCCACAATGCCACCATCACACCTGAGAAAACTAACCATCAGTTCTCAGGTATCATCTAATATCCTGTGCAGATAGAAAGTGCGTCCCCCAAATCCGTTTCGTAGCTGTTAGGTTGAACCAAGACCCAGCCAGGTCTCCTGCACTGCCTCGCTGGTTTGCCTCTTCGGTATCTTTTCATCTGCAAGTCTTTCTAGATTCAAAGTTTGGGTTTAAAACCGGAGAGTATCAACACGCTTTCTCATGACATTCATTCCGACTGGCTGGTCAGCGTGGACGGCGTCCCCACCCCGGCATGTTCCCGCGTCCCCGTGTCTCGGTTTTCTCTCTGAATGGGGAGTCGGGCGCGAGTCCTTTGTAAGCGGAGTCTCCCTTTCATTTTCCGCCAGTGGGCTGTGTTATTCTGTTGCTGTTCTTCAGAAGCAGAGATGGGAGGACGCTGACTATCTTTGCTTTTAGTCTCTTTCCTCCTCTTGTCCTGTCATCTCTGTTTTGATAGAACATTTAAAAGTTCCGTTCATCTCCTTTTTGACTTATCTAGGCCTCTTTAAAAAATGTTTTAGCCATTTTCCCAAGGTTGACAATAAACATTTTTAGATGATCCATGCGGTTGGGTCTGGACTGTTGAATCATGCCCAGGTGGCAGTTATTCAACTGGTGGGTAACTCGGGGGGAGCGTGGTTTTTCCCCATGAAACGTGGTCCAGGCCCAACTCACCTGGTCTTTCCAGCCCCCAGTCAGGGGTGTGTGCACACCGGCCAGCAGGTGGTTTAAAACCTTACCCACCTAGGTGAGAGGCTGAATATGCAAGTGAACACTGCCAGACCGAGTGTGAAGGCAGGGCTCTGGCCCCCGGTCTGCAGCCCCCTACCCAGGGAGCCAGCCTGCTGTGAGTCTGAGCTGCAGGAGGTCAGACTATCTCCAGCAACAACCCAGAAGCCAGACAGCGACCCCTGTGACAGTCAGCCGGGACTCGATCAATGACTGCCGGCCTCCTTAATTGTTGTCCTGCTTCTGACTCAGGATCAACCTACCTGGCCCTGACCCATCACCCGGGATGCCCCCTTGTAGAGCGTCCCCAGCCCCCAGGCTCCATCAGGCACCCTGAGCCCCCCCTGTTTCTCCACTGGGAAGCTCGCCCAGTCATCTGCCCCACTCTGGGTCTCTGCTGAGTGATGAGGCTGACCCCCAGCTCAGCCAGCTCCCACCAGACTGCCTCGCTTTCTGGGTGGGGGTCTCCGCTTGGCTCCACACCCCTTTCTCACAGCAGCCTGGGTCTCCCGGAGGCCGGGTATCTCCAGGGCCCTTCAGCAGGAGGGAGCAGCAGCTTCGAGGGATGCCCATGCGGAGGTCCATCGCCAGCCTGAGGGAGGCAGCCGAGGGCTCGAGGGCCAGGCTGAGGGTGGCCTGATTGTTTCCTGAACACGGAGCCGAGGTGGCCACACAGGCTCAGGCAGCCCTGAGGAAACTTAACACCAACGGCGTCTTCACTCTGGAGCCTTGAGTTCGAGATCAAGGGGGCCAGGCCAGCTCCGTCTGAGCCCGGGAGTGGGGAGCACTCTGCTCCAGGCCCCTCTCCCAGCTTCGGGGGTCGGGAGAGTCCTCTCCCAGCTTTGGGGGTCCGGGGGTCCCTCTCCCAGCTTCGGGGGTCTGGGGGCCCCTCTCCCAGCTTTGGAGGTCCGGGACCCCTCTCCCAGCTTCGTGGGTCCGGGGCCCCTCTCCCAGCTTTGGGGGTCTGCTGGCCAAGGGGGCTGCTCCTTGGCTTTACACGCCTCGCCATCTCTCCCTCTGCCTTCACACAGCCTCCCTGCTGTGTGCACATCTGTGTCCAAATGTCCCCTTTTGTAAAAGCCTGAGAGCCCACACAAGTGAGCTTACCCTAACTGGTGACGCGGCCTTGAGTCTGCCCGGCAGGCCACATTCTGAGGGCCTGCGGGTTAGGACCTCCCTCTCTAGAGTGACTCAGCCCGTGACCACACACCCGCTCCCTCTAATCCCCTCTCGTTGAGCTCAGCCACACTGGCAGACTCGGCTGGAAGAGGGTCAGGGTGCGGGGTCCAGCCTGGACTGCCCCAAGGCAGCCCCAAAGCGGAGCCTTCTGTAGGCAGGGGGTGGACACTGCTGGAGAGGCCTTTCTGGGAACTGACCAAACTTTCAGCCCTGTCCTTGGGCCTCACACACACTGTGCCCTCTGTTCCCTCAGCCGCAATGGGCGAGTGAGTGAGTGAAAGTCGTTCAGTTGCGTCTGACTCTTTGCCACCCCACGAGGTTCTCCAGGCAAGAACACTGGAGTGGGTTGCCATTTCCTTCTCCAGGGGATCTTCCCAACCCAGGGACTGAACCCAGTTCTCTAGCACTGCAGGCAGATTCTTTACCATCTGAGCCACCAGGGAAGCCCCAGGCAATGTAAAACTATCCCGTTTTACAGAGGAGGAGACAGAGGGTCAGAGAGGTCCGCGCCCAAGCCTCCCAGCTCATACATGGCAGGGATGGGAACCCTGGGCTGCTGTGTCTCAATCTCAGGCCCCCACCCCACCAATGCCTTCTTCACAGGCTCCCTGGGGCGGCTGACCCACCGCCCAGGACCACCTCCGGGGGAGCGGCTTCCTTGCTTCTTATTTGCGTGCATGGCTGGCAGCCGGGCTGGGCGCCCGCTTGCCCATGCCGAGAGGAGAGTCTCGCATCCGTGTGCACCCCTGGCATTTGGCCTTTTCCCTTGAGCTCTCAGGTGGCTGTCACGGAGCGAGGGTGCTGGGTCACCCCCGGGCAGGGGCTGCTGTGACTCCTGGGAGGAGGCCCTGGGCAGGGAGGGTCTGGGCCTGGCCGCATCCTCAAGGTGTGTCCCCCAGGGCAGAGGGGTGGCCCCCCCAGACCCTGGGCCTGCATCCCCGGCTTGCCCTGTGGGCTCATTCTCTCAGTAGCCCATTATCCACATGGTTTTGAGGGTCTGAGAAGGTAGCCACTGGGACAGGATTTGACCTGGGTCTCTATCTGTCCCTGGTGGCTTAGAGGGTAGAGTCTCCCCGTAATGCAGGAGACCAGGTTCGATCTCTGGGTCGGAAAGATCCCCTGGAGAAGGAAGCGGCAACCCACTCCAGTATTCTTGCCTGGAGAATCCCATGGACAGAGGAGCCTGGTGGGCTATGGTCCATGGGGTCGCAAAGGGTCAGACACGACTGAGCGGCTGACCCTTTATCTGTCCTTGAGCAGCTGCTGGTGGGGACAGCGTGGAGACCAGAAGGTGGGACCGGCCATTGGGGTGCTTGCTGAGAGGTGTCGAGACAGAGAAGTTGGGGCCGTGTGGTCTCTGGATTGGCTGGGGTGGGCGTATGGCACATGGGCCCCACAGGCGGTGTCCTGGTGACCGCTGCTGTGTCTAGAGAGGGCCCTTGGGGCACAGATGGGCCGGTGACCCAAGCGTGGAGGAGGGATGGGGCGGGCTAGGGAGGCAGGCAGGCAGGGGCCGCCAGGGGTCCAAGCGCACAGCTCTGGGACGGGTGGCAGGGCGACCACCGTCAGCCTGCATGTCCCGCAGCCGGGATGTACGGTCTGTTCTTCATCCAGACAGAAGTCAAGGCCGGTAAGAAGCGGGGCGGTCTCTCCCAGGAAGTGCGGGGAACCTGGGCTAGCCAGTGGGCTGTGCAGATTCCAACCAGGGACAGCGGCTGCACCCCCAACCTGGGGTTGTCGGATCTGGCCATGTGACAGAGGGATGGGCCTGCCTGACTCTTGGCTCGGGGGTGTAGCACGCTGGGGGTTTGGGGTTAGGCTGGTGGCTCCCAGCAGCCTCCCTCTCTGTGAGTGGGAACGCCCAGGAGGCTGGTGTGGGGGCCCCAAAGGGCTGTGTGTTGCTGGGCAGACCATGAGGGTGACAGGCAGGGGCCCTGACCCCCGACATGGAAGGGTCACCTGCCGCTGAGTGGAGAGTGGCCTGTGATCTGGCTCCACTGGGACCCAGCGTGGTCCCAGGTCACCCTTGGCTGACACAGTGACTGCTGTTCACAGAGCTCTGGGGACCAGGAGCCCGGGTGACTGTCACTGCCCGGGTGCCTTTCTGCCCTGTGGCATCAGGGGCAGTGCTGGGCGGGACTTCTGTGCCCTCCCGAGGGGGCTGTGGGGCTGCTGTGCCCCTGCTCCGGGGTCCCCACCTGGGACACCCAGACCCAGTCAAGGCACAGCCCCTAACGAAGGGGTCAGCGGCCTCCGCTCCACTGGCCCCGAGAAGCTGAGGTTCGGCAAGGCTGTGGCTTCCAGAAGGTCCAGCGTCATCTTAAGGACAGGGTGGGGCCATCCTGGCGCTTTGCCGCCACCTCCGGCCACGAGGGCAGGAGCCGATGACTGAGTGCTGAGCCGTCCGGCCTTGAGAGGTCTTCTCTGAGAGGCAGTAGAAGGCGGGGAGAGCCGTGCTCGCCAGGACCAAACCCAGGACCAAACCCAGGGAGCACGGGGAGGTTGCCATGGCAACTGCAGAGATGCAGGCCCTGACACTGACTCCTGCCAGTTTCCATGAGACCGTGATGTGGAGCCTTGGTGAGGGTGTGTGCACGGGTAGGTGCCTGCATGTGTGTAGGTGAGCACCCCGTGTGTGCCGTGTGCAGGCATGCGTGCTCTTGGGTGGGTGTGGGCACAGCTCTCCCAACCCCGTGTGCGGTGGGGGATTGGTCAAGTTTTCTGGGCGACTTGTCTCCTCCCAGCCGGTTGAGGCTGCTCAATCTTGACCGTTTTCTTTCTCCGTGGCTGGAACCTGGGGAGGTGGGAAGGCAAGTTAAAACGGTGAAGGGAGTGCTGTGTTGTGCTTAGTCACCCAGTCGTGTCCAGCTCTTTGCAACCCCATGGACTGTAGCCCACCAAGCTCCTCTGTCCATGTGGATTCTCCAGGCAAGAATACTGGAGTGGGTTGTCATTCCCTTCTCCAGAGGATCTTCCCAAGCCAGGGATTGAACCCATGTCTCCCGCTTTGCAGGCAGATTATTTACCATCATAGCCTCCAGGGAAGCCCGTCTTAAGGCATAGGAGGAGTTATTCCCTTAGGTCAAGAATTCTAAAGGAGAATTTTCTTCAAGCTTTCTCTGGAATCTAAAGAATACTGTGACCACACCGTCAAAAATCGTGTTTTTCTGTGGTCATAGTTTTATAGCCAAAATTTAGACCAGATAGTCCTCAGATTGGCCCTGATAACCAAGTGTAGACTGGTGCCAGCGGGCATTGTCCGTCTGGGTAAGTGGGGGGTCTTGGTCAGCCCCAGGCTGGTGATTACAGGAGAAAGTCCTGGGCCTAAAGGGACGTTAGTCCGTTTTCGTATCCTATGTCAATAAAGATCTAATATTTTTAGGCCAGTTTTTCTGATCCTTGGATCATACCTACAGGTTGACCAGTCATTTAAAATTTTTCAGAGGAGTTCCCAGGTGGGGCGTGGAGACTTAGAGGAAGGGCTTCCCGTATTAGCTCGAGCAGTTTGAACCAGGTATCTGCACACTCAAACCAACCAGACCAAACCAAACCAGAACCTTGCCATCTGGGAGCCACACTCCAAATGAAACAAAAGGTACAGCGATGCCCAGAAATCAAAAACCAAGTGGCCAGAGTGCCCCAGAAGAGGTGGGGCCGAAGGACAGGAACTCCTCGGGGACTGGAGGCCGCTGGCACAAGGGACAAAGGAATAGATGGGTGGACCACTCGGGGAGTCCCTGGACAGCCTGCTGGGTGGACATTTAGTCAGTTCAGTTCAGTCTCTCAGTCGTGTCTAACTGTTTGTGACCCCATGGACTGCAGCACGCCAGGCCTCCCATCCATCACCAGCTCCCGAGCTTGCTCAGACTCATGTCCATTGAGTCGGTGATGCCATCCAACCATCTCATCCTCTGTCGTCCCCTTCTCCTGCCTTCAATCTTTCCCAGCATCAGGGTCTTTTGCAATGAGTCTGTTCTTCACATCAGGTAACCAAAGTATTGGAGTTTCAGCTTCAGCATCAGTCCTTTCAATGAACACTCAGGATTGATTTCCTTTAGGATGGACTGGTTGGATCTCTTTGAAGTCCAAGGGACTCTCAAGAGTCTTCTCCAACACCACGTTTCAAAGCATCAATTCCTCGGGGCTCAGCTTTGTTTATAGTCCATCTCTCACATCCATACATGACTACTGGAAAAACCATAGCATTGACTAGACGGACCTTTGTTGGCAAAGTAATGTCTCTGCTTTTTAACATGCTGTCTAGCTTTTCTTCCAAGGGGCAAGCGCCTTTTGATTTCATGGCTGCGATCACCATCTGCACTGATTTTGGAACCCAAGAAAAGAAAGTCTATCACTGTTTCCACTGTTTCCCCATCTATTTGCCATAAAGTGATGGGACCAGATACCATGACCTTAGTTTTCTGAATGTTGAGTTTTAAGCCAACTTTTTTACTCTCCTCTTTTACTTTCATCAAGAGGCTCTTTAGTTCTTCACTTTCTTCCATAAGGGTGGTGTCATCTGCGTCTCTGAGGTTATTGATATTTCTCCCAGCAATCTTGATTCCAGCTTGTGCTTCATCTAGCCCAGCATTTCTCATGATATACTCTGCACATAAGTTAAATAAGCAGGGTGACAATATACAGCCTTGACGTACTCCTTTTCTATTTGGAACCAGTCTGTTGTTCCATGTTCAGTTCCAACTGTTGCTTCTTGACCTGCATACAGATTTCTCTGGAGGCAGGTCAGGTGGCCTGGTATTCCTCTGTCTTGAAGAATTTTCCACAGCTTGTTGTGATCCACACAGTCAAAGGCTTTGGCGTAGTCAGTAAAGCAGAAGTGAATGTTTTTCTGGAACTCTCTTGCTTTTTGATGGTCCAGTTGAGGACATTGCTGACCACGAGTCTCCAGGCCTTCGGGGGCTGGTGTGTTCCTGCAGCGTCCTTTCTGTGCCTGTTCGTCTGCTGAACTCCTGCTCACCCTTCAGGGTCAGCTCAGGAGCCAGCTCCTCCCGGAGGCCCTCCAAGCTCCTCTTTGTAACCCTATCCCCAGAATCCTTTTGTTCTGTCTCTCTCTCTGCTCAGCGCGCTTCCAGAGGGTAGGGGGTGGGGTCAGGGCTGTCTCCCCAGGCTCCAGCGCCCAGCCAGGGTGGGTGGCCCACAGGCTCCCAGGAGTGACAGGGGGCTCTAACTGTCCAATCTGACCCCATCTCTCTGAAGCCCAAAGACGCCTTGTTCCTGGTGGGGAGGTGTCCTTGGGCCTTCCTCTGCCTCTCTGTTTTGTCCCCCAGAGGCAATCTCTGTGTTCCCTGCCCTCCCAGCCCAGAGCGCCTCCCTTCTGAACATCCAGGGGAACCACTGGCTTGGGGGGCCCAGACAGAGCCTCGGGGTGTCTGATGAGGAGGACTCCTCACAGACAGGCTGAGACAAGAAAAGAAACAGCCATTTTTTGGCACCTTCTTTAAAAGAAAACAACAGCATCAATACGTTAAAAATAAACTATTTTTACTTTAAAAGGGCAAAAACAACCCAAACAAACATGGAGCTAATGAAAAGGGCTTGGCTGAAAGTACTGGAGGCTTACTCATAGCTGCCCGCGGATGGAAATTATTCAGACTGGGGCGGATCCAGTAGGGCTGGCACCTTGCTGTGCGCCAGGCGATGGAGAGAAGACCCGCATAGGCACGCGGTTCTTCCCTGGATGCATCGTGTGAGCTAACGACAGGCTGTCTGCCACGGGAGAGGGGAGTCTACACAAGCTGGCTATGGTGGGGAGAAGTCAGGGATGGCTTCCTGGAGGAGGTGACCTGTCTGCCCGGAACTTTGAGGGGCATTCCAAGTAGAGGAAACGCCTTGGAGAACGACCCAGGGAGTGTGTGTGTGGGATCCATGGGTAAAAGGGACATTCATAAATCAAAGACCCCTGGGTTCAAATTTCACTTCTTTCCATGGGAGGTGTGACCACAGGCAAGCTACAACCTTTCTGGGCCCAGTCTCCTCATCAACAAGTGAACAGTCAAAAAGCATGGGAGAGCAAGCTGTAGCACAAAGGAGGCTCCGTCCCTGCCCCGAGACCAGCAGCAGGTTGGGTCCCGAAGTCACACGTGTGAGGGCAGCCCAGGCTCGGACCCAGTCATGCCCCTGTCCCTCCCAGGATGAACATTAACTTGCAAATGCATATTCTGCGGGAGCCCCAAGCTTCATCGGTCATCAGCCGCCATCCCTGGGGGGCTGTCCTCAAGCCCTGTCTTGCCGTAAGCCTAGGGGCTGGGAGGACCCTGCAGGGCTGGCCTCCTGGGCACTCTGAGCTTCAGGCGCCACCAGCCAGACAGAAACTGGGCTCCAGGCTCCCCAGAGTGAAATGGTGGGTCCTGGACCCCCTGCTCCCCACTGCCTGCCAGTCCTCACCTGTACCCCAGGAGGGGTCAGTGTGTTCGGAAGTCCGGGGGGTCTTGGCTCCCCACCCCCTCACCGCCGGCCACCCTGAGCCTGTTACTGGGAGCAAACTGCAGAGACTGTACCCGTTGCTTTTTTTTCCCCCCAAATTTAAACTTCTTATTTTGTATTGGGGTATAGCCGATTAAGAATGTTGTGATAGTTTCAGGAGACCAGCAAAAAGACTCAGGCGTACATATACAAGGATCCATTCTCCCCCAGCCCCCAGTCCCATAAAGCCTGGCGCATAACCCTGAGCAGATTCCATGTGCTCTGCAGTAGGTCCTTGGCGGTTATCCATTCTAAATAGACCAGCGTGTACATGACCTCCCTGCAGGCCCTAATTATATGCTCCCCCCAGCAACCGTAAGTCCATTTTCTGTTTGCAAGTCTTCCTTCTGTTTCGTAAGTTCATTTGAATCATTTCTTTTTAGATTCCACACATGAAGGATATCATACAACATTTCCCCTTCTCTGTCTGACTTACGCAGTATCACACTCTCTAGGCCCATCCATGTTGCTGCAAATGGCATGATTTAATCCTTTTTAACGGCCGAGTAATATTCCACTGTATATATAGCCCTCATTTTTGCTGGGCGCTGAACGGAGCCAAAGGATGACGTGCTGGGCGTGGCTGTGCGGCTCAGTGGCAACCACTCCCAGGGGGCACCACGCCTGAGCCCTCGCAGTTGGGAGGCTACGGGGCTGGGTGGAACCAAACTCAGACACAGGCCACCCTCTCTGGGGGCCTGGTTAGTCTGCCTTGGGTGCAGTAACCAAGAACCACAGGCGGGTGACTTCAACTACAGACATTTGTTTCCACGGTCCTGAATGCTGGGGATCCGAGGCAGGGTGTGGACAGGCTGGTTCCTCCCGAGGCCTCCCTGCTTTGTGCGTAGACGGCCGTCTTCTCTGGCCTGTTCCTCCGTGTGTGCCTAGGCCCTGGTCTCCTCTTTCCAGAAGGACGTTGGTCATATTGGGTTAGGGCCACCCTGATCACCTCCAAACACAGCCACGCACTAAGCACTGGAGGCTAACATGTCAGCGTGTGAACCTGGGGACGCGATTCAGCACAGAGCAGCTCTTCTGCGGGAGGGACGGGGGCTCTCTCTCATTTCGGCGTCTGCTGCTTCTGGAGTCGGGACCTGTCTCACACCTCGCTGTTGCTCTTGTCCGGCTCAGCTGGGCCAAGGCCAGGACATGTCACTTCCCCTCCTGCCCTCAATCTACCTTGGCTCTCAGGACCCCAGACTCCAATCTCCTGCCTGAGGTCTGGCCTGAGCAACTCCACCGGCCTCTGTGCACCGGAGGGCCTGGCAGGCTCAGGCTGCCCCTGCCTCCTGCCCGTCTGCCAGCCTCTTGAAGCTCAGTGGTCGGCAGAGCGTCTGGACCAGCCTGGATGGTAGGCTGGCTCCGTGCCATCCCTGTAGGTCACTGGCAGGTGACACCTTCTCTTCCTGGCCCAGGACACAGGGTGGTGTGGGGTGGCAGGACACCTCAGGGTCTCGTGTCGCTGAAGATCCCAGGAGGAATGGACAGTGTGGCCCTAAAGGCCGGGAGCAAGTGGCCGTCCCCCTGATGATGGAATGTCTCCTAGCTGCTCCCCAGGAAAGGGTCTCCTCACACCCAGCCATTCACGCACATTCCTCACTGTGGCTCTTGTCTGCATCCATGGACTCCTCCAGCCATGGGTGGGCTTGTGTCCTCAGTGTGGGCTTGAGGAGCGGGTCAGGTTTAGTGGGATTCGTTGAATAAATGAGTGAATGAATGAGTGAGTGAATGAATGAGTGAATGAATGAGTGAGTGAACGAATGCATGAGAAATGAATGACTGAGTGAGTGAGTGACTGAGTGAATGAATGAGTGAGTGAGTGGGTGGGAGTGAGTGGACGTTTGTCTTTAATGATCTGAGGGAATTGGAAGCCTGCAGCTCCTCCGTTTTGTTAGTTCCAGGAGGGTCACTGACACCCCGAGTTCTGTGCGCCGGTCCATGAGCCCGGCCAGATGGGACTGGCCTGGGGTGGGGGGCGGGGAGGAGAGTCACCGTCCACAGGACACAGACCCCGGTGGGGTGGGCACAGGTGTGGACTTACCCACTGTGTGGCCCTGGTCGGCCACGGCCCCTCTCTGTCCATGTTTACCTGCAGACCAGCATCTTGACAGGGTTGCCGTGAGGGTTACATCCCTGCACGGGCACGCACGTGTGCCCAGGACAGTGCCTGGCATGGGGAGGGTCCACCCGGGGCCCTGGTTGTCACTCTCGGTCGGGCACTCTGTGGGCTGCCTCTCGTGTCTCCTGCTCTGAATTTTCTCGATGGCCCGTTGGCGGCTCACCACTCTCCGCCCATGGCCTTTCTGCTCATCCTTCCAACTCCCCAGGGCGCTCCCACTTCGCAGATCACGGTGCCACTCGGCTCACTGCCTCAGCCCTGGGGTCTCTGTCCACAGGGCACCTCCTTCTGTAAAACTCGTCATCTAAAAAAAAACAAAAACAAAAAAAACGCGTCATCTAGAGGGAGTCGAGGTGCGGTGACCGACGGCGGGGGAGTGGAGGTGAGTGGCAGAGAGTTTCTCTTCTCCGAGGCCCCGGAAGGCAGGCCCCAGGCAGCTGGGGGGCGTCCAGAGGGCAGAGGGCACCCGGGAGTGTCTCCAGACCCTGGGTCATGAATGCATAAGGATCTTCACAACCCAGATAATCACGATGGTGTGACCACTCACCTAGAGCCAGACATCCTAGAATGTAAAGTCAAGTGGGCCTTAGAAAGCATCACTATGAACAAGCTAGTGGAGGTGATGGAATTCCAGTTGAGCTATTTCAAATCCTGAAAGATGATGCTGTGAAAGTGCTGCACTCAACATGCCAGCAAATTTGGAAAACTCAGCAGTGGCCATAAGACTGGAAAAGGGCAGTTTTCATTCCAATCCCAAAGAAAGGCAATGCCAAAGAATGCTCAAACTACCGCACAATTGCACTCATCTCACACACTAGTAAAGTAATGCTCAAAATTCTCCAAGCCAGGCTTCAGCAATACATGAACCGTGAACTTCCAGATGTTCAAGCTGGCTTTAGAAAAGGCAGAGGAACCAGAGATCAAATTGCCAACATCCGCTGGATCATAGCAAAAGCAAGAGAGTTCCAGAAAACACCTACTTCTGCTTTATGACTATGCCAAAGCCTTTGACTGTATGGATCGCAACAAACTATGGAAAATTCTTAAAGAGATGGGAATACCAGACCACCTGACCTGCCTCCTGAGAAATCTGTATGCAGGTCAGGAAGCAACAGTTAGAACTGGACATGGAACAACAGACTGATTCCAAATAGGAAAAGGAATACATCAAGACTGTATATTGTCACCCTGCTTATTTAACTTCTATGCAGAGTACATCATGAGAAATGCTGGGCTGGAGGAAGCACAAGCTGGAATCAAGATTGCCAGGAGAAATATCAATAACCTCAGATATGCAGATGACACCACCCTTATGGCAGAAAGTGAAGAGGAACTGAAGAGCCTCTTGATGAAAGTGAAAGAGGAGAGTGAAAAGGTTGGCTTAAAACTCAATATTCAGAAAACGAAGATCATGGCATCTGGTCCCATCACTTCATGGGAAATAGATGGGGAAACAATGGAGACGGTAACAGACTTTATTGTTCTGGGCTCCAAAATTACTGCAGATGGTGACTGCAGCCATGAAATTAAAAGATGCTTACTCCTTGGAAGGAAAGTTATGACCAACCTGCTGCTGCTAAGTTGCTTCAGTCGTGTCCAACTCTGTCGGACCCCATAGACAGCAGGCCACCAGGCTCCCCCATCCCTGGGATTCTCCAGACAAGAACACTGGAGTGGGTTGCCATGTCCTTCTCCAATGCATGAAAGTGAAAATTGAAAGTGAAGTCGCCCAGTCGTGTCCGACTCTTAGCGGCCCCCTGGACTGCAGCCTACCAGGCTCCTCCGTCCATGGGATTTTCCAGGCAAAAGTACTGGAGTGGGGTGCCATTGCCTTCTCCGAGACAGCATATTAAAAAGCAGAGACATTACTTTGCCAACAAAGGCCTGTCTAGTCAAGGCTATGGTTTTTCCAGTGGTCATGTGTGGGTGTGAGAGTTGGACCATAAAGAAAGCTGAGCACCGAGGAATTGATGTTTTTGATCTGTGATGTTGGAGAAGACTCTCGAGAGTCCCTTGGACTGCAAGGAGATCCAACCAGTCCATCCTAAAAGAGATCAGTCCTAAATATTCATTGGAAGGACTGATGTTGAAGCCAAAACTCCAATACTTTGGCCACCTGATGCGAAGAACTGACTCATTGGAAAAGACCCTGATGCTGGGAAAGATTGAAGGCAGGAGGAGAAGGGGATGACAGAGGATGAGATGGTTGGATGGCATCACCGACTAAATGGACATGAGTTTGAGCAAGCCCCGGGAGTTGATGAAGGACAGGGAGGCCTGGCGTGCTGCAGTCCGTAGGGTCACAAAGAGTCGGACACGACTGAACAACTGAACTGAACTGGGTCAGGGAGGGCACAGTCAGGCCCGGCCCAGCAGCAGACACTTTCCAGGTGGGCAGTCAGGCCCAGGCTCGGTCCCGAAGGCAGTGGGAGACATGGAGGGCTGTGGGCAGTACCAGGATGGAGTCAGAGCCTCCCCGGAGAAGGTGGCTGCTGGGGGCGGGCAGGCCCAGCATGGCCAGGGTGGTGGAGCTGGCAGGAAGGACGTGTGCAGATGGCGAGACGCTCAGTGGCGGGGGCCGTGGCAGAGGCCATCTGACCTCACTGGGCACAGAGGAGCCTCTTCTCTCTGTGCACACGCTGGGATGGCCCCCCCCCGCACCCCGGCCCCGGCCATGGTCTGCCCAGTGCCCACTCCCCTCCCTCTGCCCAGGGCCACAGGCACAGTTTCCCCATCTCTGTGGAGGGGACCTGGGCAAGGGGATGAGCTCTCCATGCGAGTGTGTGTGCCTATGGGTGCGTGTCTATGTGTGTGTGTATCTGTGTGTGTGTGTGTGTTTGTGCATGTGTCTGTGTGTCTATGTGTGTGTTTCTGTGTGTGTGTGTGTGTGTGTCTCTGCGTGTGTGAGACAGGAGAATGGGGGGAAGGAGGAAGGAGCAGGAAGCGGGGTGTCCTCCAAGTCAGCTCTGACCCCCATATTGGTCAGGTAGTGAGCTCCTTGCCCAGGGAGGTATGTAAGCCCTCCTTGCATCTCCACCTCCCTCCTCCCTTACTCCTTCCCTCTTGAGGGGGCTCCTGATGTCTGGAAAGCCCCCACCGTCTCTGCCTGGGCTCCTCCCGCCCCGCTGTCTGCACGGGGCAGGGCCTTGTCCCGTGGCCCCCAGGCAGTGAGCACCCTGAGCAGGGAAATCTGGAGGCTGGCCAGGCAGCCCTGCTTTCCGGGTCCTGTCTCTGGTGGGATGTGGCCAAGCTGAGCAGGCAGGGAGGGGGCCTCTCGCCCATGGCCCCCCTTTAGCTGGCATGCAGACCCTCGTGTGCCCCCTGCGGTTGTACTGGGCACCCTGGGAAGGGAAGGTCCACCCCGGCTGCCAGCACAGCCAAACCGTGGAGAAAAGACAAGTGGGAGAGTCTGCCCTCCTCTGTGTGGGGGTCCCTGGAGGGGCTGGAAATGTGGGCTCGGAGAGACTGAGGCTCGGCAGAGGGGCCCTCACGCCCAGCCTCCCCTCAAAGGTAGGGAGTCTCCTGCTGAGGATGGAGCCCCTGCCCTTCGGGAGCCCAGGGCCTCTGAGATCTGGGGAGCATGGAGGCGCTCACGGGCGGGACCACCCTGGGCTCTGGGGAGTGGGGCAGCGGAGCCTCGTATAGTACCCAGGCTCAGGGACAAAGGGCCATGGGGGTCCATCCATCTACCAGGCCCATGCGGGCCACTGGACCAGCTGGGCGCTCCCCTGCCTGCTCCCGGCAAGCAGGGCTCAGTGTGGGGGGCCTGGGGGCACTGGGAGCCCATGGTGCCAGGGGTAGCTCTTGCCCGGTTTGAGTTTGTTTAGAAGGCGTGGGCCGGGAAATGGTTTCAGAGGTCAGGACCTGGGCCAGCGGTCCCTGGGGCATCAACCTGTGCGCGTGATGGACCCAGGGCGGGCACTGCCTGGCCTGACCTGGGGATGTTCTTTACTGTCCCTCCCTCGGGCTCTTCGGCCTAGAGCACCCAGCGGGGCCGCGGAGGGGCAGGTGATCTCAGCGGGCGCTCTGGAGGTCAGGTGGTGGGGGGGTGTCCTGCCCACCCCACCTGGGCCCTCGCTTGCGGGGCCCCACGCCCGGGCCTGGGCAGCTGGTCCGGTGGTGAGGGAGGCTGGCCTGCAGGTTGCCATGGCAACTAGCTGCTTCTCTCTCCTTCGAGGGAGATGAGCCCGAGCCGTCTAAGCAGACCCGGTTCTGGCCTCCAGCTGGGGGGCACAGACTCTGGGCTCATGGGGGAGCCCGTGCTCTGGAGGGCCAGGCGTCTGAGCTGAGAAGTGGGCGACAGGCAAGCTCTCCCACCGTCGCCCAGGCCAGGGTCCTGAGGGACTGCAGAGCGCTGAGGGGCTGGGGTCCATGGCGGAGTGTCCCTGCCTGGTCCCGGGGGCGGGGGCGGCTCCCGTGGAGATCCTGCCCTCCCCCCACCACACCGAGTCTGAATCACAGATCCAGCCCCTCATCACTGGGGTCACAGAGCTGGATTCATCCCTCTTGTCAGTGTCTGGTCCCCTAGCTGGCAGTTTCACAGACGGAAGCCAGGCTGCGTCCTCGGACACCTGCTCCCTCAGTCCTGGCCCCCCCAGGGGTCCCCGGGGCCAGAGAGTTTCCTTCTAAGCTTCGTTTTCATCTCAACCTCCCTCTGGCTGGCCCGAGTCAGGCCTCGGTCGTCTGTCCTCTGGGTGATGACCTGCGGTCACCCCCGAGTCACCGTCTCTGACACTCTGCCACCCTCGCTCTGGGTCACTTGCTGACAGCTCCTTATCACCCCAGGACCGGGGCCAGGTTTCTTCGGCCGGGATGGCAGATGGCATTCTTGGCCACAGCTCTTCACTCTGTCCTGCGTCCAAGCCCTTTGCCACCGGACTGCTTTCCTGATGGAAGGAGGAGCAGGCGTCTGGGACCCTGGGGGGCGGCTTTCCTCCTCTGCCCTCTGTTTCTCGGTCGCTGTCCTGGGAAGGACATCCCGGCCGGGCTGCTGGGCCCTGAGGGGATGGGGAACACATGGAGCAGGCCCAGACCCACGTGGCGGCTCGGAGCTGGCCTCCCTGCTCGAGCCCAGCCTTGATCAGCCGACAGAAGGGCCGGGCTTGTCCACCAAGGAGGGCGTTGCCAGGCAGCACCTGCTGAACTGCTGACAAGGCCTCTGAGACCTCAATTCAGTTCAGTTCAGTCGCTCAGTCGTGTCTGACTCTGTGATCCCACGGACTTGGAGTGTCTCCAGAGCCTGGGTTGTGAATGCATAAAGATCTTCACGACCCAGATAATCACGATGGTGTGGTCACTCGCCTAGAGCCAGACATGCTGGAATGTGAAGTCAAGTGGGCCTTAGGAAGTATCACTATGAACAAAGCTAGGGGAGGTGATGGAATTCCAGCTGAGCTATTTCAAATCCTCAAAGATGCTGCTGTGAAAGTGCTGCACTCAATATGCCAGCAAATTTGGAAACCTCTGAGACCTCTGCCTTACCCCAAATGTCATCTTCCCCAGGCAGCCTGCACGCTGGGCACCACTCACGTGCCCACGGCCACCACTGCCCAGAAATGTTCAATGATTACCCCTCAGTCCGCTCTCCGCCCCCACCCCGCCCCATGTGGCCAGAGCTCCAGCCGTCTGGAATACTTGAGACCAAGGCTGTCTTCTCTCCAGTTGTTCAGTGCAGGAATGGGAGGAGGGCATGGCTTGTGGGATCTCAGCTCCTCCACCAGGGGTCACACCCACACCTGCGCTGAAAGCTCGGAGTGTAACCACTAGACGCCCAGGGAATTCCCTCTGTGTTCTTTGAGGAGTCAGAAATTGATTGCAAGCAGTCTGAGAGGAAAACCACATCATTCCCCAGAGGAGGCACAGCTCCCTGGGGCCCTGAAGCTCCTCGGGGCTGTGAATTTCCTGCCCCTGGACTGCTTCCTCAAGGGGATGGCGGGGCCTCAGCAGAGCTCCCAGGAAAGAGCCCGAGGCCATCACCCCTGGACTGACTTTCTCAGGAAACACATTAGAGAGGACTGAGAAAGGTTCTTGGAGGGCACAACAGAACCCTGCGCACCAGGACCCAGGAGAAAGGAGCAGTGACCCCGCAGGAGCCTTGCCTGTGGGGGTCCGGGAGTCTCCGGTGAAGGTGTGGGTCTTCTGCAGGGACGAAGTGGCCTGCTGCAGGGTTGGGGGCCCAGACTGCAGCAGTGCATGCCTGGGATTTTTTGAGGGAGGTCACCATTATCTTCATTACCTCCACCAGAGTTTGGTGCCAGGTAAAGAGCAGGGAGGGAACACAGGCCCACCCATCAACAGAAAATTGGACTAAAGATTTACTGAGCATGGCCCCGCCCATCAGAACAAGACCCAGTGTCCCCCTCAATCAGTCTGTCACATCAGGAAGCTTTCATAAGCCTCTTAACCTTCTCCATCAGAGGGCTGACAGAGTGAAAACCACCATCACAGAAAACTAACGAATCTGATCACATGAACCACAGCCTTGTCTAACTCAGTGAAACTATGAGTCATGCCCTGTAGGGCCACCCTACAGGGGTGGAGAGTTCTGATAAAACGTGGTCCACTGGAGAAGGGAATGGCAAACCACTTCAATATTCCTGCCTTGAAAACCCCACAAACAGTATGAAAAGGCAAAATGATAGGACACTGAAAGAGGAACTCCCCAGGTCGGTAAGTGCCCAATATACTACTGGAGGTCAGTGGAGAAATAACTCCAGAAAGAATGAAGGGATGGAGCCAAAGCAAAAACAATACCCACCTGTAGATGTGACTGGTGATAGAAGCAAGGTCTGATGCTGTAAAGAGCAATATTGCGTAGGAACCTGGAATGTCAAGTCCATGAATCAAGGCAAATTGGAAGTGGTCGAACAGGAGATGGCAAGAGTGAACGTCGACATTCTAGGAATCAGCGAACTGAAATGGACTGGAATGGGTGAATTTAATGCAGATGACCATTATATCTACTACTATCGGCAAGAATCCCTTAGAAGAAATGGAGCATCCCTCATAGTCAACAAAAGAGGCGAAAATGCAGTACTTGGATGCAACCTCAAAAATGACAGAATGATCTCTGTTAGTTTCCAAGGCAAACCATTCAATATCACAGTAATCCAAGTCTATGCTCCAACCAGTAACGCTGAAGAAGCTGAAGTTGAATGGTTCTATGAAGACCTACAAGACCTTTTAGAACTAACACCCCCAAAAGATGTACTTTTCATTATAGGGGACTGGAATGCAAAAGTAGGAAGTCAGGAAACACCTGGAGTAACAGGCAAATTTGGCCTTGGAATATGGAATGAAGCAGGGCAAAGGCTAATAGAGTTTTGCCAAGAAAATGCACTGATCATAACAAACACCCTCTTCCAACAACACAAGAGAAGACTCTACACATGGACATCACCAGGTGGTCAACACTGAAATCAGATTAATTATATTCTTTGCAGCCAATATGGAGAAGCTCTATACAGTCAGCAAAAACAAGACCGGGAGCTGACTGTGGCTCAGATCATGAACTCCTTATTGCCAAATTCAGACTGAAATTGAAGAAAGTGGGGAAACCACTAGACCATTCAGGTATGACCTAAATCAAATTTCTTATGACTATACAGTGGAAGTGAGAAATAGATTTAAGGGCCTAGATCTGATAGACAGAGTGCCTGATGAATTATGGATGGAGGTTCATGACACTATACAGGAGACAGGGATCAAGATCATCCCCATGGAAAAGAAATGTGAAAAAGCAAAATGGCTGTCTGGGGAGGCCTTACAAATAGCTGTGAAAAGAAGAGAAGCCAAAAGCAAAGGAGAAAAGGAAAGATATACCCATTTGAATGCAGAGTTTCAAAGAATAGCAAGGAGAGCCTTCCTCAGTGATCAGTGCAAAGAAATAGAGGAAAACAAGAGAATGGGAAAGACTAGAGATCTCTTCAAGAAAATTAGAGATACCAAGGGAACATTTCATGCAAAGATGGGCTCAATAAAGAGCAGAAATGGTATGGACCTAATAGAAGCAGAAGATATTAAGAAGAGATGGCAAGAATACACAGAAGAACTGTACAAAAAAGATCTTCACGACCCAGATAATTACGATGGTGTGATCACTGACCTAGAGCCAGACATCCTGGAATGTGAAGTCAAGTGGGCCTTAGGAAGCATAACTATGAACAAAGATAGTGTAGGTGATGGCATTCCAGTTGAGCTATTTCAAATCCTGGAAGATGATGCTGTGAAAGTGCTGTACTCAATATGCCAGCAAATTTGGAAAACTCAGCAGTTTTGAATTTGCCACAGGACTGGAAAAGGGCAGTTTTCATTCCAATCCCAAAGAAAGGCAATGCCAAAGAATGTTCAAACTACTGCACAATTGCACTCATCTCACACGCTAGTAAAGTAATGCTCAAAATTCTCCAAGCCAGGCTTCAGCAATACGTGAACCGTGAACTTTCAGATGTTCATGCTGGTTTTAGAAAAGGCAGAGGAACCAGAGACCAAATTGTCAACATCTGCTGAATTATCAAAAAAGCAAGAGAGTTCCAGAAAAACATCTATTTCTGCTTTATTGACTATGCCACAGCCTTTGACTGTGTGGATCACAACAAACTGTGGAAAATTCTGAAAGAGATGGGAATACCAGACCACCTGACCTGCCTCTTAAGAAGTCTGTATGCAGGTCAGGAAGCAACAGTTAGAACTGGACATGGAACAACAGACTGGTTCCAAGTAGGAAAAGGAGTACATCAAAGCTGTATATTGTCACCCTGCTTATTTAATTTATATACAGAATACATCATGAGAAACGCTGGGCTGGAAGAAGCACAAGCTGGAATCAAGATTGCCGGGAGAAATATCCATAACCTCAGATATGCAGATGACATCACTCTTATGGCAGAAAGTGAAGAGGAACTGAAGAGCCTCTTGATGAAAGTGAATGAAGAGAGTGAAAAGGTTGGCTTAAAGCTCAACATTCAGAGAAAAAAGATCATGGCATCCAGTCCCGTCACTTCATGGGAAATAGATGGGGAAACAGTGGAAACAGTGTCAGACTTTATTTTTCTGGGCTCCAAAATCACTGCAGATGGTGACTGCAGCCATGAAATTAAAAGATGCTTACTCCTTGGAAGGAAAGTTATGACCAACCTAGACAGCATATTAAAAAGCAGAGACATGGCTTTGCCAGCAAAGGTCCGTCTAGTCAATTCTATGGTTTTTCCAGTAGTCATGTATGGATGTGAGAGTTGGACCATAAAGAAAGCTGAGCACCAAGGAATTGATGTTTTTCATCTGTGATGTTGGAGAAGACTCTCGAGAGTCCCTTGGACTGCAAGGAGATCCAACCAGTCCATCCTAAAGGAAATCAGTCCTGAATATTCATTGGAAGGACTGATGCTGAAGCTGAAACTCCAGTACTTTGGCTACCTGATGTGAAGAGCTGACTCATTGGAAAAGACCCTGATGCTGGGAAAGATGGAGGGCAGGAAGAGAAGGGGACGACAGAGGATGAGATGGTTGGATGTCATCACCGACTTGATGGACGTGAGTCTGAGCAAGCTCCGGGAGTTGGTGAAGGACAGGGAGGCCTGGTGTGCTGCAGTCCATGGGGTTGCAAAGAGTCAGACACGACTGAGTGACTGAACAACAGCTAACACACGGTGTCTGGTGAGACTGATTTGGGTGAGAGACGGGAGGAAACACGCGCTTTTCCTTGAGTCTGGAGGGTTTGTTTGTGCTGCCGCGCACGGAGGTCCCAGGGTGTGGAGCGGCACCCGGTCCTCCCTATAGGGGACCCTGGACACCTTGCCACCTGTCTTGGCAAGGGTCCCCCCGCCGGGTCATGGCGAGGTGGACACTCTCCTCCCCTCCCTCCATGCATCCCCTTCCTGGCTCTGTTCACCCGAAAGGCGCCGCTTGCCCCCATCTTCCCGGGTCCGCCAGCCCCTCCTGTGGTTCGTACTCTGGAGCCTGCCTGCTAGATGGAAGAGTGGGCTCTGGGTCCAGGAAGGGTCTCGGTGAGCAGGGGGCCGGTCCATTTCCAGGCCGTGTGTCCAGGTGAGAAAGGAGTGATGGGCAAGGCGTGCTGGCTGGCGCGGGTCCCGGCGCCCGTGGAGACTCAGCACGCTTGGCCCTTGCGCTGGGCTCACCAGCCCTGCCGCTTGGCAGCTCGCTTTGTTTCTGGCTGGGCCGGGTTTGGGGCCTTAATTAAAAATGTTCTTGGATCGCTGCCTCCTGCTGAGAATGGGAAAAGCCAGATGAAGACCACAGCAAAACAAATACCATTTGTTAGAAGGCTTTGAGTGGCCACTGCGGCCACCAGAACCCCAAGCATGCAGGACACGCTGGAAGGAAAAGCAGGGAGGTGAACAGGCTGATGGGGCTTCCCAGGGGATGCTAGTGGTAAAGAACACGCCTGCCAGCGCAGGAGATGCAGGAGACACGGGTTCAATCCCTGGGTCGGGAAGATCCCCTGGAGGGGAGCATGGCAACCCACTCCAGTATTCTTGCCTGGAGAAATCCATGGACAGAGGAGCCTGACAGCCTGTACTCCGTAGGGTTGCAAAGAGTCGGACACGACTGAAGCGACTTGGCACGCTCAAAAGCACGGCCAGGCTGGCATGTGTGTGATGGCCTCCAGCAGACAGGGGTAGGGGGGTGGGGCGGGGGGTGGGGAGGGAAGCAGAAGAATGCAGCAGAAGCAGAATTTGTAGAGATATCGGCCAGTGCTTGCAGACTAACGAAATGCTTGAATCTGCAGATTTCAGAAGTGCAATGATTGGCAAGAAGAAAGACAAGCACTCCTGGCCCATGCCAGCGAAGCTGCGGGAGAACCCAGGCGGGAGGGACGGGGCTGCAGCGGGGTCCAGACTTCCGTGGGAGGCCTGCAGGTCGCAGGCAGGGTGCAGGGGCACGCAGGGAGAGTGGAGAATGGCAACCCCCCGTGCGGTCAGCCCAGCATCCCCTCCAGCACCCACAGGGGTGACGGCCAGCAAGTCCTGGAGAGCCTGCAGGGGCGGGTGGATGGCAGCGGCGGCTGGTGCGGGGGAGGGCTGGAAATCAGAGACACTGACGGCTCTCTGCCTGCTGTTCCTGCCCAGCCTGGGTGACCTGCCCTGGCTCTTCATTCTGCCCGGAAGCGGCCGCACGACCCATCCTCACCTCCCCAGGCACGAACAATCACCCGTCCCTGGCCTTCTTGCTCAGTCTTCAAGACGCAACTCAAGCACCGCCTCCCCCAGGCAGGCTCCCTGGAAGCCCTCTGTCCTGCAGCTCCAGCACAGCCCTTGGGCGTGGGAGTCGCCCAGGATTTGACCTGTAGGGATACAGCCTACGTACTGTGTGCATCTTCTGTCTCCCCAGGAATACTAAGTATCTGAAGGCAGGCGTTCAGTCTGTCCAGCTTGGATCTGCAAGCGTGTCCTGGCTTTCTCTCTCTGGTGCCTGACCTCCTGCTGGGGAGGAGGTGGGGCAGCAACCTGGCAACAGGCGCCCGACAGCTGGGCGAGCTGTGACGGCCTGGGGAAGAGGGTGCGGTGGAAAGGCAGGGACCTGTCCTCACGGTGGAGCCGCAGGGTGGGAAAAGGGGCCGATGACCTCCCGGATTCACTTTCTGCTTCACCACAGCCTCTGCCAGGCATTCCAGTGTCTTCCCCAGTCTTCATTCTGCGTGGTTTTCCCTCAGATTTTCTATAATTGGTCTGCAGGTGGGGAAGCACCCAGGCTGCTGTGTTTGAGGGCAGGCAGCCCCTCGGAGAGTGGCCCCTGGTTGGTGAATTCCCATGAGCAGGCGGAGCTCAGCTGGGTGACATGCACTCTCAGGATGATGCTGGCGTCCTCTGGCACACCCGAGGGCTGTTTCTTCCTGGGCTGTTGTACTAGTGAGCTCAGGCTAAGTAACAAAGTACTGCTAACTGCGAGGCTCAAACGGCAGAAAATTACCTTCTCACCACCCTGGAGGCCAGGAGTCTGGGATCAAGATGCGGACACGGCGGTTTCTTCTGGGGCCTCTCTCCTGGCTTGTAGAAAGGCATCCTTTCTCTGGGTCCATCTGTGTGTGTCTGTGTCCTAATCTGATAAGGACACCAATCGAATTAGATTAGGACCCACCCCAGTGACCTCGTTTTACTTCACTCACCTCTTTAAAACCCCTCTCTCTGAGCATAGTCACATTCCAAGGTCTTAGGTGTTAAGGTGTCAATACATGGATTTGGGAAACACTTCAGCCCATCAGCCCTGGCAGCTCAGCTGGTTAAGAATCCGCCTGTAATGAAGGAGACCTGGGTTCAATCCCTGAGTTGGGAAGATCCCCTGGAGAAGGGAACGGCTACCCACTCCAGTATCCTGGCCTGGAGAATCCCATGGATTGTATAGTCCATGGGGTCACAGAGTCAGATGCGACTGAGTGACTTTCACTTTCTTTTTTCAGCCCATCAAGCTGGGTGCAAGGTTCTTGGGCCACAGTGAAAGGTGGTGATGGGTTTAGGTGGCGCAGAAGGAGAGGGGAGTATGACTGTCACCCCAAAAGGCATTGTGGCACAGTAGAACGATGTGGGGGTCCCATCTGGAGCCCAGACACAGGGTCGCCTGATCGGGGTGGGTGCAGGTGAGGGGCAGTCCTGCAATGATTCTCTCCCCAGTTTCCCCAGCGCGGGTCACTCATCTGATGCAGGAGCTGGTGGTTCTGTGCACGTGGCTCTCTCCAAGGATGGCTTTCTCTCCAGCAGGAAGTCTCGGGGTCTGTCAAGGGCTGCTGGCCAAACAGCCTTTCAAATCAGGAGTATTTTTCAAACTCCCGAGTTGAACGCCAAGCATATTTCTTTAGTCTTTTAAAAAATTACATTAGCTCTTACAGCTATGGATTTATGCCTGCTGACAGTTTGGGCTCTATCTCATATGTTTGGGTCTTTAGTACCTTATATTTATTTTTATTATAAACAATATATTACTTCATATCTGTCTTGCTCCAAAACTTTCACATTTCTAAGTGGGTGACTTTTGCTTAAATTTTATTATTTGTAGATTCCGTCACGTGGTGATAAGAAAACAAGAGCCATATAAATCCTCTGTTTCCAGCACTGGCTGAGGGCCACGCTGGGTCCGCAGGAATCTGAGTGTGCCCCCTGCAGGGTGCCCACCTCGCAGGAATCTGAGTGTGCCCCCTGCAGGGTGCCCAGCTCGCCCACCTGCTGGCTCGTCTCCGCCCTGCTGCCCTTGTTCATCAGGCCACAGAGCAGACCTCATCCTGTCTCCCTGCGTGGATAATAATTTTTCTTTTCCTTTGGTGTTTTCTTGCTGTCTTGGCCAGCTCACAAACGTTTCTTATCACTCTCCATTTTTGTTTCCATATTTGAACAACATAAAAATGACCCCCCATGTTCACATGCAGTGTTTTTTTTTTTGCTATAAACTCCATTTTTCCTGACTAAAGCAGCTTTCTGTATTTTTTTTCGATCTGTGCTCTTCCTTATCTTTTAATTTTATACTATCCTGCATTATTGTGTTTTCTGATATCTCTCCTGAGTAGTAAGACATTGCAATGTTGTTAAAAAAAAAAGCAGAATCCTGATATGAGTTTTGACATAGTTTTAATCCTTTCCTCCTTCCCTTTCCTTGCTGGGTTGTAGTTTCTTTTCTTTCTTTCTTTTTTTTTAGTAGATTTGCAGCACTGTGTCAGATTCCAGTGAGCAGCACTCTAACTCGGTGACACATTCTTTTTCAGACTCTTTTGTCTTAGAGGTTATTGTTTCTGTTTTGTCTTTTTCTGTCCACAGTTTTTTCCCTTTTAGAAAAGAATATCTGTTGTAATGGTGTAGAAGGCAGACATCATGCTTTTTATTCTACCACTTACCTTTCTTTTTTAAACAAACAGTCCTAAACTTGTGTTTCTCTAATAATCAGACTCTAAAGAATAACTTCTGACCCCCTTCTATGGAAGACAGAAGGCTTTCCTCTTTCTCTTTTTTAAAAAAAATTGCTTATTTTTATTTTTAAACATTTTTTGGCTGCATCTCACGGCATGTGGGATCTTAGTTCTCCAATCAGGGAAGGAACCCCTGCCCCCTGAAGTCGAAGGCGGGCTCTTAGCTGCTGGCCCACGGTGGAAGGACCTTCTCTTCCTCTTCATCCCTTCTCGAAGTGCATCTACGGCCTCAGAACCTGGAAACCTCGCGCTCCCTGCTTTAACGTTTGAATCACCCTGAGGTGTTAAGTGCTCTCTGTGTGGTTGGCGTTGTCGTATTAATAACTTCATTTTAAACCAGTGTCGCAGCAACGCTGTCCCCGCTGGGCAGTTCTCCGTCCTCTTGTTTCCATCTGGCTCCCACTCCCCAGACATGCACTTCCCAGCACGACACCGCCCCGGCGTATGAGTTAAAACGGATCCTGTGGGTCTTTGAAGAATCACGTTTGTGGGGGCATGTTTCTGGGGCATCTTTCCGATCTTAGGTCCTGATGCTTCCTACACAGACGTGCCGGCCTCTGGCAGCCTTCATTGTGGGAAACGTGAGCGCAACTTGGCTGCAGCTTCTTTCAAGATCATCTACTTATTTTTCCTGTTGGGAGCTCTTCAGACGCCTTGATTTTCCTGAGAATGGATCGCCTGACCACATTTTGCTGCTCTGAGTTTTCACTTTTCCCTGCAGTCTTGCTTCTGGGTGCTTCTGCGGCTTCCTTTTCTACCTCCTTTGGGAATTCCTAGTAATTGGGGTCAGGCAATGTGAGACCAGAGGACAAGATGGCTGGATGGCATCACTGACTCAATGGACATGAGCTTGAGGAAGCTCTGGGAGTTGGTGATGGACAGGGAGGCCTGGCGAGCTGCAGTCTGTGGGGTCGCAAAGAGTCGGACACGACTCAGCGACTGAACTGAACTGAACTGATGTAAGACCACCATCCTCCCTGGCTTCTTGCTTCCATGTTTTTCTTTTCCTTTTCATTTGCATTTTGAAAATGTTTCTCAAACTCTCCCTCTGTATCACAGTTTTGCTTTTCTCCAGCTTCCAGCCTGGCATCTCTTCCTCCCTTAAAGATTATATTACAGCCACTGCGTTGCGTTTCTTGAGATCCAGAGAGGGGCTTATCTAGGGTTCTGTTTGGGGTTCTGTTGCTTTGAGCTGTGATGAAAGAAAAATGAGTTTGAGCCTTGAAAGTGTGAAGACAGGAGAGCGCAGATAGCCGTCTGGCTTGGGTCAGCAGTGCCCAGCCTCTCGGTCTGGTTTTCATCCTGGTCCGGTTCAGCATCGTGCGCACTAAGTAGCTCAGTTGTGTCTGACTCTTTGTGACTCCATGGACTGTAGCCCTCCAGGCTCCTCTGTCCATGGGATTCTCCAGGCAAGGATACTGGAGATAGTGGGTTGCCGCGCCCTCCTCCAGGGGAATCTTCCCAACCCCAGGATCAAACTCAGGTCTCTTAAGTCTCCTGCACAGCGTCCTGTCCATCTAAAGACAGAGCTGTGGGGCCACGCCTCTCTCCCTTTCCTCCGTGGATGTAGGAGCTGCTGGAAGATGCATCAGAGCCCAGGCCTGGCTGAGCCAGACTTCCGTGTGGGTCTTGCTCTGAGCTGCAGTGCAGTGTGGACATGTCACAGGAGCCTGGCACATCCTCCGGAGGGCGGGTGCCCTGGGGTAGGAGGGCTGCCTGCCGCAGACAGACCCCCTTGCTTTCTCTCCACTGCACCCCAAATCTGCACCTCTGTTCCAAGGATCTGGAGCAATGGTCTGAGGGTGATGTAATGCTTGCAAAGTACACAGAGCTGTGCCCAGCTTGTCATAAATGTTTAATACACTTCAGCTACTTTTATTGTTAACTCAAAAACCCCACTTTTATTGCAGTCGAATGTGCTATATAGACATGTACGCATTGCTGTGGATGGAATTGTGTTCCTCCAAGATTCATATGCTGAAGTCTTAACCCCCAGGACCCCAGAACGTGGCCTTATTTGGTAACAGCGTTGATGCAGTCATCATTAGTTAAGATGAGGCCGTTAGTGTGGGCTCTTACCCGGTCTGACCCGTGTCTCTGTCAAAAGGGGACATTTGGATGCAGGCACACCTAGGGAGGAGGCCACGAGGATGGAGCCAGGAATCAGAGTGATGCTTCCACAAGCCAAGGGTCGTGGAAGATGCTGGTAACCATCAGGAGCCTGGAGAGAGGCCTCGGGAGGAACCAGCCCCACCAGCACCTTGATCTCGGACTTCTGGTCTCTGGAACCGAGACAATTTCTGCTGTCTAGGTCCCCGGTCTGTGTTACGGCACCCCCAGGACACTAATACATGCCTACCCCTTCTCCAGAGTATCTTTCTGACCTAGGAATCGAACCGGGGTCTCCTGCATTATAGGCGGATCCTTTACCAACTGAGCTATCAGGGAATCCCACAGTAGCACACATATCTGTATATTTCGCATTGTAAGTGGGTTTTTATGAGCTGGACACGTTGTGTAGCTAGCATGGTGCTCAGGTTAAGAGAAGGAGCACCGAGCACCCAGCAGACGCTTCCTTCCAGCCCCGGGGGTAGGGCTGGGTTTCCTGCCCTCAGCGGGACACAGGCCCGCCTCCTCACTCCCCGGGGGGCCGGGTGGTGTGTGAGTCCTCCTCTTCCTCCTCACCGGGGCTGTGTGTCCACTGTGGGCGTCGGGCGGCTCCAGGCTGTCACCGTAGCAGCTGCTGTGATGTTCCGGCAGGAGTCTATGGCACCTCCGGGGTGTGTTTCCCCCGCATGTCCCGGGTGGAACCCTGGGATCGTGGGGTGGGCGAGTGTTCCACCAAGCGTGTTTCCCGCCCCACCAGCAGTGGTGTGAGGGGCCAGCTGGGCTGCAGCCTTGCCAACACTTGGGATCACCTGTCTTTTCATCTTAGTTAGGCTGGCGGGTATGGAAGCGTGTCACATGACGGTTTGAAAATTTGCAGTTTCCTGGTAAGCAGTGATGTTGAAGACCTTTGGATATGCATGTCTCCACGAGTTTCCTCTTTTGCGAAGTGCTCTTCACCTTTTCTGTCCATCTTTCTATGCTCTTGTCGGCATCTCTGTACCCATTTGTATGAATTCTTTACCTGTTTTAAGTCATTTTTCACTTGCACGCATTGCATGGCTCCTTACGGTGTCTTTTGATGACAAGAGATTTTTTCCCATATAGCTTAATTTATCAAACGTTTTGAGGGGAATGTTTTCTGCGTTTGTTTAAGAAATCTTTGCTTAGGCTGAAGTCACGAAGACGTTTACTTGTGTTTTCCTCTAAAAGCTTTCTCGTTCTATGTCTCACTCGTAGGTCTCAGCCCACCTGGGATTTATTGTTGTGTATGGTGTGAGGTAGGGATCAAGATCTTCTTTCCATCTGCCTGTCCAGTCGACTCCGTGCTGTTGTTTGAAGGGTGGTCCTCCCTGTCCGTCCTGACGTAGCACTCAGGTTTCACCTGTGCTGCAGGTCAAGTGACCGACCACACAGAGGTGCGTGGGTTTCCGGACTCTCTCATGCCCCATCTGTCAGTCTGTCTGTCTTTATACCGATGAAGAACTAAAGAGCGTCTTGATGAAGGTGAAAGAGGAGAGAGAAAAACCTGCCGTAAAACTCAGCATTAAAAAAGCTACGATCATGACATCTGGTCCTGTCACTTCATGGCAAATAGAAGGGGAAAAAGTGGAAGCAGTGACAGACTTTATTTTCTTGGGCTCCAAAATCACTGCAGAACCATGAAACCATGAAACTGAAAGATGTTTGCTCCTTGGATGAAAAGCTATGACCAACCTAGACAGAGTATTAAAAGGCAGAGACATTACTTTGCTGACAAAGGTCCATCTAGTCAAAGCTATGTTTTTTCCCTAGTCATGTATGCATATGAGAATGGGACCATAAGGAAGGTTGAATACCGAAGAACTGATGCTTTTGAACTGTGGTGTTGGAGAAGACTCTTGAGAGTCCCTTGGACTGCAAGGAGATCCAACCAGTCCATCCTAAAGGAAATCAGTCCTGAATATTCATTGGAAGGACTGATGCTGAAGCTCTAATACTTTGGCCACCTGATGTGAAGAACTGACTCATTGGAAGAGACCCTGATGCTGAGAAAGAGTGAAGGCAGGAGGAGAAGGGGGCGACAGAGGATGAGATGGTTGGATGGCATCACTGACTCGATGGACATGAATCCATGCAAATTCCAGGAGACAGTGAAGGACAAGGGAGCCTGGCACGTTGCAGTTCATGGTGTCACAAAGTCGGACACGACTTCGAGACTGAACACCGACAACAAGTACCATCGGCACCTGTCTTCATTACGCGTTGTGTTAAAGTATGCTCTGCTGGCTCCGTTCTCCTGGAAGGGTTAAGTGGCCCGGCATAAACTCTCTTTTTATTTTCAGTTTTGGAGGCTTGACACGTCCCGTTAGAACCTGGCACTGCGGCAGCTGTGTGATTCAGCCCGACTGTCTCATCTTCACCCTCTTCAACATGGAGAAAACTGTTCCTGTCTTGGAGTCTCGTGCAAGGAGATGAGGCCACGTGGACCCAGGTGCCTGGCACACAGTGCAAATGTTCGTGATGAATGTACAGTTTAGTGGTGACAGAGCAGACCAGAGCTGGGCGGCCTGCTTCACGTCTCGGCTTCTCTGAACACGTGACCCTGGGAGAGTGACCTCACGTGAGGCCTGACCGCCTTGAACTGGGGAGAACTGTCTACTTGTTGGCTTAGTGCTCCTGGGGTAATGGTGTCCTCCACGCAGACCCCCACGGTCCGCAGGCGAGGCTGCTGGTGGCCGGGGCTGGGCCAGGCACCTGTCCTGATGCGCCTGTGTCCCACCCGAAGCGCTTGGCATGTGGGGCAGCCAGCCGGGAAGGACTGAGCCCCCAATGTGGGTACACCACCACTGCCTGCCTGGGTCGGCACTCCGCAGACCCTGTCTTCTAGAATCTTCCTCACGTGGATCAGCAAGTCTATTCGAGAAAAAGGATGTTCGTCTAACCCTTGGTCCTGAGCTTGTCTTCCTGTGCAGTTTTGACAGCCTCGATGCTGATGCTCTTTTTGGCTGTCACTCACCGTCCCGTGAGGAGGACAGCTCCCTCCACGGGGTTCTGGTTTCCTCTTCTGTCCCAGCGAGGGGCGGGCTGAAGCCCCTGCCAGGGACTGCAGAGCAGGTGACTGTGAGTGCAGGTCACTACCTGTGACCGGCTGACTGCTCCTGTGGGACACGCGTCCTGCTCCACGCACCCCCCCCACCAGGCATGGTCCCAGGGATGCACAGAGCAACGCTGGGCCACCTTTCAGCGCGGAACCAGCTAGGAGAGGTCACCCTGGGGCTTCTCAAAGCCATTTCTGGGCTCAGTTTGCTGTGGAAACCAGGAAGGAAAAGCAAGCTCAAGGGGTGATTCCTCCAGGGAGATGCAGACCCCCTTAGCTCAGTGCCCTGGGCACGGCCGTCAGCCCGGCACGCCCGAGGGGATTCCAAGAGGAGCCTGGCCTGCCCCTGTCTCCGCCGTCCTCAGCACCTACACAGCCTGCCGGCCTGGGGACCGGATCCGGGGTCTGGGAGCAGGGGACTGGGGCTCACGGAGGGCCCACAGCTCCGGGGGCATCGGGCTGCCCTCTGCCCTCCTGTCACTCTGTGCTGCCCCTTCTCTCCCTGTGGGGTGGCTCCCTGCCTCCGGGGTAAACAAGGCCTCTCTCTCTCTCCTTTCCCGTTGGGGGAGGGTGCCTTGGCTGCCCCTTTGAGAGGGTTCGCGACGGCGGGGCGATGAGACAGAAGCTTGGCTGCCATGGCCCCACCGCAGCTCCCCCAGCCCCTGTGCGGCTCCTGGGGGACGAGGGTCCCCAGCAGTGAGGTTTGCAGGGGCAGCTCTGAGCTTTGAGCGTGGGCAAGCCAGGGCAGCCAGGGCCACCCTCACAGTGTCAGAGGTGTGTTTTTTTGGTTAGTCCTAGTTGCAAGAATGCAGGTGAAGGAGCCTGAGAGGTGATGCAGAAGCAGCCAGCACTGTAGAGGACGCTGGACAGGAGGGTGCTGTGGGATCTCAGAAGAAAAAATGATAGATTGAGGGATGGATGGGTGGTGGGTTGTTTAAATGACTGAGTGTTGGCTGGTTGGATGGATATGTGAGTGGGAGGCTGGGGTAGTTCCTGGGTTGTAGACGGGAGGCGGATTAATTGATATGTGATTAGATTATTGAATAAGTGGTTGTATAGGTGGTTGTAGGGGGCTTCCCTGGTGGCTCAGATGGTAAAGAATCTGCCCGTAATGCAGGAGACCCAGGTTCAATCCCTGGGTCAGGAAGATCCCCTGGAGGAGGGCATGGCGACACACTCCAGTATTCTTGCCTGGAGAATCTCCATGGGCAGAGGGGCCTGGCGGGCTACAGTCCATGGGGTTGCAAAGAGTTGGACATGACTGAGTGACTAAGTTCAGCACGTGGGTGGTTAGGGCTAGGGAGTGGGGGATGGATTCCTGGTTGGATGGATGGGTGGATCCATGAATTGTTGATGGACAAATGGATGACTGGGTGGATGTACTAGTCATCAGTTGGATGATCATGGTTGAATGGCTAGATAATCATCTGCTACGTGTATGTTGGGTAGATGACTGGCACGTGGATGAGGACCAGGTCAGCAGCTGGGCGTGTGGGTGGATGGGTGGCTGTGCAGGTAGGTGGACAGTGGGTGGATGGTTTCATAAAAGGATGCTGTAAGTGGGTGGTGGGTGGAAGTGCTTGTCCAGGTTGAATGGTGGAAGGTGGGTTTAGCTGGGTGTGTGGATGAGTGACTGGAGAACTGGACTGGTGATGTTGTGAGTGGGGAGGACTTGGTGGCCGGATGAGTGGGTGCAGGAAGGCCGGCTGGCTTGACCATGGGGTGGGTCCTCACCAGCCAACCCTGCCACCCTCCTGTTCCCTGGGGGGCTGGTGGGACTGGGTCCCAGGGGGAGGCGGTGCTTTGTTCCCAGTCTCCCTCCTGACACCCCACAGATGAGGCTCTCCTGGTCGCCATGGACTTAGAGCCCTGAGTGTCTGTTCTCCGAGGCCCCATTCTTCTCAGGAAGCCCCAGCCCTACAAGGGCCCTACTCGGGTCTTCTTGACCTGGAATCTTGGCCATGGGGGTGCTCAGGGCGCCTGCTGTAGTGATTTCCTGAGAAGCAGTGGGTGACGGCAGCTGTTCCATCCAGAGGCTGAGGCTGGGGCTTATAGGAGACGCTGACCAGACAGAAAAAGCCTGTGTCTCCTGTAGCTGCTTCCTGCTTAAAAGTCAAGGAGCCGAAACCCACGGCTGCCAGGAGAATCCAGTTGCAAGAAAGGAGCAGTTTCATAGCTTGGCCGTACTGGGCCTGGAATTCCCTGTGGACTAGTGTTAGCTTCAGTGACTGGGTTCTCATGGGCTCTGTTAGAAGCTTCTAAAGCACCCCTTCCAGATCTCCAGGGATGCAGCTGCCCCAGGGGCCCTCCTTCCCTGCCCCCTCCCTCCACTGGGCACCACAGCTCCTTCTGCCGGAGCAGCTCCTGCACCCAGCGGGGAGGATGCTGGGCCTCCAGGGGCTCAGGACTGGTGCCCCTTCTAGGCTGACCACAGGGCTGCCCTTACCTTATAAACCCCGCAACATGCAGAGAGCTGGTGGGCTTCTTGGGCTGGCATCTGGTTTTATGGGTGAGGACAAGGAGGTGGCCAGAGGAAGGGGAGCTGGGCTGAGGTCTCTTGTGGGTCCTGCCACAGCCAGGGCAGTCTCTGGCCTTTGATTCTGGGTTCTGGAGCCTCCCTTTCATGGGCAGTCGTGGCTCACCAATGCCTTCCAGCCACCACTGGACACCTGGCCCATTCAATATCCCGACTGCCAGCAGGTGACGGCCGAGCTGCTCAGCTTGCCTGCAGACAGTGACAGGACGCGTCCCTCACCTCTTCATTCCTCCGCAGGTCACTTAGCTCCTCCAGGCAGGGAGAGCTGTCCGTTGATGCCGTGTGCTAATACTGGAGCCGTGGGCCCCTGGGCTTTGGCACGTGCTGTTTCTTTGGCCTGAAAAAGGCTTCTCTTCCTTCATCCTTCAGCTTAGCCATCCCCTCCTCCAGGAAGCCCTCTCAACTCTCAGTCCATGTGTTCTGGGTTATTGCAACACCTCTCTTTACTCCAGTGCAGCACAGGATCCAGGAACGGCCCACAGGAGGCGCCCCGTGTCCCTCTAGCCCCGGTGAGGGACCCACAGTGGGCAGATCGGTGCCGAGCTTGGGACTATGGCTGCTGCTGCTGGTCTTGCTATGCTTCCAGGGCCATCCAGCCCCGCTCTGGGGAGAAGTTGTCTGAGGATGAGTCCAGTGCAGAAGAAAGCAGTGAGAAACAGCCAGAGGCGAGGACACAGAGTCCCTGGATCCAGCCTTGCTTGAAGGTGCTGTTGCTGCTGCTAAGTCACTTCAGTCGTGTCCGACTCTGTGTGACCCCATAGACGGCAGCCCACCAGGCTTCCCCATCCCTGGGATTCTCACAATTTCTCAATTACAGGAGCCAGGAAATCAATTGCAATTTTAAATTAAAAAAATGAATAAATAATTATTTAAAAATTATTGCACATTTTGCATTTTTATTTTAGATTTAGTTTTGCTTGAGCTGGTTTGAGTCAGCCCCTGTTCCTTACAGCTGACCGGAAAAACGTCAGACGCTTTCCCACTGATCTTGGAGGCAGGCCTTGAGGCTGCGGCTTTTCCAATAGGTTGGCTTAAGCCGGTCCTCAGCAGGACTTTAGCACCAGCTGTGCCTTTCACATGAGGACTTCACAGTTCACAGAGCTGGAGTTGGGCAGGACAGAGGTGGCCAATGCCCAAGGCCTGGGGAGGCTGTGTAGGCTCCAGGGCCACGCAGGCCGCTGGCAGCGGTGCCAGAATCTTGGCTCTCTGTGCACTGATGCTGAAAAGAAGTATGGAGACTGAGTTTTGGAGGAAAAAACAAAAGGCAGATAGCTTTATTCTTTGCCAGGAGAAGGGGGAAACAGAGCCAGCTAATGTCTCAAGAACCATCCCCCACCCCACCTTCCTGGGGAAGAGAGGAAGTTTATATCCTGGGGCTTGTGGTCTGGGAGAGGCGATAAGGCTCAGAGAAATGAAGGGCTTGAATTTTTTTTCCTTACCTCTGCAAACGTTTGGCCAAAGCTGGTGTCAGGCAGCTCACCAACCAGGTCTGGCGTCCCTGAAGTTGTCGGCCTGACTTTCCTTTTGAAATGCAGAATGCTACAGGGAGCTTGTGCTGGGGGAAGAAGGTCAGGTGCAGAGTGTGATTCACAGGCCGTTAGAGAGTGATTAGCTTTGCGCAGCTCTGTGAAGGACGAGTAGGGCTACAAGTGTGTGTTAGGAGTAACAGCTAAAGAATAACCCAGCCTGCTTAACTCCTTCAGGCCCATTTGTGCTGTTTCTGCAGCCTGTTCCTTATTTTCTATCAGAAAACTCTCACTTCTATTTTTGCTCAAACAGCGGGCCCAGGGCCCAGGGCCCAGCCTTCTGCTCCAGGAAGTCCAGCTCGGACGTCACTGACCCTGTGGAGCTGGTTTGTCCCCGCTGGAGGGGGACCCCCCCAGGGCCGGCCTCAGGGCCTGGCCTTGGATGAATCCCGGGGTGTCCCAAGGCCTCGGGGGGCTGGCGGCAGGGCCTTGGCCAAGGACAGTCCACTGCTTCCTGGAGGCCTCCCGCTGCCCGCCTGGCCCCATGAGGGACATGTCAGTGGGCAGGGCTCTGCAACCCCACAGGGTCCCGAATTGATTTCAGTCCAGAGAGATGTGCTCGGTGGGGCCAGAGAGAGCTGGGCGAGGCTGCATTTGAGAAGAGCTTCAGGCCCAATGTGTCGCATCCACCCCGCCCGCTGTGCCTAAGGGGCCCCTGGGAGGGGAAGGGGGGTGTGGTGGGGGGCCCACAGCCTCTCCCAGGCCGACCTGGGTTGTGCTGAAGGTGGAGTGGGCCCTGGGCTCTCCCGGACAGGTCCCTGCTGGGGTGTCAGAGGTGGGCTTCTCAGGCATACAAGGATGGAGTTATCCCCAGAGACCCCAGCCCGGGAGCCTGGGCTGGGCTTGGTAACTGGGAGAGACTCGCTGTGTCAGAGAGGACACAGAGGCCAGGGCAGCAGCTGGCCTTGACCCCTGAGGCCTGGGCTGACCCCACTGCCCTCCTGCTGGCCTGTGGCTGCAAGCCTGGCACCACCCCGAGCCTGGAGGTGGGCCCAAATGCCCTTCTTGGCTTTGCCTGTCGGTGTGGACCCTTCCAGCCTGCCATCCAGGAAGCTCAGGGAAGCACCTCTCCCTTCTGCGTGCCCAGGCCTCCTAGAGGGGCCATGACTGTCCTCAGATCACGAGTCCACCTGACGATGGGGGAGGGAGTCTGGGGGTGCAGATGAGCCCCGAGGAGCGGGTTGGGTCCTTTGGCAGAGGAGGACCCCCTGCCCTGCCCACCCAGGCTGGCCTGTCGCTGCAGACCGCGGGGGAGGGGAGTTGTGATAGAGTTGGGGGTCGGCGTGGGGCTCCTGTTTCTGGGGGCGAGCTGGAGCCCCAAAGCAGGTGTGACTGCGAGGGGATGAGGGTCCACGGTGGGCAGGGGCGGTGGCCCAGGGGGAGATGCTGCCCTGGAGCTGCACAGATGTGGTTCCGGGCCCGACTTTGCCGGCGCTGGTGAAGGTTACCGTGTGCTGGGGCCGAGCCCAGCAATGTGAAGCACTGCTTCATTTTCCCAGGAGCCCATGATGCCGGCGTTCGTGGGCAAGGGAAAGAGGCCCACGGAAGGGAGACGGCCTGCCTGAGTCAGAAGTACCTGGCCGCGGCTGGAGCTCCTGGGCCCACGCGTCCTCTGGTGCCCCGAACCCCGAGTTCACCGTCCTTTGAGAGGGTGGCATTGCCGGGCACGCCCCCCACCCCTCAGCCCCCGCTCTCAAGGCTGGCTGCCCAGACGCCTGGAGAGGACACTGTCTCCCTTGACGATTTGGCCGCAAGAGGGTTCTGAGTGGTCTGGAGACAGCGCTTCCTGGAGGGCGAGCTATCCTGCCTCCAGACTCTCGACCCCCTCTCCGTGTTCCTCTCCATGCTCCCCTCCTGCCCTCCTCCGCTCAAGAGTGCACGTTCATCTGAAAATTGAACTTGCCACCAGAGGAGAGAGACGGGGAGGACAGCGCGGCCCCGCCCTGGCCCGCAGCACTAGGACCCTGCCTCCCACAGAAGACCAGAACCCGGTCCTGCCACTGGTCCCACCCGTCCTGAGCCAGCACATATCGGGCGCTCAGCGCGCTGGACGCAGGACTCCACCGAGGGCGAACTCGCCCCTCCCACTCCTGGGCTCTCAGGGTCCCGGGGTCCCGGGGCCGCCCCTGAGTTCCTCTTGAAGACTTCCCAGGGCCCCACCAGGGCGTCCTGTGGGGAGGCCCCTTAGAGGTGAGTGTGGGTTCTCCACACTCGCGGGGGCGTTGTCTGGGAGCCTGGGGGTTCCAGGTAGGGGGAGGGCTAGGTGAGTAGTGGGGTGATCCAGATGGGTTGGGGGGACCCAGGCAGGGGCGGGGCGGGGGGGACCCAGGCAGGGGCGGGGTGGGGGGGGACCCAGGCAGGGGAGGGGCGGGGGGGGTACCCAGGCAGGGGAGGGGCGGGGGGGACCCAGGCAGGGGAGGGGGGACCCAGGCAGGGGAGGGGGGACCCAGGCAGGGGAGGGGCGGGGGGGACCCAGGCAGGGGCGGGGCGGAAGGACCTGGAGCTTGGAAAAGTCCAGGCACACTGCTTCTTTGGGCATGAATATCTGACCTCACTTTTTAATTTAAATAGAGTGATCATTTCAAAGACCGTTTCAAAGAACAAGCTATAAAAACTCTGCTCTGCAAATGTTTCTCCATCAATTCAAACAGACGGTGTTTACCCTGGGCAAGAACCAACAAACTCGAAGCCCGGAGTCCTCAAATCATAGCCGAGACGGAGGCCAAGGAACAGGACTGAGGTGGGGATGTGGGGAGGCGGGGTGGGTGGGAGACGGCCCCACCCGAGATGGGCTGGGGCCGGGGGCGGTCCTCACGGTGGACACACTGCCGGGTCCTTGATCTGCATTTCAGCCGGACAGTCTCCTGCCTGCCCCTCCCCACGCAGCTGGGCAGGGGGGCCCTTCCTGAGCTCAGACCCCCAGCACTATGATTAACATGACACCAGGCCACCCCTGCCCACTCTCGGAGCTCTCACCAGGCTGTGCAGCTGGCCGCCCCCTCACCCCTCACTGCCCTGGAACAGCCCCTCATTCATTCAGTCAGTCGTGTTAACTGTCTCCATGGGCAGCGGTCCCTGATGCTTGGAGCAGATGCTCAGGGAGGCTTGTCCAGTGAGCTCGGTCACATAGGGAGTAACCACGGCAGTTGAGACCACGAGCAGCCCTGAGGCTGAGCGTTTCCAGTCCCAGCTCATGGGGTCTGCAGAAGGACCCGGGGTGGTTGTAGGTGCTGCTGCAGCCCCTCGAAGAAAAGCTGAGAGAGAGAGGGCCAGGGCCTTGAAGGAGCAGGCTGGGAACCCGGCTCAGCCTGCATCACGTAGCAGCCAGCCCCAGATCTAACTGCAAAGCAAGCCTTTCCTGAGGTGCTTTGTTCTTCCCCAGGCAGGAGAGGCTTGGGATCTCCTGGGCGGCAGAAGTGAGGTCCACTGACCCATAAGTACCACTGGTCCGGAGGACTCACTGTGCATCATGCAGGGTGCCAGGCAGTGGAACAGTGCAGCTCTCAAGGAGCCCCTGGTCCGGTTGGGGAGGCTGGCAGGACAGACGATGGTGGGGTGGGGAAGAGGGCAGTGTGCAGCCAGGTGAATGCCCAGCGGGCACGGGGCCGAGGGGCTCTGGGAGGGGCTGATGCCCACACAGATATTAAGCACAAAGCAAGCTGGCTGGGCAGGGGTAGCGGGGGTTTGGGTGTCAGCTGAGGAGTCTGGTTGTAAGTGAGAGAAAGTCAGACTTCCCCAGTGGCTTACCAGTAAAGAACCCACTTGCAATGCAGGAGACACAGGAGACTCGGGTTCGATCCCTGGGTGGGGAAGATCCCCTGGAGGAGGGCACGGCAGCCCACTGCAGTGTTCTTGCCTGGAGAATCCCATGGACAGAGGAACCTCGCGGGCCACAGTCCATGGGGGTCGCAGAGTCTGACTTGACTGAGCGAATAAGCACGTGAAGGTGAATGGCTTCCCTGGTGGTGCTAGCAGTAAAGAACCTGCCTGCCAGCGCAGGAGACATAAGAGACGGGGGCTCGGGCCCTGGGTTGGGAAGATCCCCGGAGGAGGAAAAGGGAGAAAATCCCATGGTCAGAGGAGCCTGGTGGGCTAGAGGGCATGCGGTCGCAGAGTCGGACGCAGACGAAATGACATAGCGTGAAAGACACACAAAGAGAAAGTGACTTTGACAAGAAAGAGTTAACGAGAGAGAGGAGAGGAGAAAGGCAGCTCCCCTGATGATGAAGCTAGGGATGATCACACTCGGTGAAGTCGGTCAGAAAGAAAGACAAAGACTGCACGACATCACTAGTACGGGAAATACACAGTGAAGCAGAGACAGACTCACAGCCAGAGAGGACAGTCTTGCGGAGGCCGGGGAAGGGGGGAGGAGGGGCGGGGGAGGGCCGGGGGAGGCTGGAGCGCGAGGGGGGTGAGCAGGTGCCGGCTAGTGAACGACGAGGGCCTGCTGTGCAGCGCTCTGGGTGCTTGGTCGCTCAGTCGCGTCTGACTCTCGGCGGCCCCATGCACTGCAGCCCGCCAGGCTCCTCTGTCTGTGGGATTCTCCAGGCAAGAGTACTGGAGTGGGTTGCCATGCCCTCCTCCAGGGGATCTTCCAACCCAAGGATCAAACCCAGGTCTCCCGCATTGCAGGTGGATTCTCTACCTGTCTGAGCCCCCAGGGAAGCCCACCAGGATAGCCCAGGGAACTATATTCAGTATCCTGTGATAAACCACAATGGAAAGGAATATGAGGAAGAATGGATATGTGTGTATAACTGAATCACTTCGCTGTCCAGCAGAAATGAACATAACGTGGTAAATCAACTATACTTCAATTAAAAAAAAATCACAGAACGGGAGTAGGGATTTCCACTTCCAGCCAAAATGATGTAGTGGGGAACAATGAAAAACAACAAAAAAGCCAGACAAAAGATATGACCCGATGGTGTTTAGGACATCAAATAGCATTCAGCTAAGGGGTATGGTCACTGGGATACCGGAGGGGAGCCCAGGTGGGGAGAATCGTAGACATTAACACAGGAAGTTATCCATCATCAACCAGCAAGGGAGATACAGTGGAATCACAACAAATTCAAGACTAATCCAAAAGAAGACATAAAAATAGGAAAAATAGGAAAAGGAACCAAAAAAAAGTGGGAAAAGAAATAGCAAAGTGGTAGATTTAAACTCAATCATTAATAATTACAGTAACTATAAGTGTTGTAAACACTCCGGTATAAAGGCAGAGGTTGTCGGCTGGATAGAGAAAAAGTAAGATCCGATAATATGCTGTTTATAAGGGACTTTATTTTTTAAAATGGAAGTGGTTTTAATTTACAATATTGTGTTAGTTTTAGATGTATAGCAAAGTTATTCATATATGTATATTAGATTATTTTCCATTATATGTTATTACAAGATATTGTATGTAATTCTCTGTGCTGTACAGTACCTCCTTCTTGTCCATCTGTTTTATGTAGTAGTGGGTATATGTTAATCCCATATAATTAGCTGATGGGATTAATCCCTTGGTCCCAATTAATCCTCCCTTTCCCCTGTGGTGACTATATTCATCCTCCCTCTCCCCTTTGGTGACTATATTAATCCTCCCTCTCCCCTTGGTGACTATATCCATCCTCCCTTTCCCCTGTGGTGACTGTGTTCATCCTCCCTCTCCCCTGCGGTGACTGTAAACTTGTGTTCTATGTGAGTCTCTTTCTGTTCTGTATACAGATTCATTTGTATTATTTTTCAGAGTCCACATTAAGTGATATCACATATGTATTTCTGTCTGGTTTACTTCACCTAGGTCCATCCCTGTGGCTGCACATGGCAATATTTCATTCTTTTTGATGGCTGAGTAATATCCCACTATACACATATATATGCATATTGGATACATATTGATATACATACACACACACAGCCTTAAGCAACTGAACCACCCAACTGACCTGACATCTGTAAGCACTCTTTTCTACTGCAGTGGAAATATTCACAGAGAATTTTCACCAAGACAGACCAAATTCGAGTCATACAATTGGTCTCCGGAACCTGAACGAATTCCGGTGGTTTAAAGTGTGTTCTCCGGACACAATGGAACTAAACCAAAATTCAACCGCAGCAGCAGAATGCTAGCTAGCCAACCCAAAATATGTGGAAACCAACGAATACAGTTCCATATAACCCTTGAGTCAAAGGAGAAAGCAGAAGGAAAATGAGAACCTGTTTTGAAGCAAACGACGTATCAGAATTTACGGCGTGTATCTGGAGCAGTACTTTGAGGGAATGCTTGCATCAGAAAAGACAACTGGTCTCAGATCAATGAACTTAGCTCCCACCTTTAAGAAACAGGAAGAAGAAGAGCAAATTGAAGAGAGGAAACAAATCAGAAGAGAGGAAATCATAAAAAGAGTGGAAAATCTGTGGACTAGAAAACAGGAAAATAATAGAGAAAACAAATGAAATCACAAGACCCTTCTTTGGAAGATCAACACAGTTGATAACCTCTAGCCAGAGTGATTAGGAAAAAGAGGAAGAGGACGCGTATCTGCAACATCAGGATGGAGGGAGGTGATTTCATCAGATTCTACAGGTAATTGAATGGTAACAAGGACTATGATGAATAACTTCAGGCTGGTAAAGGATGACTTAGATGAAACAGACAAGTTCCTTGAGAGACACAAACCATCAAAGCTTGCTGGAGAAGAAACAGCATCTGAGCAGCTCCACCTGCATCGATGAAATCGAATTCATGGTTAAAACCTTTCCATAAAGCGAACTCCAGGCCCACCGCTCCATTGGAGGGGTCTACGCCAGGCCTGAGGAACAGAGGAAACCAGTGTGTACATTCTCCCAGGAAACTGGAGAGGAAGCCCCTGCCCTGCTCGCTTACCGGTTCCCTGTGTCTCTGCCGGGGGTCGGGGGTGTTGAGCTGAAACAGAGGATACTCTCCACTCTCGAGTGTCAGCACTTGGCTGGGATATCCATTATTGCTGTTGTTCAGTTGGTCAGTCGTGTCCGACTCTTTGTGATACCATGGACAGCAGCATGCCAGGCCTCCCTGTCCATCACCAACTCACAGAGCTTGCTCAAACTCATGTCCACAGAGTCGGTGATGCCATCCAACCATCTCATCCTCTGTCGTCCCCTTCTCCTCCCGCCTTCCATCTTTCCCGGCATCAGGGTTTTTTCCAATGAGTCAGTTCTTTGCATCAGGTGGCCAAAGTATTCAGCTTCAATACCAGTCCTTCCAATGAATATTCAGGACTGATTTCCTTTAGGATGGACTGGTTGGGTCTCCTTTCTGTTCAAGGGACTCTCCCGATGTTCATGGGTAGTGCCAAGTGCTCAGGCCGGGCAAACATCCATTTAATCAGCACCGCCTCATCCCGCCCCCTGCAAGCATAGAGTACATGTTACTTTGTGGACTTTGCACAGCCCCCACAGTGCTAAGAATTATTTTCCTGATTTTCAAGATGAGGAAACAGGTTCAGAGAGGGCGGTGACTTGGCCATTGACATGCAGGCAGCGAGCAGAGATTCCAGGCCTGTGAGCCTGCAGCAGCTCTGCTTCTGAATAGGGTCATGGTGCTCCCAGCAAGGCTGGTGGGAGGGGTGGCATTGGTCTAATGTTGATGACACGCAGGACTCAGGGAGGGTGGGTGACAGGTCAGCGGGAGGAGGAGGACTTGTGAGCTCTTAGGGCACCATGACCGTGCCGCCTGCTTGAGGCAGAGGGGAAGGCTTGGCTGGCAAATGGGGCTTCACCCAGGGGCCCTTGGGCAGGGGGTGGCAGGTCGTGGGAGCCCAGGGAGGTTCTAGAGCAGGTGTGTGGGCAGGTGAGGACAGAGCCCCAGGAGGAGGACTGGGGTAGCACAGGGCAAGAGGATGGGGTGGGGAGTTCAGAGCCATTCCTGCAGTGCCAAGCTCAGGCCAGAGTCGGGAGAAGCAGGCAAGCGGATCTAGGAGGAGACCTGGGCTGGGAAGGGTCACATCAGAGGGGGCTCAGAGTCCGGGGGCGCAGGACGCCATCTGGGCAGGAGGTCTAGGAGGGGCGTGGATCTGGGGGGCGTTCAGGGAAGTTGAGATTTGGGAGCAGAGGGCTGGGGGTGGGGAGCCGCCTGGCACATCCAGGCCCAGGGAGAGGACTTGGGCCGGAGACAGGGAGGTGGAAGTGGAGGCCAAGCCATATCAGGCAGCTTTGGGGTAGGTCTGAACACTGCCAGGGTGACCCCCGGGGGGCTGGGAATGCAGACGCTGCTGAAGGAAGAGGAGACAAGGGCCCGAGGGCGCGGGTGGCAGGAGGCGGCTGGCGGCTCCAGACGGCCCTGGGGACCATGACTCACCCAGTCTTCCTGGGAGCGAGAGCGGCTTCTCCAGGGATGCAGGGAGGGGAGGGGAGCTGGCCAGGTACCCCGAAGCGTCACAGTCCAGAGGCCACTGCTCCACCCCAGCACCTGCCCTGGGAGGTCCTAGGCCTCCTGGGGGTGGCGACAGGCAGGGACCCCAGTCCAGTCATTCTGCTTCTGTTACAGAAAATTCTGCCTGTAGTCAAACAGATAAAGGATGCTGAGAGGCCAACCCCCTCCCACCCACGTGGGCCGCACGTGAGCCCTGACCGAGCACTTCCGAGGCTCTTCCCCGACTTCTTCGAGTGTCTGCGGGGTCACCACACAACGTGCTCACCCTGGAGTTTACCAGCCCGCATGCTGGTTACGGTGGTGGAGGCCACAGCTTTCCCGGGCTCGCCTCCCCTCCCCAGCCTTTTAAGGTGTCACGTCACAATCTGGGGTCCCAGCCCCTGGCTCTGGTCTGGGTTGTGGCCTCGGGCCAGCCTGCCTGAGTTTGAGCCCTGCCTCTGCAGTTGGCAGCTGTGTGGCCTTGGGCAAGTTACTAGGCCTCTCTGTGTCTGTTTCCCCATCTGTAGAGTGTGCGAGTGACGGTCCAGCTTACCACGTGGGGTTACTGTGGAGTGATGCTTGGGATTGCCCAGTGCAGAGAGACCCACCAGCGTCAGCTGTTCCTGTTGGCCTGTGCTTGGCTCCATTCTTGGCTGAGTTTTCCTTTTCTTGGAGCTAATTACTTGCTTTGCTTTTTTAAAAAAATTTATTTCGTTTCTTGCCGTGCTGGATCTTCGTCGCTGCACAGGCTTTTCCTTCAGCTGCAGAGAGTGGAGGCTACTCTCTGGTGGTGTGTGGGCTTCTCGTCGGCTCGGCTTCACTTGCTGCAGAACAGCATGGACTCTCGGTGTGCAGGCTCGGGAGTCGCGGCTCCCGGGCTCTGGAGAGAATCAGGAGCTGTGGCCCACGGGCTTAGACGTCCTACGGCATGTGGCATCTTCCTGGACCAGGGATTGAACACATGTCTCCTGCACTGGCAGGCAGATTCTTCACCACCAGATTCTGAGCCACCAGGGAAATTCCCCATTTTCCATTTGCTTATTTCTATGTATCTATCAGTGTTCTGTGAAAAGAACCACAAATCTGTGGTAAACCTGCCTGCCAATGCAGGAGACACAGGAGACCCCCGTGTGGAGAAGGCCCCCTGGAGACAGAAATGGGAACCCAGTCCAGTATTCTTGCCTGGAGAATCCCATGGAGGGAGGAGCCTGGCGGGCTGCAGTCCACGGGGTTGCAAAAACACACACACATGTGTGTGTGTGTATATGTGTGTGTGTGTGTGTGTGTGTATGAGATTATTAACACTATATACTAATATGAATATAAAGAGTTGTTTTCAGAGAACTGGTTTGTGGGGTCTAGCTAAGTCTGAAGTCAGGGTAGAGGTCTACAAGCTGGAGAGGGTGGGATGGAGGTCCTGAAAGAAGTGTTGATGACCTCGTCCCAGAGCCCGTGAACCTGACCTTATTTGAAGAAAGGGTTTTGCAGATGTGCTTAAAGTTAAGTGTCTTGAGATGAGACTGTCCTGGACGGGCCCTACATCCAACAACAGGATCCTTCCGAACAGAAGAGGAGGCCCAGACATGCACAAGAGAGGAGGCCATGTGGAGACAGGGGCGGAGGCGGGGGTGATGCGGGCTGGTGCCAGGGGCTGCAGGCGCTGCAGGAGGCGGGAAGGCCCCTCCCTGGAGCCCCCAGAGGACGCCCGGCCCTGCCGGCCCCTGGCTTTCAGACTTCAGCCTCCAGGGCCGGGAGAGAGCAGGTTCCTGTTGCTTCAAGTCCCCAGTCTGTGGGCCTTGGTTACAGTGGCCCCAGGATGCTGGTCCCGGCGTGGCTCGGGACCACCCGGGGTCTGTCTGGCAGAGTGTGGGTGCCTAGAGCTGGGCCTGGATGAAGCTGGAGGGGCCCCCGTGTCCTTCAGGAGCAGCCACTCGGGACTGCTCCTCCCGAGGCTGTCCCTGTCACTTCCCGCATCCTCAGGAGGGTCTCCACCCAAGCTGTGGGCCTCCCTGGGGGACGAGGAGGGGGCTCAGGGCTCCCCTAGGGCAGCCCATCCCCTTGGTGGTGCTTGCGGGGGCGCCTCCTTCTGAGACACAATCTCAAGATCTGGACAGCAGCATTTCCCGAAGCCCTGGGCTCACCCAGAAGCCCCCAGAGGCACCTCCACTGACCAAGGGTTAGTTAGGGCCTCGGGCCGTGGGCCTGGGGCATTTCTCCCCGGAAGGAGGGTGGGTGGGTCCCAGAATTCAGGACCCACATTCCCTGAGGACTCTGCTCCCTGTGTGTTGGGGGCGAATGAATGAAAGACTGAATGAATGAATGCGGTGTGCAGCGGAGCTAGGGTGAGGTTTCACGTCAAGGGCGTGAGTCTGGCTGGCTGGGGTGGGGGCATGGTCCCAAGAAGGCCTGAGAAGATCCCGGTGGCACCATGCTCCTGCCTGGCCTGTGAGCTCTGGCACAACCCCAGCGTTCCCCCAGTCGGGTCGGGGAGCCGGCCTGGGCCTCGGGCACGCAGACGTGGGTCCTGGGGGGTCCTTAGGGGTCCTGGGGGGTCCCGCGGCGTCCTGAGGATGGCAGCCCCCTCCCTCGAGGCCTGACTCACCCCGTCCTGCCGGTCGCAGCTGCTGTCGGATGATTCAGCCCGGCCATCCCACAGCATTTGTCGTTTTTCTCATCAGTTTCTATTTTGGAAGCCGTGTCCTTTCGCGTCTGTAGTCACTTTGGGCCTCTTTTTACTAGAACCTTCAGTGCCCTTTAACACATTCTGCACTCGTTGAAAAGGACAGGCTTAAAACGTTCGTAAAACTCAAGGCCAATTCCAGACGCTCTATAGAGCGGACGTTGGCGGTGGGGCCTCAGGACACCCCCACGGCCCCCATCCCCCGCCCCCTGGCTGGGTTGTGGGCAGCGTGTCAGGCCCGTCCATGGACTCCTGCCATGCCCAGGGGAACTCCTCCCATCCAAATACTAGCCAGACCACACCCTGCTTCGCTTCTGAGATCAGAGGAGATCGGGCGCAGTCAGCGTGGCATGGTCGTCGATCAGAGGGGCTTCTCTGTTTCTTCCAAGAGACCAATTCTGAGATACCCTCAGCATGGCCTGCCTCACCCCTCTGTTAACCTGGGGGGTTGGAGGAGGGGGCTTCTGGAAAGTAGCTCTGATGCTTCTGGATGGGCTGCTCCCTCTCTGGGAAAGTCCCTGGGACTTTGGTCGTTACAGCGGATGATGCAGCAGAGGGTCCAGTGCCCGGTCAGGACAGGGCCCCAGGGTTCCCACCCGTGTGCTCTTCCTCGAGTCTGGTTTGGGTCTAGGGGGAGCGACCGTCCCCCTGGACACCCGGGAGACGGGACTGCAGAGCTGGGCCTCCGGGAGGGGCCGGGGCTCTCAGCCCTGGGCCAGCAGGGCCCAAGGGCCAGGAACCCTTCTAGAACACGCCCCAGATGGAGGCTAACACTTGACCAGTGCTGGGCGGTGAACCTGGCCCTCCTGGAGCCTTGGGGCACTGAGACACGCGTGTTCGGTGAGCCCCCGGGTGTGGGAGCTTGGCTCTCCTGGGGCCTCGGGGCGCTGAGACACGCGTGTTCGGTGAGCCCCCGGGTGCTGGACACTCTCCTGATTCTCAGGGCCGTCCCACGGCATGGCTGTCACGGGGCTGTGGAATTTATCGGGGGTGTTCTCTCTAAAGACAAGGGAGCAGGTCTGGGCAGGGGAAGCAGAGGCGCAGGGGGTCCCTGGAGCCCCGTCCCTCAGTCCCTCAGGGAGCTGGGTGTGCGGCCGGTCACGGGAGGGCCCTGCTCGTGGTGGGGAGGCCGGCCTCCCAGGGCAGCTGTCCCCCTTGAGATGAAGGCAAAGCTCCAGCTCCAGGGCCTCCCTGGTGGCTCAGATGGTAAAGAGTCTGCCTACTGTGCAGGAGACCTGGGCTTGATTCTTGGGTCGGGGAGACCCCCTGGAGGAGGAAGTGTCAACCCACTCCAGTAGTCTTGCCTGGAGAATCCCAGGGACAGAGGAGCCTGGTGGGCTGCAGTCCATGGGGTCGCAGAGTTGGACACGACTGAGAGACTAAACCACCAGAAGTGCCAGGGAATGGAGCAGCTGACACGCCCAGAACAGGTGGCTCTGCAGCAGCTGACACGCCCAGAACAGCTGGCAGTGAGCAGCTAAGGGGACGGGGGCCCCTGTCCACACCACGGTCCACACGCCTCTGAATTCACACGGGGGACACACACTGTCCACTATGAAACACATGTGTGCTCCCCAAAATTTGGGATGAATACACAAATCATGAGAGAGAGAAAGAAAGAGAGAGACCAAGAAAGAAAGAGGAAAGGAGGGAAGGAAGAAAGGTATGATGCAGAATTTCGTCATATAGGAATAGCCATGACTGACTCGGGGGTGTGTTTTAGTATAGCTTTTAATCTTTTTTTAAAAAATTAAATTACGTTTTTCTCTGTTACCTTTGACCTCCTCCACTCCTTTCTTCCCCCCTCTTCTTTGCCCCGGCAACCAGCAATGTATTCTCTGTACTTATGAGCTTGGCTTTCTATTTAAAATACAATTTTTTTTTCAGACACCACATACAAGAGAGATCATAGGGCCTTTGTCCTCCTCTGATTGCTTCGCTTAGTGCAATACCCGCAAAGGCCATCCATGTTGTCACAGATGGCAGGGTTTCGCTCCTTCTCATGGCTAATGTTCCACTGGCGCACACACGCCACCTCTTCTCTTTCCATTAGCCCGTCCGTGGGCACTGGGGCTGCTTCTATGTGTTGGCTCCCCAGGTGGCTAGTGGAAAAGGGTCACGGGCCCACACAGGAGAGGCAGGAGACCCACATTCAATCCCCAGGTCGGGAAGATCCCCTGGAGAAGGGAATGGCTACCCTCTCCAGTGTTCGTGCCTGGAGAATCCCACGGACAGAGGAGCCTGGCGGGCTACAGTCCATGGGGTCGCAAAGAGTCGGGCACGACTGGGCGAGTAAGCACACGTGCCTGCCCATTTTTAAGCTGGACTCTTCGGCTTTTTTGCTACTGAGTTGTATGAATTCTCTATGTATTTTGAACATTAGCCCTCTATCAGATAATATGCTCTGCAAATGCTTTCTCCTGCCTTCTTACTTGGAGAGAGCAATGGCACCCCACTCCAGTACTCTTGCCTGGAAAATCCCATGGATGGAGGAGCCTGGTAGGCTGCAGTCCATGGGGTCACTAAGAGTCGGACACGACTGAGCGACTTCACTCTGACTTTTCACTTTCACGCATTGGAGAAGGAAATGGCAACCCACTCCAGTGTTCTTGCCTGGAGAATCCCAGGGACGGGGAAGCCTGGTGGGCTGCCGTCTATCGGGTCCCACAGAGTCGGACACGACTGAAGCGACTTAGCAGCAGTAGCAGCAGCAGCCTTCTTACTTTGTCGACGGTTCCTTTGCTGCTGGGAGGAAGGTTTTCAGTTTGTTGTAGTCCCACTTGTTTGTTTGTGCTTTTGCTTCTATAGCTCAATATAGCCTTTTATTCTTTTAATGTACTTTGTGCCTGAGGATATTCTGCATACGGTGACTTTCGGGTGTAATTTGGAAGACAATGGGATGACACATGAGGGCAAGTTTGACGGATGGAGAGTGCAGATCTGGTGTGTCACAGGGAGCACTGTCGGCCTTTCAGTGCAAAAAATAACCCTATGACTTGTATCATTAAATATAAGCTAGAACATCACCATGTAGGAACTCGTAACTCAAGGACTATGGCAATAAAAATTGCCTTTATGTGACTCAGGGTTGCTTTCTTTTTTTAAAGGGGGAAAGCGAAATATTCTGTCCAGTCACTGCACTTGGCCTGGTGTCCAGCCTGCCAGCGCCTTCCTGGCGGAAGGACTGGGCAGATACAGAAATGAGGCACCCTCAGACAGGCCTGGACTCTCCCTCGGAAGCGCAGGGTCGTGGGTCAGGATGAACCAGACGGGGGTTTTGACCTAAGAGAGGACGAGTTCGTGTGGTCTCTCCAGCTGGTCAGAAGCACCTTTGGTAACCTGTGCCCAGAGGCGGGGTGGTGCGTGGGGCCGCACTGGCTTCACCGACCAAGCCCCGCCCGCCCCGACCCCGGTCCCCAGGCTGGAGTCTGGAATCCTTAGCTTTGAATCACCTCAGTGGGCTGGGGGAGTGGGGTCACCTTTAAATGTCTTTCCAGAGGCGTTGATGAGAAGGACAGAGCAGCCCTGCCTGTTAACCCGGGAGCCTCTGACCTTCAGGAGCAGGAGGGCCCCGGGCTGGGAGTGGGGTTCCGGACCCCTTCCCCGACCTCCCCGATGGCCTCCGGCCCCCCGCGCGCCTGCCTCGGGCGGCACAGCGATCCCAGCCCAGGGGGCTGCTTCGTCCTTGTCACCCACACAGTGTGCTGGAACCTGGGCTCCCCTTGAACAAGACTGTGTAAGCCTGTTGACCACGACCCCCGGCCCTTCTCCCACACCGGTGTCGCCAGCTGGTTGCTGTTGGCCCCCAGGCTGCTCCACCTGCCTCCCGGGGTGGGGGTCTGCTCCCCCCGCAGCTTGGATCTCAGCACCCTCTAGGCCAGGGTCCCCCGTCTTCGCCTCCAGTCCGCTCCACAGCCCGCGTCCTTTCTTCCCCGGTGGCTTTCTGCACCGCGGCCGCCGCGGCCTGTCCCGGGCTCGCCCGCTCTCTTTGTCACTGTCTTCACCTGATCCTCCTGTGCTCCCCTGACGGTTTCCAAAACGAGCTTCTGGCTCCCCCATAAGCCGTTTTCGGGGCACCATCTCCCCTCCGAGGCTCTCAAAGGAAGTTGTATCTGACTCGACCTGCAGCGTTTTTCAAAGGCCCCGTGCTGGGGCTTTTCTCTTCCTGGTCCTTGGGTGAGAAGGGAGCAGCCCCCGTGGTTTGACCACAGCCTGGAGAATGGACAGCCCTTGGCCTGGACGGCTGAGCCAGGGAGGACGCTCTAGCCCCTCCTTGGGCCCCTGGGCTCCCCGGCTCCCAGAGGACACACTCCGGTCCGGCTCTGCGGGGAGCCCCGTCCCCCCGCTGGGTGGGCAGACACATGGATGGGGTAGCTCCTCCGGCTGCGGGTCATCAGGGCTCCCTCTGCCCGCTGCCCTGCAGGCCACTGTCCAATAGACCCGGGCCCCTCCCGGCAAGGCTGTCCCTATCACTTGCTACGTCGGATTCTGAAGATCTATCAGCAGAGCCCACGAACGGAAAAACTTGCTTCTGATGTTGGAAAACAGAGACGAGATGAAGCATCTCCCCCTGTCCACCCTGCAGGCTTCTCTGCGCCCGCACAGGAGGGGCCGCCTCCCTCCTCAAGGTTCCTGAGTGCTGTCCTTCCGCGAGCCTGGAGTCGGCGAGGCTGCATTGGGGCCACCCGGAGCCAGAAGCCCCAGGGCTGTTCTAGCATTTCCCGCCCGGAGGACTCTGCTCCTCTCCTTAACGAGGGCTTGTTTTTGTAGGACAGAGGTGATGCCTCGAGTTCTCTCTGCATCCACTTTGGGTCTGGCGTCGTGATGGGCGCAGAGCTGATGCTTGGCTTGGGGTGGTTCCCTCTCCTGTTGGGCTGAGAGCTCGAAGCTCCTGGGTTCGGAGTCGGTGGAAGGACCCACCGTGAGATAAGCCCACGTCCACGTTAGGGTCTGCTGCAGGTGTCTGCGTGGTGGCGTGCTCTTCTGGGCTAATGTGTCCTCTCACTGCTGATCAAGCGTCTTTCCGTCACGGTGGAATCTGCCTCTGTTGAGCCTCAGTTTTCTTGTCCGCAACATGGAGGTGATGGTACCCATTGCCTTGGGCATTTTTATGGGAAGCGTGAGGCCTGGTATGGGCTTCCCAGGGGCTCTAGTGGTAAAAACAACCCGCCTGCCAATGCAGGAGACGTAAGAGATGAGGGTTCGACCCCTGGACGAGAAGATCCCCTGGAGGAGGGGATGGCAGCCCACTCCATGGGAGGAGGCTTAACCCGGCTGCTCACCTTGTCCTGCCTGGAAGGAGACAGGTGCCCTGTTCATGGTCCCTCGAGGACGCAGCCCCTCCCCAGCCCCACGGGCACTGCCAGGCGGGCTCAGCTCTCCCAGCTTGCCAGCTCTGCCCCACTCCGCCCTGAGCTCTGCCTGCATGTGTTTTTCCGGGCTCAGCTCCTTCCTTGGGCCTCGGGCAGCGGGAGTCCATCTCTGCCCAGAAGCCCACCCTGCCCTCGGGCTTTCTCCTCACTTCCGTCAGGCCCTTTGCCCTCCTCCCCTCAACTGCTCCCCTCTGCATCTTGATTACCTCTGTCCTGCCCCCACCTCCCACCCCAATCTGACCACAAGTCCCCCAGAGCAGGGACGGGACCTGTTCTGATGACCGTGTCACCCTCAGCAACCAGCAGCCAGTCTGAATCGTGAGAGGACCTTTAAAAATTTTTTAATTGTGGTAAAAGCACATTTTTTTTTTTAACCACAAAAAAGACCCTGATGCTGGGAAAGATTGAAGGCAAGAGGAGAAGGGGACAACAGAGGATGAGACGGTTGGATGGCATTGCTGACTCAATGGACACGAGTTTGAGCAAGCTCCGGGAGATGGTGAAGGACAGGGAGGGCTTGTGTGCTGCAGTCCATGGAGTCTCAAAGAGTCGGACACGACTGAGCGACGGAACAGCAAAACCCATCACGTGAAACTGAGCGTTGTGATCACCCTAAGTGTGCAGTGAGAGCGCACAGTTCAGCGTATTAAGTGCATCTACGTTGTCGGCCGTCACTACCAGCCTTGACTCCTTTCATCTTGGAAATCAGAAACTCTGTCCCCAGTCAACACAAACTCCCCACCTCCCTCCCCTTCCAGCCCCCCACCTAGCTCTCTGTCTCTGAACCTGACTCCTGCAGGGACGCCCTGGGGAGGGAACCATGAAGGATGTACACTTTCGTGTCTGGTTTATTTCACTCAGCGTCATGTCTTTAAGATCCGCCCCTGATGTAGCCTGAGTCACAGCGTCCTTCCTTTCTAAGGCTGATCACGCTAGGAACACATTTCGAATGTGTGCTTACACCCCCTCTGAGACTTAACCTCTGTTTGGACCCTTCCAGGGCAGGGGCCCACGCATTACTGGGCAGCTCCGATACCTAGATGGCTCTCTCTTCGTGCTGAGCTGGTCCTGGCACCGCGCTCTGGGGTCAAGGAGACGTCCACTCCTCCAGTCCCACAGTCGTCCTTCAGAGACCCGGAGACCGGAGTCCCCGAGTCACTGGGTCCTGGCTGGTGGTGGGTCCCCCATGGAAAGCCCGAGGCAGCCGGACATCACACTCGTTGCCCACTGGCTGCCCAGGGGTGCAGAGGTGTGGAGCTGGTGTCTTGGCCGAGCCTCTGCTGACCAACCTGGACGTGGGTTTGCTTGAGGCCAAATAAGAATGATGGAGCCTGTTTCCCTCTTGAATCTCACTCCACCCTCTGCATTGGCCTCCATGGGCAGAGCTGAGCGGTCATCTTTGGCAGCCAGGGCCGCTCCACGTGTGAAGAAGTGAGTCATGGAGCCCGGGGCTCCCAGGGTGTCCGCACCACCAGCGTCCCCACTCAGCGTCTCCCATCCATCAGCACCCTGCACACAGCGCCCACGTGCTGTGGAACCTGGGAGCCTGGGGCCCTTGGGGGCGACAGAAAGGGAGGGGTTCCTTGACAGCCCGTCTCCGGGGGGATCAAGAGAGGCCTGGCTGCAGGGCGGCTCCTGCCTTCGGGGGGCAGTCAGCGACGGGGAGTCACGGGGTGCATGCGGACCTCCCACAAAATACACCCACATTCCGCTGTGAGTCCCCGAACCTGTGAGTGGGACCTTATTTGGAAAAAGCACCTTTGCAGATGCTAAGGATCCTGATATGAGGAGGTCACCCTGCATTCTGGGACTGGCCCTAAATCCAAGATGTGTCCTTATGAGAGAGAGGAGAGGAGAAGCCACAGACCCAGGGGGAGGAGGCTGCGTGATGACAAAGGCAGGGAGTGGGCGATGCGGCCACGGGCCCTAGGGCGCCTAGTGCTCCCAGGAGCCGGGAGAGGCCGGAAGGGCCGCCCCTGGAGCCTTCAGAGGGACCACAGCCCGGCTGGTTTTGGACCCACATCCTCCGGAGCCGTGAGAGAATCAGCTTCACTGTTTTAAGCCTCAGCACTTGGTGCTCTGTTACGGTCCATGTAGGATTGTCATCTAAGTGCTCCGGGAAGCCTTCCTGGACCAGGGTCCCCAGACGCCCATTGTCCTGGGGCGGGGGTGGGGAGGAGGCCTCCAAGGAGGGCCCAGTAGGTAGCCTCGTGGGAGGTGCACAGTGATTCTGGAACATTTCAGAAGGTGGTGATTTGACATCCCTGGTTAAATACAGTTCACTGGTCACCGCGTGGCTCAGAACCCTGGAGCCGAGCTCCTGGCCACGCTGCTGTGGGTCGATCAGAGGGCAGCTGGCTGGTCCTCTGGTGTTTCTGGGTTAGCCTCCTCTCAAGGGCTGGGTGGGAAAAGAAAGGATTGCCCAGCAGCAAACCTCAGCCTAGTTACTTTTGAGAAATCACTGCATATTATGTTTCATGAGACATCACATGATGTGGAAAATGCCTGGTAAATACCAGGAGATGCCACCCGCCCACCCGCTGAGGGCCAAGCGCTCAGCGGGGTCTGGGGAGGCAGGGTGGGGCCTGGGGCTCTGTGACCTCTGGCAGCGGGCCCTCCTCCCAGGCTTGACCAGGGGGGCTGTCTCTGCACCACCACCCCGAGGACTGCTGCCAGGCATGCCAGTCTGGGCAGGGGAAGACATGGCTGTCAGTCAGCGAAGCTGGCTGGGGCGTCAGAGAGAGCGAGCAGGAAAGTCCAGGAACTGCCTGGTGGTCCGTGGTGAAGACTCAGCACTTTTAATGCTGTCTCTGGGTTGAATTCCTGGTCAGGGAACCGAGATCTTACAAGCTCCATGGCATGGCAAAAAAAAAAAAAAGAATTCAAGTACTCCAAAGCCCATTCTTTGCCCCCAGATCGGTGCCTCGGTGGTCCGTGTGTACTGAGGGGTTCCCTGAGGGAGGGGTCAGACACTGACCACCCCCTGGGTGTGGGGCAGGGGGCTCTGGCAACGATGCTGCCCTGGGGAGAGACGGGGGCGTCTGTGACCTCGGGCAGGGTGCTCCTCCTCTCCCGGTGGCGGGGCCCCTCTGTGCACAGAGGCTTGGCCCCCTCTGCACCCCCACCCTGAGCCCTGACTGCCCCCCGCCCTCTTTGGTTCTCTCCAGGTCCATGAAACAGTGTACAAAGTGCTGGCCTGGGATCTGACCCTTCTGTTCTCTGCCGACTGGTGGAAGCCTTGCAGAGACCCCCAGGCCCTCAGGACCCCTGTTTCTCCCCAGGCCTCTAGCAGGTAGCCCAGCTGAACGCCGCCTGAGGGCAGCGGTCCCCTCTGCACTCTGCCTACCCCCGGCCCCGCCAAGCCCCACACCCGGCCGTCAGCAGTCTGCAGGTGGACTTCACCTTCAGATGCCTCTGATCCTCACCCCCCAGGCCCATCAGCTTGGTCCTGGCCACCTCTGCTTCTTCCTGGACTGCTCCCTTGGCCTGGACCTGGTGCCCTGGCCCTCACTCCGCCTGCCATCCAGACTATGGCCAGGGAGAGGCTGGCCCCATTGCCGCCCACAGTGGACAAACCCCTGTCCGAGTGCTGTGACCCTTAGGTCTCAGCCTCCAGCCCCGGCCGGGGCTCCGGCCTCCGTCAGAGGAAGGAGCATCGGTGAGTCCAGGGAGGGCTGGTGGCTGAGCTCGCCCGCCTCAGGGCCTTTGCCCCTGCTGGCCCTCCCTGATTTCACACAGTCTCTGTCCCTCTGCAGGGACATCTCCCTTGATCTTAAACAGCCTGTTTCCTGTAGTTCACCCTGCCCCTTCCGCTGCTGCTCACCCCGTCCCCACACTGCCCCCCCAAAGGCTCCCCCTCCTCCTTCCTAAGCTGCTGCTTTGCTTTCACCACTTACTGTGGTCACCCTACCCAAGACCCTGGAGCCTGCCTCCTGCTGGCTTCGATGTCCTCAGCGACCAGAACAGTGTCTGCAAACCAAGACAGTCTTGTTGGAGGAGTGGGGTCTGTGTGTGCTCAGAGTGAAGGGTCGCAGCAGGAGGAGCCCCTGGCAGCAGTCCAGTCCTGGCCCCATGGTTTAGGATGAGGCCAGGGCAGGCGAGGAGGTGCAGAGAAACGTGAGTAACCAGGGGCTCCCACCCGCGTCCCGGAGGATCCTGTCCACCAAGTGGGACCAGGGACCACTGTCTCCACTTGAGGAAGGAGAAACAGGCCCACGTGATGGGTCGACTCCTCAGCCATCCCTCCGGCATCCAAAGCCCCAGCTCTTTCTGCTGCTGCAGTCTCGGCAAGCGGGCTGGGACAACCCTGGGTGCTAGGGAGGTGCAGCCACGGCCAGATCAGCGTCTGTGAAGAATGGAGAGAGGTTCTGGGAGGTTCTGGTGTGCCTCCCCTCGTCCACCTGTCTGTCCCGAGGAGGCTGTCCACCTGGGCAGAGGCTGGCATAGCCAGGGTCCTCGCACTCCACAGTTCTGGAACCCATCTGTCTTGTCTGCACCCATCCGTCTGGTCTGCTGCTCTGGGAAGTTCCCCTGAAGTTCCTGTCCAGGGACAGACACGGCTTGGACACCTGGCAGGACCCTCGGCTCGCCTGGTGTGTCCCGGGGAGGGCCCTCCTCATGCGGCTGTAGGTGTCTTGATGGGAGCTTGGTGTGTTGCTGCTGCCTCGGGAGCCCAGTCCCCCCCCAGGACCGGCTCCTCTGCTGGGGACCCCCGGGAGTGCCAAGGAAGGGCGCTGGCAGGACCCCAGGGCAGCCTGAGGGGGGTCTGGTCACTCACAAGTGCGGGAGGTCTCTTGGTGCCAGTACAGCCCCCGGGGCTCCTTATATGAACAGAGTGGAATCGGCCCTGGGTGGGGTGCAGGTCTCCTCGCTGGCCGAGGGCCCTGGTCACCTGTAGAGGTTACTGTTCTGATGGGCGGCTGGACCCAGGACTCAGGGCTGAGCTGAGACTAGGGTCTCCCGGTGGAAGAGCAAGCAGGGACAAGGAGACACTGCGGTGCGGTCACCAAGGGAAGGATCAGCTCCCTGGGGCAGTGACAGGCCTTCTGTCCCTGGCTGGGGGAGGAGAAAGCCGCTTCTGAAACCCTGAGACACCCCAGGTGACCCAAGCCCACCCCGCAGCGTTCCAGAGGCACCAGGCCATGGTCTCTGCCTCTGGGGTGTTCCTCCCAGAGGTACTGCTGATTTCTGATGCTTGATTGAGTTGTGCTCTGTATGAATATTAGTAATCAGGGAACTAAAATGAACCAGAATGGGCAAATTTAATTCAGATGACCATTATATCTAGGGCTTCCCTGATAGTTCAGTTGGTAAAGAATCTGCCTGCAATGCAGGAGACCCTGGTTTGACTCCTGGGTTGGGAAGATCCAAGAAGCGATAGGCTACCCACTCCAGTATTCTTGGGCTTCCCTTGTGGCTCAGCTGGTAAAGAATCCGCCTCCAATTCGGGAGACCTGGCTTGGGGAGATCCCCTGGAGAAGGGAAAGACTATCCACTCCAGCAATCTGGCCTGGAGAATTCCATGGACTGTATAGTCCATGGGGTCACAAAGAGTTGGACACGACTGAGTGACTTTCACCACTTTATCTGCTACTGTGGGCAAGAATCCCTGAGAAGAAACGGAGTAGCCCTCACAGTCAACAAAAGAGTCTGAAATGCGATACTTGGGTGCAGCCTCAAAAACGACAGAGTGATCTCTGATTGTTTCCAGGCGAACCACTCAGTGTCACAGTTATCCAAGTAAACGCCCAACCAGTAATGCTGAGGAAGCTGAGGCTGCCCTTCTAGAATTAACACCCAGAAAAGATGTCCTTTTCATCATAGGGGACTGTAATGCAAAAGTCGGAAGTCAGGAGATACCTGGAGTGACAGGAAAGTTTGGCTTGGAGTACAAAACGAAGCAGGGCAAAGGCTAACAGAGTTCGCCAAGAGAACTCATGGGTCATGACAAACACCCTCTTCCAACAACACAAGAGACAGCTCTACACGTGGACATCACCAGATGCTCAATACCAAAAGTAGACTGATTATATTCTTTGCAGCTGAAGATGGAGAAGCTCTACACAGTCAGCAGAAACAAGACCGGGAGCTGACTGTGACTACGTGACCATCACACTATATAATTCTGGGCCATTTCGTCACCCTCTAAGGGCTGACTGGGGCTCAGATCATGAAATCCTTATTGTGAAATTCAGACTTAAATTGAAGAAAGTAGGGAAAACCACTAAACCATTCAGGTCATACCTAAAACAAATCCCTTATGATTATACAGTGGAAGTGACAAATAGATTCAACAGATTAGATCTGATAGACAGAGTGCCTGAAGAACTATGGACAGAGGTTCATGACATTTGACAGGAGGTGGTGATCAAAACCATTCCTAAGAAAAAGAAATGCAAAAAGGCAAAATGGTTGTCTGAGGAGACCTTAAAAATAGCTGAGAAAAGAAGAGATGTGAAAAGCAAAGGAAAAAAGGAAAGATATATCCACCTGAACGCAGAATTCCAAAGAATAGCAAGGAAAATTAAGAAAGCCTTCCTCAGTGATCAATGCAAAGAAATAGAGGAAAACAGTAGAATGGAAAGACTAGAGATCGCTAGAAAATTAGAGACACCAAGGAAACATTTCATGCAAAGATGGACTCTATAAAGGACAGAAATGGTATGGACCTAACAGAGGCAGCAGATATTAAGAGGCAGTAAAAATACAAACAAGAACTATAAAAAAAAGATCTTCATGACCCAGATAACCACGATGGTGTGATCATTCACCTAAAGCCAGACATCCTGGAATGTGAAGTCAAGTGGGCCTTAGGAAGCATCGCTATGAACAAAGCTAATAGAGGCGATGGAATTCCAGCTGAGCTATTTCACGTCGTAAAAGATGATGCTGTGAAAGTGCTGCACTCAATATGCCAGCAAATTTGGAAAACTCAGCAGTGGCTGCAGGACTGGAAAAGGTCAGTTTTCATTCCAATCCCTAAGAAAGTCAATGCCAAAGAATGTCCAAACTACCGCACAATTGCACTCATCTCACACGCTAGCAAAGTAAGGCTCAACATTCTCCAAGCCAGGCTTCAGCAGGACGTGAACCGAGAACGTCCAGATGTTCGAGCTGGATGTAGAAGAGGCAGAGGAACCAGAGATCAGATTGCCAACATCTGCTGGATCATAGAAAAAGCAAGCGAATTCCAGAGAAACATCTACTTCTGCTTTGTTGACTATGTCAATGCCATTGACTGTGTGGATCACAACAAACTGTGGAAAACTCTTCAAGAAATGGGAATACCAGACCACCTGACATGCCTCCTGAGAAATTGATATGCAGGTCAAGAAGCAACTGTTAGAACTGGACATGGAACAACAGACTGTTTCCTAATTGGGAAAGGAGTATGTCAAGGCTGTATACTGTCACCCTGCTTAACTTATATGCAGAGTACATCATGTGAAATGCCAGGCTGGATGAAACACAAGCTGGAATCAAGATTGCTGGGAGAAATATCAATAACTTCACATATGCAGATGACACCACCCTTATGGCAGAAAGTGAAGAGGAACTGAAGATCCTCTTGATGAAAGTGAAAGAGAAGAGTTGAAAAGCTGGCTTAAAACTCAACATTCAAAAATTAAGATCATGGCATCTGGTCCCATCACTTCATGGCAAATAGATGGGGAAACAATGGAAACAGTGAGAGACTTTATTTTCTTGGGCTCCAAAGTCACTGCAGGTGGTGATTGCAACCATGAAATTAAAAGGCACTTGCTCCTTGAAAGAAAAGCTATGACCAACCTAGACTGCATATTAAAAAGCAGAGACATTACTTTGCCAACAAAAGTTTGTCTAGTCAAGGCTGTGGTTTTTCCAGTGGTCATGTATGGATGTGAGAGTTGGACTATAAAGAAAGCTGAGCACTGAAGAATTGATGCTTTTGAACTGTGGTGTTGGAGAAGACTCTTGAGAGTCCCTTGGGCTGCAAGGAGATGCAACCAGTCGATCCTAAAGGAAATCAGTCCTGAATAGTCATTGGAAGGACTGATGCTGAAGCTCCAATACTTTGCCCACCTGATGCGAAGAAGTGACTCATTGGAAAAGACCCTGATGCTGGGAAGGATTGAAGGCAGGAGGAGAAGGGGACGACAGAGGATGAGATGGTTGGATAGTATCACTGACTCAATGGACATGAGTTTGAGCAAGCTCTGGGAAGTAGTGAAGGGACAGGGAAGCCTGGCGTGCTGCAGTTCTTGGGGTTGCAAAGAGTCGGACACAACTGAGCGACTGAACAACAACAAGTGGGCACTTGATCTTTCCGGTGGCAGCTGTTCTGGGTGGATGTTTGGAGCTGTTCTGGTGGATGACAGGTGACAGGTTCCGTTTTCTCTCCTCTGACCACCAGGGATGCTGCTCCTGGGGGCCCTCCTCAGAGTCTCTTGTCACTGGCCTTGGCCAGCTGTCTCCACCCTTAGAAGCAGTAAGTCGGAAGGTTGATCAGGAAGAGGGGTGTCCTGCCTCCTCATCAAGGCTGGGATCATCCACCCCCTCCTGTCCCCAAACTTTTCGGGGGCTCTGCCTCTTCTGGAAATGGGACGACTACCTGGGTGGGGGCAGGGCAGAGCGCTCGTTTGCCTGAGCCGCACGTGGCCCGGGCTCCAGGCCTGTGTGATTGTCGTTGGCTTCACTGCGGAGTCTTGCCTCTTTGGTGCTGTTTCACCAAGTGGCCACCATCCTTCTGTCCCCGTGCCAGTGTTTTACCGTTGTTATCACAGACACTGGTGTTCCGGTGGACATGTGCTGTTACCTCCGGTCTCTGCCAGGATGCGAGGCCCAGGGTCGGAGCAGCCCCGTGTATGTGATCTTCTTCAGAGCTCACCCTGCCTCACTTTCCATCGAGTGCTGACTCGGACTGTGGCACGGATGGGCAGCCTGGGCTCTGTCCTGCTCGCGGCGCTGGGGTTGTGGCGATGGTGAGGAGGAGCGTCCTGGCCGCTTGTAGATTAGGACCTACTGGCTGAGGGCGTGGGGAGGGCGCCCACTGCCAACCCACTGTGCACTCTCGATGGGATTCTGCAGGGAAGAGGACCCGTCTGTCTGTCCGTCCATCGCGTGCCCCCAGCTCTGGGTCCAGGCCTGAGCCCATCGGCCCCTGGAGCCGTGAGGCCAGACCTCAGCTAGGCTGCTGCGTTGCTCCTGAGAACATGTCGGCCGTGTGCATGGAGAGGAGAGGAGGGAATGGCTGGGAGCCCGGCCACTTCCCTCTCCTGCCACAGGGCGCGAGGTCTGGGGTGGGCACAAGGAGCAGCGGAGGGTGCCACACCTGAGTGAGGCCCTTGAGCCCATCCACAGCCCCAGGAGGACAGTACCACTGCACCCATCTTACAGCTTGGCAAGGCGAGGCCTCGGGGAGCAGCACGCGTCCAGGAGGCCGCCGAGCCCCAAACCGGGGCAGGGGACTCCCTCACCCCGCCCCCACAGGGCTTCCCCACCGATGCAAACCCCGGTGGGGGGGCCTCAGTGGCCAGGCCTCCCTCACCGCCCCCCCACGGGGCTTCCCCACCGACGCACTTTCTTCAGCCTCTGTAAACACAGTTCCCGAAAGCTGGTGACAACTGAAGCCCTGGACACTTTAGTGAGAGTACGTTCACCTTTCTCCCTGAGCAGAAACACCAGGAGCCAAGGCTCAAGTCCAAGTCCCCACCCTCTGTGTGGCCGAGGGGAACTGAGCCCCGGGGACAGAGGGGGGACCGCCCCTCAACCAGCGGCCACGGACGTTGGCGTGTGATTGGTCCTGGGCCTCTCCAAGTGTTTTTTTCCAAAATTGTTAAAAATAACAGTCCTGATTCAATTTCACTCCCAAGTATGCACAGGCTGGCACTGCGGGAGGAATGTGCGTCATGGACTCCCGGCTGGTCAGGAGGGGCCTGGGCTCAGAATAGGCCCAAGGCTACCAGCCCTGTGGACAGAAAGTAATAACCCCACGGCCCCGGGGCGCTGTGTCCGTCACCCCACCTCACGCACGTGTGCACACACGCAGGCATGCACGTGCACTCCATGGCACGCTCACACTTGCCCCCAAATACCACCCCTCCCCCTGCACACAGGCATGCTCAAGCTTGCATCCACATTCCCAGGGGCCCTATCTCCCCTGGTTCTCACACCCCACCCCAGGACCCCTCTCTCTGCCTTAGCACACCCTCCAGCATGCCCAACCCCACCCCAAGGTCAAGGTGCCTGCCTCGACTCCCAGGGCCCTGCTGTCAGCTACACCAGCCCCCTGGGGTCTGCACCTGGCCCAGCCTCCCTGTCCCAGCAGCCCCCCATTCCTCTACCCTCTGTCCACGGCCCCTGGATGGGAGCCCCTGCAGTACCCACCTCTCCTCCAACCCTTGACCCTGTGTCTCTCAATCCTGTCCTTCCCTTCAGCTGCCACCCCCACCCCAGCCTGGACCTGAGCCTGGAACCAGTCGAATTTCCCTTCCCGTGTTTGTTAGCAAATCAGAATCAGGTTGGATGTCCAACCTTGGTGCATATGAGCATGTGTGTGTCTGTGTGCGCACACGTGTCTGTGTGTGCACATGTCTGTGTGTGCATGTGCACCAGTGTGCTTGTGTGTCAGTGTGTACATGCATGTATCCATGCGTGCATGTGTGTGCACACGTGTCTGTGTGCATGCGCATCAGTGTTTGTAGTGTGTGGACAGGTGTCTCTGTGTGCATGCGCATCAGTGTGCGTGTGTGCCTGTGTGCATGTGTCTGTGTGTGCACGTGCACCAGTGTGCGTGTGTGTCAGTGTGTACATGTATGTGTCAGTGCATGCATGTGTGTACGTGTGTGTCAGTGTTTGCACATGTGTCTATGTGTGCTTGTGCATCGGTGTGCATGCATGTCGGTGTGTACATGCATGTATCCATGCGTGCATGTGTGTGCACACGTGTCCCTGTGTGCGTGTGCACTCCTACCCACACGTAAACGCTGCGTGCCTGCACTGTGTGCACACGTATGGTTGCACGTGTGCAGGGCATTTTCTGGGAGGAACACCTTGCTCTTTCTCACCCGCTGCCCAGCCTGGTAACCAGAGCCCAGCATCAGCTTGTGACTAAGGCACACTCTTACCACTGTGGGCATTTCAGGTTTGGGAAACTTCCCGATGGTCATGTAGCATTCTCCCCGAATATGGTCTCCTTTTCCTGCATGTTCTCTTTCACTTTTTGCTGGCGTTCCAGCTCTGATTTCTTTCAGGCTCCAGTACCCAGGCATTGGGGTGTTTGCGCTCTTCTGGACTATGACTCACGTCAGTCTTGATGAGTCCCAGCCCGTCCTGGGCAGATCGGCCGATGAAGGAAAGCTGTGCGGCGGCCAGGACCCTCCCGTCGCTCTAGCCGACGAGGCCTGGGGGCCAGGGGGTGGTCCAGGGCTCCAGGCCAGCGGCAGGAGATGCTGAGGGTGGTCCAGCTCCGAGGTCAGGAGGGGTCCAAGCCCACGGCCCCTGCGGCCCTGCAGGCTGCGTTGCTCTCAGGAGCTGGAGTCTGCCTTCTCGTTCAGTTTGATCCCCCTGGAGTCTTCCATGCTGTAAGGTCACAATGCCCTCTCTTTCAGAGAGGAGAAAAATGAGGTGTGGTGGTCCTTAGCCCGCCACATAATACAGAGCTCTGACCCGCAGCCTCCAGCACCCAGCAAGGCTGGTGGGCACAAGCCCCTGAGCCCACTGCCAGCAAACCCACCGCCAACATTCAATTGAGCAGAGAGGAGGTGCTGTCTCCAAGGGGCCCCACCAGACTCCAGGGCTCGAGGCTGGGTGGTGCCCTCCCAGTGGAGCCGACCTCCCCTTGGAATGCTGAGGACCCTCCTCCTGCAGCGAGTCCACCAGGGAAGGAAGGGGCCGTGTAGTGACTGGACGGGCTCCAAGGTGGAGGGCAGAGCCCCCGCCCCATACTCCCCTGAAACAGGACCACAGAGGGGGAAAATAAGGACATGACAGGCCCAAGGCCACAGGCCGAGAAAGTGCTCCCACAGGACACAGCCCCGCGGAGAAGGGGCCAGCGAGGTGGATGTGGGGGTGAGGCAGCCAAGAGCCAAGACGCTGGGAGAGGCAGGAGGTTTCCTCCCCGGGAGCCTCCCCTCGGCGATGATCCCTGCCTTGCCGATACCTGGGGTGGGACTTCCGGCCTCCAGGACTGTGAGAGAATCAATGTCTGCTGTTCTAAACCTCCAGCTTGTGGTCATTTGCCCAGCAGCCCTCTGTCCTCTGAACTGTGCACCTTCCCCGTTCCTGTGCTGAAAGCCCTAATGATGTGTGACTGTGTCTGGAGATGGGACCTCTGGAGGTCATTAACATGAGGTGCGGTGATACATTTGGGGCCCCGATCTCACGGGATGGTGGTCTTTTTTAAAAAAAAGATTTATTTATCTCTGGCTGCACTGGGTCTTTGTTGCTGCACGCGGGCTTTCTCTCGTTGCGGAGAACGGGCTTCGTTGACCTGAGGTATGTGGAATCTTCCCCAAACAGGGATCGAAACTGTGTCCCTTGTGTCGGCAGGCAGATTCCTAACCACTGAGCCACCAGGGAAGCCCAGGACTGTGGTCTTATGAGTAGAGAAAGAGGGAGAAAGATTTGCCCACTTCACACCCCTCTCTGCCCTGAAGACATGGCCAGGATGGGAGCCATTAACCGAGACCCCGGCTGTGGAGCTGACACGTGGGCTTCACCAGCTCCTTTGAGTTTCCTCCTAGGGTTCAGATGTCCAAAAGGAGGGGGATGGGTCAAAGGTCATGCACTCTCCTCTGGGTCCTGGTGCAGAACACTGCACTGTTTCCTGGAGACCCGCTGTGGGAGACTCTTCTGCACCCCGTCCTTGCCGCCTGGACCACCCCTCTGGGAGGCGGAGTCGAGGCTGGACACGGCCCGTCTCCCTCCAGGGGGTCATGACACCTGTGCTCCGGTGACTTGAGTCTGGACAGGACAGCAGGTGATAGATGGAGGTTTCCCTGCACTGGGGACCTGGGCTCGCGGTGAAGTCTCTAGGTCTGTCTCCGCCTCCTCCTGACAGTGGGCGCCGGGGCCCTGGCTGCCAGAGGGAGCCCTACCCCAGGGGGCTCTCTGGGCCCTCGGCCTGGGTAACTGCAGCTGACGATTCCATCCTTCCCCTCCCTCCCCCTGCCTCTCCCTTCCTCTGCCTCCCACCGCTTCCTTCCTCTCTTTTTCTCTCCGACTTGTCAATTCGGTTATTTTTTTGGCATACAAAAGGTTTAATTTTCTGTAGTCAAATCCATCAATCTTTTCATTTGTGCCTCGATTCACTCTAAGTGAGGAAAGGCCCCCCACCCCCAGGGATCTGTGAAAGCCGCCTACTTGAGCTCAGGGGCGCTCGGGGTCTGGTGCACATGTGCGGTTGCGTGGGGTGGGAAGCGCTCTGCTCTGAGCGCTCGGGGGTCCCAGGGGAGGCCCCTCAGTCCCCCTTTCTCTGGCAGGTGCAGGCGAGTGCGCTTCTCTCAGCCCTCCCACTCCAAGTTCTTGGCTCCCTGCTGGCTCCCATGGGGGCCTGCACCGAAGCCTGGCTGTCTGCTCCCCGTTTAAGACACGTTGTCCTCTGGAGAGACACCCCCCTGCCACCCAGGCCGGCCTCTGCAGCTCCAGCCCCGAGCCCAGCACGGGCCGAGGACAGCCAGGCCAGTGATGAAAGGTGCTGCGGGCCCGGGGTCTCTGTGGGCTGGTGTGTGGAGTTAGTCTCACAGTTAGCTGAGGGTGTGCCGTGTGCCGACTCTGTCCCAGGCTCTGGGAACCCGGGGCGCAGGGTGCGGTGGGCGGAGGGCACACATGAACCTTGACCCCTGGGAGCAACTTGGGCGCAGGCTGTGCTTGCCGCGGAGACCGGTGGGAGCTAGCTGGCCCCGCCCCTCCGGCCCCGCCCCTCCGGCCCCGCCCCTCCGGCCCCGCCCCTCCGGCCCCGCCCCTCCGGCCCCGCCCCTCCGGCCCCGCCCCTCCGGCCCCGCCCCTCCGGCCCCGCCCCTCCGGCCCCGCCCCTGCCCCTTCCCTCCCTTCCTTCCCTTCTGTGCACTCCTCTGTTGGTTTCTCTTTTTTTCCTCCCAGACGGCTGTTCATTTTTATTTTTACTTATTTTTATTTTTAAATTTAGTTTAATTTTATTTTGGCCGCACCTTGAAGTAGTCAGTTCCTCTCCGACCAGGGATCAAGCCTGAGCCCCCTGCAGTGGGAGTGTGGAGTCCTAACCACTGGACTGCCAGGGAGGCCTCCTCTGTTAGTTTCTACTTGCTGCTATGAAACCAGTTTCCACAATCTCAGTGGCTTAAAACAACTCAGACCAAGGATCAAACCCATGCCCCCTGCAGTGGAAGTGTGGAGTCCTAACCACTAGACCACGAGGGATTTCTCTACAGTGCGTATGATTTTTAAGTACACTGGACGGAATATTTAGAAGTATACTGAAATATTTTGGGGGAAGATCATGTTAATCAGATCAGTTCAGTCACTCAGTCATGTCTGACTCTTTGCGACCCCATGAACCACAGCACGCCAGGCCTCCCTGTCCATCACCAACTCTTGGAGTTCACCCAAACCCATGTCCACTGAGTCAGTGATGCCATCCAACCATCTCATCCTCTGTCGTCCCCTTCTCCTCCCACCTTCAATCTTGCCTAGCATCAGGGTCTTTTCAAATAAGTCAGCTCTTCCCATCAGGTGGCCAAAGTATTAGAGTTTCAGCTTCAACATCAGTCCTTCCAATGAATACCCAAGACTGATCTCCTTTAGGATGGACTGGTTGGATCTCCTTGCAGTCCAAGAGACTCTCAAGAGTCTTCTCCAACATCACAGTTCAAAAGTATCAATTCCTCGGTGCTCAGCTTTCTTTATAGTCCCAACTCTCACATCCATACATGACTACTGAAAAACCATACCCTTGATGAGAAAGATCTTGGTAGTCTAGGAGATCTAATCAGTCCATCCTAAAGGAAATCAACCCTGAATAGTCATAGGCAGGAGGTGAAGGGAATGACAGAGGATGAGATGGTTGGATGGCATCACTGACTCAGTGGACATGAGTTTGAGTAAACTCCAGGAGTTGGTGATGGACAGGGAGGCCTGGCGTGCTGCAGTCCATGGGGTAGCAAAGAGTCGGACACAACTGAGCAACTGAACTGAACTGAGTCTCAGGCCAGGCGTTCAGAATCAGTGTCTCTGAGGAAGCCCGCATGGGGGAGGGGTGCTCCCTCCCAGAGGCCCCCGGGGGCCCACCCCCCACCTTCCAAGCCCAGCGCTCTGCCCTCTGCTGCCCTCATCAAGGCCTCTCTCTCGCTCCCACCTCTAGCCTCCCTCTGATGATGATCCTGTGGTCATGTGCCCCCCCCATCCCCTGTGAATCTAGGGAGACCTCCCTCCCAGACCCTTCACCGCATCACATCTGCAGGGTCCCCCTGGTCACGTGAGGTGACAGGTTCCAGGGATCTGGACATGGGGGACGGTGTCTTTGTTCAGCCCACTTCAGGCCCTTGTGACATGGTCCTGTTGGCTGTGGAGTCAGCCAGAGACGCTCAGGAGGGGTGGATGCAGAGCAGATCCCCCAGGGAAATGCCCCTGCCTCCTGGAGCCTCGGGGACCCACGCTGGCGAGTTTCCCCACCTCTTTCCCTTGATCCCGAGAACATGGGGAGCTGCAAGGCGGGGGAGCAGGGGTCATACCAGGCTCCCCCCACCGGGTGCAGGCTCAGCTGCAGGACCCTTTGGCCCAAGTGTGCTTCACTGTGGGTGGGGGCAGCTGCTGGAGCCCCCTGAGGGTCTCGGATTAGGAGTGTGTGTGTGAGTGTCTGTGTGTGTGTGCGGCTATGTGTGCACCTGCGTGTGGCAGGGTGTGTGTGTGTGTGTGTGTGTGTGTGGCGTGTCTGTCTTTGGGGTGTGGATGTTGGGTCTTGACTCTCAGTCTCTGCATTGTGCTCCATGTACAGTGAGCCCCTACATACAAGCGAGTTCCGAGCTGAGAGTGTGTTCGTAAGTCCAATTTGATTATAAGCCCAGCAAAGTGAGCCCAGGTACCCAACTAACACGATCGGCTATATAGTACTATCCTGTAATAGGTCTATAATACTTTCCACAAATAATACATGAAAGACAAACACCAAAAATAAACATTTTAAATCTTACAGCCCAGTACCTTGCAAAGTACAGTGAGTAGTCCAGAACAGCAGTGGGCACACAGGGGCTGGCATCCGGTGAGTGGACAAGAAGAGCCGCTGACTGGAGCGGGGAGAGGAGGCGGGAGGTGGCAGAGACGAGGGGGTGGCAGCAGCAGGAGGCGGGGGCGAGCTGCAGTGCCACTCATGCTTGACGCTGAGGGCACAGGGTCTGGCTCCTTGCTGGATACAAGTCTGTCGACTCCTAAAAAAATGACCCAGTGACATCTGGGTGGTAGCTCTATTTTTCTCATCGTAGAGGACTCAGTAGCGCTGAATTGTGCACTGAACGGCTGCTGCGACCTTCGTGCACCATCTGCATTTGGGTCCAACGCCCCAAGAGCTCACAGTGCCTCCTCAAGTGAAGAAAATCCCCTGGTGCTTCCTGCACCGCGAATGCCTTGGCTTCTTCACTCACTTCTTCCTCTCGTCTCTCCTCGTCCTTTCTCCAGGCCTCCAATCCCATCGGGTCTTTACTATGAGCTCCTTGAGTTACGGGCTGACAGTACCACGCGGTGAGGTACACAGAAGCGCAGACCCCTGGACAGGACGCACGCGCGGGACAGCGTGCGCCAGACACGGGCACTAACACGCATGAGCGAACATGCGCACACGTGTTCCCCTCTTTGAAAGTTCACAGTTTGAAGGTTCGTATTAGGGGGACTTTCTGTATTAGATCCCACGGGGGCTTCCCTGGTGGCTCAACTGGTAAAGACTCTGCCTACAATGTGGGAGACCTGGGTTCAATGCCTGGGTTGGGAAGATCCCCTGGAGAAGGGAACGGCTATCCACTCCAGTATTCATGCCTGGAGAATCCCCATGGACAGAGGAGCCTGGCAGGCTACAGCCCATGGGGTCCCAAAGAGTGGGACTCCACAGAGCGACTAAGCACAGCACACAGCATCTCTCCCGTGGAGCCCCCAGCTGGCCATCTGCGTACAAGCTCCAGGAGCTGTTGTCACCAAGCACATCCCAGGGAAGAGCGGCCTGCGGGCTGTTCAAGGTCCCACATGTGGGGTGAGGGGTGAGCCGGGACCCTCCTGGCTCTGCTCACCACCTCTCGCAAGAGAGAGCCTGATCATGAATTGGACAGTTAGTGGAGAGGGGACGGGAGACCCCTGCCCAGTGGGTGAGGGTGCTAGGTTGTACCCTGAGGTACAGCAGACCATGTGCCAAGGCACTGGCTGGCAGGTGGGGTCCCGTGGGCAAGGCCCGGGGATGGGCGGTGTTGGCTGAGGCAGGAGGCTCTCTGTCTGGGCAGGCGATGGCCCCATCCATTTTGTGTGGCCAGAGAGCCCCTGGACAAAGCATGGAGGGCGAAACGTCAGTGGGAGGAGTTCCTCCCACAGGCCATGTTACTTCCCCGGTGCCACCTCCTCCAGGAAGCCTGCCCTGGTCTCCCTGGCAGGGTGGGGCACGTCCCTTGCTCCTGGTGCAGCATCACCGTGTCGCCATCATCTCTCTCTGGGTGGCCTCTCTCCCTGGAGGTTGGGGACTGTGTGCGGGCCCTGGCTCTGTGTCCGGTGGGGGCTCTGCACGGGTCTGGGAGTTGGTTGTCAATGGAGCAGATGGTCAGGGAGCCCAAGGAAGTGGGGTGGTAGGGAAGGGAGAGGAGGCAGGGTCCTGCCTTGCTCTGGAGGACATCCTCAGGGAGCCACAGCCGCAGGCGTTCTGGGTCAGGGGGCACGCGCCCAAGTGGGGAGGGAGGGGACAAGCAGGAAGTCACTTTCCCACACCGACGAGATGGCCCTGATTCCTGGTGGAGAGAAGGGACCTGCTTCCTCCCCACTTTCTCAGCTCCAGTGCTAGCCGGCCGCCTCTCACTCCCTATGATGGCTGCATGGGGGCCAGTGGGGAAGGGGGACCATCCTTTCCTGTTTCCGTGGAAACTGGTGGGGTCCACCAGTGTTCCAGCCAGGCCGGGGGGTTCCCCCAGGAGAAGACCAGCAGGATGACCTCAGCCTGAAGCCCCCGGGGCCGGGCTGGGGCCTCCACGCGTGCCTCAGCCTCTTCCCGTAAGGACAGCGGTTGGAGGCGGGGAGGTGGTCCTGGGACATCATGGGGGGCCTGGGCCCAGAGAACAGGATCCCAGAATCAGGGAGTTTTGAAAGGATCTGGGGGGAAGGAAGAGATGGGGAGAAAGAACTTCCCTGGAGGCGTCAGAGCAGCCAGAGGAAACCCCCTGACACATGACCCCTCCACCCGGCTGCTCCCACAGCACGGGGCTCCCTGGGGGCAGTGGCGTGGCCAGCAGGCTGCCTGCCAGTCGGAGCTCTGTCCCTGAGGACCAGGTAAAAGCAGGAAGGATTCACGCGCTGGTGGAGGGGCAAGCAGTGGGCATCCAAGGCCAGGGAAAGCCCCAAAGGCTCCGGGAACCCAGGCCAAGAGTCCCTCTGTGTAAACAGGATCTGTGAGGCTCGGGGTGGGGTGGGGCTGTCCCAAGTCAGGAGCAGAGTGAGGGTAACCCAGCGGCTCTGCCCAGCTGGGGGCTTCTATGAATTTACCTCCACAGGGACTGTGGAGAGGGCAGGAGGAGCAGGGCCCCGCCTCTGGGTGCTCATCGGCACTGAGCAGATCATCCAATGGAAATATTCACTGGATTTCCTGGCCACTCAGGGAACACCCCTCCCTGCCCACCTCCAGCCTCGTCCTCAAGCACCTGGATCCTTGTGGTGGTTCTGAGCATCCTGCTGTAAGGAAGAGTTAGTACAAGGTGAAACTCCAAGGAGGGGTTGCCAACGTTGTGAAAACCCGTCAGGTTTCTTGGATGAATGAGAGCGAAGTGGGAAACGGTCCCCACTCATGGCCAAGAGGGATTGGTGAGGGTGTGTGTATCGGTCAGCTGCTGCTGTGTAAGGACCATCATGCAGCCTCTGAGTGGTACGGTGGGAAGAGACCAAGGCGGATGAGGGGAGACCCTTGGGCCACAGACAAAGCCCTTCTGATGTTTGCAGATGGCGCTGTTGATGATCGTGCCTGGAAAGTCAAATCGGAGAACGATGAGAAATCTATCGCCTTCCAGCCCCAGAGCTTCACCTGAACGCTCGCAAATATCCCCAAACCAACCAGTGACTCTTTTGTCCGTTTTAAGGAGTAGCATTTAATTGCCATGGTGACCGTGAGCTTGCTAAGTGCAAAAGAAAATAAGCTTGTTTCTCTAGCTTTGGTTTCCCGCTGAGGGTGTAACAGCCCCACCAAGCAGAGTGGCTGCGATGATCTGCTGCGATGTGGTCTCTGGTTTCCAGGGCGCTCTCTGAAGACGGAGTCGTCTCTCGCGCACTCACCCTGGGTTGATGACCCGGGGAGGGGTGGCCGCGGGCCGGGCTCTGGAACCTGCCCAAGAGGGGTGAAATATTCCAGCGGCGAGTCCAGGTGCCAACAAGAGAGTGAGTTTTATCCTCTCTGGTCAGATTGGACAGGTGCGTGGAGGCCGGGGGTGCTGTGCTCAGGCGTGTGAACAGAGGCAGCCTGGGAGCGTCTCCTCTGCCGCCTTCTCGTTAGACGGAAACCGGGTCCAGTTAAAGAGCCCAAAAGGAGGGTGGCTGGAGGCGCAGCAGGGACTGGCTAGACCAACGGGAGCCAACGACTGACGCTAAAGCAGGAGTAAAATCTGAAGGTGGTTACTGGAAGGAAGATGGTGAATATCAGCACTAATGATGAAGTTTAATTCATGGGAGGAGGGGGCTCTAAAACATGAGAGAAGTCAGCCAAGGCAGGGACCCAGGCGATCGCAGCTGCGCCCTCTGACAGCGCAGCAGTAAGGGGCCCTGGGGAAGCCCCCGCACCACCAGGAGCCCCCGAGACCCAAACGCCGCTCGCTCCCTGTCAGCAGAGTCAGCGGAAGAAGTAGACGGTTTTGATAAAACCAAAGTAAACAAGTTCAGAAATAAAAGCTCCACGGAGGTGATAATTAAACTTGAGCTGGCTCTTTGAAAACATTCTGTAAAATGAACAAGCCCTGGAAAACGTGATGGAGAAGAGTCAGCCCCCTTCCGCCCCGGAAAAAGTGGAGGCAGGTGGGGTCGAGGGCTCGCTGGGCTCAGGTGGTGGGGGGGGCCTCTCCCTGCACCAAGGTGCCCCCGGTCCGGGTCATTCTCACCTCTCCAGCTAGAGCTGGTGGCAGAGACACAGCTGAGCTTGGAGATGTGGGTCAGAGCAGACACTAAAAGGGGACAGTGAACCAGAGGGGAGAGGATGGAGCCTCGGAACCACGAGGGACGTCCATCCTGGCAAAGCCCCACGTGTCCACAGCTCGCTGGGGACATGATCACGAAAACCAGCATCATGAGCAGCAGGCAGCCTGGGTCAGAGCCCCCACCCCAGGCCATGGGAGTGTGGGAACCTTTGCCAGCATGTCCCCAAAGCCCGGCCCACCCAGGAGAGGCTGGAGCGGGGGGCGGGGGTGGTCCCTGTCACCGCACGGCACGGGCCAGCTGCAGTGGATGCCCGAGAGGATCCTGTAGTCGAGACCCCAAGCGACAGGCCTTAATCACTGAGCACAGGGAGGTCAGGGACGTGAGAGCAGGTGACGGGTTCTGACGAGTTTTGTGAGGTGTGGCCCGGGCAGTCTCTAAGGCCCACCGGTGGGGTGCCACCGGCAGGGCTGGGGCTTCGGAGACCCTCGCTTAGGGGGTCCATGCTCGGGGGTGTCCGTCCTCTGAGGGTCCACTCTCAGGGGAGCTCAGGATGGATCTGACGCTCTGCCGGCTCTGCCGTCCCCACTTCGATTGTTGGCGGTTTCGGACAACAGCCCTGCATTTTCATTCATCGCAGGGTTCTTGTGACTTGAGGGTTTCGGCCTCACTCACAGATGGGGATGGAGCAGGGCTTCTCTGACGTGGGATGCTGAGTGGCTGGGGCATGAGTCCCAGGAGGGCAGGGAGGGGGCCCTGTGCAGGGCATCCTGGAGGGGGTGGCTGTCATGGGGGTGCCCCCACCCCCAGCAGGTACCACCCTTTTTCTCCCCGAGAGTCTGCTCAATGGACAGCAGCTCCGGGGGCAGGGGCAGGCCTCCCCTCCCTAGACCACGCCCCCTCCCCAGACCACGCCCCTCCCCTAGACCACGCCCCCTCCCTAGACCCAGACCCTAGTGGGTCTGGAGGGCATACTCAGAGACGCCTGATGGGGCATGGGTGAGGGTGGGGGCCGGAGGTCCTGGAGGGGGAGACAGGCCCTGGGGTTTCCCCCTGGTGGAGGAAGGCTGGGAGGGAGCAGAGGCCCGGTCCCTGCCCAGGAGGACCCTTTCCGGGAGACAGTTCTTCTTCAGACAGCGGACCCCTCCGAGCCGCAGGCAGATGTGCCTCATTGGCATGCCAGGGCCCTCTCGGCTCACTGCACAGCCAGCGCCCAGAGATCTGATTTCAAGATCGTTACTGAGAAGTCCAGCTTTCCTGTAAGCATGAGTTATTACTCGGGAATCAAAGCCCAAGTGAAGGAAGATGACAAAAATCTGCTGTCTGCCAAACACGTCTGCTGGGGGGTGGAGGGCGATAAACACTGCCAAGGCTGTCTCCTGCGCACTGGCGCCGTGACCAGATGAAACCGGTTCAGCCGATCCCCGGCGGGCATGGGCTAGTCCTGGGCACTTGGTGCGGGGGGGTGGATACCAAAATTCGTGATTGGAGTCCATGGCATTGCTTGAGAGGCAGACTGGGTCAATGGAGGAGGTCATGGGGGCTCAGACCACCCTAGGTCTCAGGACAGCCAGGCGTCCAGCTGTGTGCTCGCTCCCCTCCCCCCACCTCATCCATCCATCATCCGCTCATCCGTGGAGCACAGGAGCTATCTGAGTGCACAGCCTGTGCGAGTGATTGGCCCGGAAAGAGCCTTGTGGGAGAGATGGGTGGGGGAATTTCTGAGAGGACGGGGCAGCCTGGGAGGCACAGGAGGGCAGAGGAGGCTCCCAGCACAGTGGGCAGTGAGGAGGGGAGAAGGCTTTTGTGGGAAGGGGTCCTACGCCGAGTCTCGCTGAATGGGGCAGGCGAGGGCCCAGGCGGGTGGGAACCACAGAGCAGACGGGGGTGGGGGGCCAGTGAGCAGGGTGTGGAGGCCAGACCCAGGCACCCAGAGCATCCTGCACTGCTAGGAAAGGAGGGGACGGGGACCCAGCTGGCAGAGGCCACAGTTCCTGAGACAGAGGGGTGCCGGGACATTGTCCTGTGGCCTGGGAGCCTCTGCAGAGTTCAAACGTGGAGCGGGAGATAAAGGTTTAGAAAGGCTCACGGGTGAAGTGCTAACACAGAACAGAGCTCAGCAAAGCTTTCTGCACGGGCAGGACGCTGGGCCTTTTGGTTTTCTCACCTACGCCCCGTGGGAAGGATGACGCAGGCTGGACGGGTGCCAGGGTGCCCGGGGTGGTCAGCTTTACTGAGAGACTCTGGCATCGGCCAGGTTTGCCCTCCAGCCCTCTTTCGCCTGAGTCTGAGGGGCCCCTCTCCTTGGGGGCTATCCTGTGGACTGACCCCCACCCAGCGCAGCCGACCTTGCCCTCTCGAGGGCTTGTCTGGGCTTGCACTAGGTCTGCCCTGTCCCCCGGCACCTCCCCGTCCTCACCCCTGCCGTCGCCCTGCCAGCCCTGGAGGCCGCATGTGGGCAGTGATGAGCCCTGCCCTGTCTGAACTGTGGATTCATCACCCGCCAACTCCTCAGTTCAGTTCAGTTCAGTCGCTCAGTCGTGTCTGACTCTGTGACCCCATGGACTGCAGCATGCCAGCCTCCCTGTCCATCACCAGCTCCCAGAGCTTGCTCAAACTCATGTCCATTGAGTTGGTGATGCCATCCAACCATCTCATCTTCTGTCATCCCCTTCTCCTCTTGCCTTCAATCCTTCCCAGCATCAGGGTCTTTTCCAATGAGTCAGCTCTTCACATCAGGTGGCCAAAGTATTGGAGTTTCAGCTTCAGCGTCAGTCCTTCCAATGAATATTCAGGACTGATTTTCTTTAGTATTTATTTGGACTGAGGACTGAGTCATTTGAGAAGACCCTGATGCTGGGAAAGATTGAAGTCAGGAGGAGAAGGGGATGACGGAGGACGAGATGGTTGGATGGCATAACTGATGGGTGGACGTGAGTTTGAGTAGACTCCAGGAGTCGGTGATGGACAGACAGGGAGGGTTTCGTCCAGCGTGTCTGGGAGGCCCTGTCTGCGCTCCATCCATCTCAGGGGTGGGGGTGGGGGCACTTTACTGGCCGGCTTCCTGGCAGCTACTGCAGCTGCGGAGACCAAATTGGCTATTCATCTTGTGGTCAAAATCCCAGTTGAGCCACGCCGCTGCTGCCGCAGGCATCACACACCAAGCACGCCTCATCTTTGCGTACCCCTAAGTCCAGCTCTGTGGACTGAATTCAAAAGCAAAGTGTATGAAGCCCAGCCCACTGTGAGGTCTTCTGTCTCTAAAGCGAAGCTGCTGGCCGTGCATGAGACGCCCGGGCCCGTGGGGGCTCTGGATCTAGAGGGTCCTCCCGTCGGGTCTCGGGGCCACCGGGGTGGAGCCTGGTTAGTTACGCCGAGGTGTTTCTGTCCCCAGTGAGACTCAGAGGGCCACCCTCTAGACTCCATCAGGCCAGTGGGGACAATCTTTAACCGGGTCATAGGTGCCTTGATTGATACTGTCCCTGTGATGACAAGGTTTTAGGGCTCCCAGCTGCTGGATCCTTACTGTTAATTTCCTTGGCATGAAAATGCATCTGAGCTCATTTCAGTCCTGTCCGTGAGCTAAAGAAATCCCCCATTTCAGACAAACAGTTTAAGCAAGAGAAAATGACTAAGCGAGCAATTTATATAACAACCATTAAGATAATTTGACGCTGCGTTTTGATTCAGGGCACAATATTCTCTTGAAAAGAGACATTCTCTGCTTTCTTGAGCATTTCCAAAAGACTGAGAATTAAATCTCATCCCCAATAAAAATAAAAAGCTTGGTTTTCCATCTCAATATTGAAATTAAGCTGAGGCAGGAAACAGTCTTTCAAATTATGCAGGAGTCTCATTAACACTCAGATTTTATATAATGAAAGCTGCTGACATTTATGGGGTGTTTAATATTTACCGAGCCCCAGCTTTAGAACAGAGGCTACTGTGGCCCCACTTTATGGGGGAGGAAGCTGAGCAGAGATGGGTGAGGGCTTCGCCCCGGGCAGCCTTGGAGTTGGCCAGGCAGGGGACCCTCAGTGGAGCTGAGGCTGGGGGTGGTCAGAGCCCTGCGGGTGTGTTCTCTGCAGGTGAGGGCAGCACCGGGAAGACTTGGGGTGAGGAGGGGTTGCCAGCTCGCGTGAAGCTCACTCTCCTGCATCACAGTGTCCCAGGCCACCTCTGAAACATGCAACCCTGACCCTGTCCCCTCCTCCAGAGATCTCAGGATGCGGCAGAGGCCCACCGCCTTAGCAGACATCCAGAGAACCCGAGACCGCCCAGCTCACCTCTCCTTCCTGTCTGCTCTGGAAGCGCCGGTGACCCCAGATCTCTTGGCCCCACCTGCAGACTTGGTGGCCCGGCTTCACCCTTGCGTGTGGCCTGAGAGCCCTCCCGGGACCTCCTAGCTTGGAGGGCACCCACCAGTCCTTAGTCACCCTGCACCGATGCCTGCCCGCTTCTCTTTCCTTGGGTGGGCTTTCACTCTCGCGGACGGCAGCTTCGGTGGCTGTTTCTGCCCCAGCTCTGCCTCCTGGGTGCAGAGCTTTTCCCGTTCTGGCCTGAAACCCAGAGGCCCCGCGAGGGTGTACAAGGAGGCTGCGGGGCACACCGTGGGCCTCTCACCCACCCCAGGGCACCCATCCCTGCCGGGCGACTCCCGGGGCAGGTGCTCCTTTCCCACTGGACAGCCTCGCAGCTGCCCAGAGGCGTTGGGCTGTCCCAGCCTCCTTGCCCTGAAGTCCTAAGGTCCTCCGGTCACCGTTGTTTTGGAGTAAGTCCCCAACTTTGTTCTTCTTTCGCAAGGTTGTCTTGGTTATTCTGGGCCCCTGGCACTTCTGTATGAATTTTAGAATTCCTAAAATTTGTTAAAACTTATCGGTTTCTTTAAAGAAGTCACCTGGGACCCCGGTCACGTACGCAGAGCCGTCCAGGATCATGGCTGCCTGGGAGCGGCGGGGTCTGCCTGCGGGATGTGGACAGCCTGCTCAGGACTGTCCACAGTCCTCCAGGTTCAGATTAAGTAGGTTTCTGAGAGCTCGATGGGCCGCGTGTGTGTGTCTATGCGTCTGTGCGTCTCTGCATCTGTGTGTGTGTTCGTCTGTGTGTGTTCATCTGGGTGTCTGTATGTCTCTGTGCGTGCATGTGTGTATCTGTGTGTGTGTTCATCTGTGTGCGTCTGTGTGTGTCTATGCATCTCTGTGTGTGTGTGTGTCTGTATGTGCATCTGTGTGTGTCTATATATCTGTGTGTGTCTGTGCATGTGTGTGTGTGTATCTATGCGTCTATGTGTGTGTGCATGTGTCTGTGTGTGCATCTGTGTGAGCGTGTGTGTGTGTGTATCTATCCGTCTGTGTGTGTGCATGTGTCTCTGTGTGTGTGTCTGTGTGTGTCTATATATCTGTGTGTGCATGTGTGTGCATGTGTGTGTGTGCATGTGTGTGTGTGTATCTATCCATCTGTGTGTGTGTGTTCATCTGTGTGCGTCTGTGTGTGTCTATGCATCTGTGTGTGTGTATGTGCATCTGTGTATGTCTATATATCTGTGTGAGTCTGTGTGTGCATGTGTGTGTGTGTATCTATCCGTCTGTGTGTGTATCTATCCGTCTGTGTGTGTGTGTTCATCTGTGTGCGTCTGTGTGTGTCTATGCATCTGTGTGTGTGCATGTGTCTCTGTGTGTGTGGCTGTGTGTTGCATGATTTTCCAGGAGGGGACCCAGAGGGCACAAGCAAGGTCCTGAGCTCTGGCTCAGCCAGCCTCGGCTGGAATCTGGCTGTGAGACCAAGCCCAGGTTAGGTAACTGCTCTGAGCCTCAGTGTTCCTAATCTGTAAGATGGGAAGAATGAGGCTGTGGTAAGGATCAGATCCGACGCTCAGTGTCGAGTGCAGACGTAGAGACACACTCGGGACCTGTAGCCGCTAGTACTGTGAGATGTTCTTTGCTCGCTGCTGTGGGTGTGCGGTCTTCAGAGAAGAGCAGAGGGACTCCAGGGACCCCGCGTCCAGCAGCTGAGAGCTGACCCGGCGGGGGCAGGTCGCTGACTTCGAGGCCCCCTCCCCGGGACAGTCCCAGCTCCCCTGGGGGGCAGGTGGAGAGATTGCTGCCAATGCCCTGAGCCCTTGGGGTGTGAGTGCCAGCAGAGGTAGCTGGGGCCCTGAGGAGGTGCCCGTGGGGTGCAGGGTCAGATGGGGTGAGACTGGCTGCCTCCAGGTTCCCTCCAGATCCAGAGCTCCTGGGGCTCTATGCTCTGGAGCATGACAACTGCTCGGTAGATTTTACTCCAGCAGCATGATTAAATTTTCATACTCCTGGTCGTTGGGGCATCTGCTCAGTGGCTCTTTGTACTTGGCCTGCTCCTTTCCCCTGCCAAGCGCATAACCCTTTGGTCCTGGAGAGCGGGTCCAGACTTTCTTCCAGGGACCCCCCTCCGCCCCCTGCCCAGAGCTCCCCATGCAGCTGCCCGCCTGGGTCCCCTGTGTCAGGAAGGCCGCCTGGGGCCCTGTGTGGAGCCTGAGCTGTCGAGTCACAGGCCTGGGTGGGAATGGGGGCTTGGCATGGCCGGGGCTCTACTTGCCCACCTGTGAAATGGGCAGGACGCGGTGGGGGAGGGGGAGGAACCCGAGGAGACGGGCAGCGAGCGCTGCTCCTGTGAGTGGCGCTGCTGCTACGTGGGGGCACGTGTGCTCGCTCCGCCGCCCTGGGCCCTGAGACCACCTGCACTCAGCGTCTCGTCAGAGCCTGGGGGTGAGGAGGCCCGGCGGCTGTCTGCTCCTCTCCAGTGGCGCTGGCCTGGAACAGGAGCCCCACGGCCCACCCGATCTGACTTGCCTCACCCTAGGACACCCCAGTTGGCCTGGGGTTCCCCTGCTTGACCACAGAGGAGACAAGCCGTGTCCCATGAAGTGACGGCTGGTGGGTTCCCCAGGAAGCAGAGATTCAGGGTGTGGATGAGGAGGTGAAGAAGCGTGCCTCCCTGCCCCTTGTCTCACTAGACCTGGCCTTGGCATCTCGGGGTGGTTCTCCCAAGGTTCACCCCCAGGGCCCAGGGGAGTCCTGTGACGTGGCCCTGCTGGGCTCGGGGCTGCAACCTCTGCAGATTTGCTCTGAGATCCTCAGGCCCCAGCCTCTCCCCTGGACTGAGGCCCGACACTGGGACCTGGATGACCTTCAAGTCCTTCCCGGGAAGGGGCCACAGAGACACATCTCTCATGGGTGCCTTGTCCCCTTTGCCAGCCAGACCTGAGGTCAGCTCTGGGAGTGAGGAGGCCCAGGGGGTCCCGGAGGCAGTGGGGAGGGGCAAGGGGAAGGGGCTGGACATGTGGGCTCAGGTTAATCTCTCACTGGTCCCTCAGCCTTGAGGAGGACGGGTCTCTGCTCAGCAGCTCCCGACTCTCGCCCCGTCCATGAGGAGCCGTGGGGAGCATCAGGACTGTGTTCTGAGATTTCCGCAGGATCTGGGGTGGACAAGGGTGGGCAGAGGAGCCGCCTGAAGCCAGGGGCCTTGGGAACCTCCCCGCTCACTGCGTTTCTGGGTCATTGTGCCCTGTGTCAAAACTCCAGACAAAAATGACAACAACCACACAATCTCGCCTCGTGTTCCGAGTGCCTTCTCTAGGTTCACGGATGGGTGAATCCAGACCCACCCTGGCCCCCAGCTCTGCCGCCTGCTCCCTGCAGAGGGTGCAAGTTCCACTCCCGGCCCAGCCAGCAGACCCCCGAGGGCCTCGCCGCCCCTGCCCCCGCCACCCCGGCGGGCTGGGAAAGGATGGAGCATGGTGGCCAAGGGCATCCACGTGGGATACTCTGCCCTCGGACCTGGGCAAGGCCACTCTTATCTGCAGCCACAGCCCCTGATGGAAATGAGACGCTGCAGAAAGTGTCATTGGCTCCTGCCCAGAGCCCACATCCCTCCCCTTAAATAATTTAGACAAATACACATCCCTGTCACAATGGCTGCCCAGTGCCCTTTTATCAAAACCAGAGAAAGGGAGGTGGCCACGAGCCATCAGATTCGGGGAAGATGCATAATGTATGAGCGGAGACTGTTCCCCTCCAGCCACCGCGAAATCAGAGCAACTCAGCCTCGACCTGACAGAAATTAAAGTGATGCTTGGCCCTTTGCCTTATAAATAAGGATCTGACTGGTTCCGGCCGAGCTGTCTGCTCAGTAGGTGTATGTATAATTGGCTCGGCTCGGGGACCGCGGTTCCGTCCTGCGGTAGGAGCACTGATCTGGGGCTGGGAGAGCTGGCCGGGCCTTGGTGGTCATTTTCTGGGCCCTCCTCTTGGAGACTGGGAACGGCAACATCCTGTGCTTTCCTGGAAGAAATCCCGGGAGACGCTGAGGTGCCCGGGGGATGGCGGGTTCTCCTCCCAGTGGGGCCGGGGTCTCCTGGCCCCAGGCTGGGGGCTTCTCAACACGTGGGCGGTGGAGCGGGGTGAGGGGTGTGGCACGCAGCTCGGGCTGCACCTTTGCTGAGTTCTGTGCGCAGGATGCTGGGCTCACCTGTCCTCCACATGGGGACCGCCTTCTCTCTCGTTCTCTGGCCTCTGATTGTTATAGACGGGATGGTGGCCTTTGGTTTGACCTTCACCAGCATCTCTGTTTGGGGGTTTCAAGATATTCTTTCATGACTTACCTGCTCCATCTGTCATAACGGCTTCTATTTTCAACCTGAGGACTCCTGTCTTTCACCCTCTGGAAAACGCCATCATCCTCTGAGAACTGGTCCTTGGGTTCTCTCTTCTCACCAGAAGCATTCTGGTTCATACTGAATCCCCCCCAAACTAGCCCATTGCCGCTTAGGGCCCGCCATCACCCCATCTCTCTAAGCTGCTCTGTGCTCCTGGGAAATCACTTCAGTTATGTTCTAATCATCGCCAGTCCCATTTTCCAGCTGTGACAAACCTGTATTGCCCGTCTGTGGAACTGTCTTCTTCAAAAGCTACATTTTTGAAATAAAAATAGAGTTGCCATATGATCCAGCAATTCCACTCCTGGGCATATATCTGGAAAATGTCACGGCTCTAATTAAAAAAGACACAGGCACCCAGTGTTCACAGCAGAATTATTTGCAGTAGCCAAGTCATGGAAGCAGCCATAGCGTCCGTCAACGATAAACGGACAGAGGATGTGCGTAAAGTGCACAGTGAGGTGTTACTCAGCCATGAAAGAATACAACACTGCCGTTTGCATCAGCATGGATGGACCTGGAGATGATCACGCTAAGTGAAGTAAGTCAGACAGAGAACGACAAGTGCCATATGATGTCCCTTACGTGTGGAACCTAAAATGTGACCTAAGTGAACCCATCTACACAACAGAAACGGACTCTGGGTGCCTCTGGTAAGGTTATGCTCGAAATCCAAGTGAGGCTTCAACAGTACGTGAGCCAAGAGCTTCCAGACGTACAAGCTGGATTTAGAAAAGGCAGAGGACCCAGAGATCGAGTTGCTAATATCCATTGGATCATAGAAAAAGCAAGAGAGTTCCAGAAAAACATCTACTTCTGCTTCATTGACTACACTAACGTCTTTGACTGTGTGGATCACAACACACTTAGGAAAATCCTCAGGGATGGAAATATCAGACCACCTTACCTGTCTCCTGAGAAACCTGTGTGCAGGATAAGAAGCGACAGTTAGAACCAGACATGGGACAGTGGACTGGTTCTAAACTGGGAAAGGAGTGCGTCGAGGTTGCGTATCGTCACCCTGCTTATTTAACTTCTGTGCAGAGTACATCATGTGAAATGCCAGGCTGGATGAGTCACAAGCTGGAATCAAGATTGCCAGGAGAAATATCAACAACCTCAGACATGCAGATGGTACCACTCTAATGGCAGGAAATGAAGAAGAACTAAAGAACCCTTGATGAGGGTCAAAGAGGAGAGTCAAAAAGCTGGCTTAAACTCAACACTGAAAAAACTAAGATCATGGCATCCAGTCCCATCACTTCATGGCAAATAGATGGGGGAAAAAATTGAAATAGTGACAGATTTTATTTTCTTGGGTTCTAAAATCACTGAAGATGGTAACTGCAGCCATGAAATTAAATGATGCTTGCTCCTTGGCAGGAAAGCTGCGACAAACCTAGACAGTGTACTGAAAAGCAGACACATCCCTTTGCTGACAAAGGTCCATATCGTCAAAGCTATGGTTTTTCCAGTAGTCATGTATGGATGTGAGAGTTGGACCACTAAGAAGGCTGAGCACCAAAGAACTGACAGGTTCAAATTGTGGTGTCAGAGAAGACTCCTGAGAGTCCCTGGGGCGGCAAGGAGATCAAACCTGTCAATCCTAAAGGAAATCAACCCTGACTATTCACTGATGCTCAAGCTGAAGCTCCAGTACTTTGGCCACCTGATGTGAAGAGACTCATTGGAAAAGACTCCAATGCTGGGAAAGACTGAAGACAAAAGGAGAAGGGAGTGGCAGAGGATGAGATGGTTATGTAGCATCACTGATTCAATGGACATGAGTTTGAGCAGACTCCGGGAGATACTGGAGGGCAGAGGAGTTTGTGCTGCAGTCCATGGGGTTGCACAGAGTCAGGCACAACTTAGCCGCTGAACAACAGCATTGGGTGCTGAGTTTTCTTTTGTTCTTTATTGCTGAGCAAGAGTGCACTCTGAGACCTCCCCCGTCCTCCCGCCCGCCTCATTGAATCACCTGGGTTCCAGCCAGAGTGCCCCCACTGCACTCGTCTCCCCTTAGCATCTCCTTGATGACCGTGGTGATAGAGGAATGACTTCTCTGTCCGCTGGCCTCATGTTACAGCAGGAGAGCCAGAGGGAGACCCTAGCTTCCAGATTGAGGGAACACACTGTGCTCCCTGCAAGAAGCATCCTTTCCTGAGAAATTGGAACTTTCAAGTCCAGCAAATCCAAGGCCCCGGGCTAGGCAGCAGCACGCTTTAAGTGGGTTACCTGGAGTAACAGCAAGAGGGCGGCTCTCATCTCCAAACCCTGGCTTCCAATTGTGTATGAGGGATTGTAGGAAATAAGACTAGGTACTGGCCACTGGTTTAACACACGTCGCATCTTCAGGGCAGCGCCCTCATAGCTCCGGGAATGTGTCTGCTCTTCTATCAGGCCAGCCATGTCCAGGTGACGTGGTGTGTGTGTTGGCCCAGTGAAATCCATGGACATAAGCCCGTAGCCACACCGCTTTCAGAGGAGACTGAGTTCCTGGGTGGAATGGGAGACCACGGCAGTGGCGAGGACTTTCTTCAGCACCATGCAGAGCGCTGCTGGGCCCTCCCTGCGTTTAGGAAGACCGTGGTAGTCCTGAACACCTGCCTGTCCCCAGGAGGGCGGTCACAGCCGAGGACAGGACTTCAGCTCCACGTGTGCAGGCTGCAGTGTTACAAGCGCAGCTTCATCACAATCTTTCTCCGACCCCCTCATTTTGGAAGGATCTCAAGGAATCATAGTCCCATGGACGGAGGAGCCTGGTGGGCTGCAGTCCATGGGGTCGCTGAGAGTCGGACACGACTGAGTGACTTCACTTTCACTTTCACTTTCATGCATGGGAGAAGGAAATGGCAACCCACTCCAGTGTTCTCGCCTGGAGAATCCCAGGGATGGAGGAGCCTGGTGGGCTGCAATCCATGGGGTCGCTAAGAGTCAGACATGACTGAGCGACTTCACTTTCATGCATTGGAGAAGGAAATGGCAACCCACTCCAGTGTTCTTGCCTGGAGAATCCCAGGGACAGGGGAGCCTGGTGGGCTGCCGTCTATGGGGTCGCACAGAGTCGGACACGACTGGAGCGACTTAGCAGCAAGGAATCACCCTTGTGGCTCAGCTGGTAAAGAATCCCCCTGCAATGCAGGAGACCTGGGTTTGATCCCTGGGTTGGGAAGATCCCCTGGAGAAGGGAAAGGCTGCCCGTCCAGTGTTCTGGCCTGGAGAAGCCCATGGACTATAAAGTCCGTGGGTCGCGAAGAGTCAGACACGACTGAGCACCTTTCACTTCGGTGGGATCATCCTACCCGCCTGGGCCCCAGGGGTGGTGCCTCGTTTCAGGTCAGCGCGGGCCCCTGGCAGACGGTCAGCAGGCAGAACCTGCAGCAGTGCTCCGGCCAGCCTGGGCACTGGGCCCGGCACAGCCCCCAGCACCACTGCCACCCCTGCGCCCGCCCCTCCCTTGGGCCCCGTTCTGTTTCCCGATCAACCTGCCCGTGGAATGCAGGCCCGGTAAAGGCCATGCTCCAGACTCTTCAAGAGAAGGCTGAAGTTCGGATGGTTGGGAAAATGTCCTGGTTTTAAAATACTGATTACTAAGTCAAATTTAGAACAAATAAACATGCATGCCAATCCAAAAAAGAAAAAGAAAAAACCACATGAGGGGCTTAGACTGACGGGTGCTTGGGGCCCCCACCACTTGCCAATGGTTAGCTTAGCTCTCTCTGCTGGCTGATGGGGCTGACCGGCTGCAGCCACTGGGCTGAGTTTTCTGCTTGTGTCTTAAATTATGGAAACGGTCTGACATCCACACTGCGGGAGAGCAGCTGGGCTTGCACAGCTGACTTCCTGTGTCACCGCGGTTCTCTCACATGTGCTGTGGGCCCCATGCACCCCTGGAGACCGGAGGACCACCCCCACTGACCTCCCAAGCAGTCGGGGCAGCCCTGAGACAGGCTCAGAGAACACGGGGGCCCTGGATCCCAGGTTTTGGGGGTCAGTGGCTGTGGAGGGGGCAGGAGGACGAGAGGCAGGGGTGACCACCTCCACCCTGGTGCCCAGTGCACAGATGACTCGGGGACATGTCTTGGGGGTGCCTCTGACTAGTCGTCTGCACCCAGGAAGGTCCCCAGGAGGAGCGGAAGCCAAGTTCATGCTGTCCTGAGGGTGGGGGTCAGGGAGTGGGCAGTGGTGGATGTAGGCGGTGGGCTCTCAGGCGGAGGGGCTTCGTGTACGAGACTCCCCTGGGCAGGTCCTGCCCCATGCTGCCTCCTTCTGCTGAGAACCAGGGACCCTTTACGGGACAGAATAAGAATGTATACAACCGTAGATTACAAGCGTCGTTTTAAGGAATATTGAATATGGTGAAAAAAAGGATGCTGACATCCTGTGGTCCTAGTTATTAAAAATCATACAATAGATACAATCATCAGAGCTTTAATAAGAATCTACGCAACCGTAGATTACAAGCGTCATTTTAAGGAATATTGAATATGGTGAAAAATGGTGCTGACATCCTGAGGTCCTGGTTATTAAAAATTATACGATACAGCCCTCAGAAAAAAATGAGAAACCACTTGCCTGTCTAACACCAAGGAATAATTCGGATAAATCCAGCACCATCCGTAGGTCGGAATTCCATGGAGCAATTCAGAAAGGTGCTTCTAAGGGCCTCGAGGCCTCGGGGAAGGTGCTCTCTGGCTCCGTTTCACATGACTGGCTGTGTGACTGTGCTTCTTGCATTTCATGTATTAATCATGTGAAATAATTAATTCTAAGATGTTCTTTTAAACCCCGAAACTTGACAAACCTCCAAGATGTGGTATGGAAATCAGCCGTGTTCGTCTGAGTGGAGAGACCATGGCAAATTCACCAGGGACTGGGCTGCTTTAATTCCCTGAAACTATCTCATCGTCTGTCACGTGGGAAGTGAGGGGAGGGAAGAGCTGCTTCAGGGAAGTAGACTCTGGAAGTTTGGAAGCTGGGAAGACGGCTCCGCCAGGCAAGAAGCTGGGGAACATTGGGCAGGAGCTGCCCGGCGGCCTGTTTTCTGGGCTCCTGGGAAAGGCCCAGCATTTCAGATTTGGGTTCATGGTAGAGGTCATTGCCTGCCCACGGGTCCAGCTCGTCCCTGGAGTGCAGGGCAGCCGATACATGAAGAATGGCTGGGAACGCCAGCGCCCCAGTCTCCATCAAACACCCAGGAGGCACCACTCTGCACTCTCCGCCCAGGTGCCTGGATGGCAGCGCTCAGCTCTGAGCCCAGGGAGGGCAGGGGGTGCGTGGGGGAGGGTCCCGGGCCCTTGGAATCACAGAGGATGCCGTCTCTGGGAAGTAACACAGAGGGATCCTGGGGCCCAGAGACAACTGCCATCCCCTGTCTTGTGCCCCTCCCCAGTGGCACCCCCCCAGTGACTCACCCTGGTCCTCATCGCCCCAAGGCTGGTGCAGGAGGGAGGTGCAGATGGGTGCTGGCGGGAGGACTGCCTGGAGGAGGGGGCACGGAACAGGTGCCAGGTGGGAAATTCTTCACCAATGTGGGAAAAGACCAGCTTGTGGAAGAGCTTCCAAAAGATGTGGGCTGCCTGCAGTCACCTGGTTGAGGCACATCGCTGGTGAGCCTGGCACAGCCTTCAGGACACACCCTTCTGGGCGTCTCTCATTTTCCTCTCGAGCTCACAGGGTCACCTAGAGGGGTACGCACATCTGAGTTATGGGGGAAGCACTGCTTTTTATCTGACTCTTGTGCCATGTGACTCAGTTATGTAGCCCAGTGGTCAGGATCTGCCGCTGCAGAGGGTCCCCTGCAGGCTCTGGGGGCGCTAGTGGTAAAGAACCCATCTGCCGAGGCAGGAGATGTAAGAGACGTCAGTTTGATCCCTGAATGGGTCATGGCAACCCACTCCAGTAATCTTGCCTGGAGAATCCCATGGACAGAGGAGCCTGGTGGGCTATAGACCATAGGGTCGTAAAGGGTCGGACACAACTGAGGTGACTTAGCACGCACGGTCAGGAATCTTTCAAAGCTGCATCTCTTCCTGCATCCTTAGCGACCGCTTTGGGGTCAGTTCCTAGCAGTGCGCCTGCCAGGTGGAGTCTTGCCAAGCCTGAGGTGCACTTGGCCACAAGCTCTGCAGAAGGTGTCTGTGGGGACCACTCTGTGTGTGAGGATGGGAATGTTGGGGCATTTTTAAGCAAGGCATAATCTGATCTGCACTTTAAACGGTCTCCATGGCTGCTGAGTTAGGGGCTTCCCTGGTGGCTCAGACAGTTAAGAATCCGCTTTCAATGTAGGAGACCCAGGTTTGATCCTTGGGTCAGGAAGATCCCCAGAGATGGGCATGGCAACCCACTCCAGTATTCTTGCCTGGAGAATCCCATGGACAGAGGAGCCTGGCGGGCTACGGTCCACGGGGTGTCAAAGGGTTAGACTGGGTGACTAATGCTTTCACTCTCACAGGCTGCGGAGGTGGAGTGGTCTTTGGGGGCACGATGGAGGCAGCAGGACCAGCTCGGAAGAGGAGGCCGGCGCTCTGGCCAGAGAGGCTGTGCCTGGGGGCTCGCCAGGGGAGGGCAGCAGGTGGTGGGGAGGGATGGGGTTCCCCTGTGCTGGGGGGCAGAGCCAATGGGACTGGCTGACAATGCGGTAGAGGTGGGCGTGAGAAAGGGGGGTCACGGGTGACTTTGGCCACAGTGCTGATGTCACAGATACGCATGGCATCTCCCCAAGGGAAGGTCAGGCTTCCCACTGTGGGAGGCAGACGTGGCCACGGGACCCGCGGCCAGGGACGTGGAGGGGGACCCCAATGTCCCTCTGGGCAGCTGCCCAAGAGCCAGTGTACAGTGAAGCCTTATCGGCCTGGGTCCTCTTGCGATGCAATGAACAGGCAGGAACACAAGCCGAGCTCGCCCACCTGAAGCCCCTGGAACGCGCGTGGTTTGCGACGCGCATGGTTTGTTGCATCATCTGGGCTGGCCTGGCTGCTTCAGGCTCCAGGGCTTCTGGTTTGAGCCAGGGCAGGACGAGGTCATCAGTGGACTGAGAAAGGTAAGATGCGTGCTAGGGGGAGCAGTTTGGGGACTGCATGAAATCTGGAGCCCTGCTGATGTCGGGGGACGGTGGGGTTCCCCGAATGTCGATGCTGTTTCAAGCCATAGCAGTCACACTGGCTGACCCAAGCTCTGGCTCGTATGTCCGACTCTTCCAAGGGCTTTACACGGACTAACTCTGGGTCTTCGGGGAGGAAGCTGAGACACAGCAAGCCTAAGTGAGAGGCCAAAGTCCCCCGCTCCTCAGTCACGGTGCAGAATTGACCTCAGGGTCCTTACACGGAACTGCTCCGCGTTCCCCACCAGACCAGGGCAGAGGGCTGTGTTGTCCAAGTGGGCGGCTGGGCTGGCCATGGCCCTCATGGCTCGGGGGTCCTGGCCCACCTGCTACCTGGCCTGTGTGGCCAGGCTCCAGGGAGGGCTGGTCCCCAGCCCCGCCTGCCTGTGTTGTCCAAGTGGGCGGCTGGGCTGGCCATGGCCCTCATGGCTCGGGGGTCCTGGCCCACCTGCTACCTGGCCTGTGTGGCCGGGCTCCAGGGGCCGTGGCCGTGTCTCTTTCCCCTCTGGGCCTCCAGTTTCCACGGCAGGGGTCCTGGCTTCTACATCGACTGTTCAATAATTACAAGGGCTTTTCTGACTTCATTGTGGGGGAGAGAGAGCTCCCACAGGCAAGGAGTTTAACCAAGAGTCACCAGATTGTTCAGGCATCAGCTTCAAGGCTTGCACTTAAGCCAATTACTCCTGGTGGTAACAAAGGAACAGGTGTTTCCAACCCTCTCGAAAAAAGTGTATTTGTGAAAGTGAAAGTCACTCAGCCCTGTCCGACTCTTTGCAACCCCAAGGACTATACAGTCCATGGAATTCTCCAGGCCAGAATACTGGAGTGGGGAGCCTTTCCCTTCTCCAGGGGATCTTCCCAACCCAGGGACCGAACCCGGGTCTTCCACACTGCAGGCAGATTCTTCACCGGCTGAGCCACCAGGGAAGCCCAAGAACACAGGAGTGGGGAGCCTATCCCTTCTCCAGGGGATCTTCCAGACCCAGGAGTCGAACCGGGGTCTCCTGCATTCCAGGCAGATTCTTTATCAACTGAGCAATGTGAATATTTGCACGCTGCCTCTGGTACAAGTAACATGCTCGCCTTTATCTCCGGGGCCCCAGTGCCCAGCACATGTCAGCGTCAACAGCGCTGACAGGCAGGGTGGTTCCCAAGCCCCTGCCTGGGCTTGTTCAGCTGCAAGCTTCCATCCTCCCTGGGTGAGCTGGGGAGGACCACTTTGCTTCTCTACGGCCTCGCCTCCAAAATGATGATCCCCTTATAATTTCTGGGATGGTTAAGTGCGGCAAATGTAGTCCTCTGGAGAAGGGAATGGCTAACCACTGCAGCGTTCTTGCCTTGAGAACCCCATGAATAGTATGAAAAGCTTAATTGAGAAGCTATGTTGAAAGCATCAGTGCAAAGTAGCTGCTAAGCAAAGGCTTTTGGGGATGGTTAGACACCTGCCTGGGGTATGCGGGGTGCTGGGGTGGGCGCGGTCATCCCCGGGAGCTGTGTGTATTTCTTACACACCCTCCAGCTGCGTCTGCGGCCTCGGGCCGAGGCCTCAGCCCCACTTTGTCTGCGTCTCGCTTCGTGCTACCTGGTGGGTCGCAGGTGGAGACGGCACCTCCCTGAGCTGTTTTGCATGTCCTAGTTTGCATAGGGGATGGGCTCAAAATAGGCAAATATTTATCTGCATTTGTGTTTCCTCTTCTGTGTAATCCCTGTCCCTGCCTTCATCCACTTTTCTGTCGCATCACTGACATTTTCTTGTTGGTTTGTGAGAGCTCTTTACATGTTCTGGCTCCAAATCCCGTACTGAGTTCTCTGGGCTGCTGAGGAGCTTACCTCGTCACTTTTTTTTTGGTGTCTTGTTTTGTTTTCACCGCAGTTGCTTGAATCCATTTTGCATCAAAGTGTCAATTCCTCTTCATTTACTTGTAAATATTTCAGTATGTGTTTTTTAAACACGGAGCATATGTGCAGGATTTTAATAAACAGAATTCATTACCTTAATGGAGCTAAATTGATGAAGCTTTTTGCTGTGTCTAGGGGTCTTTGTGGCTTATTATGAAATCTCTACCCACGCTGAGGTTATGAAAGTGGTTTTCCTTTATTCTCGTTAAGTTGTAGAGATTTGTCTTTCATGCTGAAATCTTTAAACTGTCGAAGTTTGCGTTCTTTTGGTGCCTGTCGTGAAGAAGGAAACCAGTTCACTCTTATGCACACAAATCGCCATTTTCCCATCACCGCGTATGAAGGGGGTCCCCCCTCCTCTCACGGATTGGCAACCCACTGCTGCCACAAACATCTCTCTTTTTTCAAAGTCATTTAAATTAGTTAGTTAATCTTTGGTCTCGCCATGTGGCGTGCAGGATCTTAACTTCCTGACCAGGGATTGAAGCTGTGTCCCCTGCAGCGTGAGTGCAGATCCAACTGTTGGGTTGCCGGGAAGTCCTCAGCCACAGGCTTTCTCTGTGCTGTAACTGGATTCCGGTGGAGGCTCCATCCACATTCACTGGCTACTTTGCCCATCTTTGCTCAAAACCACCTTCCTTTAAGATGTGACAACATTCCTTCACCATGAAGTGAGATATGATCTATACATTTTTCATTGCTCCTCTTGTCAGATTGAGGAAATTTCCCATCTAGTCTTGGTTTGATAAGAGTGTGATGAATAGGTGTTGAACTTCATGACATTCTCTTACTTTTCTGGATGTATTGAGGTGATCTTATCAATTTTCTCTTTCAGGGGTGAATTACGTGGGATTGTTTTCAAATGTTGGACTCACTTAACATTCTGGGGATAAATCCACTTAGTCATGAAGTTTTACCAGGCATGTTTCAGCATGTATCATGGGTTCTGTTTGCTAATACTCTGTTACGAACTTTCGTATCTATATTCATGAGAGATTCCAGCCTGTAGTTTTCTTTTCTCATAATATCTTTGTCTGGTTTTCATACGGAGTGTCACAAAACAAGGAGGGAAGCGTTATTCACATCAGGACGGATTGGTGGATATGGGGTCATAAGCCAGGACTACTTTGCTTTTGCTGCACGTTTCCCAGGTGTGGCCACTGGGAAGCCTTTCGGTGGCTCCTGTGCCCCCGATCAGCCCCTTGGCTGTGTGCTTGTGTGTACTCTTTCTCCGAGCACGCTCTTGCTTTCTGGCACTGCAAGAGCCAGAGCGGTGCTGGGATCAGCCATTTCACCAAGGAGCCCTGGTTCCTTTTATTGGGAGAAGAAGTTAGAAACGAAGCATCGGGCACTAGGTGCTCACTCCTGCTGGGGAACCGTTCCTTTTGGGGCCTTCAGATCACAGAGCAAGGAGACACGTGTGTTCATAGTTACCCATGGGTGCACACACACACATCTGTAAAGGTGTCTGCGTGTAACCGTGTGTACCTATGTTAAATCGTCACAGGGATCGTTCTAGTCTCCTCCTCTTGCTTATCCGTAGCTTTCCACACACAGAGAAACCTGGTTTGCACTGTGCGTCATCCATTTATTAAATCGTTCGATTCCAGTGAACACGCTTTGGTTGCTTTTGGTTGATTTGTGTCTTTCCCTTTTCATCCATCCCATGGAAGCCGCTGAGCACACTGGTCTAAGTGCTTGCCAGGGCTGCAGTAAGCCTCCTCTTTGATTCCTAATGTTCGTGATTTGTGTCTTTTCTTTTTCCTTGATCAGGGTGAGAGCTGTATTTCGCCAGGGCTGGGGCTTTGCTGGTTGAGTGTCATAAACGCGGCGAGGGGTAAGAGGGCTGAAGGTGTGTGTGCACCTTAGAGACCAGCTGAGCGATGAGGGGAGTGAGGGCAGGAAGCGGGTGAGAGCCCCGAGGGTGCGCGGAGGATGACGCACTGCGATCCCTGGGTGCTCAGGGACCGCTGGCCCGAGTGAGACGGGAAGACAGGACCCTGCAGGCCATGATGAGGAAGATGCTTGGATGGGAGGAGGCTATGAGTTAAAGGTCATGCCGAGTCCAGGGGACACCCACGGGGAGACGCTGCAGGAGTGGACGGCACGTCAGGAGAGGAGGTCAAGGAAGCGGGAGTCCGGCCGGGCTGAGCTGGTGTTCCTGCTCTGGGCTCCGTCTGCAGAGACACACCGGTCAGCTCTGTTTCCCACGGGGACGAGGAAACGGCAGGGCCTGGCGCTGTTTGGATCTTCACTGGGCCACCTGCCTGCAGGGTGACCTTGTCCTGGTCGTTAACTAGTCTGAGCCTCGGCGTCCCCGTTTTTAAATTGGGATAATGGGCACTTGCCCAGTGGTCCCGTGGGCAGGACTCTGAGGTTCCCCTGCACAGGCATAGGTTCAGTCCCTTCAGGGAAATAGGATCTGCTAGGCCGTGTGGTGAGGCCAGATTAAAAAAAACGGGTGATGACCCCCACCTCATAGGGCTGTCGGTCACATTTAATGAGGTAAGAAGCCATGAGTGTTGCCTGGCACGGGGAAGAACGCAAGAAAGTTGAGTCCCCCGCTAGCTGTGTTTAAAGATTGTTTTGGTGCACTTCCTCTCTTTACATCGACCAGGAAAATGATCCTAACAAACGTGGTCAAACCAGGCTGCGGGTCTGCTCCTGTTCCCATCTGACCGCCTCTGAACTGAACTCATTCCATCATGACTCTATTTCCAAATAAGGTCACATCCACAGGGACCAGGCATTAGGACTCGGGTTGTATTTTGGTGGGGAGGGGGACCATACAACCCATAACAGCATTCACCCAAAAATAACAATAAAATACAAGAAAGGTGGACGTAGATGACAAAATACTGGCAAAAATTGCCTGCTGTCGAAGCTGAGGCTGGTTAACTGGGGGCTTGTTACACGAGTCTCTTCGTTTCGTGTATGTTTGGAAAATTCCATAATCAGATTTTTGTAAAAAAAAAATCATGCTTTCAATGAATATTTAATAAACTAGAAAATGTTGAGTGCAGAAGATAATATACAAAGCTAGACATATAATAGAAGCCTGTACAGAAGAAATGACTCCAAAATGCTCAAGGCTGTTTTCTCTGGGGAGTATGAGGCTTGCTGTTTTCTTTCTGTTTCTCTTTTTTCCTTGGCATTTAATTTTTTTGTATTTTCCAAAATTCCCACCCTGAGTGTGGATTATTTGTATAACCACAAAATAATTTTATTTGAACAAATCAAGCCATCCCTCTACCCATCTATTCACATGTCCATTCAACAAGCAGGACTTTCTGGAGCCCCTGGCGCCGCCAGTGGGAAGGTCTCTGCCTCCGGGGTGGAGACCCCGAGCCCTGGGGCAAATCTCAGGCATCACTGTGGACTCAAACCACTGCCGTGGAGGCTGGAGAGGCAGACCCTGTAGAATGCTTGAAGTCATTAACGATCTGGGTAAAAACCAATCCAGAGGCTGTCAGTGTTTCAGGAGGACGATGAGTAAGCCAGGGGACCATGCTCCTTAATCAAGGCGGGCCAGACAAGGAGCTGGGAGCCCAGCAGGCACAACTGGGGAGCTGTCCCCCTGCAGGGAGGCGGGACGGGGCTGCTCGGCAGGGAGGGAGCAGCGAGGGAGAGGCCTCCGAGCCGCCCAGCAGGAAGCTTCAGAGAGCCCCGCGTGAGCAGCAGATGGCCCCTCCCAGGGCCTGGCGGGGGTGCTTGGTGGTTAGGGACAGGCCTGGAGTCTGGGCAGCGTGGGCCTCACTCTTGGATGCGACGAAGGCCACCAGCTTGTGCGTCACCGGGGCGACCTGCCCCCGCCCCTGCCCGCCCCCCCAGCAGCCCGGCTTTCCCTTCTGTGAAGCAGGGCTGATGGTGCCCAGCTCTGTTGTGAGATGAAAAACTCCGCTGCAGACACGCTGTCCCCTGGGCCTCCACGGGGATGAGACCCAGGACCGCCCCTCCCCCCAAGAGCAGAATCCCTGGATGCTTGTGTCCCTTATCAAAACGGCCTGGTATTTGCACACGTGCTAAGTCACTGCAGTCATGTCCAATTCTCTGCGATGCCACAGACTATAACCCGCCAGGCCCTGTCCGTGGGATTCTCTAGGCAAGAATGCTGGGGCGGGTTGCCGTTTCCTTCTCCAGGGGATCTGCCAGACCCGAGGATCGGACCCGCATCTCTTATGTCTTCTGCACTGGCAGGTGGATTCTTTAGCCCTAGCACCACCTGGGAACCCAGCAACCCCTTCCACACACTTTAAGTCATCTCTAAACTCTTCGGTGTACCTAATACAATGTAAATGCTGTGTAAATAGTTGCCATTGTGTAGGGCAAATTCAAAGTTTTGCTCTTTGAGAACTTTCAAGGTTTTTTTTTTTTTTAATATTTTTCATCTATGGTTGGTTGAATCCATGGATGTGGAACCTGTGGATATGGAGGGCCAACCACAAAGGCTCAGCAAAGACGAAGGTGGTGGTGACAAAGACCATGGCGAAGGGACAACGATGGGGAAGATGAAGCCACGACGAAGGAGGAGAGGGGAGGACGTAATGCAGAATCAAAAGAGGGTGAAGATGACGATGATGATAGAGCACGACAAAGGTGGCGACGAAGATGGCAGTGATGGCGATGAGAAGGAGAAAGAGGAGAAGGAGGGGGTGAGCCATGCCAGGGGCACTAATGAGCAAGACCCCAGCCTCAGCCTTGCCTTCACAGTTTGCATTCTGCCAGAGCAGACAGCTGGGCTGACCACCCAGGTGGGCAGACAGGTGGGTGGTCTGCACTAGGTTTGGGGGCAAGTATTGGAAGGCCCCTCACAGGAGATGCCGCTCCTTCAATCCTGGGTGATTGATTAGGGGTGAGCTGAATTTTGACCCGGTTGGGTTAAAATGAAATACATTTTGGATTTCTGTTGAGTTGGAGTTGGACTGAATTGAACCGAAATGAACTGCACTAAATTAAATGTGGGTTGAGTTGGCTGAAGTTGGGTTGGTGGAATTTGCTGACATCTGAGAGCCTTCCAGTCTCAAGGGTCCCCCAGCAGCCCAGAGCTCTGCCCCGTCTGGCTCGGTGGCCCTGGGAGTGTTTGCAGAGCTGGGGATGTCTGTGCACAGGGTCACACCCACCTCTCCCCCAGCACTCTCTGCCTCCCATCTTCAGGGTGCCCTGGTGGTCAGGGATCCCCCACTTTTGACAGCCTGGAAGTGTATGTGGGGATGTGTGTGTGTGTGGGTTTGTGTGGGTGTCACGGGAGGAGGGGGTATATAAGCACCCATGCCAAAGCCGGGCTGGGACCCCCTTCTCTGCAGGAGGGTCTGCAGGTGGCAGGGACTCCACAGGAGCCTGTCTGTGGCCCCTGCTCACTTGCAGCTGGGGCTCCTTCAGCAAACCCTTGCAAGGGTTGGTCCCTAGGAGTACGGTCATGGCTCCTGGCCCTCCCTCGAGGAACCCTGAAGGGGCCCAACTGAGTCCACCACAGGGGGCTGTGGGCACTTTCCCACTTGGATGCCCCAGGGACAGGGGGCTCGCCGCTTCTCAGCCAAAAACTGATTCTGTCCCTCCTGGGAGCTGCACTGGTTCGAGTTCGGTTTCTAGGTGCCTGCAGAAGCCTCTGGCACTTTGCCAGCCCCGTGTGCGTGGGGCTCTGACCCCAGCATCGGGAGGTGGGGGCTCCGGAGCCACCAGCCTTACCAGCTCTCTCCAGGGTGGCTTCTTGGGCCTGGCAGCTGCCCAGGGCCGGACAGGAGCTGGGTCTCACCTGGCTGCTCATCCAGCCCTGGGTAGGGGTGATAACGCCCTCCTCCCAGGAGGCTGGGGGCAGAGGCTGGGAAAGGGGGGGAGGCAGGGAAGCAGGCCAGGCAGGCAGGTCAGCCCGAATAGGTTGAGGCTCCTTGATGTTGAGGCGGGTACCCGCTTTCTGCCTCAGACTCCAGCCCTGGCCCCTCCCAGAGACAGCGAGACCCAGCCTGCAGACAGGGGCAGCTGCTCTGCACCCAAAGCCTGTCGTCCAGCGACCCAAGGCCCCGGGGAGCCCAGGGCTCAGCCAGCCCCGGGTCCTGGCTCCCTCCCCTCCTGCAGCCCGGCCCCCACCCCAGGACTGCCCGGAGCCCGTAGTCCTCTACAGAACCAGTGCTGAGTGCTGCTCCCCGTTGCCATAGAAATAGAAAGCCTCTGTGGTTTGCAGCCTAGGTGATGCTGGCTCCTCCCCTCTCTGCCAACTTCCAGGTCTCCACCCCCCACCCTCGGGGGGAGGGAGCAACCCGGCTCTGGGCGATTCTACCTCCTTTCAAGTCACATCACTAATAAGCCCCCGGCACTGCCAGGAAGTCCACTAACAGATGAAGAAGCAGGCCCAGAGAGGGAAAGCAGCTGGCCCGAGGCCACACAGCTCCCACGGGGCAGGGCAGGGTCTGGCTCCAGGGCTGACCCTCCAGGCTGGCCTGGGTTCCCCCAAGGTCATGAATCAGGAGCCTCCCAGGGAGTTGGGAGGCTCCCTCCCGCACAAAGCCCCAGGTTGCTTGGTGTCTGGGGTGGAGGAGATGTCTACACTGGTGAGAGTCCCCACCCCAGGCCTGAGTCCTGGGCAAGGTCCCCTCGGCCTGTGCTTGGCAGCGAGGGCCCCCAAAGAGGGAGGAAGCACTTTATCAGTGGACAAGGCATGCTGAGGGCGGTGGAGCCGTCCTTGGGAAGCTGCACCGGTGAATACAGGACGTTTGTCAAAACCACAGGGTTCGGATCACAGGGAGGCCACGTGCCGTAAACTCTGTGCTTTGGCTAATGACGAGGTAGCTGAGGCAGCTTGTCCATGGTCTGGTCCAGGACACATGGCTCCCCTGACAGGGGGGACTGTCAGGGGAGCTGGAGGGGGACAGGTATGGGGACTCTGGGCCCCCGCCCACTGTTTCTGTAAACCTAAAATTCCTCGAAACTGTAAAGTCCATTAAAAAAAAAAGAAGAGGGTCGGGGACCAGCAAGGGGTGAGGGAGGCGGCAGTCCAGCGGGAAGGGGTGGTCCTGGAGTCTGTCCCCACCCCCTGGGACTTGTGGCGCCGGTCATCTGGGGGAGGCTCAAGGCTGTCCCCAGTGCTGTGATAGGTGGCCAGGGGGGCGCAGTGGCCTTCCAGAGCATTCTGGGCGGAGATGTGACCCCCAGGCCTCCAGAGGCCCCATCTGGCTCGACCGGCCAGGAGAGGGGGAGAGTGAGGAGCGTTCAGATCCACAGTGGGGGCTTGTGCAGTAGGGGGGGTGGGCGCTCAGTAGACATCAAGGCCCCGGCGCAGTTCTTCGGGCACCAATCACTTTGTCGTGTCCATGTGATGTCAGCCGAGACCCAGGTGGGAGACCACCGTGCCAGCCCCCAGGGAGACTGGCCAGCGTGAGCTCCTGGGAACCTGGGCTGCCCCGGGGGGCAGCGGGCCGGGCCCCCTGTGCCAGGTGGCAGGACCCCAGAGGGTGCTTCATCCACCCGCCTCCTGGGATCTTCCAGCCAGAGCTGCCTTGGGCCGTTACACAGAGCTGGAAACCCACTGACGCCCTCGGAAGCCGGGGACTGCATTTTGCTGTAATCTGCAGCTCTTTTGATTTTATTTTATTCGCTCTTCCCTGTAATTATCCCATCGGTGGGTGAAAATAAACCTCGACAAGGAGACAGCCTCCCAGAAGGAGGCATGATGTGGGAGCCACGGGAGGCGGGAGGAGGGGGTGGCCTCCTCTCCCCTCGGGGGGCTAGACGGTGGGGGCGGGGTGCCCCTGCAGGCACTGGTCATTCTGGTTTGTCCACAACTGTCCCTGTTTAGCACAGAAATCCCAAGTCCCAGGAACCCCGTCCTGGGTGAATGGGGTGGTTGGAGGACCTTTGCACAAGCTCCTGAGGGTCTCTGGGACCACCCACCGCGGTCAGCTCCTGCTGGGGCCCCACCCCACCTCCACCCTTGGAGCTTCTCTCCTGACACCCTTTGTTCGCCCCGGACCTTGGGGCTCTTCTCCCTTTTCTCCCTCAGGAAGCCCACCTGGATCCATCCCCCAGTTCCATGCATGTCTCCCCCACAGAGCTCCAGACCCCAACTTTCAGCTGACGGCCAAGCAGTCAGGCTGCTGAAGAGCAGAGGGGTTACACTCTCGGCCTCGGTCTCCCGTTCTGTGAAATGGGAATGGCCGTGACTCTGCTTGTGGGGACTGCAAGGACTACAGCGACGAGTGAGGTCAGGGGCTTCGACCCAGTGCTCGTCCCATCAGTCAGCCACAGGCACCTCTGACAGAGGGTCACGGAATTCCCGAAGCCAGGGCGGGGATCTGCATGTTACAGACGAGAGGCCCGAAGCTCAGAGAAACAAATCAACTTGGGAAGACCCGGCCAGTCAGGGCCCAAGGCCAGGTCCACACTGCCCGGCTGGGACCGCAAGGCCGCCCGTCGCCCTCTACCCAGCTTCCTCCTGCGGGTGGTGGTGTGAGGTCGTCCTGGACCAGCCTTTGGGGCAAATTCTATGCTTCAGCTCTCAGAAACATCTCCTAACTGTGCCAGTGGCAGAAACAGGGAGAAGGCCGTGCATCCAGAGACAGCTTATTCACAGGAGAGCCGTCTCTGTTATTTAGCCCTGGAACAAGGAACTCCGCTTTGGGGGAAATAAGAATTATTTTCCCCTTTTCCCGCCTGGACTGAATCGCTGGGGGTGTGAGACTAGCTGTTGGTCATTATTTCCGCTCCCAGGAGAGGTGCCTCCCGGAGCGTTTAAACCTCTTGGCCTACTTTGTGGGTGCCCTGTGGGGACCCCCACCCACCGGCTGCTCCTCCCCCTTGGGGGCTGGCCTTTGGAATAAGAGCATTAAGCATTTTCACAGGGTTCTCAGCGGAGGCGGGGAGGTTTCCCTTCCCCTCCCTGTGGGGACGCTCGGCCATGTCTACTGACACTTTTGGTTGTCACAGCTCTGGAGTGGGGAAGCCCGGTGTGAATGGTCATGTCCAGTGGGGGCCCGAGGCAGGGACCCCTCTGGGTCAGGGAGCGGGATGGGGAATGCTGGGCCAGGGAATGCTGGGCCGGGGAGTACCAACCCATCCCCCCTCACTCCAACTTCTCAAGAGTTGGAGAAGACTCTTGAGGGGCCCTTGAACTGCAAGGAGATCCAACCAGTCCATTCTAAAGGAAATCAGTCCTGAGTGTTCATTGGAAGGACTGATGCTGAAGCTGAAGCTCCAATACTTTGGCCACCTGATGTGAAGAACAGACTCATTGGAAAAGACCCTGATGCTGGGAAAGATTGAAGGCGGGAGGAGAAGGGGACGACAGGGGATGAGATGGTTGGATGGCATCAACGACTCAATGGACATGAGCTTGAGCAAGCCCTGGGAGTTGGTGATGGACAGGGAGGCCTGGCGTGCTGCAGTGCATGGGGTTGCAAAGAGTCAGACATGACTGAGCGACTGAGCCGCAGACCCGAACTTTGCCCCCTGCCTCGGTGAGTATTCCTGCTCCCTGAACACAGGGACGCTGCTGTCCAGGGTGACCTGCCATGTCCGGGGGCTGGGGGAGGGTGGAGAGTCACTTTCTGGCCCACCCAGCTCAGCCAGACCCCTTTGGGCTGCCTCTGGCCAGGCCGCCGGGTCCTATGGAGGGACAGCAGGCCACCCCAGGCTGGGTCTGCTCCCCACGCGGGACCCCCCAGCCCAGGGGCTGAGTCGCGGGAGCCACTGGCCCTGGGGCCCTGGGCTACAGCCAGGCCCTGTGGCAGCGATGGATTGCGAAGACCGATGACGCTTTGTAAAATAATTTTCTTTTCTTTCTTCTTTTTTTTCCCCCAAAGAAACTGAAGAAACCTGTGGTTTGCATATCTGCTGACCCAGCAGGAGGCTTCCACTGACCCACCCAGGGTCAGGAAGAGGCCTGAGCCAGCATGTGGAAAACACTGCCAGGCAGACCCCAGCCTGTGTGGGGGGAGCGGGTCACAGGTCGGCCGCCGCAGGGCCCCTGGGCACGGGCGTGGGGTGGGGGCAGAGAGACGTGCCCCCTCCCCAGGAGGGTGTCATGGGTCTCCTCCTTGCGTCTGTCTGTCCATCTCCCGGTGCCGTGAGGTCAGGCTCTGCAGTCCTGCCTCCGGGGCCTCGGCCTCCTCACCGGATGCACGGAGGCTCCCGCTCGCCCGGGAAGGGGGTGACCACGCCCAGGGACCAGAGAGTCACTGGAGGGAGCGTGTGACAGATTTCAGCGCCACGTGGCCCCCCGTGGCTCTGCACGAGGACACGACACCCAGAGTTTGTGGTCACCTCGTGCTCATCCTTCCCGCCCTGACTTCTGGAAGCGTCCCACTCTCCTCCCAAATGGGGCTGTCTGGTGATGAGAGGCGAGGGGGCTCCTGGTTGAGGTGGGGGCTTCCCTGGTGGCTCAGCTGGTAAAGAATCCGATTGCAACGTGGGAGACCTGGGTTTGGTCCCTGGATCGGGAAGATCCCCTGGAGAAGGGAAGGGCTACCCACTCCAGTGTCCTGGCTGGAGAATTCCATGGACCGTACAGTCCAGTCCACTGGGAAACAGAGTCGGACACGATGGAGCGCCTTTGGTTTCGCTTCCCCCGTCTCAGCCTCTCCTCGTTTCTCTTTTCCGGTCCCCCTCCTCCACCTACCCCTTCCCCGGGGCAGTCAACCACGCGTCCGCGGGGCTCCGGCTGTCCTGCACCACCTCCCCGGACACACCGAGGCTCTGCCTCTTGTCCCCAGCGCTGACCACAGACCCCGGTGTCCACCTGCCTCCCGGGTGTCCCTCAGAGCCTCAGCTGAGGCGCCAGACGGGCCCCATCCTCCTCCTCACTCATCGTGCGGGGAGTCCAAAGGCTTCAGGGCCCAGACTCTGGAACCTTCCACAGCGTGGTTTTGGAAGAGGCCAGGAGGGTGGGGGTGGGGGGCAGAGGCCAGGGCCGAGGATGAGGAGAAGAGCCCGGCAGGGCTGTGGGGCAGGCGACCAGGGCGTCCCGGGAGGTGGGCTGAGCGCCAGCCGAGGGAGGCGGCTCTGGGCCGGACGTGTGGCTCCCACGTGTGAGCTGTGTGGGTGCTGGGACCCGGAAAGCTGCGGTTTCAGGAGCCCCGGGGCGGCGTGGGGGGGGCATGCAGAAAGGCACTCACCGCACAGATGTTGTCATTAACTGTCGATCTCCTATCGTCTCAGCTGGTAAAGAACCCGCCTGGAATGCAGGAGACCCTAGTTCTATCCCTGGGTCAGGAAGATCCCCTGGAGAAGGAAATGGCAACCCACTCCAGTATTCTTGCCTGGAGAATCCCATGGATGGAGGAACCTGATGTGTTACAGTCCATGGGGTAGCAAAGAGTTGGACATGACTGAGAGACTTCACCTTATTTTTTGAGAGCTCCCGAAGTTGGGTGCTTTTGCACTAGGCCCCTGACTCGAGTCTGGGCCCTGCCCCCCAGACCCCTGCGATGCCTTGCTCTACAGGGCTTGGCTGGCCATGTGTTCTGTCCAAGTGCTCCATGCTGCGCTGTGAGAAGGTTTCAAGCTCTTGGGAATCTGTAGCCACCCCACCTCTCCCCTCCCGCGGGGGCAGGGGGCTGGTGATGGGGAAAGGCTGTGGTCTAGCGGCCCGCCCAGAGCTCATCTCCGCCCCAGGTCGTGCCGTGGGGAGGGCAGGGGGTGGACGAGGAGACTGGGTGGGAGCGGCCTCTGATGGGGCTGGGCAGGCCTGTGGACCAGTCTTTCCCCCACCCCAGGCCTGGGTTTTCCCTCCTTCACGACAGGATCGACCATCTCTGGATATGGCCTAGGTGGATGGTGGACCAATCAGGCTTAAAGGATTGAGGCCCATAGGGCTCCTCTCGGGAGGGACACCATGCCAGCCCCACTCACACACAGCCCCAGCCCCACTCCAAGCAGCTGAGGGTCCTGGAGATTGAAACCCCCCTACACACACACAGTTCTTCATCATCACCTGCTCCCCGATCCTTTTGCGGACACTCAGCTCAGGAAGCTGCAGGTGCCGCCCTGGAGCCTCTCACCAGGGCCTCAAACCCAGAGCAGGATGGACCTTCTAGTGGCTTCTCTGTGCTGTGTCATGAGGAGGCCGGAGGTGGGGCTCGCAGCCTCGACACAGCTAGAGGGGCGGCACCATGCCGGGAAGCTGAGCGGGGCTGGTGGTCTCCCTCTGGCTGGCCTGGGGGCCTTTCAGCCCCTTTTGGGCCCAGTGGTAGCTTGGAAGGTGGTGTCTCCCAACTCCATTCTCGTTTATTCATGGTGCTCAGATTGTCCAGGCCTCCCCCAGTGGTGAGGCTACAACCTTCCACCTCAGGCTTCTGCCTGTTTCCCCCTTGCCGCAAAGGTTATTTTTATATTTCTCCTATCCATCCACAATCTGCAACCCATACACCATTCCATCCGCATACCCACCCACCCACACATACATCCATTTATCCATCCATCCATCCACCCCCCACCCCCCCACCCACCCATTCATCCACCCATCCATCCATCCACCCACCCACCCATCCACCTACCCACTCATCCATCCACCCACCCATTCATCCATCCATCCACCCACCCACTCATCCACCCACCCACTCATCCATCTACCCACCCATTCATCCATCCATCCACCCACCCACTCATCCATCCACCCACCCACTCATCCATCCACCCACCCACTCATCCATCCACCCACCCATTCATCCATCCATCCATCCACCCACCCATCCACCCACCCACTTGTCCATCCATCCACAATCTACAACCCATATACCCCTGTATTCACTTACCCACCTATCCTTCCATCTACCCACCCATCCATCATCCACCCACCCATCCATCCATCCACCCACCAATCCACCCACCAACCCATCCATCCATCTGTCCACTCATCCATCCACCCACCCATCCATCCACCTACCCACCCATCCATCCATCCATCTATCCACAATCTACAACCCATATACCCCTGTATTCACTTCCCCACCCATCCTTCCATCCATCCACCCGTCCATCCGTCCGTCCATCCATCCATGTGTCGCGCCATCTGTCCGTCCACGGCACTCGTTTGCGTGCGTGCATGCACTGGCCAGTCCCGCAGCCTTACTCTCTCCCATTCTTCCTCAGGTGCACACCCTCTCACCATCCAACCCCTCACCATCTGCACTCACCTGTCTACCCGTCTGCCCATCCACCCACCCATTCATCCGTGTGGATCCACTGAACACCTACTTGCTCCATCCCAGGCCTCGTGGGTCCCAGGCACTCCGACATTCCCCAGATTGCCCATATTTAATATTAGATCAAAGCATCCGGCCTGCTCATCATGTCTTGTGCTTTGAGGATCCTGATCGATGTCCAGATGTCTGGAGAGCAGCCTTATGGTGTTATGTGTGAAGTGGAATTTCCAGCGGGGCACAGGCTAGAAGGGTGTGTCCATTCCCCTGATGGAATCAGCTACTGTGGGGGGAGGGAAAGGTGCCACCCTAGAATTCTGGAATGGAAATGGAATTTGTCATGGAGAGAGCCCAAAGTGGACTGTTTCTTGGCACAGACGAGCTGTTGCCGCTCTGTCCTAGGGCTTCCCTCTGTGCCCCTGCAGCCCCTGGGGCGGGGCCGGGGGTGTCGATACGGTCATGGCCACTCCATCGTGTGCCTTGAGGGGAGGGGTGCTGTCCTCCTGACCACTGACCTCAGTGCGCCTAGGAGGCAGGTTGTGCCCCGAGGGGCCCAGAGGAGCGTGTAAAGGAGGGTCCTCCCCCACCGTCTCCCCAGATTTGGAGGCAATTTGGGGGGAGCAGAAGGTGAGAGGGGCTTGCATTTAATGGGGAGGACTCACTGGTGGGGAGGGCAGTGCAGAGCTGCTGGCCTGGAGTGCGAACGGGGCTGGGGGAGGAGCAAGGGCTGCAGCCTCGTGCACTACCCCGGGGTGGGGCCCCTGCCCGTGTGTCACCCAGGAGCCGCCAGAGTCAAGTTCTGAGGACCCGGGGGAGGCGGGGGCAAGCCTCGCCCCAACATGCCACCGATGAGCTCCTTCAAGGGAAAGAGACCGGGTGCGTCCTCATCCTCGGCGGCCTTGACCTGAATCTCTGCTCAACCGAGGCCCCGCCCCAGGGTTTGCATAATTAGTATCTCCTAACCTAATTACAGAACTTCCTGCTAATTCCCAGGGTGTACTTGAGTGCAATCTGCAGCCCTCCTTCACGTGCATGCTGGAGAAGGAGGCAGAGAGTATTGCTTGGAAGTCAGACCCACTGCCTTAAATCTTTGTGCTGCTGCTTGCAGGCTTAACCTCTCCGAGTCTCATTTCAGGGATTCTAAAATGGGGGTAGGGATGTTATTGACCCTGTAGGGTGTAGCAGAGTGGTTGAGAGAACATGCCTTTCCTTCCCCAGCCACAGGTATTACTGGCCTGGAGGAGGGGCTCTGGGGGGTGCCTCTCCCCCTTCCCTCCCTCCTCTTCCCCTCCCCTCCCCACCCTCCCCCTCCCCCGCTGGTGGAAGCAGACAGCTTTCCCAGAACACTTGCCGGCTGGAAAGGGCTCAGCCTCTTGCATTCTTGTATGAGAGTCTTAAATATAGGCTAAGACAATTAGGACAATCCTGCAGATGAATTTTGAGAAATCGGTCTGGCCGCAGAGTGGGTGAAGAGAGCCAGCCGCCTGCCCGCCTGCCAACCTGTTTTGCGGAGGAAACGGGATAACATCGCCCTGATTTATTGCCTTATTTACTGAGCAAACCCCTGCACCCAGGCCAGCCCTGTGGGGCAGCGGTCCAGGCTCACAAGGAGAGGGGGGTGACTCAGGGCCCGCAAGGTTCCTCCCGGGTCTGGGCAGGGGGGCCGCAGATCTCAGGTTGCTTTGTCATCCTGCCGCCCACCTCTCCCAGGCCCCAGCTGGCCCATCGTGTCCTGGGGGCCGCCAGCCCCACCCATCCCTGTCCCCCGATGGCCCACCTGTCCCCGTGTCTCAGGTGCTGGGACCCTGCGGGGGCCTCACCCTGCCGCCCCATCCCTTCGGCCACGAGCTCACCCCAGCCTCCCCGGCAGGAGCTTCTGCTGGCCCACACAGCCCTCCTGGGAGGAGGTTGCCCCTCCGCAACCCCGCGTGAGCCGCACAGCTGTCCTGTGCTGTCTGTGTCTTCCCCAGGCTTTGGAGGTCTCTCGCCCCGCCCCTGGGCTCTGCCTGGGACAGGCTCAGGATCCAAACCCTTCGCGACACGGACGTTCGGCTGACTCTCCTGCAGAACACAGCACGCGCCAGGTGCCGTTCCAGAAGTTTCTACGTGTGTTAGCTCACTCACTCCTGGGACAGCCACACTGGAGGCACCCTGACAACCCCCCTGCTTTGCAGACGGAGAGCCTGGCACATGGAGCGTGAGAGCCTCACAGTGACGGGAGGGACAGGAGGCGGGAGGACGCTCCCTGCGGCATCTCTGCCCAGCACGAGCCCGTGGGGAGGATGGGGTGGTCCCTGCTCGCCCCGCTCCCCACCACCTCCAGGGTCAGCTGCCCCATCCCTGCCGATCTGCCCCGTTCAGGGACGTGGCTCTCAGCCCCCTTCTGTCCACCGCTCCTGCCTTTTCGTCTACAGATGTGGCCTGGTTACTGCCCCCGTGGGGCCCGTGGCTCCTTCTGGCGTCCGAGCTCCTCCCTGTCTGTGGCTGCTCGCCTGTCACAGTGGTTGAGAGGGGGTCCCCAGAGATGGGTGCCCGTCTTGAGCGCTGGAACCTCAGAACGCAATCGTATTTGAAAAAGGGGTCCTTGCTGAGAGGTAAGCAGTTGCGGATCACTAGATGAGGTTGTCCTGAATCAGCTGGGTGCCCCCCAAACCCAACAGCCACCGTCCTTGTGAGAGACACAGAAGACGGAGGGGCCCTGTGACGACAGAGCAGAGGCTGGGTGGATGTGACCACAAGCCCAGGAGCTCCTGGACCCCCAGGAGCTGGGAGAGGCTGGAGGGTCCTCCCCTAGAGCTTCTGGAAGGAGTCCTGCCGCCTTGATCTGGATGTTTGGGGCCAGAAATGTAAGAAGATAAATTTCTGTTGCTACAAGTCACCCAGTTGGTGGTAATCTGTACGGCAGTGGGAAGACACTCGTGCCTTCCTGGGGCGGGGCGGGGGGTGATGCCCTATTGCCTCCACTTTGCAGATCCAAGACTGGACGTCGTTTTCCGAGGACAATGGGCTCCAATATGACTGAGCCTTCCTCTCGCCCTGGGGTACCTCGAGGCAGGGTTTGGGGAGCACATGGGGACACAGCCCTGGGCACCTTCTCAGCCCCTCGAGGGCCGCCTTCTCTCTCAGCTGGCACCCTGCCTGTGCCAGGCGGCCCCCACAACCATCCATGTTGATGCAACCGCCACTTCAAACGCTGGGGGCTGGGTCCTGGGTGGCTAGGTGATGTGAATGCAGATAGCAGGGGTTGGCGCCCAGCGGGGAATGGTCAGGAGACAGAGGGGTTTGGGCAGCGCCCCCTCCACGGACCAGCCCGTGTGAGGTTCCTCCGTGTAAACCATCCTGAGACACCCCCTTGTGCCGACCAAGCACGACAGCTTGCCTCTTCCTGCTCACAGTCTGGTGGCAGCCAGCGTGGGGGCGTCTCTCCCCAAGCCCCTTTCCTGGTCTGCTTCCCGTCCCCTGACAACCCCCTCCTGGCCTTGTCCCTCTCATGAGAAGCAGCGGCAGCTTCACCCTTGCCTCAGGCTCCACTCTCCGGAGGGCCTGGCTGAGACGGGCAGCCGCACATCCTGAGCCCCTCCACCTGCCCATGGTCCCCCCTCCCGCCATGTGCTCCTGACTCCTCACCAGCCTCATCCTTCTACCGAAATTTGCCCCTGGCACTCTGAAGGTGGCAGAAAAGCAGGCCGAGACAGCCCTCTCTCTGAGTCAGCCAGCAGCGGCCAAGATCCCCTTCAGGTGCTCATTCATCCCTTCCTCAATCTGGGCTGGCTTGGGAGTTCTGGGAAGTTAGAAGGGCCAGGGGTTTACTGGGTGATGCTTGTAAAAGACAATGGGGCAGGCAGGGCCTGTGGACGGCGGTGCTGGGCTGGCCCCTGCGAACGGGGAGGCAGAGGACGGACAAGGACCGAGGGCCTGGGGCTACGGGGAGGCTTGGGGAGGGTCCCAGCCGGCCCACAGCGGCTCCCGGGGCAAGGCTGCTGCAGAGATGGCTGCGAGGGTCAGCGACGGCGAGCCCGGCCCCGCCGTGCCTGACCGCTGCCGGGCCGCCGGGGCTGTCACAGCCTCAACTCAGAAGCAGGTGCCGTGGCTGTGTTTCTGTGTGTGTGCGTGCGTGTCCGGTGGGGTGTCTTGAGGGAGATCCGAGTTCTCTTCCATCACTGTCCATAAATGTGGATCAACTGTGTGCCTGGCCCGAGGGGCACCCACAAGCATCAGACCCCTCCGCAGTCCAGATGGGCACCAGAGGGGAGAAAGGCAATTCAGGGTCCAGCGATGTGGCTCCAGGAACCACCGGCCCAGGACTCCGGCACCTTCTGTGCTCCCAGGGGGATCCCATGATCCCGACCCCCTCCCATGCCCCCGTCCTGCCCCCACCAATGCTCAGCTGGACCCTTTCCCTCGCCTCAGCGCCTGCAGCGTCCTCAGGGACTCTGAGCTCTCAGAGGCTCAGGTTGCCATGGTCACCAGACTCTCCTCTCCCCAGGACCTACTTATTTCTGATTCAGCACACAGCGGGGTGGGCTCGGGGGACCCTCGGTGTCCCTGCCACGCTGGGGGCCGTGGGGGAGGTCACGTGGACACGAGGTTCCCCTGCCGACTGAGCCCTCACTGGCCAAAGTGAGCCGGAGGCCGGGGGAAGGTTCTGGTCTTCCTTGTTGGTGGGACTTCAGGCTAGAGCTGGCAGCTGAGACGTCAATGAGGTTCTGTTAGCTGACTCGATGTGGGGACAAGGATGAAGCCCCACGCCAAGTTCAAGCTGACCAGCCTGCCCCTCCCCCCATGCAGGCTCCTTGGCTGTAGACCCCTGGGATGGCCAGGGAGACCCCCGGATCTCCCTAACACCCCGATCTGTGGCTCTCCTCTGCATCCCAGGGGGTCCTGTCGGGATCCTGGGGACGGGGTATCCTGCTCAGCTTCTCAGCTCTCCCTAGAGGCTTCTCCCGAAGCCCCGTCACATGTCCAGCGGGGATTTTACCACCAATGTGACAAAGTCCCCATCACATTGCTCCGCTTCAGAGCAATCTGACATTTTGAGAGAATTAAGGAAATGAATGTCAGCAGAGCGCTTGGCCGTGGAAATCATCACTGTCTTCCCACAAGTGTGATTGTGTGGGGCTCGCTGGGTTTAACTGGCCTGCGGCATGCTGGTGCCCTGGGCAGGCTTCTCGGCCCTGCGGGGGGCCAGCCCCCAGCCCCTGGGGTCAGGCACAGCCATGAGCCCATCCAGTCTGGACACCGCTCGTGACAGGGAGGAAGAAGACAGGGACAGAGACGCGAGCCCGCTGTCCTCGCCACCGGTGGCTCTTCTTGGTGACACATGGATTTACCTTGCTAAATCCCTCCCCGCCTCCCCAGGGCAGCTCCAGGGGGCAGGGACTTGTCAGGTCAGCTCGCTCCCAGTTCCCCAGAACCTGGATGGGGCCTAGCCCACAGTGGAAGCTCGACATTTGTTCAATAAATGGATGGATGGATGCATGAGCAGATGGATGGATGCATGAGTGGGTGGATGATGGGTGGATGATAGACGTTGGATGAGTGGTGGATGAATGATGGCTGCTGGCTGCCTGGATGCCTGGGTGGGCAGGTGTGGGGGGGGTGGGTGGATGGATGGTTGAGAGAAGGGGGTGGATGATGGACGAGTGTGTAAGTGGATGAATGGGCAGATGGGTTAGTGGATACGGGCTTCCTAGGTGGTTCCGGGGTAAAGAATCCACCTGCCAATGCAGGAGACGCAGGAGACACGGGTTCCATCCCTGGGTCGGGAAGATCCCCTGGAGGAGGGCATGGCAACGCACTCCAGTATTCTTGCCTGGGAAATCCCACGGACAGAGGAGCCTGGTGGGCTCCAGTCCATGGGGTCTCAGAGTCCGACATGACCGAGAGACTAAGCCTGCATGCACACACGGGTCAGTGGGTGAGCAGGTGGACGGAGGGGTGGGTGGGTGATGGATGTTCCCCAAGTGCCAGGCCCTGCTCCCCCGTTCCTCACCAGCTGCTGGAGGAGGTGGCTTTGTCATCCACTCCCTGCCTGCGTGTGATGCGTATTTCACAGTTAGCCCCAGACTTGCTCTGAGGAGGTGGACCACTGCCGAAGGGCACATGCGGTAATGTGTCCACTTACTGTGGAGTCCTGAGGGCACCACGAGGGCTCAGAGCCAGGGCCAGGCCTCTGGCTAGTCCCTGTGGCCTCAGCCAAGCCTGACCCACTGGCACATCTTCCCTCCTTCCCGGGCGGGGTCCCTGTTCCCGGCCAGCTTTGGGCTGGGGCCTTCACAGTTCAGCCTTTGACATCAGCTGTGGGCTTTGGGCAGCCCCTGAGAGGAAAGTTCATGGTCAACTTTGCGGTTAAGAACGAGTCCTTTCCTACTCTCCCCTAAACCTGAGCCAGCGTGGGGGGCAGGGACAGGAGCCAGGCTACCCCCCTGAACAGAAAGAATGCTGATATGGGGGTGCCCCTCCCTCTCCCTGCGCTCCTTCCCCACCTGGCGCACTCTCCCCCAGCAGACTCCTACACATATGTCAAAACTCAGAAGGCCACTCAGATCCAGAGTGGGGACCGAGTCTTTTCTCCCTTCCTGTCCCCACACGGGTCAGACCCTTGGGGGTGACTCACCGAAGACAGTCTCCTGCTTACTGATGAGGAAACTGAGGCCACAACGAGACCCCGGGCCCAGGCCTCACAGGCCCTGACGGCCAGTCCTGACCCTGAGCCTGCCGTGGTCTCTGCCTCCTGTGATGGCCAGGTTTCTGGGTCCACTCGGCCAGCCCACAGTCCCTAGTGATTCAAACCCTCATCCAGGTGTTGCTGTGAAGGTATTTCATAAGGGCATTCACTTCTACCCCTTTCAAGTGATCGGGTGAGGCCCACCCACCCTGGGGTGGGCTGCCTGCTTTACGCCATCGACGGCTCCGAAAGCTAAGCTCATCCAGACACCCCCACAGACACACACACAGTCGTGTTGACCGAACAGCCGGCCTCCGATCAGATTGACACGTGAGGAACCACCACACTTATAAGCGCGAGTTTGGAGCCGTGGCCCCAGTTTGGTCCTCACGCTCCAGGCCTGGGCCCAGTTCCTTCACCTCGCTGCACAGGGAGGAACGGCCACGGGGCTGCAACACAGGCCCCAGCACCCCGGAGCTCTCTCTGGGAAGACGGCGGCAGCTGCTCTGATGGTGACGGGATGCTGAGGCCCAGAGAGGGCAGGCACTCCCCCAAGGTCGCACAGCAGGCCCTGCAGCAGCGACTCACGCAGTTAGCTCTCCGTCAGCTGGGCTGGGAGGATCACCGGTCCCCAGTGCTTCCCTGGTCCCTGGGCCCCAGCGTAGGGTGGCGGTGTTATCATCACAGGGGCCTCTGTTTTTGACCTCAGCAGCACCATACCTGACACTTTCTTTCATCTTCTCAATTGCCTCTCCCAACAACCCGGGAGGCAGGGATGATCCCATTTCACAGATGGGGAGACTGAGGTACATAGGGTGGGAGGGATTCACCCAGGGTCCCAGCAACCCTTGAGTACAGACCCAGCCTCGATGGAGTCACAGGTCAGTCATATTTTCTGCCCCCTGGCCACCCCTGTCAGCCTCCTCCCTCCTGAGTCTTGTGGGGAGAAAGGGGGTCTGGGGGGTCTCTGTTTAAGGTGCCTCTGTGTCTGCAGGGTGTGTGTGCGTGCGAGTGCGTATGCATGTGTGCGTGTGCACACGTGTGCACGCCCGTGTGATCAGGGCAGCGACGGAATGACCCCTCTAAGCCCTGAGCCCACCGTGAATCCGTAGTTGGTTGTTTTGACCCAAACTTGAACTCCACACACTTGAACGCCACGCCACGGTTCACTGGCGGCCTTGGTTTCAAAGAAGTTTCCCGACTGAACAAAAACGAAAAGCCAACAAACAAACTTGAAAGAGCGGAGAAAAGGCCACGGGCGGCCGTGGCGGGCGCAGGGCCAGATCAGAGCAGATGGTGCAGAGTCGCATGCGGGGCGCCGAGCAGGAGCTGTGGCAGGTCCGGGAGGTGAGCGCGGGGCGCCTGCCTCGGCCTGTGGACTCACTCCGTCCGGGCGGATCCAGGGTCCTCCTGGGCCTGGCACAGAAGCCAGAGCCCGGCCCTCCCCATAAGCCGACTCACCCTCCCGACCCCCCAGCAGCCCTGTGGAGGGGTCCAGGCCCTCCTGCAGCGATGGGAGAGGGAGCAGCCCCCAGGGCTGAGCTGGAATCTGACCCAGCACTGACTCCAGGCTGGGCACTGCCCCTCACTGCCCGCCCCGACCCCGGGCATGTCCTGGCTGCTCCTGCCCTCCTGCACGCGCCTTTGCTCAGCCTGCTCGCTCCAATTGAGAGACTGAGACTGTTTCCTCCGCCTCCCTTGTCTCCGTTGAGCCCCCACAGCAAGGGAGATGCTGACCGCCCCGGGGGGCCCTTGAGGGGTCAGGACGAGAACGCAGGCCGGGCCCGGAGTGAGGCCCACACGAGGGCGGCCGTTGGGCTCACACTGCCCACCTCGGTCCCCCCATGCGGGGGGTGGGAAGCAAGGGGTTCAGCCCTGCACTTCCTTCCCTCAGCGCTGTCTCCTCTTTCTCTCAGGGCCCCGGGGCCGGACGGAGCATCTCCGCAGCCCTGAGGAGTGTATGCCTGGATTTTTAAGTCCAGACTGGGTTTAATTCCCTGCCCTTTGGGCCTGAGTGGGGGTGGGGGCAGTCAGCGGGTAGGTTCCCATAGGCTCCATCAGCCTGCTTATTGAGCCTCTCTGCCCCGGGACCCTCCTGGGCTCCTATTCGGGGGCAGGGGTTCTGGTCCCAGGAAGGGAGGGGTGGGCAGGAATGAGTGGCCCCCCCAGTCTCTGATCTCAGCCAAGCTTGACTGCTGCGGCTGGGCCAGGCTCCACGAGCTGTCGGGTCATGATCGGGGGCCTGGTGGGGGGGACTGATGGGAGGGAACTTTCCAGAGGCTGGCCCCACCTCAGAGAAACCCCTGCTGGGGCCCCCACCCTGGGCCTCAGGGCTCTGCTCCTAGGGCGGCTGTGTGGCCATTACTGTCCCTGCCTCTAGAGCCTCTGGGGAAGGATTTGTTCAGCCAGGACCTTGCTGAGGGCCTCCTGCGTGCGGGGGGAGCCAGACAAGGTGACCACACTGTGGGGTCCCTGCTGGGCACAACGGGCCCTGAGGCCGGATGCATGGGGAGACCCCTGGTCCCCCACCTCCCTCAAGGTTGTATTGAGACTGGGTCTTAAAGGCAAAGCTGACATTTCACATCGGGAGGGGAGGCAGGGGGAGGGGAGGAGTTGGGGGAGTGGAGGGGGAGGAGGGGGAGGGGAGGAGGGAGGGGGAGGAGGAGGGGGAGGGGAGGAGGGAGGGGGAGGAGGAGGGGGAGGGGAGGAGGGAGGGGGAGGAGGAGGGGGAGGGGAGGAGGGGGGAAGGGAGGGGGAAGATGCTACAACAGAGGAATAGCATCCACAGCAGCTTCGTGGTTTTATCCACAAACAGATAAAATTTGGATCCCCAGCCACTGCAGGTCCCTGGACCGGCGCGGCCAGAGCTGCACTTTAGGAAACCCTGCAGGTTCTCATCCGAGTGACACCGACGGTCGAATGTCCCAGGCGGCCACCCCGCCTCCTCTTGGGCCCCACCTCCGTGTCCCCAACCCCGGGCTCCCAGCAGTGCCCACTGCGCACTGGCCTCCCCCGGACTTGGTCAGCCCCTCTCCTGCTCTCTCAGAAGACTCGGGCAGGCGGCCCCTGAAAGGAGGTGTCCGGCCGGGCGCTGGCCACCTTCTCGGAGACCCCACCACGCCCCTCCTTCTCTCAGACCTCAGACTCACTGTCCAGGGAGCCTGGACATCCAGGGACGCCTCATTGTCCAATGCTCCATGGTGGCTCCCGACTCGGGCTGGGGAATCTCTGGGGCCCGGGGAGGTCGTGAGAGCTCAGGCTGCCAGCCCCCCACCCCAGGAGGAGACCCCCACACCCCGTGCTGGGCGGCAGTCTTCCTGGCGGGGCTGGGCCCTCGGATTCCTATAGCCAGCTGGGCTGTCTGCTGGCTCACAAGCAGGGCTCGAGGCAGAGCGGCGGTGACTGAGGCGGGGTGACCGCCTGGCCTGGGGCCCTGGGGGAGGGCAGACACTGGCGGACCCAGGCAGGGGACAGGGGCTGTGCTGGGGGGAGGCTGGCTGAGGACTGTCGGGAGAGCTCTTTCCATTTCTGCGCCTGGAGCAGGAGGTGGCCTCTGCCTTCGGAGCAGCAGACAGGCCTCCGAGGACCTGGACTCAGATTTCTCCCTCCCTGGGGCAGGGACGAGGAGGTGCTTTTGAAAATCTGTTTTCAGAGCCATTTACACAGGCTCTCTGGCCCTCATTTCCAGAAGGTTCCGCAGTTGAGTGAGGCTGTAATCTCTACGCGGAAGTCAGTTCAACAAAGTATGTGCATCCTGGGCCCTCTCATTCTCGTCAGGCGGCCTCGGGCATCCCGCCGACACCTAGGCCTCCTTCCTGCCTGCAGGCCTTTCCTGGTCTGTGTCTCTCCACCGGCAAAGCATCTCTGATCTGTCTGTCTACACCCGTAAGGCCTCCCTCAGACCAGCCCCTGGTCCAGGCAGGGCCGGAGCCTCCTTCCTGGGGCTCTTGCTGGGGTGGTCTGGTCAGCACCACTGAAGTCGGGGTCTGGGCACTGGCCTCTGACTGTGAGCCGGGCCCGAGCTCGGGGTCCCAGGAGGACCCAGTGCTTGGATGCAGTTTTCAGACAGAAGCCTCACGACCGAGGACCAGACGCTCCTGATCACCCGCCAGGTCAGCACACGCCCCTTGAACGCTACCTTATCTTTCATTTCATTGAAACGACAGTGTTAAGTGCATCATTCAAAAAGCCAGATCATTCTTCGAAGTCTATCATAAAAGCCATCTGTCTCTGGGCCTCCCCTGCTTTGATTCCCCCTCTGAGAAAGCTTTTAACTTTTCATCGGTTTTGGTTTTGGTTTGGCTCTCTGGGTTGGGCACGTCCTCCCTTGTAAATGACGTGTTATCTTGTGTGTTGATTTTTCAGGGTAGACACCACCCTTTCACTTTGATGGTGACAGACACTCGCTGAATTCTCTCAGGCCACCCCCCTCCAACCACACACCTCACTCCCCGTAGAGGGGAACTGCATTGGGAATTAAGTCACTATGCAGTATTAATCAGTTCCTCAACCTATGGATAGGTTTCCCTGATGGCTCAGAGGGTAAAGCGTCTGCCTGCAATGAAGGAGACCTGGGTTTGATCCCTGGGTCAGAAAGATCCCTGGGTCAGAAAGATCCCCTGGAGAAGGAAATGGCAACACACTCCAGTACTCTTGCCTGGAAAATCCCATGGACAGAGAAGCCTGGTAGACTACAGTCAATGGGATTGCAAAAAGCTGGACATGACTGAGCGACTTCACTTTCTTTCTTTCTTTCAACACATGGATTAGATGTTTTAAATGAGACTCATCAATCCATCTCCAATACTTTGGCCACCTGATGAGAAGAGCTGACTCATTGGAAAAGATCCTGATGCCAGGAAAGATTGAAGGCAGGAGAAGGGGACGACAGAAGATGAGATGGTTGGCTGGCATCACCGACTCGATGGACATGAGTTTGAGCAAGCTCCAGGAGTTAATGATGGACAGGGAGGTCTGGTGTGCTGCAGTCCATGGGGTCACAAAGAGTCGGACATGACTGAGGGGCTGAACAACAACAACATCAATCCATCAATCTCTAGTCCCACGCTGTGTCTCATCGGTACTTTTCCCGGTCTCCCTGAGGTGAGCTCTTTGGGGGCTACATTCTACATTTTCTTGTATTTCCAGCACAAATTCTTCCCCTGAACTTTTTACAAAAGCCTGTGAAAACTCATTCTCCTCTGTGTCCCCTGCAGCGGGTGGCTGGTCCAGCCCAGTCTCCTCCATGGAGATGCCAGCCTGAAGCCGTCTTTGCTCTCTGCTCAGTCTCTCTCCTGGATGTGTGCGTGGTAGGTTGCTTCGGTCATGTCCAACTCTCCTCGACCCCATGGACTGCAGCCCACCAGGCTCCTCTGTCCATGGCAATTCTCCAGGCGAGAATACTGGAGTGGGTTGCCGTGCCCTCCTCCAGGGGATCTTCCCGATTCAGGGATTAAACCTGTGTCTCTTGTGTCTCCTGCTCCGAAGGCGGGTTCTTCACCACTAGCTCCGCCCATGTCTTCCTGCAGCTGGTTTCACTCTCTCCTCCTGTGCAGCAGGTCCTCCAGGAGGTCCTGGCTGGGGACTCGGAGGCTGTGCGCTTCCTAAGCGATACAGGGCCCCGTCTGTCCCCGTCTCTGGGTGGCGGCCGGTCGGGCTGTGGAATCTGGGTGCGAGTGAACTTTCTTGGCCATGGATGCTCCAACCTCTCCCAGCCTCCAGGACGCAGCAGAGAAGGTTGAATACGTTCTGCGTCCTGATCTTCTGTGGCCTGTTTCTGCTCCCCTCCCCAAGGAAACCTTACTTCCCGTGCAGGGAAGCTGCACTGGGCTGCATTTAGTGGCTCCGCTCTGCGCCCGTGCAAGGTCCTTGGAGGCTCCGGGAGCTGGATGGAAGGTCTTCACTCTGGGACAGAAGTCTGCCTCCCTCCCTGGCTCACCCCGGCTTGTGCTCTGGGGCTGCTCCCCCAGCGCTCTTGTCTCACGTCCTGCCCATCTTCTCTCTGAATCCTTGCTCTCCCTCACCCCCGTGTCCTCATCATTAGCTTCTCAGTCCTCCACCGTCAGCTAATTAGTGTGCAGCAATTTTTCCTTTTTGCTGAATGCTCACTTTTATGGGGCCATGCTCTTATTTTTGTGAATGCATTATCTTTCCTCATCTCTTTGAGCCTCTCTCTCTATTTTTCTGGGAGTTTTCCCCCCGTCTCTGTTTATTCCCAGTTCTCTTTTTCCGTTTGAGTCTGCATTTCTGTCTTTCGTGTTGGATGCCTTCTCAATGTTGGTGACCCAGGGTGTGTCGCCGTCCATCGTATGTGGGTCAGGTTCCGTGAGCGGCACCCCCACTCACTGCCACCCAGGGCAGAGCCTGGCGCAGCAGGCTGTCTGCTCCTGGTGCTGCCCTCCCCCCACTGGCAGAGTCCGAGCAGGGGGTGCTTGTGACAGCGTTGTCTGTGACTCTGAAAACCTGGACAAACCTACACGTGCTGATCCGGGACATCCACTGCACGTGGCTGGTCCAGCCTTCCGGGGAACACTGTATGCTCTGCAGTGATGGGCAGGGCTGTGTCCACCGCTCCCGAGGTCCATCCAAGACACAGGGGCAGCTCACAGATCACCAGGTAGAGCTTGAGTCTTTATGCAGAGAGACCTGTGTGTGCGTTCAGAAGTCAATGTCTGGAAGGACATTTAACAAAAAGTCACCAGAGATTCTTATTTCTGGGTGATGAGATTTGGAGTGATTTCCTTTTTCTTGTGTTTTTCTACCTTGTCTGAATTTTAACTGCAAGTGTGGAGAAGGCAATGGCATCCCACTCCAGAACTCTTGCCTGGAAAATCCCATGGACGGAGGAGCCTGGTGGGCTGCAGTCCATGGGGTCACGAAGAGTCGGACACGACTGAGCGACTTCACTTTCACTTTTCACTTTCATGCATTGGAGAAGGAAATGGCAAGCCACTCCAGTGTTCTTGCCTGGAGAATCCCAGGGACGGGGGAGCCTGGTGGGCTATGGGGTCGCACAGAGTCGGACACGACTGAAGCGACTTAGCAGCAGCAGTGGATTGCCTTTATAGTCATCTTCATCTCGGAGAACGAAAATCACTCGCCAGAATAGTTCTCTAGCTGCTTAAAAGCCGGTGCCGGCTCCCCACAGCTCACAAGCAGCGTGGCCCAGCGTCTGGATGAGACGCCCCAGCTTTCTGGAGCTGCGTGGTGCTTCCTCCCCATCACGCCATGGTCAGGCCACCATGTCCTTGCCCTGCCCCCGCCCGGCCGCACGTTCCCAGGGCCCCGCCGTGGCTGTTCCTGCTGCTTTGTGGCCTTGCCAGGGCCGAGTGCCGGCCGTCAGCACTGCCCTGGGGCTCCCTCAGGTCAGCCCGCCTGTGTGGCCCAGTTTGGGGTCTTCACAGGCACCCATCCCTGCTTTCCTGCACTGTGAACGGGTTCTGGTGTATCTTAGATTTCTCAGATCTTTTCTATGGGCTGGAGGCAGGACAATGAGTGTAGAGAGATCACAGGTGACTTATCCACTGATGTTCCCCTCCCAGGGGCCCAGCATGGTGCCCAGGACATAGCGGACAGGGAGATCCTGAAGAATCAGTGAATGCGGACAGAGCGAATTTGAGGGCGGGGACAAGGAGAATGAACGTGTAAGCTAGAATTCTCGATTCTATTCTCTTGTAAGAGATAAAATGAGAAGGTACTGGAATAGCCGTGATCCAATTTAAGTAAATGTGAAAAATCACTTTACAGCCGAGTTAAGAATGGTTTATTTAACCCAGAAATTGGTGTTTTCCTTAACAAGTCAGTAAACAGTGGCTTTGCAAAGTGGGGCTCGTGGCTCAGCCCTCGGGTGTTAAAGCCTGTGTGTGTCTATAAATATCTGCTCAATTGTTAAAAGTCAGGTTTAAACCTAGGGATGAATCAATGTAGTGTTTACTTTTCTCTTTTTTGTGATAAGCTGGATAATTGGGGGCTTATTTGCTTTGGAATGACTCAGGCTATTCCGTCTGTGGCCTGGGAGTGAAAGGTCTCTCTTCTAAGGCATGCAATTTGCACTCTGCGCTGGGGACAGCAGGCTGGTTGAATGACAAATGCTATTAGGAATCGGAGTTCACTGATTTTTTTCTTCAGATTTAAGTGCCTGTGTCTGCTCCGGGAGGGCCCTCTCTGCAGCCGTAACACACGCCCTCTGAGCTCCCCACGGAGCAGCATTGAGGCTGTTGTGGCCGGAGGCTGGGTGGTCCCCGGGTCCCCGTCGCGGTGGGTCACAGCCCAGCAGGGCCGGCAGGGGAATGGTGACAGCGGTGCCCAGGGTTCCTGAGGTTGGGTGGATTTGCACTCCAGGAGAAGAGTGTGCAGGGAAGGGGTGCATCCTGCGGGGAGGAGGAGGGCCGGAGGGGAAGCCAAGGCTGCTCTCGGCCCCTCTTTGCTGTGGGGAGTGGGAACTTGAGCAATCTCCCAGGAGGGCCAGGGGTGAGGGGCCTTTAGGCCTCAGAGGGCCCCGGGAGGGCCTGTGGGCCTGTGGTCCCCGTCCTCCTGGGCCCCGGGAGGGCCTGAGGGCCTGTGGTGGGAGGGCCTGAGGGCCTGTGGTCCCCGTCCTCCTGGGCCCCGGGAGGGCCTGAGGGCCTGTGGTCCCCGTCCTCCTGGGTCCCAGGCAGAGATCCAGGACACAGTGGAGCCAGTGGAGCCAGTAATGGAGCCAAAATGGAGTGTTTCTTCTCAAGGGCGAAGCAGCCCATTTTTCTCCATCCCCAAGGCTGACAGCGTGGAATGTGCTCTGGGCACCGAGCTCGGATGATGGAAGAGGCTGGCACCATTGGACAGACAGCCCGCCGCCTGGGAGCCTGCCGGCCGCAGGAGGGGCACAGGGTGGGGTGCACCGAGGCCCTTCCATCCGTCCGTCTGGGGCACTGCATCCCCAGGTGAGCGCAGGCAGGAATGCCCGCCCCAAGCCCGCCCGCAGCTGCTGGTTCCCCGGAGGTGGGACTGGGAACCTGCGTGTTGCTGGGGCCTGGTCGCCCAGGTGACACCCTGTCCGAGTACCTGGGCTGCAGAGTCACCCCCGGCCAAGGCCTGCTTCTGTCACCAGGCAGAGAGCGCTTGCGGCTTCCGGCAGAGGTGGAGGGCTGCCGGCCAGAGGGCTGAGGTCCCTGCTGGCCAGTGGGAGACCCAGCAAACGGGGGTGGGGAGGGGCGAGGAGAGGACCACCCTGCTAGGCAGAGGCTCGGGGTCGGGGCTGGGTGCAGAGTCAGGTGAGCGGGGGCAGAGAATCAGGGTGCTGGCTGTGTAGAGGATTGAGGCACATCTGCTGGGCTTTGGCCCACACTCCTCGTGGGGTGAGTGAATGATCCAGGGCTTCTAGGAGGGGTCTTAGGCCGGAGATGGGCTCTGAGGCTCAGCAGAGCTCAGGGAGTGGAGGTTGGGAGAGAGGACTGTCCTTGGTGTATCTCCCACCCCGGTAGGCAGACCCTGAGGACGCACCGGCTCCTCCTGGTCACGGGCGTGGGGAGCAGCCTCCTGCACTGGGCGCTGGGCAGGGTGGGAGCTGTGTGCAGAGGCGGTGGAGCTGCGGGGTTGGGGTGGGGCTGGGCACACCCCGTCCCTCTGTGCATCCTTCCCTTTGCGGGGGGGGTGCCCTCCCTTGGGGGGTTGCCCTCCCTGACCCAGCCACCCCCTGCTGGACTCAAGGCTCCAGAATCAGCGTTGCCCTGTGTGGGTTAGCTCCGGTTGCAGTGATGCTGCGTAACGAACCATCCAAACTCTGCAGCTTACTGCAGACAGTGTGAGCCTCTCGCTTACCAGCCTGCGCTGGGCCAGGGCTTGGCGGCTCCCAGCTGAGCACGTGCAGGGCTCCGGGCCGTGGGCTCCACGTCCACTCTATGCTCTGCCTCCCTCCCCGTCCAGCCTGGTCGTGCTCTCCCCTCTGTGGGTTGCAGCTGGGGTCAGATGACGCTCCCGACAGATAAACCCCGGGGGGGCCTCTTGAGGCTCAGGATCAGTATGCACACTCCCCTCTCCGCCGCCCTCCATCGGCCAGGCTAGGGCGGAAGGGTGCTTGCCACACGGTGGTGGCCATCTATATTCACCTGCCTCCTCTAGGAAGGGCCTCCAGGGTCCCCAAGATCGCGACAGACCCTCCCTCTGATGGCGTGTTGCAGCCCTGCGTGGGGTGCTCACGGCCGTCTGTCTGTCCACAAGCCGGATGTCCCGAGGGCAGGGGTCACCGTGTTCCACCGTGGACCCAAAATGTCCATGCACAGGAGGTGTTTCGCGAGGCGTGAGGGGGAGGGACAGAAGGGGACACGGACTGGGGACCAGCCCCTCTGTCCCGTCCCTGGGGGGCCCGGCTCTGGCAGCGCCTGCTCTGTGAAGCCCTTCTTCTCCGCTGGGACCGGCTCTTCCTCTGCGGCTCCTTGCACCTTGGGCGGGTGAGAGGAGAGGGGAGGGGGGTCCCCCAGAGCGCACCCCGGAGCCTGAGGACGCAGCACCTGTGGAAGGGGCGGCCCAGAGCGTCGAGCCGCCCCCAGCACAGCTCTGCAGCACAAAACGGCCGGCTTTCATCCCGAAAAAGGGGAACCTGGCTCAGAACACCTCCGACTACCTTTATAAAGCGAGTAATTGCTTAACTGCAATTATTTTAGGAGGTTTAACGAGGCTGCATGGGTGCTCTTTAAGAATACCTCTTCAGCTTAAAAATTCCACCCACGGCCCCCTGAGGGTGGGGCCGAGAGGCCTGCCTCCTTCAAGGGGCTCAGCTGTGCCCCAAGGCAGGGTGGCGGGGGGCGAGGGGTCCTCTGGAGGGGCTTCTGGCAAGGCAGTCAGCCCTGCCCAGGGAGGCAGAAGGATCCTGTTGCCAAGGGAATGGCCTCCTCTGCACTCCGAGGAGGCTGGGCCCCTCCTGGAGAGGATCCGCTGGGCCAGAACTCAGTGGGTGGGGGGGGATGAGGAAGAAGACGGAGGGACGGAGCAAACAGCGATCGCCTTCACGTCGGGCGCTTTTCTGAGCCCCCGCTTCCTTACGGGAAAGAGCCGTCCTTCTGGGTCCTTGCAAGGGTGACGTAAGAGGCTGCACGTGAGACGGCTTCGTGGGGATGCTCGCCAGCCCTCACTGGCCCGGGCCGGTTCACCTTCCCGCTCGGCCGTGAGGCTGGCGACACCAGCTTCCGGAGCAGCTGCCCACACCGATCAAGCCGCAAGAGACCCAAGTGAGACCTGCTCAGCCACCGCGGGAGGTCTGTCACCCGACATGCGCGTGGGCAGAGGCCTGGAGAAGTCTTCTAGGGAACAATTTATGTTTGCAGAGTCAACCCCCAAACCATGAAAGGCAGCGTGTGAAACGACAGGGAGATGAGCAGCGAGCACAGTCTAGTGAGTTATTTAAAAACGTGTCACAACCACAGCGAGTGAGCGCAGGCTGGCACGGCCTCACGATTGGACTGCTTGCTGGAGAAGGCATTTTGAGGAAAATAACGGCTTGGGTCCAGCTGTCTGACCGGGGCTTTTTGGGCCAGACTCCTTCTTCCACTGCCTTCCACCCTGCGCGGGGCTGTCTGTGCACATGCGCTCTGTCCCCAGCCTGCCCTCAAACAGTTTCTCCACGGTAGGACCGAACCAGCCTCCGCTCTGCGTGGACAGAGCTGGGATGCTCTTAACCACTGTTGCCCCCTGGGGTCCCTGGGCCAGGGTGGGAGACCCCACCATGTCTGGGGCCCCAGAGGAGATCCAGGCGGTCACGGGGGCTCCCTGGGAGAGTCCTGGCATCACTGGATCCTCAGTTCCCACCTGTGAGGCAGGCAAACCGAGCGTCATCACGCCGTAAGGGAGGTTAGCAGGCTTGTTTCTTACAGTTCAGTTCAGTTGCTCAGTCGTGTCCGACTCTTTGCGACCCCACGAATTGCAGCACACCAGGCCTCCCTGTCCATCACCAACTCCCAGAGTTTACTCAAACTCATGCCCATCGAGTCAGTGATGCCATCCAACCATCTCATCCTCTGTCGTCCCCTTCTCCTCCTCCCTTCAATCTTTCCCAGCATCAGGGTCTTTTCAAATGAGTCAGCTCTTCGCATGAGGTGGCCAAAGTATTGGAGTTTCAGCTTCAGCACCAGTCCTTCCAATGAACACCCAGGACTGGTCTCCTTTAGGATGGACTAGATGGATCTCCTTGCAGTCCAAGGGACTCTCAAGAGTCTTCTCCAGCACCACAGTTCAAAAGCATCAATTCTTCGGCGCTCAACTTTCTTTATGGTCCACCTCTCACACACCCCCTCATGCATCCGCCCACTCAGGCATGCTCACAGTCATTCGCTAGCATTTCCACAGCCCCTGTGTCAGGGGTTGATGAGCAAAGCGCGGGTGCTGCTCTCGAGAGGTCACAGAACCATCCGTGGCTCCCAGCTCTTTGACGCTCCCTGTTCCCCTGCGGTCAGTCTCTGTTGTGTGCTGCTTGACCCCATCGCTAGCGTCTCAGTAGCTCTTTAACCTTATCTGAAGCTTTGGCTTTGGTGAAACGGATTTCAAAGGACAGGGAAATAATGTTCCATTAAAGGCTCTGAAAAAATTGATCGTCTGGCTTCTGCACGATCTCCAAGGCGGAGGTGCCAACGACTGTTGGGACTGAATTTCCATCCTTCTTGCTCGAGGTTTATCATCAACCCCAAGCTAACAGCCACTAACAGCCACCGGAGGACAGAAGTCAGGGCCCAGGAACATCTGAGGCTTTGGGATTCCCGCGCAGCTGGGCCAGCGTGCCTCTTGCTGATTTCCTCTTTGAAAAGCACAACGCTCAATCACTGACACCCCGAACACACAGCTCCCACTCACCCGGCCCCCAGGAGGCTGGGAGGGTCTGAAGGGTGCGGGGCAGAGGGGCACCTGGGGCCTCGTCTCAGCCCCTGAGGCCATGCCGTGCCCAGTGCTTGCCCTCCCACTGCCTCTCACAGCACCCTCTCCCTCAGGTTGGGGTTCTTTCTTTCCCACCTCCAAGTCAGATGCTGCGATCCCCACCTTCTTGTGCTGCTCGGGTCCTCAAAGACTGGCAGGCACACAGGCCCTCCTCCCACCGAGAAACAAGTGGGTGTGTCGGGGCCCTTCCCCTCTGCCCCCTGGCTATGGGGTGCTCCTGGGCCCCAGGGACTGCTCCCCGCCGCACCCCTGCATCCCCCAGGGGTGGCAGTCTTGCAAGGCCTCCTCGGCCCAGACCCTCCAGGGCGACTGGGGCTTGACAGCACCACCCAACACTTTCACCCCACACCACTGTCTCGTTTCCAAAGGGCACACCTGGGGTGGATGCTGTTGGGCGGGGGGCGGTCCACAGGGAGTCTCTGTGCTCATTTTGCCGTGAGCCTGACACTGCTCTGGAGAGCAAGCGACGTGTGCACACAGCTGCTGGCGGCCCCGCGGAGGCCGGGGGTCCCCCTCTCTCCGCCCCATGGGGCAGGCTCCTTCCTCTGCCTTGCAGCACACAGGGTGTCTCAAACTTCGGGCCACAGGCCCCTTGCAGCAGAGCTCCCTGCAACCACCCTCGGCTCCCCCCAAAACCAGAGGGCTGAGGACCCGGAGATGCAGTTTCAGAGGGCCTGTGGTCCCTTCCCCTTCAAGGGAGCGAGGCCTAGAGGCCAGTGACCAGCGCCCGTGGGCGCGTCAGAAGCAGGGTGGAGCCCCGGGCCCTGGGCCTCAGGGAGAAGGTGGGCTCCAGGTCAGGAGGTCGCCAGACACCCCCGACCCCATTTGGGGGCTCCCAGTGCCTCCTCTGCCCCCCAGGCTTTGGCAAGTCAACTGAACCAGCCGGTTCACTCAGCCGGGTTTCCGCCTTCCACTTTGGGGGTAAGAGGCAAGTACAGCCAAGGAATCAAATCCTCACGCGGAATTCCTTACACGGTGCCTGGATCCTGCCCCCGTGACCCCTGGCACCAATAAGGCCACGGACGGGGCTCTCGGAGAACCAGGGGTTCAAGGGGGTAGCTCCCGAGAGAAGCGCATTCTATATTCCCAGGTAGATGACCTAGCTGGGCGCCCCCGCCCTTGCGGGCACAGCCTGCCAGGGGCCCAGGCTTGACTGTCTCAGGAGAACAGGGGTGGGGCGGGCCGAGGTCCCCAGGCTGCCGGCCAACTCGGGGTCCTCAGGGAAGGTGGCCCGAGCCATGTGCAGGGCCTCGCATTCCCTCGTCCCCTCCGGTGATGCTCTGCTGGACGGTAAGCCCGTGAGAGAGGGACAAGCCCCCGATCCCACCCAACCCCTTCCCGGGATCCTGGGGATTTTCTGGGAGTGGTCAGTGCTCAGGACTTTTTTCTTGGTTTATCGAATGAGGGGAAGCCGCAGGCTCCTGCAGACAGCCCTGTATCCTGCTCCTTGCTGGGCTGGGACCAGCCTTAGGCGGGGGCCTAAGTCTAACGCCTGAGGCAGCCCCTTGCCCAGGGATGAGGCTCGGGGGTCGGCAAGGTGGGCAGGGGCGGACATTGGGAGCTGATGGAGACGCTCGGCCTCCAGAGTGAGAGAACAGCCCCCGTCGTTGCCAAGGACACTTGGCCGGCAGTCCCCCAAACAGCTCTGGGCGTTCACCATCCTGTTTCCTCCCTGCTCACTGCGGACAGAGGAGCCGCCAGACGGAACCCTGAGAAAGCGGTGTTTCCGCACTGGCCCCCCAGCTCGGTGGGCCGGTCGTCACAGTCTCAGCACTTGGTGGGCCTGCCTGCCAGGCGGGGCGGCCAAACCTGGTCCAAAGAGACGAGGGAGCCTCAGACCCTGTCGGAGCCTGGGTCCCCTCCGAAGGGCACATGGCCCCGGGCTGAGTATGCAATTCTCAGTGTACCCAGCACGGGAGAGAGTGTGACCTGGGAAGCGGACTGTGGGTGAAGGTGTAAAGTTCAGCTCTGATGCTTCCTTGCTGTGTGTCTCCAGGAAAGTTTCTGAGCCTCTCTGGGCCTTTGTTCCTCGTCTGTGAAACCGGGGTGATCGTGGTATCTACCCCAGTGCTAGTCTCTCAGTCGTGTCCCACTCTGGTGACCCCGCGGACTGTAGCCCTCCAGGCTCCTCTGTCCATGGGATATGGGATTCTCCAGGCAAGAATATTGGAGTGGGTTCCTATTTCTTTCTCCACTGAATCTTTCCGACCCAGGGATTGAACCATTGAACCTGGGTCTCCTGCATTGCAGGCAGATTCATTACTTTCTGGGCCTTTGAAGGCCTAATGCGTTAATGGATGTATGTGAAAGCCACTGGTTTAGAATAAATTCTCAACAGAGATTAACCAGGAGGTAGATGAGTGTGGTGGAAGGGTTAAACGCGGGGGAGGGTTAAACGCGGGGGAGGGTTAAACGCGGGGGAGGGTTAAACATGGGGGAGGGTTAAACGCGGGGGAGGGTTAAACGCGGGGGAGGGTTAAACGCGGGGGAGGGTTAAACGCGGGGGAGGGTTAAACATGGGGGAGGGTTAAACATGGGCAGGGTTAAACGTGTAGGGGAGCGTAAATGTCGGGGAGGGTTAAACGTGAGTCAGGGTTAAACTGGGGGGCAGGGTTAAACGTGGGCTGGGCGCTTACAGAAACCTTCCCACCGTGCAGTGTGCAGTAGGTGCTGCCCTGCCCTCCTGGGAGATATCTGGGCAGAGATTGTGGTACATTCTGGGGATGGTAGGTTTGGCTCCCGGGAGCCGGCCCACACCTCGGGTGAGAACTAGTCCCCCAGGACTGGTCAGTGGGCTCCGTCCTGGCGAAGGTGAGGCCAAAGCGAGGGCCTGGGAAAGCCGACAGCGCGGGCCTCACCCACGTGCTGCGGGGTGGAGCTCTGGGTGTGTACAATGCGTGTGCCAGACTGCCTGGCACAGAGGGGACCACAGAGGTGCCTCGGAAACCGGAGCAGGGCCAGGCCCGCCCCGGGTTCACAGTGGGAGCCGGCCAAAGGCCACCCTCCTGCCTCCCCTACACAGTCATGCTTCAGACTCAGCGCTGATGAGTGACCCCGGGCCTCTGGGCGCCTCTCCACACAGAAGCCCCCAGTTCCATCTGCAGACAGCTCTGTACCCCCAGCTCCTCCACTGAGGAAAATAAAGACAGTCCCAGTTTGCTCTTTCTGAAAGCTCCGCAAGTGTATCTTTGGAGAGGAAATTTGTCAGCTCAGATAATTCATGTGCCTCTCGAGACATCTCAGCAGATCATGAAAAACCCTTAGGAGCCCACAGCAGAGGACCATGGTGGAGACGCAGACGGCGGAGCTGAGAGTGGCCGGCGTGGTTCGAAAGCCCTCGATCCAGGCGCAGCAACCCGCTCCAGCCAGAGCCAGTGGGGTCTTCGGGACCCTCACACATCTCGTCACCCAACACCCAGATGAAAAGCAGCCCCGTTCCCAGCCCTGCAGGTGCATGTCTGAGACAAAGACCCTGGGAGAGACACAGGTGGGTCAGGGATCTGGGTTCAAGCCCAACTGCGCCTGCAAGCTGAGGTCCTCACCTGCCTGAGGCTGAAGGGGAGGGGCTTTAGGAATCAGACGAGGTGGGGTGTTTCAGGGGCAGCCACAGAACAGGTCCCCACGAGGTGACCGGGACCGCCATCCCAGCTTGTAGCCACAGCTGAGACCACCCGTGGGCTCTGGTTCCCACAGCACAGACCCTCGAATGGTCACGGGGGACTGTGAGTAACTACACCTGTCATTTACTGGGTGCCAGCCTCTCTCATGGAGGAGGAAATGGCAAGCCACTCCACTATTCTTGCCTGGAGAATCCCATGGGCAGAGGAGCCTGGCAGGCTACCGTCCATGGCATTTCAAAGAGTCGGACATGGCTGAGCGACTGGCACACAGGCTTTCTTGGCACCTGGCCACTGTAGATGGGGACTTGACGAACTGGATCATCAAAGCCAGAGGGTGGGGGTTCTCCGTGAAAGGTGGGGATGACTGTGGTCCCTGCAGAGGGGCGTCCCCCAGCACGGTGTCCCGAAGGCGTGCCTATCGGAGCCTCTTGGCTGTGAATGCCAAGGCCAAACGCAGCCTGAGATTATGGGCTCGTGTCATCCAGGATCTGGGAACGTCACAGCCCTCCCTGTCCCAAGGAAGGCTGCTGTCCTCTTAGGATATGTGTGACGGTCCCCCACCACCCCAGCTCAGCAGCCCTGGGGAAGAAGATTCTGATGGATCCACGTGTGCTCATCAGCTTAGGGGATGATGGGTGAGGTCTAGGCCATGCACCCACCCAGACACCACGGGGGCGTGGGGATCAGCCACCCCCAAAACCAGGGGAGCAGAGGTTGGTGACCAGTGAAGGCTACAGACAAGGTGTCTGTCCAAGGCCCCCCTCCAGACAGGAACAGGGGCCACTCCTGGAGGTGGGAGGGACGCAGAGTCTCACCCTGTTCTCAACCACAGGGCCGGGACTTTCACCCATCGTTTTCATACAACTTGGCTCAACAACGGGGCCCCAGCTTTCCCTTGATTGAAGCAAAGCGTGAGGCTTCGCTGACTTCACCAGGTTCTTGGCGGACAAACCCAACTTCCTAGAGACTAACAAGTTGGCAGATGGCTTTTGAGCCCCACTTGTTTGCCAGGCACTGCCCTGAGCTCCTAGAAGCCCTGAGTCGGAGTTGGTGCCCTTGGGGAGCCCCCAGTCCCCCAGGAGGAGGAGGTCCAGCTCTGGGCAGATGACAAAGAAGAGGCACTGGAGAGTGGATGGGGGCAGACTCACGGGGGAGACGTCGGGTGCACCTGAAGCGGGGAGCCTGGCGGGACTTTGGCGCTGGGTTGGACTTGGGATCACGGGACGTGGTGGTGACCAGCTTCCCCCAGGGGAGCCTGGTGGCCACTGCGCTTGTGTGGCCCAGTCGGCCATGAATAGAGACCAAGCACCCACCTGTTCCCAGGCTCTGCGCAAGGGCCCAGGCGGGAGGGAACCAGAGCTCTTCGGTGGGGCTTGTGTTCCGGTGGAGACGGAGGAAAGCCACCGACAAACAAGTGGATGGAATGGACACGAATGTTTGTAAACTGGTGCGCCCGTTCTGTGTCCCCTTCTGCCAGCAACACGGTCTATTTTTACCTTGTCAGAGCAGGTGACGTTCATAGCAGAGCCTGTGACCACGCCCGACCCTGGGTCAGGTTAGAAATGAGAAAACCAGGGGAGAACATTTAGATTGTTCCAACAGTGTAAACACTATTCAGAGCTGGCCTAGGCCTGGGCTGAGATGCTGTCCCCTTTCCACCGGTCCTTTGTCACAGCCCCTGGGTTTTCAAGGACCCTTCCTGCAACCCCAAGGCAAATGCGTTTTGTCTACTCATCACCCACTAATTGCTCAATGTCGTGTCACTTGTCAATGTTCCCTGAAGATGTAGCACAGCTCTTTTCTTTTCCTGCAGTTTTCAGCGGCATTTGTTTCTAGATATGTGCTTTATTATATCATCATTTCCTCACTAAAAATGGTTGCTTTTGTGTTACAACCTCCATTCTGCAAGTTGCCTTTTCTGCAGATTCCCCCTCTGCTCCAGTGTAGACCAGCAGCTGACCAGGCCTCCTCCCAGTGCTGCCCTGGGCCTTCCCTCACCCCTGCACAGAGTCAGGCTCCCTGATTCTCACCTTCTACCCTTTTTTCTGTCTTGGTCTTACTCCCTACTTTTGCTGGAGTACACCCTCAATGAACTTTCTCGCACCAGATGCATGAGAAATACACGTTATGCTCCTGCGATTCTGAAAATGTTTAGGGCTCCTTCAATTGTCTCTGTTTCCTCTGGGGTCAGTTTTTCCTGTACCAGCACTTGGTCCACCTGCCTGGGGATCCTGGCGATGTTCTCTGTTCAGGAGGGAGCACCTGACTGGCTGGTGTGAGCTTCCTCTGCTGTCATGTCAGAGCTGTTTCTCCTCTGGGCAGAGGAGCCACGTCCCCCGGAAGCTTAGCTTTAGGGGAATGACAAGAAGCCGCTTTGGGGACTGGCCTTTCCAGGAGCTGGGAGCGTGAAAGGATTTGTGGGGGACAACTGGTGTCCCCTGAAGGTTCAACTTTGTTGCTAGGACAACTCACCCAGGGAGTGCTTTATTCCCTGGGGGTCCAAGCAGCCTGCCTGCCCTCTAAGTGAGGAAATGGGTGGGACGGGGGGACAGGGGTCCCCTCCCGCTTCTCGCCTGCAGACTGTGAGCCCAGCGCCGCCATGTGCTTCTGTCGGGCAGTGGGCTCAGCCTCCTTTTGCAGGTCCTCCTACACGGTGTATGCTCTGATCTCCCTTCTGTGCCATCCATCAGCCCACGGTCCTCTCTTCCACCGTCCGGACATGTGTCAGAAACTCCCCTTGGCTGGTGGCCTGTGCGCCTCCTCAGCGCTTTCCTCCTGAGGGCATGTCATTGTCGCTGTAGTTCTGTGGGTCTCGGGAGATGGGAGGTGAGCACAGGTTCTGGTCCGCCATGCGGGGCTGGGTGTCTCCCCGGGTTTGACAAACACAGAAGAGAAGTAACAAGGCTCTCATTTCACAGGGGAGCAGAGTCCCTTGAAGGCCACTCGGAGATTGGCCTGGAGAAGGAGACAGCGGGTGAGAGGAGGGCAGGAGGGGCTACCCAGGTGTCCAGGGGCATGAGAGTGAGGCTGACTGCGGACACTCAACTGGTCAGGGACCAAGGATGGATTGAGGCTGGGCAGGGACAGGCAGAGAGGAGTGATGGAAGGAGAAGAGGGGGAGGGGGTCCCAGGCCAAGGCTCCACGTGGGCCCCCAGCAGAGGGAACAGTGGGACCCAGGGTCAGGGCTGGGGGGCCCCACCAGCAGGCAATGGGGAGGATGGTGTCCGAGGGAACTAGCTGTGGACAGGGCTGGGCGCAGGGGAGCCAGGACCTCCCGGGCCCCGAGGGTCCAGGAAGGGGTGTGGCCAGGCCCCAGAGGGAGGGTTGCCCCGGACACGCTGTGGCCTCGCTTCCCTGGCCTGGCAAGCAGCGAGCCCGGGAATCAGCCTGTCTCTCTCAACCCGCCCTGTTCTCTCCAGCGGCTTCCTATTGGCCAAACACGCAAGGAAGCTAGAGGTTTAAGGGGCCCCTTGAAGTGGCCACACGGGTCCGAGGGCAGGGGCCAGAGGGGGATGGGAGGGCCAGGCGGTGGTGGGGGGTGCCAACTGGCCAGCAGCCCAGGCCCTGCTCCACAGCCCCCAGGCAGGCAGCCTGACAAGACATGTGCAGAGTCCATGTGAAAGAAACCATAAAACGCTCCTGCGAGGCACGAAGAAGACCCAAAATAGAAAGGTTAGGACGTTCCAACATCATCAAGATGTCAGTGCTCTCTAATTTAGGGTATAAATTTAATGGGCTCCTAGTAAAAATTCCAATGAGCATTTTTTCATAGAGCTACATGGTTGATGTTAACATTCGTATGGAAAAATAAACGGGCAAGAATAGCTGAGGGCGCTGAGGAGGAGGGGCTCAGGGTGGGCATTACGACACGCTGCGCAGACCTCTCCTGGGGACAGCGGGCTGATGACACGGGAGAGCCGCGGAGCCAGACCGTGGTAGCGGAGTCCGGCGTGTGATGAATGACGCGTCTCAGTTCCCCGCGGCAGTCATGATCCGTCAAGTAACATGATGCCAGGCGAGTAGATCATTGTTTGGAAAAAGATAAAATTAGATCCATTTCTCACACCAGGCAGAAGAACAAACTCACGAGATCAGAACTCTGGAAGTACGAAGCTTCGATATGCAAATACCAGAAGCAAACACAGGTGAATCCTTCTGTAAGCAGCGTGCAGAGAAAGGCTTTCCAGCTGTGAGTAAAAACCCAGCTCCAATAAAGAAAACGGCAACACATTTGTCTGCAAAAATGGGGAGTCTTGCATGAAAAATAAGTAAAGTAGAAGACACACCAGGAGAAAACGTTTGGAGCTTACCTCGTAGATAGAAGGCTTGACATATGAAGAATTTTTAAAAGGTGAGAAACAAAAGTGCAGAAATCATGTAGAGAAAAGAGCAAACTACGTGAAAAATAGTCCCAAAAAGGGCTGTGAAACGGCCCTCGGAAATCATGTAGAGAAAAGAGCAAACTACGTGAAAAATAGTCCCCAAAAAGGGCTGTGAAACGGCCCTCGGAAATCATGTAGAGAAAAGAGCAAACTACGTGAAAAATAGTCCCCAAAAAGGGCTGTGAAACGGCCCTCGGAAATCATGTAGAGAAAAGAGCAAACTACGTGAAAAATAGTTCCCAAAAAGGGCTGTGAAACGGGCCTCGGACGAGTGAAAAGCCACTTTGCGTCTCCATGTAAGAGAGACAGACTGAAGCCAGGCAAGGTGCCATCTCTTATCCATCCAGCTGGCAAAGACACAGAGTCTGACAACACGCGCTGCTGGCGAAGCTGTGGGTTAACAGGCAGGCTCAGGCGCTGCCGGTGGCAACGAAGCGCTGTCCCCCTCGTGGGTGGACAGATCCACGCGTGCTTACTCTTTGACCCAGCAGCCTCACTTTGAAGAATTCACCCCAAAGATACACTTTCAACATCACAAAATACAGGGGCACAGGGTATTCCGTCCATCAGAATTCATCGTGGCAACTTAGGGAGAGTTACAGGTGCAAGAGGAGGTGGGGACCGAGTACCCCACACCCACAGCGGGGTGGGGCTGGGCCACTCGCCAAAGGGTCTCCGCCAAGCGCGTTGGAGTGATTTCTAGGATGTAATATTGAGTGAAAAATTTCAAGGGCAACAACAGTGCGACCACGGACTACCTTGTATGTCACAGAGAAAGGGAACAGCAAAAATGCACCCAGACGGCCTGTCTTTACAAGAAGACACTCAGGGCAAGTCAGCAAGCGGTGGATGAGACCCCTCCCCTGCCAGGAGAGCGGGTGGGGGACTCTCTGTGAAGTTCGCCTTTGGAAGCAGGTTCTGGTTCTACACATTCAAGTCAATTCAGTCAGCGAGGAGAGGACAGGGGAAGACAAAATTGAAAGCAAACTGGTAGAAACCAAGCTCCATGGGTCCAGAGGCACCCGGAAAACCGAAACGGAAACAGAAGCAAACCCAGAGTGATGGTCTGGACACCCTGAGCCTTTGATGGGGCTGGAGACGGGGCAGGGAAAAGGGGAGCAAATTACAACAGCCTCTGGTCGGGCTCTTGTCCGTCTAGTCAAGGCTATGGATTTTCCACTAGTCATGTATGGATGTGAGAGTTGGACTATAAAGAAAGCTGAGCACTGAAGAATTGATGCTTTTGAACTGTGGTGTTGGAGAAGACTCTTGAGAGTCCCTTGGACTGCAAGGAGATCCAACCAGTCCATCCTAACGGAAATCAGTCCTGAATATTCATTGGAAGGACTGATGCTGAAGCTGAAACTCTAATACTTTGGCCACCTGATGAGAATTGACTCATTTGAAAAGACCCTGATGCTGGGAAAGATTGAGGGTGGGAGGAGAAGGGGACAACAGAGGATGAGATGGTTGGATGGCATCACTGACTCAACGGACATGAGTTTCAGTAAACTCTGGGAGTTGGTGATGGAAAGGGAGGCCTGGCGTGTTGCAGTCCATGGGGTCGCAAAGAGTCAGACACGACTGAGTGACTGAACTGAATTGAACTGAACTTGTCCGGCTGCTGAGAAGCTAAGGGCCCACCCTGGGGGAACTGCTGTGGGAAGAAGAGACAGAATTGTGGAGTGGGGCGGGTGCCAGCCCAGGTTACCAGTATGAACTCAACATCTCTACAGTGCCCAGTGCGCTTCACTGGTGGCTCAGATGGTGAAGAATGTGCCCGCAGTGCGGAAAACCCAGGTTGGACCCCTGGGTCGGGAAGATCCCCTGGAGAAGGGAACGGCTGCCCACTAACGGCACCCAGTGTTCTCGCCTGGAGAATCCCAGGGACAGAGGAGCCCAGGGCTACAGTCCATGGGGTCGCAGAGTCAGACACGTTGAGCGGATAACCCTTCACTTTTACATTTTCACAGTGTCCTTGCAGCGCGTTTGCACGTGCGTATGTGTGCCTGTCTGCTGCGTGTTTACACGGGTACATATGTGTGCACAGTTCCTCCATATATCTGCCGACATGTCTGAAAGCCTGAGTCCGTGACCCCTGGCACCCAGACGCTCTGTTTCTAAAACACTTTCTACTAAAAGGAACCAGGCTTCCAGGGGAAATGGCTGATTTTAGGGCTGCGGCAGGGAAAGCCCGCCTTGAGCCTGGAACCTCCTGTCTGCCAGAGAGTAAAGAGATGCTAACAAAGGTGGGATGTCACAGAGACCGGGAGCCAGCTCGGCAGGGCACTCAGGGCCCAGCGTTTGAGGTGGTCTGAGCATCAAACTAACGAAGGACCCTGATGGATTATAGATGTTCATGCTGATGAAAGACACCTACCTACATTCACGATCCATAGATGGATCGATGGACAGAGTAATAGATGGCGATATGGGTGTATCTGTCCACACAAACATACCTACACACCTGCACACCTACCTGCCTACCTGACAGATGATGCAGAGATGGGCAGACAGGTGGGTGGGTGGACGACGGACGGACGAGACAGAAGACTCATTGCTTTCCTAGCACACTGGATGCCAATGCCACACGTGCAGGAACTGCTGGGTTGGAAAATGGACATTTAGCAGCCGAAGACTGGATCAGCAAGTCACTAATGGATGGTAAATCTAGAGGGACGTTTTGATGAGAGGCAGACCATTTCCAGGGTCTTTAAAGAGCCTGCTTTCTAGACTGCTTATCAGTTGCAAGGAAATACAGCAGGTGAATCAGACGGCTCCCTGAGCAGCTCACCAGAAACAACCTCCCGGCGAGAGGCGGACGCTTGTCGTGTGCTCTCGACGTGGAAGCGGGGAGGACACGTCATCCGTGCGCTACTGCAGCCAGAATCTAACAGAGAGGAGGGATCAGACAAACCCCAAGGAACACCGTTCTATTTAAAAAAACAAAACTGTAGTCTTCAAAAATGTCAGTGACATAAAAGACAAAGACTACGGAAATGTACCAGATGAAAAGGAACTAAAGAGAGAGGCAGATAAGTGCAATTCCTGATCCCCAAGTGATCCTGGACTGGAGAGAAAAGGCGAGAAAGGGCATCATCCGGTCAATTGGCAAAATGGGAATTTCAGCGGCAGCTTAGATAAGGATGTTGGAGCTGTGCTGATAATCGCACTGATGTTATGTAAGAGAAGAGCTCTGTCTTGAAGGGTGAAGGGCTGCCGTGCCTGCAGCTGGGTCTCCAACAGTTCAGAGAAGAATTGCACATTCCCATGAGGGTGTAGGGGGAGGGGGAAGGGAGGAAGGGGGAGGGCAGGGAGGGGGAGGGGCAGGGCAGAGGAGGGGGAGGGAGGGGGAGGGGCAGGGCAGAGGAGGAGAGGGAGGGGAGGGGCAGGGCAGAGGAGGGGGAGGGAGGGGGAGGGGCAGGGCAGAGGAGGAGAGGGAGGGGAGGGGCAGGGGGAGGGGCAGGGCAGAGGAGGGGGAGGGAGGGGGAGGGGCAGGGCAGAGGAGGAGAGGGAGGGGAGGGGCAGGGGGAGGGGCAGGGCAGAGGAGGAGAGGGAGGGGAGGGGAGGGAGAGGGCAGAGGACGGGGAGTGAAGGGCAGGGGAGGGAGAGGGGCAGGGCAGACGAGGGGGAGGAGGAAATCAACGATGAAATAAATGGGGTAAAACATTAGCAGTAATGGAATTCAGGTAAATGGTACCTGGCATTCTTTGTTCTACTTTCATTCTCGTAACTTACCTGCAGTTTGAGATTATTTCAAATGAAAAATTTAAAGACAGCAACCCCCTGCTCCCCACCTGGGTCTAAGTGAGGCGCCCAGATCGTACTCTGCTGTTGACAGCCAAACACACTCCCACCCAGCAGCCTCCCCCTCCCTAGGAACCCCTCAGAGAAGCAGTGTCAGAACGCCCGCCCTCCTCAGAGTACTTGTCCAGTAAAAACAGTAATAACCCACTGCAATAATAAAGCCCTCTCCGTGTATAGAGCACTCAGCAGTTTACAAGGCACTTACCAGACCCGGTAGGATCTTGATAGCAATTCTGAGAGACCTGTAACAGCTAGAATTTGTGTTATATAAAATCATGGTTCAAAGAAACCGCTCTAAAAGGGGCTTCATAGTGCTTATTTTCCTGGGCCCCGATAAGGATGAAGTGGAACCAGACAACTGAAGTGCTGGGAACTCTCAAGCAGTTTATCTAAAGCAGTCCCTCAGGCCTCTTGGGATCAGCTAGGGAGCCCATGAGATGCAGACTCCTAGGTGCCATGCCCGGATCTCAGGACTGGGGACTGGCGTCTCCACGGTAGCAGGCTGCCCAGAGGAAGTTGGTTCAGAGCACAGTTGTGGGGCAGACATAGATATGGGGTGACCCCGCTTCCCCCCGATAGGAGCCCGGCCCCTGGGCTGGAGCTCAGGGCAGGACCAACCTTGGGCAGGACCACACACCCTGAATCCCACTCCTGCGAGGGGCCAGCCAGGGCTCCCAGGTGTTATTACCCAATGTCTCCACTGAGAAGTTCCCGTCGGCCAGCTGGGGCCCTGCCCACCTGTCTGCCGGCTCAGCGGAGCTCAGCTGTGGGCTCCAAGGGCAGAGTCCGGGACCCCTGCCGCCCTGGTGGAGGCTGTCTTTTCAGAGAGGGGGTGTTCATATCACCTCTCACCTGAGACACAGGTGGAGGGCCTTTCCTTTGAATTTTATTTTTAATTTTTAATTGTGGTTGAATACACATGAGTTGAATACACAGGGCTTCCCTGGGGGTGCAGACGGTAAAGAATCTGCCTGCAATGTGGGAGACCTGGGTTCGATTCCTGGGTTGGAAGATCCCCTGGAGAAGGGAATGGCAGCCCACTCCAGTATCCTTGCCTGGTTAGAGAATCCCATGGACAGAGGAGCCTGGCGGGTTACAGTCCATGGGGTCGCAGAGAGTCGGACACGACTGAGCGACTTCACTTCACACAAGAGATGGACCAGGTCTGCCCTTGTTAAATGTACAGCTCACCCCGGTCAGCATCAGCTCCAGGACCGCGCCCTGCTTCCAGTCTCTGAGGTTTTATTTCAGCGGTGCCAGCAAGCTGACACAGTGGTACCGAGTTGGGGTCCTTTTGCACAGACAAGGGGGCAGGGGAGCGCCAAGCCGTAAGTGTGGCCGGGGAGTGAGCGTCTGATCACTCAGCCAGTGTGAGGTCATCGAGGAGGGGGCAAAGCAGCCGCCATGCCAGGGACATGTGTCTGTGAGTCCTGGGGGCTGGGACAGAGTGGGGGTCTCTCATTAGAGACCGGACCCAAGCTTTCGGAGAGAAAACGATTCCTTGGTCCTAAATTCTTCTGCGTTTTCCTCATGCCAAGGGCTGACCGCCACTAGCGGACGTGTCCGGTGTCGCCCTGTTCCAGCTCATCCCCTCGCTCTTCTGCTTTGCATTGACTGAGGTTTTTAAATTGAAGCACAGTTGACTTGGGCTTCCCTGGTGACTCAGTGGTAAAGAACCCGCCTGCCAATGCAGGAGACGCGGGTTCGATCCCTAGATGGGGAAGATCCCCTGGAGAAGGGAATAGCAGCCCACTCCAGTATTCTTGCCTGGAGAATCCCATGGAGGAGCCTGAGGGCTACAGTCCATGGGGTCGCAGAGTCAGACTCGACTGAGCAGCTGAAGAGCAGCAACACATGTCTGACGATGCGGTGTTAGCTTCAGACGTCCCGCAGTGATTCAGTTACACTTGTCCATCTCTCGTGGGGTTTTCGGGCCTTCCCTCGACTCCAACAGTGTCCGTCTTACCTGGAAGGCCTGCTCTGGCCGTTCCGTTAGCTCTGTTCACAGGGGAGCTGGTTAGTTCTAGTTCACGGCATTCCCTTTCCTCCTGGTTCCTCTCTGCCGCCTCCTGACTGCCCCTCTAACCCCTACGGTGACGGCTGGCTCTGTCTTCACCACCCGCTCCGGGGAGGGGTGACAGCCGTTAAGATGGGCACACATCTCGGGGCTTCGGTGAGAGTGAGGCAGGAGCTGGGGATCCCAGTGTCCAGGGCTCCTGGGCAGGGGCCGCTCTTCCGAGAGCGCTTCCCTGCCAGCCTCTCTTGGCCTCAGGCTCCCGACTGGGCCCCAGCACCTGGAGGCGAGACCCGCGCTCACCGCTGTGCGGGGAGGAGAGCCCGCTGGGCACCCGGCAGTTCCTGAGACTCCACCCTGCCCCCTCCCCGGGCGCCGTGGGGCGGCCTGAGCACCTGGCTCACGCTCTCCTCACCTGGCAGGGCCTTCCTCACCTTCCTTGGTCCTTAGGGCTGTGTGCTGGGCAGGGCTGCCTCTGCGACCCAGGGCCATCACCTTCCCCTCAGCCTGCATCTTGAATCAGAAGTCCCTGGATGCCAAAGGGAGGAGGTCAGAGCAGAAACACTTCTGTGTGGTCATTCTGCTCTGGACCTGGGCTTCTCAGCAAGAAAAAAAATAAAAATAAAAGGGACTTCCCTGGCGATCCAGGGGTTAAGACTCCATGCTGCTCATGAAGGAGGCGTGGGTTCCATCCCTGGTTGGGAAACTGAAGTCCCATATGCCATGCAGCATGGCCAAAATGTAAGAAAATAAAAGTAATAATAATAATAATAATCAGGTGTCCACACAGTAATCCTAAGAGGTCAGCATTTTTATTCCTACTTGGCCCCCCAGTGACACCAAGGAGAGGAGAGCCTTTTGCTCTAAGGAGGAGTCAGGATTTGAACTTGGGTCTCATGGAGTGATGGAGGTGCCATGTGAGCCCAAAATACGTGGTCCAGTCTGCATGGCCTCAGGGGGTTCCTGGTCTGGGAAGCCCTGGTCTGTCCTGTCCGTCTCCCCAGCCGCCCACCATGGACGTGATTAATTTCACACAGTTCAGTTCAGGTCAGCTTTCTCCGCTTCGATGAGCACGTCTCCTGGGCTGCCCTGGGCCTCACCGGGGCTGGGGCATTGACGGTTGAGTAGGAGGTCGGGCTCTGTGTCCTGGCGGGCTGAAGGCGAGTGGACGTGTGCCTGCTTCTGAGAAAGTTTGGAGAGCTTGTCTGCTTTCCCTTTGGGGTCACCTTGATTCTCCCCTTTTACGATCTGACTTGTTTTTCCTCAGGCTGGCGGTCATTGAGCCATCCCTCGAAAGGGCAGCACGGGGTGGGGGTTGGTGCCCAGAGCAGGGAGAGGAGCCCCTGCTGGACACACGGGAGCGTCCGCACCCACTTGTCCAACCACGTGTCTGTCCCAGTGATCTGTCCCAGAGCAACGATGCCGGTGATGAAAGAGCCAGAAGCGGGGGAATAATGAGACAGCTGATTTTGTTCTGGGGCAGAAAGCCGGCCCTTCACGGAGGCTCAGAGCAGCCCCTGCGGGCAGGGACCCAGCCGGGAAGGAGGTGGGGGTCTAACCTCGTCCACCTCCGGGGCTGTGGGCACAGCTCCTCGGGCACACAGCACTGGCCCCTGCTCAGGCCTTCACATGGTAATGAGGTGCCGTCTGCGCTGTGCTGGGGGGACCCCCACCCCGATACAGTGAGGAAACCACGGCTTTGGGCGGTGAAGCGGCAGAACCAGGCCCCAATCCTGCCCTGTGACCCCAATCTCTGCTCGGAGGGCCGCCAAGACCACCTTCTAATGCGTGAAGGGTACATGCCCGTGACCCTGACCCTTCCACCACCAGAGACCGCTTCGCACCAGAGACCCCGGTTCTGGAATCTTTCATGTGCCAAACGCCACTTTCCAGGTGGCAAGCAACAACAGTTAAAATGAATGCATGTTCCTTTTACTAAATGTAACCTTGGACCAAGGTCCAGGACAGAGCGCCCCTGGTCCCTGGAAACGGGGTGCAGTCAGAAAGGGGGCACCCCTAACCCACCTCAAAAGGTGCCCCCCGGCGACCAGGAGCCACAGCCCTGGAGGATGACCTGCTTCCCGTGAAGGAGACTGAGCCAGCCCTTGGGAGGCGATGGACACACGGAGATGTACAAACCCACAGCCACGCACACAGCCACACGCGTCCCAACCGCATCTGAGCAGCGCCTGGGAAGCAGCGAGTTTCCCTGGGGGCACAGCCTGGCCCGGGCACCAGTCAGGCCTGAAGGGGCCTTGAACTCCATGCTGGTAAGAGATGGAATTTTCCTGGGCGTTTCTGATGACCGGTCCCAGGCTGGGATCCCACAGGACATTCTGCTCAAAGCACAGCCATGGGTGCAGACTTGCACATGGGCGTCAAGTCTACAAAAGGTGGATGGGGTGACCCTCGCCCCTGGCCTCCGCGTGCCAGGCTCCCCGGGTCCTCCCCCCGAGTGCCAGGCTGTGCCAGGCCCCGGACGTGCTCCGGCCCATCGCCTCCCGACCCCAGCAGCCTGACGAGGTCCAGGTGTGGTCTGAGTGTCTGTTCCCTCACAACTCACACGTTGAACTCGTACCCTCAGCCTGAGGGTATGTGTGGATGGGACTCGGGAGGTGGTCTGATTCACCAGATGTGGGTGGGATCTGTGTCCTTGCAGAGGAGGCCGACAGAGCCCCTCGGCCCCTCTGTCTCACGAGGACGCGGGGAGAAGGGCCGGCCGCAACCTAGGAAGACAGTCCTTACCCGGACGTGACCGCATGGGCTGGTGCCTGGCTTCCAGTGGCCAGAACTGTAAGCAGTAAACGTCTGTGGTTCACCGGGCCACCACTTCTGTGGGCTTTTGTTATAAGTGCCCAGACAGACCAAGTCAGGGATGGTGAATGGGATGACCAGGGCGTCCCTGGTGGCTCAGAAAGTAAAGAATCCGCTTGCAGTGCAGGAGAACAGGGTTCGATCCCTGGGTCGGGAAGATCCCCTGGAGAAGGGAGTGGCAACCCACTCCAGTATGCTTGCCTGGAGGATCCCATGGACAGACCATGGGGTTGCAAAGAGTCGGCCACGACACGGCTGAGCGACCAACACTGTCCCACTTTCCTGGATGACCTGCGGGGCACGGGGCAGGTCACGCTGCAGCTGAAGGCCCCTCAGCCGTCGTGTCAGGCTGTGGGGAGGAGCCCCAGGTCCAGCCAGACCCTGTGGGGTTCACGTTCATCTTCCGGACTTGTGCGGGCGGCCCCACTCCCCTGGGCCTTTATCTTCCACACAGTGGTGGCGACAGCGACCCGATCGCGTGGGTGAAAGCCCAGGCCTCAGTGTGTCCTCCGCAGAAGACTCAGTCCCCAGGACCCCCACGCTGGTCGCTGCAGGAAGCCGTGGTCTCCCCGGCACCCCACGCCCTGATCCTTGAATACTCATCAGTGTCGAGTCCCCCAGTGCAGTGGTTTCCATGGAGACCCACTCTCAATGGCTTAAATAGACAAGGGCGGGGGTTTTCCAAGGCCTGCACGCAGGCCAGCGTGGACGCGAGCATTCCCATCCACGGGGGGCTCCTGCTGACCTCTCTGGAGACATCAGAGATGAGGGGCGTGGGGGGAGGGAGGAGAGGGCGGGAGGAGGGGACCTGGGGGAGCCTGGGAGCCCGGGGTGGAGATGAGACACAGAGGAGTCGGTGCCCACTACTTGTCACCTTGGCGATGCTTGCGTCGAGTCGCTGGCAGGCAGCACATGTGCCGTCCTGGACGCCACCCATCTGCACGGGTTTCCACCGTGACCCCAGCAAGTCCCGTCCTGGGAGGGTGAGGCCCCAAGCCCAGGCCTCCCACCGCCACCGCCCCAGCCGCCCCCAGGGCCACTGCGTTTGGGTGGGTCGGGGTGGGGGGACAAGACTTGCCCCGTCCCAACCTTTGGACGCTGTCTGAAGGGTCATCGCCATTCACCGACCCGTCCTGTTCCGACCTGAGTCCTTGGCCCACCCTGGCTTCTCAGGCCGGGCCGTTTTGGATGCTCTCTGCCTGGCTCCCAGCAGACAGTGGAACGTCTGGCGTGAGTTTGACGGTCAGCGTCAGGGGCCTCAGAAAGGTCTGGGTGCTGGCCTGAATGCAGGAAGGTGGGACCTTGAGGTCCAGGAAGGCGTCCGGTCAAGGAGGCCTGAAGGCCTGCCCGCCGCTGCCTGGGGAGCAGATACGAGCCGCGCCTCTCCGCCCTCCAGCCCTCATCTGGAGGCTCGGCCTCAGCAGGACGCAATCAGAGGCCAGCTGGGAAGGGCGGGCGTCCGGGGAGTCGAGGGCAAGGTGCCCACAGACCCTCGCACCCGTGACCCAGTCCGCACCGCACCTCCGTTTGCCCCTCAGGAGATGACAGGCAGGAGGTTAAGGGTCCTGCTGGCATGGACAGCCCCCGGGGCCGAGTCCGCCGCTCTGCCTGTCTGAAGCAGGGGCCGCACCGGCCAGGAGCTCAGCGCTGATGCCGTGAGGCCTGTGTGCAGCTAGCGGGCCAGGCAGGCACCCTGAGCCATCAAGCGCAGATGTGGGGAGATGTCGCCCCGATTCCTCCCCGCCCCCAGTGGGCCAGCCGGCGCCCGGAAGAGCTGGCTTCCCGCACACTTTCGGGGCATTCACTGTCCACTCAGGCGTTCACTGTCCCGCTTAGATGACCGGAGCCTGTGCACGGTCAGCAGGCCGGCGTCCTCACTCACCCGCTTGCGCACTCGTGTCCGTCCAACAGTCTTCTGAAGGATTCTACCTGGGATGGACCTGGGATGCTGCAAGAGAAGCATCTGGGTTCCTGCCCCAGGAGCCCTGAGCACATGGACAGACACCCAGGAAGACTGGGATGACGAGCCCCCACAGTGGGACGTTGGCAGCCCGCCAGCGTCCCGAGGAGCCCCAGGAGGGCTTCCTGAGAGAGCTGGCTGAACTAGTTCTGATGGATGAGGAAGAGAGAGCCGTGACGGGTCACGCTGGGAAGAGTGCTCTGGGCAGAGGGGTCCCAGTCACGAAGGTGGGGAGGTGGGGAGGCTCGGGGGGCCACCAGGGAGGAGCAGAGCAGAGCAGCTGGCATGCCTGGAGCAAAGTGTGTGAGGCCGGGAGGGATGAGGGAGGCGCCAGGGCCCAGCCACACTGCCAGGTGGGTTCTGCGTACCGGCTCAGAAGCGCACCTGCCGGTGAGGTCACAGGGACGGCGGGCTCAGAGTTCGACCTGGAGGGGTCCCTCTGGGTGAGGGGAGGCTGAAGGGCCAGTCCCACGGTGGACAGTGGAGGGCGGGGCGAGACTGGCCAGGCCGTCGCTGGGGGTGCCGCCGCCCAGTCTCCAGCTTTGTTGTTGCCGTACAGTCGCTGTCGGGTCCGACTCTGTGACCCCACGGACCGCAGCACGCCAGGCCGCCCTGTCCATCACCAACTCCCAGAGCTTGCTCAAACTCGTGTCCATTGAGTCGGTGATGCCATCCAACCATCTCATCCTCTGTCGTCCCCTTCTCCTCCTGCCTTCAGTCTTTCCCAGCATTAGGGTCTTTTCCAAAGAGTCAGCTCTTCGCATCAGGTGGCCAAAGTATTGGAGCTTCAGCTTCAGCATCAGTCCTTCCAGTGAATATTCAGGGTGGATTTCCTTTAATATTGGGACCCACTAATTCCCTTTCTGTCCCCTACAAAGCCTCAAGCACTGGGACCAGTCTGGAGGGGTGGGGGCCTTGAATGTTGCCCCCTGCTGGACACCGGCTCACCTTGCAGCCATACCAAGTGATGATGCTTTAAATTTCCAAAATGCGCCTGACGTCGCCTTGCCCTCCTCCAGGAGGGCTCTGGCTGTGAAAGTCGCTCAACCCTGTCCGACTCTTTGCAACCTCACGGACTATACAGTCCATGGACTCCTCCAGGCCAGGATACTAGAGTGGGTAGCCTTTGCCTTCTCCGGGGGAACTTCCCAAGCCAGGGATCGAACCCAAGTCTCGCGTATGGCAGGCAGATCCTTTACCAGCTGAGCCACCAGGCAAGTCCAGAAGGGCAGGGGCCGCCAAATCCCCGGGGCCTCCCGCCGGGCTTCCTGTTGCTCTGGGGCTCTTCTGACATCAGGAAGGGGCGCCTTCTTGGGAATGAAAAGGAGGTATTTGCTTCCTCCTGGAATTCGTGTATGTATTTTTTCTGCTGTAATTGAAACAATATCTGGAACGAAGCATCTAATTACTCCTTTCCTCGAAATTGAACAATAACATGTCCTGTCGATACAAACCTTTGGTGGAAGTCACACACACAGTCTCCCTGAGCGATCCTGATGAACACACAGCAGAAAAAAGTATTTGGGTTTTAAATAGTTTCTCTAAGTATAATACCAGAGCCTGACGCTACCAACTTCATCTTTTGTTCTGCTCCATTTTTGAAAGTATCTTTGTACTCTTGGGTTCCTGCATGACAATAGCTCATAATTCGAACCTGGAGAGGAGGCTGCCTAATTAGAATTTTTAGAGCTGGGAGAGCCCTGAGGAAATCAGGGAGGAGCCACGCATTCAGAAGAGTACACCAAGCCCTGGGCAGTGGCGAAGAGTCAAAGGTCACGGACCGTTGGATCAAGGTGAGGCTGGATGCTCAGTGGCCAGACCCGGAGAGCGCTGAAGAGACGCAAGCTGGTCTCTGCAGCCACAGCGAGGGGTGAGGGGTCAAATTCCAGCTCTGTCTTAACTCACCCCAGCCCAGCCCACTGCTGACCCTCTCCTGCAGGCATGCATGCTTAATCGCTTCAGTCATGTCCAACTCTTTGCGACCCTATGGACTGTAGCCAACTAGGCTCTTCTGGCCATGGGATTCTCCAGGCAAGAATACTGGAGTAAGCTGCCATTCCCTTCTCTCAGAGCTTCCCTGATAGCTCAGTCGGTAACGAATCTGCCTGCAACGCAGGAGAACGGAGTTTGATTCCTGGGTTGGGAAGATCTGCTGGAGAAGGGAAGAAACTACTCCCTCCAGTCTTCTGGCCTGGAGAGCTCCATGGACTGCAGTCCAGGGGGTCGCAAAGATTCAGACGGGACTGAGCGATTCTCACTTTCATTTAGCTCCCTCGTGGTTCAGACGGTACAGCATCTGCCTGCAAGGCAGGAGACCTGGGTTCAATCCCTGGGTCAGGAAGATGCCCTGGAGAAGGAAATGGCAATCCACTTCAGTACTCTTGCCTGGAAAATCCCATGGATGGAGGAGCCTGGCAGGTACAGTCCATGCGGTCACAAGGAGTCAGATACGACTGAGTGACTCCACTTTCACTTTTCTCCAGGGGATCTTCCAGACCCAGGGATCGAACCCAAGTCTCCTGCACTTCCTGCTTGGTTTACCGCTGAGCCATCAGGGAAGCCAAACCCTCACCCCCCAAATCCTAATCCTGATCCAAACTGCATCTTAAGTACTGGATCTACCCTCAGGATTAACCCTAGCCCATGCCAATTCAAATCCTGTTTATAAACTTAACCCTGACCAAAGCCCAGCTAAATGCCCGTCTAAACTCTTTAGCACCACTGTGGTATTGCTGACTAAACCTTAAGTCTAACTTTAATCCCAACCCCAACCCTAACCCTGAGCCCAGCTCGACCACCTTCACAGCAGAGAAGAGCACACATTTCTGCAGAGTTGGCACTTTCCCGCCTGCTCTCAGGCCCTCTGCGGTTGCTGTGTCCCTCGTCCCACATAGAGCCGACACCCTGTGGTCCCTGCATCTGTTCACCCGAGTGACCCAGCGTGGCATCAACGGCCACGTGGTGCGCACCGGCTGGGCAGCACTCACGCAGGCAGACCCTGGCCCCGGGAGAACTTTCTCCCCGTTTGCTGGACGAGGAAACCAAGGGTCTGAGAGGACCCCGCGGCACCGCACGTAGGCTGCAGCAAGGCGGGAGGGACCTCTGACGGTGTGTTCCCGACACCGGTCCCGCTCCTGGCCAGGTTCTCGGGGGTGTCAGGCTCGGACTCTGGTGGCTGCGGCTGGACTTGTCCGTCTGGCCTGTCTTGCTGTCTCAGTGACCCCAGAGGTGAGGGTCTGACAGATGTGTATCCACTTCGTGTAGCTGGTCTCAAGCGACAAGCTGAAGCCAGACCCACAGGCCAGCCTGTCAAGCTGGGGGTGTGGGCAGGGGCTGCAGGAAGCCCCTCGCCCAGAGGTGCAGACAAGCATCGGCCCACTGAGCTGGTTCCCCATGACTGCTGCGCAGAATACCATGAGCCGGGCAGCTTAAAGCAAGAGAAGCTTAATCTCACAGCTCTGGAGACCAGAGGTCAGATCAAGGTGCTGGGAGGGTGGCCCCCTCTGGAGGCTTTCAGGGAGGGTCCCTCCCGCCTCCTCCAGCTTCTGGTGGCCCCAGGCATCACCCCGACCTCTGCCTCCATCTTCTGGTGGCCTCTTCTTCCTGTTTCTCTTCTTGTAAGGACACCAGCCCTGTTGAGTCAGGGCCCACCCCATTCCAGTATGACATCATTGGACGTGATTCCATCTGTAGAGACCCTGTTTCCAAATAAGGGCATCTTCACAGGTTCCACACATTGGACTCGAACATACCTTTTTGAAAGTGAAAGTGAAGTCACTCAGTCGTGTCCATCTCTTTGCGATCTCATGGACTGTACCTGCCAGGCTCCTCCGTCCATGGGATTTTCCAGGCAAGATTACTGGCATGGTTTGCCATTTCCTTATCCAGGGATCTTTCCAACTCAGGGATCAAACCCAGGTCTCCTGCTTTGCAGGCAGACTCTTTACCATCAGAGCCACAAGGGAAGCTCTTTTTGGGGGTCACAATTCAACTCATAATGACCATGCAGCTTCTTTCATTTTTTAATTAGGTGTCATCAGCTTCCCTGGTGGCTCATATGGTAAAGAATCCACCTGCAATGCAGGAGACTCAGGTTCGATCCCTGGGTTGGGAAGATCTCCTGGAGAAGGAAATGGCTGTCTGCTCCAGTATTCTTGCCTGGAGAATCCCAAGGACAGAGGAGCCTATAGTCCATGGAGTCATCAGTAAGCTCTGAGGATATTTCACATGAAAAACTGGGCCTGTGTCCTCTTCCTGCATGAGACCTGGCAAAGTGGAACCCAGAGGAAGCTGTTCTCTCTTGATGAGGCGGGCTTCATGCCCCCCCGCCGAGCCCCCGAGCCCCACTCCTGCCTGGTGCTGTAGACATAGAGACTGGGACCCTTGATTTGGCCAGTGTTTCTCAACTAGGAGTGATTTTGCCTTGGAGACATTTGGCAATGTCCGAGGACATTCTTGGCTCTCACAACTGGAAGATGCCTAGCTCCCGTGGGTAGAGGCCAGGGATGCTGCTAAACATCCTGCAATTCACAGGATGGCCCCTCTGACAAAGAAGTTCCCACCTCCGAATGTCAGCGATGCCCAGGTTGGGAAATCTTCAATACTTTCATCTTGGTTCGTGGCTGCCCTGTTAAAGACTACATTTCCCAGCTTCCTTTGTGAAAGGTGTGGCCACGTGACAACATTCTAACCAATGGGGTGTCAGCATAAGGGCTCTAGGCATCCTCCAGTTGAGCATGCCCTGTGATTGGCAGATGAGGCCCTCACACCCCCACTGAGTGGACCAGGGATGTGATGGCAATGGCTGGCACTAGAGCAGCCAACTGAAACCTCGAGGTGGGAGCTGCTTGCTGGGAATGGCCAAGGAAAGGTGGAAGGCACCAGGATCCTTCACCCCCATCAGGCCATCGTGCTGGTCCTGCCCAGACTTCTGCGTGCGTCACCTGCACCCTGACTTACTCCCGGCCAGTCCCGTTCCCTCCTGTGACGAATTACTAGTTTAAATCAGAGCTTTTCTGGGAAGGAAAAACTCAAGAAGAAAACATAGCAGATCTTGCTGAATCCGAGCCTGCAGTGTCCAGGCTCCAACACAAACATTCCAGCGCTCTGGGCAGTGGCGAGGATAGCTGGGCCTGCCCTCCGCCTTCTAGAAATACTTGGGAATCAGGGTCAACACAGGGGGCTGGAGCGGCTTCACACGGTCAGGGTGGTGTGAGCATTTCTTAGCTTGTTTTCCCAAACATGTCAAGGGCTCTTCATTTTCCAATCTGAGAAAAATCAAAGCCAAACAAAACAGCAATCTCTCTGAACCCCCTCCAGCTGTGGAGCGAGTATCCGCTACGGTCAGATTCACAAATCGTGGGCATGACATTGCTTTCATTTGTTTAACTTTTCCCATCAGGCACGTTCCCCAGATTCTAGAAGGGGACAACGCCATAAGAGGTGTCAGGCCTCAGGATGGAAGGAGAGGACCCTCAGTGAACACGGAGATGCTGGCCCAGCAGGGTGCGTGGATGCCCCTGGGCGTGGCCTGCTCATTCCCCTCGCCCACGAGAGCGGGCGGCATCCGAGGCGCCTGTCACATCTGGTCACCATTAGGGATGGGATTTGAGCCTTTCTCTCGCCCCCTATGAACCTCGCACATGTTTGGTGCTCAGAGAATGAGAGGCAGGAAAGCAGAGGGAAAGATGGGGCTTTAATAGAGAAGTCAGGCTCTCTGGGCTGGGACCATCTCAACTAGGAAGCAGGAACCAAAGGGCCTTCCTTGTGGAGGGGTCTGCAGACATCCCGTTCATTCCTTCATTCGTCCTTCATTCAGAACTAATTTTGTGTTGCAGGATGGGGGAGTCGAGGGGTACTGGGGAAATGAACACATTTTCAATAGGTTCCCATATTTTTCTACATTTGCTTCTTTGTGTCTCCCTTCTCTAAAAGGATGGTATTTTAAAAAATTAAAGCAAATTTAATCTCCCCCCACTGCTTGGGGTGGGGGAGAGAAGGCCCCCACATGGATCCAGGGCTCCCGCAGTGGGGAGGGGGGTGTTTCTCTTGAAGCGGGTGGTGACCACAGAGGTGTCCACCGTGGGCAGTGAGGCCAGAGGGGGTAGGGGCCTGAGCCCGAGCCCCGGTCTGCCCCATACTCTGGGGGACTGAGGCTGCCACGTGTGCCCCCAGAAGCCTCCGTTTTCTCATCTGTCTGCAAAGCGGGGGTGTTGGTAGCACCCAACTCCCAGAGGTCCCGTGAGAGTGAAGGAAAATGAGAGGCTTCAAATCTGCTGATGGCCCTGACTCCCCGGAGGGCTCCAGAGAACCCTGGATGGAGGACCTGGGGCAGGGGGCATGCCTGGCCCCAGCGGGAGGCCCCGGGCCAAGTCCAGGGTCGTGCTGCAGAGCCGGGAGCCTCCTGGCTGAGGTGGGGCAATGGCGGAGGCCTCCCCTCTGCTGTCAAGGCCAGGGACAGAAGCCCCTTCTCAGGGAGCCCCACATCGCTCGGCCCCGCCAGTAACCAGGGACCAGGCACCTCCCTACGAAGGCAGCCTGGAGCCCACAGGAGCAGGCAGGAAGGTGATCTCCCTGTGTCCCCTGGGGTCCAGCCTGGGGCCTGGCACAGAGGTACTCCATGTTGAAAACAGTCAGAGTCCCCCTAGGATGGACTGTATGTTCAGAAAAAGCAGTGAGCTTCCCGTTGCCCAGGGTGTGCAAGCAGAGGCTGGGGACAGGCCTGAAGGGCCACTGCAAAGTGGGCTCGTTCAGCTGGGATAAGAGTGATCATCATGATGATAATGTCAATTAAATGTACTCAGAGCTCGCTAAGCCCCAGCAACGGTAAAATCTTTGTTCTCTTTTGTTAGAAATTTTTTTTTTTTTAATTTGCTGCAGTAACTGAAGCTCTCAGAACGAGTTAAACAATACAGAGATATATAAAGAAAAATCCAACATCAGCCCTCCTCCGAGGCCTCTTTCCCGCCCACAAGCCAGGTACCTGGGCTGACAGCGAAGGTGTCATCCTTCCAGGCATCCGACAAAGAGGATCCCTCTCCATCCTTCAAATGCTCTGAGGAGGCTCAGGGAGGGGAAGCCGTTCGTCCAAAGGCTGCTAGCTGCTTAGAGGTTCCAGACCAAGCAGGTTTAAGTTGCCTCTTCAGCCCAGAGGCCCCCAGCTCAGCCTGGCTCTCCTCTCCTCTTCTCCTGGGAGCCCGGCCCGCGGGAGACACAGAGCCTCCCCTGGGATGGCCTGAGACTCCTGGGCCAGCTCATTCCAACCAGAACTGACCGGTCCTTGAGCCCACGGCCCAGCCCCCACCTTCCAACTTGAATTTGGCAGGACTGACTTTTTTTTTCTAAGTGATGAAAATATGATAACACATTTACAGGAGACTTCCCTGATAGCTCGGTTGGTAAAGAATCCGCCTGCAACGCAGGAGACCCTGGTTCTATTCCTAGGTTGGGAAGATCCCCTGGAGAAGGGATAGGCTGCCCAGTTCAGTATTCTTGGGCTTCCCTTGTGGCTCAGCTGGTAAAGAATCCACATGCAATGTGGGAGACCTGGATTCGATCCCTGGGTTGGGAAGATGCCCTGGAGAAGGGAAAGGCTACCCATTCCAGTATTCAGGCCTGGAGAAGTCCATGGGGTCGCAAAGAGTCAGACACGACTGAACAACTTGTTCACTTTCACTTGGAAAATACAGAACAAAGTTACATATAGTTCCACTATATATTACAATTAAATTCTTAGTTGGAGTTTCAATATCAAACTCTCAGAAATTAATAGAATAAATGTACAGAGAAGTAGAAGAATATAGTAGACCTGAAAAGCATCGTGAAACAATTTGACATAATTAAGATTTATACCATTTTCACACAACACTAGGATACCAATTCATGTTCCCATAGACTAAACCAGGAGACACTAGAACATATCTGGAAACATAAGACCAGGTGCAGAAATTTCATGGTCTAAAGGTATTGAAATCATAATGCAGCTCTTCTCTTATTACTGTGCAATTCCGAAATCAAAAGATATTTGAAAATAACCCACATATTTTCAAGCGCAGTGTGTTATTTACCAAGAGAGAACTCTGACTTAGCCATCAAGAAAGCCTCAATAAAGTTAGACTGGATAAAACACAGAGGGTAACTGTAGAGAAGGAAGCATTCAAATGAGAAATTAATATCAAAGATACTTTAAAAACTCCCATGCATCTGGAAATGAAATGTCTGCTTTTAAATGAGGGCTAAGAAGCCGTAACAAGGAAGGCATTCTGATCTCCTTCTGTCAGACTCTCCCAGCTCCGACAAGGCCCTCCTAGTGCTCAGGAAGCCCAGAGTCCCATCCCTCAACTCAGAGCTGGGGACACGAGGCTCAGGAAGGACAGGGGACTTGTCACACCACACGAGGACCACATTCCTTGTGTTTAATCTGATAATTTACAAAGTTCCATTGTGACTACTGCACGCGTCCATTGATTTCCAAACACCCACAGAGTGTGTATTCACTTCCCATTGCTGCTATAACAAATGATCGAAAACTTAGGAGCTTGTAACAACAAACTGATTATTGCACAGCTCTGGCGTCCAGAAGAATGAAGTGCCTGGCAGTGCTGGTTACCTCTGGAGCCTCTGGGGAGAATCGTGTTTCCTCGTCTCCTCCTGCTTCTGCATCTCTGAGCTCGTGGCCCTCCTCCCATCCCTCTGCCTCCGTGATCACCTCTCTTTCACTTAGAAGGACCCTCGTGATGATGTGACAATGTGTAGGGATTGTTCAGATAATATAGGATAATCCCTCATCTCCCTAATTTAATTAAGTCCCTAACTTAATCTCATCAGCAAAATCCCTTTTGGTCACTTAGCCACAGGCTCTGGAGAGGAGGGTGTGGATGCTTTTGAGTGTTATTTTGCCTACTTGCACAGTAATTCTCAAAGGAGGCAGGACAGGGTTGTGTACAGCAAATCAGCTAGGATGCGTTCCGTGACACATTATGGAACCCTCCTCCCAAAGGGCCTTAGACAGTGAGGCTACTTAGCGTCTCCATTGGCAGGAAGCCTGACCAAAGGCTGGCTCCAGGGTGGGTTCATTTGGAGGCTCAAGAACAACAGCATTAGGGATACGGTGTCTTTCCCCCCGTGACTGTTGGCATCATCTCCTCCTGGCCCCAAGAGAGCGGCTGCAGCTCCAGGTATCACGTCATCACACATCCATGACCAAACAGGAAGGAAGGCAGTGAGTCTTCTGGTATGTTTCTTGCCTGTCATCAGGGAGGTCTCAGGGGCTGAGGCCGGGTCATGTGACCTCTCTGCAGCCATTGGGGAAGAGCGTCCGTCTTTCCTGGACACATCACTGCTCCTCCACCAAAACGAATCAGGTATGCAGGTGCCTTCATTATCTACGCTGCATGACAAAGCACCACGAATTTATTAGCTAAGGGCAACACACATTTACTATCTCAGGTTCCACGGGCCAAGAGTCAGGTGCAGGCCAGCAGACTCCTTGCTCATGGTGCGGAGGCTGAAATTACAGCATCAGCTGAGACCAGGTTCTCACCCGAGGCCAGGGACGCCCCGCGTGCCAGGCTCCCCCAGCTGTCGAGAGAGTTCAGTTTCCAGAGGCTGAGTGGCCAAGGTGAGTTTTCTTGCGGTTTTCCAGGGACCACTCAGCCCTTGAAGGCCACACTCACCCAGGGACTGCCTCTGGCATCGCTGCTGCTTCTGTGTGGCCAGCAGGGGAGCCCCTCTGATGCGTCAAAGGCTTCACTTGATCGGGTCAGGCCCAGACAGGATAATCTCCCTTAAGAGGATGAGATGGCTGGATGGCGGCATCAGCGATTCAACGGACATAAACTTGGGCAAACTCAGGGAGATGGTGAGGGACAGGGCAGCCTGGTGTGCTTCCATGGCATGGAGAAGAGTCAGGCACGACTTGGGAGACTGAAAAACAGCAAGCTGAGAGCCAGCTGGTTAGGAGTCTGGATGAGGCAGTGACGCCCACCCCGTTCACACAGGAGGAGGCGCGCCCCCTGGCCTGGGCCACTGGGGCCACCGGAGCATCCTGCTGCCTCACCCTCCAGTCTGAGCTGGGCCCCTCCTCCTTCCAGAGTCCTCCCTGAGCCCCCGGCAGGTCCCTGGAGGTCAGGGGCCTGTGCCCCGAGCCCTCAGCTGGGCCTGGGGGGTGCTGTGGTCTCTCCGTGGGCGCTGTCCACACTCGGCAAAGAGCGGGTGCCCAGGAGACGCCCGCTGGATGAATGCAGAGCCCCCACAGTACTGGGAAGACCTTGAAGCCCAGAAAAAGTGATGGGGGCTGGGCCTAGGATTCTGGCCCCGGTCTCAGGGGGGCTGGTTTGAGGATAGGCTCGTGCCAGGCCCTCAGAGCTCCCCACTTTAGGCCTCTGCTTCAGAGAGCCCTTCCGAGGCCCCCCCAGTAACCGAGGCCAGCAGCCAGGGAGGCACTGGTGAGCGGATAGCAGGCAGTGCAGAGACAGCAGGACAGGGGACCACAGGCCCTGGGCTCGTGCCCACGCGTGATCTGGAGCAACCTGGCCTCCACCCTCCTCTGCAGGACGGGACACCACCCAGCACACACTGTGATGGGGACGCGAGGAGGGTGAGGGGGCCCATCACCCAGGGACTGTTCAGGACAGGACCTGACTAAAGGATGGGGACTCACGAGCGCTCATGGGCAGAGGCCGAGGAACTGGAGGGGGCAGAGGGGAAGCTGCAGGGTGACACACCCCCAGGAACTGACCCCCGGAGGTCCCAAGGGGCCCTGTGGCTGCCGTGGGCCATGGACCCCCGTGCGGGATTCCGAGGAGCCCCCTCTGGTGCTGAGGGGGCGTGGCGCTGTGCCTTGCTCAGGTGGGTGACAGGCAGGGGCGGGTGCTCCAGGCCCAGGGAATGGCAGCAGAGATGGGCGCTGCTGGGGCACCCAGGGCCAAGAACCTGCTCGGCTGCCGTGGAGGGTGGGGGGCTCAGTCGTCCCCATTCAGGGGGTCGGACAGGGACACTCACACGGCGATGCCTGGTCAGCTCGAGCCCAGAGTCCAGGTCAAGGCCAGGCCACGGAGGGTCCCAATCGCCAGGCTCAGGCGTCTGGGCAGCGGCAAGGCCCAGGACGGAGGACGGGTCAGCCCAGAGCGGCCGGCAGAGGGGAGCCCCGGGAGGGCCCCCGTGTGATGGGTGAATGGGAGCTTGAGCCCCAGCAGACCCCCGGGCTGAGCGAGGTGCACAGCAGGTGTGCCACGAGCATGCTGACTCGCAGCTTGAATCCATTACACTCCCTGCAAGTCCAAGACAGTCCCCAAAGCCGCTCTTCCCCCAGAGGGCCCCGAGCCAGCCCTGGAGGAGCTCAGCGGTGCCAAGTCCATCACTGTGATCGATATCGCAGTGAAGTTGGTGCACGCAGATCCGGCTGCATTCTGACAAGACAAAGCGGTTCTGGAATTCTTCGGGGAGGGGCGGGGAGAAGAAGCAAGCTGCATCTTTCCCCCTGTCTCAGCTTTAAAAATTAAATTACAAATAAAGTTGGGGACACAATATCTTCAGACCAGTCGAGGACACACCAAGTCTTGGGGTCTGAGACTGGAATGCCGGGCTGGCCCTCCCCCGGCCCCGCACCAGCCAGCTGAGTGCAAGGGCCCTTCCCCCTCCCTGCAGCCACCAGCTGAGGGCAAAGACCGCAGACACAGCAAAACTCCCAGGGGCTGGAGGCCCAGCTGGGCAGGAGCCGACACAGACCTTAGAACCGTCCAGTCAATAACCCTGCTTTACAGATGGGAAAACTGAGGCCATGGGAGGCAGGAGGTTCTCGGGCTGCCAGACAGAATGTGAGGAGATAAGCAGGAGCTTAAGTCCAGGACCTCCACAGAATGGAGACAAGAAGGGCCTACTGGTTGGGGAGGCCGGGTCTGGCTCTGGGTGAAGTGCTGCTGTGCTCGGCCGACTGCCACCCACACAGGCGACCGCACCAGCATCCGGTGTGGCTGGGGAGGATGGAGGTCACCAGGCCCTTCGGACCACCCATCCCTCCCGCACGCTTCCACCGCAAGCTGTGAGGCAGGCCTCCCCACAGACAGAAGGACAGAGACGTGGCCTGTCCGCAAGAGCCCATGGCAGAGGTGAGGTCTGATGATGGTTCGTCCCTGAGGGGCACACAGGAGCCCAGTGAAGGGGGCTCCCCGCCAGCTGGGGAGAGCGGGCAGGCCTCCTGGGGAGGAATCTCGAGCCTCATGTTTTGGAGGAAGAGGAGAGCACTCAGGATAGAGGGGGCAGAGCTGCCAGCCGGGAGAAGGGCCTGTGATGGAGCCCCAAGTCCACGGCAGGCAGGGACAAACGGGCTCCCGGAGAGGCGAGGTGGTGAGGTGGAAGCCAGCCCGACGCCTGGAAGAGCTGCCCGCGCTGGGGCACCAGAGATACAGCCTGCCTGCAGCTGGGAGGGTGAGCGAGGCCACAGGCACGTGCGCATGTGTGGGTGTGCACACGTGTGCCAGCGCAGGGGTGTGTGTGTAGGCACGTGTGTGCACATGTGGACAGGCACGCCTGTGTGCTGGATGCTTGTATGTACACAAATGAAGTGTGCACACAAATTCCTGCATGTGAGCACACAGTATGTGTGTGTGACTGCATGTGTGTGGATATGTGTGTGCACACATACATGTATGAGCATAGCGTGTGTGACCTGTGCATGCGCATGTGGGTAGGTGTGCATGCATGGTGCTTGCAGGTGTATGAACGTGCATGTGTGTGCATCGTGGGCACATGGATGCTTCTGTGAAAGCACGGTCATGTACGTGGCTGTGTGTCTGCACATTCCTGGATGCACGTGAGTGTTTGTGAAGATACAAGCCTAGGTGTGCATGGATGTGTGCACATGGATATGTATGTACATGTGCATGTGTGCACAGGCATACCTGCACATTCAGGGAGGCAGCTCAAGGAGACGCACCCCCTTCACCTGAGCTGAGGCCACCCTAGCACAGACCTTACACAGACATCGCCGGACTGGTGCACACCCAGATCCCTCCTCCCAGGAGCGGGCCTGGGACCCAGCGTGCCGCAGGTCACAGGGGATGAAGGTGAGGAGCGGGACCGGGACCCAGCGTGCCGCGGGTCACAGGGGATGAAGGTGAGGAGGGGGCCGGGGACCCAGCGTGCCGCAGGTCACAGGGGATGAAGGTGAGGAGCGGGCCCGGGACCCAGCGTGCCGTGGGTCACAGGGGATGAAGGTGAGGACAACCTCATAGCCCCAGCCTGCTCCACCTCCACAAAGTCGCCTCCCAAGATGCCCCCCAATGCCCCCTCCCCCACCAGCGCAGCCTGACTCCCCATAGCACCCTCCTGTCACCCGCCCGGTCCTGCCAAGCCCAGGCCCCGGGGGCAGCGACCCCCAGGACAGGCAGTCTTCCAGGGCGCAGGCGGTTTCATCTGCTCCAGGGCAGTGGGGAGCTACCTGTCAAGCCTCACGCTCAGTCTCGGGATAAGAGGCCTCTCCAGCTCCACGGTGCACAGCTGAGGCCCCGGGGCCTCCCTCCAGCGCACAGAGCAGGCCTGTATGCGGCGCCTTCCAGGCCAGGGCTCTCTACCCCGAGGACTACCTGGCCCGCTGCCGCCCCTCGCCTCTGGGCCCTGGACCCCAGGAGCGGCCCTTCCTCCTGCCTCCTCCCAGTTTGGCCAGCCGGGCGCTGTCTGCTGTTTGAATTCAGAAGGCCGGCCCAGCGTCCCCCAGGGGCCTGGGTCACTCGGCCGGCCAGACTCTCCAGAAGTTCCCAGCCTGGCCGGGCTGGAGAGCCACTGCCTGGGCGGTGGGACGTGCTGTCTGCTGTGGGGCCCCTGGAGCTCTGTGTGCTTTTCCTTCAAACCCCTCACGCTAGGCTGGCCTTGCCTGTGGACACGTGGGGTGTCGCATGGAGCAGGACTCTTGGACTCAGCCCCCAACGTGCTTCTCGAAAGGTAAGACCCCCTCAAGGCCAGGAGGAGGCCCACATGGCGATCCAGCTGATGGCAGGGCAGACCTCTCCAAAACCTATACATGACCACCACTGTGTCCCTTCTGAGGACATGCCCACCAGGACAAAGCCCAACCCCACCCCAGGGGGCACAAGGAACAGGGGCCTCTCACTTCCTAATAACTCCCCTCACTCTCCAAACACAGCTCAGAGGTCACCTCCTCCAGGAAGCCTTCCCTGATAACCCCACCCCCAGGATGGAGGAGGAGCCCCAGGGCACTGATGGCATTCACTGCACCCATCTCAGTGCGTGGCACCATCGAGCCCAGACAGCCAGCATTCAAGACAGAAGGTCTGATCCAGACAGAGACAGGGCAAGCCAAAGATGGAGGCACAGGGGTCTTCCCTGCAGAGTGCGCTCCTCAGCACCCTGACTGGTGGCACCTTTCAGGCTCCAGGACCAGAGGACCTTTCACAAGGATGGGGCCTCTACCTTCCCTGGGTCACACACGATCATGGCTTTGCTCCCCAAACTGTATAAATGCCAAGGACTGGCCCAGGAGGATTAACCTTCCTCCGCAGGTCTGCCATCTGGAGTATTTGATTTCCTGTCTGGCCGTGGCCTGACCCTGCCCCGCCCCATCAGTGGAACCATGTTAACAAGGATGTCGGCGCTCCTTGTGGGCCTCTCTGCTGAGACAGCCTGCTCTCCCGGGAAGGACTTTGAGCTTTTCCAGAGCTCAGAGCAGAGAGAAGCAGCCCTCCAGCCAGGGCACAGTTCTAGGCATCATGGGGTGGGTGTGTGTGTGTGTGTCTCCAACCCCTCCCTGAGTTACCCTCCTAGTACCCGCTCCCCAGACACAAGCCCCATTCCCTCCTCCCCCACCTGAGAATACCCCTCCTCCCCCGACCTGAGAATTCGAAGAGAGCCGCAGGCCAGCCGGGGTGTTTCTGCTCTGCTGGGAGCAACGAAATGCCTGGCCTGGGACCACGGTCCTCCTCCCCAGCCTCTATCTCCCACAGACCTCAGGAGGTGGGGACCACCATGCAACAGTGTACAACTGCAGAACAGATGCACAGGGACGTGGGGGCAGGGGTCAGCGGGGGTCACCCCCAACACCTCGCCCCTAAGCAGGAATGTGACTCCCACGCCAAACAGCCCCTCACCTGGCAATTCAGTGTGGGGCGTTTGTCAGAGGCGAAGATACTGAACATCCCCCAGCCTTTAAAAAGCAGAGCTTATGGAGCATAAGAATTCAACTTCAGGAATTGCCAACAAGGGTGCAGAGCCTGGGAGCCTGCCCAGGGCTTCCACAGGCACCGCCGTCATGATTCACGCTCCAGCAGAGGCCGGGGGTGGGGAGGCCGCTTGGCCCCCGAGCATCCCCCAGAGACGAGAGTGGGCCCTCGCAGCGAGGGCGCACCCTCGCCGCGTCGCATCCTCCGCCGGGCTGCGAGCGGCTGGCTCTCCCGTCAGGCCGCGGACCCCCCGAGCCGGCCCCGCTGCGGGCGGGCGCGCGCGTGTGCCCGGGCAGGTGAGGAGGCGGCCGTCTTAGAAAGAGCAGGGTTCTGGAACTCACCGCCCAGGCCAGCCGGCACTCGGCCCCGGCGCACAGGCTGCGGACGGCCCTGGAGGAGGCGCCCTCGCCGGGCGCGCGCGCCCCGCGCCACCGCCCCGGGCTCCTCCCCGGCGCCGCGCGGGCAGGTTCGCTGAGGCGGCCGCGGGCTCGGGCTGCCGGGCCCGCTCCCCCCGGGCCGGCGGCGCTGGCCTGCCCGCCAGGCCGCCCCCGCCCGCCCGCGCCCCGCCCCGCTGCGCAACTCTACCCAAGTTGGAAGCCGAGCCGGAGCGGCGACAGTCGCGCCGAGCGCACGGCGGCGGAGGCGGCGGCGGCGCAGCTCCTGCGAGCCGAGGCAGGCGAGGCGGCGACCGCACGGCGGAGCGCGGACCGCGTGGGGCGCCCGCGCCGGGAGCGGCAGGAGGAGGAGCCGGGGAGGACGCTCGGCGGCGCCGGCGCCCTGCCCGGGAAAGTAAAGTTGGAGCCGGAGGCAGCGCGCGGGCGCTGGGGCCCCGAGGAGCGGGGGCCCGCGCCCCGGCGCGCCGAGCCCTAGCCGGCCGGATGGGAGGCGGAGCGCCCGGGCCGCCGCCGCCGCCTGCAGCCTGCGCCCCGACCGGGCGCCGGGGCCGCGGGGCCGCCCGGGCACGCCCGTTCGGGCGCCGAGTCGCTGCGGGCTCGCGGCCCGGGCGCTCCCCGTGAGCCGGGCCGAGGGCGGGGCCGCGCGAGGACCCCGGGACCTGCCCCCTCCCCCTCGCCGCCGCGTCGCCGCTCGCTCCGGGCGCCTCCTGCTCTGCACTTACGCGTGCGGCGGCGGCGGCGGCGGCGGCTGGGAGCCGGGCAGCCACGCTCTCCGGCGCGCCGCTCGCCAGCCGGGCCGCCACGGCCGAGGGTCGGCTGCGGGGCGCCGCGGTCCCCAGCGGGCGCGCCCTAGGCGCAGGCGGCGATGCGGGCTCCGACCCGGGCTGGGGGGCGCCCGAGCTGCCGCGGCTGCGCCCCGGCTCCAGGCGGGACCGCGTAGCTTGCGGGAGGACCATGGCGTCCCCGGCGCTGGCGGCGGCGCTGGCGGCGGCGGCGGCAGCGGCGGGCCCCAACGCGAGCGGCGCCGGCGACGGGGGCAGCGGCAGGGTCGCCAACGGCTCGGGGGCCCCCTGGGGACCGCCGCCGGGCCAGTACTCGGCGGGCGCCGTGGCGGGGCTGGCGGCGGTGGTGGGCTTCCTCATCGTCTTCACCGTTGTGGGCAACGTGCTGGTGGTGATCGCCGTGCTGACCAGCCGCGCGCTGCGTGCGCCGCAGAACCTCTTCCTGGTGTCGCTGGCCTCCGCTGACATCCTGGTGGCCACACTGGTCATGCCCTTCTCGCTGGCCAACGAGCTCATGGCCTACTGGTACTTCGGGCAGGTGTGGTGCGGCGTGTACCTGGCGCTAGACGTCCTCTTCTGCACCTCGTCCATCGTGCACCTGTGCGCCATCAGCCTGGACCGCTACTGGTCCGTGACCCAGGCCGTCGAGTACAACCTGAAGCGCACGCCGCGCCGCGTCAAGGCCACCATCGTGGCCGTGTGGCTCATCTCGGCCGTCATCTCCTTCCCGCCGCTAGTCTCGCTCTACCGCCGGCCCGACGGCGCCGCCTACCCGCAGTGTGGCCTCAACGACGAGACCTGGTACATCCTGTCCTCCTGCATCGGCTCCTTCTTCGCTCCCTGCCTCATCATGGGCCTGGTCTACGCGCGCATCTACCGGGTGGCCAAGCTGCGTACGCGCACGCTCAGCGAGAAGCGCGAGCCCGCGGGCCCCGACGGCGCGTCCCCGACCACGGAGAACGGGCTGGGCGCCGGCGAGAACGGGCACTGCGTGCCCGCGCGCCGCCCGCGCGCCGACCTGGAGCCCGAGGACAGCAGCGCGGCGGCCGAGAGACGGCGGCGCCGGGGCGCGCTGCGGCGGGGCGGGCGGCGGCGTGGGGCTGGCGAGGGGGCCGCGGACGCCGAGGGCACAGGCCCCGGGACAGTGACGGCCGAGCCGGGCGCGCTGGCCGCCGCGAGGTCCCCGGGCCCCGGCGGGCGCCTGTCCCGCGCCAGCTCGCGCTCCGTCGAGTTCTTCCTGTCTCGCCGGCGCCGGGCGCGCAGCAGCGTGTGCCGCCGCAAGGTGGCCCAGGCGCGTGAGAAGCGCTTCACCTTCGTGCTGGCGGTGGTCATGGGCGTGTTCGTGCTCTGCTGGTTCCCCTTCTTCTTCACCTACAGCCTGTATGGCATCTGCCGCGAGGCCTGCCAGGTGCCCGGCCCTCTCTTCAAGTTCTTCTTCTGGATCGGCTACTGCAACAGCTCGCTCAACCCGGTCATCTACACCGTCTTCAACCAGGACTTCCGGCGCTCTTTCAAGCACATCCTCTTCCGACGGAGGAGAAGGGGCTTCAGGCAGTGACCCGCGCGCCCTGCCCCGGTGTGGACACCCTGGACAGCTCCCGGCGGAGGCAGGCAAAGCCGGCCTCCCTGGGACCCAAGGATGGATTGGCCTTTGGGGTGCAGGGGGGGGTACACAGCGTACAGCGAGAGCCCAGAGACTGCAGGGCCCCCGGGGAGGGGGGAAGGAGAGAGGGGAGACCCCTCTGCCTTCTTCTCTCAGCAAGGGGCTGCTTCTGGGGCTCTAGGCCTGGCTCCGGCTCCCCGGAGGGGCCCCCGCCCAGGTGTGGGAGTGGGGCCGGGTGGTAGACCCCAGTGGCGCTCGTTTATCCTCCCAAATTGACGAGAAAGGAGCCTGCCCCGCCCCCAACACATGCCACCCTACCCCCCTCTCCACCTCTGAGCAAGGGCTGACCTCCCAGGACCTCCGTGGGTGGCTTTCCAGGGGTGGGGGTGGGGGATGAAGCAAGGCCCCGGCAATCTTTGGTTACCCAAAGTATTTACATGTTTGCCAAAAACGACTGACAGCCAAAACAACCAAACTCTTTTTCTAAATAAACCTTTGTAATCTAAGTGGTGGGTGCCATAGTCAGTCCTTCAGCCCTGGGGGTGGGGGGCCTTCCAGACCCTCACCCTACCCGATCCCCCCCACCTCCCACCTTCTCTTGCATCAGGTGGTGATGGGGGTGTTTGTTTAAAGGTAACTTGTCTTACAGATGTCCAAAGCATATGCTCAAAATGGTTGTGTTGTTACTGGCCCAGAGACCAAGGAAATCAAGAGACCCCAGATTAACTGCAAATACAGATGCTGGAGGGCTGTTCTCCATCCATACCCATCCCTCTCTGAATCTAGGCTTCCCCCGGTGCAGCCAGCCTCAACCCCTTGCCCAGCCCTCACCAGCCCCCAGGGAGTCCGGGCCCACACACGCTAAGGCTTGAGGAGAGGCGGCTAGAAGAGAGGAAAGGATCAGAGAGGGTCTCCCCCTCCGGCTCCTCCAGCCCTCCGCACAGAGCCTGGGAGCGCCAGGGATAGCTGTGGGAGAGGGACACAAGTTGGACCTCTGAGACACACGGATGCCCGTGCACACACACACACACACGCAAGCTCAGTGAGCAGGCAGGGCTCAGTGCCAGGGGTCCCTGCTCTGCCCACCCATCCCTCCCGCCCCACTCTGTGCCCCTCCTGGCCTTCCTGTATATCCCCTCCCCTGCCTGGCCCTTGCTTGCCAGCCCAGCCCTCCTGGATCACCGCCCACCTGCCTTTGGCCTGGGATGGCTGTCTCGGGGAGGGGTCAGCCCTGGGTCCTGCTTTTTCAAGTCCCCTTCCCCTGAATCTGGAGCCAGAGCAGGGCCCTTTCCTGGTCCCACATGCCAGGGTGGACCCTGTGGGGGAACTCTGCAGCTACCTGGACTCATCACCCCAATTCACAGGCCCTCAGAATACCCCACTAGGAAGAGCTTTCCTGGACTGGGGTCACAGTTGGCAGAGGGGCGCAGGAAATGGCTGGCCAAGGCTGGTGGCAACCTCCCTAACCTCCACATCACCCAGGCCTGGACAGGGGGTCCATGTTGTAGGCCCAGCTCTCACCAGGACTGCTGAGCGAGCTCTGCCCTCTCTGAGCCTCATCACCGCCAACCCCCGCCCCTGACCCGCCCACGTCAAGTGGGGCAGGGCTGAAAACTCAGGCCTGTTGTCTGGGGGCCAACTTACCGGCTGAATGGGGGCGCGGGCGGCTCGAGCAGGGACCTTCCCTTGGAGAGAGCCTGACCGACCCAGGTATTGCCTCCCCAGTGCAATGGAGTGATACCACAACCTCCCTCCACTCCTGGAGGGTGAACCCCAAGACTCCAGCAGGAGCACGTAGCCAGGACACACCCCACGGAAGAGTGTCGGCAAACTCTTCCCCTCTCCCTTCCCTGATCCTGAGAATTGCACCTTCCAGGGCTGTGGCTGGGAACGCAGGCACCCAGTGCTTAATACCCCATTCAGCCAACAGATGTTCACCACTTGATCGTAATTGCTGCCTGGAGAGGCTTTCTTTTCAGCTGGATAAACAGAGACAGAACCTGGCTGCTCACCCCGCCTGCCGTAGGGAAACGGCCAGTTGCCCTGCTCCGGGTCTCCGGCTCCATCAATGAAGCTGGGGTGCTGACACCCCTCGAGGGTGCCCGAGGGTGCCCGCGTGGTCCAGGAGCCAGCCCGCAGGGAGGGAGGTTTCTCTGCGGTGCAGAGGCGAGCCCGTGCACTGCGCATGGTCATGAAAGCCAAGATGCCCTGAGGTGCTTGCCTCTCTCTGGGCACCTTGGTGTCTGCTCCATGGCACCATCAGTGTCCACCCCTGTCTGGGGCTGAGGAAACGCAGGCCCAGAGCTGACCATCTGGGCCAAGACCCACAGAGGAGGCGGAGGGCAGAGCCCGCCACGAGCCCGGAAACGTGCGGGTCAGGAGATCTCTGCCCTCAGCACCCCAGCTCCGGTCCCGTGAGCAGGGGCGACCCCTGGGCTTTGCTGCTGGAGAAGTATGGCCCTCAGCCACCTTCCTGCCCCCAGCTTCCTTCCCCTTGGCTCTCCCAAGGCTTCAGGCAAAATTAAAAGAAACACCCACCAGCAGGTTCAAGGAGAGCAGGGTACGGGATGGGGGTCAGCTTCGGTGCTGTCCTGGGCAGAGCCCACCACTGATGTGGTTAGTTCTCAGAGACAAGCATAGACGTACATTCATTTAAATAATTCATTCCTGTATTTTAATTCAATTGCTGAGTTTGTAGAAGGCGGCGGGGGTGGGGCGGGGAGAAGAATCTTCCAAATATTCCCTTACAGCTCAGTATGGAGTTAAAAAAAAAAAATCGCTTGGAGCAGGCAGGATTGTTCACACTTCAGAAGAGCAGCTCCAGTCTTTGAGTCCTGCCCCCAGCTCTGGGGGTGGGGGGTGGGGGCTGAGGGCTGGGAGAAGACTCGTTGCCGTTGCCGGGGCGCTCGCTGGCGAGGAAGCGGTCCTTCCCGGGCGTGCTGGCAGCCGGCTGTATTTTTATATCACATCCGTCGGCAGGGCTCAAATATTCCAGTGCAGCCTGGGATCAAAACAGCCGGCGCCTGCAGGCCCGTCTTGAGTCTGCTTGGCCAGCTGCGGTGCTTTGCGGAGCAGAACCTGTGACTCCGGTCCCGGCAACCCCCCACAGCCCCCCACCACATGTGCCGAGTGGGGCGGGGGCAGGAGGCACGCTGGCTGGAGATGCCTTGCGCTTGGGGGGCTGGAAGGGCATGATTCTGTGTTACTAGAAGCCCGGCTCATCGGAGCTGAGAAACAGGTGAGTTATAGCGGAGACTCAGGTGAGAGTGTCCCACCGTGAGGACCCCCAATTTTCCGTTCTGGGTTTCTGCCTTGAGCGCTGCCGGGGGACCTCAGCATGCCCCTCCACTCCGCTGCCCCCCCCGCGCCCCCCCCCGCCTCCACGTGACTGAAGGTCAGGCTCCCATTCAAACTGCTGGACTCTTGAGATCATCAAGGGCATCTGGGTAAGGGGACAAGGGGGTGGGCTTCCCTGGTGGCTCAGCTGGTAAAGAATCCACCTGCAGAGTGGGAGACCCGGGTTCGATCCCTGGGTTGGAAAGGTCCCCTGGAGAAGGGAGTGGCAACCCACTCTAGTATTCTTGCCTGGAGAATCCCATGGACAGAGGAGCCTGGCAGGCTGCAGTCCTTGGGGTTGCAAAGAGTCGGACACGACTGAGAGACTGAACATGCAAGGGACGAGGAGGCTGAGGGTAGAAGCATCTGGTTTGCCTGAGAGGGACCCCGGCAGGCACCCTAACTCCGCTCTCTGCGTGACCCCACCCCATCTCGCACCATCAGTAAACAGGGCATATCTTCTCTTGCGTCGGTGCAGGTGGGAACCGTGCATAGGAGAGGACTGGTGACCTCCAGGCGGGGCACAGCGCCCCTGAGATCTGCCCAGGGAGCAGCTGCCAACCATGGGCCAGGGAAAAGCCCCAGGGACCCGAGGCTTTTCTTCCCAACAGAAGGATTTACGTCCCCTCCCAGGAAAAGTCTCGGGCACAATGGGACATCTTATCAAGCTAAGGGATGGTCATGCGGGGCAGAGAGGGAGCGCTGGCCCAGAAAGCCCTGCTTAAGGGCATCTGCTATCCTGGCTGAGCACACAGTGTGCCCAAGTTGCCTGGCAGCAAAGGAGAGAAGGGAAACAGGACGCATACCTGCTGTCTGATGCTGAGGCCGCTGGGCCGGCCACCGCAAGCCCACCCGCCATCCCGCCATGCTGGTGCCGTCCCTCAGGCCTCAGGTGTCTGTCTCCAGGGGTAGGGGCCTCGGGGGGCCACACAGGGAAGCCTGGAGGGGCATTCTTGCCATAGTCCCTGTGGGGATGGGTGGGAGGGAATGCCAACTCCCACCCTACTAGTGCATCAGACAAGGCCATCTCCAGGTCATCCCAGCAGACCCCGAGCCTGAGCCTCCCTGGGCCTGGCCCTGGCTCTTGGGACCCCTGGTTTGGAGTGGTGAGGGCTGAGGAGCAGGGCAGTCATGGGGTTGGGGGGCGCCGCCTGCGTCCGAGACCCCACCACCTCACTCTGGGGCCAGAGCGAGCCTTAGGGGTGGCGGAGCCAATGTGGTCCAAGCCGCTTCTCCTGGACCGCCGCCCCGTCGGGGCCTGGCTCTGCTGCCTCTCACCCCGCCCTGCACCCCTGCCAGGAGTGCCTTTCCTGCCTTCCCTGAGCCCCTCTCATAGACTCCCTGCGAGACCCAGACCAGCCTTCGCTTCCAGAAAGTCTTCAGGAGCCTCCTACCACCCACTACCTCCCCAGCTGCAAGACCCCAAGGCTGGCCAGGCGCGGAGCCCAGCGGGGCCTGGGGGTGGGTCATGGACAGCCCGTCGTCCTGGCCAGGGGGCCGGCCAGCAGGCCTCCCATGCGGAGGCAAGGCTGTCCTCCCTGTCCCCCGAAGACACCGCCGAGGAGCATCCCTGGACGCCAAACACGAGAGCCTCCTGGGGCACGTCCACCACGCTGCCGGGACACCGTCCCACGGGCAGTGCCGGCAGCCCCAAAGTGGGAGCCCCACACCTGCCCTCAGGCCTTTGGGGAGAGACTTCACGCAGCAAAGGCAGGTGAGCTGGCTGCAGCTCGGGCAGGGCTGTGGGGCCGCGGGGCACCCACAGCTGCACTTTCAGGCCCACTACTGAAGCCATCCGTTCAAATACGGCTGGTCGTGTCCCCCTCCCCACTTTACAGAGGGGCCCAGAGAGGGACGTCATGACAGATAACCACACAGAGCAGGCGTGACGGTGAGCCCCTGGCCAGCGTTTGCTGTCTGCGCTCTGCTTGACGGCTTTGGGCCGGCATTCTGTATGATTGATTCTGCCAGGAGGTGGGGTGCGTGATAAGCCGCTTCAGTCGTGTCCGACTCTCTGCAACCCCATGGACTGTGGCCTGCCAGGCTCCTCTGTCCATGGAGATTCTCTAGGCAAGAATACTGGAGTGGGTTTCCATGTCCTTCTCCAGGGGATCTTCCCGACCCAGGGATCAAACCCGTGTCTCCTATGGCTCCTGCGTTCCAGATGGATTCTTTACTGCTGAGTCACCAGGGAAGCGTGGGGTGGATGGTCCCATTTTACAGACGAGAAAACTGACCTCCATAGAGGGAATGCCATGACAAGATGATGCCTTGAAGCCAGACACTGGGCTCTTCACATTAATCCCGCTGCCCTTGTTGAACCCCCCATAAGCCCTCTGCATAGATGTGAATTAGCCTCGTTTCATGGAAGAGAAACCCGGGTCTTGCATGTTCTGCACACAGAACCCACCTTTGAGCTGTTTCCCATCCATTTCCACTGGGAACAACTCTGAGATTAGATGTTAGGTCAAGAGGATCCAGCCGGGCCCCGGAATCACAGACCTTCCTTACCTGTGATGGGATCCGCCCTCTGAAACCTCGGTTGCCCCCAAAAACCTCCGCATCCCAGGCTCTTTGTGATGTGAATGAGGGGCCGGCTTTGTTTTTATTCCTTCGTCTCAGAAACGATTCTGAATAATGAAGCCACTTTTAGAGATCACCCCACCCAGGATATAAAAAATGCCAAAACGTTTGTGTTGAAAAATAATCCAGTTACCCGTTTCCTAGAGTGTGCTGCCATCGCAAATCGAATTGAAAGCAAAATCGGTCCTCTTTTAATTGGTTCAAATGAAGCTGTTATTCAAAATCCGATTGTTGCTGTTGCTGCTTCCTCGAGGATTCAAGTAGGAGGCAAAACAATGGAGCGGTTCTCTCGCGCTGGGCGTCACTCTGTAGTCAGCAGGGCCCAGCTGCCCCGAGCCTGGGGCCTCGCGGCTGGGGTGGGACTTGCCCATCTCAGCCCTGGGTAGCTGCAGATGTGCCTGGAGCCCAGTCGTGGGACCCCTGGCATGGGGGAGGTGTCCCCTGGCCACTCAGGCTGGGCACACAGTGTGATGTCAGCTTCCCGAGGCCCCGACTGGGCTTGGAATCTGACTGAGCTGTGTGATCCCTGAGCCTCAGTTTCCTCCTCTGGAAAGTGGGTACAAGTCACAGGGTCCCCTCCTCTCACCTGCCATGGCTTCTGCAGGGAACCAGCAAGGACCCGGAGACCCCAGTGGCAACTGTACCACGCGGGAGTTGAGAGCCTGCCGGGCATTTCCCTTGGGCAGGCCTGGCCCCACTTTAGGCCCAGAGTCCTTCCCCACTGGGCTCTGGGGGCTGGCGATCGGGGGAGGCGAGGGGTTTCTGAAGCTCCGAGCACAGGGCTAGGGGGTGTCAGGTTCACGAGTACCCCCCTCCAGGGGCGGGACCAGCCCCTTGGTGGCACAGAGGGGTCCCGGGATGGCAGGGGCTCTGGCCCTGTTGCAGGACAGGAGGGGTTGCTCTGGCCGGGACACTGGCCTCCTCCAGGGCTTGTGGACATGCCGGGCACGTGCAGGAGCATAGCAGGGCTTGTCTCTAAAAGTGGCAGGAAATCCAGGTCTGACACTAATCCCAGCAGGATTGACCCAGCCTGGATCAACCCAGATCTGTGAGGCACCTGAGGTCACCTCTGTCTCTGGTGCCCTGGGGGGAGGTTGCTGGGGGAGGGAGCATTCATTCATTCATTCATTCAGGAAGCATTTAGGGGACTTCCCTGGTGGCCCAGTGGCTAAGACTCCCTGTTCCCAATGCAGGGGGCCCGGGTTCCATGTCTGGTCAGGCAGCTAGATTCCATATGCCTGCAACGGAAAACAAGCCAATCCCCAACGAAGACGGAAGATCCTGCCTGCCACAATTAAGGCCCGGCGCAGCCAAAGAAAGAATAAATCTTTAAGTGAAAAAGTGAAAGTGTTCGTTGCTGTCCTGTCCAACTCCTTGCCACCCCATAAACCGACCGCCAGGCTCCTGTCCATGGGATTCTCCAGGCAAGATTACTGGAGTGGGTTGTCATGCCCTCCTCCAGGGCACCTTCCCGTCCCAGGGATCGAGCCCACGTCTCCTGCGTTGCAGGCGGGTTCTTTGCCGTCTGAGCCACCATGAGAGAAGCATTTATGGACTCGAGCTGGACGTGGGTGTGTGGGGAAACGCCAACTAGATCCTACAGGTGCTTGATGCCCTCCTGTAATGAGGTCATTATGGCAAAAACGGGGCACACTGATGACCATTCTGTCAGATATCTACCGAGAGCCTACAGCCCACCAGGCACCAGCTTAGCCAAGTGAAGATCCCCCCCGCCTGCCCCCGTGGAGTTGGCAGTCCTCGGGAGGACGGGCAGCTGGCCACAGAAGCACTGATGCAAACACGACTTCACACAGCGTGGTGTATGGTGTGTGGGGACCTGACCGAGGTGAGAGGTGGGGCTGGGGGTGAGCCGGCCGCTCCTGGTGCGTCTGTCTGGGGCACGGCCCTGCCTGTGGATGCAGTGGCTGGAGCGTGCGCTCTGGGCTTAGGTCTGTATCAGTGTCCTGGAGCCTCCGTACCGCATAGACTCGAGACGGGCTTCCACGCAGAAATGTAATTCCCCGCGGTCCTGGAGGCGGGGAGCCTGAGATCAGGTGTCTGCGGGGTGGGGGCCTCCTGAGCCTCTCCCCTGCGTGCGCACAGGGCCACCTTTTCCCTGTGTCCTTGTGTGATGGTCCCTCGGTGTCCGTCCTTGTCAGGACACCGGTCAGATGGCACCAGGGCACGCCCCAAAGACCTCACGCTCCTTCCTCAGCCCTGTCAAGCCCTTCTCTCCAAATGCAGCCCCATTCCCAGGGACCGGGGACTCAGGCCTCAACACGTGAATTTGGGGCGGGGGATGTAGCTCCATTTCCAGGCCGCACACACGCATGTGACGTGGACCAGTCCCCTCGCTCTCCTGCCTTGGTTTCCCCACTTGCAGCCGAGCACTGTTAGTGCTTGTCCCACGGGGGCTCCAGAAAAGAAACCCTGGAGCTGTGCTCAGGGCTCGGTCAGCTGCCAGGGGAAGTCGGGCTCCGGGGTGGCTGCTCTTAGCCTGCCCATCAACCCCGAGGGGTGGGGGGTGTCTTTGGGGCGCTTCAGGCAACCCCCAGGGACTTGCAGCTCCAGGGAGGCAGGGCGGGGAGGTCCCAGGCTAACATTCCTGGGCTGGCAGAAAGTCTTGGCGGGCCTCGCAAGTCGTCACCAAGCCAAAGAGACTTGCAGCGTGTGGAGCTGGGCCCTGCAGCCTGCCACCTCTGTGACCCCTGGGTGGTTAAAAAATAACAGTTTTATTTATAATAGCCAAAAAACTGGAAACCATTCAAAAATCCATCAGCTGATAAGTGAACAGATAAACGGCTGTATCCGCGCAGTGGAAAACTGTTCAGCGGTACAAAGGGTCCAGCTCCGGGTGTGTGGAAAACACAGGGGCTCTCTAACGCCTTACGTGAGAGGAGGAAGCCAGGCTCAAAAGGCCACAGGCGCGAGGGTTTCCATTTACACGCTTTTTAAAAATAGACTTTATGTTTTTAGGGCAGTTTTAGGTTCACTGACTCAATGGAGTTGAGTTTGAGTAAACTCCGGGAGTTAATGATGGACACGGAGGCCTGGCATGCTGTGGTCCATGGAGTAGCAGAGTCGGACAGAACCGAGCGACTGAACTGAACTGAACCAGGTTCATATCACGGCTGAGCAGGAAGCGCGGGGAGTTCTCACACAGCCCTGGGGCTTCAGCTGATTCCTCCAGGATCAAAGCGGGAGGCTGGAGGGCACCGGCAGGGAGGCTGTAGAAGCGACCAGCTGCTCGTGCTCAGGCGTGTCTGGCTCTGCGACCCACGGGCTGCAGCCCACCAGGCTCCTCCGTCCATGGGATTTCCCAGGCAAGAATGTTGGAGTGGGTTGTCATTTCCTCCTCCAGGGGATCTTCCCGACCCAGGGATTGAACCTGCGTCTCCTCCATCTCCTGCATTGGCAGGCGGGTTCTTTACGCCACCAGGGAATCTCGTCAGGTGCCACGGCCCAGGGCCCAGGAATTTTCTGGAGGCTTGATAAATGCATGGTGGAGGAGGCTGGCTGGCTGGCCGGCCCCCAGAGCTTGCAGATGGTGGAAGAGGCAGGTTCCAGAGGGTTCTGGGAAGCTGCCCCCCAGCCAGGCTGCTCAGAGCCAGGAGGAGGGATCCTCCAGCCCTGCGTGGCCTCCTGCGAGGCTGATCACTTGCTCTAATGATGGAAAATTACCAGCTCGTCTTCAAGCCTCCAGCGGGAGCCAGCTCTTATCTTGCATCAGCAGTCCGCCGCGGCCCAGGGGGCTGAGGGGACTCGGGGCCCCTTCTGCTCCTGGAGAAGCAGGGCGGCGAGGCTGCACACGAGCCCAGCAGCATCTCCACCCTTCGGGCTAGAGGCCTGCCAGGTCCCCACCCAGCTCAGCCGCGGTCAGATGCCGGGGCCTGCACCAGGGGATGATGGCCTGTCTGCGGGGACGCCGCTCAGGTCCCCACTGTCACCGCCCTGCTGTGTGACCCCCTTGAAAGGAGCCCCCCAACAGGGGTTCTCTCTCTTCAGCACCTGCCACCTGCCGATGGCACAGAGATGGCACGCTGCTGCTGGGGAGCCCGTGGCTTGGACAGAGCAGGGCCCGCCAGGGGCTCCAGGCGTCGAGGCTGGGCTTGAGCCCCCGTCCCAGGGCCCGGGCTCCTAGGAGGGGCACCAGGACCCCTGCTGCCGGGGATGCCCTGCTTGAGAAGCTGGAGGCGGGCCTGGCTTCCCCCTGCCCCCGCCCCCGGCCTCCTCCCCACCTCCCCCAGCCCCTGGCCTCCTCCCCCCACCCACCGTTTCCTCCCCTCCCCCTCCCCCTCCCCCCTCCCCGTCTCCCTTCCCTCCTCCCCCATCTCCTCCCCTCCCCTCTCTACTCTCCCCTCTCTAGTGAGTGAATGAGTGAGTTAATGAATGAGTGAGTAAGTGGGTGAGTGAGGGAATGAGTGAGTGAGTGTGTGAGTGAGTGACTGGATGACTGAGTGAGTGTGTGAGCGAGTGAGTGGGTCAGGCGTGCGTGAGTGAGCAGGCGAATGAGCGAGTGAACGAGCACGCAGCCGGTCGGGGGGTGAGGACGGCCCAGGGCCTGCTGGCAGAGTGCCACCCTCAGCCGGGCTCCTTGCCCTCCCTGCCCTCCTCCCTGGCATCCACTGTCCTCTTCCCAGGGGACCGGGGTGTCCTGAGCCCCCTTAGTTCGTGGAGACGGGCCCTGCGCAGTGGGGTGCGGGGGGTGTGGGGCCCCTGGGAGCGGGGATGAGCGGGGGTCACAAGGCCTCTAGGTGCAGGGATGAGCGGGGGCAGCGGGGCCCCTAGATGCGGGGACGAGCGGGGGGCACGGGGCCCCTGGGGGCGAGGATGAGCGGGTGGCGCGGGGCCCCTAGGTGCGGGGACAAGCTGGAGGGGCGGACCCTCGGGTGCGGGGACGAGCGGGGGGCGCGGACCCTCCGGCAGCACTGCCTATGTCTCCCCGTGGCCGCACACCCTCCCCCCTACCACTCAGACGTGAGCAACAAAAGCCTCGTCGTTGCCTTTCCAGCCCAGACGAGATCAATATATTCTGGAAATGCGAGAACAGCTGACCTTTGAGATTTCTAGCAAAACTTCAGAGTTTGCTTTGGGCTCTGGCTCAGGGCTGGGGGCAAATCTCAAGGTGCTGGGAAGACCCCCTCCTCTGCCCCTACACTGTCCTCCCACTCGGGGGTCCGGCAGAGACCAAGGGTCAAGACCAGGCCCACCCAGGCCCCCGAGGGGCAGGCCCTGCGGAGGCACGGATCCGGCAGGTTGCGTAGACCAGCCGCTCCTTGGGGGCCGCGCTGTGGCTTTGCCACTTTGGTGGTGCCCTGGGGGCTGGCACCTGATGCCAGGTCTACTCTGCTTCCTGCCTCAGCTCCCCCTCCACTGGCACGGGGGGCACTGGGGACCGTGGATGCACCCCCCGAACACACACACGCCTCAGGCCACACGGTGGACCAGGAGCGTCCTGGCCTCTCTGCTCCTGGAGCCCACGGGGTCCGGGCGCGAGGAGGGCAGGCACGTCAACAGGGACGGAGCTGGTAGTGGGGCGCCCTACTGTAGGGGGCAGGGGTTCGGGGAGGGGGCAGCAGACCACCCAGCGGGTGTGGCGGGGCCCAGCCCCTGGCTGGCCCAGCCACCGTGGGGTCCACGGAGCTGGACGCTGCTTGGAGGGGGTCTTCGGAACCTTCCTAGAAACAGCAGCATCTGGCCTGAGCTTTGGGAAATGCATAAACTGTCTCTGGGATGGACTTGCCCGCGGGCTGCTGCGTCACTCGGGCAGGACCCTTGGGGAGACCCCGAGAGCTCCCGGTCAGCACCTGCCACCTCCAGCCACGTGGAGCACGTCCGTGGTGGACACATCAGTAGTGGACGTGAGGTGCTGGCAGGCTGGGCCCATCCTGGGGGCAGCGGGGAGGAGGCGGGGGCCACCCCTCACCCCGCAGCCCTCTGTGGGCTCAGACCCTCGCTCCCCAGCACGCGTGTCCTCCCCAGCCCCCTTGCCCCGCTTGCTGGCTCTCCCGCGATGGGTCCTGCTCCTCCGTGTGTGTTCACTTGCTTCAGTCACGTCTGACTCTGCGAGACTCCAGGGACTGCAGCCTGCCAGGCTCCTCTGTCCGTGGGATTCTCCAGGCAAGAACACTGGAGCGGGTTGCCATGCCCTCCTCCAGGGGATCTTCCCGACCCGGGGATCACACCTATGTCTCTTACGTCTCCTGCGTCGGCAGGCGGGTCCTTTAGAGCCAATACCACCGGAAGGCCCACACCGAGGGCCCCACCCCCTGGGCTTTGGGTGCCCTGATGGGTTTGGCCCCAGGCGGAGCTTCTTGTGGCCCAAACAGCTGTGGCCCCGCAGGCGGCTCCTCCTGCTCAGAGGCTCACATCCCTGCCTCCTCTCCTCTTGCGGCTCCGCGTCCAGCTCCCAGTCTCACTCAAGGGGACAGCGCAGGGCTCTGCTGACGGGTAAGGTGTGGCTTCCAGAGCGGTGTGGACAGCTCCCCTGGAGGGAGGGCTGGCTGGTGGGATGCGGGCGGCCTCATCTTACACGTGGTGTAAGAGCCGGCCGTGAGGGGTGTGTGTGTGAATGTGAGGACGGGCAGGGCTGGACGCCCCTATGTGGGAGCTGAAGGCTCAGCGGGGAGTGGGGGTCCTGGGAGCCGGGGTCTCTGCGGCAGATGGGAGTCAGCCTCACAGTGACCCAGAGGGTCCCCGGGAGCTCCACACGAGCCAGCGAGGCCGTCACTGCTGACCAGTGTGGACACTGAGGCCTGGAGATGGGACAGGCCTGCTCATTGCCACCAAGGGAGGGGGGCCCAGACTCCTCGGGCTTCCAACTACCCTTTGCAGGAGCTGCCCGTGCCAGCAGGGGACCCCAAACACATTGGCCAGTTACTAGGATGAAAAGAGAAGCCCCCCTGAAAAATAGGTGTGAGGTGGCAGCTGTGCCCTGTAGCTGAGCCGCTGGGCCCTTGGATTTCAAGGTCTCAGAACAAGCCTTTTTGAAGAGCACAGGTCCTGCCTGCGTCCAGGCCAAGTCAGCTTTCCCTGCTGGTTTTGGGAGGGGTGGCTCTTTCTTGGAGCTTCCCAGCTGGTGCTAGTGGTAGAGAACCCACCAGCCAATGCAGGGGATGTAAGCCAATGCAGGAAGATCCCCTGGAGGAAGGCATGGCAACACGCTCCAGTATTCTTGCCTGGAGAATCCCACGGACGGAGGAGCCTGGCGGGCTGTAGTCCAGTGGGTCACGAAGAGTCGGACACGGCTGAAGGGACTTAGTAAGCAAGCACACGGCTCTTTCTCAGACATCCCATCTCTCCAGTTTCAACAGGAAAAGTGACTGTTGTTATTCAGTTGCTCAGTCATGTCTGACTCTTTGCCCCATGGACTGCAGCACGCCAGGCCTCCCTGCCCATCACCAACTCCCAGAGCTTGCTCAAACTCATGTCCACTGAGTCAGTGGTGCCATCCAACCATCTCATCCTCTGTCATCCCCTTCTCCTCCCGCCTTCAATCTTCCCCAGCATCAGGGTCTTCTCCAGTGAGTCAGCTCTTTGCATCAGGTGGCCAAAGTATTGGAGCTTCAGCTTCAGACAGCTCGGATTTGAGCTCAGACGAGGCTTGGGTGCTCGTGCGTGTGTGGGGGTGTGAGGGGCCAGCCCCTTGCACAGTGTGGGCCTATCTATGTGTGTGCACACGCGCACACACGGTGTCCCCGCTGGGCACGCAGGTGCTGCGGGTATACATTTCGATACATTCTCGTTAAAAAAAAAAAGCATCTCCTCAGGTTATATATACAGAGGCAAGCTGCAGGCAGCATTTTAGGTTTCTCTTTTCTTAAAAGGAATGAAACACCTCTCTCAGCGACCGCGGAGTGCTTGCGTCGGCAAAAACAGGGCTGGATCGCTTTGGGGATCTCATTAACTCCCCAGCACAGCACAGCTAACTTGCCCTCTGAGGCACAACATGGGCTCTTCCAATTTTTTTCTGATTTTTCCCGAGTGTCAGGCGTCGGGCGTCTGCCCGCACCCTGGGTGGCAGCTGGGGGGGCTCTCCATTCTCAGCCCCCGCCCTCCTCGCCCCTCTCCCTGCATGTGGTTGAATTTGGTGTGCATGTCGGGTTTACAGAGACGCAGTGTCCGATCAGCCCCTCTCCTGGGCCAGCTGGGTCAGCGCCCCCTCTGGGAGGCGAGGTGATGGGGAGAGAACCGTCCCCTTTGTTCCTCACTTTGCTTGGCCGTACAGTCAGCTTTAAACCAGAGTCTGGGGGTGGCTGTGATGGGAGAGGAGTCGGGCCGGGGGTGGTCAGTAGGTTTCTGATTCCCTGCCAGGGAACCTGAGGCTGCAGCTGTGGTCTGTGGGGAGGAGGATGGTCATTGACTTGTGACGTCTGCCAAGGGTGGGCACAGAAAGTGGGGGCAGAGGTGCTGTGAGCTGAGCAAGGCTGAGTTGCCATCGTGGGTGTGGCTGTTAAGAATGAGGGCAGCCTTGGTTTCTGGTGGCAGCCAACTCTCCTGAGTGCCACTAGAGCCCGCCCAGCGTCATGCGCCTCAGGGCCTTTGCACCTGCTGCCCCGTCCACCTGGAGCGCCGCCCTCACCTGTGACCTCACTCATCCTCTGTTTTCCAGCTTGAGTGGGTCCTTCCACATGCCACCACCTCATCCACATCGTCCCAGGCGGTACCCAGCCCCTGGGCCCCACTGCTCTGTCTCCACCGTGGCTGCCCCACACCTGTGCTGGATAGGGGTCCTACCAGTATGTCTTGGTGCCCAGTGCCCTCCCAGGAGTCTGGTGCCACCCGGGGTGCCTGCCTGTTGCAACAGATCCCAACTTCTAGCTCTGGCTCCAGGCAGGCAACCTCCCTTGGCTAGAGCCCCCGACTTGCCTCAGAGGTATAGGGTCTCACTCCAGGGTCTCCATTGCACTGGTCAATCATTTCTACATATTTGAGAGTCACTTCTTCAGCTAGATTGTAAGTGTTCCCATGGGCGCTCTGGGAGGCAGGGGCCCAGTGATGACTGATTTTGCAGTTCCCAAGGGGCGCCTTGAGCTCGTGGGTGAACTCTGGCCTTGAGAGACCACAGTCATGCCCCAGGGCTTTGAGATGCAGAAGCTGACAGCGGCGGTGTGGAAGGGCTGCTGAGAAGGGAACACCCGGGGACCCCCAGCAGCCAGCGTGCAGAGAGTTCGGGGTAGACTGTGCAGAATGCAGGGAGCAGGTCTCTTCCGTGCGGGGACTGAGCAGCCCTGCACGGAACAGACAATGCTGACACTGATGGCAAGAGGGCCTGCGATTCAGCAGGGTTGGGGTGGGGGGGTTCTAAGAAGAAGGAGGTGTGTCCGTGGAGCGGGGGAGCCAAGCCCCACGGAGGGAACGGCGTGGCTGAGGCCGGCCCCTATTGGAAGCAAAGCGGGGAGGGGTGCTCACCAGGGTCATCCAGCTATGAGGAAAAACAGTGTCCTTCACCGAAGCGCTGCGCAGCATGGCAGAGCCAGGTGGCCATGCTCGTATCCCCACGCGGCTATTACTGTTCAAATACGCGCTGTCTTCTCACACTTTTCATGGGGTTCTCAAGGCAAGAATACTGAAGTGGTTTGCCATCCCTTCTCCAGTGGGCCACAGTTTATCAGAACTCTCCACCGTGACCCGTGCGTCTTGAGTGGTCCTGCACGGCATGGCTCATAGTGTCATTGATGTATGGGTGTGAGAGTTGGACTAGAAAGAAAGCTGAGCATTGAAGAATTGATGCTTTTGAACTGTGGTGCTGGAGAAGACTCTTGAGAGTCCCTTGGACTGGAAGGAGATCCAACCAGTCTGTCCTAAAGGAGATCAGTCCTGGGTGTTCATTGGTAGGACTGATGCTGAAGCTGAAACTCCAATACTTTGGCCACCTGATGTGAAGAACTGACTCATTTGAAAAGACCCTGATGCTGGGGAAGATTGAAGGCAGGAGGAGAAGGGGACGACAGAGGATGAGATGGTTGGAGGGCATCACCAACTTGATGGAGAGGAGTTTGAGTGAACTCAGGGAGTTGGTGATGGGCAGGGAGGCCTGGCGTGCTGCAGTCCGTGGGGTCATAAAGAGTCGGACATGACTGAGCGACTGAGCTGAACTGAACAGAACTCACTGTCTGGCTGCTGCCCCTGCTCAGGAGTGGTCCCTGTGGCCAATGAGATGAGGCTGGGAGTGACTTGACCCCTGGCAGCAGAAGCTTGGCTTCTTCTCTTTCCCTCAGCAGCGTCCCCACCCCAGCAAACTGGGAGCTGGAACAGAGAGACAGACAGACAGGCAACCTGAGAAAGAGGTAGGTTTATTTCTCCAGACCGCCGGGTCCAGGGGGCTGTGTGTCACTGCAGCGTGACTCAGCCTTTGCTGCCTGAGACTCCCAGCTTCACAGTTACATGAGCAGACTGGCCTCAGCATTCCCAGCTGTACAATGGGATAACAACAGGCCCCCTCTGGGGCTGAGTGTGAGAATGAACAACTCCTTACATGTAAAGCACCCAGTAAAGGCGCTCAGTGCGACGTGAACGCTCTTAGCAAGAAGTAAGAGCAAGAAAATTTCTGTTTTCTATCGAGAGCCTGGCCTCGATGCCGGTCACCTCAGTTCAGAGACCCATCCACCCAGTAACTTCCCCACCTGGAGCCCCACGGAACACTCGTCCTTAGCATGCTGACAGACGGGCCATGAAAACCGTATCTGCGTTCAGTAATTTGGAGAATTGAGAGATAAACCAAATTAAATTGTCAATTTTAATTGCCTGGCTTCTTGGAGCCTTGAATATGCTAACAAGCCTTTGACTTTCCAGGGGTCTGCTTCCCAGTGTGTGATCATGAGACTGTGACTATATCCGTGTGTGCACACGCGTGCACCCCGGCCGGAGGGAGTGGGCCTCGGAGTCTGACCCAGGGGCAGAATCAGGGAGGAGCAGAGAGCAGTGGGGAGGGTGTGAGGAGGAGCGTGATTGAGGGGAGGGGATCCCAGGGCTGGGGGACCTGAGATTTTGTCTTTAAATACGGAGGGGCGACTGAAGGCGACCAGGACTGCCTGATGGCTTGGGGGCACCTTAGTTTCGGGGCTGGTGTCTGGGAGACGGGAAGGGGAGGGCCCTGGGGTTCAGACCCCCCGGATGTTCTCAAGGCCAGGCGGCTGCCTGGGGCAGTGGGTGGCTGGTTCCCGCCTTGGGGTGCGGGTCCACCTCCAGCTGCCTGGAGCCTGAGGCTACTGGACTCGAGGAGTCTGGCTTGCTCCCTTGCTCTTGGCAAGTGGCTCAGGCAGTGGCTAATTGGATCTGCGAATTTGGTGTGGCTGTTTACAGAAAGCTTTTAGTCCCCAGGACAGGGTGGAAATTGGATTTCAGGCTCCTGGCTTAAAGATGCTCCCTGATTCCCAACGCCCGTCCTCCGGTGTGTCGGGGGCTCGGGCAGCTGCCTCCGTCCAGGGGAGATGATAAATTATGCATCCATTTAATACCAGCTCAGGCCAGATGGATGCCAGGGGCTTGAGCCGTCCAGCGTCTCTCATCTCTAAACAAATCCATTTTGCTTACACGAGCACAGGGCTCCAGGCTGGCGGTCATTCGAGAAGTTTCCTCAATGTGAGCCCTAGGCTTGGGTTGTGTGTCTGGGTCTGTGGGACCCCGGCGGGGGCAGCCCTCTGTGCCCTGGGCTACCTGGGGGAACCCGTGGGAGGAGTGATGGATCTTTTCTTCACAGAAGCATTTAACGGTTCCTGGGCAGTTAGTCTTGGCAGAGAGGCTTTAAATGTGCCGGCCGGAGTGCTGGGGGCCGTGTACACTCCTGTGTGACTCTCAGACCGTGCTTGTGTGTCCGGCCTGTTCCCGTCCATCTCAAGCTGAGAAGCCCCCTCCTTCAGGAAGCCCTCGACCAGTTTCCTCGCTTCTCTGACCTGTCACTGTTGGAGCCACTAACTGACCCAGACGCAGGCCGCCTGGGGTTGCCTTTCTCAAGAGCGAGTTTCCCGAGGCTTGCTGGAATCCTCTTCCCTGGTGGAGACCTCTCTATCTCTCTGGAAACCCTTCTTGAACCGAGAGAGGCAGAGAGAGGGGGTCTCCAGGGAGAACAGAGACTTCAGTAGATGGGAAAGAGAGGCAGGGCAGAGCTGCCCTCCGCTGTCTGCATGCAGGGCTGGGCCTGCACGTGCTCCCTGTTTCCACGAGAAGCTTCCCGAAAGCTGTGTTCTATGACTCTGGAAAAGGAGGAGACTGAGGCCCAGGAGGGTGGAGGCTTGACCAGGACGAGCTCTCTGCTCCGGGGCCTCCCAGATGACCCCTGCCCCCGGCTCTGTCTCCCCTGGGGGCGGACCTCGCCTCCCAGGAGCAAACGCCGAGTGGACAGTGATGCGGCTCCGGGCACAGAGTCACGGTGGGGACCGGACCCCAGGCCCGCAGGGACTTGGCCCTCGGACATGCTCAGAGGCAGCCATGTCCACACACGTGTTCACAGCACACGGGCATCGCGTGCCAGCTGGAATTATGCAGATGTGCGATGACGCTATTCACATCATTGGCTTTACTTGGTGAGCAGAGCTCCAAATAATCGAAGCCGGGGGCAAGTTGCTTTACCTCCCTGACTGCAGTCTTCTCCACAGACCAAGCTTCGGAGCATCTCCCCGTGAGCTGGCAGCAGCAACAAGCATCTGAGAAAGGATGTCAGAAGCCAGACAGGCCAGGAATGTGGAGGGCGGGCCTTTGTGTGTCCCCATCAAGGTGGCCATCTGCTAAGCACCTGCTGCCCGCCCAGGGCTTGGCCGGGAACCAGGAGCAGAGAGGGCGTCCCCGCAGCATCCAAGGGTCTCCTGATGCTACAGAGTTTGCAATCAGGGGTGTGGGGCAAGGGGGTGTCTGCTTAACCACCAGGCTCAGATTCAGCGTGAGGGAGAGAAATGCAGAAGGGCCAGGTCAGTGGGAACGGCCACCTCTTGGGGTGCCCGCAGGCCCTCTCCCAGCTGGCGTGTCAGCAAGACGGGCTCCATGGGGAAAGGGGCTTTAGGTTGCTCGCTGATTCCTTCGTCCCCGCCACACTGCCTCTGCTGAAAGCGGAGCCCAGCCCTCACCTGCAGGAGGTCCTGGTCCCCTCACTCCAGGGCAGCCAAGCAGAGGGATCAGGGTCAGCAACCCAACCGCGGAGAAGCGCCCAGGACAACCAATCCAGGAAAATGGGAATGTGGGTCAGTGAGAAGAGCTTACAGAAATGATATGTGCCCGGCAGAGACCAGAGAGCCGTGTTTTTAAAAGCCAAGCTGGGGGCAGTGAGACCTCAGGCACCTGGCTTCTCACCCCCTCCCCGGCCTCTCCACCTTCTCCTGCAACAAGGGACACCCAGCCGTGGGGGATGTGTTTCCGTAAGAGGGACGAGAAGCATCATTGCAGAGTGGTGGAGGTGAGCTGCAGGCTCGCCTGGGGTGGGAAGACCTTCCCCACTGGGGGCGTCAGGGGCGCTGGGCGTCCCGGGCTGGGGGAAACACCAGAGACAGGAGAGGAGGGAGCTTCTCTCTCAAGGAAAAACCAGAAATTAATCACCAAGAGAGGAGCCAATCCCCACCAACCCCCCCCAAAAGTTGTTAGGAATGGAAGATGCTCGCCACCTGGAACTGGGCGAGAATGATGAATATCAAATGCCACTCTTTTTCTGGAGGAGACAATGCAAAGCTGTGATTTAGTAATTACCCACATGGCTTTGTCGAATGCTTACAATGGTCCCCCAGAACGCTCACACTGTCGTGATGGGTTTTCAGAGGAAGGAGGAAAAGTGGAGGACGGGGTGGGAAGGGCCACCTTGGGGGGGCACTCAGACGGGTCCGGTGCCAAGTGCTGGGTCCCACCGACAATCCCTGCATCACTGCTCGCCGGGCAGTGCTCCTTCTTAGAGATGTGCTCGCCCGGGCAGTGCTCCTTCTTAGAGATGAGGACTTGGGGGCCCAGAGAGGCTGAGTCACCTGCCCAAAGACTCGCAGCAAAAATGCCAACCCAGGATTCAGTCCTAAGACCGTGTGAGCCCCCAAACCTGAGCTCAGCCCTTTACTTTAGTCCATACAAGAGGAGGGGGTCCAGGACACCACCGCTGCCCTGCCGTCCACCAGACGGAGCCCCTGGTCAGCACGGGGTCCTGGGAACAGAGGCTGACCCTGCCGATGTCCTGACTTCCCAGCGGGACAGTGGGATGAGCCAGATTCACCAGAGGAAGAGACGGGACAGCTGTCAAATTTCAACCTCAGAAACACGATGACTAAATCTGAAGCATATCCCACGTGATATTAGGACATATGCTGCAAACACAGTCATTGCTTATCTGAAATGGAAATTTAACCGGGGGCCCCTTTTTATCTGGTGATGCCGTTAGGAGGGAGGCGAGAGTGGGCATCCACGCAGGACCACTTCTAGGGTGGCATGCAGTCCCTGGGGCAGCTGGAGGGCTGCGTGCCAGGCGCCCTCTGCCCCTGCAGCTCTGTGTCCGTCTGGTCCCGCCCTGTCCCTGGGCTGGGTGTGGGGATGGCCAGCCCCTCCTGGAGACCCTCACCGGCCAGGGTCTGAAGAATGTCCTGGTCTCCGTGTCACGGCTCTCAGCCCAGCGCGACCTGGGAAGCACCGTTTTTAGGCCACTGTTAGTCTCGCCTCTTTTTTTTTTTTTTTTACAGACAGGACACCAGAACTCAGAAGTGGAGGGTACGACTCCCACAACATCCCACAGCAGGAAGCGGGTACCCAGCTACACCCCCAGAGCCGAGGCCTCTGCACGAGCGCCTGGCTGGGAGGGAGGCCGGGTGGGCCACTGTGCTGGGGTGCCAGAGTCCTGGGGTTGGGGGGGACTGTCCGTCCCCGCCTGCTGACTCTGGGGCGTGGGGGAGCTCATGGGAGCACACTGGAGTGGTTTTGTGTTTCCCAGTGAAACACGGCTCTGATGGGAATGTTGCGGACTCCAAGGCCAGAGAAATAGGAGGCAAACTGAGCAACAAGGGAAGCCCTTCATTCTACAAAACAGACGCCCACAGGCAGTGATGGAATAAGAGCAGGCCCCCGGCAGGGGAGGCGTCCCGCCCCTGGCCCCTGCAGGACAGCTGCAGCTGTTTTGTAACCTGTATTCCCCTCGCTTCCATGCCCTTTGGGGATAAGGAAGAACGGGTACTGGGAGCCGACAGACCGAGGGCCCCGCAGGTCCTGCCCCGAAGCTCTGACGGCCCAACTCTCCTTTCCGTTCCTCCCCTTATTCATTCATTTGGCAGCAGGACCCGACCTGAGCTGACGCACACGGACCCGTCCCGGGCCGACACACGACCCGTCCCGGGCCGACACACGGGCAGCTGGTCTGTTGTCTGCATCTTGCGCTCTCATCTTGCTGAACGTCTGTGATGCGTTTGGTCAACGAGGGTCCCGGCCCCTGCGGCACCGTGAAATGTGCCCAGAGTGCGCGGCGGTCTCTGTAAAGTCCTGAAGCCCACCTGCCCAGGGCCTCCTGGGAGGGCTCCCACGCTCCGGCTGAGGGACTGAGCCCAGTCAGAGGCCCGCCACCCCCACCCCGCTCCTCCTGTGAGAATCCTGCCCGTTCTGGTTCAGAAGCCCTCCAGACGGTGCTGGGCACACAGTAGCCGGTGCCTGGGCCACTGGGCCGCAGGCCTGGGAGGGACGGTGCGGTTCCCCAGCTCATAGCGCCCGGCTTGGGGCTCCAAGCTCTGCAGTCCTAACGGTTTTATCCTTGTCTGCGTGTTCTATGAGTGAAGGCCCTGGAATCTGGAGCATGTCGAGGGGCGGGGGGTAGTTCATAGGGTCCTGCCTCCCACCCGCTCCAGGCTGGGACTCACAGGGAGGGGCTCTGGGGGCCTGCCCTCTGCGCTGCCCAGCGATCCCTCCCTGTTGGTCAGAGCCTGGTCCACTTCAGTCTCCGGGTGGAGCTCTGGGGTCTGCACACACCCCTCAGAACCCCTCAGGCCAGCAGTGCACAGGGTACATCGGGATGGGTCAAGAGAGGCGCAGAGAAAGGAGACGGGCATTCTTCCTGCCTGCTTCTTTTTGAATTGAGGTCACATTGATTGATAAGTAATCAGTCCCTGGTGGCTCAGACGGTAAAGAATCCGCCTGCAATGCAGAAGAACCAGGTTCGATCCCTGGGTCGGGAAGATCCCCTGGAGAAGGAAATGGCAACCCACTCCAGTATTCCTGCCTGGAGAATCCCATGGACTGAAGAGCCAGGTGGGCTACAGTCCATGGGGTCGCAGAGAGCGCTGCTCACCTGACATTGTGGAGGCCTTGCTCTCAGGACCCCGGCAGCATCCCAGAAGAAACCCCAGCCACGTGGAGAGGTGACCACCTCGTGGTCATGACTGAGCAACTAAGCCTTCAGTTGATAATGTCATATGTTCACCTGACAACACTGTGTTTCTATTTCCGCATCCGTGACAGCGTTGTCGTTCGGTCGCTCAGTCAGTCCAAGTCTTTGTGATTCCAGGGACGCAGCACGCCAGGCTTCCTTGTCCTTCACTGTCTCCAGGACTTTGCGCAAACTCATGTCCATTGGTCCACTGAGTTGGTGATGCCATCCGACCATCTCATCCTATGTCATCCCCTTCTCCTGCCGTCAGTCTTTCCCAGCATCAGGGTCTTCTCCAGTGAGTCAGCTCTTCCCAACAGGTGGCCAAAGGATTGGAGCTTTATCTTCAGCATCAGTCCTTCTAATGAACATTCAAGGTTGATTTCTTTTAGGACTGACTGGTTTGATCTCCTTGCAGTCCAAGGAACTCTCAAGAGTCTTCTCCAGCATCACAGTTCGAAAGCATCACCTCTTCAGTGCTCAACTTTCTTTATGGCCCAACTCTCACATCCATACATGACTACTGGAAAAACCATAGCTTTGACTATACGGATTTTTGTCAGCAAAGTGATGTCTCTGCTTTTTAATACACTGTCTAAGTTTGTCATAGCTTTTTTTCCAAGGAGCAAGTGTCTTTTAATTTCATGGCTGAAGTCACCGTCCACAGTGATTTTGGAGTCCAAGAAAATAAAATGTGTCCATGTTTCCACTTTTCCCCCATCTATTTGCCATAAAGTGATGGGACCAGATGCCATGATCTTAGCTTTTTGAATGTTGAGTTTTAAGCCAGTTTTTCACTCTCCTCTTTCATCTTCATCAAGAGGCTCTTTAGTTCCTCTTTGCTTTTTGCCCTTGGAGTGGTACCATCTGCATATCCAAGAATGTTGATATTTCTCCCGGCAATCTTGATTCCAGCTTCTGATTCATCCAGTCTGGCATTTTGCGTGTTGTACTCTGCATATAAGTTGAATAAGCAGGGTGATTATATACAGCCTTGACCTACTTCTTTCTCGATTTTGAACCTATCTGTTGTTTCATGTCCAGTTCTAACGGTTACTTCTTGACCCACATACAGATTTTTTAGGAGGTAGGTAAGGAGGTCTGGTATTCCCATCTCTTTAAGAATTTTCACAGTTTGTTGTGATGCACACAGTCGAAGGCTTTAGCGTCGTCAGTGAAGCAGAAGTAGATGTTTCTCTGGTTTTCCGTTGCTTTTTCTATAATCCAATGTTGCGAAGTCAAGTGGGCCTCAGGACACACCACTACGAACAAAGCTATTGAAAGTGATGGAATTCCAGCTGAGCTGTTTAAAGTCCTAAAAGATGATGCTGTTAAAGTGCTGTACTTGGTATGTCAGCAAATTTGGAAAACTCAGCAGTGGCCACAGGACTGGAAAAGGTCAGTTTTCATTCCAATCCCAGAGAAAGGCAATGCCAAAGAATGTCAAACTACCGCACAATTGCACTCATCTCACACGCTAGCAAAGTAATGCTCAAAATTCTCCAAGCCGGGCTCCAGTGGTGTGCAACCTGAGAGCTTCCAGATGCACAGGAGAGTCTCCCTACCACCAAGAATAGTTCCGACCGTCATCATGTATGTAGCTGACCCCTGTACCCACTCTGCACTCCCCGAGCCCTCCCCTCGGACAACCACTGCTCTGCTCTCTATCTACGTGTTTGCTCTGATTTGTTCATTTATTTTGTTTTTGTTGGTTTGATTGTTTATTTTTTTTTATTCCAAATGTGACTGAAATTTATTTTGTTTTTGTTAGTTTGATTGTTTTATTTTTTTAGACTCCAAATGTGCTGCAGGGTTTGTCTTTTTCCGTCTGACTTATTCCACTCAGCATAATGCCTTCCAGGCCCGCGTCTTCCCCAAGGCCTTTGGAGAGGAGGACGGCACCTCCACTCACGCTGCGCCTGCCATCCGGAGCCTCGCTGCTCTGCAGAGCTGGACGGGGGAGGACTTTCTCGTGCACCCCGCTTTCCGCTCGGCCAGCCAGCTGGGCTCACCTTCCACTCGGACCACACCTCCTTGGAGCCTCCTGGGACCTGTTCTGGTCCGCCCTCCACCTCGCACCTCCTGACGGATGTTTTCTTGGCCTCCGAGATGTGGCCTTTTTTTTTCCTGTCCCCCTGGTGTGTGGGCCGATTCGCATCCCCCCCAGACCCATAGATTGGAGCTCTGAGCCCCGGAATGAGACTGTACTTGCAGAGAGGGCCTTTAAAGGGGGAGGATGGTAAAAGGGCGTAGTTGGGGAGGCCCTAACCCAGCCTGACTGGTGTCCCGACAATCGGAGGTCAGGACAGGGACATGCAGGAAGTAGTCGGCCGTCTGCTGCGGAAGGGAGAGGCCTCAGGAGGAGCAAGCCCTCACCTCGAGCTTGGACATCTGCCCCCAGGACTGTGAGGAACACAAGTTCCTGCTGATGACGCCGCCGGTCTGGTGCTTTGCTGCGTGGCCGACAGGCTGGTACAGATGGCAGGTTGGCCTTGGGCCTGGGTTGAGGACCCCTCCCCAGGTTCCCGCTTGGAGACCGTCGTCGTGAAAGCTGGCGTCGGCACATCCATGCCACTGTCCATTACCACGTTCTTCTCCCTTCCTTCCACGCTGCCCAGGTGCCCACTAGCCCAGAGGAATGGGGTGAGGATGACTTCTTGGGGCCTCCAAGCTGGGTTCTACGGAGCCAGGCGCTGCCCACCTGACATTGTGGAGCCCTTGCTCTCAGAACCCCAGCGCCATCCCAGGAGAAACACCAGCCACGTGGAGAGGTGACCACCTTGTGGTCAGCAGCCCCAGCCAAACCCCCATCCTCTGCCAGCCGCATGAAGGGCCGGCCTGGCCATCCAGCCCAGCTGACGTGAGAGACCCAAGCGAGAGCCTCGTAGCTGACCCCAGTCAACCACAGAACCGTGGGAGATAAGCCAGTGCTTTGCGGGGGGTGGGGGCAGTTGCTACATAGCAGCGGATAAGCAAAGTACTCCCCAAGCGGCCCTGGCTCTGCCTTCAGGGCCGCAGGACACCAATCTGAGTGCCCTGACAGCCCTTCAGAAGTCAGACGGTAGCAACCCCATAGCCCTCTCTCCTGGTGAACAGCCCTGACTCCTGCATGCCTTCCTCCAAAGATCCAGTCTCAGGCCCCCTTTCCAACCTGCTCACCACTGACAAGCCCGCTCTAACCTGCCAAGACCCAGATTACCCAAAGGGACCCACCACCAGCTGTAACACTGCCAAGGATGTGTGACCCACCCAGGATGGCACAGAACCATCACCTCCTTTATTCTGGATGTTCTGCTTCTGTTATTAAAACTGAAGGCCGAACTTTCCGTCTAATCACCCTCACCTTCAGTTCAGTTCAGTTCAGTCGCTCAGTCGTGTCCGACTCTTTGTGACCCCATGAATCGCAGCATGCCAGGCCTCCCTGTCCATTACCAACTCCCGGAATTTACCCAAACTCATGTCCATCGAGTCGGTGATGCCATCCAGCCATCTCATCCTCTGTTGTCCCCTTCTCCTCCTGCCCCCAATCCCTCCCAGCATCAGAGTCTTTTCCAATGAGTCATGACGTGGCCAAAGTACTGGAGTTTCAGCTTCAGCATCAGTCCTTCCAAAGAAATCCCAGGACTGATCTCCTTCAGAATGGACTGGTTGGATCTCCTTGCAGTCCAAGGGACTCTCGAGAGTCTTCTCCAACACTACAGTTCAAAAGCATCAGTTCTTCGGCATTCAGCCTTCTTCATAGTCCAACTCTCACATCCATACATGACCACAGGAAAAACCATAGCCTTGACTAGACGGACCTTTGTTGGCAAAGTAATGTCTCTGCTTTTGAATATGCTATCTAGGTTGGTCATAATTTTCCTTCCAAGGAGTAAGCATCTTTTAATTTCATGGCTGCAGTCACCATCTGCAGTGATTTTGGAGCCCCAAAAAATAAAGTCTGACACTGTTTCCACTGTTTCCCCATCTATTTCCCATGAAGTGATGGGACCAGATGCCACGATCTTAGTTTTCTGAATGTTGAGCTTTAGGCCAACTTTTTCGCTCTCCTCTTTCACTTTCATCACGAGGCTCTGCCAGCAGGGAGGCAGTAATGAGTGAGCAAGGAGACACAGGATTCATGCTTCCGAAAATTGCACTCCCCCCCCACCCAAATAAACCCCGACACAACCAGATGAAGCAATTTGTCACACAGAGTGATGTACATCTTTAAAAGAATTTCAGGTTTAAAAAATTCTGTGATTTTTCATCACCCCTCTCAAAAATACCAGAGGAAAAGAAAGAAAATACAGATCCCATCACTTAAAAAATCAGAATACTTTCTCTTCCAGGGTTTGAATCACCAGTCCCCAGCTCACACGTGGGTTTTCTGAGAATGTCTCTTTCATTTAACTACTTTCCAACCTGGAGGAAGAAATTGTCAGCCCCATGCTATTTCGAGAGCAGAAGCTTCTACGGAAGACGCCGAGGAAGCTCCGAGTGCTGTGGGCAGGGACCGAGCTCATCCTCCTGGATGCGTGGCTCAGCCACGGGCCCGTGGGAGGCCCCCGTGCACCCGGCAGAGGTTACCCACTGGTCGGACTGACCTCTGGGGACCCCGTGTGCCCACCCCGCAGAGCCCAAGCCGTCCAAGTTTCTGAGCAATGAAAGAAGAGTGTTTATCACCACCACCCCCTGTGACAGCCTTGTTTCATTTTGGAATCTCCAAAGCTCTAGCCGCTTAGTGAGGAGACAAAGAATGGACATGTTTCTACAGGGGAAAGCTTGTCGGTTTAACCTCAGATCCACAAGAGACAGGTTCAGAGCGGGTTTAAGTGGTTTTCGCATATGCCGCTCTCCGCGTGAGAAATATGAACGTGACCACCCAGGCGGCTTTTCTGGGAGTTTTGGTGCGTTATATAAGCACGTTTGCATAAATGTTTTCCAGGGTTGGATAAACAGTGCCTTTCTATTTAAATTTTAATCTGGTCCTTGACAATTGTTGTAACCCTGGAGATTTATCCTTGATGCAGATTTCAAATGTGAAGTGAAATGTCACTGGGTTTGCAAGTCTCTAGCAAGACCCCTGGGAAGCAGTCAAGAGGGTGGACGGGAGGGTTCGTTCCACAGATGTGTTTTGAGCGTGTGCTGTGTCTGTGCGTCCCGTCCAGGAGGGAACGAAGGGCCAAACGCCTGCCTGTGCCCTGGAGCCTCCACAGCAGCTGGAGGGGCTGACCGTAAACCCGCAAAGGGCAGTGCTGGGAGGAGCCGTGTGCCAAGGGGGAAACAGTGCCCGGCTGTGGAGGGAGCAGAGGCTAAAGGAAGAGACAGTGAGCTATGGCGACATCTCAGGAGGTGCGCCAGGCAGACGGAAGGGCAGGGGAAAGGCTCTGGGGCGGAAACCGCAGCGGTCAGTCAGGGAGCAGCAGGTGTGAGCAAGGGAGGAGAGGGACGGGCACGGTCAGGATCTGCATGTGGAGGCGGGGGGCTTGGGGCAGGGCTGACCCTCCAGGAGGCTCTGGGTGGGGCCGGTCCTCCCATCATACCCGCCCCAGGGGTGGGGTCCTCCCGCCCGTGCTGGCCCACCCGCCTTGCCAGTGCCCTCTGTCTTCATCATCTAGGTCTTGGCTCAGCCCCTCCCAGCTGTGGGACCTGGAGAAACCTCCCCTGAAAGATGGGGGTCATGGTGGCGTGTGCCCCACAGGGTTCCTGCGGGGGGTCAAGTGGGCATCGAGCGCGAGGCCCGCGGGGTGCCCAGAGGGCCTGTGAGCGCCGGTTCTGCTGTGAGAACAAGGCTCCGGGCCCTGAGTGCGCACTGCTGACTCCTCCTGGTGGCCCTCCCTGACTGCACGTCCCTCCCACCCTCCTCCAGCGCCTCCTCCAGCAGGCCACCCTGATTCCCCCGGTTGGACCCCAGCCTGTCTCGCTGTCTCTGGGCCTTACTGGGAGGGATGCTCACCAACACCCTCTGTGTCCCTGGTACCCCAGAGGGGGCCAGGTGTCCAGGAGATGCTCACTCCAGGGACGACTGAGGAGTGGGCGGGGCTGACTCAGGGATGTTCTGAGTCAGGGGTTGGGCCCCAGGCAGTGGGGTCCTCCCCATGGATAGAGCCACCTCCCAGCTTGCTGTCTTCTCTGCGACCATCTGAAGACTGTGCCCAGCACCATCAGGACCCCATGAAGCCTGCTCAGCTGACACAGGGCTGGCACAGAGCTGTGAAGACGGTCAGGACCCAGGGGAGAGGCCTGCATCGCGTCCCTAGACGCGGGTCACCCCCTGGCTGGCGGCTTTGTTGCTGTGGTCCAGGTAAGGCTCCTCTTCCCTGATGGTGGGATCAGGGTGGGGATGTCGGTACCCTCTGCTTGAGAGGATAGAGCAAGCCATGGGTCTGATGCACAGAGCCCAGGCTGGGAACACAAGGTGGGGTGTCTCGGGAGTGTCCTTTATGGAGCATTGCCAGGACCCTGGCCCTGCATGGACGGGCCATCCAGGGCCCATGCCGAGGGATGTCTGAGAAGGTGGGCAGGTGGGTGACCTCAGGCTCTTCACCACCCCCCCCTCGGGGTGCAGTCAGAGCTGGGGTAGCCCAGCAGGGCTTCTTACAGGGTTTCCCACTTTGGAGATGTCCATGGGAGGATGCACTCGTCAGGAGAGGCCAGGGGACCAGGGCTGGTCGGTCCAGGCCAAAGGGGGAGCGTTTCCGGAAGTCGGTGGCCCAGCAGTGACTGTCGCCTGGGCAGGAGCTCAGGAAGTGGTGGGACAGGCCGTGAGGGACTGCTGGCTTTCCACCAAGGGCTCGGGGAACTCTTCTGAGAGTGAAGAGCAGCATTTGGAAGGTTATTGATTTCTTCTGGAGTAAAGATCTGATTAGGACTTCCCTATGCTGCTGCTGCTGCTAAGTCACCTCAGTCGTGTCCGACTCTGTGTGACCCCATAGACGGCAGCCAACCAGGCTCCCCCGTCCCTGGGATTCTCCAGGCAAGAACACTGGAGTGGGTTGCCATTTCCTACTCCAATGCATGAAAGTGAAAAGTGAAAGTGAAGTCGCTCAGTCGTATCTGACTCTTAGCGACCCCATGGACTGCAGCCCACCAGGCTCCTCCATCCATGGGATTTTCCAGGCAAGAGTACTGGAGTGGGGTGCCGTTGCCTTCTCCGAGGACTTCCCTATAGCTCAGCTTATTACCAAATTCAGACTTAAATTGAAGAAAGTAGGGAAAACCACTAGACCATTCAGGTATGACCTAAATCAAATCCTTTATGATTATACAGTGGAAGTGAGAAATAGATTTAAGGGCCTAGATCTGATAGATAGAGTACATGATGAACTATGGAATGAGGTTCGTGACATTGTACAGGAGACAGGGATCAAGACCATCCCCACGGAAAAGAAATGCAAAAATGCAAAATGGCTGCCTGGGGAGGCCTTACAAATAGCTGTGAAAAGAAGAGAAGCGAAAAGCAAAGGAGAAAAGGAAAGATATAAACATCTGAATGCAGAGTTCCAAAGAATAGCAAGAAGAGATAAGCAAGCCTTCTTCAGCGATCAATGCAAAGAAATAGAGGAAAACAACAGAATGGGAAAGACTAGAGATCTCTTCAAGAAAATCAGAGATACCAAAGGAACATTTCATGCAAAGACGGGCTCGATAAAGGACAGAAATGGTATGGACCTAACAGAAGCAGAAGATATTAAGAAGAGGTGGCAAGAATACACAGAAGAACTGTACAGAAAAGATCTTAACGACCCAGGTAATCACGATGGTGTGATCACTGACCTAGAGCCAGACATACTGGAATGTGAAGTCAAGTGGGCCTTAGAAAGCATCACTACGAACAAAGCTAGTAGAGGTGATGGAATTCCAGTTGAGCTATTTCAAATCCTGAAAGATGATGCTGTGAAAGTGCTGCACTCAATATGCCAGCAAATTTGGAAAACTCAGCAGTGGCCACAGGACTGGAAAAGGGCAGTTTTCATTCCTATCCCAAAGAAAGGCAATGCCAAAGAATACTCAAACTACCGCACAATTGCACTCATCTCACATGCTAGTAAAATAATGCTCAAAATTCTCCAAGCCAGGCTTCAGCAATACGTGAACTGTGAACTTCCAGATGTTCAAGCTGGTTTTAGAAAAGGCAGAGGAACCAGAGATCAAATTGCCAACATCCGCTGGATCATGGAAAAAGCAAGAGAGTTCCAGAAAAACATCTATTTCTGCTTTATTGACTATGCCAAAGCCTTTGACTGTGTGGATCACAATAAACTGTGGGAAATTCTGAAAGAGATGGGAATACCAGACCACCTGACCTGCCTCTTGAGAAATCTGTATGCAGGTGAGGAAGCAACAGTTAGAACTGGAAACGGAACAACAGACTGGTTGCAAATAGGAAAAGGAGTTCGTCAAGGCTGTATATTGTCACCCTGTTTATTTAACTTCTATGCAGAGTACATCATGAGAAACACTGGGCTGGAAGAAGCACAAGCTGGAATCAAGATTGCCAGGAGAAATATCAATCACCTCAGATATACAGATGACACCACCCTTATGGCAGAAAGTGAAGAGGAACTAAAAAGCTTCTTGATGAAAGTGAAGGTGGAGAGTGAAAAAGTTAGCTTAAAGCTCAACATTCAGAAAACGAAGATCATGGCATCTGGTCCCATCACTTCATGGGAAATAGATGGGGAAAGAGTGGAAACAGTGTCAGACTTTATTTTTGGGGGCTCCAAAATCACTGCAGATGGTGACTGCAGCCGTGAAATTAAAAGATGCTTACTCCTTGGAAGGAAAGTTATGTACAACCTAGATAGCATATTCAGAAGCAGAGACATTACTTTGCCAACAAAGGTCCGTTTAGTCAAGGCTATGGTTTTTCCAGTGGTCATGTATGGATGTGAGAGTTGGACTGTGAAGAAGGATGAGCGCTGAAGAACTGATGCTTTTGAACTGTGGTGTTGGAGAAGACTCTCGAGAGTCCCTTGGACTGCAAGGAGATCCAACCGGTCCATTCTGAAGGAGATCAGCCCTGGGATTTCTTTGGAAGGACTGATGCTGAAGCTGAAACTCCAGTACTTTGGCCACCTCATGCGAAGAGTTGACTCATTGGAAAAGATTCTGATGCTGGGAGGGATTGGGGGCAGGAGGAGAAGGGGATGACAGAGGATGAGATGGCTGGATGGCATCACTGACTCGATGAACGTGAGTCTGAGTGAACTCCGGGAGTTGGTGATGGACAAGGAGGCCTGGCGTGCTGCGATTCATAGGGTCGCAAAGAGTCAGACACAACTGAGTGACTGAACTGAACTGATAGCTCAGCTGGTAAAGAATCCACCTGCAATTCAGGAGACCCCAGTTTGATTCCTGGGTCAGAAAGATCCGCTAGAGAAAGGATAGGCTACCCACTCCAGTCTTCTTGGGCTTCCCTGGTGGCTCAGACAGTAAAGAATCAGCCTGCAGTGAGGGAGACTGGGGTTCGATCCCTGGATTGGGAAGATCCCCTGGAGAAGGAAAAGGCTATCCAACTCCAGTACTCTTGCCTGGAGAATCCCATGGACAGAGGAGCCTGGCGGGGCTACAGTCCATGGGGTCTCAAAGAGTCGTACATGACTGAGCAGCTAAGCCCAACACAGACCATCTGATTCGTTTTCTTTGAGTGTGAGCCCAAACCACCCCTGGCGAAAACACTGGTTTGGCCGAGCTGGCCACGCGGATGGGCCCCCTGGCTGAGCCTGGGTCCCAGGAGGGGCTGGCCTGCCTGGATGGCTCCCCCCTTGAGGCAGGAGCCTGGAGTGCACAGAGGGTCAGGCGAGGAGGGCGACGTGGTGTCCTCAGGTGTCAGCTGGCCGAAAGCTACAAAGGGCTCTGTGATTGGGGCTGACGTCTGGGGTCTTCCTTGGGTTGGCTGTTTCAGAGGAAGGTATCTTCCCTGGCACGGAGCATCACTGACAAGCAGCAGCACCCCCGCAGGGCATCGGCCTCCCTGGTTCTGCTCAGTGGGCGCTCATCTGCTGGGTTCAGCGGGCACCCTCTGCCCACCCCTGCATGCCTTCCCCCGGAAACACCTGCCCAGACCATGATGTCGTCTCACCTCCTGGCATCTATGAGTGGGACCCATGTTCCTCATTTTCACCTGAACCCTCTGGTGACCCAAAGACACGCTGTTTTGATCAGTCCCTTTTGAAAGATGGGAAAACAGGCCAGGCAGCTGGCCCTCATGTTTTCAGTGGATCCAGAGCTTGCCTATGGGCGGCTGGCAGGAGAGTGGGCCTTCAGACATGTGGGGTCCTGGTCGAGGAGGGTGGGGTGGGACCAGGTCATAGTCCCTGAAAGCTGTGACCGTGTCAGCTTACAGGGCAAGGGGCTGTGCAGGTCAGATGCAGGGCCTTGAGGCCGGGTTACCCAGGCTGGGGAGCGGGAGGCCAGAGAGCCGCTGGGCAGCAGCCCGGGACCACAGGCAGCCCCAGGACCTGGAAACGGACCGGCACCCAGAGCCCCTGGACACCTGGATGTCAGGCTCTGACTCCCAGAACGGCTAGAGGCTAAACTCGTGCTGTCTCTGCCCACCGCGGTGGAGGCGACTCGTGAGCAGCTGCAGCAAGCTCGCACACGGAGGACGTGGGAAGCCGGGCTGGGGAGCTTGGTGTATCGATGCGTCTTGGCCCAGAACCTGCCGGGCACCGGCACTTCTAATGGAAATGAGACGGTTTTCTTAAAGCACCGGCGATGTTGGAATTAGAAACCCGGCGCCCTGCTCTCCCCGTGACGGTCCTGCCCGCCCTGGGCTCCGCCTGGATGGGGTGCAGGGGCTGGGACCTGCCCTGAACGCTCAGTGAGCCGGGGGCTGTGCACCAGCAGCTTCCCCGAGCCCCACCCAGGCTCAGTACTCCACTCATGGCACGTGGCCGGGCCAGAGCGTGAAGCGCCGTGTGGGGTTCCTGGCCATTGCTGAGAGCTCACGTGCAGCTCGGGAAGGTTCTCCATGCTCAGTTCAGTTCAATCGCTCAGTCATGTCCGACTCTTTGCGACCCCATGGACTGCAGCCCACCAGACCTCCCCGTCCATCACCAACTCCCTGAGTCCACCCAAACCCATGTCCATTGAGTCGGTGATGCCATCCAACCATCTCATCCTCTGTTGTCCTCTTCTCCTCCTGCCCTCAATCCCTCCCAGCATCAGGGTCTTTTCCAATGGGTCAGCTCTTCGCATCAGGTGGCCAAAGTATTGGAGTTTCAGCTTCAACATCAGACCTTCCAATGAACACCCAGGACTGATCTCCTTTAGGATGGACTGGTTGGATCTCCTTGCAGTCCAAGGGACTCTCAAGAGTCTTCTCCAACACCACAGCGACAAGAAACTCAACCCACGGAGGCGTCGGAGCCCCGTGAGGGGTGCCGGGCGAGTGTTCACTCGTGTTTTGATAATAATTATTGTCAGTATGTGAGGCGATGCTGAGGCCAAAAGGACAGGCTTGTTGAGAGAACACACGGAGACCTGCGGGGCCGGGGCGCCCAGGTCTCTGCACTCCTCCCAAACCCCTCGGGAGCCAGCACCCCTGCCGGTGCGGCTGCTGAAGCCGGCGGTCAGCTCTGTGTCCACCGAGCCGCGGACCTTTCACCATCTGAGGACGCAGCTCATCACCCCGAAGCCCTTTTTCTCTTGGCCTCCCAGGACCCCCAGCCGTGGGCTTCCGCCTGCTGCCCCTTTGGTGCTCCCCTCTGATCATCACACCTCTCCTCGGGGCTGCCTGCACTTCCGGCCTTGGGGTTTAATACCTCCTGTGGTCAGGGACTTCTCAGCATGCATGTCCACGTGAGACGCTGCCCCAGCTCCAGACGCACACCCACCACCGCCCCACTGACGCCCCTGGGCCCCTGGGACGCCTCAGACTCCAGCCGGCCGCAAGCCTGGTGGTCCCACCCGGTTGATGGCTGTCCTTGGATTTGCTCTAGCTACATGAGTTTTATAAGAGTTGAAGGGTCTGTGGGTGGTGGACAGAGCCCCCTGGCTGGCTGAGAGATGGAAGGCGGACCTCGCTCTGTGCAGCTCCGGCCAGAGGTTATACACAGCACGGGTTTATCTCCCACCATCTGGAGGCTGGATGGGGAGGTGCACCCAGTCCAGCCCGGTCCAGTCACAGGAGGGGAAACGAGACCCAGGGAGACTGGCAGGGCCAGGGTCCGACCTCCTCCTGGCCCGTAGGCAGCTGCCACCGTGCTGCCTGCTCACATGGCGCCTTTGTGCGTCTCAGGAAGGGGGGCGGTGTGAGCGAGGGAAAAGGCTGGCACTTCTTCCTTCCAGGGCACAGAGCCCATCGTGGGGCAGGCGGGCACAGCCGAGGTCTGGGGACCTGACCTCAGCAAGGCTGCTGGCAGACTAAGGCAGCGCCCTGGGCTCTTTGGGGAGGATGGTGGTAGGGCTGGAGTTTGGGGTGCTGGTCTTGCCCCATGTCATCTGCTGCCCCCCCAAATCCACACCCAGAAACCACTCTGCTTTCTCTGACCCCTTCGAGCCTGGCTCTGTGTCAGGCAAGTGGGATGCAGCAAAGCAGGCTTTCCCGGCTGCCCTGTGGACCCCTGGTCTCTCTGGAGCCCCAGGACTAAGCAGAGTGAAGCAAGTAAATAGGCAGGCAAGCTGGGTTTGCCCTGAAGCCCGCTGCGCTCGGCCTGGACGGGGCCCCTCGGGGCCTGGCCCTCCCCTGTGCCCTTGGCCTTCGGTCTTGAAGAGGCCACTGCAGTCTCCCTGGCCTCGTCCTTGCCGCCCCCCTTGCGGCCCATCCAGTCTTCTCGTCGCTGCAGGTCCTGGGCCTGTGAAGGGCTGCCCCTGGCCGTCCCCGCCAGCTCCCTGCCCTCCAGACGGCGAGGCTTGCTCAGTGTCCACCCCGGCTTCCCTCCCCGCCCCTCGGGCCCCCTGGAGTCGGGCTCCGCGGACACAGCATGACCAACGACAGAGTAAATCCCGGTGTGCCCTGGCCGGTAACCCCGCTTTCCTGCTTCCGGTCAGCACAGCGTGGGCCCCCTGTGTGGCCGGCACGCACCGCACAAGCGGCATCTGAGCTTCCTGGGGCTGTCGTGCAAGTCACCACACGCCTGGGGGCTGAAGCAACACGCGCCTGACCTCTCACGGCCTGGAGGCCCGGAGGCCCGGAGTCGGGGTAAGCTGGACTGGTGCCCCTGGATCCTCCTCTCTCTCCTCCAGGGAAGAGTCGTCCCTGCCTTGCCCAGCTTCTAGAGGGTTGTGTTCTTTGGCTTGTGGTCCCTCCTCCCTCTTCAAAGCCAGCAGGGAAGATTTAGCGTCTTGAAACCCCTCTGTCTGTCCCCACGTCTCCTCCCCCTCTGACCCTCCTCCCACCCTCTTACGAGAGCCCTGAGACGACCCTGGACTCACCTGGAGAATCTAGGGCCTTACCTCCATCGCGTCCACACAGTCCTTCTGCCCCACGCGCAGTGACTTGTTCACAGAGTCCCAGGACTGGGGCCTGGGCGTTGTTGGGGACCGTTGTTCGTCTGCCCGCAGACACTGGAAGTTGTTTCCTGGTCCGTGCTGCTGGACACACAGCGGGTTCTGACCTGTCGCTCTCACCACAGCTTTAGTGAGAAAGCGGGCTCTGCAGCCGCCGTGACGTCCGCCCAGGGTCGCTTCCTCTGTGAAGCCCTATGTGTGCAAGTTCTGGGTTGAAAGGAATTGAAAATTCTCAGCTTTTAAAACATACTCTGCCAGTTTCTCTCCTCAAAGGCCGTGGCGCTTACACTTCCTGTGCTGTCACTGCCCTTGGGATCCTTGTGTGTCCAAGTCCATCCAGGCTGCGGGGACAGCAAATGCCGCTGGGCACAGGGACGAGGCGCCGCTGGGCCCGGGTACCAGACACCGCTGGGCGCGGGGACAGGACACGACGCTGCTGGGCGCAGGGCCTGTCAACAACACACAGTCATTCCTCGCAGCTTGGGAAGCTGGATGCCCACACTGAGGGTGCGGGCATGGCAGTGGCAGAGAGCAGGCGGCTGCCTGAGTCCTCGCAGGTGGAAGGGGCCGGGGAGCATCCTGGGGTCTATTTTATTTTGATTGAAACATAGTTGATTTATGACGTTGTGTTCACTTCAGGTATACATCAAAGTGATTCAGATTCTTTCCCATGTTAGGTTAGTACTAGATATTAGGGCTTCCCTGGGGGCTCAGACAGTAAAGAATCAGCCTGCAATGCAGGAGACCCGGGTTCGATCTCCGGGTCAGGAAGATCCTCTGCAGGAAAAAATGGCAACCCACTCCAGTATTTTTGCCTGGAGAATTCCACAGACAGAGGAGCCTGTCGGGCTACACTCCACGGGGTCACAAAGAGTTAGACACGACTGAGTGACTAGCATATGCGCACGCATGCACACACACACACACACACACACACACTAGGTATTGAATGTGGTTCGCTGTGCTATATACTGCTGCTAAGTCGCTTCAGTTGTGTCCGACTCTGTGCGACCCCACAGACGGCAGCCCACCAGGCTCCCCCGTCCCTGGGATTCTCCAGGCAAGAACACTGGAGTGGGCTGCCATTTCCTTCTCCAATGCAGGAAAGTGAAAAGTGCTATATAGTAGGTCCTTGTTTGTTTATTTTGTGTAGACTGGCATGCATCCTTTTCTACCTTGGATGGTATTATTTGATTCATTTTTAAAGTATGCGTCTTCAGGGCTCAGAGTCAGTTTTGAACTACCTGTTGCATCCTTCTCTGCTTTCTGATTATAAGAACATTATTTGAGAATGGCAGACAGACTGCATTGTGTGTATCCTTTAATCCCAAACACCTTATTTATTCCCCACCCTTTCCCTTTGTCTTCTGTTTCTGTGAATCTATTTCTGTTCTGTAAATAAGTCATTTGCACACTTTTTTTGTATTTCCCATATTAACATCATATGACGTTTGTTTTTCTCTGACCTATTTACTTAGTATGATCATCTCTAGGTCTATTCATGTTGCTGTAAACGGCTTTGTTTCATTCCTCTCAGTGGCTGAGGAGCATTCCACTGTGCAGACACGTGCATCTCCCTTGTCCGCGCCTCCGTCGATGGACGCCCAGGTTGCCTCCGTGTCTTGGCTAACGTGAACAGAGCTGCTGTGAATATAGGGGTGCATGTCTCTTTTTCAATATAGTTTTCTCTGGATACACGCCCAGGAGTGGGATCGCTGGATCGTATGGTAGCTCTATTTTTAGTTTTTTCAGGAACCTCCGTACTGTTTTCCCATCATGACTGCACCAATTTACATTCTCATCAACACTGTAGGAGGGTTTCCCTTTCTCCACACCCTCCCCAGCATTTACTATTAGGAGACTTTTTAACGATGGCCTTTCTGACCTGTGTGAGGTAGTATCTCATTTTAGTTTTGATTTGCATTTCTTATCCGTTGGATCATCGAAAAAGCAAAAGAGTTTCAGAAAAACATCTACTTCTGCTTTATTGACCATGCCAAAGTCTTTGACTGTGTGAATCACAACAAACTGTGGAAAATTCTTCAAGAGATGGGAATACCAGACCACCTGACCTGCCTCCTGAGAAATCTGTATGCAGGTCAGGAGGCAACAGTTAGAACTGGACATGGAACAACAGACTGGTTCCAAATCGGGAAAGGAGTATGTCAAGGCTGTATATTGTCACCCTGCTTATTTAACGTATATGCAGAGTACATCATGAGAAACGCTGGGCTGGAAGAAGCACAAGCTGGAATCAAGATTACCAGGAGAAATAGCAATAACCTCAGATACGCAGATGACACCACCCTTATGGCAGAAAGCGAAGAAGAACTAAAGAGCCTCTTGATGAAAGTGAAAGAGGAGAGTGATAAAGTTGGCTTAAAACTCAACGTTCAGAAAACTAAGATCATGGCATCTGGTCCCATCACTTCATGGAAAATAGATGGGGAAACAGTGGAAACAGTGACAGACTTTATTTTTTTGGTCTCCAAAACCACTGTAGATGGTGACTGCAGCCATGAAATTAAAAGACGCTTGCTCTGTGGAAGAAAAGTTATGACCAACCTAGACAGCTTATTAAAAAGCAGAGACATTACTTTGCCAACAAAGGTCCATCTAATCACAGCTATGGTTTCTCTAGTGGTCATGTATGGATGTGAGAGTTGGACCATAAAGAAGGCTGAACGCCGAAGAATTGATGCTTTTGAACCGTGGTGTTGGAGAAGACTCTTGAGAGTCCCTTGGACTGCAAGGAGATCCAACCAGTCCATCCTAAAGGAAATCAGTCCTGAATATTCTTTGGAAGGACTGATGCTGAAGCTGAAACTCCAATACTTTGGTCACCTGATGTGAAGAGCTGACTCATTTGAAAAGACCCTGATGCTGGGAAAGATTGAAGTTGGGAGGAGAAAGGGGTGACAGAGGATGAGATGGTTGGATGGCATCACCGACTCAATGGACATGAGTTTGGGTAAACTCCGGGAGTTGGTGATGGACAGGGAGGCCTGGCCTGCTGCGATTCATGGAGTCGCAAAGAGTCGAACACGACTGAGTGACTGAACTGAACTGAACTGAATAATTAGTGATGTTGAGCATCTTTTCATGTGTATATTGGCCATTGGTACGTCTTCTTTGGAGAAATGTCAACTTAAGTCCTCTGCCCATTTTTGACCGGGTTGTTTGTTTATTTGTTTGGGTTGTCTTTTTAAAATACTGAACTGTGAGCTATTTATATAACTCAGAAATTAAACCTTTATTGGGCACATCATTTCTAAATGCTTTCTCCCATTCTGTAGACTGTCTTTTTTTTTGTCTATGGTTTCCTCTGCTGTGCAAAAGTTTTAAAGTTTGAGTATTTAAAGTTCATTTTTTGCTTTTGTTTCTTTTGCCTTGGGAGACAGACATAAGAAAACATTGGTACAATTTATGTCAAAGAGTGCTTTTCTTTTGTTGTCTTCCAGGAGTTTTATGGTGTCATGTCTTAATTTAAGTGTTTAGGGCACTCTGAGTTTATTTTTACTTGTGGTGAAAGGGAGAGTTCCAGGCTCACTGATTTACGGGCCTGGGGTCTCTTTTCTAAGAGCCCTGATCCCTCTCTTGGGGCTCCATCTTCATGATCCAATCACCTCCCGAAGGCCCCCCTCCTAACACCATGACGGGAGGGTGGGAATTCAGCAGATGAATTTCAGGGGGACGCAGACAGATCCTAGCACGGGGCATTGCGTTGGGTCACTCTGAAGTCACGTGGGTGGGAAGGGGTGCCTTGTGTCCGTCACGTGTACTCTGTCCAGCCCACCTGCTGACTTTGTCACCAAGGATCCTGCTCTGGAATAGACTTGAGTCCCCCACGCCTGGTTCTGAATCACGTGTTAAATTCATCTGCTAAATGGAGACCGCAACATCATGAATGGCTGCGGAATGAAACCCGGGATACCGCGGCTCGGCGGATGGTGGAAGGTGTCCTGTGTGGGCCACGGGGGCCTCTCGCGCCCCTCTGGTGCTGGGAGAAGGGCAGGGTGTGGACAGCAGCAGGGTCCTGGAGCCGGCAGCAGGTGGCAGTGAGCTCTGCTCATGCAGACCCCACCCCCTCGGGTCCAGGGATGCAGTCAGACCAGCCGGCGTCTCAGCCATGGAGATCAGGTGACTCACTCTGTTCAAGTTATTTTTAAGTGACTGGAAGGCTGGCGAGGAAGCTGCCTGACAGCAGTGCTAATTACCGCCCCCCACACAGAGGGAGCAGGCCTGCGGGCTTCAGGCAGGCGCTGAGCCCCCACCCCCGGCAGCTCTGCAGAGGGGCAGACCCTCGGGCCTGGGTACAGCCGACAGCCGGGGAAGGCAGCCCATCTTCCTGGACAGCCCTCCTCACCCCAGTCACCCCAGGAGACTGTCTACAAGTCCCCCCATCCCGGCCAGCACCCCGGATCTCACTCCACCTGCCCACTCAGCCTTGTGGGCCCGTGGCTAAGAGTGGGGCCCCAGCCTGCACCCCCAGCCTCGGGCCAGCACCCCCACCCAGCCCGGTGCTGCACCCTGACCCCAGGTCCCTGCAGGCCCAGTGCTCTCTTAGCTCGCCATCCTACCTCATCTAAGTCTGGTCTTTAATGCCCGTTTGCAAACAGACCCCTCCCCAGCCAGTGCTCAGAGTCCAACGGCCCCCTCAGAGGACATTACTGCTTACGGAAAAGCGGGACGAGTGGGAGACTGGAGGACATCACCTTTATTCTCCGATCATCCCTACACTCGTGGGAGCATGCACACACATGCACACACATACACGCACGAGCACATGTGTGAAAGCACACGCCTGTGCACACATACACGCATGGCTGCACACTTGTGGTACATGTGTGCATGCATACACACGAGTGCACAATGCACACATGTGTGCTTGTGTACATGCACATGCACACGTGTGTTCACACATGCACGAGCAGACATATGCAGGAGCATGTGTGCGTGAATATATGCACGAACTCACACCTGCATGCATATGCACACGTGCAGGCACACACGTGTGTACGCATATATGCACTGCACACATGTGTGCGTGCAAGCATAAGTGCATGCGTGCATTGTGTGCATACGTGCGTGAGCACGTGTGTGCAGAACACATGTGCATATACACACACATGCACGTGTGCAGGTACACATGTGTGTGCATCCATGCGCGGACACACATGCAGGACACACAGGTGTGCACGTACGTGCACCAGTGCACACATACAGGCACACATGTGTGTGCGTATCTATGTGTGAGTGCACACGTGCAGGCACGCACATGCACAGCCACTCCCTGGAATGCCTTCCTCCCAGCTGATGTGCTCCTTGGCAAGTTTCAGGCGATGCTGGCTCTTCCCATGGTGCTCAGGGCTCAAGTCCAGGCGGGACTGAGGTGGAAACTGCAGACCAAGCTCTGTTCCAAGGTCTCCCTCTCCCCAGGCGTCAGGGTCCCCCAGACGTACCAGGGATGGGTAGGTCTGCAGCTCTGTCCTTCGCTCGGCCCTGGCATGACCGTAGGGAGTTTACTCCAGGCAGGAGAGGGGGAGGGCCTGTCCTGGGGGGGAGGTCCTGAGGTGACACTCAGAGCTGGCTCCTCCCCAGCACGCCTGTGGGGCCCTGGTTCCCCTTAGCACCCATTCCTGGTGGTCTGGCCTCAGCAGGCTATGCCTTGCCCTCCCACGCATCCCCTCAGAGGGGACTCCTTTAGAGGACCCTGTCTGGCCCATTCTGCGGGGTCCCTGAATGCAGGTTCTGCCTAATTGGTTCTGTCAGCTCGTCTCTGGGTTGACTGACGTCTCCCTCCTTCTTGGGGGGCTTTCCCACCTGGCTTCCATGGGGGCGCCCTGGGCCCCTCCCTACCTACCCCTGCTTCCCCAGACCTTGTTCTGGGTGCCTTGCCCCTCCTCTCCTGTCCTCTCCACACTGGGGCTCCTGGGCTCTCACCCTGGTGCCCTCTGTCCCACGTACCCTCTCTCAGGCCCAGGGCCTTGCAGTCCATCGTGAACCGTATGTCCAGCCTGGCTCCGCCTCCTGGACCCCCAAAGCCTGTAACAAACCTCTCAGCAGCATCTCCCCCGGGCGCTCCAGCACATGGGCCCCCATCTCTCCTCCCCACTGCTGCTCCGCCCCTTCCTGTCACGTGCGGGGGCTGCATTCTGCTAGCCCTGGGTGGACGTTGGCTCTGTCCTCTGCCCTGTGTCTGGACACAGCCTACCGCCAGCTGCCCCTCCCCCACCGCAGTCCCCCTGCGTCGCCCGCCGTCGTCCAGCCTGGATGGCTGGATCGGGCCCTTGCTGCTCTCGGCCCCGCAGTCCCTTCCGACAGAGTGTCCAGAATGATCCTGGCAAATTCTCACCAGATCCTGTCACATCTGCACCCAGGCCCCCCAGCGTGCCCACCCCGCAGTGAATCCCTCCTGTGCCCTCCAAGGCTGGCCCACAGTGCCCTGCCACCTCTGAGCGCCTCTTCCCGGGGCCTCCCCCTTTTAAGCTGCCCCTGCACGCAGCACTTAGCAACTCTTTCCCCTGCCAGGCCCACGCGGCCTCAGGACCTTTGCACGCTCCGTGTCCTCTGCCTGTGATGCTCCTCCCCGAGATCCCACCTGGCTCCCTCACTTGCCCCAGGTTTACCCACACACCACCTTTAAGATGTGGCGTCTACAATTTTGACAGTCACCCTGCAACATTTTACTTTCTCTTATTCACCTTTCCTGCAGCACTTACCGGTGTGTAATTCACCATCTGCATCATCAGTCTTGTGTCTGCTTCACTCCTGCCACTCGGGCGGGAATTTGCACTGATGGCTGGTGGATCCCAGCCTCCCCCACCCCGCCCAGCACAGGGCTGGCCCTGGGCAGATGCACACTCAGGATCTACTGAACGACTGAATGAGCAAATGAATTAGTGGATGTGTCCTTGCCCTCCCAGTGGAAGGCCAGCTTCCTGGCCCGGCCATGCAGAGAGGTTCAGGCCACCACCCCAGAGAGCCCAGCCTTCCAGTCCTCCCAGCCCACGAGCCAGACCCAAGTGCCACCATCTTGGACCTTCCAGCCCAGACCACCCCACAGGCGAGGGCCACCGAGTGACCTCAGAAAGGCCACTGGCAGAGCCTCGTCGGCATTCCTGACCCACAGAGCCGTGAGCTAGAATTACATGACTCTTGCTTTGCACAAGCAAATCTCAGCAGTGGGATCTGGGACACGGGCGCTGGGCTGATGCAGCAGAACCAGCTTCACCCCACGCACCCCAGGACGGCACAGGTGGCCCCTACCTGTCTCAAGGGCAGAATCTGGAATCTGATGTTTGGCTGCCAGCTTTTGGGTTCCTGGCTGGAACGGTGAGAAGACAGGGAAGCTGCCTTCAGCACCCAGTTACTGAGCGCGCGTCCCAGGCCATGACGACCACAGTGCCGTTCATCACTTGGTGACTGCTGGCCAGGTGCTGGCTCAAGGGCTTTATAAACACTTCCTTGTTCAAAACCAGCAACAACAAGGGCGAGCGTTTCCGGAGTGGCGGCCTTGTGCGGGACGCTACTGTCGGCCTCTGTCACGACAGCTCCGTTTTACGGCCGGGGGACCAGAGGCGGGAGAGGCCGAGCCCGCTGCCCCCTCCAGGCCGTCTCCCCCTCCCCTGCCCCAGCCCGCCGCCCCCTCGGAAGCTGTCTGCAGCTACACCAACATCTGAAGGTGGAGACCACGGTCCTCCCGCCTTCCTGGCTGACCCATGGGTCCGGGGAAAACCCAACTGAGTCACAAAGGGTTTGGTTTGACGGGACATAAAAGCCGTGGGACTCCTGACTGGCCGCCCTGGATGAATCACAGCCCCGCTGTATCGTTTCCTGGACTGTTGTGACAAAGTGCCACAAACTAGGGGCTTCAAACAGCAGAAGTGGGTCATCTCGCAGCTCTGGGGGCCAGACGTCCGAAACCCAGCCGTCCACGGGGCCCTCAGGAAGACCATGCCCGTGCGTGTCCCGGCTTCCGTCAGCTGCAGAAATGCTCGCATTCCTTGGCTCGTGGCTGCCTCACTTGGTCTCTGCCCCCGTCTTCACACGGCTTCTCCTCTGTGTGTCTCTTCTCTTCCTATAGGTACGTCAGTCGTGTGAGATTAGTGGTGTTGTCGTGTCTGACTCTTTGTGACCCCATGGACTGCAGCACACCAGGCTTCCGTGTCCTTCACTATCTCCCAGAGTTTGCTCTAACTCATGCCTGTCGAGTCAGTGATGCCAATCAACCATCTCACACTCCATCACACCCTTCTCCTCCTGCCCTCAATCTTTCCCAGCATCAGGGTCTTTTCCAATGAGTTGGCCAAAGGATTGGAGCTTCCGCTTCATCAGTCCTTTCAGTGAATATTCAGGGTTGATTGGCATTAATGGGATTAGGACCAACTTCAGCATAACTAACTACGTCTGCAAAGACCCTATTTCCAGGTGGGGTTTCATTCAGAGGTTCCAAGTGGACGTGAATTTGGGGGGACATGTTCACCCCAGTACACCCTTCTGGAGCACCCAGACCCTTACCTGTCCAAGCCCCTTTTTCTGATCTGAAAGTTCTTGGGGGGAGGGTCCATAGGGCCTGTGCACAACCCCGTCCCAGCCCTGCCCTGCCCACCTGCCTCCCATCCACACGAGAGCTAACGGGAGGCGGCAGGTTCACGTCAGGGGCTGGGGTGGTGGGCCCCTCGCCGTACTGTTACCATCTGCCTGCGCGCAGTAAATGAGCCCCCGGGGGTGGGGTCCAGGAAAGCCTGGTTGGGCTGAGCCCCCGGGGGTGGGGTCCAGGAAAGCCTGGTTGGGCTGAGCCCCACGCTGTGCGGTCTGACCTTGGCTTCACTGTACCCCTGCACTCGGGGGAAAGTTCGGCTGGGACACCGGAGCCCTGGGGCAGGCTCAGTGACGTGTCCCCCTGGCAGCCGGAGGCCCTGAGCAGGGCCGGAGCCTGGCTCAGCTGCAGGGCCGAGGTCGAGATGGCAGTGCCCCAGGCAACCCAGGCCCACGGGCAGGCTGGCGTCTGCATGGTGTCCGTCTTCAGCTCTAGGAAGACGGTGTGCGCTGGGCCTCCGGGCAGAGGGCCACCAGTGGGGGGACTGGCCGCGGGCCCAGCCTCGCTCCACAGGAAGGCTGCCCTGCTGACCCCAGCGAGCTGCTTGGGAAGGCGGTCAGGCCAGGCGCCAGGCACTGCTGCCTGGGATTCAGGGGAGCAGAGCGCCTGGTCTTGCAGCCAACGGCCCTGGGATTTCTGCGGGAGGACGGACCCCTCTCCTGGGCTGGGCACTGCGGACTACCCAAGGGCAGCTCGGGGAAGAGGCCAGGGGAGGGGGCTCAGGGTCACTCACTGCCCGCCCCCCCATCAGGCCTTCCCCGCGGCCCTGGAGCCCTTCCACGCCTGGCAGGCAGACCCACATTCCACTCAATGTGAGGAGGGCTAAAGGGGGTGGTGAGAGGGTGCACTTGGAAGACCCCAGGGAAGGCCACCCAGGGCCTGCTCCCCCCACCCCCGTGTATCCCGTGGACCTGTGACACAGGTGTCCCCTGGGGGTGAGCTGGAAACACAGACACTCAGGCACCCAGACCCCTGAAGGGGACGCTGCCGTCAACAGGAGACCCCGGGGGACTCTAGCTTCCAGTGCGGGTCTGAGCCACCCAGCTCCCCAAGGACCCAACTCACCTCGACTCGGAGAGTGTGTCCAAGCTCGGCAATCCAGCCACTGCTGTCCGTTTGGGGCCAGGAGCCTGGCTTTGGAAGGCCCTTCACATCCACTGCCAAATGTGCTCCAAGGACACCTGGACAGGTGGCTGTCCAAGCCCTTCTTGAACGCAGTGACGGAGAGCTCACTGCCACGTGAGGAGCCAGGTCAGCCTTGCCAGGGGCTCGGAGGTGATCCCCACGGGGCTGCACTTGGAGTTTGGGCCGCCTCACCTCCCCCGGACTCAGTTTCCCCATCGGTGCCAGGCACGAAACAGGTTCCCTCTCTCCCCTCATCGTGAGAACGTTTGTGCTTTGGGGACATCGACGGACTGATCAGTCAAAGCACGCTGTGGGGCAGCTCTCTGATGTCGCAGAGATGACCTGTTGCTCCCTTCCAGTGTGGTCAATGGGGACACCGTGGGAATGACCAAAATCGGAGGGCAGCCTCTACGAGGCTCAGAGGTGCTCAGGGCCACTTGCTGCTGCTGCTAAGTCACTTCAGTCGTGTCCGACTCTGTGCAACCCCATAGACGGCAGCCCACCAGGCTCCCCTGTCCCTGGGATTCTCCAGGCAAGAACACTGGAGTGGGGTGCCATTGCCTTCTCCAATGCATGAAAGTGAAAAGTGAAAGTGAAGTCGCTCAGTAAGTGTCCGACTCTTTGTGACCCTATGGACTGCAGCCTACCAGGCTCCTCCACCCATGGGATTTTCCAGGCAAGAGTACTGGAGTGGGGTGCCATTGCCTTCTCTGCAGGGCCATTTAGTAAAATGCAAACTCTAGGACCCTGCTCCCCAAGCCCTGAGCCAGGAGATCCAGGCAACCTGGATGCAGGAGCTCAAAGGACCACACTCTGAGGAGTCGGGGCTCCCAGGATCTTCTGGGGGTGGCGTGTCAGCCCCAGTGGGCCCTGAGGCCAACGGGCCTCTGCCCGGGGAGGGCAGCATGGGGGCCGAGCTGTGCCTGCGTGTGCCTCTGTGAGACCCGCATGTCCACATACACATGTGTAGTGTGCCTGCAGCCCACAGGGCATGCACATGTACACACATGTGGTCCGCACGCACATCACAGCACACCCATGTACCCAGGGCACTGGTGCATGCATGGCACTTGCCCACGGGACACACACACACACACAGCGTGTCCTGTCGACCACCGGCCTGCTTTGTGCTGATACGAGACCCTCCACCACATCTTCTCTTAGCACCTGGGCTGTGTCTGCAAAGACAGGCTGAATTCCTCATCGCAGCTGACCCGGCAGGTGGTCAGCTAGCCGCCTGCTAGCTCTGTGCCAGGCCCTACACTGGGCCCTGTGGAGGAGCCGCCCGGAGACCAGAGAGCTCACGTCTACGAGGCAATCAGACAGGTGAGCAGGCAGGGGTCACCCGGGGCCATGTAAATTGGTCCAGGGCAGCCCAGGTGAACAGACCGTGTGTGGGTGCCTGAGGGTGCAGGGGGAGGCTGGGGGGAAGCTGGAGGGAAGCCGGAGGAGCTGAGGCCCCTGCCCCGCACAGGTAGGGTGGAGGCGTGGGTACCAGGTGAGTCCAGCCCGGGGTGTGGGAGGAGCAAGCGCTCATAGAGGATGGGTAGGTGATTATTCCAGGAGCCCGGGGCGAGGAGCATGGCCAGGCGGGTGCCTGGGGTGGGAGCCCTGCTCCCCCTGCCCACTGGCTGCATACTGGCACCTCCTTCTTTTTGCAGACGCCCCACCCTTGCCTCCTTTGTCCCTTTAATCCCACATGTGGAGCCTCAGAAGAGACAGGCTAATTAGGCTTTCTGCTTAGTCAAGGTCAAAGGCATCTCCCCCTCTCTTCTCCCCTCAGGCTCCGCCCCCAGGCTCTGCTCCCCTCCTCTCCTCCGCAGAGACAGGGAGGCCCCTCCGGTCCCTATCCTCTCAGAGAGATGACAGGTCACCTGGCGGACACCCCGTCACCACAGCGGCCTGCCGCTTGGGGAGGAGACGGAGTGTGTGGCCATGGGTCAGCAGAGCGCGGACCACCTGCCCCCTCCCAACTCCTGCCCGTTGGTCAACGGCAGGCATCCCGCGTCCATCCTGACCGTGAGAGCCTGGTCCCACGGCGCTCACGAGGACTCTGAGCTGGCCCTGCCCTTGGGTACCGAGAAACCAGCCAGCAGGCTGGCGGGGACGTGTCCCTGCCCTGACTGGAGGCCCCGGTGCCTGCGGGAGCCCTGGGGAGGACTGTGGCTTCTGTGGGATTCCCCAGAAACAGGTGATGCTCCCCTCGGTCTGACAAAGGAACAAGTGCTCCCCAGGAAGCGGAGGAGGGATGGGAAACAAACGATGGTCCGGGGGAAGGGACTAGGCGGGAAGGCTTCTGGGGAAGCTCGGATTGTAGACGCACAAACCTCGGCCCTTGGAAAGAAAGGCAGGAACAAGCGGCTGGCTGGAAGAGCGTCAAACGGGGACAGTACAAGCCGGGCAGGCTTCCCGGAGGCGGCAGCACGGGAGCCCTGGGGCGGTAGGAGTGCAGCCAGGAGAGCTCACGCGGCAGGTGGGCTCGGAAGCCCTTTGGGAGCCAGGTCAAGCCCTGGGGACAGAGCCCCTGAGAGTCCGGAGGGCTCCCCGGCTCTCCAGGGCTCCCAGCCTCCGTGCCAGCGGCCTGCCCCCTACGTGGCACACCCGTTGCCTGCTAGGAGGGGCTCTTGGGCTGGGATCCCCAGAAGCAGATCCCGAGACAAAGGTCCCGCATAAGCAGCTTGTCTGGGGTGTCATCCCAGTAGGAAAGTGGGGACTGAGGTGAGGAGGGGGCCGGCCTCTGCAGGCATGTGCTCTGAGCAGGCAGCCGCTGCCTGCCATTGGGTCCCTTCCCTTCCGGGGGCCCTGAGCCCAGACCGTGTGCCTCAGGGGTGCTGGGAGCTGTCCTGGGGGGGCGGCCTCCGGCACTGCAGGATAGGTGGGCAGGGAGGGCCGGGCCGGGCACGGGGATACCTCCTGATGCAAAGGCAGAGGGGCGGCAGGAGGCAGATCCCAGAGCCCCCCAGCGCCCCAGAAAGGCTGGCGGGTGGCACCTCTGCTGCAAAGCCCTAAGCCATCCGCCACAGTCCTGGGGAGGTGGGTGGTGGGGGGCCCGTGTCCACCACAGCGCCTTGGACGGCTTTCGTGGCCCCCGAGATCCTGACTCTGCCGGGCAGGCTGTCTCCCACCGGGGCCTTTCCAGACAGACGTCTCTGCCCCCACTTCCCACCCCACCAGCTTCAGCTGTACCGGAGCGCAGGCGCTTTCCCACCGCGGGGCCTCTCCACGGCCTGTGCCCTCTGCCTGCACACGCTTTCCCGCCTCCCGGCCCCAGAACCTCTGTTTTAGCATCACAATCTGGTCACCCTCTTGGCTGAGGAACCCTCTCCCACCCTCAGTGTATTGAAAGCGCAGCTGTCGGTGAATGTGTGTGAGCAGGTGTGGGCCACAGGTGTGCCCGCTCCCCCCACCCCCACGGGGCTCGGAGCCACCTGCCGTGGTGGCCGAGGGCCTGAGCGCAGCCAGAGCTCCAGGAGACAGGCGTTTTGCTCCTCTTCAACTCCATGCAAAAGCCACCTCCTCCAGGAGGCCTTCCCAGATCCCCCTCCCTCTCGGCCGTCTGCATTATCCCATACCATGGGGTCCTGAGGGTGGCCCCTGAGCGTCCCCAGGGCAGCCTGGGTCTGCAGGGGTAGGTGCTCAGGGGACTGGGCCTGATACCAGAGCCTGTCTGTGAGGTGGGGAAGGTGTGCCTTGCACAGATGAGGGGTGGAGGTGCCTGGCCTGCTGACGGGCAGTAGCACTGGTCTCAGACATGAGAGCTAGTTGCTGAGTGCCAGAGGGGCCCCGGGGGCCCGGGCATGTCCTCCTGGTGGACCGATGGAGCCCCGGGAACCCTGGAATGAAGGGCTCTGTAGAGGAGCGGCTGGGACTGCTCCTGGGTCGCCCTCCCCAAGAGTAGTGTCTGGGGACGCTCCGCGTGGGGACCTCTCCCCACCCACCCACCGCACCTCTGAGTTCCTGCGATCCACTCTCCCCTCATGGATCTATTAGCAAAACTCCTTCCTCGCTGCCTCCGCAGCACGCGCCCCTCGCCGCCCACGGTCTCATCAGCCCCGCTGAGCCCAGGTGGGCACTGACTCTGCCCCCTCCCCAGCCTGACTGGGTTCCCCTGCCCGCCCCTCCCCCGGGCCTTCTCCAGTCAAGAATGCTCCTGGTCAAGAAATGCTCCTGCCTGGCCACCCTGCTCAGCCGTCTCCACGGGCTCCCACTGCCCCCTGTGGCCGCCCAGTTCCCGGAAGGGAGGCTGGGCCTCTGACTCCAGAGCCCAGGAACTGCTCAGTGCATGTCTCTGAGCCAAAGCCAGGAAGCCGACAGTCACTCGGGGGCCCCTGGCTCCTGCCATCCAAACCCAGCCTGACGTCCTCCCGGGCAGGCTCAGGGAAGTTCAGAGATGGCATGCTGCCCCTCCATGGGAGAAGGGGAGAGGGAGGGGGAGAGGAGAATGGGGGAGGGGAGGGGGAGAGGAGAATGGGGGAGGGGAGGGGAGAGGAGAGTGGGGGAGGGGAGAGGCAGGGGAGAGTGGGGGAGGAGGAGGGAGAGCGGGAGGGGAGGAAGCCAGGTCAAGCGCTGGTGGCAGCTGGGCCCAGGGCCTCAGACCTGCCAGCAGCGTCTGTGCTGCCCCCACGCCCCTGGGAACCGCCCCCCCGGACTCCTCAGTACCTGGACCATGGCACACGAGGCAGATGGCGGGGATGACATGGCATTTCAGCTTCCAAACCCTTACATGAAATCACAGCGCGTCATTAGGGAAACTCAGAGGCCAGGGACGTGTGTTGCAGCTCTAGCAACATGGGACACCCTTGAAGCCCCCCATAGAGAGGGCGAGGGCCGACACCCAGAGCTCGAGACCTGGAGAGGTGTTGGCAGGAGCAGAGGGCGGGTGGACGGAGGCCTGGCTGGACCGCCAGGGCCCTGGGGGCACGCGGCTCGGCACGGGTGAGCGCCAGCGTCCACATGGGGACAGAAGGGACTATCTCCCAGGCTCCCCTCGGGGACACCCCCCAAAACAGAGCACCCCTGAGGGACCCACCCACGGGACCGCTCCGGTCAAGCCCTCCATGTCCAGAAAAGTCAGAACTCACCCCATGGACACAGAGGCACAAGGTGCCCACCCTCAGGAAAGAACTGGAAATAGAGTTTAAAACACACCCCAGGACCAGACTCACCTGGAATAAGCACAGCCAACGGTGCTTCATACCAACAGCCGGGGAAAGGAAGAGGGGCTTAAAAATCACAGAGAAATAACAGAGAGAGAAAGCCGAGCTTCCGCGTAGGAAACAGGATTCCCCGAGGCCACCCTCCAGAGCGCAGCTGCCGGAGCCTGGGCAGGAGGGGCCTGGCCCACTGGGCGCCGCCCGGCACGGTCCCCGACTCTGCGGATCTTCAGTCGGGGCAGGAGTGCGATGTCCTGGTCTCACACCCAGCAGCTGGCGAGTGAGGCTCCTGGCTGGGCACCCGGAGAACACGTGCTGGCCCCACCACTCCCAGGACCCAGGCCCGCGGAGGAAGGGAGCGGGAGGACCCCCGCCCCGCTGCCTGTCACCCACACTCCGCCGCGTGTCACTTCTCAGCCTGCATCAGTGTGGTGGTGGCGGGGACACGAGCCCTGGAGCGGCCTCCAGGCCAAACCCGGCTCCCTGCTTGCTGGCTGTGTGACCTCGGGCGGGTAGCTCAACCTCTCCGAGCCTCGTTTCTTGAGGCACAAACAGGGATGATACACCCTGAGGACAGCATCTCGTATCTGCCCAGCCTTGACTCTGAATGCCCTAGGACTCTGAGCCCCGTGGGCATGCTGCCCATTTAATCCCCTCCAGGACCCAACGGAGCCAACCCTGGGGTGACCTTAAGAGGACAGTCCCCAGGAAGCTGTCCCTCCAGCCCACAGCGTGCGAGGGGAGCTCTTCAGGATTTGCAAGGAGACGCACGGGAGGAATGATCCTTCTCCACCACACGCAGCCACCAGGGCACAGACCCCAGCCTGGGGCACCCCCATGAGGGCCTCTCGGGGACACCGAGGTGGCGGAGCAGAGAGGGGACAACCCCGTTCTCAATGGGCTCCCTGAAGCCCCCACCCGGGGTTTCTGTTACCCAACTTCACGAATGACTTATTTATGTTTATGGAGGTATAGTTGGCTTTCCAGGGGACTCAGTGGTTAAGAATCTGCCTGATAAGGCAGAACCCACAAGAGAAGCAGGTTCGATCCCTGGGTAGATCCCCTGGAAGAGAAAATGGCAAGCCACTCCAGTATTCTTGTCGGGATAACCCCATGGACAGAGGAGCCTGGCGGGCTGCAGTCCCTGGGGCTGCAGAGTCGGACCTAACTGAGCACATGACCATCAGGGGTGCTCTCTGTGGGTGGAAGTCCTCTTGATGGACGGCTGGACCTGGAAACTAGCTATTTTACAAACACTAAGGTGGTCTTTCAGATCATTTTAATACAAGCTGAATTTTCCCAGAAAGCAGCTATCATGTAAATTGGGGAAGGATAGAACTAGCTTATTTTAGCACTTTATAAGGAATTGCACCCCATTCACCAAAAATGGAAACCTCACCAGCGTCCCCCTGCTGCTGACCACAGCGAGTCCCAGATGCACTGTGGCCCCACGAGTGTCCACACACCGGCACACGGGCTGTTAAAGTGATATCTCTCTTCTCTTCTCTGTCTTATATTTAGGGCATTGTGTTGCCTTTCAAAATCTGTGCTGTGCTCAGATGTGTCTGACTCTTTGCGATCCCACGGACTATAGACTACGAGGCTCCTCTGTGCATGGGATTTCCCAGACAAGAATACTGGAGTGGGATTCCATTTCCTCCCCCAGGGGATCTGCCCGACCCAGTGATCGAACCCAAGTCTCATGCGTCTCCTGCATTGGCAGGCGGGTTCTTTACCACCAGGGCCATCTGGGAAGACATTTGTGTGTGAGGTTAAACTGCTTCTTTCATTCCAGGATCGTAACTAGTATGGAAGCAAGGCGTGTATGAAATAGTTTTTTAAATCAATAATTATAGCATGCAATCCAGTACCACTTGCTGAGTATCTATTGTGTGCGGAGGAATGCGGCAGATGTAGGTGCCCGCACTGCCTCCGTCCTTGTAAATTCCTGCAAACAGGAGGTGCACGATCTCTGTCTGCAAAAGAGAAAATGGAGCGAGATCTGCAGAGAGAAAACGTGGAAAGTGGTGAAGCAGGGAGTTCCGTGGGACTGACCCTCCAGAAACACGTGCGACGTAACCGCTGAAGACACATCTGTCCAGGGCAGAAACCAGACCAAGGACAGTTTGATTAGGACTGCCCTGAGCAGGCAGCCCCCTTCCCTGCCCACCTGCGTGCTCCGTGGGGTGAGAACACCTGACGGTCAGGTTACTATGAAGCAGAAGGAACCACACACCTCCCTGCGGAAAGTCCCGTCGCGGAGACTCACCTGTGCCCTGAGACCGCGGCGGCCCTGGAGATCGAGTTCCCTGGCTGGGTCTCCTCTCCTCTAACGGCTCCTCCGCCCTTCCAGCAAGATGGAATGATCTCCAACTCTCTCCCGTAGACTTTCCCAGCACCTCTGGGTAGTCAGTCCACCAGCCTCACTGACCCCTTTTACAGACTGACCAGTGGCCACAAGAGGCCTTCCCGGCCCCTGGTGACCAGGCCAGCTCTTTGAGACAAACGTTTTCCCCGAGTCCTTGTATCTCTTTTTTCTTTGTTTCTTTTTTTTTGATCATATAGTTATTATGCCATCTAACAAAATCACTCGGGAACAGCTGACAATAGAAGCCAACAGAGAAAATTCAGGAATAATGAATCATCTTGAAATGAATTGTGGCAACACTTTGCTATTTTTCCTCAAACAATATTTGCCTTGTAAAAACACATTATCTTAGTTTGCAAGGAAAGGACACACGCAAAACTCCCTCTGTGATGGAGACTTGTCAGGAGGACCCTTGGAGGCGTTCCTGCGCCGGAATGCAGCCCAGCCGGCACCCCTTTCCTTCAGTGAGTCTGTGATTGCGTCACACACGTCTGTGGTCGGGTGTGCGCACACTGAAGACTGTGTGTCTCCCTGACACAGTGATCTTTTAAAAAATGTAGTTGTTTATTTGCTCATTCATGTATGATTGCATTTCTTGGCCAGGCCACACGGTGTATGGGATCCTACCTCCCTGACCAGGGATGGAGCCTGTGCCCCCCTGCAGTGGAAGCCCAGTCTTAACCAGAGGACCATCGGGAATCCCGCAGGCTGATGTGTTTGTCACAACATCATTTTGCACGCACCTCGCTGTTGCCGGTACTTGGCTTGCTCTGAGGTCCACTTCCGTGCTATTAATACTCTCTACGCAGTGCTGAGTGATAGTAACGTGACCACGCACGCTTTCTTCTGATTAATGTTCGCATGATTTATTTTCCTCTATTCGTTGGTTGTCAGCATGTTTTCATTATATCTGAAGTACCTTTCTTATTCACAGTATATGTTGAGGTTACGTTTTCTTTCTCACTCTGCCAATCTGTCATTTAACTGGTGTATTCGGACCGTCTGCCTTTGATGTGGTTGTTAATAGGTAAGGGCTTACGTTATTTTCTTGTGTTTTGCTTTCGCAGTTTTCCCTTTCTCTGCTCTTCCTCCCTACTTTCCTTTGGGTTACCGGAACATTTTTTGAGAATTCCACGTCGATTTATCCATTGCTGTGGACTGTGCTTCTCGGAACAGGTCTGTGTAGGGTTGCTCCAGTTATAACATCGTACACATAACTTATCACAGGCCAGCACTGCCGCTATTTTCAGTTTTAAAGACATATAAAAACAGTATCTCCCTGAGGTCCTTTGGCTGCCCCGCATTTATCATATAAATGCCTTAAATAACTCCCACACATACACTGAGAATCACAACAGACAGTATTATAATTTTTGCTTCAGCTGTCAAATATAATTTAGAAAATTCCAGAGAAGGGAGGCTTGCTTTATTTACACGTATTTTTTGCGTGTTGTGTTCTTCCTTCCTTCCTGACATTCCAAGGCCCCCCCCCCTTTTTTTTATCATTTTCTTTATGTTTAGAGACTTTCCTTCGACCACTCTGTAAGAATAGGTCTGCTGATGACAAACACCGATAGTTCTTTTTCATCTCAGGATGTCTTGATTGCGCCTTAATTCCTGAAGAACGTTTCAGCGCTCCTTCTGGGTGGGCGGCTCTTCTCTTCCGGCCCGTGATGACACGTCCGCTTTTCACTCATGCTGTCTCCCCTAGCAGGCGTCGTTTTCCTCGGGCTGCTTTCAGGACTGTTTTCTTTCTCTTTCCTTCTAAAGCTTAATTATGATGAGTCTTGGTGTGGACTTTTTTCGGTTGACCCTGTCCGGGGTTCACGCATCTTAAATCTGCAGGTTTCTGCTGTGTCTGCCCTTGGACCCAGGTCTGTCCCGGCTCTGTGCCACCTGCTTCCTCCCTGTCCTCGGGTCACTCATGACAGGCAGGACCATCCAGGACTCTGACTGTCCATTCCAGAGGCCAAGAGATATGTGGCACTGGGCGTGAGGCAGGGGACGGTCCTGCAGCGGGACACCCTCTGGTCCAGCCAGGGCTCCACGTTCAGCTGTGGGGTGGGACAGGCAGGCAGGCAGGAGTGCCCCAGGGCAGGCAGCCGGCGGGGGGAGGGCTCCCCACTACCTGGGGTTCCCGGCACGGCACGTCTGCCTGTTTTATTCCGCTCTGCCTGTGTCGTGACAGCCTCAGAACAGGGAGAGGAGAGCAGAGGCCACCTCTGTCTTTCTCAGCAGACAGAGCTGAATTTGGGCCCCAGCATACAGGAGGCACTCAGCAAGTGCTCAGAGCAGGACTGGGTGCCTGGGTACATGATGCGTGGATGGGGTTCAGTTCAGTTCAGTAGCTCAGTCGTGTCCGACTCTTTGCAACCCCACAAACTGCAGCACGCCAGGCCTCCCTGTCCATCACCAATTCCCGGAGTTCACCCAAACCCATGTCCATCAAGTCAGTGATGCCATCCAGCCATCTCATCCTCTGTCGTCCCCTTCTCCTCCTGCCCCCAATTCCTCCCAGCATCAGGGTCTTTTCCAATGAGTCAGCTCTTCACATCAGGTGGCCAAAGTATTGGAGTTTCAGCTTTAGCATCAGTTCTTCCAATGAACACCCAGGACTGATGTCCATTAGGATGGACTAGTTGGATCTCCTTGCAGTCCAAGGGACTCTCAAGAGTCTTCTCCAACACCACAGTTCAAAAGCATCAATTCTTTGGCGTTCAGCTTTCTATATAGTCCAACTCTCACATCCATACATGACCACTGGAAAAACCGTAGCCTTGACTAGACGGACCTTTGTTGGCAGAAGCCCGCAAAACTAGAACCCAGGAAACAGGAGCCTTGGGGAGCGTGGCTCAGTCTGGGGGGAAGGGCGAGGCTTGGACAGCTCAGCGCTGTTTCCCGGCAGTGCCTGGCATGGGGCAGGCGACCAGTGTCTAGTCTCCGAGCAAAGGTCATGAGCCCCAACCTAGGAATTCTCACCCCAAGGATAGCATGTGGCTTCACAGAGGGCAGGGGTTCCACTCACACCTACATCCTGGACCATACCGACCAAGTCGCTGCCCTTCCCCATGCCTTCCGGGGAGCAGGGGATGATACTGGCTCATTCTCTGGGAGCATCATGAGGTGGGGTGTTACAGCTGAGGTGTTCAGGAGGACGCTAGGCAGCTGCTGGGCGCTTAGCAACAGGAGCTGATATCAGCTGCCTCCCATGTGAGACAGAGCATGCTGGCAGGTGGACCATCAACCTCGTTCTACAAAAAAGGGAACAGGCTCAGAGAGGCTCAGCTACCTGTCTGCGGTCACTCAGGAATCCACACTTACCGAGCACTTGCTGTGCGCCCAGCCCTACGCTGTGGGCCGGTTCTGATGCTGTGAAAGCAAATCGGGTCCTCTCCCTTCACTCCCAGGGGTGACCTTTCTTCCCCCGTTCAGTCCCTCCAGCAGGCAGGCAAGGGGATGAGCACCCAAGGATGCTCATATGTGCCCAGCGGTAGGCTGGGGGCATTGAAAACGGTGGCTCGTGTGGCCTCTGCAACCGCTCTGTGGCTCGAACGTGCCAAAATCTGCTCACCTTTCTGCCTGTGTGTGGCTGCCTGCTGCTCAGACCTGCCAGCCGTTGGGGTGCTCACAGGGGCAGGAAGAGACCCCGAGTGGGACCCGCTCTCACCTCCGAACCAGAAGCAAGCTTGGAAGGGAGGGAGCTGTCATCAGAAGCTCCAGTCTTGCTGCCGCATGGGGCCTGGCTTCCAGCTCCTCTGCTCTGACTGTCTCTCCTAGGGATGCTCAGAAAGTGGCCCGATCAGCAGAGACTGTGCTCAGCAAACTGCATCAAACTCCTGAATCAATCTGAAGTCTGCCAAGAGCATCCGGTGGGATGCCCGTAACTCAGTTGACTGAGGAAGAAAAGATCCTTCAGAGCCCCATTGGCCCTGTGAGAACCCACACAGACTTCCTCAAACGAGTTATCTTGGAAAGAAATTATGGTGCAGGAAAGTGCTTTCTCCACTTCGGAGGGGGGGGCGGGGGGCGGAGAGCCAGGCACGAAGGCGGCTGGGATAAGGCTTGCATAAATCAGGAGGGGAGGACTCCCTTTGTGGTCCTAAATGCAGATCAGATTTTCCGACAACCAGCGGGAGAATTCCCAGAGCAGCGGGCACTCCCAGGGCTCTCTCTGAAGTGAAGTGAAAGTTGCTCAGTCGTGTCCGACTCTCTGCGACCCCGTGGACGATACAGTCCACGGAATCTCCAGCCCAGAATACTGGAGTGGGTAGCCTGTCCCTTCTCCTGGGCATCTTCCCAACCCAGGGATCGAACCCAGGTCTCCCGCATTGCAGGAGGATTCTTTACCAGCTGAGCCACTGGGGAAGCCCAAGAACACTGCAGTGGGTAGTCTATCCCTTCACCAGTGTATCGTCCCGACCTAGGCATCGAACTGGGGTCTCCTGCCTTGCAGGCGGACTCATTACCAACTGAGCTATCAGGGAAGCCCCAAGACTCTCTATAGGGTCCTGCAAAAGGCAGTTTCTTTGAATTCAAAGGAAGAAGCTTTTAAGCAGATGGGAGGACCCCTGGCTGTGGGACAGGAGCAGAAGTGCACGATGCCGTGTGAGCCTCCGTGTAGCTTGTGTGTCACGGCCTGCAGCTTGGCGGGAAGTCAGCGCTCACCGGTGTGTGGGGCTTTCCGAGGGGCGGGAAGGCCATGGTGGGTGGTGGAGTGGCAGGAAGGGTCAGCTGCTCAGCAACCCACCAGCAGACACCGGAAGTCTCCTGCACACTGAGCCCTGCGGCCATCAGTGGAGACGGTGACGTGCCCCCGGGGACAGCAGGTAGAGGGACAAGTCATTGCCTTGGCTGTCTTCTATGGACCAGATGTGTCCCCAAATCCACGCGTGGAATCCCTAACCCCCGGGAGGTGGCGTTCGGTGGCGGCACCGTCGGGAGCTGGCGGACGAATGAGCCAGCAAGTGCACACAGGCGTGAGTGAGGGACATGGCGTGCCCCATGGCAGTGGTGGGTTAGTCGCCCAGTCGTGTTCAACTCTTGGGACCCCGTGGACTGCAGCCTGCCAGGCTCCTCTGTCCATGGAATTCTCCAGGCCAGAATACTGGAGTAGGCAGTCATTCCCTTCTCCAGGGGATCTTCCCAGCCCGGGGATGGAACGCAGGTCTCCTGCACTGCAGGCGGATTCCTTACCAACCGAGCCATCAGTGGGCCCGTGGTCCATGGAGCACCGCCGTACTCCCTGCCCCACCCCAGCGGCCTCTTCGGGGGTGGGTGCGGGGAGAGGAGGAGCCCCACGCCCCCGTGGCCTCCAGGGCACCCGCCAGGCATCGGCTCACAGCCGCTGTCAGACCAGGTCCCTCTTGGTGCCAGGACCAAGGAGGACAGGAGGCCCTGCTGACTGTCCCACCCATGGCCTGGAGGGCCAGGATGGGTGTGGAAGCGGGGAGACCCCCAGGCAGCTCTCCTAGTGGCTGGGGGCCACAGGCACCTAAAGGAGGCAGCAGCCGCCGAGCCCAGGGCTGCCTAGTCACTTCTTTCCAATCCCCACCGAGAGTCCCGGATGACAGGCTCAGTGTCACCTTGTCCCCGGCACGTCCCAGGAGCAGGCTCTCTAGCCTTATGACCTGGGTGCCCTTGGGAACCCCTAGCTGCCTCAACACACAAACCAGGCAGGGGGCTAAAGAGGGGCATGCGGACCCCCCCCCAACTCTGCCCACCAGCCCCGGTTTCCCTTCTGAGTGCCCTCTGAACAGAGCTGGGGCTGTGGTCCCTTGGGAGAGCCTGGGCTGGGCTCTTGCCTAACTGGGCCCAGATCCACGGCTGATCCTAGACACACAGACGGGGCACAGCCATCTCTGGGGACCTGTGGGCCCCATCCTGTCCACTCCCAGCTGCTCTAGGGGGGCATTTTCCCCCTCTGTGGGGGGCAGAGCCTCGTGTCGATAAGAAAACATGCAAAGGAGGCTTGCTCTGTGTTGACCTTCATGGGAGGAATCACAGTGGGGAATCCACAAGGGACGGGGAGCCAGGCTGAGCCTGGGATCCCGCCACCTTCATGGCCCAGACGAACCTCAGCCCCAGGGGTCCCCAGGACAGCCCACCTTCCCTGCATGTCACAGACTGGAGACAAGTACCCCAGAGGAGGTGACTGAACCTGCTCCTGGGCCCATCTGTGCACTTTCTGCTAGAATCCACTCTCCGCAAGGACCCTGCGAGGTCAGCTTCACCAGAAGCCCCTGCCTGGATATTGGATCAAAGTCCTCATCCCGCTGGCCCAGCTGCTGCCCGACGCCTGTCTGCTTCCAGTGAGGATGCCACTGGGAGTTTAGCCAGAACCCCCTCAGCCCTGACCTTCTGCCTCACTGAGCTTCCATCCACTGACCCCACCTGCTCCTGAGTCAGACCCGCTCCTATCCGACCTGTATCCGGAGTTAAGCCTGGTTCCACACGGATGTCTCATTTCCTCTATTGCAATAAAGTGAAAGTGAAGTCGCTCAGTCAGGTCCGACTCTTTGCGACCCCATGGACTGTAGCCCACCAGCCTCCTCCATCCATGGAATTTTCTAGGCAAGAGTACTGGAGTGGGTTGCCATTTCCTTCTCCATTTTCCTTCTCTATTGCAATAGCCCTGAGTGAAATCTGCCCTCACTGATTTAACCGCTGTTTCTCTCTGACATATTACCCCGCCCCGTGCCAGCCCGTGGGAGGGCCCAGGACAGCAGTTACCACTGTGACCCCATCCATCCCTCTCCATGGGGTCCCCAGGGTGTGGGGATGAGGCACTTGCCCCTGAAGGCTCTCCGTCCCCCCAGATGAGGAGGAAATCTTCTTGGCCAGGTGGGAAATGTCACCATCGGCCATGGTTCCAGCAGAGCTACCCGGGCACAGAAGACTGATTTAGCCTGTTTCTTATAACCCAGCAGGGCTTAGTCTGATCCCGTCCACCCCTTGGGCTCCAGCCCCGTGGTGTCTGGCCCCATGGGGCATTCCTCCTCCCAAGGTGCCCCTCTGAAGCCCTGGCCACTCCCTTCTCCCCGGGAGAGAATATTCCCTCCAGACATGCCCTCCCCCTGAGGTCTCCCCTCCCCTAGGGCATCACCCACCCCCTCGGCTAAGTCTGTCCCTCCCTCATGAAGCCCTAACCCTGAGGTCCGGCAGCTCGGACGCTGAACACACGGAGCATCTACTGGCCGGTGGCCTTGTGCAGGTCATGGCCCCTCCCTGGGGCTCAGTCTTCTCATCTGCAAAATGGGGGCACAGACAAATTCCCTTCAGTTCACAAAGGGGTGAGGAAAGCTGTTTCTGTGGCGTAGTGGTTATCATGTTCACCTCTAGGACTAAAGCATGTTGGTGACCCCGAACCGTCACTGGGCATCCCTGAGGGGTTAGGGCAGCAAAGGCGCATTGCATCACGAGGCTCGAAGGCGATGAAGGTCCATCCCAGGTGCCTGGAGGCCAGCACCCCTGCTCCCCACTCTCAGCCCTGCCCGTCTGGGTGTCTGGGGTCACCAGGAGCCCCAGAGGAGCAGGCAGTGACGTCGCCCCAGGTACGCTTTACAGAAGCGAGACGGCGTTCGCCTGCTCTTCCCCTGACTGACTGCCGTTTCTCTTCCTTCCTGTCTCAGGAGCCAGCGGGCCGGCCCTGGGCTCCGTGCTACCCACATGGTCCTTCCAGCATCTGGGCCATGGTCGGGGAGGGCGTGGGGAGGGGAGGGCAGCCCCTGGCTCCCTCTGCTTTGTCTTTAGAAGCAGGGCTGCCCCCCATCCCCGACACTGGCCTGGAGGCTTCAAAAGTGGAACAGCTCCTAGAAGACCAGAAACTGGTGGCGAATGTTCTAGAATAAGCGTGCCTCAGGGGACGACATCCTCCCCGAGGGACAGTGGACAGAGGGGCTCTCCTCACTGGAGCCTGGCAGTGTGAGGGGTCTGCTGCGCTTGAGGGATAGACTGGCTAGGAAGGTGAAGTCTGAGCCAAGACTTGCAGGGGGTGAGAGATGCTAATGGGGCGGGGACTCCGGCGGAGGGTAGGGCTGGGTCTGGGGGTGCTGGCGGGCTAGAGAGAAGGGCCCGGGCCGGGGCGGCGAGGAGCAGGGGACGGGGGTCTGGGGCTTGGCAGCTGACCCGAGCGGGCCCGGCCCCGCAGGGCCTCTGCTCACCTGAGGCTTCCCCGGGTCTCTTGCAGACAGGGCCCTTGTGTGACTTGCTTTCCAAGGTCTGGGGGCCTGAGAACAGATGCGCGGGGGGCGGGGGCGGGCAGCAGGCCCCTGCCACGGTCCAGGTGAGCGCCGAGGGGGCAGGGGACCAGGTGGACACAGCGGAGGGCGGGCCCAGAGACCGGCTGAGTTCTGAGATGAGGCGACAGCCTGGCTTTGGGGGGGCGAGAAAACGCGGGTGAGCGGGAGGGGCTGTGGAGAGAGGTCCAAGACGGGCCTCCAGAGGTCAAAGGTGAGAGGTCAGAGAACGGAAGGACAGTGAGAGAGAGCAAGCAGGGCGGCAGAGAGCAAACCAGGACCTGGAAGCTGACGGGACGGAGGAGCCTGGGGCTGACGGGCAGGCTGGAGGTTGTGCGGAGTGGGGGTCGCGGGGGTCACCACCTCGTGGTGTTCAGGAGCTGGGGCCAACGTGCTCGGGGTGGACTCAGAAAGGAGTGAACCCAGAGGGCTCCCATGCTGAGTTCTGCTACAAAGAGGAGCAGAGACCTGCAGGGTGGCAGGGCGGAGTTGGGAGGAGGAGACTGAGGATAGGAAGGACCCGGGGGTGGCGCTGGCCCCTGGAAGATTCTCCTGGGAAGGAGAGGCTGGGGAAGCCTGAGTATGTGGCCAGGGAGCAGCAGTAAGCGGGGGCGCCGGTCTCAGCGGATCAGAGGGCTAGGGAGGGAGCAGGGGTCCCTTGGGGCTGCCCCTTGGGCTCTGCTCCTCCAGGTCCAGCCTCCCCGGTCCCTCCCGAGGGTGCCGTCCGCTCCGACGTGCCGTCCACAGCCACGGCCGGCGATGGGACCCGGGCCCCTCCTGGCCTGGTCAGCTCTGCTGGACTCAGGAGGAACGTGCCTGGTGAGGAGGCCCCGACTCAGGTCGACTGGAGCCGCATCTACAGGACCTGGGCTGTTGAAGTTAGGGGGCCAGGACACCCCCACTTCCTTCTCTGGAGAGGGGCACCTGCTGGGGGATCAAACACGGATCCAGGACCTGGAGCGTAATTTCTGACCAGGTCGGTCAGCACCTCCGGCTCAGGATGGACCGGCTGGACGGCTGGCCCTTGTCTCATGCTGGAGCCAGCCCACTTCCCCGAATGGCCATCTGTGCCCTTTCAGGCAGAAACAGAAAGAAAACAGACCCAACCCCCACCCCCACTCGGGACGTGACGCTTTAAACTCAAAATCTCAGCTGGTAAAGAGGTGTGAGCCCGCATGCCCAGTGTGGACTCTGAAAGAAGCAAACGCAGAGGGTGCTCGTGACGAGTTGTGCTACAAGGAGGGGCAGAGACTTGAAACCCAAAATCTCCCAGGACAGGGACCCGCCCCAGCTACAGCCCTCCCCCACCTACAGGGGCTGAGCGGGGGGTGATGGGAGAGAGGCCAGGCCCTGTGCCAAGAGAAGCCCCCTCACTCCCTGGCCTGGGAAATGGGTCGTCCCACCACCTTCGTGCCCTTTGCGCTTAGTCGCTCAGTCGAGTCTGACTCTGCGACCCCGCAGACTGCAGCCCGCCAGGCTCCTCCGTCCATGGGATTCTCCAGGCCAGAATACTGGAGTGGGTTGCCATGCCCTTCTCCAGGGGATCCTCCCGACCCAGGGATCGAACCCGGGCCTCCTGTTTTGCGGGCGGATTCTTTATCATCTGAGGCACCAGGGACGCCCTTGCGATCTTTATGGGTTTGTGCTCACGCCCGGACACTGACGGGCATCACTGCCCTGCCACTGTCCCCATTTCACAGACAAGGAGACTGAGGCTGGGGGCCGTCTGCCCACGCAAGGGAGTGACCGCCGTCCCAGCCACCGGTGCCCTGCTCCCCACCTCCTCGCCCACGTCGTCACCCAGGGGCACCACTGCCCTGATCTGACGGCTGATCCACATTGTTCAGGGGAGGAAAACCCCCTTGGGTTTCATTTCCTCTCCATTGTCGGAGACGAACGCCCTTGGCCAGCCCGCAGGAATGGGCGCCGTCCCCCTCGCTGTGGTTCTCGATATTAAAACCGCCACCGTCTGGACTGGAAACACACCGGTGAGAACATTTCCTTTAATGAGTCCAGCATCAGAGGGTGGCCCGGGCCGTGGTTCTCGGGGAGCTCCAGGTGGCAGGGGCAGGGTGGGAGACCAGGACTCCCAGGCCCCGGGGCCAGTGCCGTCTCCCCTCGCCCCCACCCCACCCACTTGGCGAGCCAGGCACCAGGGTGCCCCGGCCCACACTGAGGAGTGCAGTTGGCCCACTGGGTCTGAATGTCAGCTTCTCCACCGACGCTGGCAAGTTCTGGGCGCAGGACACAGCCTCCCTGGCATCCGCGTCCCCACAGCCCTCCACCCTTCTTGCTTGCTGGCAAGGCCAGGTTTTGTTGGGTGTTCCCATTTCCCTGCCAATGACTTTGGGAAGGGTAGCTGACTCCTCCCCAGCTACGGGGCGAAATACTGCAGAGTGGACACACTGTTCTAACCACAAATGGGGGTGGAGGCTACTGGGGGCTTCAGGGGAATGTTTTCTTCCTCTCCAAAAGGCTCAGGAAAAGATGGTCTCCTCTAAAGAAAAAAAAAAGAAGAAGATGATGATCTCTTCTTCCACGAAACATGGCTGCATCTCCTGTACTTCTGGAGCAGCAGCCACCCTGCAGCCACAAGGAGGATGTGTCTGAGGCCAGAGCACAGAGTGGGAAGACCCTGTGGTTCTGCACTTCCTTCTGTGCCTCTGAATTGTCCAGCTCTGGGGCCAGCCCCGTCCTCCCCAGAACTTCCCGTTCAGTGAGTTAAGACTTAGTCCTTATAGTTAATGCCATTCTGAGATGAGCTTCCTTCTGTTTGCAGACAGGAGTATTTTGATGTTCTCAGAACCCTCATCTCAGAATCCTCACCCCATTATAAAAGGGGATACCTACAATGTCCCCTTCTCAAATCAAATAAAGCCCAGAACTTCCAAATTGGCAGTGGCAGGACACCCATCTGTCTATCATGCACCCATCATTTATGTATGTATGTATTTCTGTCTATCATCTACCCGTCTGTCTTCTGTTCACCATCCCTTTATCCTCTATTTCCCTATCACCTATCCATATCGATCACTCGTCTATTTCCCTACCGCCTGGCTATATATCGATCTCTCATGTTATCTGTGTGTCTATCTCACTATCAGCCCCCTGCATCTCTCAGCTCCTTTCTGGCTTCGCTGTTTTTACCTCTTCCATCTCTGTGTCTCTGTGTCTCTCGCTGGGCTCTCATGCTCACTCTCTGCCCCAGGCAGCAGTCCCCAGACCCTGTGTCTCCTGGAAAGGCAGCCGGGACGACTGCTCTTGGCCAGGGGTCCATGAGGACCTCCCCCTGCACCCGCCTCATGGCTGGCGGCTTGGCTTGGCTGGAGGCATCCGAGTCGTGCCGGCCTCTCCCCACAGTGGCCAGGAGCCTGGGCTCTGGGGCAGGTGGGTCCCCTTGCTTTCTGGAGCCTCAGGTTGTCACCGGGGGGACCCCTGGAGGGCAGAATCTGGGGTGGAGTCTGGGGAACGGGACGTTTATTCGGGGATGAGCTTGGGGTCTGGACTGAGGAGGGGAGGGCAGTAGCAGGGTGAGGACCCCTGTGAGGTGTGTGCAGGCCCATGTGCAGAGCCCATGGACGCGACCGTGTGTGGAGCCAGGGACTCTGCGGCCGTGATGGAGGGGAGCGCCCTGAGGTGCTGGGTTCCCTGAGCGTCCTGCTAAGAGACGAGGAGGCAGAGAAGAGGCTGTGTGAGGGGAGGCACACAGCCACGGGGCGCCGGGAGCCTGGAAGCGGCAGGGCCCTGCCCACCCTTGACCTTGGGCTGCCGGCCCCGAGGACGGATTCCTGTCCCGTGGGGGCCCTGGTTCAGGGTCCTTTATTTCGGCAGCCCCGGAACTCAGATCCAAGAAAAGCAGGACCACTCAAGGGGAGACCTTACAGCCGCCAGCCCCGTCCGGGCCCTGAGCCCGGAGCTCCCCGGGCCTGAGCAACTGAGCTGGGCTGGCTGAGCCGGGGGGCGACACCCTCGACCCTGAAGGGGGTCCCCGCGGCTCATTGTGGAGTCAGGCAGCTCCGCAGATGGCCCGGCCCTGTTCTACCCCTAGGGCAGCCCTGTCTCTTGAGAACTTAGGGGGCCTTCCAGCTGATCTTTTCAAATGAAAATGCCCCTGGGAGGGTCCACACTTGACGCTCACGCCCAGCAGCCTGGAGCTGCAAGCAGGCTGCTTGGTGGAGGAGGGGCAGGTGTGCGTGTGGGGAAGGGGCGGGGGGCCCGGGCTATGCCTGCTTTGTCCCGAGCACCTGGGCAGACAGCTGGGTCCTCCTGCAGCCCTCAGCTCTCTGGATGCGATGTGGGCCCACGGGTGGAGCACTCACCTGGAGGATTGCCAAGGCAAGGCCGTGGCTGGGAGGAGCCCGGCAGCTTCCCAGGGCTGGGCCCGTGTCCAGCTCGCCTCCTCAGGGTCACGGCGGGTCAGCCCCGCCCTCCCAGCACCCCTCACCACCCTGCACTTCCAGTGACGCCCATCTGACCACAGGCTGTGGAGGGTGGTCAGGTTCAGGAGGAGGCTGCATCGATCGGCCCTGAATTGGACAAGACAGAGAATTTGCCCGGCCTGCTGACCTTTTCAGAGGGCCAGTAATCCAATGACCCCGCCTCCCAGCCCCCCAAGAGCCGCAGTTAACATGACTATCGAGCATCGGGGGCCTGTGCAGCGGGCCCAGGGCAGCGGGAGCCTTGCTAGGCCCTCGCTTGGCCCGCGTCGGTGGGAGGCCGAGGAGAGCCTTTACCCAGCTTCCCTGCGTCCACCACCCCTGGAACTTTCTCCGTTTGGAGTGGAACCTATCATCCCCACCTCAGCTTCCTCCAAAGTCCTGACCCCTTGTCATGACCATGGCCCTCGGGGCCCCCTGCTGATGGAAGGCGACCCAGAGCCACCAAAGCTTCAGAGAGAGTTCTGGGTCCCCTTGGCTGTGCCATGGTGGGAGGGGCACCCAGGTGCCTGGGGGACTCCATCCGGCCTCCTCCTTGTTTCTACTGTCCAACCCGTCTCCCCGGCTTCCTGAGGCCACGTCTTGGCACCCTGGAAGCCCGTCTACTTCCTTACGACCACCGCCCTGGCTGGGCCCCCACGGCTTTCCCGCAGCCCATGCAGGGGCCCCTTGCTGGCCTCCAGCCTCTCCCACCTCCCTGTCCCCTGTCACTCCAGACAAAGCAGTCTTCAGGAAACACGCCTGGCAATACTACGGCCGTGCATAGACACGTCCAGTGGCTCCACGCCTGCCGGACTTCTATTCATCTTTGAGTTCACTTCAGTCTCTCAGTCACATCCAACTCTGCACCCCAATGGACTGCAGCACGCCAGGCCTCCCTGTCCATCACCAACTCTGAGAGCTTGCTCAGACCCATGTCCATGGAGTGGGTGATGCCATCAACCATCTCATCCTCTGTCGTCCCCTTCTCCTCCAGCCTTCAATCTTTCCCAGCATCAGGGTCTTTTCCAATGAGTCAGCCCTTCACATCATGTGGCCAAAGTGTTGGAGCTTCAGCTTCAGCATCAGTCCTTCTAATAAAATTCAGGACTGAGTTCCTTTAGGATAGACTGGTTGGATCTCCTTGCAGTCCGAGGGAATCTCAAGAGTCTTCTCCAAACCACAGTTCAGAAGCATCAATTCATCTTTCAATGCCCACCCCGATCGTCCTGGGAGACCTGGTGGCCATTATCATACCCCCACTACAGGCGTGTGAAGCTGTTCACAAGCCCAGCCAGGTGTCTGAAATCCAGCGCCCCAGGGCCCCTCAGAGGTCCCTCTGCCCCGACATGCAGCTTCCCGGTGGTGGACTCGCAGCCCCCCTGCGGGTCCTGGTGAGGAGGGGGCACCGTGCAGGCTGAGGCCGTCAGAGCTCCAGGGGGCCCGGAAGCCGTTCCTCTTTGGTCCAGCATGAGTAATGAGGCCGCAGCAGGTCGGGGATCGATTTCTCATTTCCGTGATTAATCCACAGCCTGGAACGCCCGGTCCCTGCTTCCCCGGAGGGTCAGGCCCTGCCTGCCAAGTCCACACCAGCCCTGCAAAGGTCACACTCGCCCCCAGGTGCAAATCGGATGCCTCTCCCACTGAGGGGGTGGGGCCAGGGCGCCATCCTGACAAGGACGGCTGGAGCCCCTCCGTGCTGTGACCCCGGGGACAGGCCTCTCAGCCCCTCCAGGTCCCCACGGTGTCTCCTAGAAGGATGCCCAAGCCTGCCCTGCCTCCCAGAGCAGGCAGCAAGCCTCGGGGGTGGCCAGACAGCTTCCGCCAGGAGGTCTCCCCCACCTTGCTTCTGAGCACCACCTGGCTGGGGTCCCCCCCTCACCCTGCCCGCCCAAGGACCCTCGCCTGGCGTCCCAGCCTCTCTGAGTCTCTCCGATGGGGACAGACAGGCGCCCTCTGTGTTCTCACCTGAGGACCGGAAGCAGCCTGGGTTTTACGGCCAGAGGCCCAGTGCACAGGGCTGGTTGGGGAGGTGTCCCGGGGCAATAGGGGTCTGGCCCCCTTTCCTTGGGCCCACGTTTGGGGGTCATCTGACCTCACGCCGGCTGGCAGTGGGGATGTGGCCAGGTGTCACACTCCCTGGGTGATCTGTGGTCACCACATGGATGCTGGGGAGGACCCTCAAGTCTCTCATCTCTGTGCCCCCGTCATGGCCTAGAGCCCCCACCCCCACCGGGCCTGGATTGCTCACGGCCCCCTCCCTCCCTGCAGCCTATCTCAGCTCTGGAAGCCCCTCACCCAGAGGGCCCACTGCACCAGGCCTCACATATCCCCGAGCCTGCCTGCCCCTGGGGTGGGAGTCCGTGCTGGGCGCTGTCCCCCGGGGCCATCTGGGCGGCCCTGGACTAGCACTGTGGCCAGGGCTGGCGGCCTGCTTGGACGCCCTCCTTAAAGGACCCCCGACCCTGAAGGAGGCAGACAGCCCTGGCTTCTGCTGTGCCTCAGGTGATGCTGGCTGTACCCTCAGCCCAACAGACCACCCCAGCCACAATCTCTGCCCTGTGCCCACAGTGACCTGAGCCACGCTCACTGCCCGGTGCCCACTGGTGACATGCTGGCTTTAAAGAGAGGGCGTCCAGGGCACCTGCAACCCACTCTGGGACGTTCTGCCTTGAAGAGCATCAAGTCTCCAGCTCCGCCTGTTTCCTGTGGAGAAAGGGCGGCGCTTGTGTGGCTACAGAGCTGGGAAGGGAAGACTTTACCAGCATGTCATCTTACCTTCTGACTTCCTGGGCTCCCGTCAGATCATGTCAGGGCCTTAAGATCATTTCAGCATTTTCATATTTAACTTGCGGGTCTGCAGCTGCTCGGCAGGACGAGGGAGGTGCAGCCCCATCGTGTATCCCTGCCGGCTCTGCGGCCCTCTCCTGCCAAGGCAGAGGCCCCATGTTTTGCCCTCGAGGAATCTGGGTCCCACCCATGGGGATTCAAATGGAGAAAGGGCACCCCATAGCCAAGCTGGCAGGGGGTAGCAAGATCAGCGTCGGAAACTTCCACCGACCCCTGCCAGCCAGACCCCTGCAGACCAAGGCGATGTCTCACCCTCACCGTGCCCTCCTCTCCCAGGGGGCCTGCTGTCTTCTGATTGCCCAGGTCTGGCCACTTCTTCTGGAACCAACACATGCCCCCATCTCTGGATGCTGGGTCATCCTTTAATCCATTCCTTGATTTGTCCTTTCATTTATCCCGTCATCCACATATTCATCCATCCATCCATCCATCCACCATCCATCCGTCATCAATCCATCTGCCCAACCATCCATTCACTCACTCATCCATCTACCCATTCATTCATCCACCCACCCACTCATCTACACATCATCCATGTATCCATCCATCCAATAAATGCTTCTTTTATTCAACATTCATCTTTAAACTTTGGAGGAGAGTTGATTTACAATATTAGTTTTAGATGTACAGCAAAGTGATCCAGTTATCGATATAGTTTTTCAGATTCTTTTCCGTTATAGATTGTTGTAAGATACTGAATATAGTTCCCTGTGCTATATGGTAAATCCTTATTGTTTTGTCTACTTTATAAATATATCAGCATTCATCCAGAATGCTGTTAAAGTGCTGCACTCCATATGTCAGCAAATCTGGAGAACTCAGCAGTGGCCACAGGACTGGAAAAGGTCAGTTTTCATTCCAATCCCAAAGAAAGGCAATGCCAAAGAGTGCTCAAACTACCGCACAATTGCGCTCATCTCACACACTAGCAAATGCTGAAAATTCTCCAAGCCAGGCTTCAGCAATATGTGAACCATGAACTTCCAGATGTTCAAGCTGGTTTTAGGAAAGGCAGAGGAACCAGAGATCAAATTGCCAACATCCGCTGGATCATGGAAAAAGCAAGAGAGTTCCAGAAAAACGTCTACTTCTGCTTTATTGACTACGCCAAAGCCTTTGACTGTGTGGATCACAATAAACTGTGGAAAATTCTGAGAGATGGGAATACCAAACCACCTGACCTGCCTCCTGAGAAATCTGTATGCAGGTCAAGAAGCAACAGTTGGAACCAGAGGTAGAACAACAGACTGCTTCCAAATAGGGAAAGGAGTACGTCAAGGCTGTATATTGTCACCCTGCTTATTTAATTTCTATGCAGAGTATATCATGAGAAATGCTGGGCTGGATGAAGCACAAGCTGGAATCAAGATTGCTGGAAGAAATATCAATAACCTCAGATATGCAGATGACACCACCCTTGTGGCAGAAAGTGAAGAGGAACTGAAGAGCCTCCTGATGAAAGTGAAAGAGGAGAGTGAAAAAGTTGGCTTAAAGCTCAACATTCAGAAAACTAAGATCATGGCATCTGGTCCCATCACTTCATGGCAAATAGATGGGGAAACAGTGGAAACAGTGGCTGACTTTATTTTTCTGGGCTCCAAAATCACTGCAGATGGTGACTGCAGCCATGAAATTAAAAGACGCTTGCTCCTTGGAAGAAAAGCTGTGACCAACCTAGATAGCATATTAAAAAGCAGAGACATTACTTTGCCAATAAAGGTCCATCTAGTCAAAGCTATGGTTTTTCCAGTGGTCATGTATGGATGTGAGAGTTGGATTATAAAGAAAGCTGAGCGCTGAAGAATTGATGCTTTTGAACTGCAGTGTTGGAGAAGACTCTTGAAAGTCCCTTGGACTGCAAGGAGTTCCAACCAGTCCATCCTAAAGGAAATCAGTCCTGAATATTCATTGGAAGGACTGATGTTGAAGCTGAAACTCCAGTACTTTGGCCACCTCATGCGAAGAGTTGACTCATTGGAAAAGACCCTGATGCTGGGAGGGATTGAGGGCAGGAGAAGGGGACGACAGAGGATGAGATGGCTGGATGGCATCACTGACTCAATGGACATGAGTTTGAGTGAACTCTGGGAGTTGGTGATGGACAGGGAGGCCTGGAGTGCTGCAGTCCATGGGGTCACAAAGAGTCAGACATGACTGAGCAACTGAACTGAAGTGAAGTGATTCATGAAGAAAGAAATGATTAGTAAGATCCCTGCAGCAGTACTGATCAGTGGTACAGATCTCAGCACTGATCTCACACTATAAGCACCTAATGTACTTTATTTCTCTTATTTTATTAATCTTCAAGCACGTGGCAGAGATGGTGAGCTGCCTGTCAAAGTCCTCCTGGAACACAGCTCTGTGACATTTCCCAGGCTCCCTTGCAGTAGCTGCAGCAGCGTGGCTGAGTTCTGGCCCGAGAGGTGAGGGGAAGTGCAGGGCGCCATTTCCGGGCCAAGGCCCTGGGGAGGCAGGCGCAGCTGCCCCGCGCTCTCCGTCCCCCTCCCCCAGCTGGATGCAGGTGATGGTGGGACCCGAGGAAGGCAGAGCCCCAAGGGGACAGAGTGAGGGCCCATGAAGCAATAGAGGAGAGCACTGCCCGCCCTCCAGCTGCCCGGGACGGTTTCATGAGCAAGAAATGAACTTGTGTCCTGGTTGAGTGCTCATCCGTTTTGAGGTCTTCCTATTACCACCACCAAGCCTAATTTAACAGATCAGGCATTTCCCCCTCCACGTACAAAAGAGGAAACTGAGGCCCCCAGGAAAAAGGAATTGACTTGGCAATGATTTCTCAGATCTGATACCAAAAGCACCAGCAATAAAGGCAAAACCAGAGAAATGGGATTACGCCAAACTAAAAGAATTCTTCACAGCAAAGGTATCATCAACAGAATAAAAAAAAACGACAACAAAAAACTATGGATGGAAGAAAACTTTTGCAAACCACACATCTGATAAGGAGTCAATATACAAAATATATAAGGAACGCATACAATTCCATAGTTAAAACACCACCACCATCAAAGCTGATAACCCAACTGAAATGCAAAGGACCTGAACAGATGTTTCTCCAAAGAAGACAGACAGATGGCCAGCAGCTATATAAAAAGATGCTCAACTCTACAACAGGGAAATGCGAGTCAAAACCATGGTGAGACACCACACCCTGCTCACAGCTGTCAGAATGGGTATTATCGCCAGGGGTGAGGGGAGAGAGGAAAATACATTGGTGAGGAGTTAGAAAACTTGGAAAGCTCGGGCACTTTCGGTGGAATGTAAATGGGCACAACCATTGTGGAAAACAGAAGGGCAATTCTTCAAAAAGTAAGCTATCAATCCCACTTCTGGGTCTTTCTCCAAAGGAAATGAAATCAGCATCTCAAAGAGACAGCCACACTCCTATATTCACTGCAGCAGTTTCACAACAGCCAAGATACAGGCAGAATCAGAGTGTCCATCAACAGGTGAGTAGCTAAAGAAAACTGGTCTCTAGATAGAATGGAATAGTAGTCAGCCTTGAAAAAGAAGAAAACCCTGCTCTTGCATAGATGGACCTTGAAGAGGTTATGCTGAGTGGAATGAGCCAGACCCAGAAAGACAAACTGCGTGATCTCACACCTACGGGGAATATAAAGACAGTCAGACGCAGGGTGGCTCAGGGGTAAAGAATCTGTCTGCCGGGGCAGGAGATGCAGGAGACTTGGGTTCGATCCCTGGGTCGGGAAGATCCCCTGGAGGAGGAAATGGCAATTCACTCCAATACTCTTCCTGGGAAATGCCACGGACAGAGGCTGGCAGGCTACAGTGCATGATGCAGAGCTGGACGTGACTGAGTGACTGCACACGTAGGAGCAGAGTGTAGGATGGAGGTTGTTGGGTGGAGAGGTGGAGATGGGAGGGGCCGGTCACAGTGCCATGGGGGAGAACCTTCGCTCCATTACAAGTTAATCACAAGCAGGATGTGAGCTGGGGGTCCAGTGGGGACTCGGGCTGCCGGGGCGGAGGCTTCTCTATTACAAGTTAATCACAAGAAGGATGTGAACGGGGGTCGGGTGGGGACTCGGGCTTCCGGGGCGGAGGCTTCCTTCCAGGCAGAGGGCACACTGAGTGTGAAGGCTCTGAGCCCTGTGGGTCCCTGGCTCCTACCTACTCCCCAGGTGGCTGGGGCTTATGTGAAGTGACAGGCATGGGTCACAAGAGTCCCTGGGGATGGGGCCCTGTGGTCTTTGACTGCTGGCCAGTATGGCAGGGACCTTCACAGAGCTAGCAGGTGGAAGGAGATGAGGAACCCCCAGGGTAGAGGGCGGGGGTCAGGCCAGGACTTCCCTGGAGAACAGTGGCCTTGACCCCTGCACTCTGGGGACATGGAAGATGACAAGGCCACGACCCCAGCATGAATTAGAACACCGCGGTACAACCGTCAACATTTTGAAAGGTCATGAAACATCAAAGCTATTGACGGAGGGAAAATATCGCAGATTTCGTCAGCCGTTTCTTGGCCTATTTTCGCAACATTAACTTTTTAATTAAAATTGACTGCCCGAGACTTTCCAGTGGAACCAGAACCTGCTAAGGTGAGGATGACGCGTGTGCACCAGGGAATCCTGACCCAGGAAGCTCTCTGGCGCCTCAGGGGTGGGTGTGCCCCCCTCCAAGAGCCGTCAGTGTCTCCCCTCTTCTCAGAACGAGCCCCCATCTCCCTGCACAGCTCTGCCCTTGTGAGCTGTGTGTGCACCTTACCCAACCGCCCTGAGCCTCAATTTCTTCTGTAAACTGGGGACCCAGGGGAGAGCCAGTGAGGTTGGTCCACGAACACGCCCAGCCTGGGGTCTCGCAGGGGAGCGTCGTCATCAGCATCAGCACCACGCTGACCGAGCCTGGGTTCCCACCCGCCCCCGAGGCACCGATGGGCCCCCAGATGCCCCTGCTGCCTGGCGTCCATGCCTTCAAGCCTGCCCGCTGTCCCTCTCCCGGAATTCTCCCCGGTGGTCCAACCTTGAGCCCACACTCAGCAGCTCCACCTCTTGGGAGCCTGCCCTAAACCCCTGCTGAATCAGAGGGCTCGCTCTGGTCTCTGGACACCCCCGCCAGCTCCCGTGACCCCTCCCCTGACACCCCACCACCCTAAGGTTTCTCTTGTGACCCAGCTCAGGCCTGGCACGCCGTGCACCCAGGCTCCCACCGAAGGGAGGGAGTGGGAGAGAGAGAAAGGAAAGACCTAGAGATGCAAGAGACAGAATGAAAGAATCACAGAGGGAGACCGGAGACAGCAAGAGCTCCAGGGACCGAGAGAGACACACCAAGAGACGGAGAGACAGAGAGACGGAGAAAGGGGACTGGGATGAGGACACAGAGCAGCTGATGAGAAAGACTCGGATCCGACGAGACGGCGGAGTCAGGCGGTCCCAGACAGGAGATGCACTGGGCCATGGAGGCGTCAGTCTGCCCATCCACGCCTGCCCAGGGCCCGGGGCCCCCGGGGAGGTCAGCTGGGGTGGGAGAGACCAGCCTCACCTCCAGGGAAGCGACCGTCTGTCCCCTGGGGTTGGAGAAAGAGGCTCGGGGGAGGAGAGTGGACTGCTGGGCCCATACCTGCCCTCCAGGGTAGTTGAGGGGCGGGGGTGACGGGTTGGGCTCCACAGGGTAGCTGTCAGCCGTTTTCAGGGGCCCTGGGCCTGGGGTCGCCCATTCACCTGCAGCCAAGCCCTCTGTGGAGAAGGCTGGAAGCCTGTGGCCTGAGTGGGCTGGGGTTACCCTGCGAGAGGGTGGGCCCTTGGGCTGCCATGGAGACCAAGAGCCCAGCCTCCGGCTCGCCCAGGAAGCACCCATTGAGGGCCCTGCCCCTACAGAGCCTAGGGGGTTCCTTGCCTTGGGGTGGGGACGGGGTGGGGGCTTTTGGGGGGGTCTGGGGAGGAGGGAAGCCGGCTTCTACAGCTGGACAAAAGGACGATGCCCGTGTGCCAATGAGGAAACAGAGATACAGCCTCCCTTGTCCAAGCTGCCCAGGCCTCTAAGCACGAGCCCTGAGCTTGGTCACCTTCCAAGCCAAGGCTGTTCCTTCTCCGTGGGGCAGTGGACTGGCCCCTCAGACTGAGGACATAGGCTGGTCGTAGGGCAGCGGAGAGGGCTCCCCAGTGGAGAGCATGGAAATGTTCAGAGGAAAGGGCACCTTTCCCTAATGTGCACAACGGCCCCAAAGGCCGTAGAAGCTTCAAAGAGGCAATGGCCCAACCCAGGGCTATCAGGGAGGGCTTCCTGCAGGAGGAGGCAGCACGGACCCCCGAGTCTGAGGGGAATTAGGAATCTGCCGGGCAGCCGATCGGGGGAAGAGCGCTCGGGGTGTCCCTCGTTCATCACCCCCGCAGCTGCCCCCAGGACTCAGAGCAGCCCTGCTGAGCGGTGTGGGGGAGGGTCCACCCCGGACAGTGCCCAATCTGCCCAGGCCCCACCCTTTCTGTAAATGACACCCCCTTCTAAGAGCCAGGCGGGGCGTCCCTGACCCGCTGCTCTGCCTCCCTGCCCGCCCCTTCACGCTCTGAGCCAGGCCAGGCACAGGCGGAACTAACCGCTCCACCCGCCCCCGACTTCACCCTGCTCCCCCTGCTCAGTTACCGTGCTTGATTGAAGCGGTTCAGTGGCGGCCAGGCCTGCACCCACGCGGGTCCTGAGGGGAGAGAGTCAGTTCCTAGGCAGGTTGATAGGGAGTCTAGGGGTCCCCAAGGAGAGAGGGGTCTGGAATTCTCAAGGAGGAAGAAAGGACAAACTTTTTTTTTCTCCACATTCCTTAGGATTATATAACAATAATGTATCCTGCCTAAGGACAGTCTTTGGATTCAACCTTCTGTTATCTTAAAATGTAAATTATGGGAGTAGACCTGGTCTTTACAAGGATGTGTCTTGCCTGAGGACAGTGTTATCTTAAAGTGTAAATTATGGGGGTAGGTCTGATGAGGTCTTTACAACCTCCAGACACTCTTTGGATTCACTGGAGAGTATATAACCTCATTATTAACACTAGCAAGCGGGTACTCTTTCTGCCCCCTTCTGATGCCTATGTCAGAAGCTTTCTCTATTTCCTTTATACTTCAAGAAAACTTTATTACACAAAAGCTCTGAGCGATCAAGCCTCGTCTCTGGCCCCGGATTGAATTCTTCTCCTCCGGGGGCCGAGAATCCCGGTGTATTCGTGTGATTCAACAACAACCTTTCAGGAGGAACGCGGTTTTAATCACTGACCAGTAACTGAAGCTCACAGAGGAAACACAGATGGGGACCGTGGCCAGAGGGCGATGGGGCTGAGGGCTTAAAGGAGGAAGATTCTGGCATCTGGTAGGAAGGTATTCATCAGGGCTGGCCACGGAGGAGGGCATCTGGCCCACTGCAATTTCAACAAGGTTGCGGTGGGGTGGGGTCGGGTGCGGGGCAGATGGAAATACCCAGAGGACATGTCTAGGGAACCCTTCCAGGTCAAGGCCCAGTCAGGTCCAGGCTCCTGGGGGCCTGGCTGAAGTTTGGTCTGGGAGGGCAGGTCCTCGCCAGGGGTGGAAATCGCCTCAAAGGCATCCGTGGAACCTGCAGGGTGGGCGCATGATGTGGAAGTGAGGATGAGCGCTGAGGATCCAGCACCCCGATGGGGTCCGAGGCCCCGGGAGCAGAGCCGGGACCCTTCTGCTTCTGAGGCTGCAGTCAGTCTTGCTGCCAGCTCGCGGTCGGCTGTGTCCAAGACTCGCCTTGCCGCCCACCCAGCTAAGAACCAGGCTGCGGCCGCCGACCACCGGCAGACCCTCCGTCCCTCAGGCTGGTCCCAGTGCCCTGGGTCGGGGACAAGGCTCCTCTGGGCCTTGCTTGGTTCCCTCTCTCCTGCCCTCCTCCAAGAAGACACACCCAGGTGAGACGACCCCAGGACAGTCAGGAAGGTCAGTCCACGCACACACGCATGGGCAGGAGCCCCAACTTGGGCTCCCCAGACCCTGCCCCAGCAGAGTAGGGGTAGCCACGGTCCCATTTCACAGATGGGGTGCCTGAAGCATCCAGGGCCCTGGTGTGCTGAGACCCCAGGCTCCAAGGCGGCCAGGGCCGCTCTGATGGTGGAGCCCAAGGGTGGACTGGATCCCAGGAGCTCCCTACCCCTCTGGGGCACGCAGCAGATACTTTGCAAACAGAAAGATAAGGTGCTGCCTGAACCTGCCCGGATCCAGAAACTCCAACCGTGTGGTGGGAAGAGCAGGTGGGGCTGAGGTTCCACAGGGGACCGAGCTGGGGCCCCTCCCCTCCAGGGCCTGCAGGAGACCCCTGCCCCCCGGCCTGGGCACAGGCAGGGCTCAGCTGCCGCACCCCTGGAACCCCCACCCCAGGGCACACAGGTGCTCCCTCCCACGGATCTGCAGACTCATGCCGTCCCCGCCGGATCCTGGATCCTCCTCACTTAATCCACTTTAGTAAGTTGGCGGGGCAGGCTCCCTGCTCGGGAAGGAAGGGCTTTGCTGCCATCTGCGGGTGGTTTGCCTCTCTGGTGGCTCAGCTGGTAAAGAATTCGCCTGCAAGGCAAGAGACCCCGGTTCGATTCCTGGGTTCGGAAGATCTGCTGGAGAAGGGATAGGCTACCCATTCCTGTATTCTTGGGCTTCCCTGGTGGCTCAGACATTAAAGACTCTGCCCAAATGTGGGAGACCTGGGTTTGATCCCTGGGTTGGTAAGATCCCCTGGAGGAGGGCATGGCAACCCACTCCAATATCCTTGCCTGAAGAATCCCATGGACAGAGGAGCCTGGGGGGCTGCAGTGCTCTGGGGTCGCAGAGTCAGACGTGACTGAGCGACTAAGCACAGCACAGCTGGGGGTTTGCCAAAGAGATGGAAAGTGAAAGTGAAAGTCGCTCAGTCGTGCCCGACTCTTTGCGACCCCATGGACTGTACCAGGCCAGAACACTGGAGTGGGTAGCCTGTCCCTCCTCCAGGGGATCTTCCCAACCCAGGGATCGAACCCAGGTCTTCCGCATTGCGGGCGGATTCTTTACCAGCTGAGCCACCAGGGAAGCCCAAGAACACTGGAGTGGGTAGCCTAGCCCTTCTCCAGGGGATCTTCCCGACCCAGGGAACTGATTCCAACTAGGAGCTTGTGAGGGTAGGCAGGAAGGGGAGGAGGGTGAAGGGAAGGGGAAGTGGGGAGGGGGTTTTTGAAGGAAAGAGGGGTCACGGTTTGGACCAGACCTGGGTGCTGATTCTGGCTGTGTGACCTCAGGCAGCTGACTTACACCTCTGGGCCTCATCTCCTTTGTCTATGAAATGGGGGTGACCAAGCTCACCCGGAAGGGTAGCAACCACAGAGAGTCACTAAGCTCCCTGCGGCCCCTCCTGCCCCGAGGGGCTGCCAGCCCACCCAGGCTTTCCTTAGAGGCTAAAAGTCTTTCGTTTCTCACTGCCCGCCTCACAGTGAAAAAGCGAAAGTGTCAGTCGCTGAGTTCTGTCTGACTCTTGCGACCCCATGGACTATAGCCCTCCAGGCTCCTCTGACCGTGGGATTCTCCAGGCAAGAATACTGAAGTGGCTTGCCATGCTCTCCTCCAGGGGACCTTCCCCACCCAGAGATCAAACCCGGGTCTCCCACATTGCAGGCAGATTCTTTACCATCTGAGCTACCAGGGAAGCCCCGCCTTAAAGTGGATGAAGCAGTTCACCCAGGCCCTGTGGGTCAGATGGAGACGCTGCCCGCACGCAGGCCAGGCCTCGGGTCTATGGGGCTCAGGGTTGGGGGAGGCAGGCAGTGAGAAACCGTGAGCTCCGCGAGATGCAGTGACCAGCGCTCGCCAGCTCCTCTGCTTGAGGTAGAACCCTGCAGGACAGGGTGGTCCCTTAGTGGAGGCAGAGTGTCACTCTGCCCTCCAGAACTCCAAGAGCATCGCAGACGACCAAGTCCATTTCACAGAGGGGAAAACTGAGGTCTCCAAGAGCCCTGAGTAGCTGAGACCGTGCGGGGCGGCGGGGTGGCCGAGCTGTGCACCTGCTGCATTGGCAGGGTCAGAGCCCCAGGCCCGAGACCCCCTGGGCAGGGCAGGAGAAAGCCCTGGGTGTGGACACGCCAAGCCTGCAGTATGTCCCCCTCTGACCCCCTGGGCAGAGCAGGAGAAAGCCTTGGGTGTGGACACGCCGAGCCTGCAGTGTGTCCCCCTCCGACCCCCTGGGCAGGGCAGGAGAAAGCCCTGGGTGTGGACACGCTGAGCCTGCAGTGTGTCCCCCTCCGACCCCCTGGGCAGGGCAGGAGAAAGCCCTGGGTGTGGACACGCCGAGCCTGCAGTATGTCCCCCTCTGACCCCCTGGGCAGGGCAGGAGAAAGCCCTGGGTGTGGACACGCCGAGCCTGCAGTGTGTCCCCCTCCGACCCCCTGGGCAGGGCAGGAGAAAGCCCTGGGTGTGGACACGCCGAGCCTGCTCTGTGTCCCCCTCCATGCAGCAAGAGTCGCTTACACCTCCAGGAGGCCATTTGAATGTACGACAGCATGAAGCCCTCCTGCCCGAGGGTCTCCACGCTGGATATAAACGGCCAGGGACAGGCGCCCCTTGGACCTTCTCTGAGTTCAGTTCACGTCGCTCTGATGGTGCCCACAGGTTTGGGAGGCCAGCTCCCTGGGGTGGGGCTCCTCCAGGCATGGCTGGGTTCAGGGACCCCCAGCACCCACCCACCTCTCTCGGATCTGGAGTCTGAGCCTCCGCTGCCAGCCCCATCCCTCCCTGCGCCCCCCAAGGAGGGCCGGCCTGCCCTTACCAGGGGCTCCCCGGGAAATCACATCCAGTCCCATCTTGGCGTCAGCTTCCAGGAGCTGATGGTCCAGGGAGCTGATGGGGCATTTTCTTCCTTTTGGGACAGATCCCGGGCCTGGGACTCGGCACATGCCAGGAGCACAGCATGCTTTATTTGAGGGGGTAGGGGCAGGGAGGGGCCTGTTCCTCTGCGCACCCCCAGTGCCGGGGACTCCCAGAAGGTCTGGGAGGGAGGGAGAGAGGCTCTTAGAGCAGAGAGGGATCAGGTGGGGCTTTGGAGGGTGCAGGGAGCCCCCCAGAATTTATGTCCCTGTTCTAACCCCAGGACCGTGACCTTACCTGAAGAAGGGTCTCTGCAGGTGTGGGTTAAGGATCTTGGGCTGAGGAGGTGCTCTGGGCTTATCCGGGGTCGGCGGGGGACACAATCCAGTGACTGGTGTCCTTAAAAGAGAGGAGAGGAAACAGACATACAGAACAAAGTGGGCCCTGTGAGGACGGCCACCCCCGAAATACCTGGGTCCCCAGAGCTGGAAGAGGCAGCAAGCACCCTTCCTTAGAGCCCCTGGAGGGAGACAGCCCTGCCCACCTTGTGTTTTGAGCCCCTGGTCTGTGTCATTGGCAAGGTCACCGCGGACAGCGGCCCGGGGCTGCTCAAGAGCCACATGGCCGCTCTTCACCCTGGACCACCGTCCCTGCGCCTGGTCAGTTGCAGGCCTCATGGGGGGTGGGGGGCGTCTGGAGACGCTGCCCCATCCCTGTGTTACCCGGGGCTGTCCTGTGCAGTGATGGGTGGGCCAGGAGAGGGGAAGCCGCCCAGGAAAGGTGGGTCCCGGGACACAGCTGAGAATGTCAGGGAACTGTGTCTCGGGGTCGGAGTGTCGGTCGTGGGCTCCGTGAAGTGGGGGAGTCCACTCTGATGGCCAGCGTCCGCCCGCCCCCGCCTCCCGTTCCCTTCCCTTGGGGTCACTCCTGTGCCCCGGGAAGTTTTGCTCAGTGGCTCCGGGCTGTTCCCAGCAGAGCTTCAGGGACCAGGGACCCGCGGCGTGAGAAGAGGCAGTGGCTCCCGGGGCCAGTGGGGAGGGGACGGTGCGGTTGGCCAGAGCACCCAGGGTCAGTAGGCCTGGGGAGGCCTGGGGGTGAGTTGGGGGTGTGTCCAGCCGGCCCTGCCCGGGGGTACCCACCTCGGGACAGGGCTGCCTGCGGGCGGGGGGCCCACAGTGGTCTGGCCTGCCCTGTTCTGCAGGTGAGCCTGGTGCTGAGCCCCAGGTGCCCGGCCATGACCTGCTATCCTTCCAGGGACCCCGACAGAACCCTGACGCTGGAAAGCAGGAGATCCAGCTGGGCCCGGCATCTCTGGAAGCCACCAGGAAAGGGGACACTCACCCCAGGAGGGCTGCAGCCCCGGACTTGCCCTGCCCGCTTCAGGGGCAGGCTTACCACTCACGAACCCGTGTGTGTCCCTGACTCCTCAGCTCCTGGAGGGGGTGTGGGTCCTGGCCGGCTCCTCCCCTCGCACCCCACATTCGGCAGAGACCCCCACTTCCCCGTATAGTGATCAAGCAGCTATACTGTGGAGACAGACAGAGTGCAGTGCAAGTCGCTCAGTCATGTCCGACTCTGCGACCCCATGGACTATACAGTCCATGGAGTTCTCCAGGCCAGAACACTGGAGTGGGTAGCCTGTCCCTTCTCCAGGGGATCTTCCCAGCCCAGGGATCGAACCCAGCTCTCCCGCATTGCAGGTGGATTCTTCACCAGCTGAGCCACAGTTCTTTCCCAGTATTCTTGGGAAGCCCAAAAACACTGGAGTGGGTAGCCTGTCCCTTCTCCAGGGGATCTTCCTGGCCCAAGAATTGAACTGGGGTCTCCTGCGTTGCAGGCGGATTCTTTACCAACTGAGCTATCAGAGAAGCCCAGACAGAGGGACATCTCAAAACCCAAATGTCCAAGCAGGTGGGGATACACACGTTCGAGAACAAAGGATGTAATCAAACCGAGACCCAGAGACGTGTGACGACTTGCCATCGGTCATCCTGCGAGCCTGCTGGAGCCGGGCCTCACACCCAGGCCAGGCTCAAGTAGTAGCGGAGGTCGGGAGGACCCCCACCGCGCTCCACACGCTCCCTGGGGCTCCCTGTCCACCTCCCAGGAGGCTTCCTACTGCTCCGTCCACTGAGGACTCGGACAGGTGGGGACAGGTCACCTCACCACCCAGGCCGGGTTTCCTGGCCACACGGCCCTCGGGGCCTGTCCGCCTTCTCCGTGGGTCTGAGGACATAGCCTCGCCTGGGCACTCCTTCCCCAGGGCCGCGGTGGCTGCTCAGCATGGAGTGCGGAGGCCCGGCCTCCCCTGGTTATCTTGGAGGACCAGCAGTTGAGCTCCCATGGGGTCCGTGGGACTTAGTCCCACCTGGCAGCTCTGGCTCTGCCTACACTTCCCTGAATGTGGATCCCAAGCACCCCTCGACCCCAGGCTGCCTCTGCCCAGGTCTGCACCTTGATTCCACCTCCCCGCTTCATACAGGGACGTTGTCAGGGGCAAGAGCGCACGTCTGTCTGAGATGGAGAACTTGCTTCTCTTGTGTGAGAACCACATCTTCTCACCAGTATCCACCCATCCGTCCACTGAATCACTCCAAACACCAGGCTCCATTCGGGACGCCTGACAGACAGCAGCACGCAAAAGACAATCCCCATCTTTGTGGTGCCTGTGCTGGGTGGAGGCCAGCAGGAAAGAAATCCAATGGGACCTCTAAGCTTTATATATGATTGCAGGTTGTAATGGGTGTGGGGAGGAAAGGGAGGCAGGTAAGAAGACGGAGGAGGTGCAGACATTTAAGCAGAGGCCTTGAGAAAGGTGACGTGAGCAGAGAGACTTGCACCATGAGGGAAATTTTGGTGACTGTCAGGGGAGCAGCATGCCCAGCTAAGGGTACAGCTGGTGCTGAGCCCCTGAAGCAGGATGCAGCTTGGTGGCCCCGTCAGGCAGCCCTGGATGCCTGCCCAGAACTGTAATACCTTGGCAGCTCCTTGGCGGAGGTCAGGGAGTTTTGCAGATGCAACAAGTGTGGCTGGACAGTTGTTTTAAAAACAGGGAAATTGCCTTGAATTAGCAGGTGGGCCAGTGTCAGCGTAAGCGGAAGTGTTGGTTGCTCAGTGCTAGTCTTTGCAACCCCACGGACTGTAGCCCACCAGGATCCTCTGTCCACGGACTTTCAAAGGCAAGAACACTGGAGTGGGTTGCCATTCCCTTCTCCCAGGGATCTTCCTGACCCAGGGATAGAACCCACATCTCCTGCATTGCAGGCAGATTCTTTACCATCTGAGCCACCATCAGATGGTTGATGTCACGATGAGGCCCTTTAGAAGTGGAATCGGGAGGCGGAAGGGAAGGCCAGAGTGGTGTGACAGGGTGGCCAGACCCTGCTGGCTCTGGGGGTGGAGGGCTGTGATCCAGGAACTGTGGGCGCCTCTCGATGCTGAGGTGAGGGAACCTGGCTTCTCCCCGGGAGCCTCCAGAAGGAGCAGGGGCCTGCCCACGCCGTGAGTTTAGCCAGGGGAGGACCCTGCCAGACTTCTGATCTCCTGAACAGCAAGATAATACGCTTATATTGCTTTAAGGCAGCCGGTCTGGGGTGGCTGGTTTCAGCAGCCTCAGGAAACTAGCTCTGTGTTCTAGAGAACCAGAAACATTGCCAGTGGACGAAGGCAGCTCTCTCCACTCCCTGGGGTCTCAGTTTTCCTCTCTGTAGAGAGAATTGTGTACCCATTTAGAGGCTGATTTCCCCATCCAGTTAGCATAAGGATGCTGTGGGGGAGAGCAGACGTCTCTGGGCTCAGGGGCCTGCCTGGGTTGCCATGACAACCGTCTCCAGGCCTGGTGGGGCTGGGATGGGGCGGGTAACACTGGCAAGAATCTGTGACAACTGTGCTGCCCTCGCCAAGGGCTGGTGGTCAGGGAAGGGGGACCAGCCTTTATGTGGGTGCACATCTCTCTCTCCTGCCTGGTCCAAGCGGGCCTCACCCCTGTACTCTGCCCTGGCGTACCCAGCTGACACCTGATGCCTTCACACTGGTGGGGGGGTGGGGGGGAGGTGTCGGTCCACGGAGTTTCTCGATGTTGCCAAAGATGTTGCCAACTTGATGTTGACAAAGACACCACCTGCCAGGGCAATGCCAGCCCTCCCGTCATCCTTGGCTCCTCGCTTTCTCAACCTGTGAAAAACACTTGGCAGCGATCAAGACAGACCCCGGACCTGCTCATCTGTCCACCTCCGCCTTCTCGCCGCCCACGGACTCTTCCAGCCGCTTTTTCACAAGCTTTCCCAGCGTCTGCCCAGAAATAAGAGGATCGGCTCCCTGCTCACCGCACCGGGGTTGGGTGGGGGGCTCTGGGATGACCTCTGGGTCCCTCTGACGCGGTTCAGCCCCCACCCCCATCGTGCCTCTACTCAAGCCCCGCCCCCCGGCCACCCTGGGCGGTGCCCCAGGCTCTCCTACCTCCGGCCCTTTCTGCCCACTGTGCCTACTGCTTGGAGCTTTTCTTCCTCCGGGAGTCACGCCACCTGTGTCTTCTGTGACCCCCTGCTTTACTGTGCACCCCTGCCCGCACACCCCTCCTCTACAGAGGCCCTGGAACCCGCTCCCCGTGAGGACAGATGCTGCTGGCCAGTCACACTCACCAAAGGCGGGCTCACAGCTGCCTGGCGCCCCTTAGGCCCGTCCCTAGAAGAGCAGGTGTCCCCGGCCCATCGGCAGATGGAAGGCAGAGCGAAAGGCCCTGCCCCACCACTGGGAGGAGGAGCAAGGGGGCTGAGGCCCCGGACCCCCTCGCCCCACGTGCTGGGGCCCCGCCCTGGGCAGCAGGCCCGCTGCACCCCGGAGAGGTCCGGCTTGCCCGCAGGGGTCTGCCTGCCCACCCCCGCCCCGGGAGCTCCAGGCCTGACTTCCGGGGTGCTGTGGGAGGGGATGCGGGGGCTCTCGCAGGGCGCCCGGCTGAGGCCCAGTCCTGGATGGTGCCTCGTCCGTGAGCTGTGTGACCACAGCAAGGGCCCACCTCTGACGGTTCTCTTTGGAAGACACGTGTGTCCCCCTGCTCCTGGGAAGGGCCCCCCCTCCATGCTCCGTCCTGGGCTCGGCTCGGAAGCTGTGTGTGACTCACTGCTCGTCTGCTGACCCTGTCCCCCTGCTCCTGGGAAGGGCCCCCCCTCCATGCTCCGTCCTGGGCTCGGCTCGGAAGCTGTGTGTGACTCACTGCTGGTCTGCTGACCCCTCTGGGCCCAAGACGGTGGTCTCCCACTCACTTCCCTGTGCGCTCACCATCGCGACTATCTACTCACTGCCTACTTGCCATCGTGACAGTCTCACACTCACCCTCACCATCGCTACAATGTACTCACCATCACTCTCTGCTCACCATCCACACTCTCCCGTCCGCTGTCCCTGTGCTGGGGAGGGGGCAGGAGCCCTGGAGCCCTTCCCAGCTGAGACCACGTCTCTGTGCCTGTCCCAGCCTCAGTCTCCCCATCCTTCAGGCGACCACAGTGAGGATGTGAGGATTAAATGAAAGAACATGTGAGTGCCTGGCACGCTCTGGCAGCTCCCAGAGCTGGGAGACACACTGCCGTTCTCCGGGACTGCTCTGATGCCCGAGGGGTGACAGGCAGGAGACTCGGACCCCCCAACCCCTAAGCCCCTGCTGTGTTGATCCCAAAGCCCCCGCTGTGTTAACCCAAAGCCCCTGCTGTATTGACCCCAAAGCCCCCTCTGTGTTAACCCAAAGCCCCCTCTGTGTTAACCCAAAGCCCCTTCTGTGTTACCCCAAAGCCCCCGCTGTGTTACCCCTAAGCCCCCGCTCTGTTAACCCAAAGCCCCCTCTGTGTTACCCCAAAGCCCCCTCTGTGTTAACCCAAAGCCCCCGCTGTGTTACCCCAAAGCCCCCTCTGTGTTACCCCAAAGCCCCCGCTGTGTTACCCTGAAGCCCCCACTGTGTTACCGCAAAGACCCTGCTGTGTTACCCCAAAGCACCTGCTGTGTTATGCCAAAGCACCCGCTGTGTTACCCCTAAAGCCCCTGCTATGTTACCCCAAAGCCCCCTCTGTGTTACCCCCAAAGCCCCCGCTGTGTTACCACAAAGCACCCGCTGTGTTACCCCAAAGCCCCTCTGTGTTACCCCCAAAGCCCCCACTGTGTTACCACAAAGCCCCCTCTGTGTTACCCCAAAGCCCCCACTGTGTTACCACAAAGCCCCCTCTGTGTTACCCCCAAAGCCCCCTCTGTGTTACCCCAAAGCCCCCTCTGTGTTACCCCCAAAGCCCCCTCTGTGTTACCCCAAAGCCCCCACTGTGTTACCCCAAAGCCCCCACTGTGTTACCACAAAGCCCCCACTGTGTTACCACAAAGCCCCCTCTGTGTTACCCCAAAGCCCCCACTGTGTTACCACAAAGCCCCCTCTGTGTTACCCCAAAGCCCCCCCTGTGTTACCCCAAAGCCCCCACTGTGTTACCACAAAGCCCCCTCTGTGTTACCCCAAAGCCCCCACTGTGTTACCCCAAAGCCCCCACTGTGTTACCACAAAGCCCCCTCTGTGTTACCCCCAAAGCACCCGCTGTGTTACCCCAAAGCCCCTCTGTGTTACCCCAAAGCCCCCACTGTGTTACCACAAAGCCCCCTCTGTGTTACCCCCAAAGCCCCCTCTGTGTTACCCCAAAGCCCCTCTGTGTTACCCCAAAGCCCCCACTGTGTTACCACAAAGCCCCCTCTGTGTTACCCCCAAAGCCCCCACTGTGTTACCCCAAAGCCCCTCTGTGTTACCCCAAAGCCCCCACTGTGTTACCACAAAGCCCCCGCTGTGTTACCCCAAAGCCCCCGCTGTGTTACCTCAAAGCCCCCACTGTGTTACCACAAAGCCCCCTCTGTGTTACCCCAAAGCCCCCCCTGTGTTACCCTGAAGCCCCCGCTGTGTTACCCCGAAGCCCCCTCTGTGTTACCCCAAAGCCCCTCTGTTTTACCCCCAAAGCCCCTCTGTATTACCCCTAACCCCCGCTGTGTTGACCGAGGGCAGGAAACCTTGGTTGTTGTTAGGAGTTAGGGCTGACGTTGAAGGAGAAACTACAGGAAGCCCAAAGTGCATTTTAGACAAAGGGAGATCATTTTTAGTATAAGTATGCCCCTAATAAGCCATGGCACCCTACTCCAGTACTCTTGCCTGGAAATTCGCATGGACGGAGGAGCCTGGTAGGCTGTAGGCCATGGGGTCGCGAAGAGTCGGACACGACTGAGCGACTTCACTTTCACTTTTCCCTTTCATGCATTGGAGAAGGAAATGGCAACCCACTCCAGTGTTCTTGCCTGGAGAATTCCAGGGACGGGGGAGCCTGGTGGGCCACCATCTATGGGGTCGCACAGACTCCATATTGCTGCTGCTGAAGCGACTTAGCAGCAGCAGAAGCAATAAGCCTTTGACTGTGTGGATCCCAATAAACTGTGGAAAATTCTGAAAGAGATGGGAATACCAGACCACCTGACCTGCCTCTTGAGAAACCTATATGCAGGTCAGGAAGCAACAGTTAGAACTGGACATGGAACAACAGACTGGTTCCAAATAGGAAAAGGAGTACATCAAGGCTGTATATTGTCACCCTGTTTATTTAACTTATATGCAGAGTACATCATGAGAAATGCTGGGCTGGAAGAAACACAAGCTGGAATCAAGATTGCCGGGAGAAATATCAATAACCTCAGCTATGCAGATGACACCACCCTTATGGCAGAAAGTGAAGAAGAACTAAAGAGCCTCTTGATGAAAGTGAAAGAGGAGAGTGAAAAAGTTGGCTTAAAATTCAATATTCAGAAAACGAAGATCATGGCATCTGGTCCCATCACTTCATGGCAAATAGATGGGGAAACAGTGGAAACAGTGGCTGACTTTATTTTGGGGGGCTCCAAAATCACTGCAGATGGTGACTGCAGCCATGAAATTAAAAGACGCTTACTCCTTGGAAGGAAAGTTATGACCAACCTAGATAGCATATTCAAAAGCAGAGACATTACTTTGCTAACAAAGGTCCATCTAGTCAAGGCTATGGTTTTTCCAGTAGTCATGTATGGATGTGAGAGTTGGACTGTGAAGAAGGCTGAGCGCCGAAGAATTGATGCTTTTGAACTCTGGTGTTGGAGAAGACTCTTGAGAGTCCCTTGGACTGCAAGGAGATCCAACCAGTCCATTCTAAAGGAGATCAGTCCTGGGTGTTCTTTGGAAGGAACGATGCTAAAGCTGAGACTCCAGTACTTTGGCCACCTCATGCGAAGAGTTGACTCATTGGACAAGACTCTGATACTGGGAGGGATTGGGGGGCAGGAGGAGATGGGGACGGCAGAGGATGAGATGGCTGGATGGCATCACTGACTCGATGGACATGAGTCTGAGTGAACTCCGGGAGTTGGTGATGGACAGGGAGGCCTGGCGTGCTGCGATTCATGGGGTCACAAAGAGTCGGACACGACTGAGCGACTGATCTGAACTGAACTGAATGTTTTGGAGGAGGAGATGGCAACCCTCTCTAGTACTCTTGCCTGGGAAATCCCATGGACGGAGGAGTCTGGTGGGCTAAAGTCCATGGGGTCGCAAAGAGTCAGATACAGGCCCCTAATGCCCCTAACGTTTAGGAGAGAATCCCACTAAGGAAGCATCCTTGTTCATCTGAAATTCACCCTTAGAGGATGTCCTGTGTTTTCATTGCCCTTCAGCCCTGTGTGGTGGTCTCACAGGTGCAGACCCCACCAGCTGAGAAAGCGCCCTGGGGAGTGGGGCCGGGAAGTGGGGTCCCAGCGTGGGCCCCTCCCTGGCAGGGACTCGTCCACCATCCGGGCTTGCTTCGAGGCTGAAGTTCGTGGGAAGCCCACGAGGTGGCGCCATCGGGCCACAGGCGCGGGTGTTCCGTGTCTCCTGCCGGAGGCGCCCCAGGAACCCCTGCAAAGCCACTGACCTGGGGCAGGGGGGCCTCCTGGGACAGATCTTGTTCCTTCGACCCCCCAGTCAGGAGGAGGCACTCAGGAGCCGAGGGGCTGAAGGAGGGGGCAGGCCTCCTCACCCCACCCCCGGGAGAATTTCACTCCCTCCTCACTCCCGTCTTCGCTCAACTTCTATCCCACAATTTGCCCGTCTGTCTGTCTCCGGGTCTTTCTGTGGGTCTCTCCCTCCATCCAGCCCTGGGACCACTGATACGGGTCCCCAGCCCTCTGACCTGGGCGGACACAGGGCCTCCCATATACCCTGTCCCTCCCTGTCCCCTGGAGGGTGAGCAAGCCCCAGCTCAGAGCCCCAGCCACACACAGCAATCGCCCCGTGACGGTTCGCTGGGAGGACTGGGTCCCTGGCCGGGCAGGGGCCAGGGCCCAGAGGGCTGGGGGCTGGCGAGGAGACCCTGTAGGACTCCGGCCTTCCCTCCCTGACCACCAGCCGTGTCCCAGGGAGGCTGCATGTCCTTTAGGCACTGACCCAGCTGATCTCCGCAGCAAACGTGAAGCTTGGAACCGTGCTGTGTCTCAGGACGGAGCCCGAGACTCGGGGAAGCTGAGTCAGTGACCTGACCTGGGGGCCAGTGAATTCAGGCATGAGTGAACAGACTCCTCAGCAGGGCCGGCGGGACCCCAGGTGGTGGTGCCGCCCCCGGGGGCCAGCTCTGAGCCTGCAGGTCACGGGGGAAGGGCCGGCTTGATCGAACCACCTGGACGAATGAGCCCGGGGCCCAGCCCCCAGTGGCAGGCAGGCGAGCCCGTCTCCCGGCTCTGCGCACGGTGAAGTGCTGGGCACAGGACATGCGCGCGGCACGTCCCAGCAAGTCCTGGAGGATGTCCTCGGCTCTCTCTCTGCTGTGACCCTGCACCCCGAGGCTCTGCCCAGGCCCAGACGGCAGGGGCCTGGGGGCTCAGAGGACACCCTCAGGCCCCTAAGGCCACTTCCCACCACAGTGGCCAAATGCACAGGTTCTGCCAGCCTGTGGCCTCTGCGCCTGCAGGAACCTCCAGGAGGCCCACGTGTGTCCAGGGGCCCGGAGGCCTCCAGCCCATCCACCCGGGCCCCCTCTACCCCTGTGTCCGAAGGTACCTCACACATGGCCACACACACCGCCCACTTCCTTAATGGAGTGTCAGACCCGGAGACTTGGTGGTGGCCTGATTAATGCAGGCTGAGCCACCTGTCACCCAGCCAGGAAACACCGGTGTGACCTGTTCATCCTCCGCTGAAAGTCCCCAGAAGCAGAGGCAGGCGGTGGGCTGGTGCAGGGGTGGGCGCAGGGGGGACCCGCACGGACTTGAGAAGGGCGCTGGCCCCTGGAGCTGGAGCTGGCGCCTTCCAGGAGCAGGGTGCTCACCCTTTTCAGGAAGACGGGGCGGGCCGTGGAGGAGACAGGAGAGCACCGAGGCCAGGCTCTGGGCTGGGGGACAGTGGGCTGGGTGGGTCACGTGCAGCCAGCCCCTAACAGCGGTCCCCAGTTTCAGGGAAGACAAATTTGCACCGACCGGAGAGGGGATGGCTCAGGATGGGTCCAGCAGGTTACCTCTATTGTGCACTTTATTTCTGTTACATCAGCATCACCTCATCGTCAGGCGTCAGATCCTGGAGTTTGGGGACGGCTGCTCTAGCAGACCAGAACCCGATGTGGAAAGTTCTGGCACCAGGTCAGCACTCCCCAACCCACCCCACCCTCCCAGTCCCCCTCCCTCCCCCCATCAGAAGGCCAGAAGCCCCCCATCCCCAGCGGCCCTTCTCGGGAGCCCTGGCCTGTCCTAGGGTGGCCCTGGGCTGTGGGCTCACACTGACTTTCTTGGCTGGAAGGTCTGGGTCCACACGGTCGAGTCCTCGTCACCCCTGTGGGTCCCCAGGGCAATATCCCCGTGCGGCCAGGCAGGGCCCAGCACACAGTAGGACCGGAGGATGGAGAGTGTGTTCCCATGGCCTCAGCAGCAGTTCTGAGGCCCCTTGGACACGGAGGGTCCCCTGGACACGGGGGAGGTCCCCTGGATGCGGAGGTGGGCCTTCTGGACACGGAGGCAGCCCCCTGGACACGGAGGAGGGCCCCCTGGACACAGGAGGGTCCCCTGAACATGGAGGAGGGCCCTTGGACACAGGAGGGCCCCCTGGACCTGGAGGCGGGCCCTCTGGACACAGAGGAGAGCCCTGGCCGTGGGCACGTGTCCAGCTACAGCCCTGCCCCTCGGTCACCCTCCTTCCTCTTGCCCTGACGCCCTGGAATGCTGCGCGTGGGCACCGCTCCCCTGGGGCAGGTTCTGGCCATGGGGTCCTGCCCTGAGCACTGCCCTTGCTCGGTCCTCTCACCCTGAGTGCTGGTCTTTTACAGAGGCAGGAACTGAAGCCCAGACGGGCACTGTGGCTCTGCTGGCTCACGCAGTCCGGAAGCAGCAGAGCTGGGATGGAAACCCTGGTCTGGCTCCAGATGCAGGGCACTGACCACAGGACCGCCCTGCCTCCCGTGTCCCAGCTGCCCTGGGCCTCTGAGCGGTCCCCTCCTGGACGGTCCTCAGTGGGTGTCACTGAGGGGAGGCCTGGTCTCCATTCAGCTCCAGGTGAAAATGATTCACCTCAGAGACACACACATGGAGGCGGTTTTATTACAAACCACGGCTTCTCTGGGCCGGCCCGGGGCACCACACCCGACTCCCACAGCCGGGACCCCTGAGGCCCCAACCTGAGAACGTCAAGGGCCCAGGAAAGGGGCGAGGGCAAAGAAGGAGGCTGCGTGGCCCGGAATCCCACTGCGGGGTGGGGACCACAGCTGAGGTGCGCAGGGCAGGGCTGGCCTCTGAGGGCTTGGGGCAGGAGGGGCGTGTGGTCAGAGCCCCCTTAGGCGGGCTCGGGGACCCCAGCCGGGGAAGCTGGGAGGCAGACCACTAGGGCCGTAGAGACTGTGGGAGGGGAAATCGGGGCAGCTCGAGGGCTCTGGGTGGGCTGGGGACTGGAGAGACCCCCCCCTCACCTTGCCACTGGCACTGTTTTGGAACTTGACTGCAGGCACCTAAATTCCAAAAGAAGCCCCTGGAGCCGCTCCACTCACTGCTGAAAAGCAGGCGGTGTCTTGGGGTCCCTTTCTCCTGAAGAATTTGTGGTCGATTAGTCTCCATGGTCAGATTATTCTAACCACGAGCTGGATTCCTCATAGTGACCTTGCTCACGCTGCACACACGCCTTCAGCGTCTCTGGCCGAGCCGGATGGCAGCTGCGTTCCGCATGCTCACATGTGCTCTGAGAAGTGGGTGAGGCGCCCACAGCATCTGCCCAGCACCCCCCCGCCCCGGGCCCTCAGTAACTCCAGACATCTGCAGCAACCCCACTTCCAAGTAAGGTCACCTTCTGGGGTCCTGGGGTTACGATCTGGGGGACACGGCCCAGCCCATCACAGACAGGTCCACACGCCTGACCTCCTGGCACGAGCTACTCTCCTTGGGATGGCGTGTGAGTGAAATGTGGATTTTCCATGATGACCACCGTCAGTGGCAGGAAAAGGAGCCTCCCCCCACCACCACAGATACCCCCCAGCGTTTTAAGAGCAAAGGTCTTGGCAAGAAACTTTGGTAAATTCTGCGTAGTGGGTGATGGATTTCTTTGTGGGTAAACGGGAGAATCGAAGCAGCGTGCTGGCTTTTTCAGCTCTGCTCTCCTCTGCATGGTGACCAGCCACAAGCCACTTACCACCCCCATTAAGCTGGCAAGTATGCTCAGGAATAGAAAGACGATTTTTTTTTTTTTTATGGCATTAACTGCTCAGACCTATCCACTCAGCTAAGGAGACAGTGCCCCACGAAGAATGCAGTTAGCTTTGGGCTCCCCCAAGCGTTTGATCGTGTCTGGAATTACACTCACAACAGGTAACTTGCTGAGCAGCAGTGCATGAATGAATGAACGAATGAACGAATGCTTGAAGATACGCAGTCCTGGTCCAGACCCCATGGGGACCGCACCAGCCACCTCGTCACCCGTTCCTGGGGTTCTAGAATATTCTAACGCACTGGACAACTCCATCGGAAAGGGCGGCGTGGTGTCTTTGTGCTAACTTGCTATGGGAAATATTCGATTTTGTTCTGCTTTTTCCCTGCGGCATCTTCTGTGGAACCAGAGCACAGCCAGGGGAGGTGAGGGTGTAGAGGCCAACGTGCCCCGTCACCGGGGGGGCCAAGGGGACAGAAGGTCCTGGGGAGGGGTCACGGCTATCGCTCTTCCAAAGAGCTGCCAGGCGGACGAGGGGGCTCAAGCCTGTCTGTGGGCTCTGTCATGGGGACACAGCTAGAGTTGGTACGTGGAGCTTCTAGGGAGGCAGATAATGGCCCACACACACCTTTGTGTGGAAAGGGCGAACTTGAGAGGTAGTGAGCTCACCATCCTCGGAGGCATGCAAGCTGAATCTGGTCAGCCATCCACTGGGAAGTTAGGGAAAAGCACCAGTGGATACAAAGTTGGTGTGGGGGACACGTAAAGTGAGAGCTGGGTGGTGAGAGGCAGGAAGGGAGCTCCGGCAGGGACACAGCTCTGATGACCATCTTGACTGTGCGAGGCTTCCAGGGCAGCTGGTGGCACATTTCCTGCTTTATCGAAGGGAAAGCTGAGTTCCCGCGAGAGCACGGGGTAAAGCCCCTCTCTCTCCAGCCTTGTCTCCAGGACAGAGGCTCCCAGGTAGGAACCCCCAGCCGCCCTCCCAACCCCGCTCCCCACCAGGCCTGGGGGCCGCCCACCAGCAGGGAGAGCTGGGCGGGAAGGAGGAGACAGGGACCGAGGGAGAGGGTAGGGGCAGGCAGGTCTCGGCAAGGTGTTACAGAAGCGCCAGGAATGATGATTGCTTCAGCCTGTGGGTGGGGTGGGGAGCCCCTCTCCTCCACCCTCCAGTGGTGAGATCACGGGCTGCGTCCACAGTCCCGCCAGCCCCCCACCCCCCGTAATGGGGAACAGATGCTCCCAGAGGGGCCTGAGCGGGGAGGGCTGGCTTTGGGGCGCAGGCTCCCAGGACCCAGCCAGAGGGCACAGAGCTCCGAGCATCTGTCACTAACTAGATGCTTCACTGTGCTGCCGGTCCTGGGGGCCCCTCACTGCAGACCCCACCGCGGCGGAGCGAGGGGATGCCGCATCCACTTGGTAGAGGAGAATCGGGAGATGTGGGGACATTGGTGCTGGGTGCAGGGCGGATCCCGAACTCGGGTCCTGGGGTCCACGATGCGTCCACTCCAGGTCCACTCCATGTCCACGCCGTGTCCACCCAGCGTCCACTCCACATCCACTCTGTGTCCGCTCCACGTCCACCCAGTGTCCACTCCGTGTCTACTCCGAGTCCACACAGCGTCCACTGCATGTCCACTCTGTGTCCATTCCACGTCCAGTCCATGTCCACTCTGTGTCCACACAGCGTCCACTCCACGTCCACTCCGCGTCCACCCAGCATCCACTCCATGTCCAGTCCATGTCCACTCCGTGTCCACACAGCATCCATTCCATGTCCACTCCGTGTCCACTGTGTCCACTCCACGCCCAGTCAATGTCCACTCCGTGTCCACCCAGCATCCACTCTGTGTCCACTCCATGTCCAGTCTATGTCCACTCTGGGTCCACCCAGCGTCCACTCAGTGTCCACTCCGTGTCCACCCTGTGTCCACTCCACGTCCACTCTGCATTCACTCAGCGTCCACTCAGTGTCCCCCGCTGGCCACTCACCACGTCCTTCCCCAGGACCACCCTCCCTCCTGCGAGGCGGCCTCACCTGGATGGGCCCCACATGGCTGATGGGCTGGAGGGACTGGGGCGGTCTAGAAGCGGCCACTTCCTGCTTCCTTCTCTCCCTGGGGCGGCAACACCCCGTCTTGGATCCGATTGGAGCACAGAGGCCGCAGACACTCGGTGAGACCCTCTCACCTTCCTCCCGGGAGAGCCAGGGAACCTCCTTTCAAGCCCAGTTCACTGAGCAGTTGACCAAGCACCTGCTTTGCGGGACCAGGCTGCGTCCTGCCCTGGTGCAGGGGGCTGGGCGGGGTGAGCAGGCAGCAAGCGAGCAGGGCACACGACGCATGGACGAAGGGTCTGGCGCTACGGAGGAGAATGAAACGGGAGGCAGCCTGGGGGTGTGGGCGGGGTGCTTGGGGGACGGGGACCTTTACACAAAGACCTGGGAGCACCAGGGGCAAGCATGCAGCCCCAGCTCCAGGCATGGCCGGGAGCTAAGGCCCGGAGGCGGGAGCCCCTATGCATTTGAGGACCCCGGGCATCACGCCGTCTCCCGCAGCTCAGACCTTTAGATGGTGTCAGTGACCACAAACTGGGGCTTAAAACAATCCTGTTTTATTCTCTCTGGGTCCTGGAGGCCAGAAGTCAAAGCCAAGGTGTTTCAGGGGCAGGCGGGGCAGGGCTCACTCCCTCTGGCGGCTCCGGGGGGTTCTCTTATAAGGACCTTCTAAGCACTCTGAGCCCATGGGCTGATCACCCCATGCCAAGGTCCTTAAAGGCCCTTAAAGGCGGCATTTGCAGGGTCCAGGGAGAGAAGGTGATGCCTCTGAACGGGCCGTTTTCAGAGGATGGGCCAGGGCCAGGGCCGGGGCCGAGTCCACCCCCTCCCCCGTCCCTGCCACTGCCTGCCGAGTGAAGGTGCTTGGTGAGTGACGGTGAGGCCCGAGGCCCCCTCCTGCTCTGCGCCCCTCTCCCCCGTAAGGCGGCTCGAGGCTGGAGCGGGGCCGGGGCAGGACCGGGCAGCGGCACTGGGGGTCTCTGTCCCTGTCTGGGTCCCCTGGGGCTGTGCGCTGAAGGAGCGTGGCTCCTCACATGTGGGGGAAGGCAGCGTGCAGGGCGTGATGCCACCGCACGCTGACGGCCAGGGGACCTCTGGTGCCCAGCACAGGGGACTGAGGGGTGGTGCTGGCTTGTCACCTGAAAAAAAAAAAAAAGAAATTGATGGTGAATGCAGTGAGTGCCTGAGTCCTGCTTCCCAGTGAGCATCCGGACTCTGCCGCTAACAGCTGTGGGGACGCGGTGGGACCAAGGATCACAGGCCTGGCCAGACGCAATCTAGGGGCCCTCTTCAAGGAAAAAGACACAAAATTATGAATGCAAAAATCAGAGCAAAGGTGAATATTAAGTTACAAGTAGGAAGAATCACAAAACATTATCCTTTTTCTCAAATTGACAAATACCTTAGATACTAAGAAATCTGGCGGCCGGGGGCGGGGCGGGGGGGGGGAGGGGCGGAACAAACATGATCTTTATCACCCTTAACAGCGAGAGCGACATTTTCTCCTCCATTCCTGTGTCTGCTCTGCTACAACTGCTTCGTACGACGGTCCTGTAATCCCACTGTCTACATGAAACACCGGAAAGATAACTGTAGCTTCCCGATATCAAGCCCGATTTGTTTTTCATCATTGCTGGTTGAGAACCTTGTCTTGTTTCGTTGTTCCGTTTGGGGCCTCACCACTCATTACTGGGAACTGCAGAAAGTCGACTCCTCGGAGCTAATTGGATTATTCAACAGTCTGTTCCCGGCTTCTATTCGAAATGCGGAAACGCGTCTCTGCTTCAGAACCTCTGCAGCGGGCCTGGTCTGAGCTTGGGCCTGGATCTAACTCGCTTCCCTGCATTCGAACAGCTTCTCTGGGGTTCACCGCCAGCCTTTGCGGCCCTGATTTCACATTCTGGCCATTTTAGCTGAGTTTTTTTTCCCCTCAGTTGCTTAAGAAATAAATTCAGAGTTGACAATAAGGCAGCTTTGATGTCAATCCAAACGGGAATCTGCGATTTCTCACTTGTTTCGGTGAATCACTCCAAACTGTCTCGGCAAATTACAGTTTAAACAGCACTCTGAGGCAAACTTTTCTGTCTCGTTGGTGTTCGCCTCTCTTCCAGGTGTCGGAGTATTTCCCTTCACGTCCTGGGGGGGCTCTGACCCCCAGGACCACCCCTGCCCTGTGCCCACCCCCCCACCGGTGTCCCTGGGCGGCCTGGGCGTCAGCCACTGACTGCAGGCCTGGCCAGGACGTGCTTCACTCAGTGAACCGGCCACATCGATTGGAAGGATTCGACACTCTCGGGACCTTCCCCTATGATGCACGTCACGGTCACTGCCCATCCATGCGCCCCTAGGCGGACCGACCTGCCAGGGGTGAGAAAGGTCCCCAGTCCACCCTTCTGCTGCCCAGGGGACCAGGCACACCAGAGAGCCCGGGGCCATCCTCCCCGGGCAGAGGGACCAGTGTGCTCGCAGCCAGGTTGCGTCTCTGCCTCGGTGGGGACCGGGGCAGGGGCCTCCCTGCATCCTGGCAGAAGCCCCCAGGGCATGACTGGGCTGGGAGGCGTCAGCAGGGAGCCGACTTCTCTAAGCAGCAGGGGGCAGTCCTGGCAGGATACAGGAGCAGGGCCTTGAGAACAAACAGCTGTGGGTTCTGATCCCCCCTGACCCCCCAATGGCTGACCCCAGGCAGGTTGCCACACCTGTCCCTCCTTGGTCGCCCTGCAGCATAGAAGGCAGAGCAGGGCGCGTGTCCGGCAAGGTAGCATCCTGGGGAGAAAACAGGCCAGGCGGCTGGCCTGGGGGCTGCCCACCCGAGGCCACTGCTTTCCCTCCAAACCCCTGTGCAGAGAGCAGGGACCCAAGCAGCCCTGCTTCACGTTCCGCCAGGTGGTGTGGCCACCTCCACCAGAGTCTGGGCCGCGGGCAGCTGCTGGCCTCCTGGCGGCCGGCGGGGCCGGGACAGCTGCTCACCAGCCCCAGGCCCGTAATTGCTTGAGGATGCTGCAGTCTGGAGCTCTGCTCAGCCTCCCAGGAGCAGCTTGGAGCTCCTCGCCAGCACCCTGCAGACAGCCCCGCAGCCCACACTCTGCCTGGGCTCAGCAAGCCCCTGGACCCAGCCAGCCCCTGGACCAAAGAGGCAGGCAGGCGCTGGGCGAGAATAGCCCCAGCGTATCCTGTCGCATCTTGGCCGGAGGACCTAACCCACCAGGCCCACCGCCCTGGGCCCCGGGAGAACCCAGCAGTGAGTGCAGCAGTCTGTGTGCAGATCAGCTCAGCTGTCAGCCCCGCAAGCTGGGAATGGGGGTTGAGGGGGCTGCAGCCAGAGACAGAGGACCTCTGCTGCCTCCTCCTCCCCCGTGGAGGTCCCCTCTGCCCCCCGCCCAGTGCCAGGCTCCCAGCACCTGAAGGAAGGGAAGGAAGAGAAAGCAGGCCCTGCGTCCTCATCCATCACTCAGTCCTGCAGGCACGTGTGTTCGTCCAGCCATGGAGGCTGGACAATGCTGCCCGTGCTGTCCACGCCCTGGAATCTGTGATGTGCCATCTGCCAGGGCAATGGTGACCTCTCAGGTGTGACCAAGGGAAGGGTCTGATGACGGGGGGAAGGGGGTATCCCAGATGGTCGGTGGGCCCCACATCATCACGGGGTCCCTGTAGGAAGGAGGCAGGAGGGTCAGCGTGAGAGGAGGAGGTGGAACAGAGGTAAGCGAGAGGGGAAGCCACGCTGCTGGCTCTGAAGACCAAGGCGGGGCCACGAGCCAAGGACTGCGGGCGCCCGTAGAGAAGACAAGAGACAGCTCCTCCCTGGAGCATCCGTAGGAACCAGCCCTGTGACCCCTGGAGTTCAGGACTCCTGCCTCCAGGTTGTACGAGAGGATGCTCATGTTACTGTTGTGGTAACATGTCCCAGCGGCCGCAGGAAACAAAGGTACCAGCCCACACGCCCACTCTTCCTCCCTGCCTTCAGCCTGGTCCCAGCCTGGCCTTGGAGCTTGTGGTCTGGTCAGGTGGGCAAGACCTGTCCTGCTGAAAAGTCAACGGACCCCAGAGAGGGTCCTTTAAAAGGGGAAGCGCTAGTGCTGGGCGCCACCAGGCACACAGCTCCTCAACCCACCGGGCAGGGGCTCCAACGCCGGGGGCGTTAGAGAGACGCAGACCAGGGGGGCAGGGGGCCTGAGGGTGGAGCGCGGCTGCCAGGCCTTTCTGCTGCAGGAACTGAGCCGGGTCCAGCGCCAGGAAGGCCTTCAAGGGGGCAGGGCTGAGGGCACAGACCCAGAGACCCTGGGGAGGGCGGAAGGCCAGGCCCAGGTCCTCCCCGGCCTCCACCCCTTCTCCCCACGTCCTGCCGTCTATCTGTCCATCTTTCATTCTGTCCAGCAGGGCTCTCCCTCTGCAGGCTCCATTGATGTCTCCCCACTCCAGATTCTGGTTCATCTGGCTCGTCCTGCTGTCCCTGGGGGACCTGGTCAGGCCGTCTCCCCAAAGTCAAGGACACAAGAGGCCCGGCACCCAGAGGCAGGGTCCAGGCCCAAGTGGGGCAGGTGGAGAAATCTCACATGAGGGTCCTAGAAAAGCCCCAGATCGGGGAAACGGTGATGCCATCCGTGCCTGTTTGCAAATGTGCTCAGGGAGGGGGTGCCCGCTCACGTCCTGCTCAGGGCAAAAGGCAGGGCCAAGGGCGGACACCTGCTCTGATCCCTTTGAGCTTGGCCCAGGGCACAGAGGGGTTTGAACATGGCCTCTAGGCCTGAGGGAGTGTTGATGAATTTGATGTAGAGAAATTACCTGTAATAAACTCCCCGAGCCAAGGAGGCAGCGGTGATGGTGAGGGGAGCTGGGGGCCAGCAAAGAAGCTGCCCCGTCCATGGGCATTGATCACAGAAGTTTTCCACGTTTTCTTGGGCCCCTCCCATGTGCCAGGCTGGCCGCTGAGGGTTCAAGGGCACCACGTGGGCACCCCTTCCCCGTCCCTGAGGCTTAGCATCCAGGACAGGAGTGGGACACGGACCAGATAATCCCCCAAATGCGCGTGGAAATGCAGCAGGAAGTGGTGCTCCCAGGACACAAGAAGGGCCAGGAGGGCTTCCTGGAGGCAGTAAGCACCGAGGAGAGACTGGAAGGAAGGATGCAGAGGACAGGAGTGGGGAAAACGCTGAACCCTGAAGGGCATCCCAGGAGGGCAGTGAGTGGGCGGGTGGGGCCGTGGGTGGATGCCCTGTTTTCCCTTCTGAGCCTTTAGCGCGGATGTCTAACCTCTCGCAGGCACCACTGTGATAAGCAGCATATATCTGAAGCAAAACAAGGAAGGAACACAGGGGGAAGGAGGACGGGAGACAGGGTCTCGGGGCCGGTGGCTTTGGGAGGGAGGAACAGGTCGGGGGCGCAAGAGCCACGGGTGTCTCGGAAGCATCTCCCTGGGCAAGGGGGGCGAGAGGAGGCGGGGTCTCTGCAGGGAGGCGTGGACCTGACCAGTGCCTGCAGCTTCCTTTCAACCTCGTGGGCTGGCCTTGACGAGTCTCGGGTGTGAAACAGGGATGTGGAGATTGTTAGCTGCCAGCCTCCCAGGTGCCCAGAGAGAGGCAGGTGGCCCCGGCTCTTCACCCCGAGCGCCTTTCAGCATCAGACAGAGAACAAACGCGGCCCGGCGGAGACACGCTGCAGACGCCCGCATGCTTCAGCCTGGGCCGTGACCCTGCAGCGGAGGGACGCCCGGAACATCTGGGGTAGTGTCCGCGGGCCCGCAGGCGCATGTGGACGCAAGATGGGCCCTCCTGCCCAGAGAGCCTCGGCTGGGGCAGGGCCGTCTTGCTGTTTGGGGGGCTCCCCCCGCCCCCCCACAGGAGCAGCGCCAGCCCACCTAGTACCGTGGGGAGGGAGCAGGTGGAGATTTAAGACGGCAAGATCCAGAGCAAAACAGGGAAGGCGTGGGGTCCCAGCTCCGAGAAGGGGCCTGACCCAGGACTGGTCAAAGCCTGGCTTCCTGGGCTGCTGCGGCTCCCAGAACCACGGCCCAGGGCACCTGCCCAGAGACGCACCCCCACAACACAGGCTCTCCTGGAGATGCCCCGAGTGAAAACTGCCAGCAGCCCTCGTACCGCTGAGGCGTCCGCGCTCTTCCCAGCAAGAGCCCGTGTCCTCTGCGAGCCACTCGGAGGAACAAATCCGCTTCACCGGCAGGGCTCAGTAGGCCAGGCCAGCAGCTGCCGCGCAGACCTTCACGTCTGCGTCTTCCCGCCGCAAACTGCGGTGACCAGCTCGGTGGGCATGGCGTGGGCACGCGGCCTCTGTTGAGTCCTGCTGCGGCCCCTCCCTGGCTGAGTGGTCTTGAGCGAGCTGCTCGCCCTCTCTGAGCCTCCGTTTCCTCGTCTGTAAAATGTGAGTTTTGACAGCATCCACCCCCATGAGGCTGCCATAAAGATGGAAGGAACAAACACAGAATACCGAGCACATTTTAAGTGTCCGATTTACGTTAGTGGGAAATACCATCAGGTGTGACTAGCGACTTTCACCAACTGCTTCCTCTCGGCCAAGCACTCTGCACTTGATTTCATCGTCCCAGTTGCCCTGTGACAACTTCTGTTTTACTTGTGCAGAAACTAGAGCTCAGAAGTTCATGTGGCAGGGACTCACACACCGGTGTGTGTGAGTCCTACGTTAAATCAGAAATGAAAGAGGAGAAATTACAGCTGATGCCACTGCAATACAAAGGATCCTAAGAAACCACTAAACAAACGCCAACTAGTGAAACAAGCCGGAACAAATGGATGCCCCTAGAAACACACAACTAGTAAGACCGAACCGGAAGAAAATCTGAGTAGACCTTTAACTAGTGAGAAGATGGGATCAGGAATCAAAAATCCCCCTGGAAAGAAGAGCCCAAGACCAGACGGCTGCACTAGTGAATTCTACCACATATTAATCAAGAGTGGATATCAGCCAACATGTTCTTAAAAAAAAAAAAAGAGAGAAGGAAACACTTCCAAAGTCATTCTATGAGGCCAGCAGTACCTTGATACCAGGTCCAGACAAGGTCAGCACAAGGAAAGAAAATTACAGGCTGGCATTCCCGATGGTTATAGATGCAACATTCCTCAACAAAGCATTAGGAAACCGAACTCAGCAGCACATTAGAAGGATCAAACACATGGTTAAGTGGAATTTATCCTTGGGCTGCAAGGATGGTTCAACATACACAAATCAGTTTATGGGATATATACCATATTCATAGGATGAAGCATAAAAATCATATGATCAGCTAAACAGCAGCAGAAAAAGCATTTGACAAAATTCAACATACTTTCATGATTTGAAAAAAAAAAACCTTGACAAAGTAGGTATAGAAAGAATGTACCTAAGCATAATAAGGACTACGTGTGACATGCCTACAGCTAACACTGTGCCTAGTGGTGAAGAGCCGAAAGCTTTTCCTCTAAAATCAGAAACAAAACAAGGATGCTCACTCTCACCACCCAGCCAACATAATGTTGGAAGTACTAGACAGAGCAGTCAGCCAAGAAAAAAAAATGAAAATAAAAAGCATCCAAATTGGAAAGGAAGAAGTAAAACTGTCTTTGCAGATGTCACGACTTTGCATTTAGAAAATCCTAGAGTCCACCAAAAAAAAAAAAATTGTTAAAACTAATAAATGAATTTAGCACAGTTGCAGGAGACAAAATAAACATACAAAATCAGGTACATTTCGATATACGACCAGCAAATTGCCTGAAGGAGAAATTAAAGACGAAATCCCACTTACAAAAATATCAAAAAGGATAAAATATCCAGGAATACATTTAACCAAGGAAGTGAAAGACCTGCTCACTGAAAACTGCAGCAGTGAAGGAAGAAGCAGGTGACGACGCAAATAAACGGAAAGACATCCTGGATTCTTGGAATCATTGAAAACTGCAGCAGTGAAGGAAGAAGCAGGTGACGACGCAAATAAACGGAAAGACATCCTGGATTCTTGGAATCATTGAAAACTGCAGCAGTGAAGGAAGAAGCAGGTGATGACGCAAATAAACGGAAAGACATCCTGGATTCTTGGAATCATTGAAAACTGCAGCAGTGAAGGAAGAAGCAGGTGACGACGCAAATAAACGGAAAGACATCCTGGATTCTTGGAATCATTGAAAACTGCAGCAGTGAAGGAAGAAGCAGGTGATGACGCAAATAAACGGAAAGACATCCTGGATTCTTGGAATCATTGAAAACTGCAGCAGTGAAGGAAGAAGCAGGTGACGACGCAAATAAACGGAAAGACATTCTGGATTCTTGGCGTGGAAGAATTAACATTGTTAAGATGTCCATACTATGTAAGGCACTCTGTGGGTTCAACACAATTCCTATCAAAATTCTGATGGCATTTTTCACAAAAATAGAAAAAAATCCTAAAATCTGTATGGCATCATATAAGACCCCAAATAGCTGAAGCAATCTTGAGAAAGAAGAATAAAGCCGGAGGTATCATACTTGCTGATCTTAAAGCATATCACCAAGTTACAGCAAAAAACACATTACACGACATCAGAATATATTACAAAACAGTATGCTGTGGGCATAAAAAACAGACACAGCGTAGAGAGCCCAGAAATAAACTCACATTAAATGACATGTATATGGTCAGTTAATTTACAATGAGTATTCCAAGAACACCCATGTGGAAAGATTGTCAATAAATGATGTTGGGAAAACTGTATATCCACTTGCAAAAAAAATTGGAGCCCTATTTTATACCGCTTACAAAAATGAACTCAAAATGGATTAAAGATTTAAACGTAAGACCTAAAACTGTCAACCTCCCAGAAGAAAAATAGAGAAGCAGCTCCTTTCCGTTGGTTTTGGCAGTGATGATTTTGCATGCGTCTGATACCAAAAAACAGGAGCAACAAAAGCAAAAACAAAAAGTGGGACTGTACGAAACTAAAGATCTTCTGCACGGCTAAAGGGACTATCAGCAAACTGCAAAGGCAGCCTACAGAAGGGGAGAAGCCATTCCCAAACTATATATAAGCTAAGGAGTTAATATACTAAATACATAAGGAAGCCTGACAACTCGATAACAAAACCCCCAAACAACACAGTTTTTAAATGGCTCAAGGGCCTGAACAAACATTTTTCCAAAGGACATAGAAAACAGGGCCAACGAAAAGGTGCTCAGCATCACTGATCATCAGAGAAATGCCAGTCAAAGGTATAAGGAAGCATCACCTCACCCTGTGAGGATGGCTGTTTATTGAAAAGACGAGAGGCGGCATTGGTGCGGACGTGGAGAAAAGGGACCCCTCGTGCAGTGTTAGTGGGAACGCAGATCGGTGCAGCCGCTACGGAACATTGGGTGCAGGTGCCTCAAAAACTCAAAACGAGAGCTGCCGGATGAGCCAGCAACCCCACTTCTGGGTGTATATCCAAAGGAAACAAAACCAGTGTCTCAAAGAGACAGCCACATCCTTGCATTTGCTGCAGCATTCGTGTGTTAGCAGAGTTGAGACGTGGAAGCAAGCTGTCAAAGGATGATTGGATAAAGAAATACAGGATGTATGCATACACACAATTAAATATTACTCAACCATAAAAGAGAAGGAACTCTTACCATTTGTGACATGAACACACTTGGAGGACGTTATGCCGAGTGATATAACGCAGAACAAGACTATCGTTTTCCGTGTACAGTGTCACTTACAAGTGAATTATAAAAAATACGGTCAAACTCGTAGGAGCCGAGAGGAGGACGGCAGTTGCTCGGGGCTGGGGGCAGGGGAAAGGGGAGGCGCAGGTCCAAGAGCCTGAACTCTCGGTTCTGAGATAAGTAAGTTCTGGGATCTAATTTGTGACTACAATTATTAATTATTATTAATACTGTTATTCATACAAAAATGTAAACTGCATCGTACATTTCGAATTTGCCAAGAGGGGGGATCTTGAACATTCTCACCCCAAAGTAGATTTTTGTTCAAAGGTAACTGGGTGAGGTGGCCTTTTGTGATAAGTAACTGGACCATGGGAATCCTTTCACAACATAGTCACGTATCAGAGCAGCACGTTGTACGCTTGAAACCTAGGCCGTCTTCTCTGTGAATGATAGCTCAGCACGTTTGCGGGAAAGCAGATGAATGCGTGAATAAACTTATCCAGAGATTTATCTGGTGTATCCAGAGACCGTGCCTGTGGAACGTTTTTTCAGCCGTAAGAAGGAATGAAGTATTGATTTGCACTACCGTGTGGATGGAATTTGAAAACGTCCTGCCGAGTAAAAGCTGATTATGAATGGCCCCGTGGTGTCGGACTCCATCTACGTGAAATGTCCACAATGGACAAGTCCGTGCGGTTCCAGGGGCCGGGGGTAGGAGTGGAGGCTGCCTGTAATGGGTGCGGGTTTCTTTTGGATGATGGAAATGTTCTGGAAGAGACAGAAGGTGGAGGTGTCGAAACATTGTGAATGTCCTAAATGCCCCTGAATCGCACCCCCTGGCCTGGTCAGCTCTATGTATGTGAATTTCACCTCCATAAACACAGCAGCTGCAGCAGCTCCCAGCATCTCAGCCCAGTCCCAGGGGCACCGCTTCGTTTCCACTGCATCCTTCTGAAGTCCCCTGGGTGGCAGTGGGGTGCTGGTGATGGTGCTATTCCTGAACTCAGCTGCTATTTTCTCGGTTGCTATTTGCCTAAAAGTGTTCAATTCCACCCCCGCCCCACCCGCCACTCTCTAGCTCTGCTGCCACAGGGTGGGCTTCATGGTCACAGGACCTTGCAAGCTTCAGCCACAGAGGGGTGGTTCATGCCCACTCTCCACCCGGAAGCTTTGCTGGTCGGGGCTGGCTGGGACAGGTGGAAGTGTACAGGACAGAGCTGTGAAACCTGCCAGTTCTTCCCTTTCACTCTAAACGATTCAGCTCTGAAGTGGGAGCAGAGATGAGGCCTGGCGTGGGGAGTCACAGCCCAGGAAGAAAAGGACCCCGATATGCGATGAGCTGAGCAGCCCAGTGAGTCATGTCAGTGATGGATGAAAACCTGTGGAATCATGTAGGAATCCACGGCCCACGCTTTCAGAGTGAGGTGGTGGTGGTTTATTCGCTAGGTCATGTCCGACTTGTGACCCCGTGGACTGTAGCCCACCAGGCTCCTCTGTCCACGGGATTCTCCAGGCAGGAACGCCAGAGCAGGTTGCCATTTCCTTCTCCAGGGGGATCTTGATTCTGATTCCGGCATCGAACCTGCATCTTCTGCACTGCAGGCAGATTCCTTACCGCAGAGCCACCAGAGAAGCCCTTTTCATAGCGTAATGAATGGTTAGTCGTAAACAAGATGAAGGAATGGGGTATTTACAAAGTCTCCATGTACCGCCTACACGGCATTTCCTGACTTCCAAAGGAAAAGGAGTCACTCTGCAGTGGAGACCGCTGGCAGACCCCGGGGCGGGGGCGGGGGTCGCTTTAATCAAGCGAGCAAAGTCGATGTCGCCAGTGCCGAGCGCAGTCAGATGTGATGGGAGTCCGGAAGCACCACGTCTGTGATTTTCCAGCCAGAGACGTAATGACTCACGAGAAACACTGACCAGTGCTCTGCGGGGCCACCAAGACACATCTTGCAAAGAGCCGTGCGCACAAATCTTTCTGTAACTCCGCCCGTGCGTCTCTGGAGCAGACCCCGAGCAGCAGCCTTGCAGAGTGAAAGCGTGAACACATTGCTAAATAAGTCAGCGATGTGCTGAAGAGCGTCTCTGCTCCGATCCACCTAGTATCGGGTCGGTTGGCTGTGAGAGTGTCTCAGAGAGGGGAGCCCCTCCTGGCTCTTTCTTAAAGACGCAGGGAACCCCCCAGACGGCACACTGGGAAGCCGGGGCCTGAAAACGTCCCCCATCGCTTTCGTTTCCCGGCAGCAGTTTTTTCCTAGCACTGCTGTAACAACGAGATCCAGTGAGGTGGCCTCAACAGCAGAGCCCTGATTCTGGGGCGGAAGTCAGAGGTCAAGGCCTGGCAAGGCTGGCTCCTTCTGAGGGGGTAAGGGACACTCCTCTAGGCCTCCTCCCGGGGGTCTGCGGGCTCCCTGGCTGCGTCACACTGGGCCTCCACCTCCGTCTGCACGTGGCCTCCTCCCAGCGTGCACGTCTGTGTCCCCATTTTGCCTTTTTATAAGGCTACCCGGGATTTCCCAGGTGGCTCAGTGGTAAAGAATCCACCTGCCAATGCAGGAGATGCAGGTTCAACCCTTGGGTCAAGAAGATCCCCTGGAGAAGGAAACAGCAACCCACTCCAGTATTCTTGCCTGGAGAATCCCGTGGGCAGAGAAGCCTGGAGGGCTACGGCCCATGGCATGGTGAAAAGAGTCGGACACGACTTAGCGACGAACCAACAATAACAAACAATAACACACCAGACACAGTGGGGGGCGGGGCCCACCGGCTCCAGCCGGACCTCCTGCTATTAATAACTAACTACGTCTGCGTTGACCCTGCTTCCCTATAAGGTCACTTCTCAGATCCTGGGGTTAGGACTTCACCATGAATTTGGAGGAGACACGATTCTGCCCGTGACATTTCTTTTCCGGTCCAAAGGGCTCCTTGAGCCCCCTGAACGGGATGAAAACTCTCAGATCTTTAGGACCCAGAGGTAAGATCTGAGTCACCTGTTGCTGCAGGAAACCGCCCCTACCCCGGTGCACACGTGCGGCTGTGCTCGCTGCTACTCACCGTCGGTGGGTGCGGTGGGGCCGCCTCCCAGGGGCAGGCTGACCGCTTCTGGCTTCTCCTCCAGCCCGGGGCTGGCCTGCCTCCTGCACGTGGCAGTCTCGGGGCCCACGAGGGCCAGAACTCCACACCCTCACAGCCTCTGGAGCCAAAGCAAGTCACAAGGCCAGATTCAAGGACACGGCTCACCTCGAGCGGGTGAGAGGCCAAGCCACCAGGCAAACAGGCCAGAGGGGCGTGTGCAGGGGCGGTGGAGAGACGGCAGGCATGTCTGCATTTAGGGCGAGAGTTTGCATCCGAGTTCCAGCGTCTACAGCCTTCTGTCTTTAGGTAGTGGGAGGAGGAGGAGCCCCGGGCCTTGGGGTCAGACCAGCCTGCTCTCCAGACCCTCTTGTCCGGACCCGGGCTCAGACACACCCCCACCCACGCTGCACCCCCAGCGCCCCCACCACACCCCCACTCTCTCGCGTCCTTCTGCAGGGGCTGGGTGGGTCATGGCCGGCCGAGGTCCTCCCGCCAGGGACAGGACCCGGCATCCCACTCCCATGGGCTGTGCTGACCCCGAGCTGGCTTCTCGGATGTGACCCTGGCGCCCTTCTCTAATTTGTAAAGCAAACTCCGGGGAGGGTTGGGAGGAGGGGGTGCGGAAAGGGGCTCTTCACGGCCCACTGGGTCCCCTCCGCTCCGCTCAGGACAGATTACCCAACCATCCGTCAGCAGGCCCCACTGGGCCTTTGGGAAAGAAAGCCGGAGCAGAGTTCAGTGGGCGGCCCTCCCCTCCTGCCCCCAGAACCTTCCAGCAACCTCTGGTTCACCCCCTCCCCTGTGAGGTCACTGGGCGGAGTGGCATGCTGGCCTGAGGCCGCCCTCGCCTGGCCCCTCGGGCTCTGTGACTGGGCATTGCTCCCCGCTGATCCTGAAGCCCTGTGACAGCAGGGCGGCTGCTCCAGGCCATTTGCTTTTGAATGGCCCAGCCCGCCCGCCCTCGGAGAGAGGAGGCCCTCTCCTGCAGCCCCACTCCTGGGAGGGGCAGTGGGCCCGAAGTGGCCACAGAAGCCTAAAGCCTTCATGCCTTTTGAAGTTGAGACAGAAACTTTGAGGTGTCTGAGAGTTTCCATGAGGTCCCAGAAGATCAGCCACTCTCAGCCCTCCCGGTCCTCCCTTCTCTGGCCAGAGCTCCCAGTGAGAGCATCCCGGAAGCCCCTCTAGCACACGGGCACCAGCCCAGGGTGTGCTGTAGGGGAAAGATGGCGGGGCTCGGGTGAGGGTGAACACAGGGTGTGGCAGGGACCCGCTGGGCACCTGGGACCCGCTACTACCCCCCGAGCATCACTAGTGCCCAGGAGGGCTGGCATTACCAACCCATTTCCCAGAAAGCCAGGAGAAGCTGAGTGATGATGGCTGAGAGGTAGGGAGAGGAGAACGCTCTGGGCCCCTCTGCAGCCAACAGCCGGCGATCCGGCCGGCACTGCTGCTGACCGCAGGTTCACTGGCTCCCGGTTCATGCCAGCAGCAGCCGGGCACCAGGCAGACTGTGCTTAATAAGTGTGGAATGGAGGCTACTGCATGGGTGAAGGCACAGGAGGATGGAAGGAAGGAAGGAAAGTGGATGGTGGAAGGGTGGGTAGATGCATGGAAGGAAGGAAGGAAAGTGGATGGTGGAAGGGTGGGTAGATGCATGGGTGGATGGAAGGAAGGGTGGGTGGAAGGGTGGGTAGATGGATGGGTGGATGGAAGGAAGGGTGGATGGAAGGGTGGGTAGATGCATGGAAGGAAGGAAGGAAAGTGGATGGTGGAAGGGTGGGTAGATGGATGGGTGGATGGAAGGAAGGGTGGATGGGTGGATGAACCGATCATCACAGAGGTGCGTGCAGGACCCTAAGGAGCCCGGGGAGGAGGCTAATGTCCCTGGGAGTGAGGGACGCCTTCACAGTGGCGCTGGCTTCTCAGCTGGCTCTCACGTTCAGCAGCAGTTGTGAACCGGTCCCTCTGCATGCCTTCGTCGGCTGGCGTCCTTCCAAGAGAAAAGGAAGAAAGGGAGATTCGGGCGCAGGCCCACGGGGAGGAGCCGTGTGACGGAAGCAGAGACGGGGGTGATGTGGCCACAAGCCCAGGCACACCTGGAGTCCCCAGGGGCTGGAACAGGCAGGAGGGCTTCTCCCTCCCCCCAGAGCTCCTGGAGGGGGTTCACTCCGGCCACACCCTGATTCCACTCCAGGGCTGGGACTGAAGAAACCGCTATCGTTTCAGACAATCACTCTGGGGTCACCTGTGACCGTAACCTCAGGAGCGGAACACGCCTGGTGAATGCTGGTCCGTGCCAGGTGTGTGCGGGGGAGCTCACTGTGTGACGGGAACACTGAGGTGGGATTTGCAGGGAGACACAGGTGCAGAGGAAACCCGCCCCTTCTCGCCACTGGGCTCTGCACCCCTGATCTGAAGCTCCCCCTGCTGCTGCCCCCCGAGTCCAGCTAGCAGTTTCCCCCGCTCCGGGGTTGAGGGGCTCGTGGCCTGCGCCCCCTTCCTCTGCCCTGTTGCCCCAGCCCCAGGGGTGCAGCTGCATCTTGGGTCTCTTTCCGCCCCTTTCAGTTCTCTGACACCTGGCTGGCTGTTCTCTATATGAAGGTCTCTGTTGAATGACCAGGGGTGGTTTTGGTCTCCTGAGTGGACCCCACAATGCTCAGGACAAGGGCTTTCCATGCATGGGGAGTAGGGAGGCGCCCACCTAGCCGACATCACAGGGCGCTCCGTGGGGTCGGGGATCGGGGGGCAGGTGGGAGCTGGCATCCCACACCAGCCAGACCCTTCTCCGAGGAGCCCTGCAGGACAAGGCTCTTCAGAGCGAGACTCGGGGTGTTGAGGGGGCTGCTCAGAGTTTGGGGTGTACTGGGAAGCGACGGGACACTCAGCTCTGAGGGTTCAGCCTTGAGTCTCGCAGGGATCACCCGATCCACCCCCACCTAACATCCGAAGGGAGAAGCTGCTCAGGGTCTTCCATCGGAGACCTCTGTCCACCTGTGCAGAGCCTGGACCAGCGCTGCCCTGGGCCTCACCGGCTGGATGCTTGGGAAACCAGTATCTTCATCCCTTGGACGATGAGTCTGTTTGAGGCCATGTGAGCCGAGGCCCACCACGGGGGTGGGGGGAGAGAGAGGTGATGGGAGGCACCGGGCCCCCACCGCCCCCCAGCCCACAGCTGCTTCTGGGGCAAACGAGGAGAACAAGGTCTGTTACAGTCAGACTGACCTCCCTAGCCCTCCTTCCTGAACGGAGTGGGCAAGATTTCCAAGAGAAAACGGTGAGGCTCAGAAGAGCTGGACGTCAACCCCTTCACCGCAGCCATCTGTTAGTCTGACCAGCCCAGCAGCACCAGTGGGGCCGGGCCCCCTTCCAGCAGAGACAGGAAATCCTCAACACTGGTTTGGGAAATAAAGTCAAGACACAGCGGGGACCTGGGTCCCGTTCCCGGGCCTCAGCGGCCACTCTGCCTCAGGCATGGTCTTCCCGGCCGTGAAATGGGCTCGGTGATTGAGGAAGTACTGAGGGAAAGCAGAGAACTAAGCCATGGAATGCGGATTTCAAGCAGCCACGATGAGAGAGGGACGCCAGCCGTCCTCAAGGTGCTAGCTTGATACGATCAATAACTCAGCAGCTCTGGGAGTAGGGAGTGAGGCACACATTTTTAAAATATAAAAAATGATGACAAACATTACCCAGATGTATCTCTGTGATTCCTCCAAGGAAACACAGGAAAACACAATTGCTCTGAGCATGCCGAAGCTTTGCACAGGCATCAGCTTCGCCTCCATCAAAAGATACTTTCTCCTAAAGATCATTATCACGATTCCAGACAGGAAAAAATTTACTGTTGTGAGCGCTGGACAAATATTATGCTAATCTCAAATCGAGAGCCAAAAACGTGCTCTGACAACAATATGGATGTTACTTTGGTTTTTTTCCCTGGGTTTCCTCCCGTGTTTGATCAGCAGATGTAAGCTTAGCTCCGATGGGGCTGCGGGAAGCTCCAGACTCTAATTAAAACCACGGTGGGGTGAAGATGCCGGCCGAGGGGAATGGCATTCTTTTGCCTAGACTCTGTCTTTGGCTCCGGGGGCCCTTCCTTGCTCAGCCAGTCAATGGCCATGCGAGCCCAGCGCTGTGGTCACCGGGCGCCGGGGTCCTGCACAGCGCTGGAAGCCCTCAGACTGCGGCCGGGTGAGTGGGCGGGGCAAAGACCGTGACGGACAGGGCAGGGGCGGGACAGCCTCCGCGCGCGGAGGATGCGCTCGCGCTCAGCGTAGGTTAAGGAAACTACCCGGGCGACCTGAGGCAAGTCACTTCACCTCCCTGGGCCTCAGAGTCTGTGTTTCTAAAATGAATTTGGTAATATCATGTATGAAACGAGTTGCCAGTCCAGGTTCGATGCACGGTACTGGATGCTTGGGGCTGGTGCACTGGGACGACCCAGAGGGAGGGTAGGGGAGGGAGGAGGGAGGAGGGTTCAGGATGGGGAACACGGGTATACCTGTGGCGGATTCATTTCGATATTTGGCAAAACTAATACAATATTGTAAAGTTTAAAAATAAAATCAAATTAAAAAAATAAAAAATAAATGCAAAAAATAAATAAATAAAATGAATTTGGCGAACGAGCTGCGTCACAGGCCAGCGAAGGTGAACGAATGATATCAAGGCCACGAGTCCCGCGTGGGCGGGACCTGGTTGCTTGCTCTTCGTCCAGAAACTGGACCGATGCTTGGTGCATCCTAGGCGCCTGGAAAGGTTCTTGGAGAGAAGGAAGGAGGAGCAAAGGGGAGGAGGAAGGGAGGGGAGGAAGGAGGAAGACATTTATGGGAGGGGAGGGGTCATATGTGTTGCTTTTTGCGTACAATACTGAGCTACTTGGAAGCTGCTGCCTCAGATTCCAAACTCCAGAGCCATTTCTGGGTGAACTATCCCTAAAAGTGTTCATTTGAAAAAAAAAAAAAAATCAGACTCCTTAGGGGGAAGCATTGAAAACACTCCAGCTTCCCAGGTAACACCCGCCTTCTTCTGGGCTGGGACGTGATCTCATGAAGGACTGGGCATGCCAGAGATGACTTCTTCCGAAGCTGAGACCTCTGAAGGGCTTGGCAGGATTGTCTCTAAACAGGTCGGTCCTGTTGTGCCTGACTTAATCAGAGCCTGCGATGGGCTGAAAAACCTGGGGTCCTGGGGATGTGTTTTTCCGGGGACTTATTTCCATGTAAATTGCTGCCCTTCAGAGTCAGGCCTTGCAAAATGCAGGCGCTCTGGAAGGCAGAGTGATCAAAGCCTGGAGGAAGTGTAGGGTAAGGGAGTTAGAGAAGGCGAGGTTCAGAAAAAGAACGAGACCGGCACTTTCCAGGAACAGATCACCTTTAATGAGGTGAGAAGGGGGCAGCAGTCAGATTGGTGAACTGCTGCACTTCCCAAGAAAAGAGGAAGCACATATAGGCATGTATGTGGAAAGCTACTGTCCTAAGGGGGCCTGTTCTCCAAGTTTGTTCGGAGTAGTTATCTCTTAAATGGCTGGGGCAAGGAATTTTGGAAATCGGCCAGAGGCTGGACTGGCTGGGAACTGGGCATAATCAACCTTAATGTCCATTTTTTTCTTCAGGTGAGAGAGTTCTTTGTTTTGCATAGAATGGAGGGGAGGACTTGGGGGGAGTTTTAACTCCAGGCTATTTTGAGCTGCGGAACTTTCCTTCAGGAAATGGGTTTGCAGCTTGCATCTTCCCGAAGGGTGTCTGCCTGCACCCCCACGGTTCCTGCACACAGCTGCCTGCGTGCAGAGGCGGGCGGCAGACAGCAGTCCTGTGTCCGGGATTCAGGTCCACCCTCCCTGCTGCTGTGTGGCCTTAGCAAGCTCCCTAACTTCTCAGGGCCTGTTTCCTGGGCAGTGGGCAGAGGGTAGCCGGTTACCTCCCAAGGTTGTTGACAGAACTCAGGCCCCATCCTCCTCACCCCCTACTCTCACCCCACCCCCCCACCGCCATCCCTGCTTCCACCTCCCCCCACCACCATCCCCCCCATTCCAGCTCCCCTGGGGAGTGGGAAAACGCTGGCTCATCCTGGGAGTCAATCCCGGGACGCTCCGTCCCTAACCCACACCAGATGCAAGGTCAAGGCGAGGAGGCCCCAGGGTCCCCACCGAGTCCTTGTCCAGGTGCCCACGTGGCCCCACCCTCCTCTCCCGTTAACCCCCTGCAGCCCAGCTGCGGGCCGGGAGAGCCGGCTGGGTCAGGGGCTGGCCACCAGCAGGGACCCAGCACTCCCCCGAACCCAGGCTCCTGGCAGCAAGGATGAAGTGTGAGGCTGGGTCTCCAAGACCCGCAGGCTCTGTCAGCCTCCCGACACACACCCGTCAAGGGGCTCTTGTGCTTCTTGGCGCCCCCATGGGCCCGGAGGCCCTTTCGGGGTCTGCACCCATCAGGGGGGCAGTGCGTGCCGGGTCAGGGGTACACTAGGTTCACCCCACACAGACGCCCCTTCCCTGCGGGGTGGGGGTACTCTGGAAACCTCCGGCGGCTTCCCCAACTTGAGTGACAGCAGAGCTGACGGGCCTGCCCGCCACTCCTTTACAGGGAGGGAAACCGAGGCCCAAGAGAAGCTGACGCCTGGGCAGGTGTTCCCCGAAGAGGTGGGGTTCCACCCCCAGGCCGGAGAAGAGGAGCGGCTCTGGGTGCAGGAGACGTGGGGGTGGGGCGAGCTGGAGGGGGGGCCATGCCTCGTCTACACGGGGGTCTCCACAGACCCTGCCCTGGGTCCCTCTGGCTTCTCCAGCCCCACTGGGACCCCGGATCTAGGACATCCTGCCTGAAGGCAACCCAGTGCCCACCCACTGGCGTGGACCATCGTCGAGTGAGGGCCAGAGCCCAGGGTCAGCAAGATGGTTTGGGGTGAGTTACCCAGCTCCTCTGGGCCTCCATTTCCTGGTCTCCTGAAAGGACGTGATAGTCCTTTGAGGCTAAAACAGGAAAATGAAGATGCACTTGAGCACGGGCTGTCCCTGGGGATGTGTTCCCAGCCCCTCCCAGCCCTCCACACCTGGAGGCCACTTACCCTCCCTGCCGTCCAGGGGGCAAAACTCTTGGCATGGGAGAAACACGCCCAGAGGTGCACAGGAGTGGATGGACTCCGTTGTTCAGTTGCTCAGTCGTGTCCGACTCTTTGCGATCCCATGGACTGTAGCACGCCAGGCCTCCCTGTCCTTCACTATCTCCCAGAGTTGCTCAAACTTACTTCCGTTCATTCGGTGATAGACTCTGCACCTAATTATACAATCACTGGGCTTTCGCTTGAAAAGCTTAGCAATGTAACACTTCTTTTGGACAAACCTTAAGCCCTGGTGAACACCAGTCTTGGGTACCCCAGGGCCTTGGGGCCCAGAGCGCATCTACCTTAAAATCCAGGTGGCCAGACTCTGCCTGACAAGCCCTCTGCACTCCGAGGTCACGGGGCTTCAGAGCAAGCAGGCCGGACCCTGAGTTGCCCAAGGCTCTAGGGCTGGCCTTGGCCGCAGATCCAGGGTCCCCAGCCCGGCCCGGTGCCCCCCGGCTTCTGTGTAGCGGATCATTCCTTAAGACCGAACTCCCCAGCCTGCGCTCAGCCAAACTGCTCTGGCTTGGGGGTGGCTTGGCGGTGGCCGAATGCCAGGGGCCTGAGAACAAGTTTGCAGGCCCACCTGTGGGCCTGGTCTCCCAGCTGCTGTCCAGCCCACTCGCCCGCCCTGCTTCCCCGGTCCCCCTACTTCCCAGAGCAGAGGGCCCCAGGCCTGAACTCTTGAAGAAAGAGAGGGAAAGGCCTGGAGAGAGGCCCATGAGTTTGTAGGGACTGTCCAGCCACACTGGGCCCAATGCTCAGCAAGGCTCTTGGCTGGCGCTTCAAGCTTCTCAATCTGTAAATAAGAGGCCATATTTTCGCCTTGACTGGGCCACAGGACTGTGTAGCTCAAGCTGTGGGGACCCGGGGACCCCGTGGGCAGTGAGAGCAGCGGGACACTCTGTTCCCAGGAAGATATCAAAGCGGAGAGCCGCCCTCCTGTGGCAGGTGCAGGGGGCCTCAGGCCCCCCAGGTCTCGTAGGCGTCCCTGCGCTTCGAGGATGGACAAGCGGAGGGTCTGTCACTCACCGCGGGGTCTCGGCCTGCCTGGCCCCAAGCGCCCCCTGCCTGACCCGGCTGGCAGCGCCTGGCGGGGTGCGGGGTCAGCGCTCGGTGGGAAGGTTAAACAAGCAGACGCTGAGGCGGAGGGGGCGCCGCTAGCGGGGGAGGCCCGGTTCCCGGCTGTGGGGGCGAGTCGGCGACCCCCGCAGGGGTGTGGTTGGGGTGGGGAGGTCAGCCTTCGGGACAGAAGCGCCTCCCGTCCGAAGTTCCCGGTCGGTCGGCCGCCTGCCCCAAGGCCCCGGGGTGATGAGCGCAGATAGAGGGAGCGCGGAGCCGCAGGAGCGCAGGGCCGGGCCGGCAGCGGTAAGAACTGGATCACTCGGACCGGCTGACCCGGGCCCAGGGCGGGAGGCGGCGGCGGCGGCCGCAGGATTCAGTCCAGGCCGGAAGGGGCTCAGGGCCCGCGGAGCGGAGTAGGGGGTGGCGCGGAGCGGCTGCGGGAACCGTCGGGGTGAGAGGCGGCGGCTTCGTTTGGGGAGTTTAAAACCGAGGGGAGACGCAGGAGCCCGCGAACGCTGCGTCCACGGCCGCAGCCCAAGGGCACAGGCAGGGCTTAGGGTGGGGGAGCGGGGGTCAAGGTCAGACCTCGGTCTCTGGGAACGCATTCGGTCAGGGCCCCGACAAAGCGCACTGGGCGAGCGCAGCCAGGCTCCGCGGGTTCCACGCGCGGGGGCTCTGGTCGCGCTGGTTTTCGGCGTCGGGGCGGCCCGGGCTCCTGGGCTTTGCGGGCACCTCTGCAGGTCCGCCCACGGCGCTCCGGTTCTAACGGGGGGCACAGGCTATGGTCGACAGGTGACATGCTCTGGGTTCATTTTTAGAGACGGCATTACTGCCTGCGGGCTTGGGGAAAACGGAGGCCGGTGATCCCCGCACTCAGCCTTGCAGAGGCCACTGGATCCAGATTCTCAGTCGGGGAGGTGAAGACCCACCGTGGCTCCTGGCAGAGGCCACAGGGTGGAGGGCGGTGGGGAAGAGAGAGAGCGCTAATGTCCTGTGTCAACGGCAGCTCTGACCCTGCACCCCCAGCTTTAAAGGCCCAGGATACTAGGGGAGCCCCATTCTGCCCACGGGAATCCCTACTCTGGAAGCCCTCCCCCGACCCCAAAGCTTAGCGTCGGGGTTCCTGAGGCTGGGCTGTTGAGGGCCAGGCCTGGGGCCTCAGGGCCCTCGCTGGGGGCGGCGGGTTTTCCAGTGCTGGGGGTCCGGGGGAGCAGGCGCCAGGGGCAGGAGACCTTCCGGGGACACGGAAACCTCGAAACCAGCGCTCCTGCAGAGGGGCGGCGGCAACCGAAGAGCCAGACCGGGCTCACTGGGCTTCCTTCTAAGCGCTTGAAAGTCCCATCGCGCCCGTGCCCGCCGCCCGCCCCCCCCGCCCGCCGAGGGCTCTGTCCTGCGCCCTCTCTTCCCGGCCGGTGGGGCGGCGGGGGGGGGGGGGGGGGTGGGGGTGGGGGGAGGGCTTCGGCTGCTCTCAGGACAGGCGCTGGGTCCCCCGGGGGCTCTCCACCGCCTTGCGTGACCGCAGCCCATCAGAAGGATGAGCCCATCAGAAGGATGCGCCCATCAGAAGCCCGCGGGCTCCCCTGGCTAACCTGCTCAGAGTCAGAAGGAGGCATTTTCTACGGAGTCGGGGGGTTAGTTCTTGGGTTGCCAGCCTGGAGGAGCCTGCAGTCCCGAGCCAGTGGCATCAGGGGACTGGGAGGCGCCTCTCTGGAGAGATCAAACCGAAGTCCAGGGAAACCGGGCAAGAAACCCGACCACCCAGAGGGAGGCGGTTTGTCCGGTTTAAAATGCCCAGATGTGGCAGGCCAGACGGCTAGAGGGATGAGGTGAGCAGATGCCCCTCAAGGGGATGGGCCCGCCCTCGGAGCCGTGCCATGGGACACTCCCGCTGCTCTTGGCACCCAGGCCGTGGCGCCCCGCGCGGGACCCAGGCCCCGGAGGCCCGGGCAGCTAGTGAGGGCCTGCTCGGCCTGACTTCCCGAGCGAGCCCATCCCCTTGCTGCCTCCGAGAGCGGGCGGGGATCGGGGAGGGCGGGGACACGCGGTGGTGAAAGGGACTGCGCCTTCTCTTCGCAAGGCACTTGCGTTTCTGGGGTGACCGCGAGCCCAGTGCACCGGTCGAGCCTCAGTCTCTTCCGGGCGATAACCCAGGTTGCCCACGGGGCACAGAGGCTTTGCCGGGCTCCTCGCCCAGCCGCCCGCAGTCCCGAAGGCCTGAGACCCACACCCCGAGTCTCCCCAGCTAGTTCACCCAGACAGGCCTGCACTCTCTGTGCTGGGCCCTGTGGAGACAACTTCCCCTGATGCTGGAGGGCAGAGCCCAGGGCAGGGCGACACAGGACCCTGGGAAAGAAGAGCTGGGGCAGGGATCTCAGCAGGGAGGGCTAGTGGAGGCGGTGACACAGGGGCTGCGCTGCGGAGCTCGGGTGCTGTGCTGATAGTGGCTTCCGGCCATCCCCCAGGGGAAACAGTTTTGTGGGGTTCCAGGGGAACCGCTGCGGTTCATGGGGTCGCAAAGAATCAGACACAACTGAGCGACTGAACTGAAGTGGAACCAGGATTCATGCTCTCCATCAGCAGATGGTTTCTGAGTGTCTTCTCTGCGCCAGGCAGGGTTCTAGGCCCCTGGAGTGGTGGAGGCCGGGGAAGCCCAGTGGGCTGGGTGGGCAGTGAGTAATTTAGTGAGTGGATGCTGTGCCCTCTAAGGTTAGGGAGGGAGGCTGGGAGGCATTCAGGCTGGGACTGAGTGGCCAGAAAACCACCGTCTCCTTGCTTGGGGCCAGGGAGGGGAGACAGGACCGTCCTGCACCCACAGGAGGTGGGGTTTGCAGGGCTGGAGTCGAAGAGGGGTGCGATTTGGGGTCGTTGTGCCCAGGAAGGGGCAGGCAGCGGTCCCTGCGGCTGGGGTGCAGGTGCCGGGCTTCAGGGAGCAGGTCGAAACTTAGATTCTGGAATTCCTCTGCTGCCGATTCTTCTCAATAAGACAAGGCCCTGACTGCCCCCCCCCAGCCCCACCAGATGCCAGTGTGGCTGGGGCTTCCCGGCAGCCAGGCCTCTCCCCTCTGCTGACCCCAGCTCCCCAGCTTAGTGTGGGTGCAGGGTGGTCCCCAGAGCAGCCCTGAGAAGTCAGGGTCATGGCTGTACCCATTCTCCAATGCAGAGACTAAGGCTCTGAGAGTCACTCAGCGAAACAGCCTTAAACACAGTGGAAGGGGCTGCGCCCGGCTTGGGGTCGACTAGAGGTCAGAATCATTTGGGACGGCCTTCCGCTTCAAGGGACAGCTTAACACCAGGGAAACCAAAGTCCACCCAGGGCCAGCATCTGCCCAAAGCAAGCTCGAGACTGGCCTCTGCTCTGGCACAGCCTGGCAGCATGTGGAGGGGAGGGGAGGGGAGGGGAGGGGAGGGGAGGGATGGACGACCGCTGGGCACAGCCCTGGGGAAGACCCTGGGACCTGGCACGAGGGTGGCCAGGGACACCCGGGTCCACAGAGTCTCCTGGCCAGCTTAGTGGTCATGTCCAGGGAGGGGAATTTGCAGGGAGCCTGGCAGAACCGCCTGGCCCGAGCTGGGGGCAGCGCTCAGACTGGTTCCGAATTTGGATCAGAGCTGCCGTGCAAAGTGGTAAGGTGCAGAGTTTGGAGCAGGCAAACCGTGTTGAACTAAATTGGTGTGAACTGTGGAGTTCCAGGTAACCTGCCTTGTCTGGGCGTTTAGTAAGCCCCTCACCTGCCCTCCGTCCCCTGTAAGTCGGGGGCAGCGACAGCACGTATGCGGGGAGGGGTGCTGTCCGGCCCTCTAACCAGCTAGGTCCTGTGCAGTGGCCCAGGCGTGGGGCGCCTGGTTGTGGTATGGGCACTGCCCCCTCCCATTCTGGGGGATGGCTGGCCCTGTCCCCCTGGTTTCCATGGCCATCTTTCCCCCATGGGGTGGCCCTCAGCCTTTACTTAAGGGGGATGCATCCTCTGGCCCTGGAAGCTGTGGGGAGGAGGGTGGCCTCAGAGTCCCCTGGGGGGAAATCCCAGCTCTGCCAGCTCTAGTGGGTGGCCCTGGGGGAGTGAGTGTCATCACCTCCCAGACTTCTGCTTCTGCAGCAAAGCCTGGACCAACCCGGGCCTGGCTCAAGACTATGCCGTGGCCACAGGTGGCCCCGTCCTGCGTGTCTGCTCCTCTCATTCCAGGTTTGCGGACTGTTCTGCCTTGTACACAGTGAAGGCTCACACGTGGCCTGGCTCAGACAAGCTGGGAAAGAAGGAAGGGGTGGAGGGAGGGAGGCAGGGGAGGAGGGAGTAGAGACAGCCCTTTGCTGGTTTTCAGTCCCTAAGTCATGCCTGACTCTTAGCAACCCCACAGACGGCGGCACGCCAGGCTTCCCTGTCCTCCGCTCTCCCTGAGTTTGCTCCAACTCATGTCCATTGGTGATGCCATCCAACCATCTCATCGTCTGTCGCCCCCTTCTCCTCTTGCCCTCAATCTTGCCCAGCATCAGAGTTTTTTTTTTTTTTTTTTGCTAGTGAATGGGCTCCTCGCATCAGGTGGCCAAAGCATTGGAGCTTCAGCTTCAGCAGGCAGGGGGTGGGGAGGGTGGACAGGAGGCAGGGAGGGAGGCAGTGGGGAGGACCGCTGCCTCCCACAGGACCCGACAGAGAGAGTTCTAGGAAAACTGAGCTTATCAGGAACCCCAGGGCTGTGACGCCAGCAGGCAGGTGTTCACCAGGATGCTGGGGACGCCGGGTCCTGTGGGCAGGGGCTGCCCCCACAGCAGCAAGAGGGAAGCACATCTGAGAAGCGACGAAGCGGGGCTCCCACACAGATCCCTTACAAGCCCAGACTGTTCCTAGGAGTCGAATCAACTCTGCTATTCCCTCAGGCAGCGGGGAGCGGGGACCTCAGAACCTAGGGAGTGGCTGCTGCCCATCCCCGGACAAGGGGCCGCTGCTGGGCTTGCCTTTCGGGGGCTTCTTCCCCCTTTGATGCACTCAGCTTGGCCAGCTGTCTCCTTTGAAATGCTGAATGAAAGCCCACTGGGAGAGGCTGGGGGTTGCACCTTGCTCCAGCCACTCCTGCAGGCGACTTTCTGCAGCTGGGGGAGGTGCTGCCTCCTCTAGGGAGCTCGGCTCTCCCTGGGGCTACAGGGGGAGGCTGCCTGGGACTCAGACTGAGGGGCCAGGCAGCCGGGCTGGGCGAGGGCATTTCCCTGCCCGCAGGCCGCCTCGCAGAGAAGCTGGCTCTCCAACTGCTTTCTGGAGATGGTGGTGGCGGCGACGGGCCTGGGCCGTTGGTGTCAGCCTCGCCAGGAGAAGGTGCGGGGAGGAGTTGGGGGTCCCTGGGAAGGGGAGGAAGCGGTCCTGGCTCGCTGGCCTGTGCAGGCGGCTCAGAACCGGGATGTGCAGAGGCCTGCCGCCCCGGGGTTCTGTCCTGTCTCCCTTTGGAAAGGGGGTGGCCTGCTTCCCCTGGGAAACAGCTTTTTAGCCACACAGGTCGCCTGGCGGGGTCCACTGAGCTGCGGGGGGGAACGGAGGTGTGCCGCCCAGGCTGGTGGGCAATCCGGGACCTTCCTGCTACTGGGGAGGGGACAGTGTCCCAGCCTCCCATCCTCATCCTGGCTCCTCTTGGGGTTCAGGTCCCCCCTGGCACCCCAATCTACAGTCCCACAACCCCTTGGCTGTCAGTTCTGTTAGTGTGTCCATTTTTATTTTATTTTTCTGTTGGAGTATCGTTGATTTACAGTGTTTGTCCTGCCATCTCTCCATTGAGGGCACTGGGATTTACGAGGTGGTGGGGCATGGAATCTATCAGCCGGGGATATCCTGAAGCCAGAGGCTGACACACAGTCCGGGCCGCGGGGGCTGAGTGGACAGCGGTGTGATATCTATGGCATCGATTCTCCCATCAAGGACAGAGCCCTCGTGCGGTCAGGGGCAGGGACCCAAGTAGCTTTCAGAGACTTTGAGTTGGCCTCGTGATGCTGTGTGGTGCTGTGACCCCCTGGCAGACCCCCCGGGACACCTACCTCTTGGTGTAGACCCGGGGCATTGAATGAAGGCGCAGGGAAAGGTCTGAGATGGCTGGTCCTGCAGGTGGAAGCCCCGCCCGCCAGCCCACAGACCAGAAGGCAGTGCCCAAGAGACGGGGGTCCCATCACATTCCGGGTCTGGAATTTTTTTTATTTTTAACTGAACACAATGATTTGATTTACAACGTTGTGGGGGGGATTCCACTTTAACATAGGATTCAGTCAAAGTACAAATTGTCCCGTGAGGACCCACGATGTCCAAGGTAGAGTGAGGGCTGCTTCCCATCCGGGACAGGGAGTTTGCCCCCCAAGGTGCTAGCAAGTCATCTCTGCTCCTCCTGACCGCTTTCCCTCCCGGAGCCGGACTGTGCTGGCCTAGAGTCTCAGCGACCCTCACACCTCCCAAGCTTGCTGGTTCTTCTCTCACCCCCTGCCTTCTCAATGGTCATTTCATTAAGTGAGGTCTTCCCTGGTGGCTCAGATGGTAAAAAATCTGCCTGCAATGCAGGAGACCTGGGTTAGATCCCTGGATTAGGAAGATCCCCTGGAGGAGGAAACGGCAACCCACTCCAGTATTCTTGTCTGGAGAATCCCACGGACAGAGGAGCCTGGTGGGCTACAGTCCATGGGGTCAAAGAGTCGGGCGTGACTAAGCCACACACACACAAAACACCTCTCTTACAAACGAAGGGGAAAGAGTGGAGTTCGGGAAACTGGTGCTCCAGGGCCCGGCGGATGACTCCTGGCTAGTTAGGTCCTGGTGCGAAAGCATTTTCGCCCTCTGGCCTCTGCAAGTGTTTCTGTTTTAGGAGGACTGTTCTTGTCTGTACCTGCCCCCCCTCTACTTTCTTCCTCTGGACCCTGGCTCTGGGGCCCAGTTTATCCTCAGACCCATGAGGGCATCCCGGAAACATGACAGCTATAGAAAGAAGGGGGCGGGGTGAGCCAATTCCACCAGGGTGCCTACGTGAGCGGCCAGGCTGGGCACGGCCCCTTGAACTGGGGTCCGTGTGGCAAGAGCTTATCATCCTCGACGGATGCTAAAGGTCGCCTTAGCTGCTGGCAGCTCGGGCACCCTCCTCCTCCCCTGTGGTCTTCGGCAGGACCACGAACCGGGGGCTGGAAGGAGACGTGGGGTGGGTCCCGCATGGCCTGCGCCTGTCCACAGAAGCCTTTGTGTGGGTACGGTTCCACGAGACGCGTGGCTGAGGGTCTGTCCTGGTCTCCGCTGTGTGTGAGGACCAGTCTGGCTCGGCCTGGCCTCTCTCAGAACGGGGCCTGGATGCTCAACTGCGTCCCATCGGCGGATGCCCAACAAATGACGGAGCGAATAAAGGAAGTGCCTGCATGTCCCCAGCCTGCGTCCACAGTCTGTGGGTGGAGGACAACCTGGCCCGGGGGGGAGGCCTGAGCGGGGAGGCCTGGCGTGGGGAGGCCTGGGCCGGGGGGACATGGTCAGCGTGGGCAGCAGCACCGTCCCCACCCCCCGCCGGCCTTCCCGCGTCACCGCCGTCCAGCGAGGGTGGCCCATCCTGGGGACAGGCTGGGAGTGTGGAGTTCTCCCAGAGACAGTCAGACAAGCATTTTTGGGAATGGGGGAGAGATGTCTTCAACCTCACTCCAGTCCTGCCTCGTGGTAGGCCAAAAATCGAGCTGGACACGCTGTCTTAGGGTAACATGTTTGTGGTATGAAGTGTGTGGGATGTGGGGATGCAGGGTCAAACCCCGTATTTCCGCTTCTCTGCCCAAGAAAGCAGAGACGTTAAAAAGCAGAGACCTTACTTTGCCAACAAAGGTCCGTCTAGTCAAAACTATGGTTTTTCCAGTAGTCAGGTATGAATGTGAGAGTTGGACCTTAAAGAAAGCTGAGCGCCGAAGAATTGATGCTTTTGAACTGTGTTGTTGGAGAAGACTCTTGAGAGTCCCTTGGACTGCAAGGAGATTCAACCAGTCCATCCTAAAGGAGGTTGGTCCTGGGTGTTCACTGGAAGGACTGATGCTGAGGCTGAAACTGCAATACTTTGGCCACCTGATGCAAAGAACTGACTCATTGGAAAAGACCCTTATTCTGGGAAAGATTGAAGGCAGGAGAAGAAGGGGACGACAGAGGATGAGATGGTTGGATGGCATCACCAGCTCAATGGACATGAGTTTGAGCAAGCTCCGGGACTTGGTGATGGACAGGGAGGCCTGGCGTGCTGCAGTCCATGGGGTCGCAAAGAGTTGGACACGACTGAGAGACTGCTGAACTAACTGCCCAAGACAGGTGTTGGGTTGTTACTTCGAGGCAGTTCCGGAAGCCTCCACACGGTGGCGCTCCTGGGACAGGCCCGGTCCTCCAGGCCTGGTGAAGCTTTTGCTTTTTCAAGCCTTCAGAATGAATCAGCCTTTGATGATACGTCCTCTGTGCGCCCAGCTACGAAAGCAAGCACGTTCCAGCAAAATCTGGCTTATTTATAGATTCAGGTCCAAGATGTTTGGCTTTAGCACATCCTCCCCTGGTCCCAAGGATGGGGTGCTGGACGCCTCGAACGTTAAATGTGTTTGGACGGTTAACTCAAGAGTGACTTTCTCGCTATCTGCATTCGCCGTCTCCAAGCTGGGGGCCAGCTGGGGGCTCAGGTGCTGAGAGCCAGGCCCCCCCATCTTGCAAGCCGCTTCCAGGGATTTTTGCCTTATGACAACACAGGTCAGGCGATTGCGTCCCCCATCCCGTGACTCCGGCTGGATGCGTCCTTCAGGGGAGCTTAGAACAGCCTGGTGAGTTAGGAGAGAGATTGCCCCCGTGGCTGAGAATCACAGGCCTAGTGGCCACACAGGCCGCGAGTCAGAGCCCCAGCCGGGGTTCAGGAGTGGCTCCGTCAGGGGCTCCACCACGGGCGTTGGGGCCGAGAGCAGCACACAGTGGGAGGTTCTTGGCTTGTTGTCCATGCAAAGGGGTGTGTGTAAACAGAGGCCTCTCTGAGGGGTTCACGCATCCTGGAGCCTGGCTATGAGGCTACCACCACCCCCCAGGCATAGAGCATTCAGAAGAGCTGCCATCACCCACTGCCTTCGATGACATACATTTGGGTGTGTGTGGAGTTGGGTGACAAGGGCATCAGATCCAATTTCCTCCCCCACTAAGGGTCCCCTCCTTGCTGGCCCCTGACTGTCCCTGACCACACAGACGAAGCTCTGGGTAGCCCCTCCCACAGCTGGAGTCTTACCAGCTTCTCCGGAGTGCAGTGTTTCTGCACATTGTTACATGCATAAGTAAGGGTGGGGGGGAGCAGGAAAAGATGGTGTGAGCTCCGGGTGTGGGAGTGAGTTCCCTGATAGGAGAGGTGTGCGAGCAGCAACTCGAGGACCCCTGATAGGAGATGTCTATACTGAGCCATTGTTTAGCACCCTCCCCTTGAACTGATTTCCCGGATTGATTTAAACATCCCACTTTCTGGGCTTCCCTGGTGGACCAAGTGGTTAAGAATCTGCCTGCCCACGCAGGGGACACAGGTTTGAGCTCTGGTCCGGGAAGGTTCCACATGCCGTAGGGGCAAGTGGGACCGTGTGCCACAACCACGGAGCCTGCACTCTGGAGACCGTGACCCCTAGAGCCCACACTCTGCCATGAGAGAGGCCACCACCGCGAGAAACCTGAGCACCGCAGCTGGAGAGCAGACCCCGCCCACCACAGCTAGAGAAAAACCCATGTGTAGCGATGAAGACCGAGCTCAAGCCAAAATAGAGAAATAGATGAATTAGATGAAAACCCCACTTTCTGTAGATACTGGGTAGCCTCATCCAGGCCCAAAGAGCTCACTGCTGATGCCCCCGACGAGTACCGAGGGACCAGGCCTGAGCTACTGCAGCGGAGGGTGGTGAGGCCTTAAGTGCTGTCGTGGGCTGGATTGTGTCCCCAGAGGTATCCCCAGGTCCCAGTCCCTGGAACCTAGAAACATGCCCTGATCTGGGAAGAGGGGCTCCGTGGATGGGATCAGTTAAGGATCTTGAGAAGACTCTCCAAGGGGCCCCACCTGCCATCACAGGTCTGCCGACAGCTGGAGATGGAGGGAGACTGGTCAGAGAGAGGAGGCCCCAGGGGCAGAGAGGGTCTTCCCGCAGAGCCTCCAGAGGGAGCTGGCCCTGCTGACACTGGATTTCAACCCAGCCACGCTGATTTCAGACTCCTGGCCTCCAGAGCCGTGAGCGATTGCATTTCTGTGGTTTTGAGCCCCCAGCGTGTGCTGCATCGTTAGCGTTAAGGCCAGGCATCCAGGGATCGGTCCCTGGGGTCTCACAGACCAAACTCCGAGTCCTGGAGACACTCAGAGCCCAGCTGCAGCTGTGGGGCACCCGGGAGAAGGGCCTTTGTTCTGATGCTGCTCCGTCCCTGCTGGTGTCTGCAGGGGGCTCCCTCGGGAGAGCCCCCCTCCCTCAGGTCCGCACACAAACTCGGGGGTGGGGAGGAAGCTAAATACTGCACCCCGCCTAGTCCTCTTCAAAATCCTTCTCACACATCATCAAATTTACCCTGCAAATGCCAGAGGTGGGTGCTCTCTGCAGGCGCTGTGATAAGAAACAGCGGAAAGCCTTCGATGGGATGGTCTGTCCCTGGCCAGCCCCCCGCAGCCGAGCAGCTCCGGAGACGGCTCTGTGCCCAGTGATGATCTGGTGCTTACAGTTCAGCCCTCCGTCAGGCAAATAATGCCCTCCTTCCAGGACCTGCTGAGAGGCTCACTGTGGTTTGGGACAGCCGGCCCCAGGGACAGGGAGCTGGCAGTCCCCACGAGGTCCTCAGGGTGCCGGTGGCCCCTCCGCGCCCTGGGCTGGGGGCCGGGTGGGTGCAGATGCTTCCTGGTCTGGGAGCTCGTGGATGGAGCTTTGCGTGGCAGGGAGAGGCAGATGCTCAGAGGTGTTCAGAGAAGCCCAAGGAGGAGGAGGAAGGGAGGCTGGACCTGGGCACTGTAGCGGGGCACTCCCAATGCAGTGCTCCCTGCCCGCCCCGGACTGGGCCCTCACCCACAGTGGGGCCGGGGAGGGACGACCGAAGGAGGGCACAGCCTCACCAAACGTCCCCTGACTCAGAGTCAAAGCCACTTTGCTCCCACGAGTCTGGCAAAAAGAATGGAAAGGAGCCACGCTACCTGTTGGCAGAGGACGGAGGAAAGGCACTCCCAGCAAGCACTGATGTGAACGTGAAGCCTTTCAGAAGAGGAACCTGGAACAACGCATCGCGCTCACGCACACTCAGGCTGTCGGCACATGAGCCGCATCCCAGGCATCTCCCCCACGGGAACAGAAGGACCAGCTCCTGGGCAGTAGACACAGGGACAGGGTTACCTGCTGAGAAAACCCAGAGCTGGGGTACAGGGTTGTTGCCGCCCAGTCGCTCAGTCATGTCCGACTCTCTGCAACCCCCTGGACTGCAGCACGCCAGGCTTCCCTGTCCTTTTCTATCTCCTGGAGCTTGCTCAAACTCCGGTCCATTGAGGCGGTGATGCCATCCAACCATCTCTTCCTCTGTTGTCCCCTTCTCCTCCTGCCTTCAATTTTTCCCACCATCAGGGTCTTTTCCAATAAGTCAGTTCTTCACATCAGGTGGCCAGAGTTTTGAAGCTTCAGCTTCAGACCTTCCAATGAATATTCAGCGTTGGTCTCCTTTAGGACAGGGAAATGCCATTAATGGGCGGGTGGTGGGGATGTGTGGCCCTCCCCCAGTAAATGCACACGGCCGAGACCTGGATGAATGGGGCTGAGCTGGGACTGAGAGGGTTTCTGTGGGCCAGGGCCAGTGGAAGGGCTTTCCTGGTGGCTCAGCGGTAAAGAATCTGCCGGCAATGCAGGAGCTTCAGGAGACACAGTTTCGATCCCTGGGTTGGGAAGATCCCCCAGAGAAGGACATGGCAACCCACTCCAGTGTTCTGGCCTGGAGAATCCCCATGGACAGAGGAGCCTGGTGGGCTACAGTCCATGGGGTCACAAAGAGTCGGGCATGACTGAAGTGCCTTAGCATGCACGCCAGGGAGAAAGGAGGGGCAGAAACCCCCACGGAAGGTGGCGGGGCTTCCTCCACTGGTTGCCATGCTGTGTGCCTCTGTGTTCACATACGTTTGTGTTACGTAGGTGAAGTGCGTACGGAGAATATATAAAGACGCACGTGAGGCTGGCCACGCGGGTTCTCGGGGGACGAGACGGAAGTGGCAGGGTGCTGATGGGGGGCGCGTGACGGAAGAGAAGCCCTGGGGTGTCACCTGGCACCCGGATACAGATGGCATGTTCACCCGTGTAGGGGTGTGAGGCCTCCCTGTCTGTCACCAGCTCCCGGATTCACCCAAACTCATATCCATCGAGTCGGTGATGCCATCCAGCCATCTCATCCTCTGTCGTCCCCTTCTCCTCCTGCCCCCAATCCCTCCCAGCATCAGACTCTTTTCCAATGAGTCAACTCTTCACATGAGGTAGCCAAAGTATTGGAGTTTCATCTTTAGCATCCAAAGAACACCCAGGACTGATCTCCCTTAGGATGGACTGGTTGGATCTCCTTGCAGTCCAAGGGACTCTCAAGAGTCTTCTCTAACACCACAGTTCAAAAGCATCAATTCTTCAGTGCTCAGCTTTCTTCACAGTCCAACTCTCACATCCATACATGACCACAGGAAAAACCATAGCCTTGACTAGACGGACCTTGTTGGCAAAGTAATGTCTCTGCTTTTCAATATGCTGTCTAGGTTGGTCATAACTTTCCTTGCAAGGAGTAAGCGTCTTTTAATTTCATGGCTACAATCACCATCTGCAGTGATTTTGGAGCCCAGAAAAATAAAGTCAGCCACTGTGGGTGTGTGTATATATGTGAGTGTGTGTTTGTGTACATAACTGAGGTTTGTGCACATAAGTGAGTATATCTGTGGGTAGATAAGTGTATGTCTGTGAGTATACGAGTATGTGTGTACAGGTGAGTGTATCTGTGTGTGCATTAGTGAGTGCGGTGTGGGTGTGGGTCTCTGGCCCAGGCTGTGCCCGCTCTCAACACTGCGGGGCAAGGAGGGTGCTAGGATGTCGGCGGGGGTCTTGGGTGGCGGCACCCAGATGGCTGCGTTATTTGCTCCGTCATCAGGCACTCGTCACATTCTCTGTGTCGAGCGTGCATTATTCATACAATAAGCAAGCTGTTTGGTTGTGGATGGAAATGTGGGTTGAGGGCAGAGGCCCTGAGAGGCCAGCAGAGAGCCAGGGGTGCCTCTGCGGGTCGCAGGTGCCCTCGGGGGTGCCTGTCACCAGCATCGTCCGCGAACATCGCTTGCACTGTCTGGGCGCAGTTTATTCCTTCATGAGGTAAGGGACTCAGGCCAAGAGCAGTCCAGGGGCTGCGGGTGGGCCCGAGGCAGAGCCCAGCCCCTCCGTGGCCTCTAGTAAGGAAGGAGGCAACCCCGGGACCTCACGCCAGCCTGGGGGAGCCTGAGGGGGTCCACCCACCATGTGGACCTCCCCTCTGTCCTCACTTCAGAGGGTCTGTCGGTCAGTGTGGGGTTTTGCCCTCTGAGATGGTTCCTGACCCCCCAGGCCCTCTACACCTGCTGTCCCCACTGCCACCCCGATCACAGGGCCGGCTGAGCGCAGAAGGACCCCGGGCTGCCAGGACCCCCAAACTTGCCCCTATGTCCTCTGCTGTCATTCCACAGCCTGGCAGCCTCGGGTCCCCCAGCCCCATCAGCTTCTCTGCCAAATGCCCCTTAAAGTTCCCCTCTGCCAGGGCATCTCTGGGGATTTTAAGTTTGTCTACTTCATTTTGCAAAATCAAGGAGTGCTCCCCCCTGGTGCAAAACTCAAACAGGGCAGACAGTGTAGACCTGTGACATCCTTCTACCCTATCCCAGCGCCCAGCTCTCCAGGGAGGGAGCATCAGTCCAGCTCCAGACCTCCTCCCACAGCCAGGGAAGCTGCACTGTGTCCTGTGGCTGCGAGAGGAGAGGGGGGACAGGTGATCCCCAAAGCAGAAGCTAACTGTCTGCAATTCCCTGATAGCTCAGCTGGTAAAGAATCTGCCTGCAATGCAGGAGACCCTGGTTCGATCCCTGGGTCAGGAAGATCCCCTGGAGAAGGGATAGGCTAACCACTCCAGTATTCTTGGGCTTCCCTGGTCGCTCAGCTGGTAAAGAATTTGCCTGCAGGGTGGGAGACCTGGGTTCGATCCCTGGGTTGGGAAGATCCCCTGGAGAAGGGAAAGGCTACCCACTCCAGTATCCTGGTCTGGAGAACTGGACTGTAGTCCCTCGGGTCGCAAAGAGTTGGACGCCACTGAATGACTTTCACTCAGAGACCTGAATTCCACGGCCAAGGTGCGGCCAGGGCCGGGCTCCCCTCGAGGGCACTCTCCCAGGGCACCTGGATCAGCTCCAGCCTTGTGGGGTCCCTGCCCAGCCACGCTGCTTCTTTGCAGTGCATTCCTTTTGTAAGGACACCAGTCATAGTGGATTAGGGCACACCCACGCCAGGGCGACGGAGCTACTGGTGATGGGATTCCAGCTGAGCTGTTTCAAATCCTGAAAGATGATGCTGTGAAAGTGTTGCATTCAGTATGCCAGCAAATTTGGAAAACTCAGCAGTGGCCACAGGACTGGAAAAGGTCAGTTTTCATTCCAGTCCCAAAGAAAGTCAATGCCAAAGAATGCTCAAACTACCGCACAATTGCATTCATCTCACACACTAGTAAAGTATTGCTCAAAATTCTCCAAGCCAGGCTTCAGCAATATGTGAACTGTGAACTTCCAGATGTTCAAGCTGGTTTTAGAAAAGGCAGAGGAACCAGAGATCAAATTTGCCAACATCCATTGGATCATCGAAAAAGCAAGAGAGTTCCAGAAAAACATCTACTGCTTTATAGACTATGGCAAATCCTTTGACTCTGTGGACCACAATAAACTGTGGAAAATTCTTCAAGAGTTGGGAATACCAGACCACCTGATCCATCTCTTGAGAAGTCTGTATGCAGGTCAGGAAGCAACAATTAGAACTGGACATGGAACAACAGACTGGTTCCAAATAGGGAAAGGAGTACATCAAGGCTGCATATTGTCACCCTGCTTATTTAACTTCTGTGCAGAGTACATCATGAGAAACGCTGGGCTGGAGGAAGCACAGCTGGAATCAAGATTGCTGGCAGAAATATCAACAGCCTCAGCTATGCAGATGACACCACCCTTATGGCAGAAAGTGAAGAAGAACTAAAAAGCCTCTTGATGAAAGTGAAAGAGAAGAGTGAAAACGTTGGCTTAAAGCTCAACATTCAGAAAACTAAGATCATGGCATCTGGTCCCATCACTTCATGGCAAATAGATGGGGAAACAGTGGAAACAGTGACAGACTTCATTTTTGGGGGCTCCAAAATCACTGCAGATGGTGACTGCAGCCATGAAATTAAAAGACACTTACTCCTTGGAAGAAAAGATATGACCAACCTAGACAGCATATTCAAAAGCAGAGACATTACATTGCCAACAAAGGTCGGTCTAGTCAAGGCTATGGTTTTTCCAGTGGTCATGTATGGATGTGAGAGTGGGACTGTGAAGAAAGCTGAGCGCTGAAGAATTGATGCTTTTGAACTGTGGTGCTGGAGAAGACTCTTGAGAGTCCCTTGGACTGCAAGGAGATCTAACCAGTCCATCCTAAAGGAAACCAGTCCTGAATATTCATTGGAAGGACTGACGCTGAAGCTGAAGCTCCAATACTTTGGCCACCTGATGCGATGAACTGACTCCTTTGAAAAGACCCTGATGCTGAAAAAGATTGAAGGCGGGAGAAGGGGATGACAGAGGATGAGATGGTTGGATGGCATCACCGACTCCATGGACATGAGTTTGAACAAGCTCTGGGAGTTGGTGATGGACAGGGAGGCCTGGTGTGCTGCGGTTCATGGGATTGCAAAGAGTTGGACACCACTGAGCAACTGAACTGAACGCCAGGGTGACCCCACTAGAAGTAACTTGTTACCTCTGCAGTGACCCAATTTCCAGATAAGGTCACTTTCTGAGACTCGGGGGGTTAGGGCCTCAGCATGTGAATTTTGGGGAGACACCACTTTCCATCACGGACGCGTACAGGAACAACCGCAGACGAATGAACTGGTGTACCGTGTGCCTGTGCAATGACGCCTGTTTGTATTCACCTCCATGCACACCTTTGGTGCACATCGGGTACCCTGTTTGCTTGCCTCCCCCAGTCCGTCCTTGGTCCTCGGGAGGCCCCCCCTCCATCAAGAACACCCATTCTTTTCCCAGTGGCGCGAGGCGGTGTGAAGAGGGGTAACTGTTGACATACCCGCTCTCCTCTGCCTGCAGGAAGCGCAGTTCTTGGAGGTCAGGAGTCCTGCCGCAGCGATGCGCTCTGAGTCATCACTGCCCACAAGTCCTTGCGGGGCTTCCAGTAGGATGAGCTCACTCGCGTGCAGGCGGGAGCGGAGGGTGGGGAAACCTGTTGGACTTTGAGCTCTGGGCTTCTGGGGGGAAAGGGTGGGGCTTCCGAGCCTCGCCCCCACGTGCACCGCCCACAGCAAAGATAAGGAAGCAGTGTAACTACCATTATGCGCCAAACAGTTCTGCCAGCACCACGAGCTGGGCATTCCCCCCCCCCACCCCCGCCCCGCAGCACTCCCAGATAGTCCACAGGCTTTCACTCCAAAACCTAGACGGGTGAGCCTAGACGGTTCAGACAGGCGGGCCTCCCATTAGGCCCAGAAGAGGTTTCCAGAAACTTCCCTCCGGCTCCTGGGAAGAGGTTCCCTGCACCGTGGTCAGTCCAGCCCTTTGTTCCAGCCTCATTTCTCCAACCCCAAGTCACTTGCCATCAAGGTTACGGGCCGCCCGAGCTGTCTGAGGGTTACCAGCGGTTTGGATAACACCACGCATAAATCTGTGCTCTCTGCTGTGGAAACCCCCACGAGGTGAAAGCCCCCCACCTCGAGGTACCCTTTACATTCCAGCCAGACATCCCCACACCCCGAGTCTCAGCGACCACAGCTTCGTGTATCTTTACTGAGACAGGAAAACTCGGCGTCCAGAGTCCAGAAGGCAGAGCCGGTGGTTGGCCGTCACACAAAGAAATCCTGTGTGATTGTATCATCGCAATGAAGGATAATCTTGAAAATGCCCATCCATGGTGTGGTTTTCTGGGCCCCGTCCCTCCCCTCCTTTTCCAGAAGAGGAGGTGGCGCGTGGGGATAGCAAACAGCCTTGCGTCTCATTGCTGCTCAGTGGCCGGACTGGGGCCCAAATTCAGGGATTGCTGTGAGGTGGTACGGATGTGATAAAGCAAGGAAAATAACATGCTCCTGGGGGAATCTAGGTGGTGGGTATGTGGGTGTTCTCTGGCCAGTCCCTTCAAAATATGCCTGCAAAGGAAGAAAGGGTCCGTCCACCAGTGAGAACTCTGGGCAGGGTCCAAGGTTCGCTGAGCACCGGGGCACAGAGATTTGGTGAGTGCCTGCCCCAAGCAGGAACAGGACAGACACAGCATCAAGCCCGGGGAAGGGGTGAGCAGGGGGTGAGCGCGGGGCGAGAGGCCGCTCTGGCCCAGATAGGGGCTCCTGGCAAAGACCCCAAGGGCGGGAGGGGGCGGCCTCCCGGCGGGCGGCTCTGAGCTGGGACCCTTCCGGGGCCCTCCCGCGGGGAAGGGGACTTCTTGGCTGTCCCCGCAGTTCTGCCTGGGAACGGGTCACCTGCCCTTGGGGAAAAGCGGTTCTGGCCGCGCACACACACGAGGCTCTGGGCCGAGTCTTTGAGAACCGCCGGGCGGAACCAAGGGCTCCCGCTGGCTCAGGTCCTCTCTCCTATGTGCCTGCCGCGCTAGGTGATGCCGGCCACGTCATCGTCCCCCGCCCCGCCCCTCCCCTTCCCTCCCCGCCCCTCTCCTCCCCTCCCCTCCCCTCCGCTCCCCTACTTCCCCCTTCTTCTCCATCCCTGCCTCCCCCAAGCCTGTCCCCCAACCTCCCGGGGACTGGAAACTCTGGGAAGCATCCACCTAACACTTTGTGAGCACCTTCCTCCCCTTTTCAGTGTTTAAAGGGAGACTCACTCCAGAGGTGGGTGGACCTCAAAAGGCAGCCAAAATCATGCTCAAACATGTGGTCTTTTTCAAAAGCAAGCGTTTCCTCAGGCTCGCTCAACTGCCCCATTGCCTCTACTCAACCCCAGGCCAGCCCCTGCGCAGGCCGGGACTGTTATTCCCACTTTACCGCTGAGGACGCTGAGGTCCCCAGAAGGCGCGGGGCGACTTGCTCCTGGCCACAGTGGGACTCAGCAACTGGACTGGGAAAGGAGCCTGGAGCCTGCGTGCACACCTGCACAGCTGCACGGCCACTGTCTGTGGCTGGGATGTGGGGAGCGGACCCTTGGACAAGCCCATAAGCAAGTCCCAAGGCTCCGCGACCCTGCCCACCCCTGTCCAGGCCTGTAGGCCACCAGGTGGACGCCTGAGATGAATGTGGCCCCTTTCCATGGCCACTGCCCTCCTGAGGCTTCGCTGCTTGCCGCTAGGACAGTGACGGGGCCCCTCCTCGACCCCCCTGTCTCCCTGCGCCCTGCACGAGCTAGTGCATTCAGGTGCTGGTCCCGATGCCCAGCTCTAGTCCTGGCCCTTCCCCAGCCAGCAGCCTTCAGTGGTTCCCCATCACTTTGCAAACTAAGAACCCTATCCTTCAGCTTTCCAGCACAAGCTGCATCCCTGTTCTCCAGCCCTCCCCCTGCCCAGGTCCCCCCATCAGGGGCAGCTTTCATCTCTAGAGCGCAGCAGCCTCACCCTATTCACAGCCAGAGAATCATGACCCAAAGCACCCTGGTTTCCTTCTTGTACTCATCACCAAGCCAGCCAGCCAGACGAGGGTCCAGAAAGACCAGGTGCCCACAAGAGGTGAGGAAAGGGAGACTCTTTCTCACAGCCGGTCGGGAGAGTCTTTCTGAAGTGCTCATGATCCAGAGTCCGGGTAGACCCGCCCCCCAAGGAGTCCTGCTCAGGGCGGGTATGCACCCCCAGATGACTCTCCACCCCATAGGTCTGTTCATCCTGGCATGATCCGCAGTAGTGGAGAGCTGGCAGCAACCCCGAAGTCCCCTAATAGGGGGCCCACTATCTGGGGGCACGTCTCTTCCTGGATTTCTCATCCGATGATCTGACCATCCGCTGGCCCAGAGATGGGGTCCAAGCCCCTCCCCTTGCACCCCATGGGAGCTGTGACCTGAGCGCAGAGTAAGGCTCTGAATTCCCGGGGCATTCCATGCCCCTCCCACACACACCCGGTCCTACACACCGCCGGCCACACCCGTGTACTGAGAACCTGTGTGGTGAGGAAGCCCAGGCGGAGGGGTCCCTTCTCTGACACCAGTGGCAGCTCCCAGATAAAGGAGCCACGGAGCCTTCAGGAAAGTCCCCTCCCGCTAAGCTGGGGCCCAGACACCATGCAGTGGAGACAACCCACTCCAATCCATATACACCATGAGCATGCTGGTAAATGGTTGCTTTACACCCTGAGTTGAGGGGAGATGTGTGATCGGTCTGTGGTGACTGGAACAAAGGCATCTCTGCCGGGTTAGGTCAAAGTGGTTAGAAAATCATTGCTACATTTATCAGTATCAAATTCCTAGTTTAAGGGGATTAAATTTCGAGAGGGAGGGGGTATGCAGTAGATACTGCTTCTGTAGATTCATATCTAACAGCAGGGGTGTGGGGTGGCGTGGAGTGAGGTGAGGAGAAATGGAATTCGGATGAGGGATGAAAGGAAGCAAAAGCAAGATGAAATCTGTATTGTAAGGTGGGCATTCTCTAAAATTACTCCGAAAGGAAAAGTTTATTTAAAAATATACGACGGGCAGTGGCTGCTGCAGTTTCTGACTTCTGATCTATGTTCTTGGGATTATCCCCACCAGCTCACTCCCCCTGGTTCAGGGGGCACATTTGGACACTAGGGCTGAGCTGGGAGGTGACAAGGTTCTCAGTGCCCAGTTGAGAGGAGCGCCCCTTAGGCTGGGTCGCTGAAGGTTTTCCGGTGGTCCTGCCGCAGAGCAGGCACCTGGTGGTGGACGGAGGATGAGGAAAGACAAGAGGGGACCGGGCAGTAAGGAAGGGCGGCCGTGGCTTGGGGGTGCGGGGTGCCTCAGAGACACGACACCGAGACAGAGGTGACAACCTGCGGACCCGGGGAGGCTCCACTCACGTGCCCTTTTGCGCGATGCCTGAAGGTGATCAGAAACTCAGGCTCTGGTCCTGGGAGCGCCAGAAACCTCCTCAGGGCTCTGAGACTTCCGAGTCCATCTCCAGAGAGAACCCCGACTGCAAGATAACCCTCCTGGGTTGAGTGATCAGCCTCCTGCCGGGGAGCTGCAGCCGCCAGCCGGGTCTGCCCCTGCGCGCCAAGCTTCTGCCTACAATCCCCGCCGCCGAGCTCGGGCTCCTCTCCCAGGCAGGATCCGGCTCCAGGACCGCACGGAGCACAGAGGCTGCGGCCTGGGCGAGCGCCGGGAAGGCTGTTTCACGCCTTCCTACCCGACCCGGCGGCGACTCCACTCGCCGCTGAGGCCCCGCGAGACCCTCGCTCTGCCGCCAGGAGGAGCATCCACAGTGCCGGGACCCAGCGCCCAGGCCCGCGGAGGGGACGCGTGCTTCAAGCCCCCGAAGACCAGTGCTTGGGAAAAAGGCCGGCTCTCTTCTACCCAGTTCCCCTCACCCCGCCCCCCGCGCGCGTGCTCCCCAGAGTCGGTGGAAAGACATCAGGCAGCACCCCCCCCCCCGCCAGAATATGTGGCCCGAGCCTGGCCCTGCTCCCCACAGCCTGGCACAGGCAGGGGTGCTTATCACCGGAGGTTTACAGGGGGAGGAAACTGAGGGTCAGAGAGGCGAGGCACCCTGCCTAGGGCTACGCAGCCCTGGCGTAAAAGAATTGAAATCCAGACTCTGAGGAACGTCCCCCCCTCACCCCATTCTGAAGGTGCTAGGAAACCACGGAAGCGACACAGGCTCTTGGCTTCAAAATCTGTGTGCTCCGGAGCCACTGATGGCCAGGCCCAGGGAAACCCGCGTGTAGTAGATGGTCGCCTGGAGGGCGTCTTCCTCGCCCGTGTCGTTTCCTCCAGGTCTCTCTCTGGCCTGTTTCTCCATCTCTCAGAAGCCCATCGAATCCGATGGTGGGATTACAAGGAGAACAGTGCGTCTCTCTCAAACAGACGGGCCGTCGTTTCTCTCCTTGGCCACCCTCCCCTGGATGGGCACCTCTACCCTGGCGTCTCCCTGACCACGGGCGCCCCAGGGAGCAGGGCGTGGGGGACCACAGCTCTTCCCTAAGACCCAGGCTCGCCGCTTTGGCTGCGGGTCCCCACCCAGGCGATGGAGTTAAACAACGCAGTAAGTGCCTGTGGTTGGTCATCTCAGCCCCTCCTGCTGCGGGGCGTGAGGGTCAGGGGAGATGGCCCTGGAGTCTGCATAAAAGACGCGAGGTCTCCAGGCCGCTGGGCACGCTCTGTTTTGTTTCCCGGCGGCCGGCTGCTTCCCTCCGCTAGGCCTCGGCCCCGCCCGGCCTCCCGACCCGCTGCTCTTAGCTCTGGTTCGACTCCGGGAGTGTTGGTGCCAGAAGGGTCTTAGGCCCTGAGTGTCGGAATACCAGGCCGGCCAGAACCACTTACCATCTCGGACAGTCTTTCCTCGCCTCTGTTTTCCCCTCTGGAAAATGGGGTTGATGCTCCCTCCACCGTGGTTGTTCTGAAAACTAAATCCAGGCGGCGCGCTGCCCTTGGTTGGTCCTGGAAGGCGGCTGTATCTCTCCGCGATAACCCGCGTCCGGTGAAGCCGGCTGCGCCCGCGCGCGTCCGCGCTGCGACCCGGTGAGTCCGTCAGAAGGTTCACTCCTGAGCGGCCACAGCGCCGAGGGCGACGGCGTGGGCCGCGAGGTACTGTTGTCACGGCGCTCCCCGCGGCAGAAGCGAGAGGGGACTCCCCGCGCTGACAGTCGGGCCTGCCCCCAAGACCTCTGCGGCCAGAGGTGGTGGCTCTCGCTTCCCTACCAAGGCTGGGGCCTCCGGAGGAGCTGGAGACCCGCTAGCAACTCAGCGTGACGTCGGGTGTGACCCCGGACGCGTGGCGCTGCGGAATGGGATTAGGGCGGGGGAGCATTTTCTTACATTTTGAGACTGAATCTGAGAACTGCAGAGTTCTGTCCTACTTTTGGCATTAAAAGCATATTTCATTAAGTGTAAATATTAAAATATGCCTCAACTGTGCAGCTTTGACACCCGGGATCTTTAAAAAAAAAAAAAAAACAATGACCAGCCCATTCTCTTGCGGTTTCTTGGAAGCCCCCGGGTCTTCCTGCCCCGGTATACACACGCACAAATATACATACAAGCACACACATACACGTGCACACATACACATACCACACATGCTCGCGCGCACGCGCGCGCGCGCACACACAGTTCCTCACGCTTGGTCCAACACTCTACCCGCGACGAGGTAATTACGGTCCTTGCTGGACAGTGATTGGCCAGTCTGGTTCTCATCGGGGCCCCGTAGCCAATGGGTGGGACCTTGGCCGAGGCCCCGCCCCGTTCCTCCCGCCCCCCCTCCCCCCGGCGCGGGTGGCTCTGGCCCGGGGAATGCATCACGCGGGGCCGGACTGGCCATGACCCCACGCCTGGACCTCAGGCCGCCTGCCCTCGGCCGCAAGAGTGCCTGCGCGCCCAGGTCCGGGCGGCGTCTCCGGGCAGTGGCGGCGCGCAGGGCTCGCGCGGCGTCCTCGAGCTGAGCCGGCGGCCGCCGGGCCCGCGCCGCCCCGCCCCTGCTGGCCCCTCCCCTGCCCTCCCCGCCCCCAGCGGGGCCGGCCCGGGCGGCGACCAGCGCGGCGACGGGAAAGGCGAGCGAGGCGGCTGCCCGGCCGGCTGTCGGCACGCACCCGCTCCCCGCCGATCGCAGTCCGGCAAGGAGGCCGCTGCCTGCCCCACGGGGCCCGACGCCAGCGCTCCGGGCAGCGGCTCTAGGGCCGGGCCGCGCGTGCGCCAGAAAGTCGCGCGCCACGGTCCCCAGCGAGGACCGGGACCGGCCGCGCCCCGGGCGCCCAGAACCCCGAGGAGCCCGGCAGAGTCCGACGGACCCGCGGCCGCGATGCCGGACGAGCTGACGGAGCCCGGGCGCGCCACGCCGGCCCGCGCCTCCTCCTTCCTCATCGAGAACCTGCTGGCGGCCGAGGCCAAGGGCGCCGGGAGCGGGGCCCAGGGCGGCGGCGGCCGCGAGGAGGAGGAGGACGACGACGACGATCCGGAGGACGAGGACGCGGAGCGGGCGAGACGGCAGCGGCTGCAGCGGCGGAGACAGCTGCGCGCGGGCTCCGGGCCGAGCGGGGAGGCGCGGGCCCGCGCGCTGCTTGGGCCGGGCGCTCTGGGCCTCGGTCCCCGGCCGCCCCCGGGTCCCGGGCCACCGTACGCGCTGGGCTGCGGCGGCGCCGCGCGCTGGTACTCGCGGTCTCACGGAGGCTACGGAGGCGGCCTCAGCCCTGACAGTGAGTGGGGCGTGGGGAGGGGTGGCCCGGGTGGTGGGGCCCGGCTTCTTCCCATCGCATTTGCTCCGGGACTTTGGGTTCGTTGGCGGCCTTTCTGGGCCGCCCTCCTCCTGTGTCTGTGGTGGGCTCTACGGGCGCGTGTGGAGAGCCCCTGGGTGAGCAGATTTGGAGGCTCATTCTGCAGGGCAAGGTCCCCCACGCAGGGAGAAGCTTTGGCAGGGTCTGGGTTTGGCCCAGAGCCTTGGGAGAGCAATCTGGGGACAGGGGACAACAGCAAAGAAGAGGAAAGAAAGGGAGGGTGAAATAGAACCGAGAACAAGAGGACACGTGAGGGGACACGGTGGCGAGAGGCAGAAGCAAAGAGGGAAGAGGGGAAGAAAGGCGTTGGGAGAGGAGGAGGGAGAAGCGGGAGAGAGAAGGAGAAAAATAGCAGGCCGGAAAGAAAGCTGTGCGTGACGCGGAGACAGAGCAAAGATAAAGGGCGGAAGACACGGCAGAGTCAAACTCAGCAAAATGAAGGGGGCATGGCGTGGGGGGAGCCCCTGCTCTGGAGCGCGGGGTTGGGGGCGGTAGTCTTCCACAGAAGCTGTGTCCGCAAAGCCCTGTCTCCTCTGCCAGCTGAAGACCAGGCCTGGGGCAGGGGCCTAGATCTCCCTGTTGGGTCTCCGCGGCCCCTTGGCCATGGCTGTGCCAGGCAAGGAGGCTGTGTTCCGAACCAACCCCCTCTCTCCTTTCTCTGCCCCTCCCCCTCCCTTGCCTTTGTTCCCTGCTGAGAGCTCTGAGGCTGGGGGTGGTGGATTTCAGCCCCAGAACCCACTCACCCCTCTTGCCCCGGCATTCTGGAGGTGCGTTCTGCTCTCCCCCTCCCCAGGGTGGCTGCCTCCCTTGGGGCCCTGCCCTTTGGAGGAGGACCCCCAGAAGCAGGACTAGGAAGCTCGGCTAACCTCAGCCCTGGGCTTTGCCAGCCCCTGCCCCCTGCACGCCAAAGTGCATCCTGCGAGGCCAGCAGAGGACTCGGGCTCCTGCTCTGAAGTGCTTTCAGCTCCTAGCAAAAGTTAGCACAGAAAGAGTGCTGTGGGTGGGGGTAGGTGGTTAGACCCCTGTCACCTCTTGGATAACCCCCTCCTTGGTGTTGGAGTGAGCACTTTGCAAAGGGACCCACCTCTCAGAACCTATGCCCAGAAGGTCCGGGACCCCCTACCCTCTTCATTTCGCTTCCAGGAAGCTTCAGCAGGCCTGTTTGGTTATTTGCCCTGAAATTGAGTGATCAAATGTAGTGCCCTTCTGGGGGGCTGTTTCTGAAAGGGTCTCACAGGGTGAAATGTGTTCCCCTCCTGCCCCTGGAGTTTTGCCCCAACCCAAGCCCCAGCCCCACCAGCAGCCCCCAGAGACATGGTCCTTCCTAGTTCGTATAATGCGGGTTGGGGGTCCCTGTTTTGTACCAGAGCTGGCAGGCCCGGCTTGGCTTCCTGTGGCAATACAAGGGCCTCTGAATCTGGGGACCCCCCCATATCAGGGGTGCACATGCCAGCCTGGAACCTGACCCCTCTTTAGACATAGTGAGGGCTCACACCACTGGCAGCGGCACCGGCAGGGACACAGCACACCTGCGCGGCTGCTGGGCGTGGGGCGTATGCACCAAGCTGCTCACACCGGCTCACCAGTGTCTGCTAAGCGCTTACACTGCGGGCACACCGCTGCTTTTGGTGGGCCGGCCTGGCCAGACTCGACTGCAGGAATACCAACCTGGGGCCTCTGTGCACGCAGAAGGCTCAGCCCAAGGCAGAAGGGACGCTGGCCTGAGTTGGCATCGCAAGCCTGGAAGTCAGGCGGCTGCCCCCTTTCACGCTGAGCTTGGAGTCTGGACCAGCATCTGAGTCCTGGGCAGGCTCTCTCACCTGAAGCCATCATCCTTTGCCAGCCCTGGGGGTGGGGGGCAAGGCATTGATTCACCTCTGGGAGACAGGGTGGAGCTTGGTTCTTGCAGCGTGAGCTGGGGTGGGGGGGTTCTGTGGGCTTCTGCACCCCACACCCTCAGATTCAATCAGGGCCTCATGGGCTTGGGGTGGCGTGAGGGAGCCGAGTGTTTCTACACAGCCAGAGCTGCACTTGTCTGTGCGCCCTCCGAGCTGACTGTGGGCAGAGAGAGCACACCTCTGTGGACATCTGGATTAGGGGCACAGAAAACGGGGGTGAACAGGCCACCCGTGTCACCAGGGAGGAGTTTTGTTGGCCGGTCATCTGCATTCGCTTATTCTCCATCAATGGGAATGTTTCTATGCAAACGGAAATTCTGCATCTTCTCCTAGGAGTGAGTGGGGAGGGATCGTGGCAAGTCTTTATTTCTGGGTCTGGGGGTCTTGGCGGAGGGCTGAGTGCCGGGGGTGAGGTGGTCTCTGTGCTGGTTTTGCGGGTGTATATTTCTCAGAAGGACCTTTCTTTCCTCTGTGAGGTGAGCCTCTGGGGCTGTTGAGTGTTGTTTCGATTCGAAGCCAGTGGTTATGGGAGCCAGTCTTTTTCGTGTGTTTCTGTTTGTGTTTTGGTGTTTCTTTTCTTCCGTTTTTTCCTCCCTCTGTGGATGCGCCCGCAGAGTGTTCCCAGCGTGTTGGTTTGGAGCTTAGCTCAGGTCTTCAAGTTCACCTCTGGATGCCCGGCCTCTCTCGGACCAGCGCGGGGTGAGATCTACCGAGCGTGGTGGAAAACGACCGGCCGCCATCGGCGGAGCTGTCTGGGGACTGTTTCCTTGCTGTGGTCGTGGTAGACCTCACGGGGTGCGGGGAGCAGCTGGCTTCAGCGACAGGTTCGCGGAGGGGATGAGCCTCCAGAACCAACCGTGTTCCTCCTCTTTCCCCCCTGCAGCCAGCGACCGGGACTCACCGGAGACGGGCGAGGAGATGGGCCGCGCAGAGGGCGCCTGGCCGAGGGGCTCCGGGCCGCGAGCGGTGCAGCGAGAGGCGGCGGAGCTGGCGGCGCGCGGACCGGCGGCCGGCGCGGAGGAGGCGGCGGAGCTGGCCGAGGCCCCCGTGGCGACGGCGGCGGCCGGGGAGGCCCGCGGCGGGGGCGGCGGCCGCAAGAAGAAGACGCGCACCGTCTTTTCGCGCAGCCAGGTCTTCCAGCTCGAGTCCACCTTCGACCTGAAGCGCTACCTGAGCAGCGCCGAGCGCGCCGGCCTGGCCGCGTCCCTGCAGCTCACCGAGACGCAGGTCAAGATCTGGTTCCAGAACCGCCGCAACAAGTGGAAGCGGCAGCTGGCGGCCGAGCTGGAGGCGGCCAGCCTGTCCCCGCCGGGCACGCAGCGCCTGGTCCGCGTGCCGGTGCTGTACCACGAAAGCCCCCCCGCCGCCGGGGCCGCCGCCGCAGCCGCGCTGCCCTTCCCGCTGGCCCCCGCCGCGCCCGCGCCGCCCCCGCCGTTGCTCGGCTTCTCCGGGGCCCTCGCCTACCCGCTGGCCGCCTTCCCGGCTGCCGCCTCCGCGCCCTTCCTGCGGGCGCAGATGCCCGGCCTGGTGTGAGCATCCCCGACCTGCCGGGCCCACGCCTCGAGGCCAATCGGGACTTGTGCGGACGCGCCCCCCGGGGGCGTGGCGGCGGCGGTGGAGCCTGAAGGCCTTCGGTCGATCCGGGGTTAGGGGGCGCTCCGGTGGACCCACTGCGCCTCCGGAGCGCAGGCTGCTGCCTCGAGGGCCGTGCCTACGCCTGTCCGAGGATCGGCCAGAATGTAACAGAGACGCAGGTGATTGTGGCTCCACAGACAGTCGCTAGGCTGGGTCCCCGCCGGGAACACAGCATCACAGACAGTCGGCCCTGCAGCCCAGGGTCCTCCCCTCCCGGGGACAGGCCTCAACCTCTGAGCAAACCCAGCTCGCACCCCTCCGGAGCCAGCAGCTGGGCGCAGTCCACAGCAAATCCAGGCTGCCCAAGATGCTTTGTGGAAGGGCCCACTCTTCCAGGCACAATGACCCTGCCCCGGACTATGCATCAGCGACCTCCGGAGCACTGCGATCAGCCTGATGGCCTTGACCTTGCATCCGGGCAGAGAAAGATTCCCAGGGAGCGAGTTCCGGTGAGGGGAACGGATGAAGATCCCGCCAGGTGGTGCTTCCGTCAGATCGTCCATTCCGAAGGCAGGGTTCCTCTCCCGGGCTGCGGCCCTGGTTATCCCGGCGAAGACTTTTTTATTTTTAAACGAATCTACTTATTTGCGTATGGAATAAAAAGGGACATTTTCTGGACAGTTGCCGCTGCTTTGTAATCCCTGGGGCTGAGCTCCTCTCTGGGAATGCACTGTGGTGGGCGCCATCCCCAGCATCCTGGAGCACCTTCCAGTACTGGCCGCGGGCAGGTGGGTAGGTAGGCAGGGCAGGCCCCCACTTTACCTGGACAGGGAGGCCCAGGGAGGCCTTAGGGGAAGTCAGGGTTGGGGGGGAGAGGGACCTAGAGTGGAAGAAGGGATCCCCTCCCATCCCGTGTCGCTCAGTTCTGGGACCTTCAGTACAACCAGAAGTCAGGAGTCGGGCGAAGGCAGAATCTATTACTTGGCCCAGGGGGCTGCCAGCTACGTGGGCCCCTGTGCCCACGGCTCCTTCCTACCCTGGAGCTGAGACTCATCTCTGACACCGGGGCTCCTTCTTTTGGTCAAAACAAAACGTTGGCGCCAGACAGCCCAGCAGGGTCCAGCGAGGAGCAGGGCTCTCTGGCCGGGGCCTCACCCCCTGGGCCATCGGCAGTCCCTCTAGAACTGAGGGATTCAGACCCTGGGCAAGGTCCTGAGTTATGGGCTCTGAGTGAATGCCTATTGCTTAGCTCGTTGCCCTGGCTGGATCTCTGCAGCCATCCTGTTGCAGGGTGGAAAGAGTGGTCTCCTGTGTGAGGGAAAGATGCTTTATGGGGTGCTCATAAAGATGCTTTAAAGATGCTGCTCAAGTCTGGGGAGAGAAGCCATTCAGTTGCTTGAAAGGGTCGCTGCTGAGTCAGAATGGAACCCCTTGGAAACCTGTCTTCACCCCCCTGGCTTTGGGTCTTTGAGTGGAGCAGACATTCCCGGCTGAGATGCACAGCCTGGTCCCTCCGTCTGGCCAGTCTGGCCCTTGGAGTTCTCAGTGGTGGCGACAGACAGCCCAGGAGAAGGCGCCACGGGGGTCTCCCCACCCCCCCGGGGTGGGGGGGAAAGGAGGTCCATCTGTCTGCTCCTGCAGCCCAGCTCCCTGACCCAGAATCATCCCCTGCCCCAGCCCTTCCAGTTGGTTCAGTGTGCCCTGAGGCTGGGCTCTGGCAAGCTGGGGAGGGGGGCGTCTCCAGGGGGACGGTGGGGGCGGGCAGCCAGTGGCCTAGGTGGTCCTTGCTCCTCTGGGCTCTAAGGTCCCCACCTTCAGGCTCCCAGAGCCCAGGGCCTGACCAGAGCAGGCAGGCCCCCTGAGAGCCTCACATCTCCCCTCCAACCGGTCCCCCAACGGCTGCTGCATTTCCTCCCTTTGAGGGTGGGGTCTGCTCTTCCTGGAGAAAGGGAGAGCCGCCCTTTCCCCATCGGTTTCACTGGACTTTGTTAGGAGCGACTTACCATCTGTTTCCCTACAGTGAGCTGGCTCCTAGCTATCTCCAGAGGCCTTTGGTCCAGACCAGAGGCCACTGGCGGAAGTGTGTGCCAAGAAGACCTTTGGAGAAGCAGTGGCATCTCTGCTTCCTCCCTCTCTCTCTCCCACTGGGCCCTCTCGGGGTCTCCACCGCACCCTTGGCTGGGGCTCCACGTGGGACCCTGGGCCTCTGTCCCTTTGGCGGCGGCCGCACACGGTCAGCAGACATACCCCTGCCGGTTCTCCGAGAGCTGTGCACCAGCATGCCTGCGCAGAGCTGGCCACCGGGCCAGCGCAGGTCCCGCCTGCGCACCAGGCGGGCAGCCGGGCGGTGCCGTGCCTCTGTGCTCCTGGCCGGCGGCACCGCACGCCGGGGCACCGCGCGCGGATACACGGCGGCAGCGCTGGGATTCGGCAACTGCGGGGATCCCGGGCACTCGGACCACGAATGGGATCCTTAAAACCCGGGTTAAAGACGTGTTGCCAGCGATGCAACCGTTGGATTCGACTGTTTGGTGGCTGATGCCGGCGCGGTCCCCAGGTCGTGGCGACCAGACCGACCGCAGGGCTCAGCGGAGCACCGTGTGGGTCCCACGTCCCCGGGCCGCTCGGTCGCCGCGGCGGCTCGGTCCGCACCAACCACGGCTCCAGGCCGGCTGGGGAGCCGCGTGGCCCCGGGGCCACAGGCAGCGAGGGGCTGTGGGCCGCGTTTCCAGACCCTTGGATCTGCCCCCCGGAAGCAGCGAACCTAGCTGCCCGGCCTGGGACTGTCGCCGGGGTCAGAGAGGAGGTTTCTGCGCGGCTGAAGGACTGCCTGGTTCCCCGGAGGCAGAGACAAGGTGGGCGGGGGAGCAGCTTCCTTGCCTGCCAGCTCCAAGCTCCACTGGGTGGGAAGGAAGCGGGAGGTGGAAGGGAGGCTTGTTCCCCTCTTGAGGGAAGGGTCGGCAGCTGGAAGCCTAACGCTGAAGTACAGAAAGTGGATCCAAACGGGGATCGGGCCAACAGGACTCCGGGAAACTGATTTTACCCCCTAATTACCCAGCGTGTGGAGTGTCCCACCAGGGGCCGCACAAACCACAGCGAAGCCTGGGCGGGAGAGGCAGCCCGAGGGGGTGGGGGGCCAGGCTGGGGATGAGCCAGGCTCCAAGCTCCAGCGCCACGGGCGCAGGTCGGCCTCACCCAGGCGCCTGCTGGCTCCGCTCCTGGTGGGGGCTTTGCTCTGTTTCTGCCCCGCGTGCCCTGGCCCTCTCCAGCCCTCCAACCCTAGCTTCTCCTTACACGAAACCCTATTCCAGCCACCGTGGGTTGCCTAGGGGCTTCTAGCTGCAGAGTCCCTGAGCCCAGCTGGGTCTACCAGGCTTTGAACATCTGGGCGGACCTGCAAGGTTCCCTACCAAGTTCGCGCAGAATCAGACGTGCTAAAACGGACAGGGGGTCCCATTCCCCACCCATCTCCTCCCCTCTTTCTACCCCTCCCCCTCCCCTCCCCCACCTCCCCCTCCCCTCCCCTACCTCCCCCTCCCTTCCCCCCCTCCCCGCCCCCCTCTCCACCTCCCCTTCCTCCTGGGTTGCTCTGTGCGACCAGCCCCACCTGACCACTGCAGATCCTGGTTGAGAGAGCGAGTGGGCAGCACCTGAGCTCACTTCTACCCACCTCGTCCAAAGCCCTGGTGAAGGACTGATGAATTCTCCAGGAATTGCCCTTCTCCTACTCTGCACGTGGGGATTCCCCGACTCCTTCCCACCCAGGGTCTCCCCTCCTCATCAGATACAGGTCAGGGGCTGTCGTGCCTCCCCCCCAACCTCCTCCCCCAAAGCTTAGCTTGGCTTCAGGGGGAGAAGATTCCCCAGAGTCTTGGTGCTCTGAACCTACCCAGAAGAAGGCGGCCCACCTGGGCAAGAAGGAAGGGGCTGAGAGGGGTCAGCTGGGGCCCGAGAGAGACACCAGGGCCCGGCCAGCTCTGCTCTCACTCCTGTTTGTAGGTGTCTCCCAACCATCCTTCAAGGCCGTCTGGCCTCACCTGGAGATTCTCCCAAAGGGAAACTGGGGCTTTGAGGTCAGAGACCCTGAGGCAGGGACTCCTTGAAGTCAGTCACTGGGCCACTCGGCCCAGATCCCCTTTCCCTCACCTGGCGCTGCTATGGAGGCCAGGTGCCTGGTCCTGGGGTCACTCCTCCCTGATGGGGGCCAACCAGGATCATCTGGATCATATCCTTGGGCCACCCTCACTGTGGGCGTCCACAAGAGAAGGGTCCCTGGCCTCCTGCATTTGTTTGCTAGGAGGGACGCCTGAACCCAGGATTCCAAGGCAGGTCCAGGAGGCGGCTCGCCCCACAACTGGATACAACACCCCGCTGCCCTCTGGGGGGTAAGAGAGACACTCCTGTAAGGGTAGACTGGAAAGGGGCCACCCTGTTCTGATAGCACTGAACTTTGAATCCAGACACTTGGGCCAAGATCTGAAGCCAAGAGTTGGCCTCTGGGCTCAGCACCTGGAGAGCAAACAGGTGAGCAAGGGCTCAGCCCCGGCCAGCTCCGGCGGCTGTGGGCTTCAGCTTTTGTTTGTTTTGCTATAAAAGTGATAATGCGTATTATTATCTGGCAATTGCAGAAAAGTCAAAACAGAGATAATTTGCCTGCACTTGCACCATCAAAAGCCAACTGCTTCTGAGTGTGAGATGAAGCTGTGGATTGTGAGGCGATTTACAGATGTACTGTTAATTTAAAAAAAAAATTCTTATCCGTTGACATGCACTCAAGTATTTATCAGTAAAATGATGTGATGTTTCTTTGAAAAGTATGGCAACAAGAACAAACAAATTAATTGAATAGTAAATACGAAAGTGAGACACACAGGGTTAGCCGGGCATTGATCGTTGTTGAATGGAGGTGGGTACATGGGAGGGGGGGGTGTTCATTTCAAGGCTATCTCTACTTTGTTTTGTATTTGAAAACTTCCATAATAAAAATGCTTTAACAACTGACTTTGCAGAAACGTGACGGGTGTGTATTCCTAGCAGCGGATTCTCCGCCCGGGGCCATTTTCGTTACAGGTTTATTTCCTTCGGATCTGACCTTGTTTGCACCCCACTTGCTTTTTTTCCCTCCCCATCCTTACTCGAAGGGCGCATTAAAACCCATTTATTCGGTCTCCGCAGACAATGCTTCATTACGTCTTCAACCTCTCTGTCTCCGGGAACCTGTCCCTGCCCACATCGCTCTCCTACTGGCCCTGGCGGCCCTCTGGGTCCTGAACGCCGGTGCCGCCATCACCCCCGCCCGGGAGGCCTCCGAGAGCCGCAGAAGACCGGTCTGCACTGCCGGGGGTCGCTGGCGCCGCCTCCCGGCCTTCGCGGTGGGAGTCGCTAGCGGACCGGGGTCTCCTGCAACCCCTGCAGCCCAGGTCTCAGGTCCGACCCTGCTGCGGGTTCGGGGGACTAAGCCCTGCGGCCACCCATCCGGCCCTGGGTTCGCGTGTGCGGTGTCTCGGAACCTCCTTGACGCTCTCGGCCCCTGGCGCCGACACTAAGACTGAAGTGGGGGGCGGTGACTAAGGCTTGGGGGGGGCGGGATGGGGGGACCCCTGGAGGGCGTGTTGGGGAGAGGCTCCTTCTGGAGAGACAGACCGGTCCGAAGGGCCCTCTCCATCCCCGGGAGACTCGGTGTGCGAGGGGGTGGGGGCTTCTGGGATGCGGGCGACCCCGCCCCGAATTGCGGGACTCCGCGGGGTCTCGCTGCCCCCTCCCGGCCGGCCGCGCGCTTCCTTGCCCGCTCCGCGTCTCTGCTTCTGTCCCCTCCGTCTCTGCGTCTCTCGTCTGCATTCTTCTCCGCGCGCTTTCCTCCTCCCGGGCTCGGGAGTCGGCCGGTGCGTCGTCTCCGCTGTCGCGCGGCCTCCTGGGCTCCATCGCCCCTCTGTCCGGGACACGATTACCTCCCCCTTCGAACGGCCCCAGGTAGGAGTCGGGGAGGCTGGGCCCCCACCCCCGCCTTGAAAGGTTTATTTCTGGGCGGAAGAGCGCGCCCCCGGGACGCGGCGGCGCAAGGACCCCCGCCCACCGAGGCCCCGCGTCGCCTCGATCGGGCTGGTGGGAGTCGGGGTCGCCGCTTCGTGTCCGGATCCCGCGCCTGCCCCTCTGGGGGCTCTCGATCCAGGCTGTCCCCTCGCCAGGCCCGAGTGTCCCCTCTCCCCGCCCCGAGCTAACCGAGCTTAAAGGAGGGAAACGGGCAGTGGCGCCAGGCCTGCGGCTCCCGGGACCCGGCGGGCGGCCGGCGCGGAGCGGCCGCCTTCTGCTTCCGGGCCGCCGGGCTTCGGAGCGCTAGACCGGCGTCGCTGTGGACCCTCCCGGCCCGCGGCCCTGGGGAGGGGGCGCCCCCTCCCCGCAGTCCTTCCGGCCCCGCCTCCCCCCTTCCCGCCGGCGGCCCCCCCGCCCCCCGCCCCCTGCCCAGCTCACCTGGCGTCGCCTTGGCGTCTCGGAGTCTGGCTCGGCCCTCGCGCCCCGCCCCTCGGTTCTCACCTCGCTCCTTCCCGCTCCCCTTCCCCCTCGGGCTCCGCGCGCGCGTCCACAGGGTCCCCGATCCGGCACCTCTGACGCCGAGCTCTAGCCCAGCGGCCCGGGGCTGGGGCCGGGAAGGAGGGAGGTGCCTGAGCCCTCCCGGGTCCCCGAAGGCTTCTCGGAGGAGGCAGTATTAAACCCCCAAGGAGGAGAGGCGCTGCGGGCGGCCGTGCGCAGGTGGAGACGGCGGTTCGCCTCGAGTCTCGGACCTTGGGGTGGGCATCTCCCCGCCCCCCCGCCCCGCGCCACCACCCTCCGCTCTGTGCTGTCTGCCCCTCGGGTCGACCCCCCACCCCCAAGCACTCTTCCCTCCCAGAAAGACGGGGCGCGGATTTAAGAGTGCCCAACCGTGCTCAGCCTTCGCCGGCCGTCTGCGTCTGCGTCTGCGTGGATTCGGGAAAGTCGTTTCCCCTTTCTGAGCTCACCTTGCCCATCTGTGGAGTGGGCAGGCGGCAGTGGTGAAGGTCGTGGGGCCCGATGGCAAGGGCGCGGGCTCGAGGCTGCTGCTGGTCACACAGCCTTCCGCACCGACAGCACGGCGGGACGCCTACCGCCCACCCGCTCAGCTCGCAGGCTCCCTCTCCTTCGGCCTGTACAGGGCAGGCCGCTGCGGTCCGGCTTGGTCCTGAGCGCCGAGGCAAGTCGCTCCCAGCCCCATTCGCGCGCCTAGTCGTGGTCGCACTGGGGCTCCAGGACACCTGAGGGGGCCGCCCACCCTCGCCCCGCAGGAGGGTGCACTGTATGCGCAGCAGGCCCCCCTAACGAACGACAGCTGCTCCCCTAAAAGCCAGCGGCATCTGCCCCTCCAGGGTCCAAGCTCCCACACTCCCGCACCCATAAATCCTCTGAACTTTGCCTCCTTCCCAGCAGAGACCCAGGCTGTCCACGTGCCCACCACAGGCAATTGCGAGCTCTGGCCAAGGGGCCGGGGCTGGGGCTCGGGAGGAGGGATATGCCTGAGGCCTCCCTGGCCCTTTTCCTTTCCAGCCACCCAACTGGCCTCGGAGATTTGGCATCCGGAGGTGGACACAGAGCCCGGCCCAGAGCCCTGGGCCAAGGGGCCCTGCTCCGCTGTTTCTTTTCAGGAGTCGGGGTGGATGGCCCTTGCTCGCATCCACGTTACCTTGGGGCGGCTTTCTTGGAGCTGGGAGCTGATATAGCTTTTTACCCAGGTTGTCAGTGCGGCCCCACGACAGCCTGGCAGGGCGAGCAGTGTTCCCAGCTTAGGAATGAGGATTCAGGCCCACCGACTCCAGATCACACACACTGCAGCGTGGGGGAAGACAGAGCTGGGTCCAGCGCTCTTTCCAGCAGGGAAATGACATGAGCCAGTGTGTGTGCTCCAGAGCTCAGCCCTGTGCGTGGCGGGCTGCCTTGGAGGGGCTCTGGGAAGATGTGAGGGTGAGGGCAGCTGGCCCGCTCAGAAGAGAGACGCCTTCAGGTTCAGTTCCTCCCACCCCCAGCCCTCCTCGCACCCACCCAGCCCACCTCTCCCTACCCCAGTCGGACTTTCTTTCCCTATCTCCATCCCCCCATGTGTGTTGCGGGCGATGCCTCTGTACCCAGGCTGCCCCTGGGAAGGCCCCACACCGTGGAGTGCCTACCCTGGGATTTTCTAAGGCCCTTTGGAATGTGGGGACCCACGGGGCCTTAGTGGGGTCTGAGAGGGGAGCCCCAGCTCCTCGGGGTCCTGCGTGGGGGAGCACTCCTAGAGGCAGCCTGGCCAGCTGCAGGATGGGAGAGGTTGGGCCACGGACTGATGCTAACACGCTGATTCGTGATGATTCAGATTATTTATGCAGACAGGGGCCCCTTAAAACCTTTCCATTCCTCTGTGTGTGGGGGAGGGGCGGTTGGCGACAGCCTCCAGGCCCCTTTCCCAGAAAGTCTCCAGCTCCCTGAAAGGGATCCTTGCCAGTCTCAATCTCATTTCCTGTACCCATTTCACAGATACACCCAATGTGGCCCCAAGAAAGGCAGAGACAAGCACCCCGGGAGCCTGAGGCCACGTCTCCCTGCAGGGCCAGGGGGCAAGCCCCATCCCAGGAGTGGAAGAGAGGAGGGGGCCGGGAGGCCCTGGTGGATGCGACTCAGAAGCAGCCCACGACCGACCGTGCTGCTGCCCTTTGCTCTGGTCCCGCTTTCCTCCGGGATGTCCCGAGTGGCTTCACTGGAAGTCATCCTCCTGGAGGACCTGGAGGCGGGAAGCACTGGGCCTCAGGACCTCCAAGCCAATCATCTGAGCCTGGGGCTCTCAGGGCTGAGAAAAGACCGGGGTTTTGGGTGTGTGTGCATGTGTGCCTGTGTGTGTGTGTGTGTGCCTCCGTGTGTGTGTAGGTGTGTGTGCCTCCGTGTGTATCTGTGTGTGTGTGTCTGCAGACCTCAGAGAGGGAGGCTTCACCCTGCGGCCGGAGGAGGTGGTGAACTCAGGGTGCGTCCCCGCCGAGCCTCTCGTGTCCTGCCGCCGCCGCGCGAGGGGCCTGCCTCGGCTACTCCCAGGCGCACAGGGGCCTGAGCCGGCGGGCGCCGAGAACCTGGGCCCAGGGACGGCCTGGGCCCCACCGACACTGGCCCAGGAGCGCAGCCTCAGTCTCACTGCCGGGTCGGTTCTGCCCAAGGTCACCGCGCGCCGCTCGGATTCCCCGCCTCCCGCGCCCCCCGCCTCGTCTCCGAGTCGAGTCTCGGCCTCTCGCAGCCCCCTTTCCCGGAGCCGCTCTCGGGGCTCCAGCTCCCGGAACCGCAGCGTCAGCACATCCGGGCCTCGCTCGCTTTGGTTCTGAGTTTTCTTAAATCGTGAAAATCCATTTCCCCAAATGGGCGGGAGCTGAGCTTCGCTTCGTCCAGGGGCGGTCTGCCCGGCCGCCCCCTCCCCACCCCCAGCGCGACCCCCGAGGCCCGGCATTGATCCCGCAGCTTGTGCACATCGCATTAGTCCTAATGGTTTTGCTGATGATTCAACTTTTTCGTTAAAAGCCGCCCCTCCGTCCTCACTGCTCCCCTGCCTCCGCCTCTGCCGGCCGCGGGCCCCTCGGCGGCGCGCCCGCCCAGAGCTTTCTTGGCCGGTAGAGACGCGGCTCCTGCAACCCGGGTCCGCCTCCCAGGGCGCTTAGACGCCTCAAGAGGAGCCCGCTCCTCGCAGGGAAGGGCGAGGGCCGGGTGGGTGGAGGGCCTGCGGCGGTTTGGGGACCCTTGGGGACCCTGCCCTCCCTGGCGCGTAAAATGCGGAGCTTAGATCTCGGTCATCCCGACACTTAACGAAGTCAGATCATCGGCCTTCCAAACTCGGACCTGGGAAGAACCGTAGAAGGATCCAGAAACTGAGAAGTCCCGCACCCTCGGGGCGCCTCGGTTGCCCATTCCATCAGCAGGGAGGCCGACTGGCTCCAGGTCGGCCACGGGAACGGAGCTGGGCCTGAAAGCAAAACTGAGGAAGCGCATGGCCTGGACAAGGGGAGGCTGGGGCACCGCCTTCGACGTTCCCCGGCTGCGAGGGGCCTATGCCAGGTGGCCCTGCCTTCCAGGGCGAAACCCTGGAGCCCTCTAGGCCCCGCGGGCCCCAGCCCTGCGCCATGGGCGCCCAGCGCGATCTGCCCCGACACCTCCAGGCTGGACCGCGTCTGATATCACGAGGAAGCGTTCTTCGTTTCTTATTCGTTGTTGTAGAAAATTCAAAATATATAGGCAAGAAAAAAAGTTAGGGCACCACAAGCCTAGTTAACTACCCAGAAATAGTTTCCAATGGTTTGGGTTTTTTTTTTTTTTTTCCTTATTATTCATAGGCAGCACTTTGTCCATGCGTGTTCAGTCATGCTGGGCTCTCGTGACCCCATGGACTGTTGCCCGCCAGGCTCCTCTGTCCCTGGGATTTCCCAGGTAAGAACACTGGAGTGGGTTGCCATTTCCTCTTCCAGGGGATCTTACCCACTCAGGGACTGAACTGGTGTCTCCTGCATTGGTAGGGGATTCTTTATCACTGAGTCACCTGGGAAGTTCCCAGATAGAACCAAGTTTGCTGTAGGAGGACTCTCCCTTCCCTCATCCTTTTAAAAAATGAAGCTAAATTTACCTACAGAGAAAAGTACAAATGTTCAGAGTACAGTTAGATGAGCTTGGACAAACGTACACACTCATGTACCATCATCCAAATATTTTTTTTATAAAGAAAGGAAAACACACACACACACGTCTGAAAGATTTAAACCGGGAGAACCGCTGTTCCCTTTCCTAAAAAGTTTGTCAAAGTGATGCATGCACACAATTCCAAATGTCCTCTGTTCCCACAAAGAGAATAAAAAATACCAACCAGGAACGATTCCCCGCCCCACCCCCCAACCAGGAACGATTCCCCGCCCCGCCCCCAACAGCAGACAGCTGTTAACCTTGCCAGCTCTTCCTGTTCCTAACCTGCTCATATTTCTAAATGGCACCCTTAGACTATTTCTTGATTTCATTTTTAAAAAGGAATCTAGAGACTCCCCGGGTGGCCCAGGGACTGGGACTCCGAGCTCCTAGTGCTGGGGGCCGGGGTTTGGTCCCCGGTCGGGGAACTGGATCCCACTTGCTACAGCTGAGACCTGGCACGGCCAAATAAATATTAAAAAAAAAAAAAGAAGAAGAAGCCTGTCAAGTGCCCGTGGCCTCCAGTCTGGAAGATGGGAAGTAACTTGCTCACAAGTCAGTGCAGTGGTCATAGCCCTTTCCTACCTCCTCCTCAAAATGCCAAGCTCTGTGGGGAGATGGGGACCCAGAGTTCCCAGTGCCACCTGCCACACCTGCCCTCCACAGCCGGCTGAGTTGGGACCCATCTTTTTCTTTCCTACCAGTGTATCTCCTTGGCTTTCTCTGTCTCCAAACTGTCTCCAAACTGTCTGTCTCCAATCTGTCTCCAAACTCCCTTCCCAAGGACCAGTCCCCTCTAGGAGGTGTTAACACCCAGAGACCTCCATCCCATGGGTGGGAGGAGGGGGAGAAGTGGGCCGCAGGCTGGGGCTTCTACATAAGACCCTCTGATTTCCAGCCTGGCTCCAGTTTCCGAGGCCACCAATCCCAAGGCTTGCTGCTGGCCAGTCAGCTGCCCCTCACTCCTGGCCCCTCCCATGCTCCAGACACCCTCCAGGAGTTTTGAGAGGGGCGGGATGCATCATTCCCAGGGTCTTACGTCCAAACGCTTTTGAGTCTTCCCCTGCGACCCTTGGGATGTGTTCCACTCTGGTTCCCACCGGCAAGGAGCAGGTGGGTTTGTCCAGCATGGACTCTGAATTTTGAGGGATCCTACTGGAATGTGGCCCCTCGCTGGGGCTGGTTCCCTAAGGGTGACGATGAATCCTCTCGTGGTCTCCCTGGTCTTCATTAAAGCCCTGTTTAATGAAGGTGCCAGGCACTCAGTGCCAGGGAAAGCCAACATTCCTCATCTCCAGTGGACTCCTTCAGCCAGGGCTCACCGTGCAATGAGTGTATCCTGGCTCCCCACCCCCTTCCCGCCCCACCCCACCCCACCACCAGGCCCGATGACCCCTCCATCCCTGCAGCCCCACTTAGTCTGGGGTCGCTACTACTTCTTATCTGACTCCTTTATGAGGCTGTGAGCCCTTTGGGGCTCTGCCGTCCAATCAGGCCGCTTAGAGGCTGTCCCCAATGGGCGCTTAATCAATAGTTGTTGGATAAATAGTGAATGAGATCGTGGTTTAATTCTCCTATCAGCCATGTGATGTGGATGAAGTCTGCGTGGCCAGCAAGCTAGGGAAGGAAATCCAGATCTGTAAAGCAAATCTAATTGTTTTGCTTCTTCAGGTTTGTGATGAGCCAGTGGAGACTGGCAAATACATCTGTATGGAACTGGGGGGCAAAGACGTTCAGGTGTGGTGGAGAAAGCCCAGGGCTGGGGCGTGGGCACTGTGCGGCTTTCACAGTCGGGGGCGGGGGCGACGTGGGTATCAGTGCCGCCCTGCCCACGTGTGTTCTGCGCATAATAACGACACTAGGGGAAAAGGAACCCGGTGCTGCTCAGCTTTTAGAATCAGCATTGACTGAAATTGCTTTTCCCACTTCTGTACGTGTAGACTTATTTCAGGATGTAAAATGCATTTCTTACTGTGGTTATATCTGCAGAAAGAGTTGGAGATTTGCTGAATGTGTTGCAATTCTTTTTGTTTTCGTATACTCAAGTTTTTTAACTTGGCAGGAGAAGTAATACATATTTTTCTTCATATTGCTCTTAGGTCTTAGAGTTCTCCAGAGAAACAAAACCAGTAGAAAAAAATGTACACATGTATGTACATATAGAAAAATATAGGATACATATATATATATATATATATATATATATATATATAGGCTTCCCTGGTAGCTCAGCTGGTAAGGAATCCACCTGCAGTGAGGGAGACCTGGGTTTGATCCCTGGGTTGGGAAGATCCCCTGGAGGAGAGCATGGCAACCCACTCCAGTATTCTGGCCTGGGGAATCCCATGGAGAGAGGAGCTTCGCGGGCTCCGTGGGGCCGCAGAGTTGGACATGACTGAGCAACTAAAAACAAAACACACACACCACATATGTGTGTCTATATGAGCGAGAGGGGGAGAGAGGGGATTTATTTTAAGAAGTTGGTGCGTGTGACTGTGTGGCTGGCAGCTCTGAGTCCTGTAGGGTAACTGGCAGGCTGCAGATCTGTTCAAGAGAGGAAACTGCAGTGTGAGCCCAAATCCTGGAGGCAGCGGGGTGGAACCTCAGGCAATGTTTCTAGGATGCAATCTCGAGAACCCCTCTACTTCCGGGGCCCTCAGTCTCTGCACTGTTGTTCAGTAGCTAAGTCGTGACTGACTCTGCGACCCCATGGACTGCAGCACACCAGGCTCCCCGTCCTTCACCGTCTCCTGGAGCTTGCTCAAACTCGTGTCCATTGAGTCGGTGATGCCATCCAACCATCTCATCCCCTGTCACCTCCTTCTCCTCCTGCTCTCAATCTTTGGCACATAAGGATCTTTTCCAATGAGTCAGCTTTTTGCATCAGGTGGCCAAAGTGTTGGAGCTTCAGCATCAGTCCTTCCAATGAATATTCAGGGTGGATCTCCTTTAGGATGGACTGGTTTGGTCTGGATTTCCTTTAGGATCGACTGGTTTGGTCTGCTTGCAGTCCAAGGGACTCTCATGCACCTTCTCCATCACCACAATTCAAAAGCATCAGTTCTCTGGCGCTCAGCCTTCGTTATGGTCCAACTCCCACATCCGTACACGACTACCAGGAAAACCATAGCTTTGAGTAGACAGCCTTTTGTTGGCAAAGTGATGTCTCTACTCTTTTAATATGCTGCCCTTTGCCCTTAAGGCCTTCAGCTGACTGGATGTGGCCTAGCCACACTGTGGAAGGTAATCTGCTTCCCTCAAAATCTGTTGATTTAAGTGCGACTCTCACCTAAACTAGACCTTGACTGTGACATCCAGGCTGGAGTGTGAAGGATGCACACCTAGCCCGGCTGATGCATAGCCCTAGCCGGCTCAGGGGCTTAGGCCTCTGTCTGAGTTTTGACCTCCTCCCTCCAGGTCAAGAGAGGAGAGGCCGCCCTGGTGCTGGTCTCACTGGCATAACGGGAATGTGTAGAAGGATCTGAGCAGCCTCTAGGAGCCTCGGGGCTTTTCAGTCCACTGGGTCCTCCAGGCACAAGGCTCTGTCCCTGTGGGGAGTAGGTCAGCTGTGCATGTCTCAGCCTGTCCGGCAGCAATCTGACCATTCACTGAGATTTTGGACAACGGGGATGTGTGTTCACCACATCTGGGTCACCAGGACCCACCAAAGGCTGGGTCAGTACAGGGAGAGGCGGTAGCGTGGGTGGGGTCCATTTCCCTCGCGTCATCCGGGTGGCGGCTGTGGACGGGGGCAGGAGGGAAGGAGGGGCTGTGAGACAGGCCTATGCTTGTGTTTCATCGCTGTTCAGTTGCTCAGTCATGTCTGACTCTTTTGTGACCCCATGGACTGCAGCCCGCCAGGCTGCTCTGTCTGTGGGGTTCTCCAGGCAAGAGTACTGGAGGGGGTTGCCATTCCCTTCTCCAGGGGATCTTCCCAACCCAGGGATCGAACCTGTGTTTCCTGCACCGGTAGGCGGATTCTTAATCACTGAGCTATCAGGAAAGTTTTATTTCAGGTCAATTCAAGATGCAAATGCAAAATGAAAAAGCATAAAGAGATTGAAAGTGCTCTTAAGTTTTCCCCTGACCCCAGGTGAGGGAAGGTGTATGGATTCTCCCTGACCCCAGGTGAGGGAAGGTGTGTGGATTCTCCCTGACCCCAGGTGAGGGAAGGTGTGTGGATTCTCCCTGACCCCAGGTGAGGGAAGGTGTGTGGATGCTCCCCTCTGCCTTTCACCAAGTCTCACTGCTCACTCAGCTAGAGGCCATGGTTCCCAGCCACCCTTTCAGTTCTTCACCTGGCTGGATGACAGGGTTCTGACCAGTGCTACCTGCAAATCCTTTCTCGTAGCTAGGAATTGGGCAGCCCTTGGCACCCTTCTCTCCCCTTCCTGGCTGCCTGGGATGGCTTGTGAAGGTCTGGTGGGGACGTGCCACTTAGAGCAAAGCAGAGCTGCCCATCTCCCTGGACCATTTATCAGCTTGCATTTTTATGTGAGATAAAACCTTCTGTCTTACATAAGCCACTATGACTTGGTGTTTCCTTAGGAAATGGAGTCAATTTCCTAACTAATACAGGAGGCCTTTCTAAGCTGGGCTGATCAGCATTTGCACTTGGCTGCTGATGACTGAGCACTGGCCACAGCCGCATAAAACAAATCTGGAAGTAGTGGGCTTGTGTGGTGTTCTGTGAAGACGCCAGGGACCCAGGGACTCCTGCCTTTCTTATCTACCATCCTAATACATGAGGTCCATCTTCCAGGTCACAAAACAGCTGCTGAGGCTCCAGCCTTCACATCTTTGTTCCAGTCAAGAAGAAGGGCAAAAGCAATAGGCAAAGGGGCTTCTTCCCCTCTTTTAGGAATTCCCAGAGGCTCCTTTCACTGACTTCCACCTTTATCTCTTTCACCACCCCTACATTTCAGAGAGAACGTTGTTACTAAAGCAGAATGGGGAATGGGTATTGGGAGGCAACTAGGAAGCCTTGCCCAGAGAAAGTTGTGAACTAGAGTCACAAATCAGCAACAACACCAAGACCTTCAGTTGGAACCAACCTCCCCAGTTCTCCCCTGGCCACTGCCCCACCAGCAGCTCCACTGAACTCAGCCAGAGGGGTGGGGTGTATTCAGTCCCCACACCCAGGCCAGGCTAGAGCTCTCGTGCGCCAAAGGGCGTGCAGCTTCCTTGGGACTGGATGGTTCAGGGTTGGGAGCCTGGCTATCGTCAGACAGACCAGGACGAGTCCGGGACCCCGTTCTCTGGCTGTGTGACAAAGTCCTTAACCTCTCTGAGCTGTCAGTTCCTCCCTTAGCTCTTGCTGACTGAGGGGATCCCGGGAAATAAGGGAAAAAGGCCGTGCAAACACCCCCCCACTGCCGTGGCTGGGGCATAGTGGGGTGCACAGGAAGTGACAGCAGCGTCGACCCCCTGTCCTTGGCCGAGCACAAGGCGCAGACACTGAGACACAGGCTGGTGCGCCAGCGTCCTGGCCAGTTCACTTCCTCCCTGAACCGCGTGGGTTGGATGTCTGCCCCACTGGCTGAGCCCATCTGTCATTTTTACTACAAATTGCCACTCAATTGGCTTAACCCGAAGCCTGTTACCCCAAATAACCTGAGTGATTGCTTGCGAACCCAGGCTCAATGCCCCTTCCCCACTTCTCACCCATGGCTCCAAGGAGCTCCCATGGGTGGCCCGAGTCAGTCCCTCCCAGGGCCGGGGGACCAGCCCCCTTTAAAGATTCCGTCTGTTCCCCCGAGGATTTCAGAGGCTGGGTTTCCTCTTTGTGCCAGCTTGAGACAGGGCCTGGGTTCGAGTGCCTGCTCCTGGCCTGGCCTTGGGGCTCCTTGGGGGCTCTCCCAAGTCCGAATCTGAGGCTGGGAGAGATGTGAGGGTAGTGGGTGATGGGGTTCCGGCCTCCCCACCCTCCACAGACGGGCTAGAGTTAGCAGGTTTCATGGGGGTTCCCAGGAACTGGGGCCGGCCAGGACAGTGAGTCCCACGTGGGATGAAGACCGCAGCCCTGCAGGGCCGTCCTTCCTGGCCCAGGGACCTTGGGCGGTCCTTGAGTCCAGGCTCCAGCGCAAAGGACTCGGGGTGAGAGAATGAGGTCCCTGCCGCCCCCAGGTCATTTGTTCTCCCATAAAGACCCTGGTCCCTCCCGTCCTTCCCACATGGGAGGGCAGTGCACGGGCTTGGATCAGATATACGCGGGGCCTGTTTCCCTGCTCAGGAACGGTGTCTCCCTGGGAGGGGCCCTGAACTACCCCTCCCCGCGGTTTCTGCATCCGCAGATCTCCCCCGGGCACTGGACCCTGGGGGGTCAGCCCAGGACTCGAGGGCCCCTTGGTCCTGCCAAGGAGTCGGATGAGCCCAAAGGCTGCAGCCCAGCTCCTGGCATTGTGCCTTCCTGGGCGTCCACGGTACACAGGAACCCCAGTCCCCACTGTAGGGGGTCTCAGTCTAGCAGGAGAGACGGCAGATGGAGGGAACACAGATGGGGCCACGGGGCTGTAAGTGTGGCCGCCGGTGTAGACAGACGCTGGGCAAAGGGGCGGGGCAGCTCCCGAGGAGGTGGAGCCGGCACCCAGGGTGAGAGGGAGTTACCCAGATTTGGGGGCGGGGAGCTGGTAGAATGTTCCAGACGGAGGAGGTGGTGGAGTCAAGGTCAGGGGGTGAATGAGGGCAGGCTGGGTTGTGCTTGGGTGCAGCGGGAATGGCTGGGTGTTGTGGCCAGGCCTGGAGGAATGCGTGGTCTTGACCCCTGGCCAGGAGTCTGGGCTTCGTTCCAAGAGTCCCGGTCAGGGGAGGGGGCAGTCCTTGGTTTGAATCCCTCTGGCCTTGAGGGGCCACGATGCATGTCAGCAGGGCCATTGGATGCAGAAAACCACGGGATGAAGAAATCCCAGGAGGTGGAATATTTCCAGTTAGACGGGGTGTCAGAGGGCAGAGCTGAGCAGCCCAGGAGGTGTCCGGGACTCCCCAAGTCAAGCAGGGGCTCCCTGCGGCAGAGGGGGGACAGGTGTGCTCAGGTGTGAAGTCTGTGGGCCCAGTGCTTTGACTGAGTGTTCAGCTCAGCTTGGGGCTCCCTCTGAAAGCCCGCCTGCCCCCTCTCCAGAGCAGCACGTGCCCTGAGGGGCCGTGTCCCCTCCACGCACTGGGTGGGCGCCCTGCCCTTCCAGCGGCTCACCGCCAGTGCCATATGCACCACCGTCGCCTCTGACACTCTCACAGCCCGCCCCGTGGGTGCCAGCCCCGGGGGTCCCTCGTGGTGTCATCTCCGGAATGAGGGTGGGATGGGGGGGGCTGGAGTGAGGGAGCCAAGGACCGAGGAGGCCCAGAGAGGCCAGGGGTTGGGCCAGGACCAGGGGTCCCCCCAGATTGCACACCATATGGCCCCCACGGGGCACACATGACTGGAAGCAAAGGCTGAGGACCTGGGCCTGACACGGCATTGCTAGCGGGGTCAAGGGACAAGCCACAGGCCGCACAGGGTGACTAAGCTGGGTCCACGGCCAGCACAGCCTCTGGAAAAGGGGTGCTCACACTCAGAGCCCCTCTGAGCTCCCTGTTTCCTCCTGCGCAGCCCGCAGGGTGGGGGGCTTGGAGTGATGAGTCGGGAGGGGCTGGGGGGCTGGAGGGGAAGCCACAGGGTGGTGGACGCGGGTCTGCTGAGGTTGAGCTGGGGGCCTGGTGTGGCCTGGGGCCCCACCGCTGCTGCGTGAGTGTCCTGGGGCTGCTGGCACGGCCAAATTTCATCTCTCACGGCTCTGGGACCAAAAGTTGGAAGTCAGGGTGTTGGCCGGGCCCTGAGCCCTCACAAGGCTCCTGGGGAGAGTCCTCCCGGCTCCCGCCAGCTCTTCGTGCTCCCCGGGACCTGTCCCACAGCTGTCTTCTCCCTGGTCGACACGTCATCCTCTCTGTGTGCCCAGATTTCCCCTTCTCATCATCACCCCGGCTTGTGGGCTTACCTGATCCCCTCCGCAAAGGCGCTTTCTCAACGTCAGGTTGCATTCTCAAGTCCTGGGCGTAGGACTCTCCAACCTGTGAATGTGGAGGCTCGACTCACCCTTCCACAGCTGCCGTTGTTCCTGGCATGCGTCCCGGTCACGTGCCTGCCACACGGCAGTTGTTGTCCCCATTGCAGAAGCAGGAGCATTGAGACTCTGAAATACCGCACATCACGAGAGGCAACCCCACCTCGTGACTCCTGGGTCGCAGCACCTGCCTGCAGGCCCGGCACCTCCACGCCCGGGGGGGCACAGACTGTTCTGTTTGGAGGAAAGGAATTTCTGTCTTGGTGTAACATGAGCTGCTCAGGAGACCCCAGGTTTGGAAGAGCCTCTCTGTAACAGAGGGGAACAGTTTTCTCTTTGTAGTGAGAGGCCCCCTGCTGCTCACCAGGAAGGTGGGGCCGTGTGCCAGATGGCCAAGTGGTGAGGACCCTGGGCCCCTCTCTGGGCAGCAGGCTTTGGTCTGCAGAGCTAGCAAAAGCCCTAACGGTGTCTCCTGCCAGTGTGTTAGTCGCTCAGTCATGCCTGAGTCTCTGCGACCCCCTAGACTGTAGCCCACTAGGCTTCCCTGTCCATGGGATTCTCCAGGCAAGAATACTGGAGTGGGTTGCCATGCCCTCCTCCAGGGGGTCTTCCTGACTCAGGGATCGAACCTGGGTCTCCTGCATTGCAGGCAGATTCTTTACCATCTGAGCCACCAGGGAAGCCCAGTGATGTCTCCTGGCTGCCTTGTTAACGGCCCTGGGGTAGTCTTTAGCCCAGGGTCAGATGTCACCCTTGCCTTGTTTCTGGCAGGCTGCAGGCCTGAGTAGCCCTGGGGTGTCTGGGGAGCCCAGTCTAGGTTTGCCAGAGTGCGGTTGACTCGTCCACACCAGTCTGGAGCAAGTGCTAAGTTCTGGGCCTGGCTCCACCCACAACATGCTGTGTGGTCCCAGGATACCCGCTCGCCCTCTTTGGGCCTGCGTTTTCTCCTTTGTTAAACAAGGGCATTCCAAGGTCTCTCTCCAGATATGCCAAAAAGAATTGTAGAAGCTTCCTACAAACTCTTCACTTCCATTTTATTAAAATATCACAGGCAACACTGCCCAGCAGAAAATATAAGAGGCCACACACGCAAGTTAAAGTTTCTGGTAGCGGCATTAAAGAAGTAAATGAACATAAAAAGAAACAGGTGCAGATAATTAAACAATCATTTCCTCTACTGTGTTCAAGATCATTATCATTTCAACGTGTAATCAACATCAAGACTGGGGACAGTTTATGTTCTTGGTGCCATCTTTGAATCTGACACACATTTTACACTTGTGCACGTCTCAGTTTAGAGGCTGAAATTTCACTGGAAATCCTTGGCCAGCAGCCCCTCCCTGGCTTTCAGAACAGCACCTCCCGGAAGCGTGGCTTGGTGCTTCCAGTCCAGTGGTGACGCTCCCTGCGGAAGCAGCTGGCTACCTGTGCCCTCACCTGGGACAGCATCGTCCAAACCGCATTCCTGGGGCATCTTGTTCCTGGTTGTGTGAACGGGTGATTCTCAAGTCACTGCTGGAATCAGATTTTCCTGGGAGCATGTGTGCTAAGTCGATTCAGTCACGTCCGAGTCTTTGAGACCCTATGGGCTGTAGCCCGCCAGGCTCCTCTGTCCACAGGATTCTCCAGGTGAGAATACTGGAGTGGGTTGCCATGCCCTCCTCTAGGGTACCTTCCCCACCCAGGGTCTGAACCCTCATCTCTTACATCATCTCTGGCATTGGCAGGTGGGTTCTTTACCACTAGCTCCACCTGGAAGCCTCTTTCTTGGGAGACATCTGGTCAGATGAGACTTCAGCTTTTGCTTTGATTGCAGGACTTCTCAGAGCCTTTGATGTGGCCATGAGAATTAAAAGTAGGTGAGGTAGGGAGTCCCTGTTGGGCCAGCACACTGAGAACCCTGGGCCTGATACTCCGAGGCAAGAACTGAGTCTATTTCTCCCCGTGTCTCCAGGCCGCTTTGGCACAGAGTGGCCCCTAGGTGTGTCCTGCCCACAGCAGGCACCTGGCAGAGACCAGTCATTATAAACAAAACTTGGCTAAAGGAGTTCCCCGATGGTCCAGTGGTGAAGAATTCACTTGCCAACTCAGGAGGACACCAGCTGGATCCCTGGCCCGGCGAGATCCCACATGCCGCCGGGTTACTAAGCCCGCGTGCCACAGCTACTGAGCCTGTGCTCCACAGCCCGTGCTCTGCAGCAAGACAAGCCCACACACCACAAATGGAGAGTAGCCCCCACAGCAGCGAAGACCCAGCACAGCCAAAAACAAACGGGCTAAAGAGAAGAGCTGAAACAAAGATATGTTAAAGCTCATAGGAAGGGTCAGATCCTCCGCTTAGAGGATCAGGGAAGACTGCCTGGAGGAGGTGACATCGGAACTGAGCCTAAAGGGTAAACCTACGAAGAATAGGGTAAGGGGTGGGGAAGATATTTCTGACACATGAAGACCCAGAGGAGCTCTGTGCATTGTCTGGTGCTCAGAACGGTGGATGGGGGTGTCGGTGCAGGAGTGTGAGAGGCTGCCTGGGGTGCGGGGTGCTGCAGTGCCCCCTCACTCTGTGTGGGTCAGTGCTCCCTTGGCAGGGCGAGTGGGGAGTGGTCCTGCACTGGAATCCCTGGGAGTCTGCTAAACCCGGACTCCCAGCCTGAGAACCTGCAGCTGACAAGTTCCCAGGGGACTCTGGGGCCCCGTGTCTGTTTTTCTCCCCCACAGGCACAGAGACGATTGCATCTCTCAGCCTTGCAGCGGGGGCAGCAGGTGACTGGTCCTGACGAGCACGAAGTGGGAAGAAAGGAGTGGTGGAAAATTCTGGATGATGCTCCATCCTCTCTCCCCTGGCTCTGGAGGCTGAGGAGACTGCATGTACTGGATGAACAGTTACAGTAAGGCAGAGCCTCCATCAGCCCGGGTCACAGGGTGGGGCCTCCGTCAGCCTGCGTCCCTGGGCGACCACACGCAGCAGCGTCCCCACACGGGCCGTGCAGCGTGAGCAATGCATATTCCCTAGTTGTGCTAACCTGCCTGAGGTTCTGCTCGTTATCGCTGTGTAACTTAGCCTGTTATGATGAATGCACATCCATCCGTTTCCAGTCGCTCCAGGGGGAACATTTCAGAATGTCTGTGGGCACTGATTCGGAGCAGTTGAGACGGTTCACACCCCCTCCCTCCTTTCTCGTCCCTCCCTACAGAGTGGCAGCTGGCCTGTTGCGGCACCCTCATGAGAATTACAAGAAGGCTTGCCGTCCGGGCTGCTCGGCTTGGTGAGAGTGAACAGAGAGCAAGCTGGATTTCAGCCTTGACCCTCCCCCTTGGCCAAGCACTTGAGCAGTGGGCAACCCGCGCAACCGTACAGGGCGGCTCGACCTTCACCTGTGGGGAGCAGAGGACACCGGGATAGACGAGACTTTCAGGAGGGGAGGGGGAGAGACTGTCCAGTTCTGGACCTGGGAAATCTCCAGCAGGTAGATAGAAAAGGTGAGGTGGGGGCTGGGGAGAAGAAAAACCTGATAAAACTTTCCGAATGCTTTTCTCCTGCTGAACAGGATTTCGCTGTTGGTGAGGGGTATGTTCCTTAAGATTCCCAAAGGAGGGCGGGGTTCTGTGGGATTGGGGTCTCCACCACAGAAGGACGTTCCTCACCAATATCCCTTCCCACCTGCTGTGCTCATCTGTCCCTGGTATCAGAACCCTGAAAGGAGACACTGAAGTCAGGGTCCCTCCTGGACCACCAGGCAATGCAGACAGTGCTACAGAGCCAGCCAGCCGAAGGGGTCAAGGCCGAGGAAGCCCTTTCGCAGCACAGAATCACACTGACCCCTCATTCCCCACTTGGAAAAAATTCCTTCTTCTTGATCTGTCAAGATTTATTGGGGAACTCTTTTAAAATAACAGCTTTATTGAGGTATAACTCACATATCATAAAATCACCCCATTTTAAAGTGTACAATTCAGTGATTGCTAATGTATTTAGATTTAGGTAGCTCAGTTGGTGAAGAATCCTCTGTAATGCAGGAGACCCCAGTTTGATTCCTGGGTCGGGAAGATCTGCTGGAGAAGAGATAGGCTACCCACTCCAGTATTCTTGGGCTTCCCTTGTGGGTCAGCTGGTAAAGAATTGGCCTGCAACGTGGGAGACCTGGGTTTGATCCTGGTTGGCAAGATCCCCCGGAGAAGGGAAAGGCTACCCACTCCAGTATTCTGGCCTGGAGAATTCCATGGACTGTATAGTCCACGGGGTCACAAAGAGTTGGACACAACTGAGTGACTTTCACTTTCTTTCATCTCTAATTTCAGAACACTTCTATTCCCCCTAAAAGAGACCCAGGTTAAAAAGGCTGAGTGCTGAAGAATTTATGCATGTGAACTGTGGTTCTGGGGAAGACTCTCGAGAGTCCCTTGGACACCCAGAAGATCCAGCCAGTCCATCCTAAAGGAAATCAACCTTGAATATTCACTGGAAGGACTGATGCTGAAGCTCCAAAGTTTGGCCTCCTGATGGGAAGAGTTGACTCATTGGAGAAGACTCTGATGCTGGGAAAGACTGAGGGCAGGAGGAGAAGGGGGCGACAGAGGATGAGATGGTTGGATGGCATCACTGGCTCCATAGACATGCATTTGAGCAAAATCTGAGTGATAGTGAAGGACAGGGAAGCCTGGAGTGCTGCGTCCATGGAATCGCAAAGAAGGTCGACACGACTTAGTGACTGAACAACAAAAGAAACCCAGCCCTCCGTTCCCCTTGCCCCAGTCCCCAAAGCCACGAATTTTTTCTGTCTCTACATCCTTGCTGATCCTGCACATTTCGTAGACATGAATCATACAACGTGCAGCCGTTTCTATCTGGTTGCTGTAACTTAGCATAATGTTTTCAAAATTCATTCGTATTGGAATCAGAATCAGAACAGGAATCAGAACTTCATTCCTTTTTTATGACCAAATAACATTCTGTTGCCTGGATATACCATTTTGTTTGTTCAGCAATCAATGTATGCACATTTGGGTGCTCTCTACTTTTTAGCTATTAGGAACACTGCTGCTGTGAACATTTGTACAAAGCTTTTGTGTGGGTGTATGCTTTCAGCTCTCCTGGGCACACGCCTAAGAGGTGGAAGGCTGCTCCAATGGCAAGGCTAACGTGTTTGAGGAACGGCTAGACTCTTCCAGAATGACTGTGCCATCTTACTTTCAGCAGCGCACGAGGGTTCCAATTTCTCTACAGCTTCACCAACACTTAACATTTTGTCTTTTTGATTCTATTAACAGTCGCCCTAGTGGGTGGGGAGTGATGCCTCATTGCGGTTCTGACTGGCATTTTCCTGACGACTAATGACGTGGAACCTCTTCGCATGCATCTGTTGGTTGTGCGTGTCTTCTTTGGAGAAAGGTCTGTTTCCACCGTTTGGCCATTTTTAGTTTGGATTACCTGTCTTTTTTATTCTTGAGTTGCAAGAGATGTTTATGAATTCTGGATACATGTCTCTTGGCATATAAATGTTCTGTAAATATTTTCTGCCGTTCTTTGCATTATCTTTTTACTTTCTTGGTAGAGTCCTTTGTAGCAAAAATCTTTAAACTCTGATGCAGCTATTGAGGAGATTCTTAACTCTAAGATAATTAAAAACTGGCAGCTGCCATGTGTCATGAAAGTGAAAGTCGTTCAGTTGTGTCTGACTCTTTGCGACCCCATGGACTATATAGTCCATGGGATTCTTTAGGCCAGAATACTGGAGTGGGTAGCCTTTCTCTTCTCCAGGGGATCTTCCCAACACAGGGATCGAACTGGGGTCTCCTGCATTGCAGGTGGATTCTTTACCAGCTGTGCCACAGGGGAAGCCCGCCATGTGCCATAGTAGGGTATTTATTGACTCACTTAAACCTCACGCCAACCAGTGAGGCTGGGACTGCTGTTGTCCTCCGGGTATAGTTGGGGAAACAGTGGCACAGACAGATCAAGAAAGAGGTTCACAGTCATGAGGCTGCCACATGACAGAGGCAGAACTTTAATAAGCCAGCTGTTTCCAGAGCCCAGGTTTTTAAATGCTGCTTAGTAGAGAGGCTCTGCTCTGTAACCTGGACCATGAACAGGGAGACATCATCATCACCCTCACTATTTTTATCGTTCTCACCATTATCAACTCCATCCTCATCACCCCATCCCCATGCCCAGCATCATCTTACCCTGATATTCTCACCCTCACCACCATCTTACCATGATGACCTCACCCTCACCACCACCATCACCACCATCAGTTCAGTCTCAGTTCAGTCACTCAGTCATGTCCGACTCTTTGTGACCCCAGGGACTGCAGCATGCCAGGCCTCCTTGTCCATCACCAACTCCTGGAGTTTACTCAAACTCATGTCCATTGAGTCAGAGATGCCATCCAACCATCTCATCTTCTGTCATCCCCTTCTCCTCCTGCCTTCTATCTTCCCCAGCATCAGGGTCTTTTCAAATAAGTCAGTTCTTCACATCAGGTGGCCAAAGTATTGGAGTTTCAGCTTCAACATCAGTCCTTCCAATGACTATTCAGGACTGATCTCCTTTAGGCTGGACTGGTTGGATCTCCTTGCAGTCCAAGGGACTCTCGAGAGTCTTCTCCAGCACCACAGTTCAGAAGCATCAGTTCTTCGGCGCTCCACCGTCACCACTGCCACCTCCGTAATCACCGCCATCACCACCGCCATCACTGTCAAGGCCCCAGATAGTCTGCCGAGCTCCCCACCTGGGACCAGGCCTGGAGCGCCACGCTTCACATCTCCCAGCTACTGCATCACCCCACCTGCCCTGCAAGGACACCGAGGCTGGGAGAGTCATGGGCACCTACGTTTCCCAGCGCCTCATGGAGCCTTGACTCAGGCCTTCTGGTCTCTGCATTTAGTCTTGGTCAAGTTCCCTTACTCATTTCCCAGAGATGAGACGGAGGACAGGTGTCAGAGTTGAAGGGAGGGGAGGGGCCACTGGGGTCGAGTCCTGGCCAGAACAGAGGGCTGGCCGAGTGGTCTGAAGACTGCGGCTTCCAGGAGGAGACGCTCCAGAGAACCCTGAGACAGGGAGGCTGGAGGCCTGGCTCCCAGGCACGAAGCCATCCTGGACGAGGGGGAGGGTGGGGGGAACCGTGCCGACCCCATCAGTTAGTGCAATTAGCCATCAGGATGGAGGCCCCGCGCTAATTGCCCAGTGGCAGCTGAGGTGCTCAGTAATGGATTAGCGGAGCGTCGCAGCCACTGCAGAGGTGGCCTCTACTCCCAGGGCAGCCCAGCCCTGCCAGGCTGTGCACTGCCCCTCCCCCCCCGTGCCTCCAGCCACTTCCCAGGACTGAGAACACATGGCTGAGGGCCTACCTGGCTGCAACCTGTCGGGGGAGGGAAGCGGATCGCCAGACCAGAGGCCTAGGTCCCTGAATCAGGCCCTGGGAATCCATTCCCCTGGGACAAAAGCCCTCTTCGCGCAAGTGGGCTGAGCTCTGGGGGCTAAAGACCCCCTCCCCAGGAAGCACTCGGTCAGGAGGGACCTCTGTGAAGACCTCAGTCTCTTCTTCGATAGGATGGGGAGGAGGGAAGCTCACCTGCCCACCTTGCCTCTCTGCCAGGATGAGAGGGGTTCTTGTCCCTAGGGTCCCAGAGCAGGACATGCTGCCTGGGGCAGCTCAAGCCCGTGGTCAGTGGGACCTACCTGGCAGCTCCCAGCTGCCTGGAGAGGTTCCTGTGTCTTCCCCAGCTGGCACGTACCTGGCTGTGTCCCGGGGGAAGATGTGTGTGGTGGGCGCAGGGCTTTCCCCTGAGGGCTATGGGAAGCCCCAGAAAGGTCTGTGCTGCACGACAGCAGCCCAGAAAGAGGATGCTTCAGGGGTTGGAGGGAGCCAGGCGAAGCCTCAGTAGGGGGTGGGGGGTCCTAAGCCTGGCCTGCGGTGGGATGGGGGGTGGGGAGGAGGCACAGGTGTGCTAGACCTTGGCTGGGACTGCGGCCAGTGCTTGGGACTGGCCTGAGGGAAGGGAGCCTCCTCACTGACCCTCGAGTTTCAACCAGAGCACCCCTCTAACTCCATGGAAGCCTTCCAGGTCTGCTACTGCTTGTCTCTGGGGCCTCATCAACTCCCCTGCCCTGTCCCCAGCCCAGTTTTCCCAGTGGCCTGTATCGCTGACCTCTCCCTCTTTCTAGGGCTCCAGGCATCAGCTCCCCTTCCCTTCCCAGCCCCCCACCCCCACCCCCAGCTGGGTGGGACTCCTCCAGGCTCCCTGAACAGTGTGGGCTCCTGGGCCCTGGGCTGTGAGCTGGGCTCCATCCGGCTCTGGCTTCCTCATGCAGCAGCTCTGGGGCAACCAACTGAGGAATTAAAAAAATAATAATAATGAAGACTTTACTTTCAGAGCGATGTTTAAGTGGACAGGGGCTTCCTGGTGGCTTGGATGGTAAAACATCCGCCTGCTATGCAGAAGACCCAGGTGCAACCCCTGGGCTGGAAAGATCTCCTGGAGAAGGGAATGACAGTGCACTCCAGTATTCCTGCCTAGAGAATCCCATGGACGGAGGAGCCTGGCGGGCTACAGTCCTTGGGATCGTCAAGAGTCAGACGCGACAGAGCCGCTAACACCACACTGCCGCTAGGTCTACAGAACAATTGAACAGGAAGTCGGGAGCTCCCTCCTGCTTCCCACAGATTCCTCTGTTGATAACCTCTGCTCCTCTCCTCTGCCTAACCTCTGCCTATCCCACCCTAACGCTGGTGGGATACACTGTTACCACCGATGAGCCAATACTGAGGCCACGAGGGCTGAGCGTGCTGTGCCCACTATGGGTTTGGACAGTGTACCGCTGACGTGCATCCACCATCACAGTGTCACACGGGGCTGGTTCACTTCCCTAATACGCCTCTGCACCCCGTCTGTTCACCCCTGCTCCCAGCCACAGGGCAGCCGCCCATCTCTGTACGGTCGCTACAATTTTTCCCTTTTCCAGAATGTCACACAGTTGGAATCGTACACTCTGTAGCCATTTGAGATGGGCTTCTTCCATTTAGTGACATGCCTTTAAGGTTCCCTTTTGTCTTTTCTTGGCCCCATAGCTCATTTCTTTTCAGTCCTGAAACATATTACATTGTCTGGAGGTACCTCAGTTTATTTATCCATTCACCTCCTAAAGAGCATCTTGGTTGCTTCCAATTTGTGGTGACTATGAATAAAGCTGCAATGAACACCTGTGAGCAGGTTTTATGTGCATATAATATTTCAGTTCATGTGGGTAAGTACCCAGGCGTGCCGCTGCTGGGCCATCTGGTGAGAGGACGCTTGGTTGCTAAGAAACCCCCCACTGTTCTTCCCGGGGGGGAGGCGCCACGCTGCATTCTCACAGCAGTGAGAGTTCCTCTTGCTCCCTGTCTTTGCCAGCATTTGGTGCTGTCAGTGTTTGGAATCTTAGCCATTCTGGTGGGTGTGTAGCTCGTGTTTCATCGCTGGTTTAACTTACCGGACCCTGATGATGTTTGAATTTGAAACTGGCCCAGATGACGAGAGCCGGATAAGTCGTGCGGAGTCAACCCTGGCACCCTCCTGCCCTCCTCCTCCGCTGCCCCGTCCCCAGGTCCTGCCAGTTCCAGCCTTCTCCCTCTTCCCAGCCACACTGTCATCTCCCTGCCTGCCCCTTCTTCTCTCCACCCTGACCCCCACCTGTCCTCAGTCCTCCATGTGGCACCCAGAGAGACCTGCAAACCGAAACCCTCTGGGCAGACACGCTCCACAGCCTCCCGCCACCCTCTGTTGTTACATCGCGGAAAGCCCCCTGCACCTACCTGACTGCCTCACCTCCCTCTCCAGTTGGGAGGGCAAGGGCAGCCAAAAGCTAGGTTCCCCAGAACGAGCTGAATGTAAAGGGTTGATTTAGGGGTGCAGGACACACCAGCATCGGGAGTGGGGAGGTGAGGCAGAAGGGGTGGCAAGCCAGTTACCCATAGGGCAAGGAGCCCTCCTGCCATCTTGGAGCTGCCACTCCAAGGGTCCAGGGAGCCCGGGTCTGACCCCAGCCTTCCAGCCCTTGGCTAAGAGCTGCTGGAGTGGGGGTTGATTCCTGCACCAACTCCCATACCCCAGGCAAAGAGTTGCCATCCTCTCTGGGGCTGCCCTGTCCTTCTGCAGAGGGCTCAAGCCTCCCCCAACCCTAGGGGGTCAGAGGGGGCCCAGGCCTTCTCAGAGCCGGCTGGGCTATTTTTAAATTTTTATTGGAGTATAGATGATTTACAGCGTTGCGTTAGTTTCAGGCATACAGCAAAGTGATTCAGCTACACGTGTGTACTCAGTCATGTCCAACTCTTTGCAATCCCCTTGGACTGTAGCTGACCAGGCTCCTTTGTCCATGGGGCTTTCCAGGCAAGATTACTGGAGCAGGTTGCCATTTCCTCCTCCAGGGGATCTTCCCAACCCAGGGATTGAACTTGCAGCTCCTGCAGCTCCTGCCTGGGGCAGGCGGATTCTTTACCACCGCGCCACCTGGGAAGCACGAGAAAACTCAGGCCCAGAGAGGCAAGGTCTTCGGCGGGAAACTTTCACCCGCTTTTCAGCAGGGCCGAGCCAGCTTTGAACCCGAGTCTGCCTGCTGCAAAGCCCTTGTTTTTTCCTGCATCATACCGACTTCTGTGTTACCTCAGGTAATCAAATAAAACATCGCAAGGAGAGATGAAATGTGAAAAGGGCTCGAATTTCTAAATCCAGGGAACAATCATCACTTGGGCAATGGTATTTGCAGCCTTTATGGTTTCCTCCGAAGTGTTTTTTTTGGTAAGCTGATGAGAAAGACTCATTTTATGTCTAGAAGGATGGGAGTCTGGAAACAATAAAATCAGCATTCTCATAATTAGCCCTTAAATTGTTCCTTGGTATAAAAGTTTCCCTGCTCCCAGCTCCATCTTGCTTCTTGCACATTCTCGCTACACAAATCCGAACAATTTTTGACAAGATTTTTGAGTTTTGTCAGATGTGAATTGTTAAGATTTAATTGAAAAAATGAACAGAACGCAGCCAGTATTTCAAAGGGAGTGACCCAGAACCAATTAGAATTTAGTAACAATTGACCATTCAGCACTGAAATCCATGTTGGGAGCATCAGATTAAAGCCACTTTAATTCCCCCGCCGGCACCCCCCTCCTTCTGAACTCAAAATATCATTAGTGGGAGATTTCCCGGCAATTTTTTTCCAATCAGTTTTCCTGGTTTTAGAAGTTGAAGTTCAGCCGGCGGGGGCTGTGTGAGGGCGGGCGCTGGCTGGTCTTCTCCCGGGCTGAGATGATGCACAACATAGGTTACGTCTTGAAAAAACAGGTCAGGCCGAGTAACATTCCTCGTCAAATCGCTGCTGACAGCCCAAACAGGAGACGGGGAGGCCACAGAAAGGGCCTTTCATCTGAAGACAACACAGCGCATAATTGGTCATTCTTTCCTCCCCCTGCCTCTCCCTCTCAGCTGGGGGAAAGTTCCCAAACAAAGCCAGGGCTTCCTCCGGCAACTTCTTAATCCTTTCTGGCAGATGCTCTCAGGGAAGTGTCAGCTGAGGGTACGTGGCTGTGCGCGGCGGGCACCATGCCTGGCGCGTAGTAGGTGCTTAGGAGGGGAGCCGGGGAGGGCAGCCAGCCAGGGAAACCAACGAATGACCTCGGGGACCGGGAGGTCCCAACCAAGTCATCAACTCCATCCCCTGCATTAGGTTCGTGAGGGCTGGTCTGATCCGTTCCAGCCCTTCTCTGCAGACAGGGAGCTCCGTGGGACCCCAGAAGCTTCCAGTCCACCGTCATCTACCCCACTCCCTCTTGCGCTCCTTTGTGGCTTGCTTCCCTAGTGGCTCAGACAGTAAAGAATCTGCCCACAAAGCGGGAGACCCAGGTTCAATCCCTGGGTTGGGAAGATCCCCTGGAGAAGGAAATGGCAACCCACTCCAGTATTCTGCCTGGGAAATCCCATGGACAGAGGAGCCTGGCAGGCTGCAGTCCATGGGGTCGCAAAGAGTCAGACACGACTGAGCAACTTCACTTTCTTTCTTTCCTTTCTTTCTTTCTTCCCATCTGGATGCCGGATGCTGCAAGGTTTGCCTCATCCTTGTAGGCAAACCTACAAGGAAATTGCAACTTGGCAAGGTCAGGTGGTGGCCCGCTGAGGTTCTCCGCTGGGCCCTGGGGATCTGTGTGACCCCGTGAGCACGTCTGTGGCACGTGGGCTCCACTTGGTGCCACCAGGGCCTCCGTTCATTCTCCAAGGCTGGGTCCTGGAGCTTCTAGAAGCAGGGCCCTTCCCCCCCTGGCCCTTGTCTGTCTCATCCCTGTTGGAAGGGTCCAGAATCAGGGCACATTCCATATCTTCTGACATTTGGGTGATAAGCCATTGACGCTGACATCAAGGGTTTCTTTCCATTATTACTTTTCGGAAAATTGAATTTATTAATTAATTGTCGGCCGTCCTGAGTCTTTGTTGCTGCTCAGGCTTTCTCGGGTTGGAGTGAGCCGGGGCCACTCTCTAGTCGTGGCTCCCGGGCTCCTGAGCGTGGCCTCAGTAGCTGTGGCTCCCGGGCTCCAGAGCTCGGGCTCAGCAGCTGTGGCTCCTGGGCTCCAGAGCTCGGGCTCAGCAGCTGTGGCTCCTGGGCTCCAGAGCTCAGGCTCGGCAGCTGAGGCTCCTGGGCTCCCGAGCATGGGCTCAGTAGTCGTGTCTCCCGGGCTCCAAAGCTCGGGCTCAGCAGCTGTGGCTCCCAGGCTGAGTTGCTCTGGGGCTCGTGGGATCTTCCAGGAACAGGGCCCGAACTGGTGTCCTCTGCATTGGCAGGTAGGTTCTTAACACTGGGCCCCCAGGGAAGCCCCGTTATGACTTTTAAGGTGAATTTGAGGAACTCTCCTAGAACTGGGGACAACCCACCACCTTCAGGTCACTTCCACCCCAAACTCCCTTTCGATATATTTCTGTTCATTTCCAGAAGTCAAGTGAGACCCCAAAGCTTCGATGTGAAGTTCCAAGAATATAAACACACAAAAAGCAAGCAAAGCAGCCCACAGGGTTCACCCAATTAATGTGGAGTTTGGGGTGTCCCAGAGTCTTCAGTCTCAGACCTTTGGTGTCTTGGTTTGGGTTCTCAGAGGCGGACACTGGGTCAGAGACCGATGGACAAGTGCCTGCTGGAATGGGGTCCCGGGAAGCGTGGGGCGTTGGGGTGGGGAGGACACCGCAACTGCTGTGCTGTCAGGCCTCCAAGCGGTCAAGCGGGGCGAGTCCCCTCGGACCTGCCAACTCCTGCCAGTCTGGCAGGGCTGCTCCCAGGAGGAGGCAGGGCGGTGGGGGACGTGATGGATTCCCTGGCGCTTCTGGCCGCACAGAGGCAGAGAAACTCGGGCAGCAAGAGAGAGCCCCAGGCAAAGGGACCTAGCTGCTGGCAGTTGGCGGCCAGGGCACTGAGGCAGCTGCGACGGTGGGAACTCGGGGTCTGCTGAGCGGGCGACGCAGACTCAGTCCACCTTCTGGTTAAGAGTTGGCAGAGGGGGGGTCTGTCACCCCCCGCTGGGTGGCCTCGGGCAAATTGCTGTCCCTCTCTGAGCCTCAGTTTCCTCTCCTGTGTAGTGGGAAGGATGGTACTCACTCTTAGGTCTGTCTGTAGGGCTAAATCCAGCCCCTGTGGATAAAGCACCAGCTCCCGGAAGGGGCATTCCCAAGAGTGCCTGCAGCGTGCATGCTCTGTAGCTGGGTCAGAGTCAGGGTTGGGTCAGGCACGCGGCCCCACAGAAAGGCCGCTTGCAGGCTCTTCTTGGTAGCTGAGTTGCTCAGAGGTTGAGGGTGATTAGGTTGTGCTCAGTCCTCACCCTGCTCCCAGGGTGCGGAGCGAGGCCACATTAGCAACTGGGCCTCGCCACCTCGGGGACTTCAGGGCCTGGGAGCACTGTGGCTGGGAAGAGGGGATATGCACTCCCTGAGGGCCGTGCTGAGGACTGCAAGGGGAGATACAGGCCTCAGGCGCTGACAGTGGAAGCAGGGTGCTCTGTGGCGTAGTGAGCTCCCCATCCCTGGAGGTGTGTAAGAGGCTGGCATCAGTGTTAAATTTTCTCGGTCGTGTGGGGCACTCCAAGTCCTGGATGGTGGTGGTGTAGATGGGGCTGGCTGGATAGCATGCCTTTTAAGATCTTTTCCACCCCAGAGAGTCTAGAATTCCATTTGTCTGTTCGGGGCCAAGCAGTGCAAACGTGCTCCTCATTTGATGCATTGCATCCGTGACTCCTTGAGGCTCCCCAGATAGAGTTCAGCAGCTCAGGCCTGGTCTGAATTAGTGGGACATTTAGGGGGAGATTCTGGCTTCAGCCTGAATGATCCGCTGAATGGTGACCTGAGCCTTGATGGGAGCAGAGGAGCCTCTCGCCAGTGGACTCCCCAGGGCTCAGGCTGGTATGAAGGCAGAGGGGATCCTGCTGGGACTGGGGTGGGGAGTCCGGGTGTAGGGGGGGAATGTCCTGCGAGAGTCTAACCAAGCGGCAGCTCACGGCTCTGGGGGCACCATGGGCACAGATCCCACAGGGTGAGCCCGGGGGAGGAGACGCCACGAGAAAACCCAGCCACAAGCCGTCTGAGCGCCCGTGCCGGACTTCGGCCTGTCTGAACTCCAGGGCTGGGAGTGCAGGTGCTCCTTCCATCCCTGGGGCCCGTTCTCGAACTTCCCTGAGCCCCCCTGCCTTCCCTGTGCAGTGGTGAGGCCCCCAGGGCCCCCCTCCAGGAGGAAGAATCTGGGGGCGAGGCGCTGCAGCCGGGCCATGCCTGCCCAGGCGCTGGGGCTTGCTTCTGCCCTGCGGGCTCAGCCGGGCATCTTCAGGGCGCGCGGCGGGGGCCCCGTGCTCCAGCCGCTCCCTGTCCTCCTGCTGCTGTGCGGTGTCACTCGGACACCGTCACGTGCGCTGCACACAAACGCAAGTACAGGAGACCCAGGTGAAGCGCGGAGGTGCCAGGCCCTGGGGACGTCGAGGGGAGCACGGCCGGGGTGGCCCGGTGGCCCCCTGTGGACCCTGGAGGTTGCTGGGGGTGAAGAAATGATGGGCCCTTCACTCACTTGTTCACTCAGCAGACGCTGAGCGCTCCTCTGAGTCCGACACGGTGCCTGACAGACAGTAATGGACACAACTGATCGTGGTTAAGCGTAAAATAGTCATGAGGCTTCACAACCGGTGGGGTTCCTGGCTCTTTCCCTGGCTCCTGCGCACCTACAAGCTCTAGTCCCTGCCGACTAAGCAGCAGGTGCAAACGACACGTGTTGTTTTTCTAACTCGCTTTGGAGAAGCTAAGAGTATGCGATGCACACCTTTGTTGGTGCTGCTGTTTTTCAGTCCCTGAGTCGTGTCCAGTTCTTTGCCACCCATATAAAGAAGGCTGAGCGCTGAAGGGTTGATGCTTTTGAACTGTGGTGTTGGAGAAGACCCTTGAGAGTCCCTTGGGCTGCAAGGAGGTCCAACCAGTCCATCCTAAAGGAAATCAGTCCCAAATATTCACTGGAAGGACTGATGCTGAAGCTGAAGCTCCAATACTTGGGCCACCTGATGTGAAGAACTGACTCATTGGAAAAGACCCTGATGCTGGGAGAGATTGAGGGCAGGGGGAGAAGAGGGCGACAGAGGATGAGATGGTTGGTTGACACCAACTCAATAGACAAGCGTTTGAGCAAAGTCCAGGTGATAGCGAAGGACGGGGAAGCCTGGCATGCTGCAGTCCATGGGGTTGCAAAGAGCTGGATGTGACTGCCCATCTTCTCCTCCTCTTTATGGAGTTAGATGAAGGGGGCTGGCACACTGAGCGAGAGACAGGCAGCAGGTCCCCGCTGGGGCCGCAGAGCCGTCTGGGGCGACCCCTGAGCCCCACACCTGCAAGCCCCCGGCCAGTCAATGCACCAGAGCCACACCACAGAGTTGAATTCAGACTTCTCTTGCTTGCTGTGGGCCCTGAACAAGTTGTTAAGCCCTCTGGGCCTCAGTTTACCCATCCGTAAAGTGGAAATAAGAACTCTGCGTTATGGGATTTTGAGAGGATTAAGCAAGTTAATTGTGCTTCTGGAAGACTGCCCAACACAGTGATGTACTAAGCTGAACTGGGCCAAGGAAATCGAGGTGAGCAGAGGCAAGAGCTCGGAACCCAGGTCTCCCTGCTCCCAGACTCAAGGGCTCTGCCCTGGAAACCCACACGCTGGGGGCCAGTTTCCCAAGCCTGAGCGTCTTGGCGGATTCCACCCCCTAGCCCCCCTCCCCCCAAGGCTCCCATCTTTGGCGAGGAGGATCCGGCTTGCCTGTCTCCTTAGGGCGGCAGGGGTGGGCAGAGAAGAAAGGCTGAAACTGTATCCTCTGTCGGCCTGGGTCAGGGGAGCAGACCCCCACGCTTTCTCCACCGTCAAAACCCCCGTAGGATTTTCTTGAAGTTCAGTTTTCACATCATATGGCTGAACATTTGGAACTTTTTAAACGGAAATTGTAGAAAAAATGAAAAGTATTTTCGTCTCGGAACACAATACCTTCCTGGCAGGGAGCCACAAGAGAAAGCTTGATGGTGGAGAAAAAAATGGTCATAATTGTCAATCTGGATTAATCCGGGCGTTCTTCCGCTTAACCTCGCGGCGGGCTGAGGGGGCTAATCAGCCTGCAGAAGACACTGTCTCTTGTCACTGTCCCAAGACCCAGGTCTCACACGCCAGCTAATTTTCTGATCACATTTCTTTCATTGTAAGCTGGGTTTAATGGAGCCCCCGAGGAGACTGACGCATAAGGGAAACGGGGGTGCCCGGGCAGACTGTGCCAAGCTCGTCGCCCGTGGCTTAGCGGAGGAAAGGTCTGGACACACCCGGTGGCCCTGGAGGAGTTAAGTCAGGGCGGGCAGGCAGGGCTGTGGGTGGCAGGCTCGTGATAAGGGCGGTGCTGGCTTAGAAACCCCATTTCACAGACCCTGAAGCTGAAGAGCAGACAGGATGGACCTGAGTCTTTGGGAACAAGCAGTTCTGTCCCAGCCCCTGGCAGGAACGCACCTGTAGGACGGATGATGCCCTTCTGGAGTCAGGTGATGGGAGGAGAAAAAAGGCCACCCTCGTGCTGTCCAGGGAAGGGCGGAGGTCTGCACTGAGCTGGAGGAGGGCCGTCTTTCTCCTTGACAGCGGCATCCAGGCCAGTGTGTCTTTGCCCAGTTTTCACTCACTGGGCCCTTTCTCTACTTTCAGACTCTCATCCCCCAGCATCCTGTCAGGCCATGGTGTCCTCCAGGGGCTGGAAGTGTCAGAACCCTGGGCATCAGCTCTCCCGGGCTCTGCCTGCAGAGGAGACAGAAACAAGCGGGGTGAGGAGTCGTTGAAGGTGGCGAGGCACAGGGAGGCGGCCCCTATAGGCAGGGAAAGTGCGCTGGCCGGGGGTCACGGGACCAGCCCAGGCCACGAAACGTGAGCCGTCGTGTGTGGCTCAGGGCCTTACCTCCGATGGGGGGCTTTGACAGAGGGCACCCCTACTCCCCGCCAGCTTACCTGCCTTCTCCAGAACCTGGGAGCCGTGTGTACAGGCCTCAGTGACCTCTGGCAGAGCTGCCCCCTCGGCGGGGCTCGGAGCAGCTCGGGGAGGCCACAGGGGCCCCGGGGAGAGCAGCTGGCATCCTTGGCATCCTCTGTTCAGAAAGGGAGCCCTTTCCTGGCTGACGGCCCTGCCAGGCCTGGCCTCTCGCAGGTCGCCAGGCCAGAATCGAGCCAGGCTGGGGGCCGTATCTCATCTCAGCAGCTCTCAGCGAGTCCCCCTTGGGGGAGACGTCTCACCTATCCCCATGTTCTGGGCACTGTGGTCGTGGAAATGAAAAGGGCGTCAGCACAAGGCCACGGGGGAAGTCGTCCCCTCTCAGCCAGAGGGGAATCCCTTGCTGCCGGCTGCCGCACAAAGGTGGGAGATCAACTCCTCTTGGGACCTCCAGGAAGCCTTCCTCCTGGAGGTGTTGTCACTTCGGAGAGTCTTAAAAGATCCACTGGAACTCGCCAGTTGGATGAGGTTCTGGGAGCAGTGGGAACACAGGAACAGGAATACCAAGCTGGTGTGGTCCTTTTTGGCCCCTGGGACAGGGGACATGGTCAGGGCTGAGTCTGGGGGTCTCCCTGGGCCTTGAGTCCCTGGTTTGGGAAGACCACTTGTGTTGCAGACAAAGGGGAACCACGCAGGGGTTTGGGCGGTACAGGGAGGTGAGTCGATCCTGGTCTGGGGAGGCACGAGCCACAGGCGAGCAGTGAGGACATCCTCTGGATGCCAGGAGCCTGCGGGGGTCACTGCAGGCAGCCACATGGGCCTGGGGGAGTGGGCGGGCAAGGTTTTGGAGGACTCGATGCCTGGTAGGGGGGTGGGTAGCCAGGGCACCTCCCGTGTTTCCTGGTCTGGGTGAACAGACAGACCCAACGTGGAAGTTGCAGGAACGGGTCACAGGGACCACCAGTTTCTCTCCAGAGTCCCCGAGTGACCGCCGAGCCCCTCGCAGAGTCTTACAGGGCTTCGAATGCACACTGCTCGCGCCCATCCCCACCCTGGGGCATCACCCCGCGGCTGCTTCTGGAAGGAAATCCCTTCAGACGTTTGCAGCCACAGACCCTGTATCACAGGGTCCCCGGTGCCCCCTGCTCCCCTCCAGGCTCTCTCATCAGCGTAGCAAGGGCTCTGGTGAGGGAGGGCCGGCCCCTCACCTGGACCAGCTGTGCCCCATGCCCGGCTGTGCTGCTGAAGGGAGTGATTAATGAGCACCTCCGTCCTCAAAGCTCTGGGGTGAGTCGGCTCTGCAGGCCGGCGTGAAAGGGGCTCCTTGAAATCTCCTTTTGACCTTGGCTTCCAAGCTCGGGTTTCCAAACTGGGGCCCTCGGTGGTCTGTGTCCAACCTGGGTATCCGCTCTGATCTCTTCTCTGGTGTCAGGTGCCGGGGCTGGGGGCTGGGTGGGTGCCACACCTGCCCTCCTGGAGCCTACGCACACTTTTAAAGGCTTCTTCTTGTTCAGTCGGTAAGTCATCTCCAACTCTTTGTGACCCCATGGACTGTAACACACCAGGCTCCTCTGTCCATGGGATTTCCCAGGCAAGAATACTGGAACAGGTTGCCATTTCCTTCCCCAGGGGATCTTCCCCACCCAGGGACTGAGCCCACGCTGCCTGTGTTGGCAGGCGGGTTCTTTACCACTGGGCCATCAGGGATGGATGGGTTGTTCTGACTCAGTCGTGTCTCGCTTGTGGCCATGTGGACTGTAGTCTGCCAGTCTCCTCTGTCCATGGAATTTTCCAGGCAAGAATGCTGGAGTAAGCAGCTGTTTCTTTCTCCAGGGGATATTCCTGACACAGGGATCGAACCCGCATCTTCTGTGTCTCCTACGCTGGCAGGTGGATTCTCCCACTGCAGCACCTGGGATGCCGTAAGCCTCCAGGGAAGCCCCTTTAAATGCTTCTGGTTTTGCCTTAATCGCCCTGTTCCACTGAGCTTGCTGTCGTCTTGTTTGGTATTCACTCCCTGTGGAATGAATTGGGGAATTAATCTGAAATAATTGCATCAAAAGCTCAGTGTTTTTCTGCTGAAGCTCTTTGTACTTAAGTTGGGGGTTGCTGCACTCTGCCCCCTCCCGGTTCTGGCTCAGTGAGCTGTAGGGCAGGTGGGTCACAGCGGGACCGAGGAGCTGAACCTGAGCCACCCTGGCTCCTTCTTTCCCAGAAGTGAAGTGAAGTTGCTCAGTCGTGTCTGACTCTGAGACCACACGGACCATAACCCACCAGGCTCCTTCGTCCATGGGATTCTCCAGGCAAGAATACCGGAGTGCGTTGCCATTTCCTTCTCCAGGGGATCTTCCTGACCCAGGGATTGAACCCAGGTCTCCTGCATGCAAGCAGACGCTTTACCCTCTGAGCCACTGCTCTCCACCACCTTGCTCAGTCGCCTTCCTTGAGGGAACAGTGGCAAAACTGGCCCAAGCTCTCTGCCCTCCTTGCGTCTCTCTGCAGCTTTGCCACGTGACCTTGTAGCTCCTCCCTCTGCAGGTGGAGTCCGCTTGGGACAATAGGACGTGGCGGAAGTGATGGCTTGCCCGGTTCCAGAGAGGACTCAAAAGACAGTGTGGACTTGAGTCCAAGTTGTTGCTATTTCCTTTCATGGTTTGTATTTTTTGTACTAGATTGAAAAATTCCTCCCTGTTATTGAAAAGTTTCCTTGTGGCTCAGCCGCTGAAGAATCCACCTGCAAGGCGGGAGACCTGGGTTCAATCCCTGGGTTGGGAAGATCCCCTGGAGGAGGGCGTGGCGACCCACTCCAGTATCCTGGCCTGGAGAATTCCGTGGACTGAATAGTCCATGGGGTCGCAAAGAGTCAGACACGACCGAGCAACTTTCACCTCACACGGGTCATAAAGATGTTGCCTTCTGCTTTTCTTCCCCCGGAAGTTGTGTAGGTCTTTCATCTTTGTTTCTAACGCCCTGGAAACTGGTTTTTGTGTCTGGTGTGAGGTAGGAATTCCCTTTTTCACGGGGAAAGCCCCCACATGGTCCCAGTCAGCACCTGCGCTGGATGCTCTGCTGCTGCTGCTAAGTCACTTCAGTCGTGTCCGACTCTGTGCAGCCCCATAGATGGCAGCCCACCGGCTCCCCCGTCCCTGGGATTCTCCAGGCAAGAACACTGGAGTGGGCTCTGCCCTTCTCTTGATGATCTGTGTTCCTTCCTTTGTCAAAAGTCTCGTTTCCACTGTTGCTGTTGTTCAGTCATGAAGACATGTCTGCTACACCAAGGACTGCGAGACACCGGGCTTCCTTGGCCTTCATTCTCTCCCTGAGTTTGCTCAAACTCATGTTCATTGAGTCAAGGATGCCATCCAACCATCTCTTTGTATTTCTGAGATTTCCAGTTTGTTCTGTCTTGACCCATTCACACTCTTTGTTAATTGTAACAATTTTAAAGTAATGATTTTATACGTTTTCATTTCCTAAACATTTTAAAGTTTTTGATCCTTTTCCTTCTATTACCTTTATGTACAGGCTTTCCAAATCTCATGGGGAAAAAGCTCTGTTAGAATTTTTTATTCAAAGTTTATTGAATAGGCTAAGTTAGGGAGTACTGACATCATTATGACCTGAGTCTTTATATCCATGAATATATTATATTTCATAACTTTCCCCAGTAGACAGCGTGCATAGTTCTAAAGGTTATAGCTTGACTTGCTTAAGATTGGGATCTTTTCTCTAACGATTTTGTTATTGATCATTGGTGGCATCTGGAAAATCTGCAGTGTTTGTATCCAGCAAATTTGCTGCTCTTAGTTATTCCTGTGGAGTTATTTGTGCTCCTTGTACCAGTTTGCTCATAGATTATCTCGGGCTTTCTATGTGACCAATCATAGTATTTTCCAACACTTGCTTCTTTGATTTTTTCTTGTCCTATTGCATTATCTACATCCATCAGTACAATGTTGAACATAAATGACGAGGACATCCTTGCCTTGTTCGTGACTTTAATGGGAATACGTGGAAATAATCTATGTTTCTGATAGATTATTTCTGTTGGCTGTGGTAGAGCCTGGGAATCGCCCCGGCTACCCCTTCTCCCTTCACTTTTTTTTCTGGTAGTAGAACCACTCTGGGTTTTAGAGGGCACAAGGATACCAGATGGAAAGTGTACTTTTCGGTCTTGATTTGGTCATATGCCCAAGAAGTGATGTGTGCAAATTCTGTTACTTTCCCTCTCTGCGGGAGTGGTGCTGGTGAGCCCACGTTGACCAGGTGGGCAAAGACTACACCCTGGGATGTGTGAAAATCACACAGGAGGTTGGAGGAGCCTGCATCCCTGGTGAACTAGGGCAGCAGAGCCGCCTGTCTGATGGTCTCCCTGCTTTCTCTGCATTGTCACACGTCGCAGGAAAAGTGATCTTGTCCTGACGCCTTTTGGGTCCCTTGGTTTGGCAGTGCAGCTTGTACTTTGTTTAAACTTACCCAAATAAGGAATTTTCATTCTATTCATAGTTAATTATTTTGAAAATGAAACATCGGTGAATGAATTCTATTGAATGCTTGCTTGGCATCTCTTAAAATGACCAAATTGATTTTTTATTTTACATCCGCCCTCCCTTCTGGAGAAGGCAATGGCACCCCACTCCAGAACTCTTGCCTGGAAAATCCCATGGACGGAGGAGCCTGGTGGGCTGCAGTCCATGGGGTCACTAGGAGTCGGACACGACTGAGCGACTTCACTTTCACTTTTCACTTTCATGCATTGGAGAAGGAAATGGCAACCCACTCCAGTGTTCTTGCCTGGAGAATGCCAGGGACGGGGGAGCCTGGTGGGCTGCCGTCTGTGGGGTCGCACAGAGTCGGACACGGCTGACGCGACGCAGCAGAGCAGAGTCCTCCCTTCATCTCTTGATATGCCTTTGCTCATCACTAACATTTTGAATTGAGGACTCTGCTGGCGTTCGTGGGATAAACCAAAAGGAGCTGTAGCTCTCCACACTGCTGGATTTGATTTGCAAATCTGCCTCTTAAGACTATTTTGCATCTATGTTTGTAACTGAAATTGGTATAGCATCCTCTTCTTGGTGTTTTTTGCACTTCTGTTTATTTCTTTCCAGCTGTGCTGGGTCTTTGTTGCTGAGCACAGGCTCTCTCTAGTTGCGGCGAGCGGGGCGCCTCTCTAGCTGCGGAGCTCCGGCTTCTCAGTGCTGTGGCTTCTCTTTGCAGAGCAGGGGTTCTAGGCACACGGGCTTCAGCAGTTGTGGTGCACGGGCTTAGTTGCCGTGAGCATGCAGGACCTTCCCACGCAAAGGATGGAACCCGAGTCCTCTCCTTTGGCACGTGGATTCTTAGCCACTGGGCCACCAGGGCAGCCCCACGTCTTCTTTTCGTGAGTTGTCACTTAGCTCTGGGCATTATGTTGTACTCGTCTCAGAAAAGGAACTGGTTTCCCGTCTGCCCCTCCTCATTCAGTGAGGCAGAACGCACACACTAGGGCTTGTCTGTTCCTTGAGGGCTCAATAACTTGCTGTGACACTGTTTAAACTGGATAGCTTTCGTTTGCTTTTGGAGATGCGTATTTGCGCTAATCAGCTCGCCTTCTGCATTGGCTATTGGTTTGCCCATGTCTTCTATTTCACCGTTAATTAATTTTGCTAATTAATTTCCAGGAACACTGTCCGCTATCCTTACACACAGAACGTATCTGTGTGTACAAATACTACGTTGAATTGTAGTATTCCTTGAAGAATACTTCTTCAATGATTTCTAAAGCAGTCCTACGTCTGTTTTGCTCCCTTCTTCATTCCAGTGTCCTTTCTCTGCAGCACGTTCTTCCTGTTTGGTTTTGCTGGGGACTTTTCTATCTTATTTTCTCAGAGGACAACATTTTCATCTCCATTCACCGTTAGATGGTTTATCATTTCCTCTTTCCCACAGGAGATTCTCAGGACTGTGTCTAAGTTTACAGGCTTACATGCTGTTACTGTCGTTTAGTCGCTAAGTTGTGTCCAGGTCTTCTGTGACCGGATGCACAGACTTCTAGGTATGTACATTTAAATGAGCTTTATTTTTAATTTTGAAATTGATTGCGTTGTGGTTAGAGAACATCATTCTTTCCTGGTGGCTTAAATGGTAAAGCGTCTGCCCACAGTGCAGGAGACCTGGGTTCGATCCCTGGGTCAGAAAGATGCCCTGGAGAAGGAAATGGCAACCCACTCCAGTACTCTTGCCTGGAAAATCCCATGGACAGAGGAGTCCGTGGGGTCGCAGAGAGTCGGACATGACTGACTGACTTCACTTTCACTGTTCACTCTGGAGAACGTAGTCTAGATAACACTTACCCTTTGAACTTTGTTGAGGTTCGTCTTTCGACCTGGTTGTCGAGTTGTGTAGATGTCTTACCTGTGCTTGGAAAGAGCATTTAAACTCCCCGCAGGAGGATGTGTTTTCACAGAGACCATCCCTGGGAAGGCAAGGCACTTTTGTATCTTTACGTGTGGTTACAAATGGCTGCGGGGGACAAGCAGCACAGAGGTCAGAAAACACGTTTTATAGGAGACAACTGGAGCTCAGAGAGGGACAGCAATGTGTCTAAAGTGACACAGCTCCTGCGTTCCAGGTGACTGAGGAGGAGTGTACCTCCTTCTGCCTGTGTCTGTGGGCCCGCCTTGATAGCAGTTGAAGGAACAGTGTGCAACTGCATGGAACAGCATGGGATGGCATTTGGCCTTCGCCCAAGCTTGAGCACCAGATCCCGGCCTGATGTGGGCAGAGGTCACAGAGGTTTTTTTACCTATGGCTTATTCTCGTTTGTAAACCCCAGACCCTCTGTCCTGCCGAGGGGCCCCTCCAGCCCTACTTGGAGCGCCTGCTGGGGTCCACGTGTCCCCAGTGGGCCCCTGACCCCCGTCATGCTCCTCCCCTGCACGGGTTCCACACCCCGGAAATGCCAGCTGTTCTCACGTCCCTGTGCCGTGTGCCCTCCCCGCTGCGCGTTCTGGCTCAGGCTGCGGCGGCCTCGCCCTGCCGCGCGTTCTGGCTCAGGCTGCGGCGGCCTCGCCCACAGTTCTGCAAGGCCAGTCTGGTTTTGCTGTACTGCCCGCGGGAGTCCAAGTCCTCCAGACCCGCCTCTACCTAGACCATCACCAGGCCCACACCTTTGCCTCTTTCCTGCCTCCTGTGTCACCCCACATCGTCCCTCTCCAGAACCCTCCGCCACGCCTCACTGGCTTCCTGGCCTCGCTGTCCCCCGCTCCAACGCAGAGCGGGTGTTTCTAACTCATCTGACCGTCTCTCTCTGGCCCTCGGGGCCTCCCACTGTCCCCTTAACCCCTCAGCAGCTGGTGCTGCCGTCACGACAGACTATCAGTTGACTCTTTCTCTGCCTCCAGATCACTGTCCACACAGCTTCCTATCTGCAAACCCCTTCTCCTTCTGTGATGTCTGTCCAACGCCATCCATCCTTGGAGACCTGGCTCTAAGTCACCTCCTCCAGGCAGCCTTCCTTGACTTCCAGGTTAGGTTAAGGCCACTCTGCCCTCCCAGCGCACTAGGGCTGCTCTTGGTCCTGGCTGTGATCACTGTGGTTGTGTGGTCATTTGCCACTTTCCTCATCACTGGGGACAGTGCCTTGACCCTGAGCTGCGTCCCTGTCCCGGCTTTGTCTCTGGGGCTGATGTTCACATTGGCGGCCCCAGGCAGTGGTCTCCAGAGTTGCTGGGCGAGCCCTTTGGCCGGGGGGGGCAGGTAAGACATCGTCACCCTCTCTCTCTCTCTCCTTGTGGTGGCCCCCCGGATGGAGGGCTTCTGCCTGCTGACCAAGGTCAATGCCCTTTCCAACGGCCCTTCATTAGTGAGTGGACATCTCGCTGAGTCAGCGGGGACCTCTTCACGGCCCCTGTTCAGGGTCACTAGGTCCCTGGAGAATGTGGCCGAGGGCGACCGGCCAACAACAGGGGCCATTGTCCTCGCTCGTCGCGGACGGGGTCAGCCCAGGCCCATCTGGACAGGGCAAGGGTCACGACCTCAGCCGCTCTTGAGAGGTCCTGCCAAGACCCTGGGCGCAGCCAGCTTGGTGCGCGGGGAGTGCAGATGGCGTCCTCAGGGGCCAGGCGGGGCCTCTGGGGACCTGACTTAGGGTCCGAGGGAGCCGCTTCATCACCAAGCCCTTTGTCCCCCGCTCACCCCCAGGAGGGCCTCTTTCATTGCAGCCCTCAGGCGAGATCGACACCTCCCAATGGGGGGCTCATCCCCTCCCAAACTCCCCCCATCTTCAGACATGATGCTCTCCTGAGCCAGGTGACCGCACCCCCACCCACCCCACTCCCCCCACCCCCTTCCTGTCCTTACCTGATCCCTCCGCTGGGCACGGACGTGGCCAGTAAGAACCCCAGCACCAGCTAGGTGGTCACCAGGTAATTCCGTCACGTGGATGCTCCACCTCTGGACGTGTCCTCGGGCCCCGTGGGAGCTGGACCCCTGGAACCCCAGAGCAGAAGCAACGTGCCGGGATCCCCTGGAGGTGCGTGTGGAGGCGGTGGCTGGAGGAGGAGCCCGGTGAGAGGGCCACCTTCCAGGGCTTCCTGTCTGGAGACGCTCCTGAATTGACGTTCTTCTGAGTCTTCCCTGAGGCTGGTTGTGCTCTCGTGGTCGCTGACGATGCTGTCTTGACTTCATTCACTCTCGGTCTTTCTGGCAGTTGAATTTTACAGGCTCAGCTGGCGTCTTCCTTCCCTGTCCCTCGAGGTCTCCCCATCCCAGGCCTGCAGACTCAGATGCCTCAGCTGCGCGTGGATGTGGTACGGATGGCGGGGGTTGTCATTGACTTGGGTGTTATGACATGAGCAAAACCTGAACCACGTCCAGCCCTTTTCCAGAGCTCTTTCCACCCAACCCTGGGTGGCTGTGAAGATGGGAAAGTGCCCCGCTGAGTGTCTGTGGCAGGAAGGAAGGTATAGGGGCTTCTCTACTTTGCCAGTGAGGGAACTGAGGCTCAGAGAGGCAAGGGGCCCGCACGCATGGGCTTGTACCCCCTCGAGAGGGGCCTCGAAGCTGGCCTGGCTGCAGAGGCTGCCCTGTGTCCCCCAGGCGGCCGCTGCGTCTCCTGGAAGGGAGGTGATTTCTTGTTCTCCCAGCGCCTGTCCCCACTGCCCCCCTGAGCTGAGCTGAGCTCGGCTGGGTGCCCCTAGCCTGGCCCCCTCCTGCGTGCTCCCTTCTTCGGTCGCCCGCCGCCATGCTCTGCCTCACTGGACTCAGTACATCTGAGCGAGGCTCTGTGTTCATGTGGCCAGGCCTCATCCAGGCTGTTTCGTTCCCGCTCAAGTCGTCCTCCCCTTCTCCTGCTCACCTGCCTCGGACCCCCTTGGTCTCGAAGGCCCACCTGAAGCATCCCCGCCAGGTACATCAGCTCTGGGTCACAGGGGACTCTGGGGGTGGCTTCTCCCGGTCGGTCACTAGCTGAGAACTAGCTGTACCCCCCACCCCTACCCAGAGGTCCAGGGCTTGGCCCAGGAAACAGTCCCTGCCCTAGCTCGCATCAGGTTCTGGCAGGTTCCGACTGCCCAGGTTTGGGAACCACTCTCTGCTGGACTGTCCATTGACAGCGCCAGCTTCCCAAACCTCCCTGCCCAGGACCGTGCTCCCTGTGGGACTGCCTCTGTGGACGGTAGCTCAAGTCTGCACACACGGAAGGGAGACGACGGTGTGTCCTGGGCCAGGCAGGTCCCAGGTGTAAGCGTCAGCATCTCTCAGCCTCACAGGCCACAGTCCAGGCCTGCACACGCGTGGGGAGCACACGCGTGGGGAGCACATGCATGGTGAGCCGCTCGGTGACGAAGCAGCCTCCGGTAATGCAGCCGGGAAGCCCAGACAAGTTAGGAGATGTCTGGGGCTCGGGCTGCTCCGGAAAAGCCGCTAATTAAGATGTCTGCTGTCCTGGGGCTTCAGATCCTTGTCCTGTGGCTGATCGGGTTACAGTGAGTGACAGCTCAAAGGTGCTGCCTCTGGGCGCTTGCGTGGGGAGAGGGGACAGATAGCTGTGTGGACTGGGGCTGCCTCTCTGCACTTCCGGGGGCAGGTCTGAGGCAGGCAGGGGACCCCGCAGCCAGGGCCGACCCGGCCCCTCCCTGTGCAGTGTGGCGCACACAGTAGGTCCGTTCTTGTTTGCCCACTGAGGGGTCATCACCCAGTGACCCTGGGTGGACACCCCTGGAGGTCAGCATACTCTGCTCATGTAACAAGGCAGGGGACCTACACCATACGTAGGGCCGTGACTGCCCCCATCAGCCATCTGTGCACCTACTGTGCGCCTGGCAGGCAGCGTGGTCCCCTTGCCTTCACTGCTCCCTGGTGTGGGGAGCTGACACCTTCCCCTGACCCCAGCACCACAGATGGTAATGTGACCCGTGGGGCAAGGTCAGATCCCCAGGAGGGAAACCCCCCCAACCCTGTCCAGGCTGAGCGACACAGCCACACGGACCTGGGTTCAAATCCAGACTCTCCTCCCTGCTGTGTGGACGGCTGCGGCTCCCCTCAGAGCTCCAATCCCTCCTTTACGAGTCGGGGTGATGAGGTGGAGGACTGATGTGGGGAGGAGGTGGGGAGAGCTCGGTCAGGCCGTGTGTCTGACTCAGTGCTGGAGACGGAGGCAGCGGGTGGGTGGACAGCGCAGCTCACTCCCGGGAGCTCTAACTACCGCCGCTGGGCAGGAAGTGGCCCCAGAACCCCAGAGATGCTGAGTCAGCGGGCCAAGGTCAGAGCTGCTGGATGGGCAGGACGAAGACAGAGGCAGGGCCTTCGGGAGCATCTGGGGTCTGCGTGCTTTGCAAGCCCCAGCTGGACCCCAGAAAAGCAGGCCTCGTCTCCCCATTCCAATCCTGCAAGAGTTGGGTGGGATGGGGGCAGGGCGCCTCTGCTGGGTTCATGGACCATGCGAGACAGGGCTGGCATGGGAGAGGGGCCTGGCTGACCTCAGAGGTCATTCACTCATTCAACACAAATTCCTAGAGCGCCTGTCCCGTGCTAGACACTGGGTGGGCTGGGGGTTAAAGCCAAGGCCCAAACACCGGCCTGCACCCGCTTGGGGCTGATATTCTAACTAGGGCGGGCGAGCTGGGAGAGGGCACCACAGAACCACAGGCCAAAATGGGCTGTGAGGCTGGCAGTGTTGACAGCACCAGAGCAGGGCACGGCCGGCCCTCCTGGAAGCCTGTGTGGCCAGAGAGGCTGGCAGGCCAGTTAGGCAGGCCCCGGGGCGAGGACTCGTGGGAGGTCCAGGGGACCACAGCTTGGGCCAGCAGGCGGGCGGCAGGGGCTGCTGCTGGGCCAAACGAAGGGTGTGCTTGGGCAGCAGGGGGGCCTCGGGGAGGGAAGGCTGCGGAGAACTTGTGCACAGCCATGGGTGTCCTCAGCCCAGACACCCGGGTCTCTGAACTAGATGGAGAGTTGGGTCGGAGTAGGGATGGTGATGAGGAAGGTCACGATGCTCCATTGAGGACCAGGGTGAAGGCTGGAAGTGCCAGTGACATGCGTGGTTCACGTGAGAGGAGGCCTGCGGGCTGCGGCACACGGCTGCCCGACAGCACGGCCATCTGGGAGGCTGGAGCTCTTAGAGCAACTCAGACTCCAAGCACCCGGGGCCTCTGTGGTGGAGGCAAAGCCACCTCGGGGCAATCTCACTTCTACCACCTGCTGCTGCTTCCAAGCAGGTCTCAAGCCTGCTCAGATACAAGAATGGACACGGACCTCCACCTCTCCGTGGGAGGAGCCCCAAGGAAGTAGTGGACGTTTCAGAAAGACCACAGTGTCTGCCTTCTGACCACAGATTATTTATGTTCCTCTCTCATGTACAACACACCCACCTCCCTTCACGCCCCCAGAAAGGCTCACTCTCACGGCCTCAGGCCCGGACACGAGGCGCAGGGTCTTGTCACGAACCTCAGGCCCAAGTGTGGACCTGCTGCGTGCAGTTCCTCGATCCCTGAGCACGGAGTTAAATAAAACCTCCTGAAGATCTGTGAGCCAAGGATAAAGGTATCCCCACCCCTGCCCACAGCCAGCACACAACAGTGGGGAATGTAAAAAGCAGGAAGCCTGTGGAAGTCTCCAGTTGATGGCAATTCTGAAGCCCAGCTTGAATAGGCTCGTTCCCCTTCCTGGGGACTGTACTCCATGGCTCCTGGTTCATCCCTCCTTTGCCGTGAGAAGTGACCTGTGTTTGCAACCAAGTGACTTTCTCAGTCTTCTTGACCACAGTCGTTCAGAGTCCAAGAGCATCTGTATTTATTACCATCTCTGTGTTTCCACTAGTATAATCCTCTTAAGACTTTGTGGGTTTCCCATGAATCTTACTGATGTTCAGTCCCTTAGACCAGACACAGCCACACATTTATTTAGGAGAAGCTGTTCTCTGTCTTGAGGTCCCTCGGAGGTTCCTGAGATTCCCCAAACCTATTGTTGACTGTGTAAGGACGGAGACATTTTTGTTTAACGAAAGAGACATACTTTAGGTTCCTTAGAGGGTTTTTCTCTGTAAGGTTCCCCCTTGGCTCTTTCCAAATGCTGATAAAGGATCCTGGAGCCCTGCTCTAGAGTTGGTCTTCTTCCAGAAGCCATTTTTCATTTTGAGACAATTTGCCACTGAAAGCGTCATAGACACTGTAGACTCTGACCAGGCTGGGGAACGAGAAACACTTCCATGTGGAAACCCAGCTAGTCGTGCTGCCTTTAAATTTTCTCTAATTTTTTTTCTTAAAAATTTCAGCTCTCCCTTTGGCTCACCTCTGTCCTCTGGCATTTGATCCTGGGCAGCAAGGAGAAGAGAGGTGGCCCTTTCATTGTTTTTCCTGGGAGCCTTGGCTAGATCAAAGATCAGCCAGCTATGGCCCGCGGCCCACATCCAATTGCCGCTTGCTTTTGTGAACAAAGTTCTACTGGGATGCCGCCACGCCTGATGATTTATGCATTATCGATGGTTGAGTTTGAGCTGCGACCACAGACTTGCAGAGTTGCACCAGAGACGGTCCTTATACTTCTCAGCATCTCAAACATTTACTCTCTGGCCTTTTACAGAAAACACCTGCCAGACCACTCAGTTAATTAGGTCCATTTCCTTTCTTTGTTTCTTAACATTCAATTGTGCTTCTTTTTAGAACAATTATTTGGTTTTTGGCTGCAGGAGGTCTTTGTTGCTGTGTATGGGCTCTCCAGTTGCAGAGAGGGGGCTGCTCTCCAGTTGTGGTGGGCTGGCCTCTCAATGCGGTGGCTTGTCCTGCTGCAGAACACCGGCTCTAGGCACCCAGGCTTCAGCTGTTGCCGCATGCGGGCTCAGTAGTCGCGGCCCATGGGCTCCGTTGCTCTGTGGGATCTTCCGGGATGAGGGATCGAACCTGTGTCCCCTGCACTGGCAGGCAGACTCTGGAACACTGGACCACCAGCTAAGTCCTCTTTGTTTTTAAATTTTTTTTTTTTTTTTTGATGTGGACCATTTGAAAAGACCCTGATGCTGGGAAAGACTGAAGGCGGGAGGAGAAGGGGATGACAGAGGATGCGATGGTTGGATGGCATCACTGACTCGATGGACATGAGTTTGAGTAAGCTCCTGGAGACGGTGATGGACAGAGAGGCCTGGCGTGCTGCAGTCCATGGGGTTGCAAAGATTTGGACACCACTGAGCGACTGAACTGAACTGAACTGAACTGAATTTTTAAGTCTTTATTGGATCTTGTTACAAAATTGTTTCTGTTTGACGTCTTGACTGTTTGGCCGTGAGGAGTGTGGGATCTTAACTCCCCAACCGGGGACTGTACCTGCACCCTGTGTGCTGGAAGCACGGAGTCTGAACCACTGGACTGCCAGGCACGCTTTCACACTTCACTGCAGGTGGCCATTGCTCTCCTTGGGCCATCTCATGGCAAGGGTCTTGTTTCTCCATCCCATCTCCCTTACTCTCTCTCAGGCCCTCATTGGCCATCTCCTCAAGGTCTCTTTGGTTCCTGCCTACTGCCCAGGATCAGAGATGCTTTGGGATTGTCAAGGCAGCCAACCTCTGTCCTGTCGCAACACAACAGACCACCCTGAGCTTAGGGGCGTGAACCAATGATCTTTTCGGAAAGGACTGTGTGGGCAGCCTGTCTCTGCTCCACAGCCTGGGGCCCCTTCTGGGAAGCCTGGAGCCTCCTGCTGACTCCACGGCTGGGAGGCAAGATTGTCTGAAGTCTCATTGCTCCCGCAGTTTCCTACCTGAACTGTGGACTTCAGGGTCCAGATCTGACCTCTCTACGTGGTGGGGCTTCCTCACAACGTGGCTGACTCTGGAAGTGGAGTTTCTTCCCTGCCGCTCAGGGCTCTCAGGGTGGTGTTCTGGTGAGCAAGCCTGGAGCCACGTCACCTTTTCTCTCCAACCTCGTCTCCATAACATTGGTTCCAAAGAGCCCCGAGCACAGCTGGACTCAAGGTGCGTGTGTGTGTGCGTGTGTGTGCCTGTGTGTCGTGGTCTGCGCCTCTTGATGCGACGAAGTCCCAGAATTTGCAGGCGTATTTTAAAGACACCATTCCCTTGTCTCCTTGTCCAAGTTCCTACCCTGTGGTAGGAATAATAACTCGGGTTACTCCACGTCGGGTACACGGGAGAGTCCCCGGGGTCCTGTGAGCACCCTGTGACTGCCCATTGCCGTCACCATCTTCACTGTAATTGCAATACATACGCTTATCTGGTGTCTGTCACCTGGCCTGTCCAGCTGAAAGGAGACCTCATCCTGAAAGTTGCTGAAGACCAAGGAAGCGACCTTCCTGAGCTAGTGCCCCCACCAGGCAGGTGCGGGGCTGCCACACATCATCTCAAGAGGTTGTCACGGTGGGTCTGCTTTCCCGTCTTCCCAGAAGAGAGGTGCTGGCTGGCCCACGGGCAGGAGTGGGCCCCGAAGCAGTGCAGGCTGGCATGTGCCTGTGTCCAGGGACTGCTGGTCACTCTTCAGTCTGCCGGCTGTCTGTTCATCATCTGTGCGTTGAGGACCTCTTTGGCCTCAGTTTTCTTATCTGTAAAATGGGATTGAAAGCACCTGCCCTTTGGGGGTTCTGTGAGTGTTGAAGGACACAACGCTGTGAGGAGTTTTCTGTCCCAGACCCGGGGCGGGGGGACTATGTGAAGGCTGTCACGTGGGCCACGGGTGAGGATCAAAGAGCCAGCGCCCGGCCCTGGGGGATGCCCAGCGAGGTGCCCGGGGGGGCGTGCCCACTGTTCGCACATCGCTTGAACGCACATCGTTTGTGCGTGCTGGCGGTTCACAACAGCGGCATTTACGGAACTCCTGCCGTACCCTGGGCCTTCTCATGGGGACGAGCAGACCAGCTGGAACCCTGCCCAGGCAGGTCTGTCTTTCTGGAGTCTTCGCAGCAAATTGTATTAGTGCTTTTGGCTCTTCATGCCACCCTCCTAGGAGTCGTCCATCCACGCCTCTGCTACCCTAACCTGTGGCCACAGTGCTTCCTGGGGGAGCCGTCTACACCCGCCCACTGATGGTGGCGTGGGTGTGGGGGTGGACATTCTGGAGCAGGAGCTGCAGGGTCTGTTTCAGACTTTCTCCAGCCCTCCTACCCTCCTCACTCTGCCGATAGAATAGCATCTCCCAAATTGCCTTTCCCTTCAGCCTGGGTCCTTAGACAGAAAGACAGGCACAGCTGAGCCACTGACACGGGCTGTGAGTGAAAAATCAATGCGTTTTGGATAGAGGGATGCTTGTTATCAGGCAAAGCTGACTGATACAGTCCTGGGGGAGGATCTGGAGTGCTCACAGGCAGGTGCCTGGTTGAAGATGACTGAGGCTGGTCTAGAACCAGAGTCATACACATGCAGGAAGCTGATGGCTCACTCAGTCAAAGGGAAGATGGCTTATCGGCTGCCACGGCTGGAAGCAGGGCAGAGACCCTGCCTTCTGTTCTCCCCGCCCCCACTCTGCTTTGTTATTCTATTTTATTCATACCCCACCCTCTTTCAACAAAGGATCTGAAGTGGCTTACAGTGTGAGGTGTGTAAAACAAACAAAATCCAAACAGGCACCCTATACCAATGTAAAAGAGAACGCAGATGTTATATTACAAGGGGCCAACATGGGGCCATATACCCGGAACCAAATTCCTAATTTTGGTGTCAGTGACTCCTCCATCGAAAGGAAGGCATCTCTGTTGCACCTCATCTGTTAAAGTTATAATGCAGTACATCCCCCTCTGTGGGCTTCCCTGGTGACTCAGATGGTAAAGGATCTGCCTGCAGTGCAGGAGACCCAGGTTCGATCCCTGGGTCGGGAAGGCCTCCTGGAGAAGGAAACGGCAACCCACTTCAGTATTCTTGCCTAAAGAATCCTACAGAAAGACCATGGGGTCGCCAAGAGTCGGACACGACTGAGCGGCTGACACTAAGGGATACTAACGTCCTGGTGGACTCAGGCTCCTTGGTGGCCTCTGAGCTTCCAGAAGCCAGGAGGACACACCATTGACCGTCTTCACCACGGGAATGGCGGACGCGGTCACTCCTCCTCCAGCCAGAGCCCTTACCTGGTGCCCAAATCTGGAACCAAGGGCTCCAGGGGGTGCTCCCCAGGGGGCGGGCCTGACGGGACCCGCGGGTGAGCCGCGTCCTTCTGCAGTCTTTTCACAGTCTGCTCTCCACCCCGGGCCAGCGCGGGGCCCTGCGTCAGAGCCAGCTGTTCACGACCTCTCCAGGCTCAAGTGGAAACAAGCCCTGGGTTTAGCTCTCCATTTGGGGGTCAAAAGGCATGAATTTCAGCGGCAAAATGGTCCACGCTGCAATCTTTGTTTTCTGCAGGATAAACGCTGAGGCCAGGCCCACGGGGCCTCCCGCTGTATCGCCCATGAGCTTCGGTAAATCTTTTGACAGGAGTCATTGTCTGGGACAGCGCCCCAAACGACTTCTCTAAACGGAGTCATTCATTCGGCGATAATGGGAGGCCGCCGGCCGGGCCTGCTGATGGCGATGATTCCACACTGATGACCCGTCTCGTCAAGGGCATTTGCGGACTGAATGCCAGCAGCGCCTCCAGCAGGGGAGAGGGCGCCCCTGGGGTCTTGGGTCTGGGCTGGGAGTCTGGGTTTCCCTGGGGAGGAAGGTGGACATCAGGACCCCCCTTTCCTTTCACCCAGGAGAATGCTGCAGTGGGGGAAGGCGGGCCCCCGCATAAGTCAGGAAGACAGGGGCCAGGGGCTCATCTTGGGGCCCAGTGTAACTTTAGGACCCTGACACCACCTCTTTGGCCTCAGTTTTCTTACCTGTAAAGTGGGATTAAAAGCACCTACCCTCTGGGGGGCTCTGTGAGCGTTGAAGGACACAGGCTGTAAGGAGTTTTCTGTCCCAGACGCACGGTGGGGACTATGTGAAGGCTGTCACGTGGGCCACAGGCGAGTGTAGAAGAGCCAGTGCCCAGCCCTGGGGCACGCCCAGCGAGACGCCCGCGGAGGGGCCATCCCCTGATTGAGTGACCCTGGGGGCCGGCAGAGGGTCCAGACCGAGAGAGCGGCAGCTGGAGGCCCGTGGCACCCCAGCATCTGCATGGGTGGCCCCATGGAGCGCTGGCCCGTCCTGTGCTCGGGACACATGTAGCGCCTGGCTCTAGCCGTGTGCCGTGCACCTTGCCTGTGTCCACGCACACCCCATTCCCGTGGGCGCAGAAACCACGCCCGGCTGTGCCAGGCTTGGTGCCGGTGCTGGGGCTGAGGGTTCGGGGTGGCTAACCATTCCCGTCTCCCTGGGACCCTGTGCGTTTTGGTGCTGGGGTTTGGCACTGGGGTTTGGCAGAAACCCTTCATCCCGAGAAAACCCAGAGATCACCCTCCATCCTTTAGCTAATCTCCTCTCAGCTGCTCAGTAAGGCTGGGGAGAATCTATACCCGTGCAGGACCGCTGAAGCTGGGCTTTAACTCCAGGGAAGGCGGTTTCATGCGTTTGTTTATTCCAAGGAAATATCCATTCTCATAAAAGTGGGATGACTATGCTCCCAGGACCCCCAGGGATGATGCGCCTCCAGGGCCTGACTCCAGACAAAGAGTCTTGAGCTGGTGCCGCCCGGGTCTGGACTCAGTCATGGCCCACGGCTTCCTGGTAGGAACAGCTGAGCTGCGTGGGGAAGGACTCGCGTGTCCCTTTGTCGCAGGCCGGGGGGTGGGGGGGAGGTGGGGGCGGGTCTCAAGGCTCCCGGAGCCAGACGAGCAAAGCCAGAGCCTCAGTTTCCCTCGCCTCCGAGTGAGAGACAAGGACAGTGGTTACGGGGTGGCTGCCCAGGCCTTGGCACCCAGCCGTCCCCACCCACCTGGGTACGATCCTCCTGCCCGGCTGTGGAGCTGGGCCGCTCTGATGGTGACCCAGAGGGCAGAGGCAGAGGAAGGAGAGGCCCCGAGCCTCCCTCGTCCCCCAGCCGGACCTGCAGGGACCCCCACCCACTCCAGCTCACAGCCCAGCAGCCCTGCACGCACACTGCCCGGCGTCCAGAGACTGAGACCCTCCCCCTCACCACCCCTACCCTTGCAAAACCGTGGAAATGCCCCACTTCCCCGATTGCACCCCATCTATGCCTCCCTGGGAGGCTGGCTGGACCCGAGTCCTTGTTTGGGACTGCGTGTGGCCAGCTAATAGGTGATGGGGTGGACAGCTAGCCGTTAGTGCCCAGGGCCGAGGGCGTGTGTTGGCCTTGGGGTCCATCAGGAGGTTGGAGCAGGGCCCTCTACAGCGTGTGGGAGGGAGGGGGCTGAGCTGTTTGGTGTCCCCATGGTCTCCCCACACACCTCCCCACACTGGCCTCAGACCCCTCACCGCACACTGCTAGGGTCCCTATGGTTCTGTCCCCCCCGGGACGGGGGCGTGGAGGAGCAAGGAAGCAAGAGCGAAGCCCAGCGCTCCAGAGACCTGACAGGGAGCAGAGTCGGCCTGTACAATGGGGACCAGCCTGTGGCCAACTTCTCACACTGTCCTGAGAAAGCTGGGAGGACTTCCTGGAAGAGGAGGAAGCTTGGTGGTCGCTGTTCTCCCTGGGGAAGTGTGCTGGGGGCCATGGCTCTGTCCACTGCCGTGTCTGTGGAAGGCCGTGCTGGGGAAGCTCTGTGGGGCCAGGGGCTAGGGCAGGGACCTCCTGCCACTAGTGTGAGGCACTCAGAGGTGACGGGGCCGTCTCTTGGGTAGGGGACAAATGAGCTGCCAACCCAGGCTGTTTCCCCTCCAGAGGCCATCCTAGGGGTTCACGGTCAGGGCTGTGAAAGCGAGGCTTTCACATCGTGGGGGCTGCTGCCCCCGCCTTGGGAAGAACTGGGGTGGGGGCGGTCACAGGGGAAGGAGGAGCGATCTCAGGGTCTCTGTGGGGCCAGCTTGGTCCGCCAGGGCCTGCCGGAAGGTAGAAGCGCTCCGTGCATACTCACCCGCAGGCACAGGCTCATTTGCTCCCACAATGTCCGGTTCATTATTCCCCTTTTGCAGATGAGAAAAACCGAGGCCCAAGGAGCCAGTTGCTTAGGGGCTCCAGAAGGCGTGGTGGGGCCGGGCTCAGAGCGGGGGGCTCTGCCTTTGCAACCTGCGTTTCCTCTGGCACCTCGCGGGGAAGTGTCTGAACTCACATGCAAACGGTCAGCCTTTGAGTATTTTTCTCGTGCGTTCCCGGCTGTGTCCTGGAAGCTGGTGATAAGATCTTTTAGGCACATTTGTCGGAGAAGGAAATGGCAACCCACTCCAGTGTTCTTGCCTGGAGAATCCCAGGGACGGGGGAGCCTGGTGGGCTGCCATCTATGGGGTCGCTCAGAGTCGGACACGACTGAGCGACTTCACTTTCCCTTTTCACTTTCATGCATTGGAGAAGGAAATGGCAACCCACTCCAGTGTTCTTGCCTGGAGAATCCCAGGGACAGGGGAGCCTGGTGGGCTGCCGTCTATGGGGTCGCACAGAGTCGGACATGACTGAAGCGACTCAGCAGCAGCAGCAGCAGCGTGTTTGTGGATTCTCACGCTATCAGGTAAAGAGTGGCTCAGCTGGTGAAGAATCCGCCTGCAGTGCGGGAGGCCTGGGTTCAATCCCTGGGTTGCAAAGATCCCCCGGAGAAGGGAAAGGCTGCCCACTCCAGTATTCTGGCCTGGAGAATTCCATGGACTGTACAGTTCAGGGGGTCACAGAGAGCTGGACACGACTGAGCGACTTTCACTTTCTTTCTTTCACTCTGTCAGGAGGCTACCTTCCTAAAATGTGGCATGCCCCCGCCTCCTAGGCCCTTTTAGTGAGTTATAAGTGTGTTTGTGTAAGGAATTCACTTTCACGGCTAAGACTGTTCTACCGTGTGAACATATCCTGATCCAAGCCGCTGCTCTCCAGCATGTCTCGTGATCTTGGGGGTGGTTTCTGGGTTTACTGCAGACAGCGATGCTCTGCCTGGCAGCTCCACGGCTCAGTGGGAGCCCGAGAGAACCTGCTTTCCAAGGTGCTCGTACCGCCCTTCCCTTGCCGGCATCCTCAGCGTCACTCCGAGTGTGGGACTGGACGTCACCAGTCCCCCGGGCGTGCGATGCCCTTTCCTCGCCACCTGTCTATACTTGCCTCGTGGTTGACGTGGATCATTTCTCCACTCAGGGGCTGCTTGCTTTCTTCTTTTGTGAAACACTGTTTATGTTTTCCTGTTAAAAATTATTTTCCTATTGATTTGTCGGGACTCTATCCATGCCTGGAAGCTAAGTCCCTTCAGTTGTGTCTGACTCTTTGCGACCCTGTGGACTGTAGCCCATCAGGCTCCTCTGTTCGTAGAATTCTCCACGAACAAGAAAGCTGTAGGGGGTAGCCATTCCCTACTCCAAGGGACTCTCTATTTTGTACATGAGTCCTTCGTGCATCATGCACGTTGTGAGCCCACCCCGTGGGCTGTCTTCTGATGATGGTTTACGCTTTGTACAGCCCCCTCTGGCTGCTGTTTGGAGGGTGGGCCGTCCTAAGGACCGCCGTGTTCTGGGGCGGAGAGGACCACGGCCGGGGTGGGGGTGGGCGGAGGGGAGATACGTCAAGTTGGGGGGACGCACAAGCAGGTGTGAAGATGCAGACAAAGGGGTCCAGACGGAGACTGCTTCAGGGACCTGCGTGTGCCGGAACCTTTCAACACTGAGGATCACAGCACCACTGAGGAGACGGTGCTCCTGAGCGGAGACGAGGGTGCTCCCCTCTCCCTGTGGCTGATGAAGGAAGGAGGAGCCGCAGGGTGGACCAGGCTCTTGGCCGCACCCTGCTCGGGCCTGCGAGTCCCCTGGGTGCGGCCCCGTCCCTTTCCTCTGCTCACACTCTGGTGCCTAGCCCCTAGGGTGTCTCCAGGGGCCTGGGAAGCCCCAAGCCCCCTCCCCAGTCCACTTCCCCTCCCCACTGCCCTCTGAGTGCATCTTCCTGTTCCCAGCCAGGCCCCTGGGCAGTGTGGGTACCACGCACGCCATCTTGCTTCCCTTGCCCACACCCTCCTCACCCCCGCGGACTGCCCCAGGCTCCCACCGAGGTCATGGCGCTCAGGCCTTGTCTCAGCAGACTTGGAGCTGCGGCTGGGCCGCCTTCTTCCTTGAAACACCTGCCTCTTCTCACCTTCATCACATGGTCCTCCTACTCTCTGCTGCCCCTCCCTTGTCTCACTCGGGGTCCTCCTTCTATGCCCATCTCTCCCCCGGTGCCCCCAGGGTGGGCAAGGAGCCCGTCTTCCTCCCTTGACGCCCTGACTTTTGACAACCTCAGATGGGTCTGGTTGTGGGTGAGCTGTGTCTCCCGAAGGGGTGCGTCCCAGCCCCAGCCTGGTGGTTTTCACGTGACCTTATCTGGACACAGGGCCTTGTGGATGTTGTAAAGATGGGTGTGACCCTGAGGCCTTCCTGGAGCATCAGTTCAGTTCACTTCAGTCGCTCAGTCGTGTCCGACTCTGCGACTCCATGAATCACAGCACGCCAGTCTTCCCTGTCCATCACCAACTCCCGGAGTTCACTCAGACTCACATCCATCGAGTCGGTGATGCCATCCAGCCATCTCATCCTCTGTCGCACCCTTCTCCTCCTGCCCCCAATCCCTCCCAGCTCAGTAGCCTATCATTTTGCCTTTTCATACTGTTCATGGGGTTCTCAAGGCGAGAATACTGAAGTGGTTTGCCATTCCCTTCTCCAGTGGACCACATTCTGTCAGCATGCTGGGCCCTGAATCTAGTAAGACTGGCGTCCTTGTCAGAAGAGGGGCACAGATACACACGGGGGAGGCCGCTGTGTGAAGGCTCAGAACATGATGTAATGACAGAGGCGGATGTGCGGGTGATGCTTCTACAAACCCAGGAATCCAAAGGCCCCAGCAGCTCCTGGAAGTTGGGAGAGGGGCCTGGACCAGCTTCCCCATCACGGCCGCAGAGGGAACCAGCTCCCGCCGCACCGTGACCTCACCCCCGGCCTCCAGGACTGGGAGAAAGAAATACTCCTCCCTCCAGCTGCGGTCCTTTAGAACCCTCCCCAGCACACTGCTGGGGCCTCCCAAGTGGCACTCGGGGTAAAGAACCCACCCGCCAATTCAGGAGACGCACAAGATGCGAGATTGATCCCTGGGTCAGGAAGATCCCCTGGAGGAGGGCACGGCAACCCACTCCAGTGTTCTTGCCTGGAGAATCCCATGGACAGAGGAGCCTGGCGGGCTGCAGTCCACAGGGTCGCAGAGAGTTGGACACAACTGAAGCGACTGAGCAGACATATACTGATGCAGTGACCGTCAGTATGTGGACAACTGCCCTGGTCTGGGGCTGGGGGCTCAGAGCGACCTCTGAGGGTGGGGATCTCTGACCTGACCCCTGCCCAAGCATCTCTGCTTGGGTCTCGAGGTACCCCCAGCACCGGATCCTGAGCTGGGTCCCCAGTCACCGAAAGGGCATGATTCCAGTGAGACCAGCCTGGGAGCAAGGGGCAAAGTCTCTGGGTTGTGGACCTACTTTATGGGCAGGAAGTGGAGACGTTCGCACGTTCAGTGCCTTTTTATCGAGCCCTTCCTCTGCCCCAGGTACCAGGACGGGTGAGGATGGAGACCCAGGAGGAGATGGAGCCCCATTTCCTAAACATCACAGCTTCATGGTGCAGGCAGGTGGGTCACCTCGCGGTGCAGACAGGTGCAGGGGCGGAGGGGGGCCCCCAGCCCAGCTCAGGGCTGAGGAGGTTGTTCCTGGGGGAGTGGCTCCCAGCTGGGCTTTGTACAGGGGAAGCGATTGACTGAGCCGAGGCAGGGCGTGGAGAGCCTGCTCCAGGCCAAGGCAGTGTGTGCAAAGGTCCTGTGGTGTGAGACAGCGCGGCCCCGGGAAACTGATGTGCACCCTGAGAATGAAGGGCCTGTGTGTACATGTGCGTGCGTGTCCTTAGGGATCCCCGGTGGGTTGGGAATCTAGGTCCTCTCACAAAGGGCCTTACGTGCTAAGCTTCGGAATTTGAACAAGTCTGGAAAAAAAAATTCATCACACTGACAGTTCAGTCACCTGCCCTGTGGCTCGGGGCAGGCCACTCGCCCTTGGGTTTCCCTTCTGTAAATGGGACCCAGGCTGAGCCCCTGCAGCTCAGAAGTCCTCAGCCTCCGGCCCCAGTCTCCAGGGGAAGCAAGGGGACCCAGCTCTCACCACTGCCCCTGGCCCAGCCCAGGGCTCCCACTTGTGGCTCTGGGCTCCCGGCCCTGCAGAGGAGTGGGCTGGCTGGCTGTCCCAGGGCCTGCCGTCAACCTCGTGTAACGAGAGATGGGCCACACGGCTGTTACAACACCAACAACAACCCGCCTATTAATTCTGCAACTGGAGAGGGGACAACCTCGGGGACTTATTGATCCCTCAGGGACACATGTTAGTGTCAGGGTGGGGGCAGTCTGTCAGCAGGAGACCCCATCTGGGCACCCAGAGCCGCCTGAGCTCAGAGACCAGAGGCAGCACATTTTTTACACTCACTTCCTTAGAGAGAGGCTGGTATCGACAGTCTGATCTCCGTCTGCCCAAGAAATTTGCAAGAAACCCTTTAGGTGCCACGAGGGGGTGTTGCCCTGTGGTCTCTCGCCAGGGCCGCTGAGATGATCTGTGCTCCTGAGAGAGGAGCCGCGGGGCTCGGGCGTGGACTTTGGTACAGGATTGTCCCAGGGGGTCCGGTGGGACACAGAGCCGCCCCACCCTGGGCTCCTCTGCCCCCTTCCAGCAGCCAGCCCCTGACTGCAGCCCCCTAGACCTGAGCCAGGCCCTCCCAGCTCTCATCCTACCCTGCGCTCAGCCCCTCTCCCCAGGCCCCCTTCACCAGCCACGGTCACCTCCTTCCCAAAGACTCCCGCCACACCTCAAGGACAGAATCCCTTGCCCCTCCCACAGCCCCTTTCCTGGAGGGGTTGGGTGCCGTCCCCCAACCAAGAAATCTGGTGTTTCTCTTTTGAGGTGTGTACTTAAATGTCTATCCTGGAGAATCTGCCTTTTTAGCCATCTTTTAGGGTACAATTCAGCGACGTTAGGTGCACTCACGACCAGTGTGACCGTCATGCGGACATGCTAAGTCACTTCCTTGGTGTTCAACTCCTTGCGACCCCATGGACTGTTGCCCACCAGGCTCCTCTGTCCATGGGATTTCCCAGGCAAGAATACTGGAGTGGGCTGCTATTTCCTCTTCCAGGGTGTCTTCCTGACCCAGGGATGGAACCCGTCTCTTATGACTCCTGCATTGGCAGGTGGGTTCTTTATCACTAGCGCCCCCTGGGAAAGCCCACCATCTATTTCTAAAGCTCTTCCATCACCTGCTGTGAGGTTTTTGCAGTTAATGGTGATGATGGCTTTCATGGCCCACGTGGCCATGCTGTGTGCTCCGCTGGGTTCCCCGTGCCCATGTCCCCTCACTGCGTGCCCACAGCAGCTGCAGTGCATGGCTTTGGCTGTGGTCTTCAGCTCACAGTCACCCAGAGCCCTCACCTGGGAGGGAACGCTATCAGGCTTGGCTGTCTCCACCTGCGCACGCCCGTTCTGTATGTAAAGGGCTGACGTTCCCAGACCGGAGCTCCCTGGGTGGGAGGAGGTGTCCAGGCCTCAGTCTGACCCTTCATTGTGGTCCCTGGGCTGTGCAGGAGCTGCTGCTCTTACGTTCAAGCCCTGAGACCATCAGCGCACACCTCCAGCAGTGGACACCTGGGCTCTGAGCGAGCCCACTCCTGGCAGGAGCCGGGGAGGATCACAAGCTGAGCGGGTCTGGGTCTGTCCCCAGGGTCTTGGGAACCAGCAGTGGCAGCCACTCTGACTCGTCCCCATCCTCGTTCACTGCTCTCTGGTGGCGATGGGACCTCTGACGCAGAGCTGGCCCTGGAGTGAGGACCACATCCCAGCTCCCAACCCCTGCTGCCTGTGGTCACAGGACCGAGTTCTGGGGGTCAGATAGGGGTGTGTTTCAGGCCGGCCAGAGAGGGAAGGGCCGTGCGCCAACCCCCACGCACCTGCCAACTGCAGAGTGGAGCTGGGCATCTCAGACCTGGGCAGAAGAGGAGGCAGCTGCCAGGACTGGGGACAGAGCAGAGGATGTGGGACCACCCTGGGGAAGGGTCCACCCTGCCAGCCCAGCCACCCCGTGTCTGCAGAGTTCCGAACCAGATACTAATCACTTTTATTCACTTAAACTCTCTTAAACTGGGTTTTTCCAGTAGTCATGTATGCCTGTGAGAGTTGGACCATGAAGAAGGCTGAGTGCCCAAGAATTGATGCCTTTGAACTGTGGTGTTGGAGAAGACTCTCGAGAGTCCCTAGGACTGCAAGGAGATCCAACCAGTCTATCCTAAAGGAAATCAGTCCTGAATAGTCATTATAAGGAGGAATGCTGGAGCTGAAGCTCCAGTACTTTGTCCACTGATGTGAAGAGCCAACTCATTGGAAAAGACCCTGATGCTGGGAAAGATTGAAGGCGGGAGGAGAAGGGGATGACAGAGAATGAGATGGTTGGATGGCATCATGGACATGAGTTTGAGCAAACTCTGGGAGATGGTGACGGACAGGGAAGCCTGGTGTGCTGCCGTCCATGGGGTCACAGAGTTGGACATGACTTAGCGACTGAACAGCAACAAAACTGGGCTCTCAAACAGTGGCCCAGCGTGTACCCTGACTGCTTCACCCATGTCGTCGCGTTTTATTTCATAAACTGGGAGCTCCTTGGGGGGAGGAATGCTGCTGATTCTCTTCCTTCCTGCAGCCCCCGTCCCAGGAACTGAGCAGGATGCCGGTGGATAAATATTTGGGGACTGGTCAGGGTCCCAGGACTCCTGAAGGTGCGGGATCCCCCGCTCCAGTCCTGAAGGGCTGGCTGTGGGGGTGCGGGCTCCCTGTACCGCCACAGAACTTGTCTTTGCTATCAGGCTGTGAGCTGCTGCTTTGGCCCCTGTCCTGCCCAAGACCCTGTCCCTCCCCACCTTTGAGATTCTCAGCGGCTCTGCGCTCCGGAGCTGACGATGGGGAGAGAGGCGGCTGGGCCTGGTGGGCACAGTGAGTCACTGTTAGACGTGTGGTCTGGATGGGTGTCAGAAGCTCAGGGGCGTGTGTGAGTCCTTCTCAGGGTGGACACAGAGCTCTGGGCACAGTGCTGCCTGACTGCTGCAGACAGAGGAGGCGCCTCACTCGGGAGTCTGTCCCTGGCGCCCTCCGTCCTGGCCGTGGGTGGGCGGGGCTGGCTCTCAGGGCTGCTCTTTCCGAGATGGTGGGGAGCCTGGCGGCAGTCCCCTCAGGCTGCACAGGGCAGGTTCTGCCCAGCGGCCCCGCCCTCTGCCAACTCCCAGGCTGGCAGCCAGGCTCTGCTGTGTCCCCTCTGGACGACTCTGGCGGGTCCTCCAGGTCTCCTGCTCATATCCAGGTCACCTTCTGCCCTTCATCCTGCCTGGAAGCCCCCGGGAGACACCATCACACCCCCTGTCTCCTCCTAGAAGGCATTCAGGCTCCTTCACCCCGCTCCCTGGACACCCTCTCGTGCAGTGGCTCCCGTGGGCTGGCTGGTCGTCTCCACGCGAGGGGCATGCTGGTCGGCCGAGGTTGGGCCAGGCCCTCTCTCTTGAAGGCCTGTACCAGGCTTGGTGGGAGAAGGTGTCAGACAAATGTGACTTCCTATCCCCCTCCTCTGGCCCCGCCCGGCCTGGGGCGCCTGCTGGGGTGGTGCTGAGAGGCCTGGAGATGCTGTCTGAGTGAGACTGCTAAGGAGGGCCTGGGTGCTCTCAAGCCACTGGCGTCTCCCTGCCTCAGGCTCCTGCGGCCGGCGCTGGACACACCAGATTCTGTGCAGAAGGACAGACCCTGCCCTCGGGCCAGCAGAGCTGTCCACCTGTCCCTTGACCTCCCCAGGGCACGGGGCCCCTGAGCGGGCCTGACCCAGGATCAATAGCAGAGCTGATCAGCTGGCAATGTGATACTAATGGACGCAGAATTAAAACGCGAGGCACGTATTAATCTGGACAGCCACGGGGGCCTGGCCGGGGCGGGCGGGCAGCCCTTAATGGAGCCGTATTGACCAGGCCGTGGAGACCGCAGCCCAGCTTGGATGTCACTCTGCAGGCCGGGAACTGGGTGTTTATAGATTTCAGTGTTTTATAGGTTTGGTTTAAAAAAAAAAAAAATGACCTCTCTTTTTTCCCCCAATCAATATACTCTTTTTAGCCTAGCATGATCACTGATATTCCATCAGTGCAGCCTCTGGGGAGCTTTGCAAATATCAGTGTTGGAAATATTAATATCTGATGGTGACGGGGCCTCAGTGACAGGGACACCAGGCGCAGATCTCCCCTCCTGAACACCCTCCCCTCCGCTGGGCTGTTTTCAGTCACTGGAAGGACCAGTGGGCACCTGGATTGCCACACAGTGCTGGAGGGGGGCACCGGCCTGCCTACCCAAGTTCAGGGCACACAGTTGGCACAGCCTCCCCGGGAGAATGGTATGGGGTGGGGGCGCCGTGACCCCAGCTTCAAGACGAGGTGACGGAAGCTCAGGGGTGTCCGGCCCCATAGGAAGGGCGTGCCAGGTGAGGACCCTGGTCTAGCCAGCTGTGCCTGGTGCCCGTCCCAGTGCTGACAGAAGCTCTCTGCCAGGCTCTCCTCCCACCTCGTTTTTCAGGGAAACAGAGGATGGACCAGCGCCCCTCTCACGGGGTGCTGTGAGGCTGGAGTTTAGAAATCCAGACTTTGTGCACTTTAAATAAAGTGCTCTGGAGGTGGGAAGACCAGGGCACGCAGTTCCCGCTGCCCCTAACAACACCCCTACTTTTCAAGGCCTCCAGGTGCCTCTCACCACCCCCTGCTCTGGGGCCAATAAAGGCTGAGGCCCATCAGGTGGAGGGCGGGCAGGGCAGCTCCTCCACGCAGCTCTCCCTGGTTGCACCCTTGCCGCCTGTCACCCCATATAGCGTCCGTGGCTCTCCTCTCCCTGCCCGCCCGGGACCTCCCCGCACCCGCTCCTGGCCGCTCCAGCCCCGCCCTCCCCGATCTGCGCCCTCCGTTGACCTTCCTCAAGGTCAGATCTGACCTCACCTCCCCGCCTTCCAGACCGAGTCCCCTCTGCCGGGCGTTTGGCCGGCGCTGGGCTGGCCCCTGCTGTCTCTGCGGCACACCTGTCACCACCCTCCTGCTGTAGCTGCACTGCACTCAGGCTGGTCTTGGAAAACACAGGGTCCTTGGCTCGGCCTGTGCTCGTGCGTGTGCTGCGTGAAAGCGAGAACTTGGCTCTGTGGGGAGCGGGCCCGGGCCCGGGGCGGGCTGATCGCTGTCACACTGCTGCCTCCTTTGCTCCAGGACTTGACTCTCCTCACCCCTCAGGCCCCTGCGGAATCCCTGCACCAGCCTCTCTGTGATGTCTCGGCCCAGCCTGGCCGTCCACGGGGTGACTCTTGCTAGGCTCCCCCTGGACTCTGCTCTCCACCTGGCCAGGGCCCTGTCCACATCCTCCGCCTCCAACAGGCCAGGGCCTGGGCATTTAAAGGGGCAGAGAATGGATGGGGGAGGCGGGCCAGGAGCTGGTGATGGAGTGATGGGGAATTAAGGGCAGAGGACCCAGAACGCTGGGATCCCGGAGCCCCTGGAGGCTCTGGGGGTTGGCGGCAGCACTGACTGAGGAAGCCAGGGCTCTGGACTGTGCCCAGCACAGACGCTGTGGTGACACATCCCCACTCTGCCTCGGTCCCCTCCTCTCCCAGCAGGCCCCTGGGCTCCAGTTCCTTCCTTGAGGCCCAGTCCACTCACCTCCTCATCTAGAGCCCATCAGATCAAATTGCCAAAATCCGCTGGATCATAGAAAAAGCAAGGGAATTCTAGAAAAAAACATCTACTTCTGCTTCATAGACTATGCTAAAGCTTTTGACTGTGTGGATCACAACAAACTGTAGAAAATTCTTGAAGAGATGGGAATACCAGACCATCTTACCTGCCTCCTGAGAAATCTGTATGCAGGTCAAGAAGCAACAATTAGAACTGGACATGGAACAACAGACAGCTTCAAAATTGGGAAAGGAGTATGTCAAGGCTGTATATAGTCACCCTGCTTATTTAACTTATATGCAGAGTCAGTTCAGTTCAGTTCAGTCGCTCGCTCAGTCATGTCCGACTCTTTGTGACCCCATGAATTGCAGCACACCAGGCCTCCCTGTCCATCACCAACTCCCGGAGTTCAGCCAAAGCCATGTGCTTCGAGTCGATGATGCCATCCAGCCATCTCATCTTCTGTCGTCCCCTTCTCCTCCAGCCCTCAATCTTTCCCAGCATCAGGGTCTTTTCAAATGAGTCAGTTCTTCGCATCAGGTGGCCAAAGTATTGGAGCTTCAGCATCAGTCCTTCCAATGAACACCCAGAACTGATTTCCTTTAGGATGGACTGGTTGGATCTCCTTGTAGTCCAAGGGACTCTCAAGAGTCTTCTCCAACACCAGAGTTCAAAAGCATCAATTCTTCGGTGCTCAGCTTTCTTCACAGTCCAACTCTCACATCCATACATGACCACTGGAAAAACCATAGCCTTGACTAGACGGACCTTTGTTGGCAAAGTAATGTCTCTGCTTTTGAATATGCTATCTAGGTTGGTTATAACTTTCCTTCCAAGGAGTAAGCATCTTTTAATTTCATGGCTGCAATCACCATCTGCAGTCATTTTGGAGCCCAAAAAAATAAAGTCTGACACTGTTTCCACTGTTTCTCCATCTATTTCCCATGAAGTGATGGGACCAGATGCCGTGATCTTCATTTTCTGAATATTGAGCTTTAAGCCAACTTTTTCACTTTCCTCTTTCACTTTCATCAAGAGGCTTTTTAGTTCCTCTTCACTTTTTGCCATAAGGGTGGTGTCATCTGCATATCTGAGGTTATTGATATTTCTCCTGGCAATCTTGATTCCACCCTGTGCTTCCTCCAGCCCAGCGTTTCTCATGATGTACTCTGCATATAAGTTAAATAAGCAGGGTGACAATATACAGCCTTGACGTACTCCTTTTCCTATTTGGAACCAGTCTGTTGTTACATGTCCAGTTCTAATTGTTGCTTCCTGACCTGCATACAGATTTCTCAAGAGGCAGGTCAGGTGGTCTGGTATTCCCATGTCTTTCAGAATTTTCCACAGTTTATTGTGATCCACACAGTCAAAGGCTTTGGCAGAGTACATCATGAGAAATGCCCAGTTGGGTGAAGCTCAAGCTGGAATCAAGATTGCCGGGAAAAATATCAACAACCTCAGATACGCAGATAATACCACCTTGGTGGCAGAAAGTGAAGAGAAATTAAAGAGCCCCTTGATGAAGGTGAAAGAGGAGAGTGAAAAAGCTAGCTTGAAACTCAACATTCAAAAAACTAAGATCATGGCATCTGGTCCCATCACTTCATGGCACATAGATAGGGAGAAAATGGTAACAGTGAGAGACTTAATTTTCTTGGTCTCCAAAATCACTGCAGATGGTGACTGTATAACCACACAACTGAACGATGCTTGCTCCTTGAAAGAAAAGCTATGACAAACCTAGGCAGTGTATTAAAAAGCAGAGACATCACTTTGCTGACAAAGGTCCATCTAGTCGAAGCTATGGTTTTTCCAGTAGTCATGTACGGATGTGAGAAGCCTACATAAAGAAGGCTGAGGGCCAAAGAACTGACGTTTTCGAACTGTGGTGTTGGAGAAGACTCTTGAGGGTCCCTTGGACAGCAAGGAGATCAAACCAGTCAATCGTAAAGGAAATCAGTCCTGAATATTCATTGGAAGGACTGATGCTGAAGCTCCAATACTTTGGCCACCTGAAACGAAGAGCCAACTCACTGGAAAAGACCCTGATGCTGGGAAAGATTGAAAGCAGGAGGAGAAGTGGACGACAGAGGGTGAGATGGTTGGATGGCATCACTGACTTGACAGACATGTGTTTGAGTAAACTGCAGGAGATATTGAAGGACAAGGAAGCCTGGCACGCTACAGTCCACGGGGTTGCAGAGAGCCAGACACAACCGAGTGACTGAACAGCAACAGCAATCAGAGCTCCAGCAGGCAGCCAGTCCTGGCCCTGGATGATGTCTGCTCCTCACCCACCCCGCCTGGCTGTGAGCTAGGGGCTGCTTCCACGTTTGGCCAAACATGTGAATGAACGAATGCATGAAAGCCACAGGCGCCGGTTCCCTTCCTGTCTCTCGATGGGACACCCCCATTTCTCAGGGGTCCCCAGCCTTTGCTCAGAAGTGGTGCTCCAGGCTGCATCCTGTCGCTTCATGTCTCTGGGCAGTTCGGCACCCGGGGCAGCGGCAGTGGGAAGGACTGGGGACAGCAGGGCCAGGTGGGGGGCCCGAGGCCTGCATTGGGACCAAGATGGGGGATGATGACTGAAATCCTCCGTGGATGGAGGCCCGCCCCACGTCCCCCGGGCTGAATCCCTCGCCTCCCGAATCCCTCACCTCCGACCTTCGGAAGGTTGCCGCAGCCTCCCATGTGGACCCCCAGCCAGATTAATGGCTGAGCCCAAGGGCAGTGGGGACTGTGGAGCAGAGCGGGCCACTGGGGGCACAGGAGCGGCCTGATGGAGCCTGGCCACGCGTGGCTGGTGGCTCTGCTGCGCCCACCACGTGCTTGGCCATCACCTGAGGGGTCGGGGGTGGACCGGCTCCCAGCACACTCAGCAGGAGGCTGGGTGGCTGGACAGCTGTCCTGAAAGGCAGGACGGCTCCTCCTCACCGCACCCCGACCCAAGCCCTTCCCTCTGGCCTCTGACTCCCTCCACACCCCCTCAAGGGCCTGGTGAGACCATCTCGGAGCCGGTCCTGGCTGAGATGGCCTGGCCACCTCCGAGTCCAGCCGGTCCTACCAGCAGAGAAGTGAGCGAGAGCATGTTTGACACTGAATAATTAATTTTCATTCAGCGATAAAAACGTCGTCTATTGATTTACAACCCCTCCCGGCAATCAAGCTTTTCAGCGGAAACCTGATTCTTAATTATTGTCCCTGGACCGGCCAGGAGGCGTGTCCAGCTGCCGCAGGAACAGCGCCAACTGCTCCCAGGGAGCTGGGCCCGTGGGGCCAGCTGCTGCCCGGCTGCCCGCTCTGTCCTACCTGCGAAACTGTGCTGGCCACAGTCTGTGCCACCTCCTCTGCAAAGGCCACCCTGGCCAACCCCGGCCTGGGCAGGAAGCAGGTCAGGGAGGCAATCACCACGCATGCCGAAGGGCAGCGACCTCCGCAGGGCACTGGGGAGCCGTGCCGCTCGCGGGGTGGGTGAGGCGGGGGCGGCTGCAGGTGGCAGGGCTGCGGAGCTGGCTCTGACGCTGCGTCTGTTGTGAAGGAGAAGCCGGCAGCCGTAGAGGAGTGGGTGGTGGCTGCGGCCGTCGCCTCAGCCCGGTTATCCCATCCTTGTGGGCTTCCAGCTGTGTTTGGTCTCGGTTTCCCTCCTGTGAACCCAGCAGGGGTGAGCGTGGCAAGTCCCGTCCTAGGGCACCCAGGATGCCGCTTAACCTTGTCGTCCTAAAATGTCTGCAGAACGACTTGGGGATCAAACCCTAGACCGACCGGCAGAGAGACGAGACCTGCCCACCCGGCCCCGTGGACAAGACGCTGGCCGCAGCCCAGCCCTGCGTCCTCTAGGCATATGTCCAAGTGGACGTGCTGGTCTCTGAGCCTCTGCCTGGTCTGGATGGAACCTATCTCCCGAGTGCTCGGAGGCCAGGGCTGAATGTGCGGGTGGCCCCGGGCCCTGCTTGCTCATGATGGTGCTTCTGCTCGCCGTGAGCCCTGGGGTGCCGGAAATGTCATTTCACAACAAAACAGAAGATGCCACCAGCACAGTGGGGGAAGGGGGTGCTGAAGCGCATGGAGGGACCTAGGATTTGTTTTCTCTCCCTCCTGCGCTGTGACTTCCCAGAACTTGCGGATGTCCTGGGCCGCTTTCTGCCCGACCCCGTGCTGGGTTGCATTTCGGAGCTCAGGGTCTAGGAACTGAGCTGCACACCCTGGGGCAGAGCCAACCTGTGGACGACCCTTGGGGACAAGACGGGACAGGCTTGACTTTACAGACAAAAGACAGAGGGGGACAGAGTGGGCAGGGCTCCTGACTGAGGGCTCAGACCCTCCCGGGCAGGGCCTTGCAAGCCATCCCACGCCCCCGCCCCCACTCCTGGCCTGAGCAAGGCAGCGGCTTCCTGGTAGAGGGGATGCGAACGCAGGGCCCCGCTGGCTCGGAGGTGAACCAGCGCAAAGCCAATTTGAGAGGCTTCTTGTCTTCTCATCATAGCTTCGATGGAGGCTGGTGGAGCATGTGAGAAGATCCAGCCTGCTGTCGCGGCCGTGGGCCCACAGAGGAGGAGCCGGCAGTCAGCTGCTGCAGGCTGGACCCGCAGGTGGCCCATGAGCTCATCATGATAACCTTGGCTCATCACACGCGGCAGACAGAGCGAGGCGCTTTAAGAATTCAGGAAGCAAGGCCTGCCTGGTGCGGTTGCAGGTGGCCTGGCATGGACCCGGGCGAAGGAGGTGAGGAGACAGAGCCTGGCTGGGGTGTGTCTGAGAGTGAGAGTGGGTGAGGGGGCAGAGGGCAGAGTCGGCCCACCCCTGGAGGCTCCTGGAGAGCACGGACACGGCGACCATTGGGGGGCATGGTGTCAGGGGGTGGCTGCTTGTCAGGCTGGTCAGAGTTTGGTGGCAGATGGGGGAGAGAGAGAACGATCTGGGGGAAGAGGGGACCGTCTTCTGGTGCCCCGCCAGCGACGGGCAGACTCGGGGAGGGTACGGACGCAGCCATGGGGGCCAAGGGCTCGCCAGGCTTCTGCCCGGGTCCTGACTCTGCCCAGCAGAGGCAGAACGCTCCCTTCTCTGTGCCTGTTTCCTCACCCGCCGCTGGCCAACACGAGGGTTGTTGTACAGACTGAGCAGGGCCCTTGGCTCCATGCCTGGTACAGAGCTCCTTGCTGGGGGACGGTGGTGGCCCTCCCCAGGGCCCGGGAGGCTCACGATGGAGTGAGGGTGACTCCCAGCATCCCCCCACCAGCCGCAGAGCACCCCTGGGCAGAAGCATCCCTCTTCCCCTTCCCTCACTGAGGGCTCAGGGACACTGGGGTGAGCCCACCTGAAAGGCAGATGATGCGCACACACCCCTCGGAGAGCCGCCGGGAAGGACCAGGGAGCAGCCCACACGCCCGCCCTGGGTGGTCAGTCCTGCCCCGGGGCCTTTGCCCTCTCCGCGTCTGTCGTGAGGGCCCCCCTTTGCATGGAGAGCCCCCACCTACCCCCGGAGTTCTTCCCCATGAAGTCTCCCCAGAAGCTGCAGCCCCAGTGTGGCATCAGCGCACAGGAGGGGCATCAGCGCACAGGAGGGGCACAGCACAGCCCTTGGCCGGGTTTCCTTTTCACCCATGTCTCCTGAACCGAGGCCGGGGTAGCCAACCCCCACGTTTCCTGATCGCATTTGGCAAATGACTAGTATTGACCTCCGCCCGGAGCTGGGGCGGCGGGGGAGGGGCTTAATGGGGCAATTATGGGATTTCCGTCACTCTCGGAGAGGCCTGGGCGGGGCTGGGGGCACGCTTCGAAGGCCGTTGACTCCCCGGCCTTGCTCACAGGTCCTCCTGGACCTCAGCTCACAGGTGGGAAAGTCACACGCGGCCCCAAGGCCCAGCACACCCTTCACCTCCCTGTTCAGGGAGGCAGGGATGCCCGCTGCTGTGGGTGGGCTAGGACCCGCGGGGGACCCAGGCCGCCCATCCTGACTGCCCCCCAGGCTGGGCTGTACCGCAGCGATCCTCGCCCTGTGCCAGGCCCCTGCTGGGCCCTGGGGCTGCGTGCTCAGACCAACTCGGGAGACCCAGGCTGGAGTCACCGCCACCTCCTCTGCGTCTGCCCCCGACTGTTGTTCCAGAGGGCGGAGGACCGAGTGGATTTCCCCAGGCCCCCGGGGTCTCCAGCAAGCACAGTCCACCTGTGGCCCTTACGGGTCTCATTCCCAAGAGGACAGGGGTCCCCAGAGCAGCAGCAGGTGACCAGTGGCCTCCACACCCACGCTCGTGTCTGACTATTTGTGATCCCGTGGACTGTAGCCGCCCCCAGTCTTCTCTGTCCGTGGAATTTCCCAGGCCAAAATAGTAGAGGGGTTGCCATTTCTTCCTGCAGGGGATCTTCCCCATCCAAGAATCAAACTCCATCTCCTGAATTGGCAGGCCGATTCTTTATCACCAGACCACCAGGGAGGAAGCCCTCCAGTGGCTTCCAGGGACCCCCAAACTCCCGTTCAGAGCTGTGGACAGCTGAATTCATGGCATCTCAGAAGACGGCTCACCTCCACCCACCCTCCCCAGTTGGAAGGAGCAGCTCCCACACAGGACAGGCAGGGGGGTTGGCCGTGAGACAGGGGCTAACAAGACCTCCTTTCCAGCGGGGGGCTAGGGGCGTGAAGGCGGGGCAAATGCAGCCCCTTCAGAGGCCAACTGGACCAGCGGCATCTCTGCTGGTTCCAGTCTCCTGATCTTCGGGGAACCTCCACCAAGAAGGGGCCGCCACCCCCCCTACTCCCGAGAGAGGAGCTGAGCTGCCTGAGATCACAGAGCTGCGGGGCAACGGGCCTGGGCCCTGGGGCTCAGTAAATGAACCCACACGTGACCAGCAGGGAGACCGCCAGGAAGAAACACTCTGTCCTCTCTCCAGGCCCTGGTGGCTGCCTCCTCCGGCCCAGAGCCTGCTGGGGAAGGGGTGAGGGGCTCAGAGGGGCCCCCCTCAGGAGCCATGGCCTGAGTGACCCCTCACAAGGCTCTTGGGAATGGAATGAGACCATCGGTGAGAGATGCTAGGTCATCAGCCCTGGTCTAGGGGAGCCAGAACCATGTGGTGGGGGCTGTGATGAGAGACAGGCCAGAACCGGGGACCACAGGAGTGGAGAGCCTTGTGGGGGGGCGGTGGTCAACCTCCTGGAGGACTGGCCTGCATCTGGGGAGGGGAGATTCCGCCAGGCAGGGCCCAGGAGTGTGAACAGGTGGAAACTGCCCACCCCTGCCAGGACCTGGGAACAAAGAAAGGCAAGGGCACCACCCTGCTGGCCGTGAGGGACACTGAGCTTCATCCTCATTGCCAATAGATGCCGAGATGGGCAGAAAGGCTCAAGGGGCACAGCCTCTTCCCCCAGCCTCCTTGCCCTCCACAGCCACTGGCCACCGGGAGAATCAAGATCTGAGCTGGCAGGGCCCTCGAATGGGAAACCGAGGCTTGAGGGGCTGCAGAGACGTGTCCAGGGCCACCAGGGGCCTTGCAGGGCCGTGCACAGCACGAGGTCACTCCCCGGGATGAGCCGCCAAAGCCTCACTTTCATCATGGGGGCTGTTGCTCCCATTTCCCAGATGAGTAAAGTGAGGGGATGACGGCCATGGGTCACACCAGGGTTGACGGCCATGGGTCACACCAGGGTCCACAGTCAGGACATGTGGGGCTGGGTGTTGATCTGGCTCTTAGCACTGCCTCTCAGTTCTGCTCCGGAACCTCCTCTGGGCACTTCAATGGCTCGGGCACTGCCTCCCACATGGAGACGCTCTGACGGTCGGGGGCAGGGGGCGAGGGGGACGAGGGGGTCCAGGCAGAATACCCGAGGCCAAGAGCCTTGGGAGGGCAGGGCCGTGGTGAAGGGCTGCCTCCCTCTGTCCAGCAGGGACAGGGCCTGGCATTGCCCAGAAGCGGTCACTCTGGAGGCAGGCGGGGACACAGCCACCCAGGGGACTCCGTGTGGCCACAGCTTCAGCCATAACCGGTGAGGGCTCCCAGCAGCTTCTTCTGCACACTGAAGGGGCAGGAGGGCTTTGACGCCCCTTCAGAAATGGGGGAGGGGGGTGGGGGGCTCCTCCAAGACCCCGCAGAAGTGCTGCTTCTCTGGAGCTGCAAAGGATGGAGGAGGAGAGGGGTCTCCGGGGGCCACGCTGGAGAAATGGTCACAAAGTGCTTTGCCTCCCCCAGGACCCTGGGGAGGGCCGGGTGGGGCGTGGCATCTGGGGGGTGCACAGCCTCACTTCCTCTCTCTCCTACCCCTCACAACCTCGCTTTCAGTCCTGGCGTTTGATTTCACAGCCCCAGACCCAGAGCTTACCCTGAGACACCTCAGTGATGGAGTGTACAGGCTCAGCTCCCCAGAAGCTGGGCTCCTGGAGAGAGGCCTCTGGCTCACCTCTCATGGCTTCAAGATGGGCCCCCCCACAACCGCAGCCCTGACATTTGCTGCAAGGAGGGAAGAGGGACAAAGGGAGAGAGGAGGAGGGGAGGGTCAAAAGGATGGATACATGGGGTGGGCAGGGACTTCTTGCTGGTCCAGAGGCTCAGACTCTGTCCTCCCCACGCAGGGGGCCCAGGTTCAACCCCTGGTCGGGGAGCTACATCTCACCCGCATCCCGCACCTGAATTCTCATGCCACGACAAAGAAGCCCGCACGCCACAAATAAGACCCAGCACAGCCTAAGTAAGTGAGTATTAGAAATAAATGGAGTCGGTGGCCTGAGGTCTAGCTGGGTGTGTGTGGACAACCAAGTTTGTTGACAGAATGAGTATGGTTACACCGGCACCGTCCTCGGTGAGAACACTACAAGCCCTCGCGCATCCATTTCACGGCACTGTTGAAGGGCTTCAGCGAAACGGTAACAGTCATCGTAGTCGGTACCAGGTCCGCTGTGTGGAAGGCCCCCTGGCGGGTCAGCTTGGCTCACCCCCAAAGACAGAGGTGAGCCGCGTGTCCAGCAAGCGGGAAGCCCCAGCGCAGGTCTCTCTGCCCTCAGGAGCCCCCCAGGTGCCCCGGGGGTCTTGAGAGGAGTTGAGTGACTTGCCCACCATCCCCAGGGCTGCTACTGAGGCGGGCAGGGCCGGGCCTGGCTCCCGGCCCATTTCCAGACCCACGCTGATGGCGCGGTCTCCAAGGGATGGTAATGAAATAAAGCTGGTGTGACACGGCTCTTGTCGCCTGAGAGTGTCTAAGTGCTTTATAAACAATTAATCGCTCTCGCCCACTCTGGCGGCTGAGCACAGCGAGCCCGCAGGCCCGCAAGGGCTGGAAGGGAGGCCGGCCTCCGGGGGACGGAGCTTCCGCAGCCCGAGGCCCCGAGCCAGCGCTGAGCACCAGGCCGTGATGCTCTAAACCACAGGGGCCTTGGCTCTCCAGAGAGAGAAACCTGAGAGTCACGGTCTTTAGAATAACAGACACAAGGAGGGCAGAACCACAGAGTGAGAGAGGTTTGGACCCAAGGGGGCTCAGAATCTGAAGATTCAGCCCTGCCAGCTACTAGCCCAGCCCTGTGGTTTCCTCCTGCTGCCCCAGGCCCATTGCTTCTCCCTGGGTTCCCGATCTCCACATGGGAACATCCAAACACCCCTCTCACTGCGGGAGGAATAAATCAAACAGACCATGTGCAGAACCCAGTACGGGCAGCGCACGATGTCAAACAGGGAGCTCAGGAAACAGTAGCTACTGTAGCATGTGAGCACAGCCAGTCAGTCCCATCACTCGGTCGTGTCTGACTCTTTGCGACCCCATGGACTGCAGCACGCCAGGCTGCCCTGTCCATCACCAACTCCGGAGCTTACTCAAACTCATGTCCATTGAGTCGGTGATGCCATCCAACCATCTCATCCTCTGTCGTCCCCTTCTCCTCCTGCCCTCAATCTTTCCCAGTATCAGGGTCTTTTCCAATGAGTCAGTTCTTCGCATCAGGTGGCCAAAGTATTGCAGTTTCAGCTTCAGTACCAGTCCTTCCAATGAATATTCAGGACCGATTTCCTTTAGGATGGACTGGTTGGATCTCCTTGCAGTCCAAGGGACTCTCAATAGTCTTCTCCAACATCTCAGTTCAACAGCATCAATTCTTCGGCGCTCAGCTTTCTTTATAGTCCACCTCCCACGTCCATACATGACTACTGGAAAAGCCGTAACTTTGACTAGATGGACCTTTGTTGGCAAAGTAATGTCTCTGCTTTAGAATCTTAGAATTATCAACTGAGACCTGGAGACAAGGAAGCTCTTTCTCTCCCTCCCAGCATCTGCCCACCTTCTGTTTGTGCCTGAGCTTGTCAAGGAAGCACCTTATTAGTCATCACTTTCCCCAGGGGGGCAGATGCACACAGCAGGGGTTTAATCCATGTTGGTAGGATTGACTGTCTTGTATCTGAGAGTCCCCAGATCACAAGTTTTCGGACTCACGGACTCCTGGGGTGAGAAGGGGCCTTGGAGGCAATCCAGTCCACATTCTGTGCAGTTGCTGCAATGACCGTATGTGGGCCCCTTGGATGCCTCCCTGACAAGGAGCTCACTACCTGTCAGAGCTATTACTGCATTGATTCCTTCTGGCCCCCCAAACTCCCCCAGCCACGACAAACACTCTTACAGAGTCATAGACTTCTGTTCACGGCCTGCTGTGTGCCTGGTACTAGCTACTATGACTGGTACTGTTTCATTCAAGCCTTTCAACAGTGCCATGAAGTGGGTACCTTGTTATCACCCGCTTGACAGGTGAGGAAATGGAGGAACAAGGGGATTTGGTCACTGGCTCACAGCTGGGAAGGCGCAGAGGAGCCAGAACTCAAACAGGAAAGACCCGCCACGCGGCTGCCCTGACTCCCCGTGCTCAACCATCCCGAGACAGAATATTCTGGACTGACCCCGGCCACGCGGCTGCCCTGACTCCCCCTGCTCAACCATCCCGAGGCAGAATATTCTGGACCGAACGGTAGAAAGGCTTCATGGATCGGTCCTTGCTTCTGCCGGAAGGTGACAGCTCACAAGGCCCTGCCTCCTGTGGGCCCAGGGCCCCCGCCCCTCTGCCTCCTGGAGCTGATGGCACGGGACTTCTTGGCCAGTTACCTGTCTGGCTCCACCATCAGACGGTGACTCCAAGGACGGGGGCCTCCTCACCTCTTGCTCTCCGATGTCCAGCACAGGCTCAGACCCAAGTGGGACGTTCAGCACTTTTCTGCAGGAAGAAGAAAAGAGCTCACGCTTCACAGACATCGCTCAGTTATCATTGTCCCCATTTGACAGGTGAGAAGACTGAGGGAGGCCCAAGGCGTGAAGGGGAGCGGCCCGGAGGGTGAGCACTGCTGGCTGGCTCTCCCTTCCACCCTCATGCTGCAGATGGCTCTGCACGTCTCCCTCTGTTTCCCCATCTGGGAGGGAGGGGCTGGCACCATTCGCCGGCCATCTCTTGTCCTTCCTGCTTTATTTGGCATCAGTCTGTCCGACGCGTCCAGACACAGCAGGACAAAGCCACCGCCGACCCTCACGTGCCGCCTCTGTGTGCGTGGCTCACCTGAGCTCAGGCAGCCCTGAGGCTTTTGTCTTCACTTTGCAGCTGAGAAGCCCAAGGCACAGAGAGGCTAAGTACCATGCCCAGAGTCACACAGCTCTTGTGGCTGAACTGGGCCGGCCGCCCGGCACTTGGGCCCCAGAGTCCATGACCTCGACCTTAGCCCTCTGCCCCCTCCTCCAGAACCCCTTCTGTCTGGAGGGTGCTGGGAGCCAGAGCCCCCTCTCCAACGTATGACCTCGGCTCTTCTCTCAGAAGAAACTGCCTGGTTAAGACTTAAAGATGAAGGCAGGCGGAAGAAAACCACAAAACGGGATGGAAAAGGGGAAAACATTATCACCTTCGCATGGGAAACCTATTTCTGCAACGTGATAGCCTGCCCAGGAATCTAGGAAAAATGAGACTGGAAGTCCTCACTCTGCGATGCAGTCCTGACTCTGCTGATTCAGACCACCCTGACTGACTCTGATGAATGAGCTTCTGAAGGGATCCTCTGCTCTAGCTTGCAGCTCACACCTTGACCAGAGCAGCCTCGTGTCTGTCGGACATTCCAGGTCCACTCTCAGCACCTCTGCCTTTGAGGACTGGCCTGGCCAGGTTTGAGAAAGGGAGGCTGGGAGGGGCAGGGCGGCTGCAGTTGCAACAGTGCTTTGGTTTCAGGCATGGGGGCTGGGGGAGGGGGCAGTTCACCGTGACAAGCAACAGGCCCAGGGAGCAGCCCCCTCACCCAGGGAGCACCCCCTCACCCAGGGAGCACCATCCTTACCCAGGGAGCACCATCCTTACCCAGGGAGCACCCCCGCCCTCACCCAGGGAGCACCCCCTCCCCCCTCTCTCCACCCCGTGCCCAGTCCTGTGGCCTGGTCTGCAAGGTACCTGACATTTCACCATTGTGGCTTCTTAATTTTAGGGCGTGAAGGGCTGTCAGATCTCTTATTAAAAAAAAAAAATTATTCCATTTATTTATTTATTTAGGCTGTGCCGAGTGGCTTGTGGGATCTTAGTTCCCCGACTGGGGACTGAATCTGCGTCCTTGGCAGTGAAAGCGCCGAGTCCTAACCGCTGGACCACCAGGGGATTCCCAGGTCCCCTATTCTCAGTTCAGTTCAGTTCAGTTACTCAGTTGTGTCCGACTCTGTGACTGCATGGACCGCAGCACGCCAGGGTTCCCTGTCCATCAGCCCTATTCTCAATAATAATTAATCCACGTATTCTTAATGCAAGATTAATGCAGTCCTGGGTGTTCATTGGAAGGACTGATGCTGAGGCTGAAACTCCAATACTTTGGCTACCTCATGCAAAGAGTTGCTGCTGCTGCTGCTAAGTCGCTTCAGTCGTGTCTGACTCTGTGCGACCCCATAGACGGCAGCCCACCAGGCTCCACCATTCCTGGGATTCTCCAGGCAAGAACACTGGAGTGGGCTGCCATTTCCTTCTCCAATGCATGAAAGTGAAAAGTGAAAGTGAAGTCACTCAGCGAAGAGTTGACTCATTGGAAAAGGCCCTGATTCTGGGAGGGTTTGGGGGCAGGAGGAGAAGGGGATGACAGAGGATGAGATGGCTGGATGGCATCACCGACTCGATGCACATGAGTTTTGGGTAAACTCCAGGAGATGGTGATGGACAGAGAGGCCTGGCGTGCTGCGATTCATGGGGTCGCAAAGAGTCGGACACGACTGAGCGAATGAACTGAAATGAACTGAACTGAATGCAAGATACCAAAGCCCATCATGCATGCCACATATACAATGTAATAAAATATTCCTGGGCTGGAAAGATTCCCTGGAGAAGGGAATGGCAACCCTCTCCAGTATCCTTGCATGGAGAATCCCATGGACAGAGGAGCCTGGTGGGCTGCAGTCCATGGGGTTGCAAAGAGTCAGACACAACTGAAATGACCTCAGCAAGTGCGTACGTGTTCATTCTGAGTGACTCCAATGCTAAGTAAAGGGCACATGAAAGAAATTTTCTGATTTCACAGAGAACAGCGGGCTGCCGTCCATGGGGTCGCACAGAGTCGGACACGACTGAAGCCACTTAGCAGCAGCAGCAGCAGCAGCTTTAAAGCCATACGGTGAGATTTGGTGAGCTTAAAGGCTTAGGAAAATCAGCTTTTTGAAAATGCAACTTCATGTTAACTTTAATCAGTTTCATGGTAATCAAAACCCCTGTGAAATGGGGATGCCCTTCCTGCCAGTAAAACCCTCTGCCTCAGGCCCTAAAGATGGTGCCGAGTGCGGGCGACTCTGGGCGGGAGTCAGGAGACCGCTTGGCAGAGGGACGTCTGGGCTGACCTGGGGTGCTGTGTAAGGGGGTGGGGAGGGCAAAGCATGGCTGGCAGATGCAACGGCACGTGCTAGGAGCCCACGTGGCAGGGGTAGGGAGAGAGGGGAAGCAGCCAGAGAGGCCTGGGGAGGACACGACAGCACCCCAGGGCCTCGAGGGAGCAGGGAGGATGCTGGGGTGCGGGCTGGGGAGGGACATGACAGCACCCCAGGGCCTCGAGGGAGCAGGGAGGATGCTGAGATGCCGGCCAGCTCTGGCCTTGCCCGGATGGGCCCGGCGGCACACCCGCTGCGCCCGCCTGGTGTGTCCACTACAGGTCCTGAGGCCACTGTCCCCAGTGCCCTCCCTCTGCCCACTCCGGGGGGCTGGGAGCCCCACCCGGGCAGGGAGCACCACCGCTTCCAGCATCACTCCAGCGCCCGGGGCACGTTGTGCTGAAGGACGAGTGAACGAACGAACGAACGGGCAGAGGAGGGAGCGGGCACATGGCCGGAGTTCCAGTCTGCCGTCTCTCCCTGAAGACCCACCTCCCTGTGATCTGGGCCCTTCGAGGTGTGGGCCTGAGTTGGAGGGCTTCTGGGGTGGGTGCCTGCCGCCTCCTCCAACGTCCGAGGGGCCCCAGGCCCCGCGGCTCAAACCCTTCGGCCTGGGATTTAGAGATGTGGATGCCCCGCAGGGCGATCGATCCCACTGCCTTGAGAGCGCATTACCCTGGTGCGGCCCCGCGTTAATGCATGCTGGGCGTTTCCCTGCCCTCCGCCCTGCTCTGCACCCCAGGGCCCAGGTCCCCCAATCCAGCCCCGGGATGCAGCTCATCTGGGGCCGGGTCACCTCTCCAAAGTGCTCAGAAGTGTCCAATTGCTCCCTGGGCACACCGCTTCCCCTGCTAAAGTGTCGCATGGCCCCAGGGGGAGCCCTGCGGTACCAGCAACAAGTCTGTTAAAATGCCCAGGCCTCGCTCCCCCGGGGGCGGCCCGGAATCGCTGCGCAGAGGGGCTGCAGGGCGGCAGGAGACCCACCTGCTCCGTGATCTCAGGGTCAGGCCCACGCCTCCCCCGCGTGCACTCTGCTCCAGGCCCCCTGGCTCCCTGACTGCTGTCCTTCACACCCAGAGACGGGCCCTTCCCCCGCGCCCACCGCCGCCTGGAACGTTCTGCCCAGAACCTTACGGGCCAGACTGTTTCCCGTTTCATCCCCACAAGAACAGGGTCCCGTTAGAATGGCACCCCAAGTAGAGCAGACTTGGTGTAGGGCTTTGAGAAAAACAAAAAAGCGTGTTTTCTTTGTTTTATCATTATGATGAGAAAAGACAATCCAACGTGATGAATTTGTCAACTTCCAAGTAACTCCTTAAATGGAAGGAGAAACGACAGCATGTAACAGGGAGAAAATTTAGTGCTTTCACATTGTTTACATCGCTTCCCTGGTGGCTCAGAGGTTAAAGCGTCTGCCTGCAGTGCGGGAGACCCGGGTTCAATCCCTGGGTCGGGAAGATCCCCTGGAGAAGGGAATGGCAACCCACTCCAGTATGCTTGCCTGGAGAATCCCATGGACTGAGGAGCCTGGTGGGCTACAGTCCATGGGGTTGCAAAGAGTTGGACACGACTGAGTGGCTTCACTTCCCTTCACACTTCTAACTATTCTGGAGGGAGAGTGGACACACGTATGTGTACGGCTGAGTCCCTTTGCTGTCCACCGGACACTATCCCAACAACGTTAATGGGTTATGCTTCGGTATAAAACAAAAAGTTTAAATGCATAAACAAAGAATCCTATTTTCAAATTCTTGAGGGTTATTGCTGATGAAAAACTTGGTTCGCCAAACAAGGGTGAATGTTTTAAAGTAAGGCTTGCAGCCATGACTGCTCACGGCCTTCGGCGCCCTGCTGAAAGAGGCCCCAGCCTTTTCTCCGGTTTGGTTTCGTAGACACAGGTGATGTTCACACGCCTTGTGATCACGCAAGTGCATTCTGGGTGGAATTTCCCACATCACTCATTTCAAAACCGATGATGAAGCCTGGAATCAGAGATGACGCAGTGAGGTGAACGCCTGGAGGCTTGGACGCTCCTGCAGTTTGAAGGGTGAATGCAGAGCCCCCAGGAACCCCAAGGCCCTCCACCCCAGCCCTGACGGCCACGCTCTGGGCTCCCACGCTGACCGCTAGAACGGGCCTTGCTGGGCAGGTCCCTGGCCCCTTGTCTTCAGGCCGACAGATGCTCTGGGCTGCTGGAGCCAGTGGCGGGAGCAAAGGAGTCTCTGAACCCGAGAGCTGGCGTCTGGGTTTTTGGCCACCATCCCCGGGGCCCACAGGGCTCAAACTCTGACCCCTCCCTTCAGGAGCCTTCCCAGGAGCCCCGTCCAGGCTGCTGGAGGCCGGAGGTCCTGGACCAGGGCTCTGCCTCCCCTGGCATCCCCGCTGTGGCAGAGGGCAAGGGAGGCCTGCGTCTCGCCCCATCCACTTGTGACCCCCTTCCTCAGGTGACCCCGACACACACAGGGCTCGCTGTGTCCTGTGCACAGCTTGGGCAGCCCCTCTGTAACCATCGTGGGTTCCTGCTGTCTGCTTTCTGGGTCCCCTCTAGAACGTTCCATGAGGATGGGGGCCCCACTGCCTTGTGTCTCAGAGCCTGGGGTAGAGTGGACACCCATGGGGTGCTTAGTGATCACTTGCTGAGTAGGTGCCTGGGGCAGCTGGCCTGGGCTCTATGCTGGCCCAGTCCATGGGGCAGGCAGGCCTCCATGCGGTCCTGATAGCCACCAAGGCAGCCCAGAGTCCTGGCACGGTGTGCCCAACCTGCGCTCCCAGCAGCACCAACGTCCCTCTGCGGGAGGCCGCATCACTGGCTGGCCCGGAGGAGGGGCCCTGGGCGGGCCGGCTCCAACACTGCCCTGGGGGTGCCTCCCCAGCCTGCGGGGCCAGATGCTGGAAAACCGTCTTTAGGTGCCGGCAAGAACCGAGCAGGGTGAGAAACACGGTGGGCCAAGGGGGGACGGAGCTCAGCATGAGACAGAACGTCGGATCAGCCCTCCTGTGCCGCAGGGACTCCGCCGACCTCAGCCAGCACGAGCTCCCCGTCGCCTGCCTGGCGGAGGACAGCCGGACGGCAGGTCGCTCTGACACTCAGCTACCACCCGGAGTGCAGGCCCGGCTCTGATCCTAGAAGGACCCTCTTCCTCAGAGTTTGTCACATGGATCCCAGCACAGACCGCATCCCGGGGTCTAAGCAAGCCTGTGGCCGCCACTCTGGGCCTGCCTTCTCATCCGCACTCCCAGCCCGTCACAGGACCTGCCGTGGGGGTGCACGGGCGGGCAGGGGTCCCCCTCTCAGGACCCTGGGTGACGGGGCAGGTGTGGAGCAAAGTGGGTTCTCCCAGCCCGAGTGCAGTTCCCAGCATCTGAGGGCTGTGGGATGAGGCACACACGATCCCTGCCGGCACAGGGTGGCCGGGGCTTCTGGACAGACTTGGCAAGGGGCTCGGCCAGGCTCCAGTGAAGTGGGGCCGGCTGGTCCACAGGGAGCAGGCCACCGGGAGCCCAGCCCGGGGAGCCTCCGTGGGGCTGGCCCATCACGAGAGTGGAGCCATTTGGCGGTGAGAGGCAGAGCCTGGACCCGCTCAAGCCCAGGAGGGCAGGGCAGCAGGCTCTAGAGCGAGTGTGGTCTCGGTCGGCAGATGTGGCCCAGTTAATGGGCTGGGTGGGAGGGCTGTGGGGGGCTGTGGGAGAGGACCAGCTGGGTTGGAGCTGGGGGGTCCGGCTCTCGCCAACAGCAGGACAAGGCTGGGCCTCTCCACGCTGGACGTGGCCTCGTACCCAGGGGTGTGCTGGGGGTCCTCTGGCCCTGGTTTGGGGGGTCCTCCTGCCTCCTCTCCCATGGCTTCCCTCTGCCTGTGTTCCCGCCCACTCAGGGAGAGTGTGGTGGAGTTCCAAAGAGACCACAAGCCTGGAAATGCTGCCTGCAGTGAGAGCCCCAGACCTGGGGAGTGGCAAGTAGCCCGGAGGAACTGAGCCACCAACTGGGGGCCAGGGTGCTGAGTCCGGCCTGACTGGAGCCTCAGCTTGTTCCAGACTGCAAGGGAGCAGGAGGGAGCAGGCCCCCCACCCCCAGACTGAAGCCAGGGCTCCTCGTCTTTGATACACTTTGGCCACCTTCCCCTGGACTCTTCTGAGAGGGAGAGGAAGTGGCCTCTGGCCACCCTCACTGCTCAAATCCACAGTAAAAAGAGAGACCCCCCCCCATCCAGTGTCTGCATATAAAATGCCAGGGCAGGCTTCTGATTGGTCCAGCTGGGTCATGTGGTTGGTGCCTGAAGGGGTCACGTAGAGAAGGAGCGGACACTTCTCAAAGGTGAGCAGGCGTGCTCAGCCCTGAGAAGCTGAGGGAGGGGTCAAGCCAGCCCAAGAACCCCCGAGGAGCTGAGGGAGGGGTCGGGCCAGCCCAGGTACCCCTGAGAAGCTGAGGGAAGGGTCAGGCCAGCCCAGGTACCCCTGAGAAGCTGAGGGAAGGGTCAGGCCAGCCCAGGTATCACAGAACAGGGCAGGGGGTGAGTGGGGGATATCTGAGCATGGGCTCAGCCACAGGGAGTCAGAATCGGGACCAGCAGAGAGAGCGAGAGAGGTGAGGATTGCAGCCCCGCCTCCCTCTGTAAGGGCAGCTTGTGTGTGTGTTCACATGCAGTTTACAGGGTCTTGACAAACGCTGGAGTCCTGTGACCACCGCCACAGTCCCAGTGCAGGGCAGAGCCGTGATCACCCCTCCAAGCTCTCTGTGTAGCTGAAGCCTCCCTGACCCAGGGCCTGTGGTATGCAATCTGCTCCCCAGCCCTGGTCCTTCTGTTGCAGAAGGTCATTTGAGCGGGGTCACACAGGAGGCGGTTCCAATCCGGCTCCTCTGGCTCTGCATAGTCCCTTTGTGATTCAGCCGGGCTGCCTGTGAGTAAGCGGTTCATTGTTTTACTCTGCTGAGTAGTATTTCACCCACTGGATGGATCCGATGGATTCCGCTGACACAGTCTCCATTTGAGGGACATTTAGGTTCATCTCCCTTGGATAAGAACCCAGGACTGTGTCTGGTGGGTCCTGTACAAAGTGTGTTAACCTTGGTAAGAGTCTGCCAAACCATTTCCCCCACATTCTCACCAGCAATGTGGGAGAATTCTGGTTCTTTCTCACTCTTGCCAGCACATGTAGCATAAGTCTAAGAAAAAATTAGCTCTTCCCATACTTGTGGAGTGGTATCTCATTGTGGTTTTAATTTTTAATGTGTGTTTCCCAATGCATAATATGGAGGAAGTTTTCATAAGCTCATTTACCATTCATATATCCTTACTGGTGAAATGTCTGTTCAAACACTTCGCTTAGTTTTTGTTGGACTGTTAATACACCTATTACTGAAGTATGAGATTTCTTTATATATTCTGAATTCAAATGCTTTATCAGCTACGTGATTTGTAAATGTTTTCTCCTAATCTGTGGTTTTTCTTTCTCTCTTAGCAATATCTTTTGCAAAGCAATTTAAAAGAAATTTGATGAAGTCAAATTTATCTTTTTTTTTTTTTTTTCTATTAAGGATCACACTTTTATTGATGTATCTAAGAGAACTTTACTCATCTGAGGTCATGGATATTTTCTTCTAAAACTTTTATAGTTTTGCATTTTACATTTAGGCTTATAATGCACTCTAGTTAATTTTTTATAAGGTGTGAGGTACGGGTGGGTCTCACTGTATTCCCAGCACCACGTGTTGCAGAGACAAGCCTGTGTTTCTGAATCACCTTTGTATCTTCGTCAAAAATCAATTGGCCATACGCGCTTACGGCTCCGTTTCTGAACCTTGTATTCTGTTCCATTGATCTTTGTGTTTTTGTTTTTTTTCCCCCCAATATCTCACTGATTGCATTGCTGTAGCTTTACAGGAAGTCTTGAAATCAGGCTGTGTGCAAAGTCCAGCTTTTTTCTTCTCAATCACTTTTTGCTCTTAACCTCTTATTTGGAGATCATTTTAGATTGAGAGAATTGCAAAAACAGCACAGAAAATGCCCCCAAACCTTTCACCCAGGCTCCCCTAACATTAACATCTCACATAACCACAGTACAAAGACCTATACGAAGGAAGTCACTTTGATATACCAGATTTTCCATTAAAGTTCTTACTTCAGTTTCAGAATCTAGTTAGTCTGTGATTCCAATTGGATTTAGCGTTCACGTGTCCCCAGGCTCCTCCCATCTGCGTGGCTCCTCCCACCTGCGTGGCTCCTCCCATCTGTGTGGCTCCTCCCACCTGCGTGGCTCCTCCCACCTGCGTGGCTCCTCCCATCTGCATGGCTCCTCTGACTTCCCTCGTCTTTCATGACCTGGAGACCCAGGACGTGCAGGCCAGTTATTTCATAGACTGCTTCTCAGTGTGGGTTCTTCTGAGATTTTCTCGTGATGCAGCTGAGGCGTCGCCAGAAAGTATAACGCAGGGGCTGTGTGCGCTTTTCCACCAGCCGCATCAGGACTGACTGTGCGTCCCGTTACAGGAGCACCCGGTCTCGGCTGCTAAGTCAGGCTGGAGCCTGCCAGACTTCTTTGTGAAGTTGCTGTTTTCCTTTTTGCAATCTGTAATACTGTTGGAAGACATACATTGAGGCTATGCAAATATCCTGCCTCTCCTGAAACGTTTGCCTACTGACTTAGCATCCAGCACTGGATTTTGCCCGCAGTAATTTTGACTGTGGTGTTCTAATGCTAATTCCCTGTTTTTTCCTCCATGTTACTCGGAAGTCTTCCCTAAGAAGGAGCTCTCCTGCCTTTCTTTCTTTCTTTTTCCTTTCCTTCCTTCTTTTCTCCCTCCCTATTGTCTTCCTTCCTCGCTCGCTTTCTTTCTCAGTATGGACTCAAAGATGTTTATTTTATTCTTTGGGTTCTAATCCAGTACTTTGTCTATTTTGTTGTTTAAAATATTCTAGCTTTGGTCACTGCACACGCTGTCACATGAGCTCCAGTGGTCTTGTAACATGTACTCATCTCTCTTTTAAAGCAACCCCCAAATTCCTAGAACCCCAAGATATTCCAGGTTCTTTTTTTCCCTGCATTTTTCCACGTGCTTGCTTGTCATCTGTATTTCCTCTTCAGTGGATTCTTGATCTAAATCTTTTCCTCTTTTTTAAAAATAACCATTTGTTTTCTTATGGGTGACTTTTGAGAACTTTTTGCTCCTCTATACTGTGACTGTAAGTTCAGTTCAGTTCAGTTCAGTCGCTCAGTCGTGTCCAACTCTTTGCGACCCAATGAATCCCAGCACGCCAGGCCTCCCTGTCCATCACCAACTCCCGGAGTTCACTCAGACTCACGTCCATTGAGTCAGTGATGCCATCCAGCCATCTCATCCTCTGTCGTCCCCTTCTCCTCCTGCCCCCAATCCCTCCCAGCAGCAGAGTCTTTACCAATGAGTCAACTCTTTGCATGAGGTGGCCAAAGTATTGGAGCTTCAGCTTTGGCATCATTCCTTCCAAAGAACACCCGGGACTGATCTCCTTCAGAATGGACTGGTTGGATCTCCTTGCAGTCCAAGGGACTCTCAAGAGTCTTCTCTAACACCACAGTTCAAAGGCATCAATTCTTTGGTGTTCAGCTTTCTTCACAGTCCAACTCTCACATCCATACATGACTACTGGAAAAACCATAGCCTTGACTAGATGGACCTTTGTTGGCAAAGTAATGTCTCTGCTTTTGAATATGCTATCTAGGTTGGTCATAACTTTTCTTCCAAGGAGTAAGCGTCTTTTAATTTCATGGCTGCAATCACCATCTGCAGTCATTTTGGAGCCCCCCAAAATAAAGTCTGACACTGTTTCCACTGTTTCCCCATCTATTTCCCATGAAGTGATGGGACCAGATGCCGTGATCTTTGTTTTCTGAATGTTGAGTTTTAAGCCAACTTTTTCACTTTCCTCTTTCACCTTCATCAAGAGGCTTTTTAGTTCCTCTTCACTTTCTGCCATAAGGGTGGTGTCATCTGCATATCTGAGGTTATTGATGTTTGTCCCGGCAATCTTGATTCCAGGTTGTGCTTCTTCCAGCCCAGCGTTTCTCATGATGTACTCTGCATATAAGTTAAATAAGCAGGGTGACAATATACAGCCTTGATGTACTCCTTTTCCTATCTGGAACCAGTCTGTTGTTCCATGTCCAGTTCTAACTGTTTGTGAGAAATGTGATTTGCAAATATTTTCTCCTGGTTCATGCCTTGTCCTTTCATTCTGCGAAGAGTTCTTTTTGTTTGTTTGTTTTTAATTTTTGTTTTACAGAGCAGATGTTGTAATTTTGGTAAAGTTCAACTTAGCAGCCTTTGTTGTATGTGGATGATGTTATTGGTATCCTGTCTAGGAATATTGCCTAATTCAAGGTCATATGTTTTCTATGTCTTCTAGAACTTTTATAACTTTATGTATTTTTTAAGACGTAAAGGAGAGCAAATCAATCAATCCTAAAGGAAACCACCCTGGATATTCATATTCATTGGAAGGACAGACGCTGAAGCTGAAGCTCCAGTACGTTGGTCACCTGATGCAAAGAACTGACTCATTGGAAAAGACCCTGACGCTGGGAAAGACTGAAGGCAGGAGGAGAAGCGGGCAGCAGAGGATAAGATGGTTAGATAACATCATTGACTCAGTGGTCTCGAATCTGAGGAAACTCTGGAAGATATTGGACAGAGGAGCCTGGTGTTCTGCAGTCCATGGGGTTGCAAAGAGTCAGACACAGCTTACTGAACGACGTGTTTTTTCAGTGTTTCATTTTGAGTTGATTTGGTTATAAGCTGTAAGGTTGAAAGTTCGTTGCACATAAACGCAGACTTTTTCTAGCATAGTTGATTGAAAAGATTGTCCTTTTGATGCTTAATCGCTGCTGTGCCTTTGTCAACAATCATTTGACTGCCCATGGGTCCATTTTTAGGGTCTGTATTCTGTTCTGATCTGTATGTCTGGCTTTCACCAATGCTTCCCCATCCTGATCACTGTCACTTTGTAGCGAGTTTTGAAACCGCATGGCATGGGTCTTCTGGCTTCCTTCTTTCCAAATTTGTCCTGTGATGTCATTAGTGATTTTGGTTTCTAGCCTGCAGGCTGCACATTTTATACCCAAATACTGCATTTCCCGTGCTGTTGTCTGTGCATCTGTTCTAATCTCAAATTCCATTTCTTTGTTGCTAATAGAGAGAAATGTAACAGATTTTTGTTTGTTGATCATGAGTTGTTGCAGCTCTCATTTATTAATTCTAGAGCTCTTTTGTGTAGAGTCTTCAGGATTTTCTACATAGAATTCATGCTATCTATGAATGGAGATTTATTTCTTATTTTCTTATTCTTTTCATTTCTTTCCCTTGCCTTATTGCACGGGCTAGGACTTCTGCTGCATGTTGAATAAGAGTGTTGAAAGAGGACATCCTTAGCTGCTTTCTTTTCATTTAGGTTATGACCAACCTAGACAGCATATTCAAAAGCAGAGACATTACTTTGCCAACAGAGGTTCGTCTAGTCAAGGCTATGGCTTTTCCAGTGGTCATGTATGGGTGTGAGAGTTGGACTGTGAAGAAGTCTGAGCGCCGAAGAATTGATGCTTTTGAACTGTGGTGTTAGAGAAGGCTCTTGAGAGTCCCTTGGACTGCAAGGAGATCCAACCAGTCCATTCTGAAGGAGATCAGCCCTGGGATTTCTTTGGAAGGAATGATGCTAAAGCTGAAACTCCAGTACTTTGGCTACCTCATGTGAAGAGTTGACTCATTGGAAAAGACTCTGCTGCTGGGAGGGATTGGGGGCAGGAGGAGAAGGGGACGACAGAGGATGAGATGGCTGGATGGCATCACTGACTTGATGGACGTTGAGTCTGAGAGAACTCCGGGAGTTGGTGATGGACAGGGAGGCCTGGCGTGCTGCGATTCATGGGCTCGCAAAGACACGACTGAGCAACTGATCTGATCTGATTTTTAATTGAAGGATAATTGCTTTATAGTATTGTGTTGGTTTCTGCCAAACGTCAACATGAATCCTTGGCTGGTTTTTTAATCTTGAGGGAAAATGCCCATTTTTTTCACCATTAAGTAGATATTAGCTGTCAATGCTGTCAATTCTCTTGTTCAGGTTAGGAGGTTTCCTACTATTTTTGGTTTGCTAATTTTTTTTTTATCATGAATAGATTTCAAATTTTGACAGATGATTTTTGTTCCACTTATTGAGATCTTCATATGGCATTTATTCTTTAACCTATTAATATGGAACATTACATCGATTAATTGTAAAAATTTTAACCATCTCGTGAAACTTGGTTATGGGAGGCTTTACGGTCATTGAGGTGTTGTTCGTGGCCCTTGTCGCCTTTCACGAGCTGTGTGGTCTGAAGTAACAGCCACTCTTTTCCTGCTGATATTGATCATTTTTGCCTTCCCTTTTCATTTCTTGAGCATTTGTGCTAGAAGTTTATCGATTCATTGATCTTCAAAAATAACTTGGCTTTTGGTTTATTGATTTTTCCTACTGTTTTAAATTTCATTGATTTCTTCTCTAATCTGTATAATTCGCTTCCTTCTGTTTGCTTTGAATTTATTTGCTTTTCTTTTCCTAGTTTCTTCCAATGGAAGCTTATATTATTTGATTTGAGATTATTAGTCTTTTCTAAAGTAATTTTAAGACTATAAAATTTCCTTTAAGCACTGTTTTAGTTGCATTCCACAAATACTGATAGGTTTTATTTTCATGTTAAAATATTTTAAAATTTCCCCAGACACTTACTCTTTTATCTGGTTCTCACAAGTGTGTCGTTTAGTTCCTAAATACTTCTCTTTTTTTTCCTGAAACTCTTGTGTTGCAGATTTCTAGTTTAATGTTGTTATGGTTCAAGATCAAATGGTTTCTATTCTTTTGGATTTGCTGAGATTCGTTCTGCAGCCCAGGCATATTTTTCTGTATTTTTCTGTTATTGTATAGAATGTTCTCTGCATGTCAGTGGTCTAACAGTGCTCTTCAGGTCTTCTTCATTCTGACTGGGCTTCTGGGTTTTTGGTTTTGTTTTTTTCTGTCCATTTCTGAAACAGAGTCGACATTTCCAAGTGCAGCTGTGGATTCGTCTGATTCTTTCTTCAGAGGATGAGCCGGTTGGATGACAGCACTAATCCAATGGCCATGAATCTGAGCAAACCCCAGGAGGTGGTGAAGGACAGGGAGCCTGGCATGCTGCAGTCCCTGGGGCCGCAGAGAGTCGGATGCCCCTGAGCAGCCCTCAGCCCCTGAGTCTGGGGCTCCTGTATTTCCCAGGTGCACACGCCTTTGGATTGTTATGGCTCCGCTTTTGTCCTTATGCAATGTTCCTCTTTATCTCTGACAACCTCGCTTTGTCTAAACTTGGCTGATAACAGCATAGTTCTTTCGCTTAGTGTTATGTGATTTAACTCTTTTCATCTCTTTCTTTTTCGGCCGTGATGGGTCTTTGCTGCTGTGTGCGGGCTTCTCCCGCTGCAGACAGTGGGGGCTGCTCCTCGTGGTGGTGCTCGAGCTTCTCACTGCAGTGGCTCCTCTTGTCGCAGAGCACGGGCACCAGTTGCAGCTCGCAGGCTCCAGAGCTTGGGCTCAGCAGCTGTGGCACATGGACTTGGTGGCTCTGCCGCCCGTGGGATCCTCCCCTACCAGGGCTCGAACCTGTGTCCCTTGCATTGCAAGGCAGATTCTTAACCCCCGGACCACCAGGGAAGCCCTCTCTTTTCATCTTTTACTTTTTTGTAATCTATTTATATCTTTATATTCCAAGTAGGTTTCCCATAGGCAATATTTAATTGATTCTCAATTTTTAAAGATAAAAGCTCACCATCTGCTTTTTACCTGGTATGTTTAGATATGCATGCTTAATGTGATTATTGATAAGGTTTGATTAAAATCTGGGGCTTCCCTGATGGCTCAGACAGTAAAGAATTTGCCTGCAGTGCAAGAGACCTGGGTTGGGAGATCCCCTTGTAGGAAATGGCAACCCACGCCAGTACTCTTGCCTGGGAAATCCCATGGATGGAGGAGCCTGGTGGGCTACAGTCCAGCTATCTACAGTCCATCTAGTCTTTTTTTGTTTGTTCCATATATTCTTTGTTTCTTTTTCCTGTGTTTTAGCCTTTTCTTGTGTTAACTGGGTATTGTTTTATGATTCCATCTTATCTTGTCTATAGATTTATTATTTATATCTCTTAAACAACTTTTAGTGTTTCCCTTTAGTTTAACTATATATCTTTAATAAACCAGAGTTTACCTTCAGATAACACTGTACTATTTCACATGTAAAGACCTTAGAATGTTATATTTTCAACCTATCTTTGTTGTCGTATTTACTTTTATACATGCCATAAACATTGTTAAAATTTTTGTTTTAGATAGTTTATCTTTTAGAGCAGTTAGAAAATAGAAAAAAAAAAGGGGGGTTTAATTTCATCTTCATTGGTTCCATGTCCAGCGACTTCATTTCTAAATTTCAGCCCAATGGAAGGGTTTTCCACCTGAAGAACTACTTTAGCACTTCTTTTGCTGCTGATCGCCTTGAAAAGCATTTTGTTTCAAATAAGCAATTTTTGTTTATTTGAGAAACTTGTTACTTCCTTTTCATTTAGGAGAAGATTTTTTCTTGAAGTTTACAGTTTTTTCTTCCTTCCAGCACTTTAAAGATGCCTTCCACTGTTTTCCGTCTTGCATCATTTTGATGAGAACTCCGCTGTAAACTGTATCTTTATTCTTCTGTATGCATGCATGCTCAGTCACTTCAGTCGTTTGACTCTCTGTGACCCCGTGGACTGTAGCTCACCAGGCTCCTCTGTCCATGGGGACTCTCCAGGCAAGAATACTGGAGGGGGTTGCCATGTTCTCCCCCAGGATTCTTCTGTATTTAATGCTTCTTTTCTCCCGCTCTGGTTGGCCTTATATTTTCTCTTTGTCTCTAGAGTGTATATCAACATGTGGTTATGTGTTTGTTTGAGGTTTTTTGTTTGTTTGGTTTTGGTATTTATGCTGGTTGGTGTTCTCAGAGCTTTTTTTTAAAAAAAAAATTTATTTTTAAAGAGCAGTTTAGGTTCCAGTGAAATCGAGAGGTAAATACAGAGATTTCCTATGTACCACCTGACACCCCACCCCCACATGGGGAGCCTCCTCCACAATCAACCTCACTCATCAGAATGGTATGTTGTTTACCAAGGATGAACCTTCATTGACAGGTCACAGCCACCTAAAGTCCACAGTTTACCTGAGGATGCACTGTTGCTGTTGCAATTCTGTGGTTTGGATACATGTATAATGACATATAGGGCTTTCCTGGTAGCTCAGTTGGTAAAGAATCTGCGTGCAATGCAGGAGACCCTGGTTCGATTCCCAGGTTGGGAAGATCCTCCGGAGAAAGGATAGGCTACCCACTCCAGTATACCTGGGTTTCCCTGGTGGCTCAGCTGGGAAAGAATCCGCCTGCAATGTGGGAGACCTGGGTTCGATCCCTGGGTTGAGGAGACCCCCTGGAGAAGGGATAGGCTACCCACTCCAGTATTCCAGCCTGGAGAATCCCATGGACGTATAGACCATGGGGTTGCAAAGAGTTGGACACAGCTGAGCGACTTTCACTTCATAATGACATATATCCCTCATTATAGTATCACACAGAGTACCTCCACTGCCCTAAAAACCATCTGAACTCTGCCTTCCTCCACCACCTCCCCGCCTTCTTGGATCCGTGTGTCGTGTCTGCCATTTGCCATTTCTTTGACTGTCTCTTCTGTCCATTCTCACCTCCCCTTCCAGGATTTCAGTTACGCACGTTTCAGAGCTTGATGTTGCCCCACAACCCACGCCTGCTCAATCAGCTTTACTTCTGCTCTTTTTTCTTGCTCAGGTAATTTTTTGACTTGCCTTCATGTTTGGTGGCTCTTTCCTCAGCTATGCAGCTCCTACTGATCCTACTGAATCTCCCACAAAAGGCCTTCTTCCTCCCTGTTTATGCATTTTCATCTTTACTGTTTCCTTTGGGCTCTTTCTCAGAGTTTCCATCTCTTTGCCAAAATGACCATCTGATCACGGACGTTGTTCCCATCACACCGATCATGGTTATTTCACTTTATTATTTTTTTTATCACACCTTGGGACATGTTGGGGAATCTCTGTTCCCTAACCAGGGATCAAAGCTGCACCCCTGCTCTGGAGGCACACGGTTTTAAGCACTGGACTCCCAGGAAAGTCCCAGTGACTTCAGATTCCTGGCCAGACAGTCCCTGTGTGGGCACCGCATGGGAGTCTGGTTCTGAGGCTTGCTCTATCTCTTTGGAATAAGTCTGTTTCTCCGGTCTTTTCACAAGCCCCAGATTTTTTAGTGAGAAGTCATACGTCCTTCTTTCTGCTAGACCTTTACCGTGGGGTTTTCCGCTGCTCTGGGTGAGGGTTGGGAAGGGCTTGAGAGGTGCTGTTGCTGAGGCGATTCCGCTTCAGGGGGCAGTGTAGACAGATGGTGTCGAGCTGCGTCTGTCCGCTCTGAGTTTGGGGTCTTCCTCGGGCACTGTGCCTCTGAGAGGTCCTTGCTCCTGGTTTCCTTGTCTGTGCTCTCCCAGCTCACTTTTCCTTGGGCTTCACATCTGGTTACCGTGGTGACGGGAGCTGGAGGGCGTGTGGTGTCTGTGGTCCTGATTCAGCCTTGGTTTTAGGGCTGCAGTTGTTCCAGGAATTCTTGGGGCTGTGGTCTTCCTGCTCACTTTCCAACTGTTCTTGGGGGTTCGCTGCTTAACCCTGCCCTTACCCCAGGAGAAGGGTCCCCTTACACAACTTCCCCGAAACCCTGGCCAGATTAAGGTTTTGTTCCACAAAGGACCCAAGTGATGTTTCTTGCCCCTTCCACATGCTGCCCTTCTCCTCTGAGGCCATGCCACCACAGTGGGCATGTCTTTGGGTTCCTTTGAGACCTTTTTTGAAGGTTTGCAAGAAAGAGCCCCCAGAGGATGGGGCTCCTCCAAGCTCTCAGCGCCCCGGTGCTGCCAGATGATGCTCACCTTCCCAGGGCACCTCCTGGTCCTGCTGATGTCCTCTCACTGATGCCCATTGTGTCATCCCTGGGGGCCGAGCTCATGGCCCCTCTCTCCCTATAGAGCAGTCTTGCCTTGGAGTTTGAGACAGCTCGTTGCCCGGTGACCTCAGCTTTCCCACACATGCAAAAGTTACGAATTTGAAATTGGCTCACTTCCTTTTTCCTGTTGAAGAGCATGTGCCGCGTCAAGACAATACAGACGTGCAGGGAGCATGCTCGGGCCAAGTCCTGTGAGTCTGACCCTGCCCGGGTGGGCTGCTTGGCCTGGACAAAGCACATGGATTTCTGGATCCTTGTCACCAGGGCCAGGCTGGGACACAGCAGAGGTAGCTGCAGGAGTCCAGCAATCTATCATGTTGTTTTGCCTTTTAATACATCATAAGCCTTTGCTGAAAGCAAATAGGAGAGGAAAGCAGTTTTTGTGCCCGTTTCCTTCTCAGTGGCCTGTAATGTGGAGAACTTGGAGCTAATCGGTCAAGAATTGGGCTGAGACGGCGCTTTCTCGTGGCTCTAGTTACCCCGAGGGCACCGCACGCTTCAAATTCCTCCGCAGACCTGGTTTTAGGATGGGGGCCGGGCTGCTTTGCCAGAGAGGATTTTTTTCCTCAATATCTGCTCCTGCCTCGACTCTTGGTCCCCCTTTGCACAAGCCTCAAAGGGGGCAAGCTCTCGTCCACCCCCAGAAGCGTCCCACTGTTCCTCGCAGCTCGGTGCCCGTTACCTGGCCACAGGTGAGAGTCAGACCCTTCTTCTGGTTCAGATTAAGCCCCATCTCAGGCAGAGTAGGGCTTCCCTGGTGGCTCAGATGGGTAAGAGTCTGCCTGCAGTGCGGGAGACCTGAGTTCAATCCCCGGGTCGGGAAGATCCCCTGGAGAAGGAAACGGCAAACCACGCCAGTATTCTTGACCTGGAAAATCCCATGGATAGAAGAGCCCAGTGGGCTACAGTCCATGGGGTCACAAAGAGTCGGACACGACTGAACGACTTCACTTTCACTTTCAGGCGGAGTAAGTGCTCGCATCTAGTCTTCCCGCCGGCACCGCTTTCTCCTTGAATCTGCAGACTGCCGGTCACTTTGTCATTTCTCTTTTTCCAAGAAAGCTTGTGAAGTTGCCGTTTGCCAGGCTTTTCGGCTCCGTTGGGTTGTTGGCTCTCTGTATCTAAGAAAGGAAGAGATACAGAGTTATCCTTAAAAGCACCTGCTTGCACAGGGCGCTCACATCCCATCGGCCAATGCTCATCAGGGGGCCAGACCTGCCAAGGCTGCCTGGTGGCCCCTCTGCCTCCTGGAAGGTACCGGGAGTGACACGCGGGAAGCAGCCACGTCCCCGGACTCTCACATGTGACCTCTCAGGGAAGGAAGAAGAGAAGAGGAATCCCATCCTCCAGCGACCTGTCCTCACTGAGGGATGCACTTGAAGCCTCATCACAGGCCAGGTGCTCCCGCACATCCCGGGTGGACTGAGCTGTTCCCAGTTGGGACCCGAGTAAGGGATGCTGCTGTGAGCATCTCGGGGCTCATCCCCTGATGCCCCCCTCTCCCGGACTGGCCCCTCTGGGCTGTACAGGGGAGTGGAACTGCTGGGCTGGGAGCTGTTGGGGTTGGGAGACGACCCTGGACAGTTTTCCAAAGGGTTGCACCGGCTTCCTTTCCTACCAGCAAAGAAGAAGAGTTCCTATCGCTCAGCCCCCATCCCCAACATCGTCCTCTGTCAGACTCACTCCAAATAGGCAGCATCCAGAGCAATAATTAAAAAAGGACCCAGCCAATCTCTGTGGCCAACCCTGGAGGCACCTTCTGTTGTGGTGAGAGGCCCTGGGTCCCCCAACTTTCCAGCAGCTCCCACGCATCTGCACGAGGGTGTGGGGCAGACAGGGACAGGGGCATTGTGCACGGGCGGGGGCGGGGCTTCCGCTCTGGAGCGAGCAGTTGTCAGCTTCCCTGAGCAGGTGTGGACTTGGCTCAGGGGACGCAGGTCCCTTTGGGGCCTGCGTGTCACCTGGAACCGGTGACAGTGACCGGGGCCCCGCTGTGGCCCTGCCCAGAGCCCAGAGGCCGCGGCCCCGACCCGCGTGTGCACCTTCTCCCAGCCGGGCCCCGGGAGGCGGATTCCGCTGTGACGCCCATCCCCAGGGCGAGGAAACCGAGCCCCAGCCCATTTAGGGTTCCCCCAGAGAGGCTCGGATAGGACGAGCTGGGTTTGGGCCCTGGGTTCTCCTGCTCTGGCCTTTGTCCTTGGAGGCGTGGGAGGCAGCAGCACGTCAGGGCAGCTCCGGGCTCTGCAGCCCCCGCGGGGCAGGTGGGGGTCGGGGGGGTGGGCACAGCTCGGTGCTAATCTGTCTCAGGGAGCTGACCCGTACGTGGAATCTGTCGGGCAGCCCAGGGCTCGCCAGCTTAAGGACGCACGATTTCACCGCAGGTCAATCGTTCCCCAGGCTGCCCGAGGCTCTGGGGCCCGGTGAACAGACGCCTGCTCTCTTCTCACGGACCGACTCATCTGGAAGCTTCCATCTGGGCTGTGGGCCGGGCCGACTCTGGATGCCACGTGGCGCCCCTGCCCTCACCTCCCCACGCAGCCCCCCCGCCCCCCGACAAGGTCCAGGCCCTCACGGGACGGCCCGTGCCTCCGGCTTCCTCCAAATGACGGGGCTTCTGCTACACGGGCCCAGGATCCAGCGCTCCAGACGGGGGTGGGGGGCGCAGCGCCGTTTGGCTGGCCGCCCGGCCAGGAACCTCCCCTGCATTCTGCATGACCGCGGGGCCTGTTCCTTGCGCCTGTCTGCTCGCGTCACATCATGGAGGGCTTCTGGGGGCTGCAGCCGGCTCTGAGCACAGCCGGGGTGGTGGAGGCGGCCCAGCTGCTGCGCTGGCCCCTTGGCGGAGGTGCTGGGCTGCCGTGGCCCCCGAGGAGGGGCAGGGCAGTGGGGGCCATTGGCACGGCCTCTAGAAACAGGCCTTTGCCCAAGTCGTGCCCAGGAGAAGGGGCAGCGAGGCTTCTCCATTTACAGGGATGAGAACGTGGAGGGCGGTCAGGTGCTGTGTGTGCGATGGTGTGAGCCACACGAGGCTGATGCTGGGTGCAGCTGTGTGTGCGTGTGGAGTGTGAGTGTGCAGGCATGTGTGTGTGCCTGCATACATGGATGTGCTCAAGAGTGCATGTGCACACACCTGTGTGTGTGTGTGTGTGTGTGTGTGTGTGATGGAGAGAGAGGGTCTCGGGGGCGTCCAGACATCCTGGCAGGATCTGGACACACAGAGCCATGAGAAGCAGCCCCTGCTGCTCCCGGTCAGCCCCCAGGCCACCTCCGCACAGCCCCAGGCACACGGAGCGCAGGGCTCACCCCTGGAGTTCCTGTTTCCAAGTGATTAAGTTGAATCATCTTTTATTGCTTCAGTTCAGTTCAGTTCAGTTCAGTCGCTCAGTCGTGTCCGACTCTCTGCAACCCCATGAATCACAGCACGCCAGGCCTCCCTGTCCATCACCAACTCCCGGAGTTCACTCAGACTCACATCCATCGAGTCAGTGATGCCATCCAGCCATCTCATCCTCTGTCGTCCCCTTCTCCTCCTGCCTCCAATCCCTCCCAGCATCAGAATCTTTTCCGATGAGTCAACTCTTCGCATGAGGTGGCCAAAGTACTGGAGTTTCAGCTTTAGCATCATTCCTTCCAAAGAAATCCCAGGGCTGATCTCCTTCAGAATGGACTGGTTGGTTATTGCTTAGTATCTTCAATATGGGTGGGACCATGTGGCTCCCTGCAGTGTGAAGCCGAAGCTCCTTAGCTCAGTGTCACAGGCCCCTGTGATCCCAGCGGTCTTTTCACCCATGACCTCTCCCCTCCCGCCCCCAGGCCCTCCTGTGTACATCTTGAAGGTAGATTAAGGGACCGCTTCTGGAAGCCTCGATTTCCCTGTTTGTAAAGTACATGTATGAGGAAATTGGGGGTGAAGGCTGTGGCTTGCTCAGCACAGGCCGGGCGGGCACATGAGCCCTAGGAGTGCGTACCTTCTGACCTGCACGGCTGTCTTCTCTAGGCGGCTGTGGGGATGGGGGGTCTACGCCCTCTCCTGTCTGTGTCCTCATGGCATCAGAGCCCTTGCCTTGCAGACGGCAGGCCCACCATTCTGATTTGCCAGGAGAGAGATGGCAGACGTCTGTGTTCTGGGAGATGCAGGATGTCAACAATGCGCCCCCTCCCCCCACCCCATAAGGTGAGGGGCTCACCCGAGGCTGAAAACGGATGCCCAGAAATTCACCTGGCCAAGGAGCTCTTTGCGGGGCCCAGGACCCTGTGTCCGGCCGAGGCCAGTGGGAGCCGGCCCATTTCCCGTGACTGTTTTTGCTCTGATGGTCAGGTTCACGGGCAGTACGCGTAATCAGAAGCATTCGGTAGCGATCTAATTAAATGTTAACACATCATTAAAGTGATTTGCGATAAGCACAGTTAACAGTTTGATAAATCCATTCCTGGCTGACTCCATGCTGAAAACGATCGTTCTCAATCAGCCGTGGGCTGTTGACATCCGCTCAGCTTCGGGGGGCGGGGGTGGGACACCGCACAGGCTGGCAAGGCTCCTCTGCCCTCCCAGGCCTTCCAAGCACTCAGCTCCCATGTGGGTTGGTACCTGGGGAGTGTGGGGGGGTGATGTGTGCACTCGGGGTTCCGTGGAGGCGTGGGAGGGGCAGTTCATTTCTGGGACATTTTCCAAGTGGCAGGTGTTTGGGTGTCCAGGCGGCCGCCCGACACAACTTGCAAAGGATTAGGGAGGTGCTGCTCTGCCCTGGTTAACACTCCGTAATGAAGGCGGCCTCCCAGTTGAAGGCTGTGAATCACTGCCTGTTAATGGGATTAATTGCTCAGGAATTAACTCTGCGTTTCTGCACACCTGGTGATGTAGGTGGGGGGTGGGAGCCAGTTCTGCTTGAACATGGATGTCCTGACTTGGGGGCAAGGGAGAAATGGCTCAGGGAGGGCTGGGGTGGGGGCGGGCACAGAGGGTTTGCTCAGGGAGGGGATGACAGCCTCAGGAAAGACAAAAGGGTCTTGTGGCAAAGCTCTACGTGAAGGACACAGGGTGCTAATCCTCGAAGACCCACAGGGGCCCCTGGAACAGCAGGGACCTTTAGATTCTGATTGTCCAACCTCCCGAAGAATTGATGCTTTTGAAGTGCAGTGTTAGAGAAGACTCTTGAGAGTCCCTTGGACTGCAAGGAGAGCCAGCCAGTCTATCCCAAAGGAAATCAGTCCTGAATATTCATTGGAAGGACTGATGCTGAAGCTGAAACTCCAATACTTTGGCCACCTGATGCGAAGAACTGACTCATTGGAAAAGACCCTGATGCTGGGAAACATTGAAGGGGGGAGGAGAAGGGGATGACAGAGGATGAGATGGTTGAATGTAATTACCGACACGACGGACATGAGTTTGGGTAAACTCTGGGAGTTGGTGATGGACAGGTAGGCCTAGCGTGCTGCAGTCCATGGGGTCGCAGAGAGTCGGACACGACTGAGCTGAACTGAACTGAACCTCCTGGCTTCACAGTCGGGGAAGCTGAGGCCCAGAGGAGGTGAGAGGGGAAGCAGGAAGCCGTGTGGCTGGGCCAGCAGGTCTTTTCACCAGCGAGCTTTCCCCTCCTGCCCCCAGGCACGTCTATATCTCGCAGGCAGATTAAGGCTTCTCTAAGCCTCGGTTTCCCTGTTTGTAAAGTGTGGATACAAGGGAATCAGGGTGAAGGCTGCGGCTTGCTCACACGGGCCGGGCGGGCACGCGAGAGAGGCGTGCGCATCTCCTGGCCTGCACGGCCGTCTTCTCCCGGCGGGGAGGGGAGGCGGGTCGAGGTCTGCTCCTTCCTCCGCGTGAGGAAGGCTGGGCTGCCCTGGGCCCCAGTGCCTCTGTCTGTGATACCCTGGCCTCGGGGTGGAGAGAGAAGTGCAGGAGGAGGCGGGAATCAAGTGCAAGCAGTGGGCCCGGCCCTCCCACCTCCCTCCACCCAGGATGAGGCTCTGCTGAAAACGCCGAGGGCCCGGAAACAAGGCCCCATGCTTGGGTCCAAGCAGGCTTGATCTTCCAGCGGCTGGGTCACTGGTAAGCTCACTTTGGTCCTAAGATAATCCCCAGAGCACCAACAGTGTGCCAGGCACTGGATGGCCAGGAATCCTCGCTGGACTCCGCTCTCACTATGCCTCCTCTCTCTGAGACTCCACCACATGAGTCTTCGGCAGGCTTGACTGACGTTGTGGAAAGTGAAAGTGTTAGCCACTCAGCTGTGTCTCTTTGGCGACCCCATGGACTGTGGCCGGCCAGGCTCCTCTGTCCATGGGATTTTCCAGGTAAGAATACTGGAGAGGGTAGCTATTTCCCTCTTTAGGGGACCTCCCTGACCCAGGGACAGAACCAGGGTCTTCTGCATTGCAGGCAGATTCTTAAGAGTCTGAAATGCCAGGGAGAGATGCTGCGGACTTTGTCCCAATTCTGGGACCGCACACAGCTCAGGCCACTGCGTGGAGTGCTCTCTGCCCTCACCCCGCAGCTCCTACTCATCCACTTCTGGGTCTGAGCCTCAGTGCCACCTCCTTGAGAAGCCCTCCAGGACTCCCGTGACCAGGCTGGCTGCCCCCGTCCTGTGCCTCCCTCAGCCTCTAGACCTCTCTTATGCCTCCTCCCCTTCACTTGTTAAATACAGGTCTCCTCACTCACGTGAAAGCTGCTGCAGAGTGCTTCCTAGCAGAGTCCCGGGGCCAGTTTTATTCCTGTAAGCCCTGGCGTCTGTATCTGTACCGCGGTGTAATAGCAGTTCCTACAGCTCAGAGCTCTCCTGTGGATTAAAAAACGACGCTTGGGAAACCTGTAGCTTAGTGCCTGGCACCTGCCGAGGGCCCACTGATGTCAGCCCGACTGTGAGGACTGCTCTCTGCAGGCGGGGAAGCTGCCAGGGGCTCGCGTGCTGGTCCCTGTCTCCCAGTCTCAGTAAATGGACCCTCGCGGTCCCTTCTCTTGCTGAGCTTCCTCACAGTGGGGAGAGGAACAGTGGCCAAAACAGTGAAAGGCCACGAGAGGTGTGAAAAGAGAACAGAGGAGGGTGACAGGTTTTGGGGAGCCTGGTCTCGCCTGATCTGGGTCTCAAGTCATGGCCCAAGGAAATAACGTGTGAGCGTATGTGTGTGTATGTTAGGGGTGAGGGGGGGACAGCTGTGTGTGGGGGACATTCCAGGCATAGAGAACAGCGTGTGTAAAGGTGTGGAGGCCCGGGGCTTTGAACAGTGTGAGCATCTTGGTGTTTCTGGTGCACGGCGCACAAGGTGCATAGTGTCTCAAGCAAGGCTTGGCAGGCGCGTGAGAACCATGCTGGGCAGGAATCTGGGAGTCCGCTGATGAGGAGCAACTTTGTCTGATGTAAGAGGTGTGGCTGGTGAAGGGTTTATCCAGCTTGACAATCTCATAGTTTAACTTAGAGTGTTTAGTCTATTTACATTTAGTGTAATTACTGAGAGAGTTGGCTTATAACTACTGTCTTACTATCTGGGCCTTCCTGGTGGCTCCGACAGTAAAGAATCTGCCTGCAATTGAACCCTGCAGGAGACCTGGGTTCGATCCCTGGGTCAGGACGATCCCCTGGAGAAGGGAATGGCAACCCATTCCAGTACTCTTGCCTGGAGAATCCCATGCATAGAAGAGCCTGGTGGGCTACAGTCCATGGGGTTGCAAAGAGTTAGACTGGGCTGAGTGACTAATATTAAGTTACTATTTGCTTCCTATTTGTCTTCCTATTTCTTGAATTCTTAGAGTTAATCTCTTTTAATACAATTATCCCATTTCTCTCTATTAACTTTTTAGTGTCAATTATAGAGTCAGACACAGCTGAGTGACTAATACTAACTTACTATTTGTTTCCTGTTTGTCTTCCTATTTCTTGATTCCTTAGAATTAATGTCTTTGAAAACAATTATCCCCATTTCTCCCTATTAACTTTTTAGTGTCAATTGTAACCTAGAAATTAAAACACACATTATTGACTCATTACACTCTCATAAAATTGATTTCTTTCTTACCACAGCCTGATGATGTTAGAACCTTGCTGCTGCTAAGTTGCTTCAGTCGTGTCCAACTCTGTGTGACCCCATAGACGGCAGCCCACCAGGCTCTCCTGCCCCTGGGATTCTCCAGGCAAGAACACTGGAGTGGGTTGCCATTTCCTCCTCCAATGCATGAAAGTGGAAAGTGAAAGAGAAGTCGCTCAGTTGTGTCCGACTCTTCGCGACCCCATGGACTGCAGCCTGCCAGGCTCCTCCGTCCATGGGAGTTTCCAGGCAAGAGTACTGGAGTGGGTTGCCATCGCCTTAAGACACTTTAATTGCGTGTATTCTACTCGTATTTTACATGATCATTTCCTGCCTTTTGTTTATAGATAACCTTTAAGCCCCGTAACACACTCTCATTTTTTGAGCGACTGTGTTGCGAAGCTCACACGTCTGTGAGCGCGTCGGCCCTTTCGTTACTGTTCCTCCTCCCGGCACCCACACGCTTTCCCCAGGTTATCTTTCTTTCGTCTCCTTTACAGGGTTGCCTTTAGTGCAAGCACGTCCAGTGACAAAGGAAGCAAGCTTTGTCTGTCTAAAGCTGTCTTTCACTCTCATCTGAAAGAACACCCCGCGCTGTGAGGAGGCCATCCCGCTACCTTGTCGCGTCCGCGCTCTCCGTGGGATGTCAGTCTGTTTCCTCGTCCGTCTTCCTAAAGCTGAGGAGGTGCGGTGTGTGGTTTCCTCTCTGGGTGTTGCTAAGATTTTCTCTTTGTCTTCCTCCAGTGGTTTCTCTGTGCTGTGCCCAGAGGCGTGTTTGCTTGTCTGTTTTTCAGTTCTAAGTCTCTCCTGCTTGCCTTTGCAGCGCCTTTTGATTGTGTGAGTTTATTTCTTAAAGCTATTTGGCAAAAATCAGGTCAGTATTTCCCCAGATTTTCTTCAGACCCATCCTCTCTCTTCTCCCTCTGGGACTCCTTTTCTAACTTTATCAGGGATGTCGGTTTCCGGCTCTTTTCCATGCTCCTTCACGCATTCCCGATGTGTTTTCCCTACGTGGTATAATTTCTACATTCTCTATTGACCTGTCTTCCGTGTCACAAGTCTGTCACTGCCTCCTGCTTTGTCCAGCTGTAAAGTCCATCTCGCAAGCGGTTACTTTCCTTTTTATCTATACATTTCTCTTTGGCTGCGCCGGGTCCTCAGTGCTGGGCTTGGGCTTTCTCCGGTTGCCGCACGCAGGCTTCTCGTTGCGGTGACTTCTCTAGTTGCAGAGCTCAGGCTGTAGCGCGTGCAGCTTTCAGTAACTGGGGTGTGCAGGCTCAGTACTTGTGGCTCATGGCTTGTGGGCTTCCCTGGTGGCTCAGACCGTAAAGAATCTGCCTGCAGTCAGGAGGGCCGGGCTCAATCCCTGGGTCAGGAAGATCCTCTGAAGAGAGGAATGGGCACCCACTCCATTATCCTTGCCTGGAGAGTTCCATTGACAAGAGGATCCTGGTGGGCACGGTCCATGGAGTTGCAGAGTTGGACGTGACTGAGTGACTAACACTCACTTTTTCTTTTCCCTTTCGTGTGGAATCTTACCAGACCACAGACCAAACCCACGTCCCCTGCGTTGGCAGGTGGATTCTTAACCACTGGACCACCGGGGAAGTCCTATGAATTTTATATATTTTTTAAATTTTTCTTTAGATTCTAATTCTCAGCTGTAATTCCCCTTTAAAAGATGGATTTGAACTACACTCTACTTGTTTTAAGCGTATGTCAATTATAGTTGTTGAGAAGCTCTTGCCAGCTTATTCCAACGCTTGGATAAACAATGGATCTGTTTCTGTTGGCTGGTTTGCCCCTCTTGGCTTGCTTGCATGTGATGCTGTCTTTTGGCATCCTCATTATTTCTCATTTACTGGCAGTTATTGTGTATATTGTGTATTGTAGGGGCCCAGGTGACTTTATTTTCTGAGAGTGGTCCTTGTTTCCTCTGACAGGCAGACCAGGTTTGGAGCTGATCACCTTAGGAGCTGATGCCTGCTGGCCTCGGTTTCAGATTTGAAAGGCGCCACCTACCTCTGGATCCCGGTTCTCCCAGTGCAGCCTTTCAGATCTCCAGCCAGGAGCTTGCCACGTTCACTGATCTACTCGTCCTGGCGGGTCTGGGTATGGTTAGCCCGCAAGACTGTGGAAAATTCCATTCTGCTTTTCAGAGGTTTTCATAGCTTTCTATTGTCGCTTAAAGATGTAGGCATTCCATACCACCTTATCTGCCTCCTGAGAAACCTGTATGCAGTTTCAAGAAGCAACAGTTTGAACCTTACATGGAACAACTGACTGGTTCAAAATTGGGAAAGAAGGACGATACAGCTGTATATTGTCACCCTGCTTATGTAAGTTCTATGCAGAGTGCATCATATGAAATGCCAGGCTGGATGAGCTCAAGCTGAAATCAAGATTGCTGGGAGAAATATCAACAACCTCAAATATGCGGGTAATACCATTCTAATGGTAGAAAGTGAAGAGGAACTAAAGAGCCTCTTAATGAAGATGAAAGAGGAGGGTGAAAGAGCTGGCTTAAAACTCAGCAAAAACTAAGATCATGACATCTGGTCCCATCAGTTCAGTTCAGTTGCTCAGTCATATCTGACTCTTTGTGACCCCATGGACTGCAGCTCACCAGGCTTCCCTGTCCATCACCAACTCCCAGAGCTTGCTCAAACTCATGTCCATCTAGTTGGTGATGCCATCCAACCGTCTCATCCTCTGTCATCCCCTGCTGCTCCTGCCCTCAATCTTTCCCGGCATCAGGGTCTATTCCAATGAGTCAGCTCTTCGCATCAGGTGGCCAAAGTATTGGCCAAAGTATCAGCTTCAGCATCAGTCCTTCTAATGAATACTTAGGACTGATTCCCTTTAGGATGGACTGGTTGGATCTCCTTGCAGTCCAAGAGACTCTCAAGAGTCTTCTCCAACACCACAGTTAAAAAGCATCAATTCTTTGGTGTTCAGCTTTCTTTATGCTCCAACTCTCACATCCATCCATGACTACTGGGAAAACCATAGCATTGAGTACATGGACCTTTTTGGCAAAGTAATGTCTCTGTTTTTTAATATGCGGTCTAGGATTGTTATAACTTTTCTGTCAGTAACAGACTTTATTTTCTTGGGCTCCAAAATCATTGCAGATGGTAACTGCAGCCATGAAGTTAAAATTAAAAGATGCTTGCTCCTTGGAAGAAAAGCTATGACAAACTTACTGTATTAAAAAGCAGAGATATCACTTTGTTGACAAAGGTCCATATAGTCAAAGCTGTGGTTTTTCCAGTAGTCATGTATAGATGTGACAGTTGGACCGTAGAGAGGGCTGAGTGCGGAAGAATTGACACTTTAGAATTGTAGTGCTGGAGAAGACTCTTGAGAGTGCCTTGAACAGCAAGGAGATCAAACCGGCCAGTCCTGAAGGAAGTCAACCCTGAATATTCATTGAAATGACTGATGCTGAAGCTGAAGCTCCAATACTTGGGCCACCTGATGCAAAGAGCTGACTCATTGGAAAAGACCCTGATGCTGGTACAGATTGAAGGCGGGAGGAGAAGGGGATGACAGAGGATGAGACAGTTGGATGGACATGAGTTGTAGCAAACTCCAGGAGACAGTGAAGGACAGAGGAGCCTAGCCTGCTGCAGTCCATGGGGTTGCAAAGAGTTGGACACGACTGAGTTGCTGAACAACAATCCGTTCCCCATCAACTCTGGAGTCTGGCAAAAATCTTGACATGGAAATGGTCTGTTTTGGAAGCCCCAAGGGCCTCTGGTGTCATTAGTCTGGCTCTGCAAGCCACCGAGAGTTCTGGTGGGTCCTTCAGTTGCGCCCACCCAGCAGAGCTTCCAGGACAAGCTCATACCTCACTTTTTGCTCCTGCCTGGAAGAGCCAGCGCTCCCCAGGAAAAGGAGCCAAGGGTGGCTCGACCACCCTCTGCACCCTTCCCTGCCTCCTGGTTCCTGTTGGTTCATAAGCAGCCAATGCTGTCCTTGGAGGGGAACTTGTTCTGCCGTGGACTCCCCGCTCCTCGACTCCCCCTATGCAGAAACTGGGATGGGTTTAAACAAGCAAACTACATCAACTTTTGAGGGGCGTTGTTTATTTGCATCATTTACCCACTCTTTCTGGTGGCTCAGCTGGTAAAGAATCCGCCTGCAATGTGGGAGACCTGGGTTTGATCCCTGAGTTGGAACGATCCCCCGGAGAAGGGAAAGGTTACCCACTCCAGTATTCTGAGCAACTTTCACTTTCACACTTTCACTTTCACCCAGTCTTTCATCAAATTACATTGTTTAGCTCTCACCAACATCCGTGAGCTGCACCCTGCCCTTCTCCAGGGCTGCTCTGGAAAAGCCCACTGTCTTGGGAATCCCTCCTCAGTCACCCCATCTAGGCTCCATGCCCCCTCTCACTCCCTACCCCTGTCCTGCCTGTCCTTCTCCAAGGCTCATCACTGCCCGGTGGAATATTTACATCGCCCATTTCTTTGTGCTGTGTCGGCCTCCCCAGGAAAAAACCATTCCACAGACCAGAACTTCTTACTTGTTTAGTCCATCGCCGAACACGCAGTCCCTTGGACTGCCAGGAGATCCAAGCAGTCCATCCTAAAGGAAATCAGTCCTGAATATTCACTGGAAGGACTGATGCTGAAGTTGAAACTCCAATACTTCGGCCACCTGATGCGAAGAACTAACTCATTGGAAGAGACCCTATTGCTGAGGAAGATTGAAAGCAGGAGGAGAAGGGGACGACAGAGGATGAGATGGTTGGATGGCATCACTGACTCGATGGACGTGAGTTTGAGTAAACTCCGGGAGATGGTGATGGACAAGAAGGCCTGGCATGCTGCGGTCCATGGGGTTGCAAAGAGTCAGACACGACTGAGCAGCTGATCTGAACTGAACTGAACTAAGCGTGCCGTACTGTGCCACCACCGGCACCAGGCCTGTAACAGATGCTCAATCAATGTTTGTGGAATGAACGAGGAGCATCACCCTGTTTCACAGATAAGTAAACCAGGGCCAACTTTGAATAACTTAATCAAATAAGGGCACAGGTAGCCGGACTCAGCGCATCTTCCTGGGGGCGCAGTTCTGCTGACTGTAGGGGCAAGGACAGCTGTGACCTCTGTGCTGTCCCGGCTGCGAGCTCCTAGAGGGCGGTCTCTCCCCTGTGTGGCCCCTCCAGCCCGCCTGCGCTTACTCGGGGCTCATGACCACAGAGTACCGTCCTGTGCACCAGGGTCCCTAAGAGGACACAGTCCCCCCAGGCATCTGGTTGGTGGGGAGGCAAGTGCATGAACAGGTAGTGGGAGGTACTGATAGGGGTGACAAGGCCCAGCCTCGAGGACACCGCTCGGGGACACATTTAGCATTCCAACGAGGGGAAGCAGAGTCCGGAAGCATGAGTGGAAATTTTGAGACACTCGGAGCCAGAGCAGTGGTCCCAGCTGGGGGCCTGTGTGCCCCCTGCCAGGGGAAGGTGTGTGGGTGCAGGGGGTGGTGTGGGGCTGGGGGAGGCCAGCAGGGTCCGAGCACACAGGGGCCGCCTGCCCGGCCTCTGAGCAGGCCTCTGAAGCTGCCCCTTTGAGAGCCCAGCATGGGGCAGGGAAATGCCAGCATCTTTGGAGACGACTGCAGTGAGCAGAGTCCAGGGAGGGTGGTGCCCAGCCCGGGCCCCCAGGGGAGTGGCCCCGGGGTGGGAGCAGGTATTGATCGGCTGCTCTGGGCAGGAGGCAGTTGATGGATGAGGCACTGGGTCCCATGGCAGGCACGGCACGTCCACATCAGGCCACTGGCGCCCAAATCGTCTAGAAAGCCCATCGCAGACGGCGGCGCTCGGCGCGCCTCGAAGCAGCAATTACAAAGCCAGTCATTAATTAAATAAGACCTGCTTTTCTGCAGCCACACGTGGGAGGCATCCTGCTCATTCAACTACGCTTCCATTCAGCGTTTGCAGGGTGGCAGGCGCACGTGAGATGCTGGGTGAGAGAGTTCCGGGCCCATCTCTGCTCCTGTAAAGCCGAGGTGCCCAGCCGCTTGGACTCCTGGACCTCGGCTCCTCCCCGCAGGGCAGGCTTGGCTGCACCTCCTGGCTGGGAGAGGAGGGGCTGTGTGGATAAAGGAGATCGTGAGGGTGGGGTGCCCAGCAGCGTGGGGCCCCTTGCACGTGTCCGGGATCAGCGCCAATCCAAGCACACTATGCCCGCCCCAGAGAGGGGCAGGGTGGAGGCACAGCCAGCCTCCAAGAACTCAGGGCGGCCCATGTCTCTCTGGAGCTGTGTGCAGAGCTAGATGGAGCCCCTGAGCGGGCCCTGGACTCTGCAGCTACCAAGGATGCCGGGCAGTTGGGAAACCTGTGTGTCCAGAGAGGACCCCAGCGAAGCCTTCCTGTCCCCACAGCCCAGGCTGAGGCTGTGGTCACCTGTCCCTGCGGCTGGCCTGTGGTGCACGTGGTTCCCCTCCCTCCACGGCCCAGGGGATCCAGTCCAGACGCAGCCGGCCACCCTGCCTCCTCTGCTGCTGGCTGTCTGGTCGCTGCCCGGGCAATTGTCCTGCTCGTGCCGCTGCCCAGTGGGTCCAGTTCAAGGCTCAGCAAAGGCCCCCACTCCAAAGGCAGACCCGAGTCGGGGTGCACGCTGCCCCCTTGGCTCCAGGCTTCCTCCTCCTTCTCTTCTCTGCCTGGGCTTCCTGGCTTCTTTCTATGACTTCCTTCTTCTCCTCCTCGTCCTTGTGTGTGTAGGAATTTTTAAAATTGCTTTTATAAAACTGCTTAATTTGTTTACCTCTAAAAAAATGTTAGGGAGAAGGAAATGGCAACCCACTCCAGCACTCTTGCCTGGAGAATCCCAGGGAAGGGGGAGCCTGGTGGGCTGCCGTCTGTGGGGTCGCACAGAGTCGGACACGACTGAAGCGACTTAGCAGCAGCAGCAGCAAAAATGTTAAGTGATGTTGGGGAGTCATTGAACGCTTCCCAGGTGATGTTCGTGGTGAGGAACCTGCCTGCCAATGCAGGGGATTTAAGGACACGGGTTTGATCCCCGTGTCAGGAAGATCCCCTGGAGGGGGGCACGGCAGCCCACTCCAGTACTCTTGCCTGGAGAATCCATGGACCGAGGAGTCTGGTGGGCTGCAGTCCATGGGGTCACCAAGAGTTGGACACGACTGAAGTGACTTAGCACTGAAGGGGTCCCTGAAGGCCTTGAAAACAGGGAGTAAATTAAGTTCCTAAATCTAGTGTCAGGGGATGGACATGCTGCCGGGTGTCGTCTCAGCCTGCTGCTGTGCTTTATCAGCCGGCATGGGACACACCAAACGTGCTCAAATGCAAGCATCGTTTCAGCTGCTTTGCTGTAACAGCCGACACTGCGGGACGCGGTCACGCAGCGTCTTTATCTGAGTATCTCGGTAACACTTCAGAACGCACACACCATTGCCACCGGCTTTTCAAAGGGGACCATTACGGTACTAAGAAGTTAATTATGATTAACAAGAAGGTGGGTGGAAGCGAGGCCCTCTGGGAAGGTCTGTGTTAGAGCCCACACGTTTGGGGGTTAGAATCATGTGGAAGATGCTTCACGGTTTCCGCCCTCTCCAGGGTCAGGGCCCGGCCTCTCTTTGAAGGTTTCGGTCATCTGCGGTCACCTTGGAAACCTAACTGAACTTAGCCCCCTGTATCCGCTGAGACAGGGAGGGTCTGCTGCAGGGCCCAGACGCCTCCCGGCTCACACCGACCGAGCGTCTGTACCGCGGGGACACCGGGCTAGGCCCCGGGAGTGATGAGGGAGGCAGGTCTGGGGACATCCACGCCATCGGAGGAGCAGGGCCGGCAGCGAGCACACAGAATGTGGAGCTGGCGGGGCTGCATCGGCAACGGCAGGGACAGGAGCATCCCCGCGCGGGCCAGGCACGCACAGACGTCCTGAGGTTGCTTCACCCGTTACGAGTGGGGCTCAGAAGTCGGGCCTCCTGATGCAGCTTCCAGGGCCCAGGGCCCTCACCTGCCCTCCTCCCTTTGAACGCCAGGCTGCTGGGGGGTACACATGGCAGGCAGGCAGGTGGGGGTGGCCCCATTGCCCCAGAGCACGGCTCCCCATCACTTGGCACCCTCTCGAGCGCCCGCCCCGCCCGGCACGGCTGCAGGTAGTTCCCTCCGTGGGCCGCCACCCACCTGGCCAGCCTCATCGGGGGCCGTGTGACCGTGATGTGAGTTCTCTGGGGCCCAATTTCATGAGCTGTGAAATCGCAGTGACACCCCAGGACTCTCAGAAAGAGGGAGGCTGTGTGTGCAAAGCCCTTTGCTCCAGGTCGGCCCCCACCAGTGTCTGCTGACTCAGTGAGTGAATGAATGAAGGAACGAGGCCCCCAGTTCCACAGCTGGACACGGAGGAGCAGTGAGCCCACTGTCTGCCTGGCAGCGCAGATGACCTCTCAGCTGCCTGGGTGCCTGCAGGCCCGCAGGGGAGCCACCGCCGCGGGCAGGCGGGCAGGCGGGTGGTGCGGGTCCTGCCCCACAGAGACTCTGCGGGCCCCCTCCTGCTGACCACTGCTCACCCTCCCCGGCACCATCACAGCAGTCGGGCTGAGTGCCCCACTTAACACCCCGACGAAGTCACAGCACTGGGGCAGGGGGGAGGTGGGCAGCCGTCTCACCAGTCTGGAGACCCTGACTCACCCGGACCTGGGCGTAAACCCTGTGGCAGGGAGGGCACTTGGCTTTGGGTTTGGACTGAAGCCTGGAGGGACCTGCAGGGCCCCGAGTGAGTCGGGGGACCGTGGAGAGGGTGCTGGAGGACCGCGTCCAAGGGAGCGACCTCAGAGCGGCCCCTGGACACGCCAGAGCGTGTATCCACCACTGCCTGGCCTCGCTGGCGGCTCTGTGAGACCCCCAGGCTGGGCTTCGGGTGCCCGCTGTGCTTGCTCGGCCCCCACAACAAGCTTCCGCAGGCTGGGGGCTTAAAGGACAGGTTGGTCTCCCACGGCCCCAGAGGCTGGGGTCTGAGCCCGAGGTGAGGGAAGGCCCGCTCCTCCTGAGGCTTCTCTCCTCCGGGGCGGGTGGCTGCCTTCTCTGCATCCACATGGCGTCTTGTGTCTGATCTCCTCTTATAACAACGGGTGTCAGGTCATACTGAGCCCACCCTAATGACCTCCTTTGACTTTGATCCCCTCTTTAAAGATACTCTCTCCAAATACAGTCACGTCCTGCAGTCTTGGGGTTTAGAATTTCGACACATACACTTCGGGGGGCACCATATAACTGGACCCTGCAGTTAGCCAGGGGTGGCCGTGGGTGTGGACTCAGACCTTCGGGCCTGTATCCTGGACACCTTCCAGGCCACAGCAGGGCCTACAGGTGCACTGTCCCGAGGCTGAGAATGGCCCTGTGTGGTGACTCCCGCAGCTTCCCTGCTCTGGGAGACTCCTGGGTGTCCCGGAGATGCTGGCCTCTGCTGGCACTCAGGGGACACTGAGTCTCCGTGCTCAGCTGCCCTCTGTGTGCCCAGATTTCAGACCGGTGCCTGCACAGCGAGGTCTGCGGGCTGGTAGGCAGGGTGAGCGGAGGTCTCCCAGAAGCTGGGACATTAGGTTTGGGACCCCACCAGGCTCATGACCACCCTGCTTCTCTGTCATCCTGACGTTTCCTCCCCAGGAAGCCTCACAAACTCTCCGACTGCTTCCAGAATCGGTGGCTTCAGGCGGAATTTCCCAGCACATTTCTCAACTTGAGAAACATCTCAGGGTCCACGCGGGGTCTCCACACCCCCAGGCCCGAGCCCGGGAACCACCCGCTTTGGGGACCTGCAGAATTACACGCGGCCCTTTTCAGCGGCAGGATTCACTCTCCTGTTATTTCCAAAACGCGTCCAGACAACACGTAAGACCGCCGGACGAGACAAATTCATTAGGCTCCTGAATAATGCAGGGAGGTTTGGGGAGCAAACGAGCGGGAGGTGTTCCCTCGTGGGCTCTGCACGTATGGATTTTCCTTTAAGAGACAGAACACAAGTGGATATCGGTCTGATTGTCGCTAATGACACGGGCGCACCGGCCCTTGGCTCTCAGACAGCCACTCATTAAGGGGAGTGGCCGTTGTTTCCTCCCCTGGATGAGTGTGTTGATTAAGCTCTTCGACGCCGTCCCCGGCACTGTTCAGGGACAACCACCCTGCTTAGGGGGTGCACGGCCATACTGTTTTTTCCTGAAGGAAGAGCTCTCTAAGGGAGTCATTCTGCTTTGGGGACTGCCCTTGGGGCAGACGTCCCCAGTCCACTCCCCGCCACCCGGGCTAGGTAAGTGAACAGGGCCCCCTCTTAAGGGGACACTCACTCTTCAGCTTCAGAAGGAGCTATTTTCCTGGCGAAAGGCAGAAACCTGGCCTGAGAAGCACAGCACCCGTTCCACGCCAATGACACCAGCGGCCTGTCTGTCCCTGCGTTTGCCCGCCCCGCCCCAGAGGGCCTCAGCTTCCGTTGGGGGACGGTTCCCAGACACGCACACTGCTTTTCTTCCCTGAATACCTGCACCTTCTTCCTGTGGCTTCTCAGTGAGCGGGATCACTCGCAGGGCAGAAACACCCCAGAGTCCATGTCCTCAGGAGGGACCTGTGACCCGTGATGGGATCTGGTGACTCAGTACACCCTGGGGGGCGCAACATGCCCTCCCTCTGAGGTTTCCCCCACACGGCTGGGTCTCAGCCGTCCACTGGGGTAACCCCCCATCGCCCAGCTTCCTCCCTTCCCCGTCTCACCTCCCGACACCCACAGCCTCCTTCTCAGGGTCGCCTCCCAAACAGAGACTTGTCCACCTGTAGGTGGGGAAGCTCCAGGTCTGGCGAACAGCAGCCCACGTCGGGACGCAGCAGGGTGGCCAGCCATTCACCATGTCCCCCCATCCCTCCCCCGGGGCCTGGGGCCCCACGACAGGACGTGCGCTGGGGAGAACGTACCCGGCTGCGTTTGCCTAGGTTCATCAGAGAAAACTGAGCCGCTAGGATGGAGACACGCAGAGGTTTCTCACCGGGGCTTGGCGCGTGTGATTTTGGAGGCTGAGAACCCTGAGGGTGGACAGTGGTGGCTCCCCTCCCCAGGGGCAGGAGAAGGCGGTCCCGGCCCCACGGTCAGGCCGGGGAAGGCGCGGCTCAGCCTTTGCAGTCTCGTCTTCAACTGATGAGGAGGGCCACCCACACTGTCTCCCAATCCAAAGGCTAAGCTCATCCAGAGACCCCCTTGAGATACACCCAGAGTCGTGTTGACCCCACGGGCGGTCACAATCAACCCATATCGTGGACCGTCACATCCTCCTAGTGGTTGCTGGGTAATGGCCGTGAACTCCTGTGAATCCCCAGGGACCCAAAGGCCCCCATGGTCCACGGGGCTGAGCAGGGATGCAGCGAGGTCAGGGGCTAGATGGAGCCGGTCCAGTTCCCCTCACAGGGGGTCCAGTGGGCCTGTGCACATGCCCAGCAGTGGCTGCCCCAGTCCCGGGAGGCAGAGCGAGAACAGGGTGCAGAGAGCTGGCAGGAGCCCACGCTGCACAGGGAGCCTTGAGGATGCGGCGCCGGGCGAGACTGCCGGGCCTAGGGTGCAGGTCCTGTGTGATGCTGGCCCCCACGCCCCTTCTCCTTCCTTCAGTTCTTCCCAGCCCGGGGCTGCCCCCATCCAAAGGCAAAAGGCCGATTTGTGGGAGCAGACTGAAACTTCATCTGCTGACCGAGGACGAAGCAGGGCGGGCTCCTGCTCTGAAAGCACCTTCTCCCAGAGTGCAGGCGAGGACGAGCTTTCTATAGGAAAGCGGCTGAAGGGGTGGTGTGGGTCCGAGGCCTCTGTCACTGAGGCTCACGGGAATGCTCGGCGGTTTCCTGGGACGAGCTGAGTGCTTTCCTGCCCCTTCACGGTCCTCGGGGACGGGCAGTGAAGCAGGAGGCACCAGCAAGGTGCCAACTGGGCGGGGGTCTTAGTATTCAAATGAGATGCGAATGAGCTGTCCAGCCACCTCTGTCCCAGTTTTGAAGTCTGGCCAGTGAATTTGAGCTCCTCGTGGTTCCTTGTCCCCATAGTATCAGATGTTAGGATCCAGCCAGTCTTGGTTTTCTGTAGATTTGCCTGGAGGGAGGCTTTTATTAGAAATGGCAGGGCGGTGGAAGCCACTTCTAATTCAGGCGGAACCCAAGGAAGGTGCCCTCATGTTTTACAGAGATGGTTTTGGGTGCGTTGGGGACCCTCAGGTTGCCCCCCTGGGTGACAATTCCACTTACATGAAGCACCTTAGTAAAACTCACAGAGACTGAAGGTAGAGCAGAGGTTGCCAGACACTGGGGAGAGTGCGGGCTTCTGTTTAATGGAGGCAGAGCTCCAATTTGGGAAGACGAGGACGCTCTGGAAGTGAATGACAGTGATGTTCGCTAGGCAAAGTGAAAAACTTACAGAAAGACAGATACTGTATGATATCACATGTGTGTGCAATTTAAAAAATACGCTAGATGAGTGACTGTAACCAAAAAAGAAGCAGCATTGTAAATCAACTGTACTCCGATGTAAAATAAAAATTAAATAAGATGCAGACTCACAGGCACAGAGAACTCACATACATACAGGGAGAAGGAATGGGGGGGCAACCTAGGGGTGGGAGGAAAGTCACCTGCGTGAAACTTTTGACAATTACACAGCACTAGAGGCTCAGATGGTAAAGTGTCTGTCTGCAATGCGGGAGACCCGGGTTTGATCCCTGAGTTGGAAAGATTCCCTGGAGAAGGAAATGGCAACCCACTTCAGTATTCTTGCCTGGAAAATTCCATGGACTGAGGATCCTGGTAGGCTACAATCCATGGGGTTGCAAAGAGTCGGACACGCCTGAGTGGCTTCACTTCACTTCACTCTTCGTGAAATGTAAAGACTCTTTCATCAGTATCTTTCATTCAGTTAAAAAAGTGTGGTGACTTCCCAGGGGGTCTGGTGGCTAAGACTCTGTGCTCCCAGTGCAGGGGGTTCAATCCCTGGCCGGGGAACTAGATCCCACAGGCCGAAACTAAGATCCGGCACAGCCAAATAAATCAATCAATATTTTTAAAAAACCGTGAATGATCTTTAATGCCATTGAACTGTACACTTGAAAATGAGAAAAATGCTAAATTTTGTATTATGTGCATTTTACCACAATTTTTTAAGAAGTGGGAAAAGACTTGGTAGCATCCGCAAACTGGTCATCTCAGCTTTGAAAGGAGAATCATTACAGTGAGAGAGATCGACCGGGGTTTCCATGATGGCCCTTTGCCCCTAACTCCTAAGGTGGTAAACCCAAAGCAATTGCACATCCCTGGAGAAGGTGAAGAGACAGAGAAACACAAACACGTCTGTGGGAGACGGCGGGGCGGGAAAGCCAATCCCTCTCCCCGCAGCGGGGTCAGTGAAAAGCAGAGGCACTTATCAGACCCTCGTTATGGGCCTGGACGCAGGAGGAGGCCATTCCAGAGAGAAATCGACACCCACTGTGAGGCATCTGAAGACACCCACCGCAAAGCTGGACCCTCAGACGTGGGATGGGCGGCCTCCACTAGCCAGGAGGTGTAGGGGGGTGTGAGAGTCCCGGGCTCTAAGCCTCACTTGGGTCTGCCGCCTCCCCAGGGTCCTTCCCAGCAGCGTCTCAGGGGGCCTCTCTGGTCCCAATCGCCGCCATGGTTAGATCCCTGCAGGAAACACTCAGATTGAAAGCTGAGGAGTGGTTATGGAGCTGACGCACACTTTTATACTCTAAGAGCCCCAACCCGAAATGACATCAGCTCCAAGCCCTCCGTAGCCTGGGTGCTGCCTGATGACCCCGTCTCAGACTGAGACTGACCCCTGCAGGAGGCCGAGGGCCCCTCTGTGGGAGAGTAAGGAGTGTCCCCTACCCCCTTGGAGCCAGTGGTGTCTGGATGCCCCCTGCCTGCTCGCCGGAGGCTAGAGTGCCCAGGACCGAGCCGTGCACCCCCGGCAGCAGCCCCTGGGTGTCCTGGCATCGTGAGATCCCTACTGCCTTCTCCCACTTTCAGGCCTCGGGATGGGGGTGGGGTGAGGGAGTGAACGGGGCCTCTGATGTGGGGGTACTCACCCATCCGGGGCTCCTGATGGTGAAAGGCGCTCAGAGAACTGATGGCCCTCGGCCGCCCCACGCCCCCACAGGGCGTGCGTCAGCTGTCCCTTTGTGCAGAGAAGGGAACTGAGGCTCAGGGAGGTGACACTCCCGGCCAGGCCATCAGCTGGATGGGGGCGGCAGGGCGGTGCCTTCTCCTGGCAGGAAGGAGCTGGCTGGGCAAGTTCCCAGGCACCTGCCACCCCCACCCGGGGCTCACTTCTCCTGGCAGGAAGGAGCTGGCTGGGCAAGTTCCCGGGCACCTGCCACCCCCACCCCGGGGCTCACGTCTCTGCATACTCCACCCGCCCCATCACCCACAGGCTCCAGTTCCCTGTTCCCACCGATATGTGCAGGCAACATCTCTGGGTCGGGCACCAGCCTGACCTGGTGGTGGTTCCAGACCTCTGCTTGTCCATGTCCCAGGCTGGGACGCCTATCACCAGACAGGTTCTCTCTGCCTTGGGCACAGCCCCACAGGGACAGCTCTTGTGGGTGGGGAGGCGCCTCCCCGAGTCCTCGGACACGTGGGGAAGGAGACAAGTCTGCCTGGACCCTGCTCCCTGCTCCCTGCTCCAGCAGCTCAGCTTCTTTCCCAGATGCCTGAGTGCTGGGGTTTTACCTCCCTCGCCTGGTCTGCCTCCTGAGCACCCCCATTCTGTGCACGCTGACCAACAGGAAGGAAGGGGCTCTTGCTCCTTCAGTGCCCACACACGCCCCTCTCTGTGGCAGCCGGGCCTCCTTTTAACCCTTTGGATCAGTTTTTTATTGTTGGGCTACCCACTCCAGAATTCTTGCCTGGAAAATCCCAGGGATGGGGGAGCCTGGTGGGCTGCCGTCTACGGGGTCGCACAGAGTCGGACACGACTGAAGCGACTTAGCAGCAATGAGTTATCTAGTCAACTACTGTAGTAGTTGAAGCTGAAACTCCAGTACTTTGGCCACCTGATGTGAAGAGCTGACTCCTTTGAAAAGACCTTGATGCTGGGAAAGACTGAGGGCAGGAGGAGAAGGGGACGACAGAGGATGAGATGGTTGGATGGCATCACCGACTTGACAGACGTGAGTTTGAGTAAGTTGGTGAAGAACAGGGAAGCCTGGTGTGCTGCAGTCCATGGGGTTGCAAAGAGTTGGACACAACTGAGCGACTGAACTGAACTGTAGTTACCTGCTCAGTGGACAATGCACACGTGTCCACCTGCGGTTCCGGAGATCAGAAGTTCAGTGCGGTCTCATGGGGAAAAAAATCAAGGTGTCAGAGGGTCCAGGATCCTCCTGGGGGCTCTTTGGGGGCCTGTTTCCTGCACTTCTCGGGTCTGGGAGGCGCTGCCCACACTCCTGGGCTCTCGGGCCATCCACCACCTGCACAGCCAGCAGCCCTTGGCGGGGTCCCTCACGTCCCGCCCCTCTGACCCCGCCTGCCCCTCCTCTGCACTGACGGACCTCATGACTGTCTTGACCCCGCCCCACTCCCCCCACTGACAGCCCAGGATCTTCATCTCTGTGCATTAAGACCAGCAATTAATTAAGATCAGCTATCTAAAGTCCCTTGCAGGCGCCAGGGGTTCGGACGGGGACCTCTCTGGGGCTGTCATTCTGCCCCATGCCTCCCTCTGGGAGGGTTTCAGGGGTCTTGCTCAGCCTGGAGATTTCTCCAGCCTGCGTGGCTGTCTCCTCAGGGGAGTCTTCCCGAGCTCACGGCCACAAGCCTGCCTTCTGGGCTCAGAGAGCATCGTCAGCTGCACAGCCCTGGCTGAGTTTCGTGCTGGGTCAGGACTCAGGAAGGCAGGAAGAGTTACAGCCTCACGGCCTCCCTGCTTCCAGGGAGTGGCTCTGCTGGGAGGCTGCCCGCGAATCCTGCCTCCTGGGGCCGAGGCCGCTGTAACGAGCCGCTTGCCCCTGAGCTCTGCAGCTTCATCTGCGCCCATGAGCGCCTCTCACCCAGAGCCGGGAAATAGGGTGTGGCGGGTTGGATGGCGTCCCCTCCAAGGAGACGTCCCAGGCCTGAGCCCGCTCCCAAGGCGGCCTCGTGTGGAAGTAGGTCGATTGCTCCAGTCGATGACAGAGAAAGCCTGGGGGCCTGTGAGAGTGCAGAGAAGGCACCTCTTCCAGTCTAAGGATATCAGAGAAGGCTTCCTGGAGGAAGTGACCCTCTCAAAATGCCATAGTGTTTAGTTGACATGATAATGTAGACCTCAGAGCAACTGTAGGCCAGACCCAGGAAAACGAGCTGCAAATGGGCCAGTATTAGAAGTCGTTAGTTAAGGCAGGGTTGTGCTGGATTAGGGTTGCCTTAAACCCGGTGACTAGAGTCCTTATTAGAAGAGGAGAGACCTTGGCATCCCGGGAGAAGCTTTGTGACCACAGGGCAGAGGGGGGGTCGTGACACGTGTCCAAGCCAAGACTTCCTGGAGCTGTGGAAGCTGGGAAATAGGCCTGGAACGCCCCCCACCCCCGGAATCCCCCAGAGGGAGACAACCCTGCAGACCCCTCGATTTCAGACTCTGGCCTCAGAACTGGGAGAGAGGTATCTGCTACTTTAAGCTGTGCAGTTGGGGGTTATTAGCTACAGCAGACCTTGCTGACTGATACATTGGTTAGCACTCAGAACAGCTAGCACCATGGGTCTCCTTTATAAAAATTCAACAGAATAATAAATGCAAGAATAACCTACAGCCGTTCATTCATTCGTTTATTCGTTCAACAAATAGTAATCCAACAGCTAACACTTTTCAGAAATTATTCTAAACTTTGGGAGGAGAACACACACGTACATACACAGCCTCCTCGTCCAGGAAAAAGCCCACGTCTGCATACACAGGGAATAGAAGTCATGACAGAAGGAGGCCTGGGGCCTGTGAGAGTGCAGAGAAGGCACCTCTCCAGTCTAAGGATATCAGGGAAGGCTTCCTAGAGGAAGTGACCCTCTCAAAATGCCATAATATTTAGTTGAGGCAATAACGTTCACCTCAGAGTAACTCCCTAGTCCAGACTTAGAAAAAAAATTCTTCTAAGTCGCCTGATCATGTCCAACTCTTTGTGACCCCATGGACTATAGCCCGCCAGGCTCCTCCATCCATGGGATTTTCCAGGCAAGAATACTGGAGTGACTTGCCATTTCCTTCTCCAGGGGATCTTCCCAACCCAGGGATCAAACCCAGGTCTCCAGCCTTGAAGGCAGATTCTTTACCAGCTGAGCCACAAGGGAAGCCCAGACTTAGGAAAACGAGCTGCAAATGGGCCACTATTAGAAAAGAAGGGGCAGTTCACACCAGCTGGTTCTTTCTTGATTCAACCAACAGCCTGTCGGGCAGGTTTCCAGACCCCAGACCACGAATGCCCTGCCCCGCCTGAGAAGGGAGACAGCCTGGGGTCTGAGGCAGGGAGGGTAGGGAGGCCCATTTCTGGCTGCAAGTTGCAAGTTCGGCGTCTCGTTTTGGACACGGTGACCTAAGAGCCCAGAGTGCGGTATGTGGCTGTGTGGATGGGGCCCCAGAATGGCCCTGGGGATTGTGCGGGGGGTGGGGGCGGGATGCTGGTCGCTCGACCCAGCCAGCGTCTCCCGAGGGTCTTGCCTGTTCGGGCTCTCCCGTCTGCAGGGAAGGGGTCGGGAGGCAGGTAGAAGGGGTCGACCCACCGTTCCTGCCCATCACACGGACCCCTGGTGGAAGGACCCTTGGGCTGGGCCTTTGAGCTGGTTCCGGGGCTCCTGGCCTCCGAGCAGGCTGCTGTGGGGGTCTGTCCACCGGACCCCTGCGCTGTCTGACCCCAGCTTTCACTTTGATGAATGTCAGACTCAGGAAAAGGCTGCAGGAAAACTGCAAAGACTTCCCGCCTGCCCTTCACTCCGGTCCCCAAACGTGGACGCTTGCGGCCTTCGCTTTTTCTCCTCTCCCCTTGCTCCCTTTCTCCCTCCCTCCTTCCCTCCCTCTGTGTCTGTCTCACACTCACACACACATACACACATGTGTGCACACATCCCTCTGTTCCCTGTGCGGCCCATGCCTCTGTGCATCGTGGCTGCGTTTCGGGAAGGACCCTGGGGGAGTGCAGGGTGGGCTGGGGAGGGGGCGGCTTCCCCCTGAGCTTCCTGCAAGAGGCCGTTGCCCAGGACGGGGGACCCCTGGCTGCAGCAAAGGCTGCAGGGAGCCCACCGTTTCATACAGGATCCTCAGCGCGGATGTCAGGGCTTTGAGTCATTCAAAGGCAGTCCAGGGCACGTTCTTTAGGCTGATGACCGTGACAGTAATAACAGTAGAAGAAAGTGAGGTTGCTCAGTGGTGTCCAACTCTGCGACCCCCTGGACTTAGCCCGCCAGGCTCCTCCATCCATGGGATTCTCCAGGCAAGCATACTGGAGTGGGTTGCCATTTCCTTCTCCAGGGGATCTTCCCGATCCAGGGATTGGACCATGAAGCTAATGTCAGACCTCACAGACACAGCCACCCTGAGCTCTCACCCAGCCTGTGACAATCCCGAGTTCAGAGAGGAGCAGATGGGCCACTTCCGGAGCCCCACAGCCGGGGGGACAGGCTGGGGACCCAATGCAGGCTGCCCAGCCCTCGCATCCCCGCCAGGGACTGCCCCTGCTGCCATGCCCCGGACACCCCCCAGCTGCACAGCACCTCCACATCCTCAGGCCTCGGGGTGGGGGACGTCTGCTTTGCCCACCTACAGGGCACAGAAGCGGGGGGATGGCTCGGGCACCCACGCCTCCAGAGACCCCGCAGCCCAGACCTCCCCCGCCCCGCGCCGTGGCTGAGGGGCAGGGGCAGTGTGTCCGCTGCAGCCACCCGGCCCCCACGTCAGGGCTTGGTGACGACCCCGCCCCACTCTGTGGCAGAGAAAGCGGACTTTGCAAATCTATTGTTTAAATCAAGAGAAGTAACCAAGATAAAACAGAAGAGAAGGGAAACAGGGCTGGGAAGAGGAAGGGGTGGCTCAGAAAAATGATATCAGGCCCGTTTGGGGGGAAGGGCAGCGTCTGAGCCCCCGGCCTCCTCCGGCGTCTCCCACAACTCCAGGGGAGGCCCGAGTGTCCAAATGCTGATGGAGGTCCAGAGCCCTGGGCTGGGAGAAGGGTTTGCGCTGTCTGGACTGCATCCCGAGTGGGTGCCAGCAGGTTGGCCCGCGTGCCCGGGCGCCAGGGTTTGCGAGGCGGGTCCTGGGGGCCAGGGCCTTGCCTTGCAGCCCTCCTGGCCTCCTCTCCATCCACCCTGGGGGAGGGTGATGAGAGGTGGCTTTGAAAGGGAAGTTGTGTCCGCAGGGCGGCGGTGGGGGAGGGCAGGGGTCCTGGGAACACTTAGGCCCTTATCGCTGATCAAAGCCCAGAGGTGCCGCCCGACAGGCGAGGTGTGGCCCCACCTGGCTCTCATTAGGCGCTGGCGGCTGGCTGCGGGCTCTGCTCTTGCTCACAGACCCTCCGAGACGGGGGCTCCGCCGGCTGCCCTCCCACCGCACCTGGTGGCCTAGTGGCGGGCCAAGCCAGGCACTCGGACCACGGGGAGCCCAGCCGCGTGCCGCACCCACCCCCCAGCAGCCCTGCCTCTCTGGGCACTGCCCACTCGCTCAGCCCCTCCAGCCTCGGCGGTCCTTCCCCCAGGAAGACCCCTCCACTCCGTCCTCCTGTCTCCCGTCCCGTCTGCGGCCTCTCTGCTCACCCCCCTGAAGTCTGTGGTGCCAAGAGTCTTACACCACGGCTCCCACGTGGCCTGGGCGCAGGTCCCCGCCCTGTCCTGCACCGTCCTTGTCTCGGGGACCAGGCACCCTGTATCCTTCCCTGTCACACTCCCGAGGGGATCGGGGGCATCCCGCTCTCCGGCCACCCCACGGCCCCTCCCAAAGCCCGGCTGGGCCTCTGTACCCTGGGGCCCAGCTCGTGCACCGCCCCGTGCAGTGTGGGGTTCCTGGGGCTAAGTCTGCCTCCTAGTAACCTTCCATCCTCAGTACCTGCCCAGTGCTGGGGGTTGGGTGCCCCCCAGGGCAGGGAACACCCCTAGTGGTGAAGAGGTGGCATTGAAACCCTGCTCTGAGCTCTCTGGTCCCCTCCAGGCCAAGCTTCTGGGTCCTTTCAGGGGACCGAGATGGGCCCACGTCCGTCACCCCCAGCCCCAGTAGGGACGAAGGCACAGAGTGGTGGGAGCCCCAGAGTAGGAGCTGCAGGCTGGCGATCCACGTTTGGCTCCGTGCGCCCACCTCTCTGGTCTCCTGGCACCCACCTGGGTGGATCCACTAACCTCACCCCCTGCAGGTCCTCCTCTCTCACCCTCAGAGCTTGGAGGGACAGAGCAGGACTCGAGCGCTCGACAGCACAGAGCGGGGCTGTTGCACCAGGCTCTCCGCTCTGCTCCCTGCAGGGGTGGCGGCCCTGTGCCCCAGCTATCCCCTTGCATTGGTCCCAGAGGGTGGCCAGCCTCTCTTGGCACCCCTGCATGTCCCTGCCCCGCCTCTTCTGTAGGGAAATGGTGTTCACAGGCTGGACTGCCCTGATGGGGAAACGAGGCACAGATGGGGGTCTCAGGGGGTGGGCCACGCTTCCCTCCCAGAGAGGGTGTCTCGTGTGGGGTTCAGAGGGCTGAGGGGGGCTGCTTCAGCTCTGTGGGTGCCCTTCCTCCAGGCCCAGCTGCTCCCCAAAGAGCTTGCCCAGGACTGGCACCTGAGTCACAGCAGGCCTAACAAGGGTCACGGGACACCCCACAATGGGTGAGGCGGGGTACACAAGGGGAGCTCTGCAGTTTAAGCCCATGGGACCCACCAGGGCTTCCCACACCCACCCCATCCCAGCCTCAGCTTCTGCCTCTGTGAAGTGGGCATCACCACTTCTGATCTGTCCAGTCTCTGAGTTTTGGGGCAATAAAGCTAATAGAGCAACCGGGTACTTCCCCAAACCTTGTGTGCGCTGAGCCACTCAGTCGTGTCCGATGCCCAAACCTTGTGTGCGCTGAGCCACTCAGTCGTGTCCGATGCCCAAACCTTGTGTGCGCTGAGCCACTCAGTCGTGTCCGATGCCCAAACCTTGTGTGTGCTGAGCCACTCAGTCGTGTCCGATGCCCAAACCTTGTGTGCACTGAGCCACTCAGTCGTGTCCTATGCCCAAACCTTGTGTGCACTGAGCCACTCAGTCGTGTCCTATGCCCAAACCTTGTGTGTGCTGAGCCACTCAGTCGTGTCCGATGCCCAAATCTTGTGTGCACTGAGCCACTCAGTCATGTCCGGCTCTTTGTAAGCCTTTGGACTGTAGCCCACCAGGTTCCTCTGTCCATGGGATTTCCCAGGCAAGAATACCGGAATGTGTTGCCATTCCCTTTTCCAGGGGATCTTCCTGACCCAGGGATCAAACTCAGGTCTCCCGCATGGCAGGCAGATTCTTTTACCATTGAGCCACCAGGGAAGCCTCCCCAAACATTAGGGCTGTGTTGATTCCTGGAAGGCTGATCTGGGGGCGATGGTCACGCCGATGGTACTCTATCTCGGAGTGCAGACTGGGTCTCCCCACCTCCCGCCCTCCTGCCCCCCTTCCCATGCTGTTCCACAGCCTCGAGGCTTGCTTACAGGCACCCTGAGCACCCCTCATCTGGGTCCTTCTCCCAGGGGTACAGGCTGATCGTGGGGTGTCACTTTTTAACTTGCATTTGGCGGCCCCCGGGTTCCTGGGAACAGTTGGTGGAACAGGGTGAGCTTCAGAGTCAAGCGCAGCCCCACCATGTACAACGAGAGGAGCAAGGGATGGGCGTCATCGAGGCCAGGGAGGACACAGGAGGTTAGAGGAGGAGGGGTCTGCCTGACACCAGGTGGCTGGAGCGCTGCGGGGGCGCCGGAAGGTGCCAGTTCAGCGCGCTTGGCGCTTCTTTCCAGCAAGTGGCAACGAGGACCGTCTCCATGTCATTCCGTCTGCGGAGGGCTCAGCGCGTCCTCTGTGGTGCCTGGACAAATGTCACCCCCAGGTGACAGCCGAGGACGTGCAGACACTTAGCTCTCGTGGCGCCCCTTCCCGCGTGGGGCCGGTTCTGGAGTGGGCAGTCAGCTGTGTCCGAGTGGCGACGGGTGGCCGAGGTCACCCGTCCTCGCAGACGGCCCCTTCTCACCCCCCGGCACTCTCGCCGTAAAGCAGGAGAGACGAGAGCCAGTCATCAGCGTTTCTGCGGAATACGAACTCCAGGTTCTCCTCCCAGACTTCTTCCCTGCGCGCAATTCTCCATTGTGACTCCGAAATATACGCACAGTTTGTAACTCGTTCAAGCGTTTTCCATTATTTTTACTGCCTCACGTGGATGAAATTTTGAATGGCTGAATGGTATTCTGTCTCGAAGATGCTTTGAAATATCAGCTATTTCCAATTGCTTCATATTAGGACAAATAGTCTATTACACTAACATATTTTCCATATTTTAGATTGTATTCTCAAGCCGAATTCCTCCAGGGCAGTAATGGCTCAGTTTTGAGATCTCAAGAAAGTGAAAAGTAAACAAAAGTACAAAAGCACCCCCCCCCAAAAAAAAGAAACAACAAACCACCCAGATGACTGACCAAAGTCATTCTATTTTCTTTACAAGATCTAGAAGAAACCCCAAAGTGGTGGTCAGATGCCGTGAAAGTATCAATTAAATCGATACTTTGCAATCAGCTCTCGTTTCAGTGTCTTGGTCTTCTAGTTTCGAGACAGCACAAGGCAATGTTAACATTTCCTAAAATACCTGTATTAGCAGGAGCGTATCTGCTAAGCCTCTCCCACAGGCAGTGGTTGTCAAGAAATCGGAACAAATGTTTAGTATTAGGAGGAGTCTAAGTTATGGGAGAATTTCATATGTTATGATTTATGCATCCGTCATTCCAATCATCTTAAATAAGAAAAATGTTGGTTTTCAGTTGCCACCGAGAAGTATCTGGTCTCTTTTAGAAGAAGATTAACCGCACAGAGGGGCGGCCCAGCTCTGCAGGCGAATCTGACACTTTTCTTATTATGTACCTGATAATTCAGACAAGATTTAATCAAACAATCCATTTCTAATGCCCACTCGGTATTAGCGTTCTGTTTTGAATTTGCCTCTATTTGTGTCACATCCAGAAAGACCGTCTCCATTACATGTTTTTAAGTTCCACATTTTCAACTTATATATGAGGTAATCCAATAAGTAAAGCTAAGCCAGTGGAAACTGCTAGGGTTATCAAGGTTTTTCCCAAGAAGCAAGGAAGCATATATAGACATATGTATATCTATATATAATATAGATAAAATTGTAGTATGAATAACAAATGTATTAAATACATGTTTTATATTTTATATGCATTTATTAATATGACTTTATTATTATACTTTTTGTGGTGGTAGATTTGGGTCAAAAGGGGTTTTTTAATTGAATTATAGTTACAAGGTTGTGTTAGCTTCTGGTATACAGCAAAGTAATTCAGTTTTATATATATACATTTTCACATTCTTTTCCATTATGGTTCATTACAGGGTATTAATGGGGAAACAGTGGAAAGAGTGTCAGACTTTATTTTTTGGGGCTCCAAAATCACTGCAGATTGTGACTGCAGCCATGAAATTAAAAGACGCTTACTCCTTGGAAGAAAAGTTGTGACCAACCTAGATAGCATATTCAAAAGCAGAGACATTACTTTGCCAACAAAGGTCCGTCTAGTCAAGGCTATGGTTTTTCCTGTGGTCATATATGTATGTGAGAGTTGGACTGTTAAGAAAGCTGAGCACTGAAGAATTAATGCTTTTGAACTGTGGTGTTGGAGAAGATTCTTGAGAGTCCCTTGGACTGCAAGGAGATCCAACCAGTCCATCCTAAAGGAGATCAGTCCCGGGTGTTCATTGGAAGGACTGATGCTAAAGCTGAAACTCCAATACTTTGGCCACCTCATGCGAAGAGCTGACTCATTGGAAAAGACTCTGATGCTGGGAGGGATTGGGGGCAGGAGGAGAAGGGGCCGACAGAGGATGAGATGGCTGGATGGCATCACCGACTCAATGGACCTGAGTTTGGATAAACTCCGGGAGTTGGTGATGGACAGGGAGGCCTGGCGTGCTGCGATTCATGGGGTCGCAAAGAGTCAGACGCGACTGAACGACTGAACTGAACTGAACAGGGTACTGAGAATCGTTTCCCTCTGCTGTTCATCTGTTTTGTGTGCAGTAGTTTGCGTGTGCTAATCCCAAATGCCGAGTTTCTCCCTCCCCACAGCCTTCCCTTGTGGAGCCCCAAGTTTGTTTCCTGTGTCTGTGAGCCTGGTTCTGTTTTGTAAACAAGTCATTTGTGTCACATTTTAGATTCCACATATAAGACATCACATGGTGTTTGCCTCTCTCTGTCTGACTTACTTCACTTAGTACGATAATCTCTAGATCCATTCATGTTGCTGCAAATGGCAATATTTCATGCCTTTTTGTGGCTGAGTAGGATTCCGTTGTGTGCATGCATGCGTGCTAAGTCGCTTCAGTCGTGTCCCGCTCTTTGCGACCCCACGGACTGTAGCCCGCCGGGCTCCTCAGTCCTTGGGGTTCTCCAGGCGAGAGCACTGGAGTGGGCTGCCCTGCCGTCCTCACTCCACCGTCCTCACTCGTCTGTGACGCTCATTTAGCTGCTTCATGTCTTGGCTGCTGTGATCAGGGTTCCCATGAATGTCGGGGTGCATGCATTGTTTGAATGAGTTTTGTCCAGATACATGCCCAAGAATGGGGTTGCTGGATGATATGGGAACTCTGTTTTCAGCTTTTTAAGGAGCTTCCATACTGTTCTCCATAGTGACCGCCTCAATTCACATTCCCACCAACAGTGTAGGAGGGCTCCCAGAAGGGATTGTTGAATACTCACTAATCCCTCTAGATTTTGTGCAACAAAACACATTTCCATTCAGATGTGTAATGACGTTTGCCGTCTAAATGGAACTGTTTTTAATTATTTAATGTGCTCAATAATTATTGGCTCTAGCCTCACTTGGGACCAGATCCGGGTTGAACCCGATTCTCAGGTATGAACGAGACAGGTCTGTGTCTGCAGAGGCGGGACTGGTGTCAGGATGACCAGTCACGGCAGCTGGGTGTGGAAGCGTGGGGGGCCCTGGACGGTCCCTTTGGAGGTGGGGGGAAGGGCCCGCGTCAGCCCTGGCTTTTGGAGGCCTGGACCATGTGAGCTGGCTTCTTAGGAGGAGAAATTTGCTGGGCGTGATCACTATAGTCTGCATTTCTATTTCAGAAAAGCATTGAAATCGTTTCTCTAGGCACCACTGTTGAACATTCTGTATTCATTCATTTATGGAGTCAACGACTATGTAGGCGCGTATGCCAGGATCAAGACTATTTCTGTTCCCAGAGCTCTGAGATGGCAGAGAAAATGCTGTGGAAAGCCTATGGAATCCAAGGGAACGGCTTTTCCTTTCTAGGGCGGTAAGTGTCAACCTGCTTTTTAAATAACTTGGAGCTAATTATGCATTCACCAATCCCGTCCTTTATTCACATACTCAGAATATTTGTCGAGTGACAGGTCTTCGTAAAATAATGAGCTGCTTCATTGCCGCCGCTTCCTAGCACGTCTGTGTGTCTAGACGCACTCGCTGGGTTTGATTCTCCAAGCTGGGAGCCTTGCTTGGGGCTCTTTGTGGAAAGCTCCCAGCGACAAAGACGAATGAGGGGCTGATTCCACAGACAGTGAGCAGTCAGCGCAGGCTTTCTTGAACACCTCGAGAGATGTGGACTCCTCTGGATATTCTAAAGTGGTTTCCCCTGGAGTTTTTATAAAAACTGGAGCCCCTGAAACGGATTAATATCTTGGTCCGGCAGCTGCAGAGACCGCATCCGAGACATTCCTGTGGCATTTCCGACCGCGTTCAAGCCAAGGAGCTCCTGGGGTGGAAGGGGACCGCTTTTATTTAGGGGCTCTGTAGATTTGGGCTTGCGGAAAACTCCTTTTTGTCTGACCCAACTGGAACGCCTGTTGCCACCCCCACCCTCACCCCTGACTCCCCTTCACAGACATTTTGTTCAAAGTTTCTATTCCGTACTTTGTTTTGTCCAGGAGACCAGCTTTGTTTTTTAGTCGCTAAGTCGTGTCTGACTCTTTCACGACCCTATGAACTGTAGCCCGCCAGGCTCCCCTGTCCATGGGATTCTCCAGGCAAGAATACTGGAGTGGGTTGCATTTCCTTCTCCAAGGGATCTTCCCAACCCTGGGGTTGAACTCTGTCTCCTGCATTAGTGGACGGGTTCTTTACCACTGAGTCAACTGGGAGGCCAACTTAGACGATATTAAAGTTATGAGGTGACGCAGTGTCTCGATGTTGGGGTCACACATTGCCACTGAGTCAACTGGGAGGCCAACTTAGACGATATTAAAGTTATGAGGTGACGCAGTGTCTCAATGTTGGGGTCACACATTGCCAGCTTTTATGGAGGCACTATCCCCGATTTGTGCATTCACTGTATGAGTCTCCAGAGAGTCCCACACGTTGGGTGCTTTTTTCCCAAGGAGACAGAGAAAGGAGGCTGAACAGGAGAAAGTGTGGAAGAGGCAGAAGAGGGTGCCAAAGGGAAGGACACGGACCTGGGATTTCCAAGGCAGGATGGCGTTTACTGGCTCACGACTGTGGGTGACTCACCCGACCTGCTTAAATCTTAGTTTCCTCATTTGAGAATGGGAAAAAGTAATATTGGGGCAATACATCTTAGAGGAGTTATGACATTCAAATGAAATGATGGGTGTGAAAGCTCTTTGAAAACGGCAAACACCGCATAACAGGAGATGGGAGTGAGTGTTAGTTGCCCAGTCGTGTCCAGCTCTTCGGGACCCCCGGGACTTCTCCAGTCCATGGAATTCTGCAGGCTAGAATACCAGAGTAGGTAACCTTTCCCTTCTCCAGGGGATCTTCCTGCCCCAGGGATCAAACCAGGATCTCCTGTATTGCAGGCAGATTCTTTAATGTCTGAGCCACCAGGGAAGCCCAGAGTGGAAGGGATGGTCACTAATTAGTGGGAGTAGTGTTTATGCTCAGTTGTGTCCGACTCTTTGTGACCCCATGGATTTCTCCAGTCCATGGAATTCCCCAGTCAAGAACACTGGAGTGGGTAGCCTATCCCTTCTCCAGAGGATCTTCCCAACCCAGGGAGCGAAGCCGGGTCTCCTGCATTACAGGCGGATTCTTTACCAGCTGAGCCACCAGGGAAGTCTTAAGCATATGTACAAAAATTTCTAAAACAAACAATTAGAACAGAAAAGCAATGTCTTTGTAATATCATATTACTAAAGACTAAAAATCTATGATTTGTACAGTTTTAGGAAACAGACCCACTAGACAAACACTGGGGGACAAGACTGATGAGGCCCCATGGAGAGAGGAGGGGGATCTGTTGTTTGGATCCTGATTTTCAGTAGGATATGAAAGATGTTGCACTTCAGAGCAAATGAATTTAAGACCAAGACGGAGACAGCCCAGCCCAGCCGAGCCTCCGCTGGGTCAGTAAGGACCATCAGGAACGAGAACACAGGTCAGCGTGGGGAGGGGCCGTGGTGGGCAGGGATGAGCCAGGCTCCCCTCTGCTTCACAGTACGCTAATAGGAACCCAGACCCATTCTGGTGACTTCTGGAGAAAGAGAAGTCAGAAGAGTTTCACTCACTACTTACCATCCATGCTTGACTTATTGAGCACCCACTGTGTGCCAGATGGGGCCAAGAAGTTTATAAATTTTTCCAGAGGATAAAGGGATGTCAAGCTTAGGGCAAAGTAAGGTAAAAGTGGATTAATTGGGATTTTCTCTCCCGGCTGTGATGGACTAGCTGGTACTCGCTAGACCTGTACAAGTGAGGTCACCAGCATTTGACAACAGGTGGAACAGACTGGTGGAGGAAGGGAAGCAGGGAAGAACGTGATGCCTCTCTCTCAGCACTTGCACACAAAGGCAAAATATCAGTGAGATGCCGATGACCTCAGCATCACCGTCAACCACCCGACCACACCGACACGCACAGAATGCTGTGCCAACGACCAGAAGAGGTACCTACCACATCGTGGGATGTTGGCCAAGACGGACCACTTCTAGGACAAGAAATAAGCAAATTTCAGAACACTGAACCTTCAGAGAATGTTCTCTGACCATAGGAGAAGTAAATGAGAAATCAATCAAAATAAAATATCTTGAAAGTCCCCACATATTTGGAAATTAGCAAGCTTCCCCCGTGGATCAAACAATAATTCACCAGAAAAAAATGAGACTTTATCTTAACCTGAATAACCATAGAAACATTATCATCTCAGAATGTGTGAGATATAGATAAAAATAATTTTTGTGGAATTTATTTCTTTACCTATGGTAAGCAAGGAAAAGTGGTTTAAAATCAGTGATCTATGCTTACATTAAAAAGAAAAAAAAAGGAAGAGACAAAGAAATGCAAAATTAGTTGAAAGAAGGAAGTAATGAAGATAAATAGAGAAATAATGAAATAAAAACAAAACAGAAAATTCATAAAAAACAAAATTTGTTCTCTAAAAAATTAAAGAATTTAATAAACTCCTAGAAAAAAACAGAGAACATATAATTTACCAACATAAAAAATGAAGATAAAATTTTACTACAGATCCTACAGTCACTAAAAAGAAAATAAGAAGTATCATAAAAAACTTAAATAAGAAGGTAGGAGAAAACTTTGGGAATTGACGGCATGGATTGTGGTGATAGTTTCAGCAGTGTATACTTGTCTCTAAATTCATCAAATGCATACACTAATTACATACAGCATTTGGTCTGTCAAAAAAATTGTAAATAAAGCCAAAATCCCAGCCATATGCCCCATAAATTTGATAACTTAGATAAATGGACAGATTTCTTGAAAACTGCACATTATCAAACTGACTCAAGAAGCAATAGAAATTCTGCATATCTCTAAAATTAGTAAAAAATCAATTTTTTAAATCATATACCTTCCTACAAACATAACTCCAGTTCCCAATGGCTTCACTGGCACATTCTGTAAACCTTATCAGAGAGAAATAGTACCAGTGCGACTCGTATTCTCTTAGAAAATAGAGAAGGGAAACATTCAGATCCCTTCTTTTTCGAGGCCAGCATTACCCTGACACCAAAACCAGACAAAGAAATTACAAAAGAGAACAGACCAATATCTTTCATGGACTTGAACCAGAACACATCTTTCACAGAAAAATATATTACACGACATTCAATAACAAAATATTAGCAAATTAATTCATCTATACACAGGAAGACCCGTGCGGTTTATTTGAGGAATGCGAGGTTGGCTCAAGATTTCAAAAATCAAAGTAATTACTGCATTAACAGAATAAGGAGATAATCCTGTGATCATTTTAAAGCAGGCAGAAAAGTAATTTTGTGATATCCATTCTGCAAAATTAATTCATGATGAGAACTCTCAGCAAACCAAGATTAGAAGAGACTTTCCCTCAAGTACATTGAGAATAGCCATGAAAACCTGCAAATAGCATCTCACTTAAGGGGGATCGGCTGAATGCTTCCTCCTAAGCTTGAGGGCAAGGCATTGTCTGTTCTCATCCTTTCTACCATTGCACAGAAGGGCCTGGCTGACTCAATAAGGCAAGAAAGAGAAGTAAACATAATTAAACAAAAGGCACACACATTGGAAAGGAAGAAATAAGCTATATTTGCAGTAGCATCTTTCCTTTTCTCCTTTGCCTTTCCCTTTTCTTCACAGCTATTGGTAAGGCTTCCTCAGACAACCATTTTGCCTTTTTGCATTTCTTTTTCTTAGGGATGATCTTGATCACTGCCTCCTGTACGATGTCACAAACCTCCATCCATAGTTCTTCAGGTACTCTGTCTATAAGATCTAATCCCTAGAATCTATTTGTCACTTCTACTGTATGATTGTAAGGGACTTGATTTAGATCATACCTGAATGGTCTCGTGGTTTTCCTTACCTTCTTCAGTTTAAGTCTGAATTTGGCAATAAGAAGTTCATGATCTGAGCTACAGTCAGCTCCCAGTCTTGTTTTTGCTGACTGTATAGAGCTTCTCCATCTTTGGCTGAAAAGCATGTAACCAATCTGATTTCAGTACTGACCATCTGGTGATGTCCATGCGTAGAGTCTTCTCTACACAGAAGAAAGCCTTCCTCGGTGATCAATGCAAAGAAATAGAGGAAAACAATAGGATGGGAAAGACGAGAGATCACTTCAAGAGAATTAGAGATACCAGGGGAAGACTTCATGCAAAGATGGGCTCAATAAAGGACAGAAACGGGACCTAAGAGAAGGACCTAACTGAAGCAGAAGATTTTAAGAAGAGGTGGCAAGAATACACAGAAGAACTATACAAAAAAGATCTTCATGACCCAGATAACCACGATGGTGTGATCACTCACCTAGAGCCAGACATCCTGAAATGCAAAGTCAAGTGGGCCTTAGGAAGCATCACTGCAAACAAAGCTAGTGGAGATGATGGAATTCCACTTGAGCTATTTCAAATCCTAAAAGATGATGCTGTGAAAGTGCTGTACTCAATATGCCAGCAAATTTGGAAAACTCAGCAGTGGCCACAGGCCTGGAAAAGGGCAGTTTTCATTCCAATCCCAAAGAAAGGCAATGCCAAAGAATGCTCAAACTACTGCACAATTGCACTCATCTCACAGGCTAGCAAAGTAATGCTCAAAATTCTCCAAACCAGGCTTCAACAGTATATTAACTGTGAACTTCCAGATGTTCAAGCTGGTTTTAGAAAAGCAGAGGAACCAGAGATCAAATTGGCAACATCCTTTATATTATTTAAAAAACAAGAGAGTTCCAGAAAAATATCTATTTCTGCTTTGTTGACTCTGCCAAAGCATTTGACTGTGTGGATCACAACAAACTGTGGAAAATTCTGAAAGAGATGGGAATACCAGACCACCTGATCTGCCTCCTGAGAAATCTGTATACAGGTCAAGAAGCAACAGTTAGAACTGGACATGGAACAACAGACTGGTTCCAAATCAGGAAAGGAGTACGTCAAGGCTTATTTAGCTTATTTAGCTTATATGCAGAGTACATCATGAGAAATGCTGGAGTGGATGAAGCACAAGCTGGAATCAAGATTGCTGGGAGAAATATAAATAACCTCGATATGCAGATGACACCACCCTTACGGCAAAAAGCGAAGAAGAACTGAAGGGCCTTCTGATGAAAGTGATAGAGGAGAGTGAAAAATTTGGCTTAAAGCTCAACATTCAGAAAACTAAGATCATGGCATTTGGTCCCATCACTTCATGGCAAATAGATGGGGAAACAGTGACAGACTTTATTTTTTTGGTCTCCAAAATCACTGCAGATGGTGACTGCAGCCATGAAATTAAAAGATGCTTGCTCCTTGGAAGAAAAGTTAAGACCAACCTATACAGCATATTAAAAGGCAGAGACATTACTTTGCCAACAAAGGTCCATCTAATCAAAACTGTGGTTTTTCCAGTGGTCATGTATGGATGTGAGAGTTGGACTATAAAGAAAGCTGAGAGATGAAGAATTGATGCTTTTGAACTGTGGTGCTGGAGAAGACTCTTGAGAGTCCCTTGGACTACAAGGAGATCCAACCAGTCCATCCTAAAGGAAATCAGTCTTGAATATTCATTGGAAGGACTGATGCTGAAGCTGAAACTCCAATACTTTGGCCACCTGATGCAAAGAACTGACTCATTTGAAAAGACCCTGATGCTGGGCAAGATTGAAGGCAGGAGGAGAAGGGGGTGACAGGGGATGAAATGGTTGTATGGCACCACTGACTCAATGAGTTTGAGTAAATTCTGGGAGCTGGTGATGGACAGGGAAGCCTTGTGTGCTGCAGTCCATGGCATCACAAAGTTGGACACGAGTGAGCGAGTGAACTGAACTGAACTGCAGTAGCATATGTATTTATATAGAAAATCATAAGAAACCAACAATTTGCTAGACCTTTAGGTGAATTATACAAGGTCAATATACAAAAATCAATATTTCTCCAAGCTGGAATTGGCTTGGAAGGTGTATTTTTTTTTTTTAAGATTGGAATTTGGGACAAAACAATTGTAAATACCATTTGTAGTAATAAAAATATATATAGGTATAAATTTCATGGAGATTTTATAGGACCTCTGCATAAAAACTCAAAACATTTCTGGGTGAAATTAAAGATCTACGTAAATGAAGGGATATATCATACTCATGGATTGGAAGATTCATTGTTGTTAAGATGTCTGTTTTCCACCAGTTTATTCCACCAATTGAAGGGGTTAGTTAGTAAACTATGTTCCTCAGCTGACTGCCTGCTTTTATGAATAAAGTTTTATTAGAACATAGCCATGCCTTTACTTTATGTAATGAAAGAGTCTGATGCTGGGAGGGATTGGGGGCAGGAGGAGAAGGAGACGACAGAGGATGAGACGGCTGGATGGCATCACCGACTCGATGGATTTTGTGAGTTTGAGTTTGTGAGTTTGAGTGAACTCCAGGAGCTGGTGATGGACAGGGAGGCCTGGCATGCTGTGATTCACGGGGTCGCAAAGAGTCAGACACGACTGAGTGACTGAACTGAACTGAACTGAACTGATGGATGTTCCATGGCAATCTTCAACGGCTGTGTTGACTGCTCATGATAGAGACTATATCATCCTCAAAGCCAAACATGTTTACTATCTGGTCTTTTAGGAAATTTTACCCACCCCTGATCTATAGGTTTAATGCAATCACAATCAAAATGCCAAACTCTTTTGCTCCTTGTAGTATTGATCCTACTTAATCCAGGCTCATACCTTTTACGAGCTCTGCTGTGGTCTCGTTGTTGCTCAGTTGCTCAGTCGTGTCCGACTCTTTGTGACCCCATGGACTGTATGTAGCCTGCCAGGCTCCTCTGGCCATGGGATTTCCCAGACAAGAATACTGGAGTGGGATCTTAATTTCCCTATTTATTGACTGTGCAAAATTTGATTCCATACTTACCCTCAACATTTCATTTAACTACAAGTTTTCTAATCCTGAGGTTTTTAAAATTCTAGTCATCTGTTAAAAACCTGGTTTCCAAAGTGGTGTATTTCCCACAAGAAGGGTCAGAAATGCCATACTTTCTGAATGCCTGCACGGCTGCAGGTCGATGTCGCCTGTTTCTGCCTTTGCGCTCGAGGTCATCTTGGCAGAGGGTCAAGCCCCCGAACTGTTTCTTCAGTCCTTGGTGGCCGTTCCCTCCTGGCACCGAGGGCTGCCTCTCTCACAGCTTCTCCTTTTGTCTCCATTTGGCAGGACTTGATCATGAAGCGTTGCTCGCCCAGAGGGACTGATGACTGCTCTATGAGCTGAATCGTCTTGCTCTTCGGATTATCATTCGGTTGCCTTGCTCTTGAGCAACTTGTCTGTTTATTTATGGCCGCGCCGGGTCTTACTGCTGTATGCAGGGCTTTCTCCAGCTGCGGCAATCGGGGGCTACTCTGTTGCCATGCACAGGCTTTTCATCGCGGGGCTTTCTCTTGTTGCAGAGCAGAGGCTGCAGGCGCAAGGGCTTCAGTAGCTGTGGCTCACGGGATCAGGAGCTTGCAGGCTCCAGGAGCTGTGGCTCACGGGCTTCAGTTGCCCACAGCACGTGGAGTCATCCGGATCAGGGGTAGAGCCCATGTCCCCTGTACTGGCAGGTGGGTTCTGAGCCACTGTACCCCCAGGGAAGTCCTTTTCTGCTTTTTTCAATCTCATTTTTTCCTCCACAAACTTTTCATCCAGATTTTTTTTTTTTTTTTTTGTGGCATTGATGATGGTGTAGGGTCATTGAATAGCAACCTCTCTAGTTTTGCTTTCTAGGTACCTGAAAATGTCTCTTTAACCTTGAAGTTCAATAATCTGACCCGGATCTGTGTCGGTGTGACTCATTGGCTGTCGCCTCGCCCTGGAAAGTGACCAGCTGCTCAGTCTGCAGACTAGCGTTTCCTTCATTCCAGGGCAAGTTTGTCTCGTACGATGATCTCATGACATAATCTCTTATGTCTAATTTCTGTTCTGTTTTGGGGTCACCTCCTCAGGGTCACCAGCTATCTCCGTGGGATTGTTTTGTTATTCCTTTATCCTCGTCTCTGGCTATTTCCACGTCTTTGCCTTTCTGCTCTGATTCGCTTGTTTGCCATTACTTCATTTTGGCCATTTTTCCAAATCCAGCTCCAGGAAACTCTCTGCGATTCTTGAGACCCTGAGCTCCTGGCTCCCAAAGGTTTCCCTCAACACTCTCTGGGGTGTCTGCCCCGCCCCTGTATCGTCTTCCCTTACCAGAGGTGCTCAGGGTTTGCCAGCTCCACCACCCCATGCCAAGGGGGCACTCAGGAGTGATGCCAAGATGCCGGGATCCGTGTTTCTCTTGGTTGCATCCATGAAGAGCCACAGCAGGCTGCTAACCCCCAGAAATGATTCACCTGGATGCTGCAGTGAACATCCACCAGCCTCTCTGTCTGGAGTCTTCACCAAACTCTCTGGTTGGGATGGGAGCCGGATCCTCTTCCCTCTCCTCTCATCTTACCTGACATCTGAAGGGCGCTTGAGAGCTGTCAGTCCAGCGGCAGTGTGGACAAGGGATGGAGGGAGGTCAACTGGCTGGACACGATGAACTGGATGAAGCGAGGAGGCCAGGGAGACGGGTGGATAGGGGGCAGTCACTCAGCGGCCTGGCCCGGGAGACACAGGAGGGCCCGGAGCAGTGAGTGGCAGTCACCCGGCAGTCTCTCCCATGCTGGGTCGGAAGCAGCTCCCTGGATGTCTGGTCTAACTCTTCCCTCTGCCTGTCTTCTGCTCCCCAGCTGCACAGCCAGCTCCTGGTGGCCAGGACAGGCTCCGAGGGTCCGCTGTTTCTGCAGACCCCCGGCCCAGGCCTCGTCACAACGTGGGGCAGGCACTGGGGCCTGACTTCAGCTCTGCCTGTCACTGCCACAGCCCTGGGGCCGGCGCAGGCCTGGGGCCGGGGCACTTCCCAGAGGGACGTCTGGGGGCTTCTGACTAGGCCTTGCTGCTGCGGGCTCTGCATCCGTCCCACAGGGTCTTGCTGTCTCCTTGCTCTCCGCCCCATGTTGTGGGCAGCGGGCTGGGCGAGGGGTGTGGGCTGCTTACAGGCTGAGAAGGCTGGCTCTGCATTTCCTAACCAGTTCGGCAGAAACCGTGCACTTTCCTGGAGAAGGCAACGGCACCCACTCCAGGGCTCTTGCCTGGAAAATCCCATGGACGGAGGAGCCTGGTGGGCTACAGTCCATGGTGTTGCGAAGAGTTGGACACGACTGAGCAACTTCACGTCACTTCGTGCACTTTCCATGTAAAGGAATCTTGGAGGGTTGTCCCAAGAGCAATGACTCAAAATCATAATTCCGACATTTGCCCCCACCCCGCCCCTAACACTTGCCTGGCATGCCTGATCTGCACCTGCACAGGTGCCCAGCATCAGAGGTGTCAGACCAGGCTCCATCTTTCACCGCACAGGCCTGGGGTGATGGCTCTGGAGGGTGGTGAGTCCTGACACCCAGCAGTACAGAGGAGCTGGGGACAAGAGACCCATCCATGGGGAGGGCATCCCCCGGCACTCTTGCCCGCCTCACCACCTTTGCCAGAGAATCGCCTCCTGGCCTTATAGCCTGGCCTCAATTCCAGTCTCATCCACCCACCTGGAGGGCCCCGTCCAGGCCCCACTTCCCATAGGAAGCCCCACTCTCTCTCTCCCCCAAAGTTTCTTTGGATCTGCACTGCACAAACCAGCTCGGGGCGACTTGGGCAACAGGCATTTATAGGAAGATCCTGGCAGAACGTGTGGGATTGAAAGAGTGGCCTGGGCTAAGGGGCCCGAGACTCGTGCTCACTGCCTCCTGTCGCGCCCGGGTCCTGGGTGTGGGCCCTGACTGCCATGCCATCCCCTGGGGTGGGGCAGATGCAGATGTGGTGCTGCCAGCCCGGGGGGGCACCTAGGCCATTCCGGGAAGAGAATGCCACCCCATCCAGAGCCAGCTCTCCTGGGCCTCTCCGTGTCCGCCCCGTGCAGGCCCAGTGGGCGTGGAGAAACCCCCCATCTTCATCCTCTCACCCCCTCACCTGGTTGGGAAAGGCTTCGGTTCTCCCCACCTAGTGGGTGGGGACCCCGGGGTCAGAGCCACGAGGGGCAGGCTGCTTCCCCAGAGCCCTGCGTGGGAGGGGCTTGGAAACGCCTGCTCGCCCGTCTATCCGTGTGCAGCTCTGGCTGGTGTCAACTCTGGAGCCCAGTGAGGATGAAGCTCAGCTTCTCGGGTGAGAGCAGGACGAGGAATGTGGGGAAGGGGCAGCTCTGGAACCTTCTGCTCCTCCCACGCCGCGTGGGCCCCGGTTACCTACTGTGCCCTCTCACCCGGAAAACAGTGATGAGGCTGCAGGGTGTCTTGTGGACGGTCGAGAGGGCAGACCCGTGAGCTCTTCTGAACGTCAGGGGCCCCGAGGCTTCAGTCAGAGCTGCCCCCCTGAGCCTGGCTACAGGCACTCCTGGTTTCAGTCCTTCATGGGCCCGACGCAAGTGGGGTCCAGAAGTCAGGGCTCAGTGCTGCCGTCTGGCGGTCCAGGGCAGGAGGGTGAGACCAACCCCCGGACCTGGCTCCTGGCTCTGGCGGGTGACCTTGGGGGCTACGTGCGGATCATTCTCTGGGCAGCCATGTGACCTCCAGCCTCAGTGTTTCCTGGCACCACAGACCTGGGGGTGGGGAGGGAGGCTTCACACTGTAGACCTGTAGCCAGAAGTTCAAAATCAAGGTGTGGGCAAGTCTTTGTTCCCCTAGGAGCCTCCGGGGGAGGAGCTTCCTGACTCTTTCAGCTCCCAGTGGCTCCAGGTCTCCCGGCGTTGTGGCCGATTCTCTCCATCTTCACATGGCCTCCCTGTCTCCCTGTGACTCTGTCTCCCGTAAGGACACCAGTGATTAGACTCCACCCTAATCCCGTTCTTACCTTCATTACATCCACAGAGGAGGCCGCATTCTGAAGTTCTGGTGGACGTGAGCTTAGGCAACACGATTCATGCTCCTAACACTCACCACCACCGCGTGGGCTTTCCCGCCCTCCTCCTCCAGCTTCTCAGAGGTCAGGGGCCTGGCCTCAGCCCAGAAAGCCTGGTCCCATCTTCCAAACGCCGCGCCCACCCAGGGGTCCAGTCCTGGCTCTCCCCCTGCCTGGACTTCGGATATTCTAGGCCATGCGGGACCCTGGGTGTGCCCAGAGTCAGTGGAGTCGGGGTGATGGCGACAATGCCACTTCCTCCCGCCCCATGCGCTGGGTATGAACCGCGCAGGACCATTGGGTGACCTCTGGCCGTCAGCATGACCCCCGGGAGGACAGGTGCAGCGAGCAGAATACAGGGGGGCCAGGACACTGAGGTCCCAGCACGCCTCCCGCCCGCAGGGGCGTCTGGGCTCTGTTTGCCGTCACAAAACCATGCACTGGAGTTATCGCTGCTGTTCGGTCACTCAGTCGTGTCCGACTCTTTGCAGCCCCGTGGACTGCGCACGCCAGGCTTCCCTGTCCTTCACTACCTCCCGGAGGTTGCTCAAACTCACGACCATCTCGTCCTCTGTCACCCCCTTCTCCCCCACCCCCGATCTTTGCAGCGTCAGGGTCTTTTCCAATGACTGGGCTTAAACCACAGAAGCGTGTCCTCTCGCCGCTGTGGAGGCTAAAAGGCCAAGATCAGAATGCCGGCAGGGTGGGGCACCGGGGAGGCCTCTTCCTGCTTTGCGGATGCCTCCCTCTCAGGGTGTCCTCACGGGGTGAGGGGAGATGTCCACGCCTTCCGGTAAGACCTCCAGCTGTCACATCGGGGCCCCACTTAATGACCTCGGTGAACCTTAATTATCTCCTAAATGACTTCACAATGGGGCTCAGGGCTTCACCTCTGAATCTGAGGGGTGACAGTTTAATCCACAGCAGGTGGTGAACGCTGAGGTCTGAGACGGCCCTTTGCAGGAATGGGTGATGGGAGAGGGCTTGGTGAAAACTAACGGCAAGCGGCCTTGTGTGCGGGTTTGGGGGGCTCGGTGCTAGAGAGCCCCAGCCCACCCCACTCACCTCCACATGGATCTGTTGCTGCCCGCCTTCCCAGGCCCCAGCCAGCCTCAGGGAGAAGAGGCCAGTCTCCTTTCCTTCCTGTGAATTCCCATGGAGGGGCCGGTGGACCTGGCTCACGCCCTAGGCTCGCAGGTGGGACCCCAAGAGTGAACCATTCCGGCCCTTCCATCCAGGGGTCCAGGGCTGCCTGTGCTGACCTTGACTCCACCGGCTCCTTGAGGTCACCAGTAAGGGGCCCGAGGCTCGGAAGGGTGGTCGCCGCGGGGCCCTGCCCCTACCCCAGCATCCTCGAGGACAAAGTGGACTCCCTCCCCACACCACCGCCTGTGTCCGGGCAGGCCTGGCTCCAGGAATCCCTTTGCTGGTCGACCTCCATTTCTGAGCAGCCTGTGGCCACCGTCTCGGGGAGGTGTCCTTGGCTCTTGGCCCCCCAGAGCACTGGATCCCACTTAGCGAAATGGCCCTCCTGCTCTCCCTGAGAAGAGGCATGGTCCTCTGGATGCCCACGGCCACCAGGAGACAGCCCCTGCCCCACCTGTGGTCACTGTGAGGCTTTGTTGCTATTGCAAGCTAAGAAGGACGAATGCCTGCCTTGCCCCGTGCGTGGGCCCGATTGGCAGCGAGGTCTTCCCCAACCTGTCATCAGTAATTGGGGACAAATTAATATTTACTAAGCAGACTCCCATGAATAGGGGGTGGGCATGAGAAGGCAGGGGGAGGGGCAAGACCTGAGCCTCCGCTCCTGGCTTTTAACTCCGCGCCCGCCCCCCCCCCGCCCCACCACCAGCAGAAACGTGATCCCGGGCTAATTGTTGGAGCTGTTTTCTCAGCCTCTCCTGCCTGACCCAGCTCCCAGTGCTGCAGTGCCCTCCTGCACCTCCGATGCAGTTGTATACATCAAAGGAGCAGGAGGAAACCTCATAATACCCTACTTCCCTTTCCCCCCTGCCCCACCCAACTCAGGACCAGAGCATCACAGCTCAAGGTCCGGGTGGAGAGGGGCTTTCTAAAGTATTCGAAAGCATCCCACTCTGGCCGCTTCCTCCTTCAGCATCTCGTTTCACCCCCATGGCCCCCGGTGAAGGGAATGTCCCTGCCCCTGTCCTCTGATGAGGGGATGGAGCTCAGAGAGGTTAAGTGAGTGACCCAAGGTCACACAGCAGACCACAAGCTGGAGCTTTGATTCGAAACCAGATTGCATGCGTGTCCTGGAGCTGCTGACATAAGGCACTGCAGACCGGGCTGAAAACAACGGGAACGTCTGCTCTCAGCCCCAGAGGCCGACGTCTGAGGCCAAGCTGGGGCTGGGCACCCTCCTCCGAGCTCTGGGTGGACTCCGTCCTCACCCCTTTCTGCTCCACTGGCCTCCGCATCCTCGGCTCTGGGCTCGCAGTGGCCGCTGCCGTCCCTGTCTGTGGTCACTCGGCCTCCTCCCCGTGTGTGTCCGTGTGTCCGAGTCTCCCCCTGCTTGTGAGGACAGCAGGGTTGGTGGAGGGCCCACTCCACTCCAGAGTCACCATCTTCATAGCGTCAGATGTCCAGATCAGGCCAGCCTCACAGGCACCAAAGGTAGGGTGGGCCAGGCCTCGACCCCACTTCCTGGGAAAGTCGCCCTCCCCTGTGGGGCTTCCTCTCAGGCTTAAGGACGTGGCCCAGCCCCACCTTTGGTCTCTGTAAGGCTATGAAGACGGCAAGGCGGTGGGGAGACGAAGCACGTTCCCCCCTGACTACCAGCAGCAGCAGCCCCTCGAGGCAGCCTGGGTGGGCTTCCCCACGTGAGGGTCCTTCCTTTCCCACGTCCCGGCTGTGGGCTGAGGTGGAGAGGGTGGGCGACATCAAGACCCCCTCCCTGGGGCCGCTCCTAGTGCCGTGGGCAAGGTGGGTGGCACGGGACACTCTGAGCCACAGCATCACAGGCCAGGGGTTAAGTGGCTGCCCCGGGGCACACGAGCACTCAGTGGCAGTTTGGACAGGAACAGGGGTCAGCTCACCCCATGCCCAGGGCTGTTTCCAAAAGCAGATTTGGCTGAAAGCTGCCTAGTCCGGGAGATTGCTTCAGAAGGCACTAGAGGCCTCTGGTTGGCCGAGGTTCTGTGAGGCGAGTTCTGCAGACTGGCAGCCTGGTTTCTGCAGCCCGGGCAGTGCAGGGGCCAAGGCAGGTGCTGGAGGGGGGACCTGGGGACCTAGGAGAGGACACCAGGGGGAAGCAGCTTTCAGCTCGGCGAGGGGGCATTTCAACCCCACCTCCAACCCTCCGTGACCCCGTAGGACCCTGCAGACCCCCGTCGCACTGCCTCTAGACTCTGACCTCTGGACGGACCCGCATCTCGGGCCCCAGGGCCTCTCTCTGCCTGGTCCCAGGCCCGGCCCTGCGAGGAGTCCAGTCCCCCCACTCTCCGGGCGCGATGGGTATCAGGGCACAGGGTCTCCACGGCCCTGCTCACCAGGGTCACGAGCTGGCTGTCACCCCTTCTGCCGTCTGTCTGTCTGTCCGTGTCTCTGTGTCCATCTGTTGACAAGCATCTGTCTTTGCTTCTTGCTAGAAAGAACAAGCAAGCAAGCAAACAGGGCCCTTGGAAGTAGGAGGTTAAGATACAGAACAATGGCAGCAACAGGGACGACAGGGTGAGAGGAGAGGCGGCGGGAGACGAGGCCGGCTCAGACCCGCCGGAAGGGCCCGGGCGGCGGCTGCGAGCTGCCAGCCGCCAAAGCAATGGAGCCACATGGGGATCCCGCAGGAGCTGCTCAGCTTCCTCTGACCCTGACATCCAAGCCAGGGTGGGGGGCACCCCCACCCGTGCAACTCCCTGAACCTGGGGCCGCCAGCTCAGATGCACCGAGGAGCAGAGCCCCGGCAGGGGGTCAGCACGCTCTCCCCGCCGTGGCCGGAGGGGACGCCCCTGTTCCAGGGCATGGACACGCATGTTTGGGGAGGGGTGTGCGAGGAATGTTACCTGCGCCATGACCTGGCCTGTGGTCCCATGCAGGGCACTCCCGGGCTGAGGCCACCCCTGCAGGGGGCAAAGGCCGGTGGATCCCCTCCTGGGCCAGCCAGATCCAGCCCAAGCTCCCCTCGGGAGCTCCTAGGGACTGAGAAGTATGAGTTCCCGGTCCCTACTTCTCCCAGTCAGCCTTTTGAGTTCCCCCAAGTGGGCCCATGCCATGCTGGCATCTCAGTTTATCCTCAGTAAACCTCAGGACAACTCTTGGTCGGGAGCATCAGTCCACCTCTAAACATGAATAAACCGAGGCCACCCGATGACCAGGCCCCAGGCCCCAGCTGGTAACTGAAGGAGCCATGTCCTGGCCCAGCTGCCTCCTGACACTGCACTTGGGATGGTCTGACACTGTCCTTTTGCGGAGAAGCTCACTTGAGCATCAAGTCAGCATCAAGGGGAAAAGGTAACAAACGAACCAGCCGGAGATGAAGAGCTGAGATGGGAGGAGACACGGGGAGCCTGGCCCTTCTCCCTGCACCCCCTCCTCCTGACTTGTTGGCACAGTTCAGGACACCCACCCCAGCTGGGGGACCCGGGGGTGGGGGGCACTTCACACACCGAGGTTTTGAAGCTGGCAGGAGGGGACCAGAGCTTATCTTACTGGAGTCTGCCTGCCACCATCCAGACCGCCTCCTGCCGGTTCCCAGGCTCAGGCCACCACACTACCCCACTCCCAGCAGAGAGGAGAGCCCTCTGCGGAGATGATGGACATTACCTGGTCCAGTGGGCAACTGACATATCCCTGCCTGTCCTCGTGACCAACGTTGCTATATCATCCACTCAGGAGGCCCTTGAAAAATCCCTGCCCCTTTACACCACTGTGAGTCCATCCTACACCCTGTGACCCATCGGTCGCCCAGAGCATTGAACCACTTAGACTCTGCCAGGAGGAACAGTGGCCGCTCTGTCCCCAGCCCTAAGCCCGTTCCTCCCAGAGGAATCCCCCTCCTCCAAGGACACACAGCTCTTGACCCCGATTCCCACCAAAGCGCACCCTTTGGTCTGCCTCGTGACTTGAGCCCCAGACTGTCACCCCGGGCTTGAACCAGACCCCCCCAGTGACCATGGTCAGCAGAGGGCAGGCGGCCGCTTCCCTCCTGGCTGTGTTCCAAGGGCAGAAGAAAGGGCTGGAGCTCCATGAGCACCTACTAAGGGCCCCCTGAGCGAGATCCAGACGCTGAAGCACTTAAGATGGGCTCACGGGTAAGATTTCACAGTTCCGGCCCCAGGAAGATTTCTACTCCAGAAATTTTTTCTTTGCACTCACCCAGAAGATGATAAATGAACCAGCAAAGGGTGTCGCCATCACCACAGCCAAGGCAGGAAACACCCCTCGCCCCCGCTTCTTCCCCGTGCCCTCTGCCGCTGGTCTTGGCGTTTGCTTTTCGTGCTGAGAACACTTAACACGAGACACGCTCTCTCAGCAAATGCCGATGAGGCCGGAGCCGCGTTTTCCACTAGAGGCGCGCTGTGCGGCCCCTCTCAAGCCCACTCCTCTGGGAACCGAACTCTGCACCCTGGAATGACCCCTCCCCCGGCCCCTCCCCAGCCCGGGCACCCTCCTCTCGGTGTCTGCTTCCCTGAGTCCGTCTGTCCTTCGACCCCACAAGTAGGCAGCATCGTGCAGTCTGTCCCGTGCCTGCTTTATCTCACTCCACGTAATCTCCTCCAAGCCCATCCGCATTGCCACAAACGAGACTTCTCTTTAAAATTCTTCTTCAAGGCAGAATAGCATTCCCTTGCGTGTCCGTAGAGTACTTTCTCTATTCCTTCTAGCCAGTCGGGTTGTTCCCGTGCCTTGGCTATCGTGAATAATGGTCCAGGAACGTGGCTGGGCAGGTTCATGTTTGAGACACTGCTTTGGGTTTACACCCAGAGATGTGTGGCTGGGTCATATTAGACTTTTCATTTTTAAATAAATATTTATTTGTTTATTTGGCTGCCCCAGTCGTGTGGGATCTAGCTCCCTGACCAGGGTTTGAGCTCTGGCCCCCTGCACTGGAAGTATGGGGTCCTGGCCACTGGACCACCAGAGAGGCCCTTATTTTTCATTTTAAGGGGACTCTGGACACCCTGCACAGGGTCTGCACCGTTTTACAGTCTCACCAACAGGGCACAAGGGCTCTAGCTTAGGTAAAAGTTACTCCTGCCTCCAAGAGGGCTGGGCACAGCTGAGGGGTTTTTCCAGGCTGCAGGGGCAGGAAGTGGGGGACTGGGACTGTGTCCGGAGCCCCTGGGTCCTCCACTTTCCCTTCCATGGACCTGGGGCTGTGCCCCCGGCCTGAACCGAGCTATCTGTGGGGCAGGGTGTCTGTGGGCAGAAGGACAGGCAGGAGGGGCAGGCGCTGGGGGCTGTCCCCTGCCAGGGACCCCACTCAGGGTCGGGGTGGGCACACAGCTGCAACGGCTGCATCACCTCCTCTCCTCCTTGCTTCCTCCCCCCACGCCCCCATCTCTCTCCTTTCCAGGGGTAGTGACAAGTCCTCCAAGTCCTGTGTGGCCTGGAGTCCAGGGCCCAGGGAGACTCTCTAAAGTGGGATTTCCTGCCTCCCATTGCCACCCCGACGACACCCCCACCCATCCACCCCCAAATCAGGAGAAGGCAGTTCAGAGACTCAGCTTGTTGTTAAGGAACTTCCCCAGCCAAGCTCAGGACATGCTGAGCACAAGTTCCCCTTCTTGAGGGTCTAGAGTAAAGGGCAGAAGCTGGATGGCATCCCAGGGACTTTGGGGGGCAAGCTTCGGGGTCCTCAGGGAAAGAACTTGTCCTTAACGTCTCACCCAGCGACCCTCTCTCTCTTGCTCACACATACACACAGAGTCGCCACTTTCAAGACAATGCTTTTAAAGCAGACTCTATATCAGAGAAACGGTGGCCCATGTGAGTATGATCTGACTGAATCAGACAAGATCGCATCCGTGTCCCCTCCCCCGCCCCCGGGTTGTCAGGAGCCCCGAACACCCTGGGAACCAGCAAGCGCCAGCTTTGAAAGGTTAAGGCAGACGCGTCTAAACTGCACACCTCCCCCCCACCGCAACCCCAAGTGTAGCCAAGCCGGCCTCCTCCTTAGAAAGAGGAATTCGATCAAATGTTAATCCTCTCCACATGTAGAATATTCCAGATAGCCCCGAGCTCTGAGTGCCTTTTGAACTTGTGAACAGAAATTGATTCAAGGTGACGAATTTGTAATCAGTTTATGATTGATGGGCCGCGTTTCCAGAGAGGCAGCTCGGTGTCCGCCCCCCCGCCCCCCCACCCCGCCCGGGGAAGCAAATGTGTTTCACTTTATCTCGCCCCATCCCGGGGCCCGGAGGACCCGGAGAAAGAAAATAAAGTCAACTGCAATATTTAACTTGTGTTAGAACAGATGCCACTTCATTAGGGGATCCAAGGGAGGAAGCGCTAAAGCAGAGCTTTGGGCTCGCCCTCCCGCCTGGATAGGGGGCAGATCGGATGTTAAACTATTAGTGTGATTAGGTGAATAATGACTTTGGAACTAATTTCGCTGGATTGGAAAGAGAGCAGGACAGGGCGAAAGCAGAAACATCTGCTAGAATATTCTAATTTCAAAGGGTAATTGCGGAAGGCCAGCTCCGGGCCCCCTTCCTTCTCTCCCTTTCTCTTTCTTTCCTTTCTTTTTGTTAATCGAAACTGCCTTGAAGTGACTTTTGAGTGCAGCCCTAGCAAAGTTCAGATGGAAAGTTCTCAGGGCAGAAGCCCAGGGGACTGCCAAGCAGGCTGGCCCAGGGCCCCAGGAAGCCACTCAGCCGTCAGCCCACGTCGAAGCTGCTCCCTGAGCGCCTTCAGGGCAGCAGGCAGTGGCCTTGAACTTCTCAGGCCGGGCTACCTCTGGGATCTGAGGAAAACCTTAAACCACGTCTGTTCCATTTGAGAAAAGAACAGGCTCACGGCATGAAAGCCTCTGGGGCAGGTTCACAGACCCCTGCGAGGGCATCATTTCCAGCCATCCTTTCTCTGCGGTCACCTTGGCTCCCCTTTCTGTCTGCGGGCAGTGGGGTGCTGAGGAAACCGGGGTCCAAACCAAAAGAGCAAACCCTGGTTTGTAGCATCTGCCAGTGCCCGTGGTGTAAACGCCCCTCCAAGGCCAAAGTCAAGCCACCGACTCGAGGTCACGGAGCTGACGTCGCTGGGACGGGATGGGCATGTCCAGTTCTTGCTGGCCGGAGCCACCTCTGCATGCCAGTGTTCCCCACCACCGGGAGCACACTTCCTGGGCCTTCCCCGCCTGAGAAGCGTCCCCGGCTCTCCAGGGTCAGCCCCCTTGCTCCCAGGCTGTGTCGGGCCTCTTGAGGCTTGGGCTCCCCTGTCCACAGGGCTCCTCCGCCTTTTTCCCCCGCCCAGCAGTCACGTGCTCCAGCTTGCCGAGTCGCGCCCAGCTACATCGTCCTCCTCCTCCCTTTCTGTCTTTACTTTCATCCTTTCACCAACCAGCTCTGAATGGCTGCTCTGTGCTCCACATCAGGGTGATGGGACAGACCTGGCCCCTGGCCTCACAGACCTCATGGCAGAGTGGATGGACAGACCTCATCGGGAGATAACAGGAGGGCCCGAGCTGAGGATCCTTCGGGAAAGGGAGGTTAAAGGGCCTAATCTGATGGTGGGGGCTATGGAAGGCGTCCGAGGGTAAGCAGGTTTGAGCCGAGCCCGGGCAGGAGAGCATGAACGGCAGAGAAGGAGGGCGGGTGGTTCTCTGGGCAGAAGAAGGTTTGTCCAAAGGTCCTGGGGTGAGCTCAGGTCATCACTGACATCAGACCCTTATGGGGCAGGCAAGGGGGCCATGCCAGCAAGGTCGCCTCCTTCAGGGCCTCCTGGGGGAGGGCCTAGCCGGCCTCTGTCCTCAGGACAACAGGAGATGCAGGGCGATTTTGATTGTAAATTAAAGGTCATTTTTGCAAAGGTGACACGTACACAGGGCAGAGTCCAAAGGGCGGCAGGGAGAACAAGTGCGCCCTCCTGACCGCGGCAGCCCAGCCTGGCGCCCCTAGGCCAGCCTCCAGGACGGTGCCGCCTCCCCCCCAGGCCTGCACCCCGCGGGTCCAGTCACTGCAAACGCTCCCGCAGAAACCCGCCCCCATGGCGCCCTCTGCTCCTGGCTTTCCTGGCCTCATGTACCCATGTGTGTCTATGTGTGTCTGTGTGTCTGGGTGTGTCTGTATGTCTGTGTGTGTGTCTGTGTGTCTCTGTGTGTCTGGGTGTGTCTCTGTGTGTCTGGGTGTGTCCGTGTGTGTCTGTGTGTCTCTCTGTGTGTCTGGGTGTATCCGTGTATGTCTGTGTGTCTCTCTGTGTGTCTGGGTGTGTCTCTGTGTGTATGTCTGTGTCTGTGTATCTGTATGTCCGTCTGTGTGTTTGTCTGTATGGATCTGTGACTGTGTGTGTCTGTGTGACTGTGTGTGTGTGTGTGTGAGTCTCTCTGTGTGTGTGTCTGTGGGTGTGTGTGTGTGTGTGTACATGTGCCCATGCAATCCTGCTCCAACGTATCTCAGAGGGTACAGCAGGACGGAGCTCAGGCTCCAGCATGGATACATACCAGCCCAGCACCTTCCTGATCCCCTCTGTCTTCTCCCTGTTGTGGACCAGGTCCGGTGCCAAGCAAGGTGGGGGCAGGGAGGGGCCTTTGGAGATGCTCCCTGGGGACTAACATCCAAGAAGCACCAAGGTGGATGCCTCTGTGTTCCAGGCAAGGCCAGAAGGCCCTCGGCAGGCTTGTTTCAGCTTCTAGAAGGTCAGCAAGCATTAAATGAACACCTGCTGTGCCCTGGGTATGGAGGGGAGATACAAGCAGAAAACGCAGCCTCCAGCCCCCAGAGCAGAGGCTCCCAGACGAGGGCAGCATGCGAGCTGGGAAAGATGGACCCAGGGAAGGTCTGGATGTGTCAGGAGGAGCTGAGGCTGTAGGCCTGGGCCTGGCCCATGGCTGGGCAAATCATCGCTCCTCCCCAGGTCCCCAGGACAGCAGCAGGAGACTCTCTGAGACCCTCCATCTGTGGGAAGGGGACACTGTGAGTGTGTGGGGGACTGAGAACGGGGAAGTGGGGGGACACCCATCCTGCTTGGGGGGTTGAGGGGGGCGACTGTGGGGTCCTGGAGGCGAGGCCCCCCAGGACACATGGAGCATCTGCACAAACTGTGAACTCTTGACAAGCAAAGCCCTGAGACTGCTTGTTTAATTAACTTTAAAACTTTGATTTAATATTTTTTTTATTAATGTAGGAATTAAAGAGCCTCTCGATGAGGAGAGTGAAAAAGCTGACTTAAAACTCAACATTCAGAAAACTAAGATCATGGCATCCGGTCCCATCATTTCATGGCAAATAGATGGGGGAAAAGTGAAAACAGTGACAGACTTTATTTGTTTGGGCTCCAAGATCACTGCAGACAGTGACTTCACTGCAGACAGTGACTGCCGCCATAAATTGAAAGACGCTGGATCCTTGGAAGAAAAGCTATGACAAACCTAGACAGTGTATTAAAAGCAGAGACATCATTTTGCCAACAAAGTCTGTATAGTCAAAGCTATGGTTTTTCCAGTGGTCGTGTATGGATGTGAGAGTTGGATTATGAGGAAGGCTGAGCACCAAAGAATTGATGCTTTTGAACTGTGATGTTGGAGAAGACTCTTGAGAGTGCCTTTGACAGCAAGGAGGTCCAACCAGTCAATCCTAAAGGAAATTGACCCCGAATATTCATTGGAAGGACGGAGACTGATGCTGAAGCTGCGATACTTGGGCCACTTGTTGTGAAGAGCCAACTCACTGGAAAAGACCCCGATTCTGGGAAAGACTGAGGGTAGGAGGAAAAGAGGGTAACAGAGGATGAGATGGTTGGATGGAATCATCGACTCAATGGGTGTGAGTTTGAGCAGACTCCAGGAGATGGTGGAGGACTGGGAAGCCTGGCGTGCTGCAGTCCATGGGTCACAGAGAGTCAGACATGACTGAGCGACTGAACAACAACCCAGTATAGTTCCCTCTGGTATGGAGTAAGACCTTGTTGGTCATCCATTCTATATATACTAGCTTCCTGGAGAAGGAAATGGTAAGCCATTCCAGTATAGTTGCCTGGAAAACCCCATGGCTCGAGGAGCTTGGAGGGTTACACTCCTTGGGGTTGCAAAGAGTCAGACACGACTTAGGGACTGAGCACGTACGTTAGCCTGAATCTGCTCACCCCAAACTCTCTAAACCAAAGGATATATGCAACCGTTTTGGAAAACAATTACCACATGACTCAGCAGATTCCAGAGAAATGAAACATACATCTACCCAGAAACTTGTACATAAATGATTAGAGCAGCATCACTTTAAATGAATAAGTTTTGCAGCCAAAGAAAAAGCCACAGCCAAAAAGGAGAAATCGTCCCAACGCCCATGCACTGATGGAAGGGCCTGCAGGGAAGGGTATGTCCACGCAGGGGCTGCTGTGTGGGGCTGCATGCTTGCCACAATGTGGATGACCCTCAGAACACCATGCTTGGTGAAAGAAGCAGCCACAGGAGGCCACACATTCTACTCATGTCTACCACGTGTCCAGACAAGGAATCCTCCTGAGACAGTGCGCGGACCAGCAGTTGCTGGGCTGGGGGCGGGAGGGTGGAGGTGAGGGGTAGCAAGAGGCGGGGGCTTCTTCCGAGGGGACGAGAACGCTGTGACGCTGAGTCGTGACAGCTGCATCTGTTTACGCTATACACCCCTGAGGCTCTCCTCAGGCCCATTTCCCAGGTGGGTAAGTGGTGTACGCTATACACCCCTGAGGCTCTCCTCAGGCCCATTTCCCAGGTGGGTAAGTGGAGACTGACGGGTGCCGGTGGCTTGCTCAAAGCCACAAGGATGGTGGGGGTGGGGAGGGGATCACTCCGCAGTGGGAGGAGCGTGGGGCTGGATGGGGAGCAGGTTCGTAGGCCAGGGTGGTGAGCGGGTTACGGAGCTGGGCGGTGGACAGGCAGGCCCTGGAGTGAGGGGTTAGAGCCCTGACCGCCGCCTTCTGCCCTGCCCACAGGCCCTCCTGCCCTGGGCCCCACCCCGGCTTCACAGCTGTGGTCCTGACCGTGTCCACAGCCCAGACTCCAGCAGCGAGGCGGGTCTGGTGCTGATGACCAGCACATCCCGGGAAAGTGGACAAACAAGCGAACATGGGGGACAGCGAGGTGTCCGCACAACTCATTCAAGGGCGCTACTGCCGACAGTAAACGGGATGCTGTGAGTAGCTCTGCTGGGACGACTTCAGACGCCAGGACTGTGCCGAGAAACCAGGAGTGTGGGCATCCGGGGAATGAAAGGAGCACTGATCAGGGCTGCAGGGGTGGAGGCTTGGCTGCAGCAGCCCTGAGGGCTCCCTGGGGGAGGAGGCACTTGATCTGGGGAGACAGATGGGGTGCCAGCCACCTCACTCCCCTGAAAAGAGGAAGGAGGAGAGTCTGTGACCCTAGGAAGGACATCCCTTGGCCACCCCCCACCGCCGACACCTCTCAAGCTGGCCATTTGCGCATAACCACTTCCAGCCACCGGGCCCTTAGAGGGACCTGTCGCTCTCAGACCTGAGTGTGTGGCCTCTGGGAGGAAAGGGCAGGCGTCTGGGAGGACAGCACATAAGTGCTCCTCTATGCCTTCCCCCCTACTCAGGGTTGTAGCTGTTTAAGTTGCCATTGATTTTTTTAATTGGATTTTAAATGGTTTAGAAAAAAAATCTTTCTCTTCCTTCATTTAGAAAGTGTTTGCATTGCCAGTGTGGAGGACTGTGGGGTGGGAGGCAGGGGAGGGAGGGAGGCGAAAAGGAGGTAGGGGGCCGTGAATCTGCACCAGCTGTGAGCAGAGGTGGTGCCTCCATGCCTGAGCACATGTGTGTGTGCATATGTGTGAGTGTGCATACGTGTGTGCATGAATGTAGGTGTGTGAGTGTGCATATGTGCGTGTGTGCATGTGTGTGTGTGTGCATGCATGTGTGAACTGTGTGCCTGTGTGCACACACAGGAGTCTGCATGTTGTGTGTGCGTGTAAGTGTGTGAGCATGTGTATGTGTGCATGTAGGTGTGTGCATATGTTTGTGCATGCATGTAAATGTGTGTGCACATGTGTGTGCATGTGTGTGGGTGGGTGTGCATGTGTGTGTAGGTATGTGTGCATGCATGTGTGCATGTGCGTGAGTGTGCACAGGTGTGTACATGTATGTAGGTGTGTGCATAGTGTGTGCATGTATGTAAATGTGTGACTGTGCAAACGTTTGCACACACAGGAGTCTGCATATTGCTTGAATGTGTATGTATATATTTTTGCTTGCACATATGCACATATATGGGAGAAGGCAATGGCACCCCACTCCAGCACTCTTGCCTGGAAAATCCCATGGACGGAGGAGCCTGGTAGGCTGCAGTCCATGGGGTCCCTGAGGGTCGGACACGACTGAGCGACTTCACTTTCACTTTTCACTTTCATGCATTGGAGGAGGAAATGGCAACCCACTCCAGTGTTCTTGCCTGGAGAATCCCAGAGACGGGGAAGCCTGGTGGGCTGCCGTCTATGGGGTCGCACAGAGTCGGACACGACTGAAGCGACTTAGCAGCAGCAGCAGCATGCACATATATGTACAAGCGTGTGCCTACATGATTGAGGTAGAAAGCGCCTAAGCACGGGGACCCCTCCCCTCCTCCCCGGGAACCCCATCCTCGTTTTCTCAAGGCCCTCGCCACTGTCGAGCGTGGGTGATGACGACGCTCCACGCCGCCGTCCTCCCTGCCAGGCCAGGTTGGCGTTATTTCCTGTCACTGACTTCACAGAGAAGGAAGCCAGGCCCCGAGAGGGCAGACCGCCTTCCTGAGGCCCGACAGTGGCAGGTGGCCCAGGGCCAGGATCCTCCAGACCTCAGGCGCCTGGGGTCCCTGCACCCCTCACCCTGGCAGGTGTGGGGGCTTCCCCAAGCCCCTCCTGCTCCGTGGCATTCCCGGGCTGCCCCTCAAGGCCCTGCAGCCCCTTTGAAATTGGCCCTTGAAGTCTGATGAGGCGTGACCCACTTCTTGCTGCGTCTCCTTTGCAGGGTCCCAGCGGTGGTAGAGTTGCCTCTGTTTTCAAGGAAGCAGCCTGCATGTCCGGGTGGGGGAAGGTTCCTGGGCCCTGGAGGCCAAAGTCTGCAAGTCGCCAGCAACAGTCCTGGGCCCGGTATAGGGGAGCTGGGCTCAGGCCGACCATGGGCCACCCTGCTGCCACCCACCTGCTGACCGCTCCCCTCTCAGTGCCCCCTCCATCACCCTGCCGACCTGGCTCCTGACCCCGCTCCCCACCCAGTCTGTACTGGGGTCAGCGGTGAGACAGGTCAGCCCTCGGTTTGGAAGAGCCCTCTGCGACCCCTCGCTCTGGGGCTCCTCCCCTCTTCTGAGCCTGCCCTCTTCCAAAGCCCACCAGGCCTGGGTCCCCCTCCCGCGTCTCTGCTGCTGCTACTCTCCCTCCTGCCCTCCACCTGCCTCTGGGGCTGGCAGGTCCTTGGGGCTCCAGGCCAGCCCCTCCCCACTCATCTCCCCACTCACCTGGGACTGTCTCAGCCCTCTCAAGACTCCATCTCGCTTCTAGAAGGCTCTGTGAGCTCCAGCTGTCTCCTGGGCTCTTCTACCTGGAGGCCCCATTGGCCACACACCCTTACCAAGGCTAAAACAGAACCACCTCCCCTACTGAGCCTCCAGACCTGTCGCTGCCCCCAGCCTCCAGACGGCGTCTCCAGCCACCTTGTCCCCTTGCGCTCCCTCCCTGTACCCCTGCCCCTGTCATCTAACCGGCCGCGTGAGTCCTGGGGCCCCATCCCATGTGGCAGCTCTTGGGTCCCCGTCTCAGCCGCCCCTCCCAGGTCTTCCTGCTCCCATCAGCCCCGTAATCCATCCTCCAGGCACTCTGGCCACTGTGAAGTCCATAGTAGACCAACACTCTGCTGACAACTAGAAAAAGCAATTTTTAAAGATACATTTGGAGGCATCAAAGTGTCCCAGGCAACTAGGCCTTGAGATACCAGAGCTCAGATAGATGGACTGAGAGCCGTGAGTCCGGCATGAGGCAGTTTTCCTTGAAAGTGAAGTGTAGTCGCTCAGTCGTGTCTGACTCTTCGTGACCCCATGGACTGCAGCCTGCCAGGCTCCTCCATCCATGGGATTTCCCAGGCAAGAGTACCAGAGTGGGCTGCCACTTCCTTCTCTGGGGCATTTGCCAAATCATCAGGCTGCTCAGGAGAAAAGAAACCAAGAAGACCAGGGCTGGGTGTCAGTATCGCAGTCCAGAGGAGAGAAAACAGGATGTTCCCAGTTACCCAAAGAGCTGGCGTCCCAGACAATGCCTCAAGTCTTCATTGGGGACCCTCGGAGGGACCCAGTCTGGGAGTGAGGTGAACCTGAGGGGAAGGCAAGGCTTGGGCAGACTGTAACCCAGCTTCCTACCAGCTCATCCCCTGAGCAAGTTCCAGTTATTTGCCCCTGCTCACCTCTCAGAAGATGAACAACAGCCTTCTCCAAGGAACAGAGCACCGTTCAGAACCTCTACAATTTGTTATTCATGGTGTTTCTCATTTAATGCAAAGTTAACGAGCAAAATGAGAAGCAGGGTCAAGAGAGAAAACAGAAGCTAGAAACAGACTCATGGATGACCCGAACGCATGGTAATAGGGTCACAACAAACATAACTGTGACTGATACGTGCAAGAAAAGAAGGAGAATCTTAGCAGAGAAGAGGCGTCTGTAAAGAGCAGTCGGTGGAGCTTGAGGAACTAAAAAGTCTAGACAGAGAAACTAAGAGCTCAGGGGATGGATCACGGGCGCAGAGGGCAGAGCAGAGGGTCGGACAGATTGCAAATCGGGGAAGAAGAGGCCCTTCAGGCGGAGTCTAGAGGGCCAGAGGGTGAGTGTTACAGACCAGAGAGAAGACCGTATGGGGAAGGCCGAAAAGGCCAGACTGAACCCTGGGCAGGCATCACAGGCAGGGAAGGAGACGAACAAGGAAGACGGGAAGGGGTAAGGGCTGGGAATCGTCCACGGTGGAAGGAAGTGCCAGTCACAGATTCAGGAAGCCTGCAGAGCCCCAAGAAGAATGGATACGCAGGATGTTTGTCTTCCTCTGTTGCTTTGCTGCATTTGGCATGACCGTCTCTAGGCCCATCCATGTCGCGACATCGTGTCACATTTTACGGCTGAGTAGTATTCCACCTATATGTATACACCCCACATCTTCTTTATCCATTCCTCTGTCCGTGGACACTTACTTAGGCGGCTTCCACGTCTTGGATATCGCCCCCTGCCCCTGCTTCTGCTATGCAGCTTGGCTCCCTGACCGCCTGATGCTCCTCCCTCGGTCACCCCTCTCTGCAGCGTCGGTAGCTCTCTCAGGCACCCCTGTGCTACGCAGCTGGGCCCCGAGCCCTTGCTCTCCAACTCCCCTGCCAGATGGCCTGGACTTGGCATCCAGCAGGGGCTCCATGAGTGACCGTGCACGGGCTGAGGACGAGCCCATGAACAGCGCTGGGAACTCAGAGCCACAGACACGTGGGCAGCAGCCGCCCCCGCAGCGAGGCTTCCCCCAGAAGCCCTCCTGCGTCCTCTTCACTTTCACGCAGAGACGCGAGGGCACTGGCACTTCAGGTCATCTTCCTCTCGGTGTGCCCCCTCCTGCCACTGAGTGCCCGTCACACACACTGGCGTCCAGAGCAACACAGGCTGCAGAGCTCACCTCCTTCCGCTGCTCCACCTTACAGATGCGGGCACAGTGGCCCACCCCAGAGGAGATCCGCCTGCCGGGGGTTACGCCAGGTCCCAGCTTGTGACTCAGGACCCTGCGCGACCACCCCAATTTCACCTGCGCGGCCGACCGTCCGGTACTGAGAGTGATGCTGCTCTCAGGGCAGGGGGGACCGGTCAGGCTTCCCAGAAGACGAGTGCAGCTGGTCACTGGACCAGCTCCCCGGGCTCCTGATGGTGGGAGGTGGGGTTGGGGGCTGTGCTGATGACTCAGGGAGATCACAGGTGGTCTGGGGACAGGTGAGTAACCCCCACCGTCCCCCAAGGGACACAGGAGGATTTCTTCATCAAACAAGCTGCTGGGTGAACACAGGGGGCCAGGGGTTGGGATCCCTCGGGTGAGCTCAGACAGCTCACCCAGCACTGGGGGAGGCAGGAGGTCTGTTGGGGCTCCTCTGACACCACGGCAGACACCCACTGTTTACATTCACTGCAGATGCAGCACTGCAGGGGTTGGTACCATCCCCGTCTCACAGATGAGGCAACTGAGGCCCAGGGAGGCTAAGGTTAAATCTGTGGTTGCACACTTGGTTTGACACAGAGCTGGATGATGAGCCCAGCGATGCCACACTCCAAGGGCACCCTTTTCTGCAGCATCGGCGAGCTGAGGGCCCGAGGGGCATCCCCAGCCTTGCCCCCAACCCCAGAGGCCCAAACGCACTTACGGGCTCCCAGCAAGCCCTCTGTCTGGGTGCCTGGGCTCCACGGGTGTCCTGCCTCCCTTCGTCTGCTTCGTTCTTAACTCCTGACCATCCTTTAAGCCTCAGAGCACGTGTCCAGAAGGCTGGCCCCAAGCACGGGCCAGGGACCTCACACGCTCACTGGCTTCCCTGCAGGACTGGGCTGCAGAGGCCAGCCCGGATCCCTCTGCCGGTCGGTCCCCTGTGTGTGGCTGTGCCCTCCTTGGGGACGAGCCTTGTTCAGCCACCCCTGGTCCCCAGCACCCCACCCCCGGCCTGGCTCATAGTAGGTCCTGGAGAATGCCTTTGAAATGATCAAGTCTTCCAAAACAGGATGCCTTTCCACCACTCATGGGTCATCCGCTTCTTACCTGTTCTCAAAGCATGCACAAGCACTCACACACACGCACACACACACACACGCACACACACACACACACACGCTAAGCATAGCATCCAGTTATAAACACGATCTTCTAAAAGCATGAATGAATGGCATTCCTTTTTCAGTGAAATCAGCTGGATTTGTTGAATTGATTTTGTCATTGTTCTGGGTGAGAGACAGGAGACTCAAATCTTAGGTTGCTGCCAAGAATACATTCCTTCTTGCATTTGGGGGAATCATTTCACAGAGAATGGAAGGGCAGAGCTGTGATGAGGGCACCCAGCCCTCTGAGCACAGGGGTGTGGTTGGGGGGACTGGCCCAGGGCCACACAGCAGGTCAGATGGAGCTGGACTGGAAGCTAATAAATAGCACCCTCTCCCTGACAGCCACACCAGGGAAAATCTAAGTCATTATGGGAATAAAAATATGAATGTAACCTCTCAATTAAGGGAATCTTTCATTGCTAATGTGCATCAATGAGAGAAATTATAGAATATGTTGCAAGTCAAGCCCAAGAAGCTATTATAAGACAGGAGATGGTGGACAAGCCTTTAAACCTCGCCTTACAGCATTACAGCAACAGGCATGCTTCCCTGGTGGCTCAGACGGTAAAGAATCCGCCTGCAATGTGGGAGACCTGGGTGCGATCCCTGGGTCGGGAAGATCCCCTGGAGAAGGGAATGGCAACCCCACTCCCATATTCTGGCCTGGAGAATCTCGTAGGGTTGCAAAGAGCTGGACACGACTGAGCAACTAACACTTTGACTTTGCAACGTTGAGAGGAAATGGTTAACCGATGGGATCTGCTAGGCAGAATGCGCGACACCTAGTGGTCACACGGAGGAATGCCGGCCGGAGGCACCAGAACGAGCCAGGGTGCACGCAGTGGCAGGTGTCCTGGCAGCTGCTGCTGGTGCTGCTAAGTCGCTTCAGTCCTGTCCGACTCTGTGCGACCCCATAGACGGCAGCCCACCAGGCTCCCCCGTCCCTGGGATTCTCCAGGCAAGAACACTGGAGTGGGTTGCCATTTCCTTCTCCAATGCATGAAAGTGAAAAGTGTAAGTGAAGTCGCTCAGTCGTGTCCTACTCTAGCGACCCCATGGACTGCAGCCCACCAGGCTTCTCCGTCCATGGGATTTTCCAGGCAATCGTACTGGAGTGGGGTGCCATTGCCTTCTCCTGGCATAGGACCCTTTAAATACCGACGATAGAGACAGCCCTCCCACAGATCACCGACTTCCCTTCCCTTAATTCTCTCTTCGTGTGTGTGTGTGTGTGTGCGGTTGTAGAGAGACACACACAGACACAGCAGAGAATGTGTGTGTGTGTGTGCGCACGCGTGCAGAGATGAGGGAAGGAAGACTAGGGACACGCTGGGAGGGGATCTTGGGCTCAGTCTCACCCCCGGCCCTTCCGCTCGAGCTCATCCTCCTTCACCCTCACACGTCCTGGAAACTCTCACACAGCGGGAAGAGGATAGACTATCTCCCCACCCGGTTCAGGTCTGGCTCCTCTGCTGCGCCCCACCCCAGCCCCACCAAGAAGCTTCGAGGCCGTAGACTCCCTGCAGAGTCTCAGCCTCAGTCTCCTCCTCAGTGAAATGGGCACACGGGCCTCCTCCCAGGGTTTGCATGAGAGGCAGATACAGCAGCACCTGGACCATGCCCGGCAGAGCGTGAGGGTGTGAGTGGCCCCTCCAGAAAAGGGACCAAGAGGGTCACCCGGTGTGGCTGGCCATGCCGACCTCCAGCCTGTGTTTCACTGGATCTCTCGGGGGGTGGAGATTTCAAAACTGCTACCATATCTCATACACCCCTCTTGGTTTCTTAACACCCCGTTCTCTGCCCATCATCAGCTATACTTCTCCGTCACCTCCAGCATCTCCTTCTCCACCAGCCTCTCTTCCCCATCACCGCCCTCCTCCGTCACCTCCTCTTCTCCGTTTCCGCTGCAAGCTCGTTCCCTTGTGCCCACTGCAGCTGCAACTCCTCCAGGCTCTGTCCCCAGCTGTCTGACTTTTTCCCCTGTGCCCTGGGTCCTGGAATCTGTCCTTACCCACGACTCAGCCACCGCCTGCGTCGGCGGCTCCAAACCTGTGTCTCTAGTCCAGGCCTGTCTTTGGGACCCCAGTGCCCACACACCACAGAATGCACGTGTTCTGTGGGTGTCCCAGGGGCTCTCACTCACTCCCTGCCCAAGTCCCTCCCCACCTGCTAACCCACCTCGCAAGTCCCCGCCTCCTGTGGGGCCCCCTCTCCATCATCCTGTACCACCCTGGCCCACTCACACCTCCTGGAGCTTGCCCAGAGACTGGCCAATGCCCTGCAGCCCTGGCACTACCCTGGAGCATCTTGTGGGGCCAGCCATGGACGAGGCGCTTGGGAATGCTGAACCCAGCACATCCACACTTACAGCTGATAGTGGAGGACCCTGGCCTAGATGTGGCAGCGACCTGACCAAGTTCGCCAGGGTCAGGCCCAGGCTGACCCCTCCCCCGGACCTAGACCCTTGCCCACTACGTGTGTGGTTGATTGTCTTCTCATCGGGTTCAGAGAGGGGTCATGGCTGCCATATGCCCTGTTTGATCAAAGATGATCGCCATACTTTGGTCTGGCTCCTTCACAGGAATTGCATCAGCAAAGCACCTTCTCTCCTCTCAACTCATCTCTGTGTGTGAAATGATGCCTTTGTTGTTGTTGATAACTCTCAATTCAGAATCACTCATGCAAAGGGCAGGATAAACTAGATGGAGCTGTGTGAGCCTGGCCTTCACCTGGTTCTCACGGCAGGAAGGCCTGGGAACCACCAGCGGGCTCCCCGTGTGCCCCAGGGGTAGTGGGGGCCTTGCCTGTGTCAAGGGGCTGGTAGGAGGCATGAGGACCCAGCCCCAGGCCTCATCCTAAAGCCCAGGCCCACCCCGCCCTGCAGCAAGCCGCCTGTCCTCCTCAGAGAGCGGGAGCGTCTCTTGCCGAAGAATCACCCAGGGCCCCCAGACTTGGAGGGGGAGGAACAGAATGGGGCCCCTTTGGAGGGGGCTTCTGAGCAGGAAGGGGGTCCCTGCACAGGCTCAGCTCTCCATCCAGGTACCCTCCTTTGGAGCAAGTGGCTGAGCTCACGGCAGAGTCTCAGGCTCTACCCGGAATGAGAGCACGTGATGAAATGGACACAGAGCTGCCACCCCACGTCTGCCCGGGGCCGCCGGCACCCTGGCCCTTCTGCACCCTTCTCCTTCCAGCAGCCCCGGAGCGGGTACCTTCCTCCCAGACAGGGAGGCCGGGAGCTGCAGCCCCCGGAGGGACAGGACCTGTGGAGGGAGGGGGCCAGGTGGAGCCTGCCTTTCTCCCTGCCCGGTCCAGTCAGGCTCTCCACCTGCCACTTACCACCCACCTGCGGCCTTCTTTATGTCGGAGCCCCAGGCTGCCCTGCCACCCTCCCCACCTCTCCGTCGAACCTCACACTCCGTCCCTGAGTTCTAAGTCCTCTCTGCTCCTGGAGGGGCCGTCTGAATGTGCCCCTGTGGCTGGCAGCATCTCCCTGTGATCTGGGAATCCGTCCCCCTCCCCGTCTTGGCTCCACCCCAGCAGTGCTGTCACAGCACTGGGCAGCCCGGCATCCCGCCCCCGGCATCAGTGGCTCTGTGCTCCCCAGTTGGCTGTGTTGCCACCTCCCTGTCCACCTGCCTCCACTCCTGGGGGCTCCAGCAAGGGGCAGCAGATCAGGGGGGGGACCACGGTGATCCTGGGCACAAGCACCTCCGCTTCTGCTCTCGCATCGGGAAGGTGGGCAGCTCAAGGTCATGCATCGGGGTCCTAGCACCACAGCTCTGCAGCTACCAGAGTGCTGGCATCCCAAGGCGGCCTGAGTAACGCCCCCACGCATATTTCTACATCCGGATCCCCAGATCCTGTAATGTGACCTTCTTTGGGGAAAGAGTCTTGGCAGACGGGATTGAGTTAAGGATCTTGCCTTGGGGAGAGCAGCCTGGGTTATGCAGGTGACCCTGAATCCAAGGATGGATGTCCTTATCGGAGGGAAGCAGGGGGACATTTAACCACACACCCAGGGAGGACAGAGGCTGGAGATAGGGGCAGAGGTCAGAGCAATAAAACTGCAAGCCGGGGCGCAGGGGCTGCAAGAAGCAGGAAGGAGCCTCCCCTACACCCTCAGAGGGAGCTTGGCCCCGCCCACACCTTCATCTTGGACTTTCGGCCCCCAGAGCTGTGAGAGAATGGATTTCTGCCGTGTTTAGTCCCGCAGCTTGTGGCCTTCTATTACCACAGCCCCAGGAAACAAATTCACCATTTCACAAGAAGCTTCCAAGTGCAGAGGAATACTGGGTAATTTGAACACAGGGCCTGATGTGTGCATGGTCGTGACTGTGATGTGAGCAGAGTGCAGCAGGCTGGGTGTGAGAGGCAGGAGGCTTCCTCCCGATTCTGTACCTAACAGCCAGTACCCACTGCAGCCACACACAGAGCTCAGAGCTGAGCTCCTCAAGCACATTTCCCCCTGATTTTCACAGCAGTCATATAAAGCAAGGGCCATTGTTGACCCCATCTGACAGATAGGAAAATTGAGGCAAGACAGGGGAAGTGGCTCATGCAGAGTTGCCTGCCTTGTCCCCAGGTACGTCAAGGAGATGGATGAGGCAGGGGCAGCCTTTCTGGGTCCGTGAGGAGAGAGATGGTGGACTTCAGAAAAGAAGAGTCAGAAGGACGACAGCATGGAATGAACTAGCCCGCCCTAAGACCATCCACCTGGCAGACTTCCTGTGTGGGAAACCGGACGTGTCCTGTAATTCACTGTCAGGTAGGCATGTGGTCCTGTCCCTGCTCTTGTTGTCTTTCATTTAATGACAATAACAGGAATCATCTGCTACGAGAGCATGATCATAAGCGGTCAACACAACCAGCTCCCTTGCTCACTGCGGCCAACTTCCAGTCAGCTCTCCAGGATGAGTGGCCGCCATTACCCACATTTTGCAGCCGAGCAAACTGAAGCTCAGAGTGACTGTGTCAGTCAGTGAATGTCTTTTTTGAGAGCTACGGCGTGCCAGATGCTGTGGGTGATTGTATTCGTCAGGTCAGGCGGCCATAGCAAAAGACCCAGATGGAGGGGCTGAAACAACAGAAATTTGGACCTCATGGTTCTGGATGCTGGAAGCCCAGGATCAAGGCGCTGGTTGCTCCTGTTTCTGGTGGAAGCCCACTTCCTGGCTTGCAGAGGGCCACCTTCTCCCTGCGTGCTCACATGGCAGAAAGCAAGCTTGGTGTCTCTTCTTCCTACAAGGGCACTAATCCCACCAAGGGGGCCCCACCCTTACGACCTCATCTACGCCTGATTACCTACGAAAGGCCCCAACCCCCAAGTATCATCACACGGGGGTTAGGGCGTCAATGTAAGTTTTGAGGGACACAAACATTCTGTCCTGGCAGAGGTGCAGGGGCACAGAGACAAGCAAGGGAGACGAAGACCCTCATCCGTGGAGCTGACGTCCTGGAGACTGCCCACAGAGAGAGCTCAGTTTGGCCAAGATTCCAATTCTGATTCCAAGTTCTCGTGTCTCCTCATGACGCCATATCGTCACCCCACCTGGCTCTCAGGTCAGTTTTGTTCAACCCTGGGAGAGGAGCAGGGCAGGCTGATTAATTTCTTTGTGTAGATGATGACATCTTAGCCCCCTTCCTTAAAGCTAAAGCAAGGGGGGATTTATCTCCCCGCCTACTCATCCATCCTTCATCTGTCTCCCACATGGTCATCTGTCCATCCACCCACTCACTCACCATTCATCTATCCATCTACCCACCCATCCACCCATCTATCCACTTACCCATCCATCCATTCACCCATTCATCTATCCACCTACCCAACCCTCTGCTTATCCACCCATGAATTTATTCAACAGAGATTCCTTGAACAACCCCCAAAGCCTCCTTCACCATGTCAGTGCCCATCCTCAAATCTCCATCTGCTGCTCAGCTGAGCCTCTTGGAGGCTCAAGGAGACTGAGTGTCAGAGCCTCCACATGACATCATGCTGCCGGTGGCTGTAGTAACCACACTGAGAGCCACAGAGCCACCCAGGAACCTCCCATCTGTGACACCTTTGTCTCCAACCCACAGCGACTCTCCTGCCTTTCAGGGGACTTGCAGGGCCCGTCTTACCCCAGGGGCCAAGTGAACAGGGTACCACCCCAGAGGGAAGGAGGCACGCTTTTCCTTCCTGCTCAGTGCTCTGTCTGCTGGGGCCTGAAACTGATCTTCCATAAAGGAGGGTGGGTCGGCCAGCCAAACTCAAAATGGAAAACAGACCCTGGGCAGCTAGAGAGCGGCTGGCCCAGACAGTCCAGGATCAAAGGAACCTGTGCTGTCCAGCAGCCTCAGCACGGCGTCTGGTTATCAAATTTGCACTTGGCAGTGTCTCTCTGCGCCCTACCCCCAGAGGCAGGGCCGATCTGGCCGAACCCAGTTGACGCCCCTGCGCAGGGGGGCTAGAGTGATGCCCAGGCTGACGGCCTGCTGGACCTGGGGGGCTCCGCTTCAGGGCCTCTTCTATCGCTGCCAGCTGCATGCCTATCACCTTGTATTCAGCCGGTGCCGTGTGCACTGAAGTTTGGTAAGCTGGTGCTAGCTGGCATCCATACTCCACCCACCAGAAAGCTGTCAGTGCCTGAGTCCCTGGGGCTACCTGGCTGAGCTGGGATGCAGACCTCCAAAGCCAGCACCCTTTAGGGATCTGGGGCTCCTTCTCCACGTAGCTTTCTGTCCTGCAGTCCAGGGTGGGTTAGAGCCAGACACTGCGAACCTGAGGGTCCTCGTGAAGGAAGGGACCCCATCAGGGGTGACCCTCAAGGGAGCCCAGAGCCTGACCGGAAGGTGGAAAGGGAGTGAAGAAGGAGAAGGCGGGACAGCAGGGGCACGCGCCCGCTGGGGGTCGGCATCAGCCTGTGCCGCACACAGACCGCGCCGGACACAGGGCCAAGGACGGGCAGCACGGGGGTTGCATGGCTGAGCTGGGGAGTGCTGCAGGTCTGGGCCAGCCGTGGTCGGGGGGAGTCACCTGGGGGCCCCGCTCTGCTCAGTACGCCCTTCGTCCTCAGCAGGCTAGACCAGCACGTGCTCAGGACGGAGCAGCCACAGGGAAGCAGAAACAGGCGAGGCCTTCGGAGACTGAGGCTCTGCGGGGACACAGAGCCACGTTTATTTCTCTCTCTTGGCTGAAGAGAAGCACAGGCAGAGCAGAGCCCCAGTGGGAAACCACCAATCGAGTTAATGGGCAAAGGCCTTGGAGAAGGAGCAGAATCAAACCCGGCCTAGGGTTGGCTTGGTCCCCGGGGCAGACATGACCACCTGGGCCATTGCCAGACTCTGGGCCCACCGCGGCCCAGCCTGCCTTGGCCGGAGGCTCCCCGGACCCCTCTTGACCTCCATTGGGTCGCTTCATCTAAATGCCCGTCACGTCCACCTCCACGGCTGTCCGAGACCGCTTGGTTCCTGACCCTGACAGTGACCCCTGACCCTGCCTAGAGGCTCTCTTGGCCGCTGTGGGTTCGCGACTCCCCTGCCCGTGGGGCGGGGCTCACAGACGCCTGAGGGCCGAGTGACGGCTGTGGCCGAGAGCCGGGCGGACCCGGAGCCTCGCCTTCCCCAGCGCGGCCTCGTCCATTATCGGCCGGGGGCGCTTGTCATCACAATCCGGGCGTAAATCGGAATCAAATGTGGGGCCCGAGACGGCGGGAATGCTCCATTTCACGTTTGAAAAAAAAAAAAATCTGGGAAGGGCAACGCTCCTTTCTGTCAACTTGAAAGGGAAGGAGAGGCGGCAAAGGAAGGGAAGAAGCTGCGATAATTCTTGAAAACTTTGTTTTTCATTTTCCCTCCTGGCTCCTTGGGCTCCAAGAGAGAACGGGCCGAATCCCACAAGAAAGACGGCTCGGTCAGGGCCTAAGCAAACCCACGTGTCTCTGCTGCTCTTTAGATGTCTTGAAATGTCTTTCAAATGTCCGGGCCCTCACACTCTCAAGCGTGTTCGCGGGAGAACTCCTCCCCACTGGGGCTGAAGCAGGCTTGTTTCTTGGATCCCAGGCAGCTCCAGCCACATGCCTTTCATGTAGCCCCCTGTTTCCAACCCCGTGCGGGAATCACAGAGGTCCACTTGGTTGATGAACAGCCATCGAGCGTGTCATTCCTGTAACTTAAGCTAGCCCTTCTGGTGGAGGAGGAGAGGGGGCTTCACTCAGTGAAGACCCCACCCCGGAGTCCACAGCGAGGTTGTCCCGCAGGGCTTGATGCCGTCCAGCCCCTCCTAAGCCCCAGGGGTCCTGCTGCACCTCCATGGACAGGATGCATCCTGCTGGCAGGAGCCTCACGCTTCCCGGGTGGCAGGCTCTTCTGCGTATTTACAGTCAAACCGTCACAGAGGGACATTCAGGCCACTCGGTCTCCAGGGCAGCTTGAGAACTCCCCTCCTTATCATCTTCTCGCCCCAGGAGGTCTGTGTCTTCCAGTTTGACTTGGGAGCCCAGTGGAGACCAGAGAGAAGGGGGAACAAGGTCAGAGTCCTCAGTGCCCTGGGGCTCCCCTGTGAGGTCGCCTGGAGCTGGAGTGCCTGGAACTGAAGGTCTCTCCCCCTTTCTCTCTGTCTCCTCCTCCCTCCGTCTCTTTCCTTTCCCCCTCCTCCCCCTCCCCCCAACCATGCTGTAATAACTGCCCCCTTCCCCTTATCCCGCCAGGACTGGAGGTGGTAACAGCCCGCCTGCTACTAACCTGGCCCTAAGCCCTCCTTCATGGTCCTCTACAACCCTACCTTTGTAAAGAAGCCCCCTCTAGCGATCCTGCTTTGTGTGCCATCTGATCCTGGTGGTCCCATGACGACCCACACACAGCCCTAGATAATGCTGAGTCAGGGCATGAGCAGAGAGGCCTAGAGTGGCCCCCTCTGGGGGCCCGGTGCAGCCGCTGTCCTGCGAGAGGGAGCACAGCTGTTTCACAGACTCAGCAAGCCTGGTGGGGACCCGCTGTTCACCCAAGCTCACCGCACCTGTCACCTGCTCTGATCCCCACAGTGGCCAAAGTCGGGCCTTACTGTTTGTTCAGTGAATAAAGAAATGCACGCATGGGGCATTTCCAAGATGTACCAAGTTGGTGAAGGGAGGAGGTGGACCAAGGTGAAAAGTAAAAACGGAGCAGGTGAGGGAGCCTTGATGGGGGGCAGAGCCGCCCTGGAGCAGAAAAGCAGAGGCGGGCGCGAGCCCTCGTTCTGCCCCGCCGGCTGTGTGACCTTGAACTTCCCTGTGCTTCGCCCTCTTCACCTGCACAGCAGAACAAAGAAATCCTGTCCAGCTCTTTTCCGAGTCAGGATACTGTGCAGACCTACTGAGGACATGCCTCGTCGATGACGAAGCCCTGCCTCTGAAAATGCTCGATGTGACCGTCACTGGCCAATCTAGGATTCTGACCCCTTCTACTCTCCCCAGATGCCGTTATGACTCCCAGAAGACACGCAGCCCCTTGCAGCCGGGCACCCACACGCAGCCTCAGGTGAGCCATCCTCCTATCCCCGTGCTTCCCACGCATGTCCCACAGACCACAGACCTCAATGTAACAGCTGGGCCTCCCTGGTGGCCCAGACGGTAAATGACCTGCTTGCAGGGTTCGATCCCTGGGTCAGGTTTGATCCCTGGGTTGAGCAGATCCCCTGGAGAAGGGAATGGCCATTCACTCCAGTATTCTTGCCTGGAGAATCCCCATGGATAGACCAGCCTAGTAGGCTATAGTTCATGCAATTGCAAAGAGTTGGACACGACTGAGTGACTAAGCATGGATACAAAACTACAAAAAGTATCAATAAACTTGGGATAGGCAAATTCTTAACAGGACATGAAAATACTAACTATATATACACATATATGGGGCTTCCCTGGTAGCTCAGCTGGTAAAGAATCTGCCTGCAATGCTGGAGACCTGGATTCGCTCCCTGGGTTGGGAAGATCCCCTGGAGATGGGAAAGGCTGCCCACTCCAGTATTCTGGTCTGGAGAATTCCACGGACTGTATAATCCATGGGGTCGCAAAGAGTTCATATACATATATACATATGGTATAGAATTTGTATCCAGAATACATATTTTTTTAAAATTATGATAAAACAATAAGATAACCAAACATAAACGTGCACAAGAGACGTGAACATGATGTAACTGAGGAATATCTACTCCAGGGCCCCCTGAGCCACACAGCCAGCTGCGCTGGGACCTGCCCGCCAGTGGGCCAGTAGCCTCTGCACAGGGCAGGGCCTGGCAGCCAACCGGGCCAGGGGCTGGCATCACCTACCTGTGCGCCCACAGGCGTCAGCCCCACCACAACAGCAGAGGCGTGCCACTCACACAGGGGACCCCTCGAGCACAGAGCATACAGCGCTGGTGAACCAGATGGGACTGTGCTGCTGGGCCTCATAGGATGCAGCCTACGTAAGCCCACTTCTCCAAGATCAGAAAACATAACCAGCCTAAAAATCATACAAATAGAAACAGAGACTGAGAGAAGATAAGGCCACAGAGGAGAACGTTCCAAGCAAAGGAACAAGATAAAAATCCCAGGAGAAGAACTTAGCAAAGTGGAGGTAATCTGCCCAACACACAGGTAAAAGCGGTGATCATAACGATGCCCAACAAAGTCAGGAGGAGAATGAATGCACACGGTGGGAAATTCAGCGAAGAGTTAGGAACATAAGGAAGAACCAAGCAGAGTTGAAGGACAAAATAACTGAAACGAAAAATACACTAGAAGGAATCAACAGTAGATTAGATGACACAGAGGAATGGATCAGCGAGCTGGAAGACAGAGTAGTGAGAGTCACCCAAGCTGAACACACAAAAGAAAAAAGAATTTTTGAAAATGACGATAGTTTAAGAGATCTCTGGTACAATGTCAAGTGTAATAACTCAGGAACCCTAGAAGGGGAAGGTAGTGTGAATGGGCCAGAGAAGTGAGAAATTTGAAGAAATAAGAGCTGAAAACTGACATGAGAAAAGAAACAAACATCCAGATGGGGGAAGTTTCTGTTCAGTCCCTCAGTCCTGTCCAACCCTCTGCGACCCCGTGGACTGCAGCACACCAGGCTTCCCTGTCCTTCACTATCTCCCAGAACTTGCTCAAACTCATGACCATTGAGTCGGTGATGCCATCCAACCATCTCGTCCTCTGTCACTCCCTTCTCCTCCCGCCTTCAATCTCTCCCAGCATCAGGGTCTTTTCTAATGAGTCAGCTCTTCACATCAGGTGGTCAAAGTGTTGGAGCTTCAGCTCCAGCATCAGTCCTTCCAATGAATATTCAGCACTAATTTCCTTCAGGATTGACTCATTTGATCTCCTTGCAGTCCAAGAGACTCTCAAGAGTCTTCTCCAATCAGATCAGTTCAGTCGCTCAGTCGTGTCCAACTCTTTGCAACCCCATGAATCGCAGCACGCCAGGCCTCCCTGTCCATCACCAACTCCTGGAGTTCACTAAGACTCACATCCGTTGAGTCAGTGATGCCATCCAGACATCTCATCCTCTGTTGTCCCCTTCTCCTCCTGCCCCCAATCCCTCCCAGCAGCAGAGTCTTTTCCAATGAGTCAACTCTTCGAATGAGGTAGCCAAAGTACTGGAGTTTCAGCTTTAGCATCATTCCTTCCAAAGAAATCCCAGGGCTGATCTCCTTCAGAATGGACTGGTTGGATCTCCTTGCAGTCCAAGGGACTCTCAAGAGTCTTCTCCAACACCACAGTTCAAAGGCATCAATTCTTCAGTGCTCAGCTTTCTTCACAGTCCAACTCTCACATCCATACATGACCACTGGAAAAACCATAGTCTTGACTAGACGGACATTTGTTGGCAAAGTAATGTCTCTGCTTTTGAATATGCTATCTAGGTTGGTCATAACTTTCCTTCCAAGGAGTAAGTGTCTTTTAATTTCATGGCTGCAGTCACCATCTGCACTGATTTTGGAGCCCCCCAAAATAAAGCCTGACACTGTTTCCACTGTTTCCCATCTATTTCCCATGAAGTGATGGGACCGGATGCCATGATCTTTGTTTTCTGAATGTTGAGCTTTAAGCCAACTTTTTCACTCTCCACTTTTACTTTCATCAAGAGGCTTTTTAGTTCCTCTTCACTTTCTGCCATAAGGGTGGTGTCATCTGCATATCTGAGGTGATTGATATTTCTCTCCCAGCAATCTTGATTCCAGCTTGTGTTTCTTCTAGTCCAGCGTTTCTCATGATGTACTCTGCATAGAAGTTAAATAAACAGGGTGACAATATACAGCCTCGACAAACTTCTTTTCCTATTTGGAACCAGTCTGTTGTTCCATGTCCATTTCTAACTGTTGCTTCCTGACCTGCATACAAATTTCTCAAGAGGTCTTCTCTAATACCACAACTCAAAAGCATCAATTCTTCAGTGTTCAGCCTTCTTTATGGTCCAACCATAGCTTTGACTACAGAGTCCCAAACAAGATCAACCCAAATAGGTCCACACACAGACTCACTGTCATTAAATATAAAAAAATCAAAGATAAAAATTGAATCTTAAAACATCAAGGAAAAAACAACTAGTTATGTACAAGGGAACTACCATAAGGCTCTCTGCTGACTTTTCAACAGAAACTTTGGAGGTCAGAATGGAGTGACATGACTTATCTAAAGTGCTGAAAGGGAAAAACTTACAATCGAGAATATTCTACCTGCAAGGTTAATTCAGACATGAAGGAGAATTAAAGAGTTTTGTAGACAAGCAAAAGCTAAAAGAATTCAGCACCAGTAAACTGGCTTTATAAGAAAGATTAAAAAGGTGTCTCTAAGCAGAAAAGACCATACAACAGATATGAAAATTGGAAAAGGAAAAGGGTCTTCCCAGGTGGCTCAGTGGTGAAGAATTTGCCTGCCAAACAGGAGACCTGAGTTCCATTCTGAGTCTGGGAGGTCACCTGGAGAAGGAAATGACAACCCACTCTAGTATTCTTGCATGGAAAATCCCGTGGATGGAGGAGCCTGGCGGGCTACAATCCATGGGGTCACAAAGAATCAGATGCAACTTACTGACTAAATAGCAGCAGCAGAAGAGAAAAAAATCTCACTGGTAAAGGCAAGTGTACAGTAAAGGTGGTAAATCAACCACCCCAGCAGGAAGGTTAAAAGACGAAAGTATTAAAATCATCTATATTCACAATAAATATCAGACTATGTGTAAAACTGTGGGAAATTCTTTAAGAGATGGGAATACCAGACCATCTTAACTACCTCTTGAGAAATCCGTATGCAGGTCAGGAAGCAACAGTTAGAACTGGACGTGGAACAACAGACTGGTTCCAAATCGGGAAAGGAGTACATCAAGGCTGTATATTGTCACCCTGCTTATTTAACTTACATGCAGAGTACATCATGAGAAATGTCGGGCTGGATGAAGCACAAGCTGGAATCAAGATTGCCGGGAGAAATATCAATAACCTCAGATATGTAGATGACACCACCCTTATGGCAGAAAGTGAAGAAGAACTAAAGAACCTCTTGTTGAAAGTGACAGAGGAGAGTGAAAATGTTGGCTTAAAGCTCAACATTCAAAAAACGAAGATCTGGTCCCATTGCTTCATGTCAAATAGATGGGGAAGCAATGGAAACAGTGAGAGACTTTTTTTGCAGGGGGGTGAGGTGGGGGGCAGTTTCCAAAATCACTGCAGATGATGGCTGCAGCCATGAAATTAAAAGACGCTTGCTCCTTGGAAGAAAAGTTATGACCAACTTAGACAGCATATTAAAAAGCAGAGACATTGCTTTCCCAACAAAGGTCTGTCTAGTCAAAACTATGGTTTTTCCAGTAGTCAAGCATGGATGTGACAGTTGGACTATGAAGAAAGCTGAGTGCTGAAGACTGATGCTCTTGAACTGTGGTGTTGGAGAAGACTCTTGAGAGTCCCTTGAACGGCAAGGAGATCCAACCAGTCCATCCTAAAGGAAATCAGTCTTGAATATTCATTGGAAGGACTGTTGCTGAGGCTGAAACTCCAAACTTTGGCCACCTGCAGAGAACTGATAGGCAGAACTCTGCATACAGAGAACTGACTCATTTGAAAAGATTCCAGTGCTGCAAAAGATTGAAGTTGAGAGGAGATGGGGATGACAGAGGATGAGATGGTTGGATGGCATCACCGACTCAGCGGACTTGAGTTTGAGTAAACTCCAGGAGTTGGTGATGGACAGGGAGGCCTGATGTGCTGCAGTCCATGGGGTTGCAAAGAATCAGACACGACTGAACGACTGAACTGAACTGAACACAAAACAAGAGATGTAAACTAGGAAGTCAACATTAAGCACAGTAGAGGGGAAGTAAAACTGCAGGGTTTTTATAGTGCACTCAAAATTAAGAGATTATCAACTTAAAAACACATATATGTACATCCTCCTTAGTAATCGCCAACCAAAAATCTATAATAGATATGCACACATAAAAAGAGAGAAAGGACTCCAAACACTAAAACTAGTCACTACATCTTTAGGGAAGGAAGACAGTCAAAGAAGAAGAAAGGTACAAAAAAGAACTATAAAAACAAGAAAATGGACAAGATGGTAGTAAGTATATAATTAATAATTACTTTAAACTTAATTACCTAATAATTTAATTTAATTACCTTTAAAATAATTACCTAATATTTTAAATGTAAATGGACTAAATGCTCCCATCAAAAGACAGAGTGTCTAAATTAATGCAAAAGCAAGACCCATATGTATGCTGCCTACAAGAGACTCACTTCATATCTCAAGATACACACACACACAGAGACTGAGAGTGTGGGAACAGGTATCCATGCAAATGGAAACAAAAAGAAAGCTGGTGTAGCAATACTTATATCAGACAAAATAGACTTTAAAACAAAGACTGGGCAGGAGACCAAGAAAGACATTACATATTGACAAAAGGTTCAACTCAACAAGAAGATATAATCATTTTGAGTATATACGCATCCAACACAGGAGCACCTAAGTATATTTTTAAAAATCTCAAAAAAAGGAGGAACTGACAGCAGCCTAATAACACCCACTCACATGAATGGAAATGTCATCCAGACAGAAAGTCAGTAAGGAAACACTGGTCTCAAATGACACTTTAAACCAGATGCGCTTGGTAAATGAACGAAGGAATCACATCCAGTAGCCGCAGCATACATTCTTCTCAAGTTCACATGGAACATTCTCCAGGATAGATCACAAACTAGGCCAGAAAACAAGTTTCAGTAAATTTAAGAGGATGGGAATCGTATCAAGCATCATTTTCAACCAAAACAGTAAGAAACTTGAAATTAACTACAAGGAAAAAATTGCATAAAACAAAAATAGATGAAGGCTAAACAGTATGCTACTAAACAACCAACAGATTGCTGGAAAAAATCAAGAAGGAAATTTAAAAATATCTGGAGACAAATGAAAATGTAAACACAATGACCCAAAATCTGTAAGACACAGAAAAAAACAGTTCTAAAAGAGACTTACAGCTCTACAAGCCTACCTCAGGAAACAAGAAAAATCTCAAATAAATGACTCAACCTCACACCTAAAGGAACTAGAAAGAAGAACAAAGAACAACCAAAACCCCATATTAGTAAAAAGGAAAGAAATAATAAAGATCAGAACATAAATAAATAAAATGGAATCTTTAAGAAAGATCAGTAAAACTAAGAGCTGGTTTTTTGAAAAGATAAACTGATAAACCTTTAGCTAGACTCATCAAGAAAAAAGAGGACCCAAGTAAATAAAAACAGAAATTAAAGAGAGTAAGTTGCAAATGAGATCCCAGAAATAAAAAGAATCATAAGAGATTACTATGAACAAATATACATCCATAAAGCAAATACTCTAGAAGAAATGGGCAAATTCCTAGAAATGTGTGATCTCCCAAGACTGAATCAGGAAGAAATAGAAAATATGAACTGACCAGTTACGAGTAATAAAGCTGAATCAGTCATTTTAAAACTCCCAACAAATAAAAGCCCAGGAAGAGACAACTTCACAGGTGAGTTCTGTCGGACATCTTTAAAAGAGTTAACATCTATCTATTCTGTTCAAACTATTCCATAAAACTGAAGAGGATGGAACACTTCCAAACTCATTCTACAAAGCTTGAATACCCTGATACTGTAACAAGATCAAGACACCAAAAAAGAAAAAAAAAAAGAAAAAAGAAAATTGCAGGCCAATATTGCTGATGAACATGCATGCCAAATTTCTCAACAAAGTGTTAGCAACAGCAATATGAATTCAACAGCACATTAAAAGGAGTATGCATGATGATTAAGTCAGATTTGTCCAGAAATGCAAGGATGATTCAATATCCACTAACCAATCAATGTGATACACCATGTTAACAAATTGAAGAATAAAAATCATATGATCATATCAAAAGATGCATGAAATGTTTTTGACCCATTTCAACATCCATTTATGATTAAAACTCCTAACAAAGTGGACAGATTGCCAGTTTCTTATAAAGTCAGACAAATAGTTACCATGTGACCAGGCAGTGCCACTCCTGTTCGCTTACACATGTGTATTAAAATCATATGTTCACACAAAGATCTGTTTGAACTCAAATGTTCAGAGCAGTGTCCTCCCCTGGTGGCCAATCAGGGTTTTTTTTAATCATTATGAACTCATTAATTTAAACATATGTAATGCCTCTCAGATCACTGCAGTTAATATCTGCATTATTCTTAGTGAAGTTCAAATTTTGCATGTTTAGCCAGTGGTGGCCTCATCTCTTTGACTTATGAGTCTTTTTCTAATGTCTTTTTTATTGGGTTGACTTATTTGGTGTGATTAAATAAACATAAAATTTACTACTTTATGATTTTTCATTGAAATGTAACTGCTTTACAGTGTTGTGTTAGTTTCAAGTGTACAGCAAAGCGATTCAGTTTTATATATATGTCATTTTCAGATTCTTCTCCCTTACAGGTTATTCAAAATACTGAGTATGGTTCTCTGTGCTATACAGTAGGTCCTTGTTGGATTTTGGCCATTTTAAGTGTACAGTTCAGCAGCATTAAGTACATTGACGTTGTACAATCTCATCACCATTCACATTCAGAATTTTCCATCATCTTTTCCAAACAGGAATTCTGTCCTTGTTAAATAGTGATGCCTCATTCCCTTCTCCCCCAACCCCCATACCCATCATTCTACTTTCTCTATAAATTTGCTTGTCTGCATACCTCACTGATGCTGAAACTGAAACTCCAATACTTTGGACACCTGATGTGAAGAACTGATTCATTGGAAAAGACCCTGATGCTGGGAAGATTGAAGGCAGGAGTAGAAGGGGATGAAAGAGGATGAGATGGTTGGATGGCATCACTGACTCAATGGACATAGGTTTGAGCAAGTTCCTGGGGTTGGTGAAGGACAGGGAAGCCTGGCATGCTGCAGTCCATGAGGTCACAAAGAGTCAGACATGACTGAGCGACTCAACTGAACTGATACCTCACTTTGCCAACAAAGGTCCATCTAGTCAAGGCTATGGTTTTTCTGGTAGCCATGTATGGATGTGAGAGGTGGACTATAAAGAAAGCTGAGCACCAAAGAATTGATGCTTTTGAACTGTGGTGTTGGAGAAGACTCTTGAAAGTCCCTTGGACTGCAAGGAGATCAAATGAGTCAATCCTAAAGGAAATTAGTGCTGAATATTCACTGGAAGGACTGACACTGAAGCTGAAGCTCCAATAATTTGGCCTCCTGATGTGAAGAACTGACTCATTGGAAAAGACCCTGATGCTGGCGAAGATTGAAGGTGGGAGGAGAAGGGGATGACAGAGGATGAGATGGTTGGGTGGAATCACTAACTCAATGGACATGAGTTTGAGCAAGCTCCAGGAGTTGGTGATGGACAGGGAAGCCTGGTGCACTGTAGTCCATGGGGTCCCAAAGAGTCAGACACAACTGAGCGACTGAGCTGAACTGACATACCTCACATACATGGGATTATATTACATTTGTCTTTTTGTGACTGCCTTGTTTCACTTAGCATGTTATCCACAAAGTTCATCTATGAGGCAGCATGTGTCAGAATTTACTTCCTTTTCATGGGTTGAATATTATTCTGTTGTGTGGAGAGATCACACATTGTTTACCCTTTCTTGGGCAGCCTCTGTGGGTGGAACTTGCCTGGTGCACAGAAGGTGCCTAGCAAATATTTTTGAGTGAAAGAATGACCAGGGTCAGGGTACTGGCTCTGTCACTTCCTTTGTGTCCCCTTGTTTACACACCTGCTTGTCTCTCCCATGTGACCCTGAGCCCCATGAAGGCGGGGACTAGTCTAATCTATTGTTTCTCAACTATATAATGCTGTGCCTGGCAACAGTGGGTGCTGGTGAGTGAGAGGACAGGGATGTAATGGTTACAAATGGGAGCTGATGAGGCAAAGGGTTTGGAAAAGCTGAAATGATTGTGCTAGGACAGAAGTGGTCTTGACTTTTGGGAAGGGAGAGTCCGGTTAGCTGAGGAGGCTCGCACGCATGCAAGGGTATTTCAGCACCAGGGACAGCTCCTAGCACTGCACCATCCAGGACTCTCCCATCCTCACCCACCCTCACCCACGGGTGGACGCCCTGGGCCCCAGATGGCTGAGAGGGAAGGCCCTTCCTGGGGGTCCGTATGTCATGGTTTACTGGGAGTTCTGGATGTATCAGTGGCACACCCTTTCCTGGGAGGATGAGGAAGGGCAGTGCAGAGGAGGGCAGTAAGGACATGTTCCTCACCTGATGACCAAGGATGGGTCAGCAGGACCAGACTCTCTCCTCCAGGCAGGGGTTCTTCCACCAGGAGAACAGCAGTCTGGGGGCAGGACCCTAACCTGATCTTAGGAAGTCACATCATCATATCTGTGGAGCCAGAGCTTCGCTGGTAGATCTGGGAAATGGGTGCCCTCACACCCTCTCAACCTAGGGTGCATGTATGCACGCTGAGTCGCTTCGGTCATGTCCAATTCTTTGTGACCCCATGGACTGTAGCCCTCAAGGTTCCTCTCTCTGGTTGCCTTCAGTCATGTCCAATTCTTTGTGACCCCATGGACTGTAGCCTTCCAGGCTCCTCTCTCTGTCCATGGGATTCTCCAGGCAAGGATACTGGAGTGGGTTACCATGCCCTCCTCCAGGGAATCTTTGCGACACAGGAACTGGACCCATATCTCCTGCATCTCCTGCATTGCAGTCAGTTACTTTACCCACTGAGTCACCCGGGAAGCCCCAGCTTAGGGAGCAGGGGCCTTGTTTTCTTTCTTCTGACAACCCACTTCTAGAGGCAAACCAAAACCAAAGATGGGGGCCTTGACCCTTGACTCTGAGATGGTCGCCAAGGGAAACAAACCTGTTTGGGGTGGGAAAAGAGAAGACTAAATTAAAACAGGCTTGAGCAAGGGGGGAGATGGGATCAGGTCTCATCTCTCACCAGCTCCGAGACCTCAGGATTGCTCAGTTACAAAAGGGCACAGTTGCACCCATGAGGGAGATGCGAGCTGGTGGGCTCCATGCTTCATGCTCATGGAGCCCACACTTTGGGAAGGACCCGGGAGAGAGGGCAGCCTCTGCCCTTCCTTGACCTCCACGCTGGTGGCAGGACCCTGTCTGAGTGTCGGTGGGCAGAGGAGGTTGTGGCCTGGGCTGTGTTCCCTTCCTCGTCCCCTGACAGTCACACTGCACCTCTCTTCCAGAAAAGCTTCTAAATTTAGGCAAACATCTTTTCCTCTGATGAGAAAGCCGATGCCGGTAAGCAGACTAGCTCAGAGCAGGGCGGGAACTGCCCAGGTAGGAGCGGAACGGGGAACGTCACCCTCAGATCAATCTCTGACAAGTTGTTCCTGGAACCGTGCTTTAACGCAGGGTCACCACCTCCCTCTCCTCTGCGAGTGTCGGCCACAGGCAGGGCGCACGTCTCTGCCCCTCCCCGCACAGGAAGCGCCCCTTCTTTTTTTTTTTCTTTTGAATTGGGGTATAGTTGACTGTCTATAAAACCATCCCCAAGAAAAAGAAACACAGAAAGGCAAAATGGTTGTCTGAGGTGATCTTATGAATAGCTGAGAAAAGAAGAGAAGCTAAAGGCAAAGGAGAAAAGGGAACATATAGCCAGCTGAATGCAGAGTTCCAAAGAATAGCAAGGAGAGATAAGAAAGCCTTCCTCAGTGATCAGTGCAAAGAATTAGAGGAAAACAATAGATTGGATAAGACTAGAGATCTCTTAAGAAAATTAGCGACACCAAGGGAACATTTCACGCAAAGATGGGCACAATAAAGGACAGAAATGGTATGGACCTAACAGAAGCAGAAGATATTAAGAAGAGGTGGCAAGAACACAAAGAAGAACTATCCAAAAAAGATTTTCATGATCCAGATAATCACAATGGTGTGATCAGTCACCTAGAGCCAGACATCCTGAAAAGCAAAGCCAAGAGGGCCTCAGGAAGCATCACTACAAACAAAGCTAGTGGAGGTGATGGAATTCCAGTTGAGCTATTTCAAATCGTGAAAGATGATGCTATGAGAGTGCTGCACTCAATGTGCCAGCAAATTTGGAAAACTCAGCAGTGGCCCCAGGGCTGGAAAAGGTCAGTTTTCATTCCAGTCCCAAAGACAGTCAATGCCAAAGAATATTCAAACTACTGCACAATTGTACTCATCTCACACGCTAGTAAAGTAATGCTCAAAATTCTCCAAGCCAGGCTTCAGCAATACGTGAACCGTGAACTTCCAGATGTTCAAGCTGGATTTAGAAAAGGCAGAGGAAGCAGAGATCAAATTGCCAACACCCATTGGATCATCGAAAAAACAAGAGAGTTCCAGAAAAGCATCTACTTCTGCTTTATTGACTATGCCAAAGCCTTTGACTGTGTGGATAAAAATACACTGTGGAAAATTCTTAAAGAGATGGGAATACCAGACCATCTTACCTGCCTCTTGAGAAATCTGTGTGCAGGTCAAGAAGCAGTTAGAACTGGACATGGACTAACCAACTGGTTCCAAATCAGGAAAGGAGTACATCAAGGCTGTATATTGTCACCCTGTTTATTTAACTTATATGCAGAGTACATCATGCGAAATGCCAGGCTGGATGAAGCACAAGCTAGAATCAAGATTGCCTGGAGAAATGTCAATAACCTCAGATACGCAGATGACACTGCCCTTATGGTGTCATGGATGCGATGGACTTGAGTTTGAGTAGGCTCTGGGAGTTAGTGATGGACAACGAGGCCTGTTGTGCTGCAGTCCATGGGGTCACAAAGAGTTGGACATGACTGAGTGACTGAACTGAACTGAACTTATGGCAGAAAACGAAGAACTAAAGAGCCTCTTGTTGAAAGTGAAAGAGGAGAGTCAAAAAGTTGGCTTAAATCTCAACATTCAGAAAACTAAGATCATAGCATCTGGTCCCATCACTTCATGGCAAATAGATGGGGAAACAATGGAAACGGTGACAGACGTTAATTTTCTGGGCTCCAAAATCACTGCAGATGGTGACTGCAGCCATGAATTTAAAAGACGCTTGCTCCTTGGAAGAAAAGCTATGACAAACCTAGACAGCGTATTCAAAAGCAGAGACATTACTTTGCCCACAAAGGTCCTTATAGTGAAAACTATGGTTTTTCCATTAGTCATGTATGTATGTGAGAGTTGGACTATAACGAAGGCTGAGTGCTGAGGAATTGATGCTTTTGAACTGTGGTGTTGGAGAAGACTCTTGAGAGTTCCTTGGACTGCAAGGAGATCCAACCAGTCCATCCTAAAGGAGATCAGTCCTGAGTGTCCATTGGAAGGACTGATACTGAAGCTAAAGCTCCAATACTTTATCTACATGATGCGATTAGAAAAGACCCTGATGCTGGGAAAGATTGAAGGTGGGAGGAGAAGGGGACGACAGAGGATGAGACGTTTGGATGGTGTCACCGACTCGATGGACATGAGTTTGAGCAAGCTCCAGGAGATAGTGAAGGACAGAGGGGCCTGGCGTGCTGCAGTCCATGGGGTCCCAAAGAGTCAGACACAGCTGAGTGACTGAACAGCAAGAATAGTTGATTAACAAACAATGTTGTGACAGTTTCCGGTGAACAGCGAAGGGACTCAGCCATACATATACCTGCATCCAATCTCCCCCAAACCTCCCTCCCATCCAGGCTGCCACATAATTGAGCAGAGTTCCATGTGCTGCACAATAAGTCCTTCTTGGTCACCCGTTCTGAACATAGCAGTATGCACATGGCCATCCCAAACTCTCTAACCACCGCTTCCCCCCCACAACCATAAGTTCATTTTCTAAGTCTTGAGTCTCTTTCTGTTTTGTAAGCAAGTTCATCTGTATTATTTCTTTTAAGATTCCACATATAAGGGATGTCATATGATACTTTTCCTACTCTGCCTGACTTACTTCACTCAGTATGACACTCTGTAGGTTCATCCATATAGCTGCAAATGGCATGATTTCATTCTTTCTAATGGTTGAGTAATATTTCATTGCATCTATGTACCACATCTTTTATCTATTCCTCTGTCGATGGGGTTCTCAAGGCAAGAATACTGAAGATATGAAGGGGACAACAGAGGATGAGATGGTTGGATGGCATCACCGACTCAATGGACATGAGTTTGAGTAGACTCTGGGAGTTGGTGATGGACAGGGAGGCCTGGCGTGCTGCAGTCCGTGGGGCAAACAGTCAGACACGACTGAGCGACTAAACTGACTGTCGATGGACATTTAGGTGGCTTCTGTGTCTTGGCTACTGTAAACAGTGCTGCCATGAACACTGGGGTGTGTGTATCTTTTCGGACCATGTTTTTCTCTGGATATATGCCCACGAGTGGGATTGCAGCATCATATGATGGCTCTACTTGTACTTTTTAAAGCCACCTCCATACTGTTCTCCGTAATGGCTGCACCAACTTACACTCTCATCAGCAGTGTAGGAGGGTTCCAGGAAGGGCCCCTTCTTTCTGAAGATCTGGTAGCAAAGTTGAGTTTGGTCCCCAGACATCAGAGACAGAGGCGTCTCTGCCTCTTAACACTCTGTCTAGGTTTGTCACAGCTTTTCTTCCAAGGAGCGAGCGTCTTTTAATTTCATGGCTGCAGTCACTGTCCGCAGTGATTTTGGAGCCCTGAACCATTAGGGAAGCCCCCAGTCACAGCCCAGCCATTCTAGTCTTCTCCGTACTGGTCTCCCCACTTTACTACTGCCCCCTAGAGATTGTTCTTGAACCACCAGGTAGCATGATCCTTTTTCTCACCTCATTTCTCCTCTCCAAAGCCCCCAGAGATTCCTCTACTCACTCAGAGTAAAAGCCAAAGCCTTCTCAATGCCTTCAGTGGTAACTCTATCTGGCCATTGTAACTTCTCCATCACTTACTCTGGACCAACCAGCCTCACCTCCTCACTGCTCCTGGAGCAGTCAGACAGAGCACACCCCAGGGCCTTTGCACCATCTGCCTTCCCCATTCAGAGCTCTCTTCTCCAGACAGCTGCCCAGCACATTCCCTCAAGTCTGTGCACAGTAAAGCCTGCCCTGGCCACGGTGCTCAAAGTCCTAACCCCCAGCTCCACCCCACTCCCCTTAGCCCTTAGCCAAAGATTCTCTACTCTGCTGGGAACATGTAAAACCTTCTGTGATTCTACTGAAGCCATGAAATTAAAAGATGCTTACTCCTTGGAAGGAAAGTTATGACCAACCTAGATAGCATATTGAAAAGCAGAGACATTTCTTTGCCAACAAAGGTCCGTCTAGTCAAGGCTATGGTTTTTCCTGTGGTCATGTATGGATGTGAGAGTTGGACTGTGAAGAAGGCTGAGCACTGAAGAATTGATGCTTTTGAACTGTGGTGTTGGAGAAGACTCTTGAGAGTCCCTTGGACTGCAAGGAGATCCAACCAGTCCATTCTGAAGGAGATCAGCCCTGGGATTTCTTTGGAAGGAATGATGCTAAAGCTGAAACTCTAGTACTTTGGCCACCTCATGCGAAGAGTTGACTCATTGGAAAAGACTCTGATGCTGGGAGGGATTGGGGGCAGGAGGAGAAGGGGCTGACAGAGGATGAGATGGCTGGATGGCATCACTGACTCGATGGACGTGAGTCTCAGTGAACTCCGGGAGTTAGTGATGGACAGGGAGGCCTGGCGTGCTGCGATTCATGGGGTTGCAAAGAGTCGGATATGACTGAGCAACTGAACTGAACTGAACTGAAGCCACTCTCCCCAGGGAATTTTGCTCAAGTTGTCTTTCACAGACGAGTACCTGGCATCTACAAGGTAATAGAACCTGGGTGCTCTGAGGTCTGCAGATTGTGTAGAGAGGAGGCTGCAAAGGGGTCTGAGAAGAGGCCATGGGGATGTATGTGGAAGTGAGGTGGGGGCTCCTCCTGCCCCACGTCAGACCACGCAGGCCCCCAGCAGCTGTTCTCTCCTGGTTCTCAGGATATGCATGTCTTTCTGATGAACAGGGGCTGGGAGTTCTCTGAAACTGGTGCTAAACTTGGGCACGTGTCTGAATGACCTGGGGAGGGGGTGTGTGTTAGTCACTCAACCTTGTCCAAGTCTTTGACCCCATGGACTATAGCCCACCAGGCTCCTCTGTTCGTGGAATTCTCCAGGCAAGAACACTGGAGTGGGTTGCATTTCCTTCTCCAGGGGAGAAGGGATTGAACCGGGTCTCCTGTATTGCAGGGAGATTCTTTATCATTTGAGCCACCATCAGGAAGGGGGGGAGGGGGGACTTGTTAATACAGGCTGCTGGGTCCCATCACCCCAGTTTTTGATGCCGAAGGGCTGGGGTGGCACTGAGAAGTTGCATCTCTAACTCCTTCTGATTGACTTCTTTCTTTGGCTGTGTGCACGTGGGGTCTTCATTGCTGGGCGGGGACCCTCTAGCGTGGAACTCTGGCTCGGTGTTGCTGCTCTGCGACTCTGTGTGCGATCTCAGCTCCCCAACCAGGGACCGCAAGGTGGATTCTTAACCGCTGGGCCACTGGGGAAGTCCCCTTCTGGCTGATTCTGATAACGTATCTGTAGACAGAGGGTACGTGCATCTTCAGCTGTACTCAGTTCAGTTCAGTTCAGTCGCTCAGTCATGTCCGACTCCTTGCGACCCCATGAATCGCAGCACGCCAGGCCTCCCTGTCCATCACCAACTCCCAGAGTTCACTGAGACTCATGTCCATCGAGTCAGTGATGCCATCCAGCCATCTCATCCTCTGTCGGCCCCTTCTCCTCCTGCCCCCAATCCCTCCCAGCATCAGAGTCTTTTCCAATGAGTCAACTCTTCGCATGAGGTGGCCAAAGTACTAGAGTTTCAGCTTTAGCATCATTCCTTCCAAAGAAATCCCAGGGCTGATCTCCTTCAGAATGGACTGGTTGGATCTCCTTGCAGTCCAAGGGACTCTCAAGAGTCTTTTCCAACACCACAGTTCAAAAGCATCAATTCTTCAGCGCTCAGCCTTCTTCACAGTCCAATTCTCACATCCATACATGACCACAGGAAAAACCATAGCCTTGACTAGACGGACCTTTGTTGGCAAAAAAATGTCTCTGCTTTTCAATATCCTATCTAGGTTGGTCATAACTTTCCTTCCAAGGAGTAAGTGTCCTTTAATTTCATGGCTGCAGTCACCATCTGCAGTGATTTTGGACCCCCAAAAAATAAAGTCTGACACTGTTTCCACTGTTTCCCCATCTATTTCCCATGAAGTGATGGGACCAGATGCCATGATCTTCATTTTCTGAAAGTTGAGCTTTAAGCCAACTTTTTCACTCTCCACTTTCACTTTCATCAAGAGGCTTTCGAGTTCCTCTTCACTTTCTGCCATAAGGGTGGTGTCATCTGCATATCTGAGGTTACTGATATTTCTCCTGGCAATCTTGATTCCAACTTGTGTACTAGGAGTTGCTTTGAAAGTGGTCCTACCGATCTGTATCCCACGAATACAGGATCATAAGTCAAGTGTCCACCTACACACAGGTCTGTGTCTAAACATTCCACTTAACTATTAATATCTATAGACACACCTTTTTTATTGCGCTTCACAGACATGACTTGTTTTGTTTGTTTGTTTGTTCACAAATTGCAGGTTGGAGACGACCGTGCATTGGACGAGTCTATCGGTGCTGTTTTGCCAAAAGTGACTCCTCACTGCATGTCTCTGTGCCACATTTTGATAAGTCTCACAATATTTCTAACTTCATTATTACTGTACTTGTGATGGGTGATCTGTGACCAGTGATCTTTGCTGCTGCTACTGCAAACATTACTACTTGCTGAGGCCTCAATTAGCGGTTAACTTTGTTGTTGATACTCAGTTGCTAAGTTCTGTCTGGCTCTTTGTGACCCCATGGACTGCAGCATGCCAGGCCCCTCTGTCCTTCACTATCTCCTGACGTTTGCTCAAACTCATGTCCACTGAGTCAGTGACGCCATCTAAGCATCTCATCCTCTGTCGCCTCTTCTCCTCCTGCCTTCAATCTTTCCCAGCATCAGGGTCTTTTCTAATGAGTCGGCTGTTTGCTTCAGGTGGCCAAAGTATTAGAGCTTCAGCTTCAGCATCAGTCCTTCCAATGACTATTCAGAACTCATTTCCTTTAGGATGGCCTGGTTGGATCTCCTTGCTGTCCACAGGATTCTCAAGAGTCTTCTCCAGCAGCACAGTTCAAAAGCATCAGTTCTTCAGTGCTCAGACTTCTTGTTGGTCCAACTCTTACATCCATCCATGACTACTGGAAACACCATAGCTTTGACTATATAGGTCTTGTCAGCAAAGTGATGGGTCTGCTTTTTAGCACACTGTCTAGGTTGGTCAAAGTTTTCCTTCCAAGGAGCAAGTGTCTTTTAATTTCACAGCTGCAGTCACCATCTGCAGTGATTTTGGAGCCCAAGAAAATAAAGTTTGTCACTGTTTCCATTGTTTCCCCATCTGTTTGCCAGGAAGTAATGGGACTGGATGCCATGATCTTAGTTTTTTGAACGTTGAGTTTTAAGCCAGCTTTTTCACTATCCTCTTTCCCCTTCATCAAGAGGCTCTTTAGTTCCTCTTCACTTTCTGTCATTAGAGTGGCATCATCTGCACCTCTGAGGTTGTCGATATTTCTTCGGGCAGTCTTGCCTACTTACTCCTTGAACAGAAAGCTTCACTGAGCTTGAACTGCACACTGGGCACCCCATCCAGCAAGGGGACAGACAGAGCCAAGACAGACTCCCAAGTGTGGCCGAGGGTCACCCAGGCTGCAGCTTCCACTTTAATCGGAGGCTGTGGAAGCAGGGAGGTATGATCCGTGGTTACGCCCCCTCAGGAAGACTCAGCAAGCGGGTCGCAGTGGGCGGTCCTTATCTGAACGGCGTGAAGACCTGCCAACCTTCGCCTTGTGTAGCTACTGTGTAGTTAGTCCCTCAGCCGTGTCCGACTGTTTGGGACCCTGTGGACTGTAGCCCACCAGGGTCCTCTGTCCATGGGGATTCTCCAGGCAAGAATACTGGAGTGCGTTGCCATGCCCTCCTCCAGGGGATCTTCCCAACCTTCCCAACCTTCGCCTTAGTTGGTGGCTAAGATGACTCTGGGTCACAACTGTGAAATTTACCAGTACATCCTGGAAATGATTCCCACTGCTTGTAGCGAGGTCTCCCTGTAGGAAAGCGGTGAGTTGCCGTAGGAGTTGATGGAAGACGGGCTGCCGACGCAGCCCACAGCCGTCTGTGCCATTTCAAATTCAAATGGCTGTTTTCAAATTCCAGTCTGGTTCTCGTTAGCCCTCCGAGTGCTTATGGTGATTTACGGACCCTCGTTAAGTGCGGCCATAACTGGATGGGTCTGAAGTCATTACCAACAATTAAGAAGCCGCCATTGATTTCCGCTAACCAGAAAATGGGCAGTTGAAGGCACTTGAGATGGGTCCTCAAGGGGGGTCATCTCCCTCGTCCCCAGGGACCCACACGGACCACTGTAGCGGGCCCACAGCGGACAGCGGTGTGGCAGGAAGGTGGGCAGAGGCAGGCTCAAGGCCAGAGGGATTCAGAGGAATTCAGGTGCACACCAGGAGTGACCTTGAGCACACCCTCGGCCGCCCCGTCCTCCCCTTCCCCACGAAGGCGAGTCCCGGCTCCACCGGCAGTTTTGGGTCACACGCAGTAATGTGTGTGCCTGGAATGTGGCGGTCACCTGATCAGCTGTGGCTCTTGCTATATTTAAACAGGTAATGGCTAGGAACTGGGCACTGGAAAGCAAGCTACAGACACAGGGCTGCAGCTCGACATTACAGGATGGAAATCACGTTACATCATTATCAGTACACATCCAACCTGCCGCTGGATGAGGCAGCAGAGAGCCAGAGGAACGGGGCTCCTGCTCCTTGGACAAGGCAGCCCCGCTCGGCAGCCTGACAGGGAAGACAAAGCCCCACCGGCCTCTGTGCTGGGCCTTGGGGCCCAGCTCCAGGCTTAGTTAAACTGTTTTTATCTCCCATAAATCCTCGTAAGCTACTTTAAGGCTCATCAGACCCTTCAATTGCCATTTAAGTGTTTTCTCTGCGCTAACTGCTTCTTGTTAAATAGTTTGACGTTTATGCGTCTAGACTTTGGCTGTTTTGATATTGATTTGGTCCAGAATCGTAATGGAGCAGAGAGGCAGCTCTTGTTTCGCTGTCGTTGGCAGCGGCCATATATCTCGGTTAAGTGGATTACGTTTGTGTTTCTCCATGTTGGAACCCAAAGCAAAATGCACGCAGGGTTTGGGAGGGGTCACAGCCTCCCAAATGGCTCCCCGACTCTTCGGAACAGGGGAGACGGTTCAGCACAGGGACTGGACGTGCAACTCCGGGCGAGGTCTCCTGGCGGGTCCTGGCACGCTGTCGCTGGGGGTCACAGGTGCCAGAGTCTCAAGTGGGATGATGTGGGCATTCCAAGGGAGGGTGACATTACCCCAGCTTGTTTGCAGCTTCCTGGGCTTGCCGAGCCCTGTCCTACCTCCCCACCTTTGTCTACGCTATTCCCTCGGACATGAGCACCTTTCTTTCTTCCGGCTGTAAACTCCTATTCATCCCTCAAGACCCCAAGCAGATGCTCCCTTCTCAGCAGGTCCTCTTCGACTTTCCAATCATGCCTGTGGTCATGTGGCCACCCTTCAGCCTCAGTATTGTTCTTCGAGGTCAGCCAGACCCTCCGTCACTGTGGGTAAGAAGGGGTGTGACCTGCCCAGGCCAGTCAGCAAGTTTGAGGGGCAGCTGGGCTCTCAGGCTCCTGACCTGACCCCTCTCTCACCATGTTCTCTGCACACCTGCCCCGGCTTACCCCAGGTGTGGCTATTCTCATGATCCAAGCGGCTGCTGCAGACACCACCCGGCGAGCTTGTGGCCAGAGAGTGAATCTCCGATCAATACCCAGGAACCACACGGAGCCACCGGCTGGCGGCCAGGGTGAGTTATGCCTGCAGGAGGTAAGGGAAGCCCCTTCCTCTCTCCCTCCTTCCTCTCTCCCCACTCATGCCCTTCATCCTCTGGCATCTCTTTCAAAACAATTTAAAAACACAGAAAAGTGCCAAGGGAAAAAAAAAACAAAAACCACTCACGTTCCCAGCTCCCAGAATCCACAAATATTCACCTCTCATCATTTCTATTTAGATTTATGGCCGTAAAGGAAATCAAAGCCACAGATGCATTTTGCCTGTCTCCTGCCCATTCCGCTCCCCTCCTGCCCCTCCTCTAGTGAAGCCATACAGTTCTGGGCCATGGTTTCTCCTGGGGTTCACCTTCTCTTCTACATAGATGGCCATGTGGAAATGACGGATGGCACAAGGCTGCCTGTTTAAAAATGTACGTAGACCATTCCAACTTTGTTTCAACTGTGCTGCAGTATTTCATCATATGAGTATATGCTGCTGCGATGTGCTTAGTCGCTCCGTCATGTCCGACTGTTTGCACCCCTTTGGACGGTAGCCCCTTAGGGCTCCTCTGTACATGGGGTTCTCCAGGAAAGAGTACTAGAGTGGGTTGCCATGCTGTCCTCCAGTGGATCTTCCCCACCCAGGGATCGAACCCGGGTCTTCTGCATTGCAGGCAGATTCTCTACCACTGAGCCACCAGGGAAGCCCCTCATATGAGTACACCTGCATTTTACTCATCCATTCCACATGATGTGCATGTACGCTATTTCCAGTAGTTTTTTTTTTGCCATGATCACCAAAGCTGCCCACAGCCAACCGTGTGTGCCTGCCAAGGGCATGTGCACAGCCTCTGAGGGCAGTTCCCGGAAGGAAAGAGGTGGACAGCGACCCTTCTCCCGCCCTTGGGTGCGCCAGCCTGACCGATCCTGAACGTCTGCGTGTTCACGAGCTCTTTGGACATTCAGGTTTCCTTCCCATTTGTTTACAGCTGTTGTCTGTTTCCACGAGGTTGTCTGCCTCACTGGCTGACAGGAGGGGTGAATACACCCAGGTATCAATCTTCCGTCGTGTGCGTCGACCTCAGCTCTCCTCCGTTGCTTGATGCTTATCTTTGTTTCTGGGTCTTTCATCCTGCAGACCATTTAAACTTTGATGTAATCAAATCGATCACTCTTTCCTTTGTGAGTTATTATCTTTGTCTCCTGACTCAGAATTTTCCCTGAGATTCTGAGCTCATCTTATGCATTTTCTGCTAATAGCTTTGTTTTCCACGTTAAGCTTCTATTTCTGTTTAAATTATTTATTTATTGCCATGCTGGGTCTTTGCTGCTGCACCCAGGCTTCTCCCTGTAGTGGCCTCTCTCGTTGCAGAACTCTGGGGCGTGAGATTTCAGCAGTTGTGGCCCTCGGGCTTAGTTGCCCTGTGGCGTGCGGGATCTTCCGGGACCGGGGACAGAACCCACGTCCCCTGTATTGGCAGGCGGATTCTTAGCCGCTGGATCACCAGGGAAGTCCCACTTTAAGATTTTAGGCTCATCTAGAAGTTTTATGGAAGGCATGGATCTAATTTTTGCTGAAACAGCTTTATGTTTGTAGCATAAAGCTTGCTTTCTCATCATAATGGGTTTTTTAAACAATCTGTTGGACTGCACTTGCTAATTCGTCATTAGGTTTTGTGTGTGTGTGTGCACATCCGGCCCACGCTCACCTCTTCTTGTACAAACCGTCGGCAGATCTGATGCCAGGGTGTATCCTCTCCTCAAGCGAGGCGGCGGCGGCCATTTTTCTTCTGAGAGTTTGAATGAGGTAGAAATTGCTCGTTGAAGGTGGGTGAAAACTCACCTTTGAAATAGCCGGAGCTTGCTCGGTTAGCTTCATGGTTGTAGGTGTTCTCGTGGACTCTAGCCTGCCAGTCAGGTCTGACTCTTGGCGACCCCATGGACTGCAGCCGCCAGGCTCCTCTGTCCATGGAATTTTGCAGGCAAGCATCCTGGAGCGGGTTGCCATGTCCTTCTCCAGGGGATCCTCCCAACCCAGGGGTCGAACCCAGGTCTCCTGCACTGCAGGCAGACGCTTTACTGTCTGAGCCACCAGGGAAGCCCAGGGAAGGTTTTCTATTTCTTCTTAAGTAAAATTTGATAACATGGTTTTCTGGGGGGGAAAAAAATCTATTCCTTCTAATTTTTCAAAATATTTGCATAAAGTTGTTTATAACCATTTCTGAGCAATTTACAACACTCTATCTGCTTGTGGCCATGTCTTCTGCTTTCTATGTGATTTACTTTTGCCCTGGGCTTCCCTGGTGGCTCAGATGGTAAAGAATCCGCCTGCAACGTGGGAGACCTGGGTTTAATCCCTGGGTCAGAAAGATCCCCTGGAAAAGGCAAAGGCAACCTACTTCAATATTCTTGCCTGGAAAATCCCATGGACAGAGGAGCCTGGTGGGCTACAACCCATGGGGTTGCAAAGAGTTGGACATGACTGAGAGACTTTCACATTTTCTCTTAAGCAGTCTTGGTAAAGATTTGTTTGTTTAATATTTCAAAGAACCAAATTGTATATTTTGTTGGTATTTATACTACCCTAGGTTTTTTTTTTTAATGTGCGTATTTATTTCCATGGCTGTGCAGGGTCTCAGCTGCAGCATGCGGGGTCTTCATTGCTTCAGGTGGGGCTTTGCTTGCAGCACACAGAATCTCTAGCTGTGCTCGCAGACTCAGGAGTTGCTGCTCAAGGGCTTAGTTGCTCTGAGACATGTGAGACTTTAATTCCCTGACCAGGGATTGAACCCGTGTCCCCTGCATTGCAAGGCAGGTTCTTAACCACTGGACCACCAGGGAAGCCCCTACCTTAGGTTTTTCACTGTTTTATTCTTGCTTGTTGAAGGCAGAGCAGGATGGTGATGGACATCCTGGGTCCTGGAGTGAATCTGGCTGCCGCGTCAGCCGTGTGGCATCAGGCCAGTTACCCACCTTGCAGGGCCTCATCTATCAGGTGAAGAGAACAGCACCCACTCCGTGGGTTGTTGTGGAAAAGCTGACAGGGTAATGCACGTAACGAGCCACAAGCATTCTTTCAGCATCTAAAGCCGACTTGGCCAACCAAGACCAGAAGAGCATTTCCTTGGCCAGTACTGAACACTCAACAAGTCTATGCAGACAGCCTGCTTGAAGGTGAACAATTCAAAACATTTCACATGTCAGAAACCAGGCAACAGAGCCTACCTCAAGTCAACACCACTAAGAGCACCCAGCCGGTGCAGCGAGGCGAGACAAAGAAAGAAAAGAACGAGTTTGGGGAAAGAAGCCAAGTTGTCATTATTTTCATATGACATGATTGTTCTCTGCCAAAACCCAGATAATCTATAGACAACTTATCTGAATTACCAAGAGACTAGCAAGGTTTCTGAAAACCATATCAGTATATTTTAAAAAGATGTTACTTTAGGAGAAAAAGTTTTAAAATAAAATATGTTACTTTAGGGACTTCCCTGGTTGTCTAGTGGTTAAGACTCCACACTTCCACTGCAGCGGGCAGGAGCTTGATCCCTGGTCAAGGAACAGAAATCCCACGGGCAGTATGGCCAAAAATAAAAAAAGGTAGAGGAGAGAGAGATGCAAGCCCTTCTCCTAAAAAAAAAGTAAATAAAATAAAATATATTACTCTAGGCTAGCAACAAACATAAAATCTAATTTTTAAAATAGTCATAGCAATTATAGAACCCCTAGCAATAAATCTTTAAAACAATGATAGGAAGGAGCTCTGTGGAGAAAGTCATTAAACATTATTGACAGATATTTTAGGAGACCTAATAAATGGAGAAATACATCATATTCAGAGACACAAAGTCTCGTGAATTGCAAGATGTCAGTCCCCCCCAAGCCAACCAGATCTACAGATCCAGTACAATCCCAAACACGTATGTGTGTGTGTGTGTGTGTGCACGTGTGTCTTAATGAGCCAATTCTAAAGTGTTTATGGAACAATAAACAGCCACAAAAGTGAAGACCCTCCAGAATAATACCAAGGAGAAAAGCTTACCCTCCAGATGTTAGAAAATTTCATGAGGTTACAGTTACTCGAATCTTGGTCCCATAATTCCACTCCAAGGCACAGACCTCAGAGAACTGAACACACGTTACGTACAAAATGTTGTACATAAATGATCACAGCAACCTTATTTGTAAGAGCCAAAAAGTGGACCCAGTCCCAAAGCTCTCCCACGATGAATGAATGAACGATGGATGAGCGACGTGGTTGGTCCGTATGGTGGAGTATTTGACCATCAAAAGGAGAAACACTGACTCAGGCCACAACTGGGCCGAACCTTGAAAACGTGTTGCTCAGCGAGAGAGGCCAGTCACAAAAGGCTGCGCGGACTGTAAGGCTTCATTTATATGGCATGTGTTGAAGAGGCAAACCCCGAGAGACAGGAAGTGGACTGGGGAGGCTGAGGGTGGAACAGGGAAGGCTGGGAGTGACTGCCAGTGGGGGTGGGGTTTCTTTGGGGGGGGGTGGTTAAGGTGTCCTAAAATTGACTGCGATCATGGGTAGATTGTTGTTGTCGTTCAGACGCTAAGCTGTGTCCAGCTCTTTGATACCCCGTGCACTATAGCACACCAGGCTCCTCTGTCCTCCACTGTCTCCTGGAGTTTGCTCAAACTCATGTCCATTGAGTCGGAGATGCCATCCAGCCATCTCATCCTCTGTCACCCGCTTCTCCTTCCACCTTCAATCTTTCCCAGCATTGGGGTCTTTTCCAGTGAGTTGGCTCTTTGCATCAGGTGGCCAAAGTATTGGAGTTTCAGCTTCAGCATCAGTCCTTCCAGTGAATATTTAGGCCTGATTTCCTTTAGGATGGACTGGTTGGATCTCCTTGCCGTCCAGGGGACTCTTGAGAGTCTTCTCCAACACCACAGTTCAAAAGCATCAGTTCTTCGGTGCTCAGCCTTCTTTATGGTTCAATCCTCATATCCATGCATGACTACTGGAAAAACCATAGCCTTGACTAGATGGACCTTTGTTGGCAAAGTAATGTCTCTGCTTTTTAATATGCTGTCTAGGCTTGTCATAGCTTTTCTTCCAAGGAGCCAGCATCTTTCAATTTCATGGCTTCAGTCACCATCCGCAGCGATCTGGGAGCCCAAGGAAAAAAAAATCTTTCACTGCTTCCACTTTTTCCCCTTCTATTTGCCATGAAGTGATGGGACTGGATGCCATGATCTTCATTTTTTTGAATGTTGAGTTTTAAGCCAGCCTTTTCACTCTCTTCTTTCATCCTCATCAAGCACTTCTTTAGTTCCTTTTTGCTTTCTGCCATAAAGGTAGCATCATCTGCCTATCTTAAGGTTCTTGATATTTCTCCTGGCAATCTTAATTCCAGCCTGTGCTTCATCCAGCCTGGCATTTCGCATGAGGTACTCTGTCTAGAATTTAAATAAGCAAGGTGACAATAAGCAGCCTTGATGTACTCCTTTCCCGCTTTTGAACCAGTCCATCGTTCCATGTCCATTTCTACGTTGCTTCTTAACCCGCATCCAGGTTTCCCAGGAGGCAGTTTAGGTAGTCTGGTATTCCCATTTCTTGAATAATTTTCCACAGTTTGTTGTGATTCATGCAGTCAAAGGCTTTAGCCTAGTCAATGAAGCAGAGGTTGATGTTTTTCTGGGATTCTCTTGCTTTCTCCATGATCCAACGGATGCTGGAGATTTGATGTCTAGTTCCTCTGATTACTCTGTGAATATCCTAAAAACCACTGGATTGCGCACATTTTTGTAGATGAATTTTATGATGCGTGAGTTTGAGCTGTACTTTTTGGGAAAGGGCTGCACCCAGTGCAGACCTAGGAAAATGGGCTGGAGCGGGCTCAGGAGGGCAGAACTGTGCTGGCTTGTCCCCAGGCCCAGGCAGAGCAGTGTCTGAGGCACGCAGACGCGTGGTGAAGGTTGTTGACTGACTGTGCGTGTCTGGTGCGTGAACAGGTGATTGAGCAAGGCCCAAGCAGTTCAGCGTCTGCCCGGGTCAGCAGCTGGTGGGTGGTGGAAGGGCTGGGAGCTGAGTTCTGGCCATCCTGCCCTTCCCAGTCCGCCCCTCCTGACCCGTGGGAGGAGGGGAGGGCAGCGTGGGAGCTGGGGGTGCAGGGAAAGTCAGGAAGCAGGCTGCCGGCCCTGGGGCTGGAAAGGTGGTGAGCTGGATCCGGGGTTTCCTGAACTCCCCCCCTCTGTGCCAAGCTTGTCTGGGGCAGGTGGCGCTGGCTGGGAGGTGCCAGTCAGTGCCTGGGAGGGACCCCGGGGGCAACGAGGATGGGGAGGGTACCAGCGGTCAGCACGATGACCCCAGCAGTGCCCGAGCAGGGCCAGACTTCAGGCTCGGGTCCGGGGGGACACTGGGAACTAGAAGCATGAATGCCGCCACGTGGAATGACCTGAGGGAGCACATGGCTGAACGCTTCCCGAGACGGCTGTGGGCCAGGCAGGGTGACCTCCCACCTGCGCTGTTGGAGGCAAACCAGGGCCCGGGGTTTACTGAACCCCCGACTCTGCGTCCCCCGCCAGACACCAGAACACATGCATTCAGGGCTCAGTGGCTTCAGGAACAGGAATTCTGACTCTGCATCTCCACTAAGATGGTATTGGTAAGGTGAGAGTCTGGAGACCCGTGCTATTATAAAATGCTGTCATGAAACCATTCTTCCCTCACTCCCAACCCACCAGGAGCCCCCTCAGCCAGGTCCCCTGATTTAGAAAACCTCAAGGCTGGAGAAGGAAATGGTAACCCTCTCCAGTGTTCTTGCCTGGGAAGCGTCCAGGGACGGAGGAGCCTGGCAGGCTGCAGTCCATGGGGTTCCAGGACTGAGCACGCGTGCGTGAAGGTGGAGGGACATGAGTTGGTAGCAATAAACTGGTAGAACTAAATAAAAGAAAAAAACCTCAGGGTAAAGGTCCAGGGTGGTCTCTGGTTTCCTCTGCGGCGGGTGGGAGGGAGGGGCATTCAGGAAGGCCCGCGGACGCGGGCAGGCGGTTGAGGTCTGTGAAGCACTTACCCTCCCCTGAAGACTGGCTATTTCTGGCAGGTGCCAGGAAAGGCGTGGGGAGCCCTGCAGCATGGTGGGCAGAGAGATCCCCTGGGGGCAGCCGGCCTGGCCCTGCGGCTGGCCCTTGGGGGGCCCCGGGTGGATCTTGCGGTCCCTGTGTCTGGCTTTCCCTCCGTGTTGGGTTCATCCCACCCTGACCCCTGCCCAGGGCTTCCTCCGCCTGCCAGGCTCTGTCTGGGGTGTGAGCAGAGTGTGTTCATGAGCCATTGCCTGGCCAGGCTGGCTTGCTGAGATCCTGCCATGATTCCTGCATGCGCGTGCAGGGGGCTCGGGGTGTGGCTGAGGTTGGGTTTGGCCCTGGAATGTCTAATCAAGTCAGGGGTGGCACCTGCCGAGCTCACCCTAGCCAACGCACCAGGACACCCCAGTTGGAGGAGTAGCTGCGGGGCGGCTCTCCCGGCCTCTGCAGGTGGGATTCCTCGCCACATTAGAACCACCCTCGGGACAGCTTCCCTGGTGGCCCCAATGGTAAAGAATCCGCCTGCAGTGCAGGAGACCTGGGTTTGACCCCTGGGTCGGGAAGATCCCTGGAGGAGGGCACAGCAACCCACTCCAGTATTCTTACCTGGAGAATCCCATGGACAGAGGAGCCTGGTGGGCTACAGTCCACGGGGTCGCAGAGTCAGACACGACTGAAGCGATGGAGCAGACAGCACTCACGGAACAGCTCTCGGGACTCTCTGGACGAGCCTCCTTGTGTCGGGGCTGGAACCAGGTCTGGTTCTGAGTGGTGCCAGCCTCGGGCCAGCCTTGGGCCCCGTGGGTCTGCACAGCCCCTGCCAGCCGGCTCCTCCCACCCCCACCTCCCTCGGATCCTGGGCCCCCGATTCCTGCATCAGACCTCCCCCCACCCCACAGAGAACCCTCTGTTTCCCAGGGCTGAGTTGACACGGAGGACTGTGGTCTATGCTGGTCATTGGATCATCAATAAATCTTCCCTGAGCCCCCATAAGTCTCTCCTTCAGAAATATTTATCACCACGAGCAGGTCCACTCAGGGGTCTCCCTTTGGAGGGATGCCTTCCTCTGATCAGTCACTTCAGCCAGGGTTCATTCAGCAGTCAGACAGCTCATCAAGCAGAAGGTCCATCCCAGGCAGGCAAGAAAACCCAAAATCAGCAGCTTCCTCTGCCTTCTCCTGTGTGTGGGTGTGTGTGGAGAGGCTGCTTTTTGCTTGCAGAGCTGACCACAGCACCACGAAACGTGCTCTGTATGACGCGTGCTTGCAGTGAGGAAAGAGCTGTCGACTTCACACCAAGAGCCTAGCCAGAGGTGGTGACGCTTCCGTGGGGCTTTGGAGGATGTGTAGGAGTTCACTGGAGGAAGCATATCCTAAGAACAAGAATGGCAGGGAAGCACACTGCCTCTTGTGTTAATTCTCTCCTATAACAAACAAGCTGCTGTAACAAACCACCACAAGCTTGGTGGCTCACATTTCTTATGACAGTTCTGGGGGTGAGAAGTCTTCCCGGCCTAAAATCTAAGTGTCAGCAGGGCTGGTTCCCTCTAGAGACTCCAGGGGCAGAAGTGGCCCTTGTCTCTTCCAGCCTCTAGAGGCTGCTGACCTGCCCCGGCTCCTGGTCACATCCCTGCAATCTCTGCTTCCACCGTCAGGTATCCTACCTGTGCATGATAATCAGGCCTCCTTCTTGCTGCTGTTTTTCAGTCACTCATCATGTCTGACTCTTTGGGAACCCACGAACGTGTCCTTCAGTATCTCCCGGAGCTTGCTCAAACTCACGTCCCCTGAGTCGGTGATGCCACCCAACCATCTCATCCTCTGTGTCCCCTTCTCCTCCCACCTTCAATCTTTCACACCATCAGGATTTTTACTAATGAATCGACTCTTCCCACGTGGTGGCCAAAGTATTGGAATTTCAGCTTCCAGTGACTATTCAGGGTTGATTTCCTTTAGGAACGACTGGTTTGATCTTCTTGCTGTTCAAGTGACTCTCAAGAGTCTTCTCTGGCCCCTCTTATAAGGACCCCTGTGACTGTTAGATTTAGGATTCACTCGGATAACTTAGGACAGGGGTCCCCAACACCCGGGCCCCAGACTGCTACCCATCCGTGGCCTGCTAGGAACCAGGCCGCAGAGCAGGAGGCGAGCACTGGGCCACGGAGCAAAGCTCCATCTGTAGTCACAGCCCCTACCCATCACTAGTGTACTGCCTGAGCTCTGCTTCCTGTTTGATCAGCAGCGGCATTAGACTCTCATAGGAGCTCGAACCCTGCTGGGAGCTGCACATGCGAGGGGCCTAGGTTGCACGCTCCCTTGAGAATCCAACGTCTGCTGGTCTGATTCTGCATGACAGTGAGCTGTATGGTTCATTATATATCACAAGATGATAATAACAAAGCGTGTAGTAAAGGCAATGCGCTCGAATCACCCCGAACCATCTCCCCTCCCAGCCAGTTATGGAAAAATCGTCTCCCACAAAACTGGTTCCTGGCGCAAGAAAGGCTGGAGACCACTGTGCCAGGATCATCTCCAAATCTCAAGGTCCTCGACTCCACCTGGGAAGCCCCCTTCTCCACCGGGGTAACTCAGGTTTCAGGCACTGGGACCCGGCGTCTTTGATGGTCCTTATTCACCCCCCACGCCAGTTCAGGGGAAAGGGTGGGAGGGGCTGGGGTGGGAGAGAAGCCTGGCCAGGATGGGGCTTGGTCCAGGCTAAGCCTGCCCGAGGCTGGTGCTTCTACACAGCAGGGTCACAGCAGCTGCCTCCCCTCCGAGCTGGCGGGGAGGGGGGCAGTTCTTGCTTTACCAAAGCCCCCCAAGGTGACGAGCATCCTGGGACTCTTACCTCTTGTGGCGTCCAGAGTCTAGGGCTGGGGATCCTTGCTCTGCTTGGGCCGGTGGCCCCAGACCCAGCAAGAAGCCAAGTCAACTTCCAGATACAGAGGAGTCTCACCTACTGCTGCCAGGGCTTCCAACCTGCAAGATGAGCAGAGGAGGCTTGTCCTGCAAAAGGGGGACCATCCTACAGGGGCCTCTGCTCCCCTGCCGCCCGGGAGCTGGTGCCAGGGACGAGTCCACCTCTCTGCCCCACACTGCCGGCAGGTCCGCCCCAGGCAGCTCTGCCCCTGTGACGTGTATGTTACTCCCAATCAGGACGATGATCCCAAGGGGGAGGAAAGGTCCCCTGGTGCTCACTCTGCACCACTTCCGGCTTGTGTGCATAAGGTCAGAAACACAGAGAGGCCGAGCCCCTCTCCTGAGGTCACACAGGACTAACTCTTCTATTTGCCACGGTGAGGATAATGAGCTCCCAGACGGGGGCTCATCTTTCCACTCCAGATTTTTGGGAGCCACTTGTTAAATTGCCGCAATGGCCGTGTTGAGAGCGTTTACTCCATGAAAATCTGCAAGTATTGCCAATCAGAGTTGGCTTGTTTCGATTTTCCTTTCTGGGGGGCAGGCAGGTTGTTAGGCGTCCCCATCACACCAGTGCACACACGCAGACCAGCCAGCCTGGCTCCCAGGGCCAGGCGCCCTCTTGGGGGCTGGCTTTGCACGTTGAGAATCATTCGTCCTCAGATCAGCACTTCCCAGCGTGTACCCGCATCACCCAGCCCGCTGCACAGAGCGGTAAGTGACTCTGCGGGCAGTGGACACAGCGGAGCCCAGAGCTGTGCCTGGCGGTCAGACTGCGCAGGGCGCGCTCTCAGCCACCACCCACCAGCTCTTCAAGGCAGCCTGCGGACCCCTGAGACAGCGGAGACCACAACTGCTCGCTCCAGGGGGGTCTAGCCCACGTCCCGGCCAGCATGGTCTCAGCTCACGTCACTTGAGGTCCAAAGGCAGAGAGGACAGAAGTGAGAGGGCAGGAGGTCTGGCCTGCCTGCAGACGTCCCTCGGCAGACAGCCAGCAAGTGGGGTGGTTCTGGAAGGCTGGCTCAGGGGCCTGGCTCCCCAGCCCTGAGTCAGTCCTCCAGGGCTGCAGAGAGCATCAGTTCAGATCAGTCTCTCAACTGTGTCCGATTCTCTGAGACCCCATGGACTGCAGCACGCCAGGCCTCCCTGTCCATCACCAACTCCCGGAGCTTGCTCAGACTCATGTCCAGCGAGCCGGTGATACCATCCAACCATCTCATCCTCTGTCGTCCCCTTCTTCTCCCCCCCTCAATCTTTTCCAGCATCAGCATCTTTCCCAGAGAGCGTGGTGGGACGCAAAGCCCAGGTCCCATCTCTTCCCCAGTGCATGACTGGTGGAAAGTGAACTCAGCTCCCTGGCCTTGCCCTCCCTGTCTGTGGGAGCCATATTATCCACCTGAAGGTCAAGTGGAGCCCTGATGCTGCGTGTCTGGCTCCCAGGAAATGCTGCTCGGCTCTGGATGGGGCTGAGACCTCCGGGCTGAGCCGAAGCTTTGGAGTCTACTGCCCCATGGGTCGTGGGAACCTCAGGTCTCCTTGCAGACCAGCATTCTCCCCGCCTGCTGCCCCGGAAAGAATTAGGTGCCTCCATCTTCTCCAGGAGGCTGGGTTTTATTTGTCTCCTCTCACCAAGAGCTGCCCTTTCAGGTTTTCATCCTGCTGGTCCAGACGTGCAGAGGAAGCCTGCTTTCTATTCTGGCAGTGCAGGAGCGAGCTGGAGGCTGAGGAGCGTTCTGGTCAGTGGTCAGGAGGTGTTTGTGCTCGGCCGCTCACAGCCTGGTGGGCAGATGGCTTTGATGTGTGGGGCAGGGCCAGGCAGGACAGAGCATCAAGGTGGGGAAAGCTGTGAGTCAGGCTTCCTGGCCTTGACCGTCCACCTCCCTGGGCCTGGCCCCTCTCCTTCCTGCTCCCGACACCAATAGCACTTGGCCAAGGTCTCAGCCTTTTCATACTGTTCATGGGGTTCTCAAGGCAAGAATGCTGAAGTGGTTTGCCATTCCTTTCTCCTGATGCTGGGAAAGATTGAAGCAGGAGGAGAAGGGGACGACAGAGGAGGAGATGGTTGGATGGCATCACCAACTTGATGGACACGAGTTTGAGCAAGCTCCAGGAGTTGGTGATGGACAGGGAAGCCTGGCGTGCTGCAGTCCATGGGGTCGAAAAGAGTCAGACACAACTGAGCGACTGAACTGAACGGAAGGTCTCAGCACTTCCCGGGCACTGAGGTCTGGACTCCAGGCTCTGTCCGCCCCCTTTAACTCTCTCCATCCCCTGAGAGTGGGTCAAGGAGTGATGGCTGGATGGCTCAGCTGCTGGGCACCCCTGCCAGTATCCAAACCCCAGAGCCAGGCCCCAGCCTCTCCCTGTGAGGGAGGGCTAGAGGAGCCGCGACTGTGGTTGAGAGTCACGTGATGACTGAGTCCCTGAGGCCGAGCACCCGTGTGTCTGTGCTCCCCATGGCTGGGGTGGTGATGCAGCCAGCCTCTATTTCCTGCAGCTTCCTGGGGGTCGTGTGCAGAAGGGGGCCCTGCTAGGTGAGAGTGAGCTGGTTTCCTTATGCAGGACTTCTCGTGAAGTCCTTGCACGTGATACCGTGCACCAGGGATCTGCAGGTTAAGCCCAGATTTACTGGACTGAGGGTCCCCCTCCCCAGGCCTGGGCTCCAGCTGACACAGTAGGGCCTGCACTCCACACCTGCACTCCACACCTCAGCAACTCCTCCACTTGCCCCTCGAGGAGCTCTGATTGTGCCTCTAAGATCCACTCTGGGCCTCTTCCTCTGGGAAGCCCTCCCGGAATAGCCCACCCGCCTCAGACACACCGAGGGGGTGCACACTGGACACAGAGGGGACAGGGCGGGGCAGAGGGGAGCAGAAAGCGCACAGCACGGAAGGGCCACCGAGGGAACCAGGAGGGGCCACGGTCAGGGCGTAGCTCATGGGCTTTTTCTTGGCAGGAGACCTGGACGCACATTTCTTTGGGAGGATGCTGGAATGAGTATATGATTTAAAAGCCTTTCTGGGACTTCCTGGTGACCCAGTGGTTGGAACTCCGTGCTTCCACTGCAGGGACTATGGATTTGATCCCAGGGAAGGAAACTAAGATCCCACATGCCACACAGCATGGCCAATAAATAAATTAGACTTAAAAAAGAAAAGCCTTCCTTTGTCTTGCCCATTTCCATTCCAAGTTAGCCCACGTCTCTCGGTCCAGCAGGCAGACCTGGGTGCTGACTTTTGTCTGGGGGGTATTTCAAGGCGGTTTTGAGCAAGACTAAAGATGGTTATCGGAGAAGGCAATGGCAACCCGCTCCAGTACTCTTGCCTGGAAAATCCCATGGACAGAGGAGCCTGGTAGGCTGCAGTCCATGGGGTCACTGAGGGTCGGACACGACTGAGCGGCTTCACTTTCACTTTTCACTTTCATGCATTGGAGAGGGAAATGGCAACCCACTCCAGTGTTCTTGCCTGGAGAATCCCAGGGATGGGGGAGCCTGGTGGGCTGCTGTCTATGGGGTCACACAGAGTCAGACACGACTGAAGCGACTTAGCAGCAGCAGCAGCAGCAGCAGCAGCAGCAGATGGTTATAAGCAGCTGCTGTTATACTAGTTATCCCCAAGGCTAAGACGCAACGGTGAGGAACCAGGCTAATTTAAATTTTTATACAAATTGCAGGTTAAAAGGAGAGAATTCCGACAGGGGCCGCGATCACCTGGAGAAGGGGCTCCCATTCCGCCCCATCTGTGTTCACGGGCGAGCAAGCAGCGACCCCCTCCCAGGGTAAGTGGCTTGCCCAAGACCTCAGCTATGACACCCCGAGTCCCACCCACGAGGCTCTGACCCCACATGGGAAACGGCCCCCTCAAAGGGGGAGCAGGAAGAACGCAGGGTTGTCACAGGGTACCACCATTCCCTAGAATTCTCTGTGAGGTAGCGAGCTCCCCGTCACGGGCTGCGGTTGGGGGCATCCTTCGGGACTTGGCCCCCCAGGACCCCACCTCCCGGCCCCTCCCCCTCCTCCTGGCCCCTGCCCTCCTCGTGGCCCCTCCCACTCCTCCTGGCCCCTCCCCTCCTCCTGGCCGCTCCCCTGGCCCCTCCCCCTCTCCCTGCCCCTGCCCTCTCCTGCCCCACTTCCTGGCCCCTCCCCCTTCTCCTGGCCCCTGCCCTCCTCCTGGCCCCTGCCCTCCTCCTGGCCCCTCCCCCTCCCCTGGCCCCTCCCCCTCCCCTGCCCTACCTCCTGGCCCCTCCCTTTCCGCGAAAAGTCTGGAACTGGAGCCGGAGGGGTGAGGGGCTGTGGGCCCCCCCGGGGGGCCAGGCGAGGAGGTGACACTGATGTGCTCGGGCAGCCGAGAGTCGGCCTCCCGGAGTAATGAGTCCACTCCGGCCGCCCTGCCTCCAGCCGCAGCCTGGGAGCCGCCAGCCCGTGGTCAGCCTGTCTGGCTGCACACGTTTGACCCCGGTCCCCCCACAATCTTTTCTCACACCTAAAGAGCAGACCTCTGACCTGGGCCGGCAGAACTTGATCAGCGCCTCCAGGGTCTGTTTATCTTACGTATTAATTCTGGCAACGTGGGCTCGGCCCGGAGACAGCCTGACCCCTAATTCTGGGGGCAGCAAGGGGCGGGGGTGGGGGAGATGGCAGGCCCTGCTCTTTGACCATCACTCAACCCAGGAGCCTCTCTGGTCAAACCGGATGGGTCGGAACCAGCAGTTCTTTTCCTTCTTTCTACGGTTCACCACGAGTCCGAGGGATGCGGCTCTGGGCCAGCGGGTGCTGGCGGCTTGTGGGAGAAATTCTGCACGAAAGTGTCGAGGACTGAAGCCTCCAAAACCCAACCGCTCTGTCTCGCACATTCCATTCTTGACTTGAGCAGGATCAGATGGAGTGTTGGAATCCAGGTCAGGTCTGAGTCCCCTCCAGGATGACTTTTCCGAACTCTTTAGAGTCAGAAGCATTTGGATCAGAGAGAACGGGGAAGCCTCTCCCCTGGGTCGTGGGGGCTGGGGCCTCGTGCAGAAACACCGGTGGGACGGAACCTCCTCCAGTTCTCCCACCTGCCGTGAGGCTTGGCGCAGGAGACACGTCACCTGTCAGGTAAGACTGGCGATCTCTGCCAGGTAGGATGGTTGCAGCAAGGGTTAGAACGGCGGGTGGACGTGAACAGCACATGGACCACAGCGTCCCTCCCATCCACACGCCGTCCTGATAGCTCACAGCTTATCCCCAATGCCGGGCACATCAGAGGTCCTCGGTAAACATTTGCCTGATGCAGTCATTAATTACCTACTTTAGCCAGTTTCTTTAGCCAGTTTCTCTCAGACCCTGCTAGGAGGATGCTCTATCTCTCCCCTGAATAATTGACATTTTAAATCTTGCGGACACGGAACCGGGCGATGATCCTATTCCCGTCTTTAGTTCCAAGTCCAGGTTTGAATTTCCAACACCCCTCAGGTGCACACGGGGGCTTCTGGCAGCATTTTGTGTGGTATCCTTACCTCTTGCTTCTTATTCTTCGGTTCATATTTTCCCTTTGTCCAGATTCCCTCATTGACCAGTTCCACCCTGCTTTATGATAGCGTTTCTATCAACGACCCCAGACATCTGGGGAGAGGTAACAGAAATCCTCTTTTATACGCATGGATACATCTTCAGTGGGCAGTTAGGTCTCCGTCATCAACTTGGATAAAGGGAAATAAACACGCAGCGGAGCGTCAGGTTCCTTCTCGGGCCCACGCTGGGCGGTCATGTTCCTGGGTGCCCAGCATGCTGACAACAGACCGTAGCTGCTCGGTTTTGAGGGTCTGCTGTGCGTCATGCTCTGGGTGACTCACCTCATGAGTGGACACTACGCCCGTTTGATGGGTCAGGAGCCTGAAGCCCAGAGATCTTGAGCACCTTCTCCAGGTTACCCCAAAAGGGAGCGGAGGGGTCGGGATCTGAACCAGAATCTCTCTCCTATGCCTGAATTCTCCTCCAGTGTCATCAATGTCTCTGAGGAAGACTGAAACCAGGGTGAGTCCCTAGCTTTGCAGGGGACAGACTGACCCACCATCCTGCTCACAGCTCCCACTCAGAAACAAGCTATTTTCCACATGAACTCAAGATAAACTAGTCATTCCTCCTGATGTGAACTAGAGTACACATCTACCATAGAGGAAGGCTGAGCACCGAAGAATTGATGCTTTTGAACTGTGGTGTTGGAGAAGACACTTGAGAGTCCCTTGGACTGCAAGGAGATCCAACCAGTCCATCCTAAAGGAAATCAGTCCTGAATATTCATTGGAAGGACTGATGCTGAAGCTCCAGTACTTTGGCCACCTGATTTCAAAGAGCTTACTCATTGGCAAAGACCCTGATGCTGGGAAAGATTGAAGGCAGAGGAGAAGGGACGACAGAGGATGAAATGGTTGGATGGCATCACCAACTCGATGGACATGAGTTTGAGCAAACTGTGGGAGTTGGTGATGGACAGGGAAGCCTGGCGTGCTGTAGTCCACAGAGTTGCAAAGAATCACACTACTTAGCAACTGAACAACTGCCATAGAAAACTGGGAAAGTACTGGGAGCAGAGATGCACATGGTGAGCCTCACGCTTCCAAGCGGTGCTGAGAGAAGTGCCGGGGCCACACCGCCGTGGGCCTTCTGACTCCGTTCTGTGCGTTTCACGTGGCCCCTTCGTGCTCTGCTGTCTTCCTGCAGAACAAGTGAAGAAGCTCTGCCTCGCATTTCTTCATGTGTTCCTTCTGGAAAACAGAGGAGCCCGCGTTTGATGGGCTCAGTGGCCAGCACGGAGGTGGGGCTGGATCAGAACCACAAAGAGCCTGCCCCACGCCCACCCCTCCCAGAAGGAGGAATGCGCTGCACTGACCCACTCCCTGCCGTTCGCTGTCCTTGTCCTCTCTTGTCGACCGTGGCCTCTGGAGGTTTCCAAACCATTTCTGTTCTTTGAGAGCAGTGCCTGGTCCTGCCCCACGGCAGCGTCCTCTGTATCACCTCCCGCAATGGTGTCTGTCTGCCTGGAGCCCAGAGCCCAGGTCAGGCCAGTGTGTGTGAATGCTCCTGCTGCTCTGGGGCCTTGTCTGTGTCCTCAGCGTGCGCACACACACACACACACACACACACGTGCTTGGCTGGGCTCAGGCCCGGACCAAGGATGCAGCAGCTCAGGAGAGCCTCCCCCCAGCGGGTGCGGGCCCCACGGCTCACACCACCTGCTGCCCCCCAGAGGGCTTACCTGGCGTGGCCTGCCACCGCCTGCCCAGCCAGAGCCCGCCCGTCCCATCCTCTAATGAGACAGCCTCCCCTCAGTGACGGCCTTTGTCTGCGTACAGATCAATTTGTCTCCACTGAGGGGAGAGAATTGCAAAGCAAACCAATTATGCACATTCCACTGCGCTCGGGGCACGCAGACTGAAGGGTCGGAGGGATTTGCTTCCTCCCATCTCAGCGGGATGACTGCTGACCACTGACCGCCCCGGGGAGAAACGTGATGCTCCAGGTCCTGGGGAAGAGCTGCCCAACTCTTCTTCCCTCGGATGGTCAGGTGGCCCCACTCGCAGATGCCAACAGAGGACCAGCCGTGCCTCAGAAAGTCTCTGCATCATTTCCTGGGGTGGCCCTAACAGAGCGCCGCAAACTGGACAGCAGAGAGGTCAAACCAGTCCATCCTAAAGGAGATCAACCCTGAATGTTCATTGGAAGGACTGGTGCTGACGCTGAAGCTCCAATGCTTTGGCCACTGATGCTAAGAGCCAGTTCATTGGAAAAGACCCTGATGCTGGGCAAGACTGAAGGCAGGAGGAGAAGGGGACGACAGAAGATGAGACGGCTGGATGGTATCACGGGCTCGTTGGACATGAGTTTGAGCAAGCTCCGAGAGATGCTGACGGACAGGGAGGTCTGACATGCTGAGATCCATGGGGTCTCAAAGAGTCGGACACGACTGAGCGACTGAACAATGAACAAAGCCGACAGAAGCTCCTCTCCCTCAGGCTGGAAGCCAGGAGCCTGAGACCTGGGCGAAGGCAGGCTGGACCACCTCAGAAGCTGTCAGGAGAGGTCCTCCGAGGCTCCTCCAGCTCTGGGCCCCCAGGGTCCCTCGGTTCATGGCTGCCTCCCTCCCTCTCTGCCTCTTTCATCACGTGGCCTCTCCCCGTGCGTCTGTGTCTCTCTTCTTAGAAGGACACCAGTCACTGGACTAGGGCCCAGCCAGTCCTGCACGACCCCACCTTAACCTGACTACGCCTGCAAGGACCCTTTTTCCAGATAAGTACCTGGGCTCGGATGTCCGATAACTTCCGTGGGCGAACACTCCCACCACCCACGAAAGCCAGCACCCTGCCCCCGTGGACCCTCCATGGAGGGAGGCCAGGTGAACACTGGGGCCTCTCAGGCATCACCTCCGCTGGGCTCTCCAGGAGGGCCGTGTGACCAGGGGCACAGCCAGGCAGGGCACCCGGGGCCACAGGGAGACCTGCACAGCTGACTCCGAGCCCTCGGGCGCCTCCAGGTACCTGACATTGCCCTGCAGTCCTCGCTGCCACCGCTGCACAAGGCAGGGGCCCCTCGGGGCCCAGTAGCTGCCCGCAGCACTCAGCTGGGAGCCTGACGCGTGGGGGCTGCTGACAGCAGAGGTCGACACCAGAAGACGCGTTGGACACTGGGCCAACTGGAGCTCAGCTGGACACTGCGACTGGAGCCCAGGCCTGTTTCCCCCCACACACAGCCTGAGGGATGGGAAGGACCAGGTCTGAGGCCTCCCGACATCGCCGGCTCGGGGGGCCCCAGGCCTGGGCGGGAGCTCAACCCACGCCCTCACCCCCGCGCTGGGACTCCGGCTGATGAGGGCTCAGGCTGCCTGGTGGCCAGCTCTGCCCAGGTCCTAGTGAAAAAGACGTGCGCCCGACACTTGTGCACGCAGAGGCCATGAGGCCATAGGGGTTGGGGTGAGGGGTGGGGCTGTCCATGCTTTTCTCCATTTCGTCCCGGAACAGCCCATAAGGTCAGTGTTATCATCATCTTATTTTCTGGATGAGTAGGCGGAGGTGGAGAGTCCCTTGAGTCACTTGGCCCGGGGTGCTCGTCAGGGAGGCCATGGAGCTGGCCCGACCCTGGCATCAGAGTCCAACTGGAAGGCTGCAGACGCGAGACTCAGCAGCCTTTTCCACTGGTCGCGGAGTCTCTCCGTCAGTGGGAAGCTGGGAGCCCTGCGGGCCGCTCCACTCCAACACTGCACCGTGGCCTCAGCCGTGTCCCTGGCGACCCCCCTCCAGGCATGCTCATCCTCGGAACCTCTCACGGAGCCTCCTTCTGGGGCTGGAGGCAGCTGACAAGAGGCCTCCCTCTGCTGCAGATGCCCAGCACAGAATCAGGCAGGAAGACACCTCTGCCCCCAGCCCCGCTCGGAATGCACATTATCAGATAGGTAATCAGCGGGGAAGGAGAAAGCTGCTCTGGCTAGGGTGGTGGTGAAGCTCCGGAAGGAGGCAGACTCTGCCCCCGGTCAGGGTTTCACAGGCTGCCCGCCCCCACCACAGCCCCATTTCTATTGACTGTTCTTCAGGAGTCCTGATTGGGTGCAAACATAGCCAGCCTCAGACATCTCCTGGCCCTTGTCTACGTCGTCCTCCTCCCCGAATCCTCCACCTGAGGGAAACCAGAGCATGTTGTAAGCACCAGCTTTGGAGACTGAGCTTCAGACTCCCAACCTCCCATCCTCCACGCCTGTGGTTCGGTTCATCACTGCCAACCAGGCGGCGGAGCGGGGTCACAGGTCTTGGTGGCGCTCATGGCCCACACCGTCCCGTGGGCTGGACGGAGCCTGGTCATCCCGACACAGCTGCCATCTTGGTAAGACGTCATGGTTCTGGCTCAGCTGGCAGAGATGCAGACTGGCTGAGACAGACTTTGATTCTCTTTATTGAATTGGGTGCTATTGGATTTATAAAACTCAACTTTCCGATGACAAAAAATATTATCTGTGTGTCCCACGGAGCTCAGAGCTTGCTGCAAAGGCAATTTCAGCCACTCATCCAGCTCAGGGGCTGTTATCGCCCCCGGGGATGGTGTCATTTGCAGGGTTGGGATATAAAGTGCCCTTTTGGATTTTTCTTAAGCTCACATTAGAAAATTGTGGATAAATTTAATCTCAGCTAAAAGGTAAAGATAGTCCACAGCCAAAGGGCAAGGCTGGAAGCACACGGCAATTGCTGTGCTTTATGTCCAATCAGACGCAAACTGAGAGAGGAAAATAGGGTTCTCCAGACTAATCAATTACATTTGAGTAATTGATCGTATATTATTATTGATGAAAGCCCATAATATGTGAGTTAGAAGAAAGTAAGTTCTCGAAAGATTAGATTTGTATACGAAAATGGAAGGGAAAAAAATGACTCTCATAAAACCATTTGAGAGTGGTTTATGGTTTAATGCAGAGTAGGGCGTGGAGACTGGCCCCAGATTGCTCTCCCCTCTCCCCGCGGACTGCCCACCTGGGAAGGAGGGAGCTAAACGTTTAGCAGAGGGGAGGGTGGTGAGCCTGCAGGAGCGGCTGGGTGGTGGAAGTGTCCTCATGGGAAGATGTGACCCAAGAAATGGGTCCCCTTAGAGGAAGTGCTTTTTCATCATGAAAACATCAGCGATGGCCTTCCTGTAAGGGGGTGACTGTCCCACACCTCAAGGTGTTAAAGCAGACATTGTAAGACTGGCGGTCGGAGATGCTGGATGGGAGGTTCTGCTTGAGCGGAGTTGTCTCTAGAAGACCCCCAAGGTCGTTTCCAATTGAGGGTCTAGGACTCTGTTCATGTAGCAGCCTGGATGGTGGGGGTGGTCTGGGGGAGAATGGATACACGTGTGCGCATGGCTGAGCCCCTCCACTGCTCAGCCAAAGCTACCACCACGCTGTTAATAGGCTATACCCCCGGACAAAACTAGAAGTGTTAAAAAGGGGTCTGGGATTTAGAGTGGAGAAGAAATGGCAACCCACTCCAGTCTTCTTGCCTGGAGAATCCCTTGGACAGAGGAGGCTGGTGGGCTGCTGTCCATAGGGTCACACAGAGTTGGACATGACTGAAGCGACTTAGCATGCATTGGAGAAGGAATTGGCAACCCACTCCAGTATTCTTGCTGGAGAATCCCAGGAACAGAGGAGCATGGTGGGCTGCCATCTATGGGGTTGCACAAAGTCGGACACCCCTGGCATCAGTGAAGGCCCCCCCCCACAGCCCTGAACCTTGCTCAGCCCCTGCCCCTGTTCCCAGGGCGAGTCTCCCACACCCTGTCCTTCCCAGCGCCCCTCTCCCACTGACCCCAGAGCTGCTCCTGCTTCACAAGGAAAATAGAGGCTCTGCCATTCCCTGGGCTTGAGGCTGCCCCCCAGCACACACACACCTCCAAGCCTGGGTGGGACCACGAGCCCTCAGCACCCGCTGCCCCGATCCCTTGCCCTGCCTTTTCCCCTCCTCCTCCCAGTCCCTAAGACAGCAACCGACAGGCCCAGAGGGCTCCGGAGACGCTCGGCGTGGAATCAGGCCACGTCTCCTCCTCCTCCTCCGGGGAGACGAGGCCCCTCGGATGACCCCGCTCCGTCCTCTGGCGAGTGCCGGCATCCACCTAGGCGGCCCGGGAAAGCCTGGCCAGTGCCCCAGGGCACCCCCAGCCCTGCCCCACCCCCGCCACTCCCCAGGCACGTCCGGCTTTCGTCCTGTTTCCCATTCACTCATCCCTTGTTCCACAAGCATCACGGATGCACTGGCCTCTCCCAGGGGCCTGGGATGCAGAGCTCACGGTCCGCAGGCACCAGAGGACATGTGACGGGCATCATACAACCAAGGATGGGTGTGCCCCAGACCCCCTCCCACAGACGGTGAATCCCCTCAGCGCTCCACGTCCACCAGTGAGCACTGTCCACTGGCCGTCACTCCATCCCTCAGGGCTCCTTCCCACAAGCCTTCTCTCTGCCCTTTGTGAAGAACGGAGGCAAAATTCAGATACCATCAAATTCACCATTTTAAAGTGTACGGTCGGCTTTACTACGTTCCCAGAGTCGTACAAGCATCACCACTGTCTAATTCCAGGACATTCGCATCAGTCCTGAAGACCATGCTCCTTAGCAGACCCCCACCTCCACCCCCCCAGCCCTTGGTACCCGTGTTTCCATCTGCTCTCTCGTACATGATCTGTTCAAGTTATCGACGTCTTCTTAGGTTAAGTTTTATAATTTATACTTATTTTATTTTATATGTTCAATTCATATGTTTTCCAGGACATCACCTCTTTTTCTCCAGGTCAGTTTTATGGCCATCAAGTTACATGAAACTTCTGGTAAAAAAAATATATATATATATATATATTTATTTAATCTCTTCCAATTTTTTAGTTATTGTCTTTTTCTCACTTTCAATCATGTCTCTCTTACTCTGTATTTCTTAATCAGGTTTGTGAGAAATTTATGTGTTTTTATTGGTCTTTTTAAAGAATCCGCTCTGAAAAAAAAAAAAAACAAGAATCCGTTCTGAGATATGTGTATACTTTCTACTCTTCTGATTTCTTTTCTTTATCTTTTTTCTCTATCATTTTCTTCTTATATTCTGGTTTTTTTTTTTTTTTTTGATTATACATTCTTCACGTGATAAATTAATCCCTGTATTTTTAGTCTTTCCTATTCAAGGATCAATGTACTGAAAGCTTACATTTTTCTCAGCTCTGTGTCCCATTGATATGCTTTCCTTGTCCCCTGTCTTAGATGAGTTATTAATTTCAGTTTTCGTTTCCATTTTCCTCTAAGGATGTAGTACAGAGTCTAATAATCTTCCAAAATCCTTCTTTCTATGGTAACAAAGCTCTCCGTTTTTATTGGACCCACCCAGGATAAAAACTACAGCTCCCAGCATTCCCTAGGCTAGGCAACCACGTGACTGGCTTCTGGCCAATGGGATGTGAGTGGAAGGGATGCGGAATTTTGGGGACCAGGTGGACGAGGGCAGCCCTTGGATGGCCGAGCATCAAGACTGTGGGGCCCGAGACAGAGTGGACTGTCCTGCTGTCTGACCACCACCCAACCCAGACTTTCAAATGACTGTTCTGTTGGTTCTCTGCTGTGCAGCTAAATCCATTCTCTAAGATAAAGCATAATTTGAGTGTGCTTCTTACTTTCCAAGGAGTAAAGGGTTGGGATTTGTGGGGGCGGGGGTGGGGGCGGTTGACAAAATTTTATAGATTATTTATAATTTTTCTAGAATATGGCTAGAGAAAATCTTAACTTTTCTAAAGGTTTCTAAAGGTTTACTCTGTGACTAAGTACATATCAATTTTCATAAATGGTCAGTGGCTCTTGAAAACAAAATATAATCTCTATGTTAAGCATGAAATGTTTTGTATACATCTGTTACATTGAGTTTGCTGATATTTGATTCCATTTCTCTAAAGCTTGGTTCCTTTTTTCATCATCTGCTAGCTTGGTCTGATTTTGAAATGGTGCACTGCAATTCCTATTGGAATTCATTACGTTGTCGTATTTTTAAATACCTTGGTTTATACAGTTAGCTGCTAAGTTGATGAGTGTAGAATACAGATTTGATTATTTTATCTTACTCGTAAATTGTTCTTTTAATCCTTCAAAATGACTCTTTCCCATTTAATGTTTTTGATTTTCAGTTCCACCTGCCCTAGACTAAAAATGATGCCCTTGCTCTCCTTTTATCTGCATTTCTTGGAACCCTGCCTTTTTTTTTTTTTTTTTCCCTTGGAAGCCTTTCAACATCTCTTTATTCTCAAATATTCTTTACCACTCGCTTGAAAGATGCCTCTTTAACAGAATGTAATAAAAAAAGAATATATGTATGTACACATATGCATGACACTGAATCACTCTTCTGTACATCTGAAACTAACACAACATTTTAAGTCAACTATACTTCAATTAAAAAAAGTTTAAAGAATAAGCAAAATAAAGTACATGCGGCCTTTTTACAGCCGGGATTGGTGGCCGCTGCCCTTTAGCGGGAGCTTAGCCCGGGCGCAGTTTGGGGTCTGCGTGTCTCGCCGTTCGTGTCCTCTGCGCTGCTCTTCCCCTCCCTGCGGGCTGTTTTGCCTTTTCCTCTCTCTGCTGCTGTCCACCCCACATCCTCTTCCCACCAGGGGTCCCCTTCCTTCTCCTGCCTCCACATCGAATTCCTGGTTCTGCGTTAGCACACAGAACCAAGACCCGCCACCAGTAACCCCAAACTGCCCGTTCGGCTGCCTTTGGAGCCTCTGCTGGGGCCCCAACCCCATGCAGGAGAGGCAGGACCAGCTCTCACGGCCAGGAGCTACCGAGTTAGCCCTGCGATGACTTTCTCAGGTCTCCTTTTTCTCACTGAAATCCCAGGTCCCCATGGCGCTGACACGGGCTTTGGCCTCACAGTGACCATGGCAGGAGGACCCCTGCTTTCAGTCTCCGCTATGTCGGGGCTCTGTCTCAAGTGGGTGATGTGTTCCCTTGATCCTCCCCAGATCGGGGAAGCTCTCCCCTGTGACCCATGACTTCTATCTGCAGAGAATGTAAAAGAGGGGCAAATAGCACAGGCTCATCCCAAGCCCTGGCTGCGTGCCTGTGGGTAAGTTACTTAACCTCTCTGGGCCTATAAAACAGGGATGATTCTAATACTCATCAGTGAGAGGTGACAAATTAAGCTCGTACACGTAAGGCTGTTTGAGCATCACAGCACAGGGAAAGCTTTCTGTGGGCATCACTATTATTATGATCATTGATTACAAGTATCCATGTCGCGTCATGGCACAAAGAGTGGGACATGACTGAGTACAATTATTCATTGTGGGGGAAATATCAACAACCTCAGACATGCAGATACCATCCTAAGGGCAAAAAGTGAACAGAAACCAAAGAGCCTCTTGGTGAAAATGAAAGAGGAGAGTGAAAAAGCTGGCTTAAAACTCAACATTCAAAAAATGAAGATCACGGCATCTGGTCCCATCACTTCATGGCAAATGGATGGGTGAAAAATGGAAACAGTGACAGACTTTATTTTCTTGGGCTCCAAAATCACTGCAGCCATGAACTAAAGAAGCTTGCTCCTTGGAAGAAAAGCTATGGCAAACCCAGACAGAGTATTAAAAAGCACAGACATCACTTTGCTGACAAAGGTCCATAGAGTCAAAGCTTTGGTTTTTCCAGTAGTCATGTATGGATGTGAGAGTTGGACCATAAAGAAGGCTGAGTGCTGAGGAATTGATGCTTTTGAACTGTGGTGTTGGAGAAGACTCTTGAGAGTCCCCTGGAGTGCAAAGAGATCCAACCAGTCCATCCTAAAGGAGATCAGTCCTGGGTGTTCATTGGAAGGACTGATGCTGAAGCTGAAATTCTAATACTTTGGCCACCTGATGTGAAGAATTGACTCATTGGAAAAGACCCTGATGCTGGGAGAGGTTTACAGCAGGAGGAGAAGGGGACGACAGAGGCTGAGATGGTTGGATGGCATCACCGATTCAATGGACATTAGTTTGAGCACACTCTGGGAGATGGTGAAGGACAGGGAGGCCTGACGTGCCGCAGTTCATGGGGTCGCAAAGAGTCTGACTCGACTGAGCGACTGAACAACAACCCGGGTGGGAGTGCTGAGTAGAGTCCTCGCTGCTGAGCTCTCTGCAGACACTGGCCCACCGTCTTCTAGTGTCTCAGAGTGACAGATGAGAAGTCCAAGGGCAATCTGATGCCTTTTTTTTTTTTTTTTTTAATTTATATAGCTGCACTGTTCTTTTTTTTTTTTTTTTTTAAATACGGTTTCGCTGGATCTTAGCTGTAGCACGTGGGACCTTTGCTGCCACGTGTGGGGTCTACGTTTCAGCATGCAGGATCTAACTCCCTGACCAGGAGTTGAATCCAAGCCCCCTGCACTGGGGGCACAGAATCTTAACCACTGGACCACCAGGGGAAGTCCCTGCCTTTTAAGACTTTTTTTTTTCCTCTATAGAAGCTTACAAGACTTTCACTTTTCCCTGAGAATTCAGAGACTTCATTTGACTATATCTGGCGTGTTTTCTCCACCAGTCTTGCCTTGAACCTACGAGCTCCTTCAATCTGCCGTCACGAATCCATCGTTCGCTCCATTTTTTCCCTACTCCTTGGTTTTCTCCCCTAGTATTTGCACACGGGGCTGCTGGGTCTGTCCTCAACATCCCTTTTCCCTGCGGCTTTCTCTCGGTGATATATTTGTCCTTGGCCTTTCCAGACACTAATTCACAACCAAGGCCCCTGATCTCTCTCAGTTCAGCTTAAAGTTGTATTTTGGCTCACGAATCATGGCTTTAAGTTCCAGATACTTTGCCTGCCTCCTTGAGTCTCTGAGCCACGCCTCCCTCAGCCCCACCCTCCACATCCTTGGCTGAGTCTCCAGCAGACCAGTCTCCCACCGTTTCAGAATCTGCCTGCCAGTCTCTGCTGGCCCTCAGCTGCATGGCCTCAGGATGAGTAAAAGCTAATAATCTGACCTTGTATCTTAACAGGTTATTTCCCAGCACAAAAGCAACAGAAAAAAAAGGAAAATCTCAAACTGTTTTCCGTCATCACATGGCCAGTGGAGAGGTGGTGGTGTCTGAGGTTAGTGTGTATGCATTTGGAATAAAGCAAATGATTGATTATAACAAATACAGACTTGATCTCTCCCATCGCTGTGGAAACCAAGGGTTCTCGGGGTAGCACGGGGGGCCAAGTAATCCTGAACTTGGATTGGAGCCAAGCACATGAACCCATCCATGCTCCCCCTACAAAGGAACCCTGTTTCCAGCTCTGTCCTCTTCAGGGTCTGGAAGCTGTGATCCCGCCCCCGTCCCCCACCCCCATCGTGGAGAAGAGGGCAGTGAGCGCTCGGCTGCAGAGTTGACATTTTCCAAACACCGTTTCCCACATTAGAAACCAGGAGACTTGAAACGACGGGAGGGAACCTGGCTCAGGGCGAGGCCGAGGACTCCTGGGCTCTCTGAAAGGACAGAGGAGCCACTGTGGGGTCTCTGCTGTCCGCAGACAGTGTAGGCACCAGTTGGGGGCTGGGGCGTCTCTCAGAGGTCAGTCTCCCTGCCCTTGTCCTCACCTCCAGTGCCTGAAGCGTGAAATGGGCTCCAGGCAGAGCTGTCTCCGCCTCTCAGACCGACCCGGGAGTTGCCCGTGACCAGTGGAGCCGGTGAGAGACGTGGGGCGAGCAGGAACCCCACACGGGGTCCTGCAGGAGGGACTCAGCTGACACCACCCATACACCACAAGGTCCTGAACTCATCACAAAAGCTCTCTGGGTGGCACCCATATCTGTGCAGCAAGGATGGGGTGCCCGGTACACAGTGGGACCAAATACACGCTGCTCTTCGGGACTGCTGGCACAGGGGTGAGTGTGGGGCAGAGGGACTCCACGAGCCGTGGTGTTTGACCAGAGCTCCGGATCACCCCCAGGACGCACACACGTGCCTTGGCTGCAAACCATGAAGCGCGGCATGGGGCCGACTGTGTGACGGGAGGAGGCCCGCGCCCCCTCCTGCACGCCGCCACACACCGCCCTGCACCAGAAGCATGCCCCCTCCTGTCGGCTTTGGTCCAGGTTGGCAGGACGCGCTCCCACAATGCTGATGGGCAAGGGCAGCGGGGTGGGGGGCAGGCTGATATTCATGAAGTGAAGCCACTGCTCTGGCAAGATACACCCCCACTTCTGTATGGGGTCAACCCTGCCCAGGCCTGGACTAGGGATGCAAGGGACCTCTAAGAACACAGCCAGGAGCCAGCAAGGAAACTATCGAGCTGTGGCCGGTCCTCCTCTTAGGGGTTGAATTGTGTCCCCCCCACCCGGCCACCCCCCACTCCCCAGATTTTATATGTTGGAGTCCTAAGCTCCAGTACCCGCGAACGCGACTGTATTTGGAGACTGCGGTGATCAAATCAAATGGGGCCCTCAGGGTGGGCCCCCATCCAATAAGACTTATATAAACAGAGGACACTGGGATAGAGAGACAGGCGTGGAGGGAGCAGGATGGGAAGACAGGGGGTCAGGACGGCCGTCTAGACACCAAGGACACAGGCCTGGAGCAGAAGGAGCCTGCAGACACCCTGACTCGGCCTCCCAGCCTCCAAGACCAGGGGACGAGTGCGCGTGGTCTGCGGGGCTTTGCTATGCAGCCCTAGATGACTAGCACACCCTCTCTAGGGGCCTCCTCTGTTAGGCTTCCTCACTCCCCATCCGACAAATCCCAGGACGGACAGACACACCGAACTTCAGAGGTGGACCAAGAGGGGGCCCTGAGGGGCCCTGAGATGCTTTCATCACAGGATGAGGAGGGGGCTGAGGAGGGAGACCCTTCCTCCTGGAGTCAGGCGCTTCTGAGGGTGACTGCTGGGCCATGCTTCTTGCCGGCTCACCTGCCCTAGAGACTATGATGACCTTGTCACCTGCTGGGGGCTCAGCCAATTCCCACTCCCCAACCAGGCTCCCCCCAGCTTCCCCCCACCTCCCACCTGCATCCACATCCTCCCAGACACACAGCCGTCAACCCCAGGACCCTCAGCCTCAAGTCCCAGCCCGGCATCACCCTCTCCGTGTGGCCTTGGGGCATCACGCCCCCTGCTGAACCTCGGCTTTCCGTCTATAACGTCGAGGCCCCTCTGGATTCAAGGCCTCCCTTTCCAGGAATGGGCTGCGCACAGAAGGGTTGGCAGAGCCGCCCTGGGATGGCCGCCTGGGGGGACAGAGGAGCCCATGCCAGGGACCCCGGAGGCGGGCAGGATAGGCGGGCCTCTCTCCTCCAGCGGCCACGCTGGGCCGCGCACACAGAGCCTCTCATCACAGTGGGAGGGGAAGAGAAACACTTTAATGAGACGGAGACGGCTTCGTGGGACGCCTCTGGAAGACGATCAAGAGCAGGAGACGACGTGGCCTGCGCGTCCGGCAGGGCCGGGGCACCTAGTACTTGAGCAGCCAGCGTGGCTGGTGCTGGCCCAGCGACGTGAAGTAGGACCACCACCAGGGCTTGCTGCCGCCGGTCGTGGGCTGTCTCCGGGCCCCCAGGGGCTCCTCGTCGGGCTCCTGGGGCTCCCCTCCGAGCCCACCCCTCCGGGACCCGGGAAGGAACTTCTGGGGTCCAGTCCTCAGTGGCTGGAGAATGAAGTCCACGCGGCCGGCCCTCTTCATCCGGGCAGGGATGATGACTTTCTTGATGACCTTGGAATAGCCAGGGGCTTGAGCGATGACGATGTGGGCCCCCGGGGGCAGCAGTCTCCAGTAGTCACCATCTGGGGCTGCAGACACATGGAAGGGGAATGGCTCTCGGAGCTGGGCCCACACAGCCTTGAGACAGTGGGCACTGGGGGTCAGGGGCGTTTGCCTGCAGGACAGCAGACTCCAAGGGTGCACTCGCCTCTGTGTGGGCCTGGAACCCACCGTCCTTCCCACCGCCTCCCTCTGTCAAACTCCTATTCATCCCGCAAAGCCCTGCCTAGCCACACCTCCTCTCTGAAGCCTTCACAGTCCATCCCACCCCACCCCACCCCACCCCTGTACACACACAGTTAACAAGCCCTCCTTTCTCTGGACTGTTTCCTCCAGGAGCACACGTCACAGGGTACGGTATTTTTCAAACCAGCTGTGAAATCCCTGAGGGCACCCAGAGCCCACAAGGACACACAGCTGGTCACTGGGATAGAAGCTCTGGGACGTGAACCCACAGGCTCTGTCTATAATGGTGGTGTTCCTTCTTGAAAACACAGGATCCACATCGATGGTCATCAGCAGTCAAGACCTGCATGTGTCCCCACCCGCTGGGCTCAGTGCTGCAGGAGATACAGCTCGAGGTGGACACAGACCCCCGGGGCTCCCCAGCCTCACCCTCCCCCGAGGCCAGCAGTGGACGGATGGAGCAGGGTCACACTCTGAGCACTGCAGGAGCCCCAGGAATTGCTCACCAGTGGTGATGTCGTGGCGGATGCCCTTGACTAAGATCCGGGCGTTCTTGACCGGCTTGCCAAACTTGTCCATCACCATGCCTTTGATGCCCCGGTGCACCTGAGGGGGCCAAGGACCGGGTGGGGATACGGTTTGTACCCGCTTGAGGGCCCGGCTATTTGTAAGGCCTCCCCAGACAGCCATTTTGCTTTTTGCATTTCTTTTCCATGGGGATGATCTTGATCCCTGTCTCCTGTACAATGTCACGAACCTCCGTCCATAGTTCCTCAGGCACTCTATCTATCAAATCTAGTCCCTTGAGAGTCCCTTGGACTTCAAGGAGATCCAACCAGTCCATTCTGAAGGAGATCAGCCCTGGGTGTTCTTTGGAAGGAATGATGCTAAAGCTGAAACTCCAGTACTTTGGCTACCTCATGCAAAGAGTTGACTCACTGGAAAAGACTCTGATGCTGGGAGGGATTGGGGGCAGGAGGAAAAGGGGACAACAGAGGATGAGATGGCTGGATGGCATCACCGACTCAATGGATGTGAGTTTAAGTGAACTCCGGGAGTTGGTGATGGACAGGGAGGCCTGGCGGGCTGCAATTCATGGGGTCGCAAAAAGTCGGACACGACTGAGCGACTGAACTGAACTGAACTGAACTGAGGGCCCGGCAGCCCACCCAGGCTGTCTCCAGGGAAACCCTCGTCTGTGAGGTGAGGGTGAGCAATGAGGAGCCCACCGCCGGGGTCCTCCCCCAGCAACAATCAACCCCATTCAGGGTTTCCAAATGGCCCACAGTGCCAGCTCAGGGGGTCAGGCCGACAACATCTCCTGAGCCCTGAGCGGCACCTGTGACCCCTTGTGCCCACCTGTGAACACATCTGAGCCCCCTGCCTGGGTAACTAGGGCCAGTGGGGCCGGGGTCCCGAAGGCAGTGGGGAGGCAGCAGGAGGACACAGGCCTGAGGGTTGGGACCCTGGTGTCAGTCCCAGCCGGGCACCAACCGGCTCTCTGACCTCAGGCAAGCCACCTGGGCATCTCGGCCCCTCTCCCCATCTGTAACAGAGGGTCGCTGTGCCTGCCTCAGGGAATAAGAATCAGTACAGCCGAGCTGGAGGCAGGGCGGCCCCACCCTCTCCGTGGGCTGGTCCTAAGCACGGGCGGTGTCCGAGCAGATACCCCACAGCTCACGCACACGTCACCATCAGGCCAGGAAGCCTTACACTTGGCAAAGAAAGCACCTCCCAGAGCCTCTGCACAGTTCTCCTAAAATGACATGCAAGGCACAAGCTGAGCACCCTAGCTCCATCGGCAGGAAACAACCAGAGGTCGATCCTCCTCACGTCAGAGGAGGCCGGGACTCCGGGTGGGAATGGCAACTCAGCTTGGGGGCTGCTCTGTCCCTGAAGGCTGCCCCTCCCTCCTCCAGGGCTGCCCAGGACTGCCAGCCTCCACCCCGCCCTTCCTCTGCTCACAAGGCCTGACCTATCCCTCTCCCCTTTCCAGACACAGCTCACACTCCTTTTCCTCCAGGAAGCCCTCCCTGATGACTGGTCACACCGGGGGCCTCCTTGGGGAACCCACAGTCCTGGTTCCCTTCTTCCAGCTCTGACCTCAGTGCGATGTCACCGTCTGCCTTTTCCCTGCCCCCTAACCCTAGAGCAGAGGCCAGACACACAGAAGGACCTCCAGCGAGCGCTTGGTCCATCCCTGCTCTCAGGCGGACGGTCATCATCCTGCAGAAGCAGGCACGTGGAGCCCTCAGGCAGAGGAGGAGAGATGCCCCCCGCCGCCACCTCAACCAGAGGGAGGTGGACGCCACCCCCCCAGGCCTGGTCAGGATCACTTAGGGAAAGGCCTCAGTGGACATGACAGACAGATCCTTATCAGGAGGCCCGGGCAGCTGTCCTGGGGACTGTCCTGGGGGGCAGCCAGGCTCGGCCACAGGCTGCCCGGCCGATTGCAGTATTAAATCTTTATGCCCCGAGCCTTCACATGCAATATCCACAGAGCGATCCCAGCCCCGTTTAAGGCTCCTTAAAAGTCATTTCCACCAGACGGCCGTAAAGCGTGACGCGCGAGGAGGCCTGGCCATGAGCCATTATTGATGCTGCCCGGCCCCGAGCAGCAAGGTGGCTGGCACAGCCTCCAAGAAGGACCCCACGCTGACAATGTCCAGTTGTCATCCGGGGCCTTGCTCCTTCCCCACTGCTGCAGCTGCTGGCCCAGAGGCTCTGCTCGATCCCCACCGGGAGGAAGTTCCTGATCTTTCTAGAAGGGAGGGGCTTCGACAGTGGAACTGGGGCTTGGGGCAGGCAGATCTGAGTTCGAGAGGCCGATGACATCGGACCAGCGCAGTCACTCTCTGACCCTCTCTGTCTCCTCCTCTGGCTATATCAGAGCCCCCGTGATCCTGGATGGGAGCCCAGGGTCCCCCAACTGGCACGATCCTTCCCCAGCACCCTCATTCTTCCAACTGAAAAACGCGGCAGCCCTGTCTCCCAGCCAGGCCTGGTGGCAGGATTCGAGGCCGTGTGGCTGGGGCTGGAGGCAGGGGGCACCAACTGTAAAGTTCTGCACGCTCACAGCCCCTTGCTGTCTCCCTCGGGCAATCCTGCTCCTCTCTTCGGACCTGCTCCTCACTGGCAGCAACATGCGATTTTTATGATTCTTAAAGATGCTCGGGAAAAAGGAAAAAGCAGAGGCTTCTCACAAAACCCCCATTATCATGCTCCGTTTTGAGTTTCCGTGTCCCTCACATGAGCATTACCCTATTCAGAACAGCATCCCTTGGGAGGGGTGGGGGGCACGCTGCGGAGCCTGAGGGCTGGGGCAGGGCTGGAAGGGGTGGCGGGACCTCAGCACTGGGTCCCCACATGGTCACTGGACCACCGGGAGTCTCGGTTCTCTGGGTCCGGTGAGGGGTGACTTTAGACACGCTCTCTGAGGCCCCCCGCTCACGGTACGCTTATTTCTGGAGGCTCTCAGCCCTCGATGAGGAGGTCACCCCTCAATCCTGTTGCCCTACTCCCACCCCAGCAGCCCGTGTCCTCCCCTCCGAGCCTAAGGGGAGGACAGGCCCTGCCTGACGACCCCGCACCCTGCTGCCAGCCATGCCCTGCGGGCGTGCTCCCAGCCAGGACTCACCTCTTCCCAGGGCCATGCCCCTCATTCTGGCCACGGGACCCTCGGTGGTCTAAACACCCCCACGCCACCCCCTCTGCCAGAGGGTTCCTGTCCTGTGGCATGACCTCCCCTACTTCCACTTCAAGACACATCCCGGTGCCTCCTTCCTCCAAGAAGACACCTGGCCTCCAAGGCTGGGTCAGGGGCTGCCCTGGGCTGCACTGCCCCTGCACTCCCCTCACAGAGACCCCTGCTGCACTGGGGACCCTGATGTGTGCCCCCCTGGCATCCCCAGCCACCCCGAGGCTGGGCCTAGGGGAGGAGAGACGTCTGGTGAGCCTTCACTCATGAACACAGATGGTTAACGAAGAAGCAAGTGCAGAATGACTACGTGACCGCGTGGACGCCGAGCCCCGCCGTCCGGTGTCCCGGTCCGGGGGTCGCCCGCCGAGGGGCCCGGGTCTGGGCGCCCCTCCGCATGCCAGGTCCCGGGCGGGGTCGGGCACAGCACGCAGAGCTCACCATCTCCATGAAGTTTAGCAGCGGCTCCTTGTTGTGCTGCCAGATCGTGTAGAGTGCCTCCTCCGGGGGGAACTTCATGCAGCCCAGCTCCACCGTGATCTCAAAGCAGTTGCTGTGCAGGTAGTTGAAGTCGGACATGCCTGCAGCACGGTGGGGGTGGGGGCAGCTGAGCGAGCGGCCCTCAACACCAGCCCCCGCGGGCCCGGGCTGGAGAGCTGGGAGAGGCCAGTCCTATCCCGGCCTCCCAGCCAGACAGATGGAGGCAGACGGCTCCCACCCAAGGTCCCAGGGGAGGGGGAACTGGGCTGGGGAACAAGTGGTCTGGCGCCCCTGTCCACAGACTCCCCCACCATCTGTGCGGCCTTCGGGGAGCAGGAGCAAGGCCACCTCCAGCACAGAAGCTGGGCTCACGCTGGGCCCACAGGTGCCCCTGCCCCAGCGCGGTCACTGATGACAGTGTCCAATTACAGGTCAGTCCTGAGAACGATTCAGAGAGGAAGGTCCTACAAACTCCATCTCTGGGGGAGCCCAGCTCAGGGGGGCTGACAGCCGGCCTGGGAGGCCACAGAGCCTTTGGAGCAGGTCGGGCTGACCACCGCCCCCTGAGCCTGCCCTCCACCCCAACTGCTTGGGAGGTCTTGTCCAGCAGAAGCTTCTAGGTGGCTCTGGGGCCTGGACCTTCAGAGCTTCAGGGCCTCCTCCAAGCCCTGGCAGCCAGCAGCCACCCCTCATGAGTTACCGTTCAAGTCCGCACACAGATGGCCCCTTTGTCCCTGGCCATGGCCCCTAACCCTCCTGAACTCATGCCCGGTGGGTGGGGAGCCCGGCTCACCTCTCCCAGGCTCAGCACCCCAGTGGGCTCTTTACAGACCCCACTGAAGGGTCATGATTGAGACTCGAAGCCCTCCCCCCGAGGGTCAGGGGACCCATGTGTCTGGGTCCTGGTGAGACAGAAGCTGCACTGCCCCCTCCAGGGAAAGACCACATGTGCCACCGTGGGCAGCAGGGGCGCTGAGCAGAGGAGAACACGTCTCTGGAACAGGAGCTGAGGGGCCGCCCTGTCCACCTCCCAGGAGAAGTCGGGGGACAGGCAGGGTGAGTCTCAGCTCTGCCACAGGCTCAGGCCCTCGAGCTGGCCCTTTCCTTATCTGAGTCCAATTTCCTTATCTGTCAAGGGACACGAATATTCAGCGTCATGCCAGCGTGGAGGGGTGGCCAGCAGCGCGTGGAGGCCTGTGGGCTCAGCCTCGGGGCCCCAGTGACACAGGGAGTCACCTGCTCCCGCATTTCAGAGAAATAATGAATATAGTTTTAGTGTAAGAACATCCCACATGTTTGGAGTTAGTATTTATATAGTAGTCAACACCCTTCCTCACTTCTCTAAAACTCCGGCTTCACTGACAATCCTGTACTCCATCAGGCAACCCTACAAAACCCCCAAAAGGCGAACTGGTCATGGGTGGGATCATGAGATGGTAAGTGACCATTAAATAAACTGCAGAAAAGGCAACAGGAAGTCTAGCCCTTCCCGGATATAGGAACTTTCCCTCCCTCCAGCCCCAGTTCAGCTCGGACCCCGAGCCTAGCCCTTCCCCTGCCCAGCTGCGCCCTCCCCCAGTCCCGGCCGGGCTTCGGGCCCCGCCCCGCCCCAGGACCCGCCCCGGACTCTGGCCCGCCCGGTCCCCGCCCCCATCCCAGACCGCGCCCCGCCCCCAGCCCACCCTGTTCCCAACCAAAGCCCCGCCCCAAGCCCAGCCCCCACGCAAGGCCCCGCCCCCACCCCGGGCTCCAGCCCGCCCCCGGCCCCGCCCCCCAGCACCCCCTCTACCGGCCCGCGCACCTCCGGTGAAGCTGTACCAGTCAGCCCCATTGATGATGCTGCCCCTCTTCAGGAAGTTGCCCCCACACCTGTTCTCCGACCTGTCCATCATCATAGGGTGCACGTCGGCGTAGGCTCGGGCCAGCAACTTGAACATCTGGAAGGGAGACGGAGAGGTCCCCACGAGGGCTGTGGTGGGCGCCCTGCTGGACGCCCTCTGAGCTGGGGGCAGAGGGTGAGGCGGGAGGTGCCTCGTGGGCGGGGCTGCCTCAGGGAACGCCTGCAGCTCAGGTGGGAGGGGGGCAGTGTCTTTATAGCGGGCCCAGCATGTGCAGAGGAACGGAGGTGGGTACACGGGCACGTCAGGGAGCCCTGCACACCTGGCTAGGTGGTGTGGGCTTCCCCTCGAGAAGGGGGCGTTTCCGAGGTAGGTCGGCATGAAGCATTTCTTGCTATTGAGCAGAGGGCAGGCCTTGCGGGGAAACAGGTGGGGGGGGATGGGGGCTGGGATGGTCCCATTTTTACTGCCTTCATCTCTCACGTGAACGTCTATGGTATTCACCACTTTATGTGCCCAGGAACACCAGCCGCTGCAGGAGCCCACCCGCCTGCTGCCATAACCTGTCCCCAGTTTCCACTGCGTCTGGTGGTCCCACACAGGACGCAGCTCAGGGTCTGCCACCCCCTGGGAGGGGGGGAGCCTGGGGGCAGGGCCTGGAGGGTGGCCCCAATTCCTAGGTGGTGCAGAGCCCCTCGCCCACTGGCCTCCCCCAGCCCAGAGCTCCCCTCATGACACCCCTCACCCCTGCAGGCCCCAGGTCCTCCTCCCAGACTGGACTCAGCCACCTGTGTGTCCCAGGACCGGACACAGGTCTGACCCAGAGTGGAGGCTCCAAGCAAGGTCCAGATGGATGAGGGGTGCGCCTGCTCTGGGCCTGTTCAGGGGCCCCGGGCCCCGGGAGAGGGTGTCCCTGCATGAGGGCCCTTCTTTAAGAAAAGGGGAGGTGGACAGGTGGGGCCAGCAATGAGCGGCTGCTCCAGGCCAGAGTGAGGTCTCTCCTGATGACTCAGACCCAGGGCCTGTGGTTTGGAGAAGGATGCGTCCAGTTTCTCAGGGTAAGGCTGCAGTTTCAACTTGGTCCCACAGACACAGCCCAAGTCCCCACATACAAGCCCATGGGTGTCCTGCAGTCACCAAGGTCAGCAGTCAAGGACCGCTATCCTGCCAGCAGCCGCAGCCACCTGTGGTCAGCATCAGCCCTTTCAGGCAGGCATCCAGGTGCTGACGGGGTTGTTTCTGGAACTCTGCCTGGGTCCCCACCTCTCTGGTACCCACCACCCATCTGAAGAGTGGGACCTAGGCTGGTTAGGCCCAGAAGGTTAGGCTAGCCCCTCTCCAAGGTGTGCCCCCCCCCAAATCCTCTCTCCTGGTCTCTCTCCATCCTGCCCTGGGGCCGCCTCCTGTCACCTGTCAGTCAGCCCCTCAGGAGAGCAGGGAAAGTCCCCACCACCCCAGGGTGCTCGAGCCCCAGGCTGGCTGGGATCAGGCCTGCCCTGGGGGCGGGAGCTCTGCCCAGGTGCCGGGTGTGGGTGGGTGGGGAAGACACAGGGATCATGACCACTCCCAGAGAAACAAGGTGGGGTGTGGTGGGCTGCTAGGAGGCGCAGACGTGGACTGGCTGCAGCCCAGGAGCACGGGCCAGGGTCAGAGAGAAGGGCCAGCCGGCCAGGGACCTGCATAAACTAGCTCCTTCCCACTGGGGGCTGGGCCGGGCCAGGGAGGGCCTGGACGGCAGGACGGAGCTGGAGCCGAGCTGGGAGCAGGATTTTGGCAGAAGGGGCAGGTGTGTAGGGGGACAGAGGGGCGAGGCAGGCAGCCCTGGCTGGCCTAGGAGCCTTGAATGCTGCCCGGAGGCACTGGCCCTCATCCACCAGGCACCATGGAAGTCTGGGGGTGTGGCTTGGACACCCTGCTCAGGCCCTCCTCCTGCTGCCCCACTCCCCAAGCCTCTCCTGGGACCCTGGTTTCCACAGAGACCACCGCTGGCTGCAGGTCTGAAGGATGATCGATCGGTGATTGATGGCTGGTGGGGAAGGCACTCGGTGTTCTGACTCTGTGGGGACTCGTTGAGGTGAACTTCCCCCCTCGAGGCATCTTCACGCATCTGCCCCTGAGAGCCAGAGAGTCTGAGCCTGGTGCCCAGGGGCTTCACCCAGATGCTGACTTTGCCCTCTGACGGCACAGCCACAGCGGGCACAGGCCAGGCACAGGGGAGACACCCAGCCACTCCAGAAGCACTTGCAGAGCCCCAAGCATAGAAGCCAGCACCTCTCTGGGTCCCAGGCATGTGCTGGTTGTAGGAGTCAGTGAGTGAGTGAGTGACTGAGTAAGGGAGTGAATGAGGGAGGGAGGGAATGAATGAACGAGTGAATAAATGGGTGAGTGGGTGAATTAATGAGTGAATGAGTGATGAATGAGTGAGGAAATGAATGACTGAGCGATGGATGAGTGAGTGAATGAACGAGTGAGCAAATAAGTGAGTGAGTGAATTAGTGAGTGGATGAATGGGTATGTGATGAGTGAGTGAATAAACGACTGAGTGACTGAATGAATGACTAAGTGCGGGAATCAGTGAGGGAGGGAGGAAATGAATGAGTGGATGGTTGATAAATGAGTGAGTGGGTGAATTAATGAATGAGTGAGTGATGAGTGAATGGCTGAGCCAGTGGGTGACTGGGTGGGTGGCTGAGTGACTGGGTGGGTGGCTGAGTGGGGATGTGCTGAGTGAGGGAGGCAGTGGGCACCAGAACGAACGAGGGCAGGGCCAGTCAGCGGGGACACACAGGTGACGTCCGGATGGTGCAGCCCCCCGGCGCTGCAGGGGGCGGGCTCAGCCCGTGCCCGCTGGGCCCCCCAGCTCCCATTGCCCACAGCCCTGAGCCTCACTCCTGGGAGCCTGGGGGAGTCCCCACCTGATCCTCCGGCTCCACGGGGGGGCTGGCCCTAGAGGACGCCCTTCTCAAAGTCCACCCTCAGGCTGCGGTCCACACACACACAGACACGCACCCCACCCCCACTCGTCCCCGGCCTCCCGGGCAGCTCCCTGCCCTGGCCAAGGCCGCACCTCCTCGTCCTTGCTCGAGTCTGGCTCCGTCTCCCCCGAAGACGAGGGCCCGCAGCTCAGGGCCTTGTCCTCGTCATGGTGGTAGGGGGAGACCTGCCGTGGGGAGGTGAGGAGGGGGTCTGGGTGAGGCAGGGGGACCCCTGAGGGACCACAGAACAAGACGGGGGCCGGCCCGGGCACTTGTCCATCCGGGACCCGCCCCACGCTCTCTGCCCTGCCCCCAGTACCAGGGGAAGGTCTGAGAAGGCGGCAGCGGCCAGGCCCGGCCCTCCGCCCGAGTCTGGGCCTCCAGGGGGCCCGCTTAGTGCCCAGGCCTTAGTGACCCGGTCAGACCCTCCGGAGCCTCCCCGTGCTGGTCAGGGGAAGTCCTGCAAGCTGCGGCCTCCTGCGAGGGTGGGAAACTCCTGCTCCTGGCGGGGCACAAACGGCCCTGGGGGATGGGGGCCATCAGGGCAGTTTGCGCAGCTCAACTCCAGGGGGTGACCCAGCAAAGCTCACCCCCAGTCCCTGGCCTTGGTCTCCTCAGCTCCCATGCCCTTCCAGAAGGCCAGCTCTGGTGTCCATCAGGGCAGGGATGCCCCCGGAGAAGGGAAGAATGCAGCCAGAGAAGGGTCCGGCCAGCATCCCGGGTCTCATCCCCTGCTGCTCTGACCAGTGGGGAAAACGGGCCTCCTCTGGGCCCAGGTGACCAGAACTCCTAGTTGGACCCCACTGCTTCCCAGGGCACCTGAGAAGTGAAAGAAGTCGCTCAGTCGTGTCCGACTCTCTGCCACCCTGTGGGCTGTCCATGGGATTCTCAGGCCACAATACTGGAGTGGGGAGCCGTTCCCTTCTCCAGGGGATCTTCCCAACCCAGGGACCGAACCCGGGGCCTCCCGCATTGCAGGCAGATTCTTTACCAGCTGAGCCACCAGGGAAGCCCAAGATGGAGGAGTGGGTACCCTTTCCCTTCTCCAGTAATTCTCTGGGATTCTCCAGGCCAGAATACTGGAGTGGGGAGCCTTTCCCTTCTCCAGGGGATCTTCCCAACCCAGGGATGGAACCCAGGTCTCCCACATTGCAGGCAGATTCTTTACCAGCTGAGCCACCAGGGAAGGACCTGACCTTTAGCAAGCCCACCCTGCCCACAACGGGGGAGGCGCCAGGAGCCGCCGGGCGCCATGCGCAACGCAGCACTGCCCTCTGCTGGCACCGCCCGGGGCCGCGCCCTCCCCTGGGGTGGCCTGTGTGGGGAGGGCACTCAGCCAGGGTGCCCACCCCAGGAGCTCCCAGAGGAGACACTGATGGAAGGTGGGGTGGCCAGAGAAGGGAGGGGCGGAGCTGGCTGGAAGGCTTCCTGGAGGAGGGGGTTTGGAGCTGGGTCTGGAAGGCTCCGAATGGTTCAGAAGGCTGGAAGGCACTCGCCTCAGGACCTGAAGGACTTCAGGCCCCCCGAGGGCACCACCCACAGCAAACCCGCCCAGCCTCTCACCTTCTCGTCGGGCGTGGGAGAAAACATCTTCTCCTCCTGGGGATGCTTGGAGAAGTCGAAGGGATAGGACACCACCAGGTCGCCCCCGTGGAGGCTGGCTGAGAGCACGAAGGGAATGGTTCGCATCCACTTCATTATTGCCTTCGTCTCGGGGGCCACCTGCCCAGGGTGGGTCGGCGGGGAGGAGGAGACGGTCCTCAGGGCAAGGCGTGTCCCTGCTGATCACTCAGCCCCATGCCTAAGCTTTAGGATTCCGCCCCGGCCCCACCCCACTGGGTGCCCCCAAGTGCCCATCCTGGGCCTGGAACCCTCCTCCCCCACCTCCTGTGGACGCCACCTCCTCCAGGCAGCCCTCCCACGCACCGTCACCAGGCACCTGCCAGGCTCTGGGTGCTTTCAATAGGGGCAGGACCCCCCAAGGGTCCCGGAATAACCGGAGCCCTCGGTGCGGCAGCGGGCTCCTACCTTACCCCACCAGTAGTGCTGGGGGATGGCGATGTGGTCGCTGCGCGCGCCGCGGACCGAGGCCAGGCGGTAGTACTCGGACGTCAGGTCGGGGAAGTTTCGGTTCAGGTCCAGGTTTTGCGCGTTCTGCCTGCCGCTGGTCCACCCGTTGTAGCCAGCGCCCTGAACCACAGGACAGCCCCCAGCCGGGGGTCAGCATGCCCACCCTGATCCCCCTGGTGGGAGGCCCAAGGCTGGGCTGAGAGTCACGGCGGGCGGGGTTCTCTCTGGTTTCATGAGATGAACTCTGGAGCTCATCCGCCACCTCCCAGACCTCCGGGCTGACCCTCCAACCTCCAGGCCCCGAGCCAGCCGGCTGTGCCCTGCCTGGGGTGCCCCACGTCAAGGATGCACAGCTCACTGCCCACCCGCTGAAGGCCCTACTCGTCACCTCCTCCAAGAGGCCCTCTGCTCCTGGCTCCCCCACCCACCCCCGTTTCATCCTGTCTCCACGGGGTGCCCCACGTCAAGGATGCACAGCTCACTGCCCACCCGCTGAAGGCCCTGCTCAGTCACCTCCTCCAAGAGGCCCTTTGCTCCTGGCTCCGCCACCCACCCCCGTTTCATCCTGTCTCCACAGCGCATGTCACCTTTTAAGCCACCACAGCATTACCAGCGTTGGTCCCCACGCCAAGCAGGGCTTTGCCCGTATGGGTGCCCGCTGAGTCCCCATTACCCAGGACGGCAGGGGCACAGACCCTCCACAACCGCTGGTGGCTGAGCGGACAGGGCGTGTGGAAGGCAGCGGCCGTGGGGCGGCGTGGGGCCCTCACCTCTGCGGCCGCCACCTCGTAGCCGTCGGGGTTCATGGAGGGCAGCAGGTGGACGCGGGTGGTGTTGAGCAGACGCTGGATTCGGGGGCTGCCCAGCAGGTACTCGGAGCACAGGTACTGCGCCAGGTAGATGAGCATCTCGCGGCCCGCCACCTCGTTACCATGGATGTTACCGATGAGCTTCACCTCCGGCTCCACTGTGGGGGGAGGGGAACACAGTGACCTGGGGGTCGCCTCCGGGGTCCCGGAAACCTAAGGGCCCACGTGGCAAGGGCAGGCTGTTGTTACGGAACCTATTCACGCTGGTTCTGGCCCAAGTGTCTCTGTGATTAACGAGGTCTCATCAAGGCCACCACTTCCGCTGAGCTCGTCGGTGATGTAGAGCCTTAAATACCAGCGTGATGGATCAATGATAACTGATTAATAATCCTAGGCACTGTCGTCGGTCTGTGTGAATTTCATTCACGGCCACTCCCCGTGCTTGTGCGGTGGAGGAGAGCGGACACTGGTGCTTAGACGGGAAGACAGGTGGCCCTGGAGTGAAAGGATGGATAGATGGAGCGATGGGTAGGTGGAAGGAAGGAAGACAGATGGAAGGATGCATGCGTGGCTGAGGGCCTGGATGGAGGGAAGGTGGGTGGTGGAAGGATCGCTAGGTGGAAGGAGGGAAGCAACGAAGGGAGAGAGAAGGACGGAAGAAAGGAAGGAAAGAAGGAACGAAGGTGGCTGGAAGGGCGCACATGGAAGAATGGGTGGCTACACGGGCGGGTGGACGCGGGCAAGAGCGGACCAGGAGCCCGGCGGTCTTCCTAACGTGGACCCTGCACGAGCCGCCTCTCCTCTCTGAGCCCCGCACTGCTCACATGGAAAACGGCATCTCCCTCCCAGGCTGTGTGCAGCCCCGTCCCTCCCACAGCCCCAGCGCACAGATGCCCCTGAGGCTGTCACAGCAGTCACTGCCCGTGGCCCCTCACAAAGGACACGGCCCGCCCCCGTGTTCCTCAGCTGCGCCCCCTCAACCTGAAAGCGGGAGTCCCGCCTTCAGCCCAGAGCTGGAGGGGGAGCCGGGCAGGGTGGGCCCTGGAGGCAGGGGCGAGGCTCGATGACCTCCGACCCCCGATGGGAGACAGGGCTTTGGGCACGTGAAGTCCATGCTGCAGAAGCCACCCGGATGGAAACCAGGCTGAGCGCAGCTAGACCAGCAACGGGGGCCGGAGCCGCTTGGCCAAGACGAGGGCCACGTTTGAGTACTTGGTAAGGACCAAGGTCAAATGGGATCCAGACGGATCCTGTCCGACTCGCAGGATCTCAGGCACAGACGAGCTGAGGGGCTGGGGAGAAGGCCTGGGACCCTCTGCCCAGCTGCTCTCAGTGCCCCGGAGCCAGGCTGGTGCTCATCTTCGCCTCGCTACCCAGGAAACAGGCCGTCCAGCCAGGGTGCCGAGTCTGTCAGAACATCGGGGTTCTGGGGCCAGACCCCCACGCCCCAGCCCCGGAGCCCAGCACCTTTTCCTTGACCTGCCCCTGACATGGCTTCAGTCATTTTTCCAGCATCTGCGCTCCAGGCCGGAAGGGCCTTCCCCGTCACGGCAGGTGAACCAGGACCGGGGCAGGGCCCGACCGCCGCTGAGCCCTGCAAGAGCGCGGCTGCAGGCACAGTGAGATCCAGCGCTTCCCACGTGGGGCCCCAGCTCCAAACAGGACGTAGCCTCCTAGGAGCTGAAATGGACTTGGGTTTTAAATTAATGGGAAGACGCTCTGGGAATGACACTCAAAGGAGGAGCTGTCAGGGTCCAGGACCCAGCGCCCACACAGCTGCCTGGCGTCCAGGTGCACCAGGGCAAGGTTGCAGAAACAACAACACAGTTAGGGTTTTCACTAGAGACGCACAAGGTCTGACGGGCCTGCGGTCACCGTGCACCCCTCACCTCAAGGCCCACGACGTCTGCAGCCCCCAGGGCCGTAACCCTCCTGGCCGCCTCCTCCCCAACTCCCAGCGTGGCTGTGACGGTGGGCGCACACGCCTGGTGGGAGGTGGCCAGCACCCCAGCGCCCCTAACACGCCCCAAATCCCCACCCACCCCGTCCCCCAAACACGGGGGCTTTGATTAGGACCGAGGACCTGCTCGTGTACCCCAACGCCAAGCGGGCCGGTGCCTTTTCCCAGCCCAGACTGCTCACCCCGCCTCCCCCGATGGCGGCAGTGGCTTACTCAGCTCGTGCTGGCCAGGCCGGCTCGAGAACTCGATGACCAGCAGGTCCCGGCCGTCGAAGCTGCGCCCGATGCTGTAGGTCTTGGAGATGTGGGCACAGCGGGCCGCCGTCCGCCTCAGCACGCGCACCATCTGGGCGTAGGAGTGATGGGTGAACTGAATGAAGGTGGGTGGGTGGCCCGAGGGCAGTGCCTCCTCGATGTCCAGGCCTCCTGGGGGTGGGGGGTGGGTGGACACAGGCACCAGGGGTCAGCTCGGGGCTGCCGCTGCCCTCGCCCCAACTCCCAGCCCCGCCCTGGGGAGCCCGGGATGTCGGGACCCACACGGGCCCCTCGGATGGCTCCCCAGACATGACTGAGTTTGTAAGTAAAGTTCCCTTTGTGAAACCTGACGTGGACAGCTAATCACAGCCCCCGACAGGTGTACACAGCAATGCAGCTCCTAGCGTCAGTGAAGAACAGGCGTATGGGGTTTGTTTGGAAATTTTGTAACATACAGAGCAGCAGAATACAAAACAGACGCACGTGGACAGGATCCTCAAAGAAAACCGTGGTCTGGCTGCCTTCTGACTTAGGATGACTGTGTCCCCAGGCATCAGCGGTGACGGGGTAGGGAGGGGGGAGGGACGGGGGAGCAGAAGGTATGCTTTTCCCCCAAATTTGCAAAGCTTCCTCAGGAGACAGTCTGGGCTTCCAGGCATAGGTAGGCTGTCTACCACGGCCATCCCCAGACCAGCTGGCGGGCCCCTCCCACTCACAGGAGCACCCCAAGGCCAGCCCAGGGGCTCCCAGACCGCCTCCCGTGGGGTCTCTGCACGGGAAGACGCAGGTCCCAGTGGGCTGGCCTTGGAGAGCAGGGGCACTAACAGTGCACGCTTTTCCCAAGCGTCTCACTTGCCTTGTGGTTTCATTTCTGCTCAAAATGGTTTCTGAGGGAGAAGAAAGCAGACGGAACCAGCAATTTGGTGGCAGACTGGCCCAAAATAAACTCCCTCCAGCCCACTCTGCAGGCTTCCCCGGGGCCGGCGGGCCTGGCCCCACAGAGATGTCGGGTTCCTTTCCTCTGTCTCTCGGCCCCCACCCAGCCACGCTTCCTGCCTCTTCCCTGGCGGATGGCTCCCGTCTGCCTGCAAAGTGCAGCCCATGGGCCTCTGAGTCACAAAGAAGCTGCAGGTAGACGGCACCCTCATCTCCCTCCCAGATTCAGCTCCAGGATCAGCCCTGAGCTCTGCACAGCCAGTGACTGGCGGAGCGGGAAGCCAGGGCTCGCTGGGGGCCAACCCGAGGCACCCCTGGTTGCTACCTACCACCTCCTTGGTTCCCAGCTGGGAGCCGTGGACACAGCGGGCACCTGAGGGCCATCAGGCACGTGGACTGATCGACCCATCCGTCAGTGGCCGGCCTGGCTCACACCAGCCCCCACCCTGCTGCTGGTGGCCTTCCCAGAGCCTCCAGTCAGTCACCTGTGAAATGGCTGCACCCGTATTCAGGGTCACTGTGGGGTCTTAACGAGACAACACGTGTGTGACACTTGACCCCAGATCACGTGGACCTCCCTGTGAGCTTTGTGACGTCCGCACACGAGACGCCGGAAGCCACCGTCCCGCACCGACCGGTGTCACGCACACTGGCCACGGGTGGCTATTTGCATTTAGGCTCAAATTCATTACAATCAAGGAAAATCAAAACTTCAATCCCCAGTCACCTGAGCCATGCGCCCAGCTCTCAGGAGCCACGTGTGACGCGGGGGCTGTGGTCTGGACCAGATTAGAGGGCTCTCCTCACAGGCCACCAAGGGTCCCAGGGTCACTGGGACCACCCGTCTCACTCACTCTGGAAGCCTGGCTGGGGGGCAGGGAGGCCTGCAGAGGTGCTCGTCACCCGTCGCCCCACCTCACAGCCATGTGGCCCCCAGAAGCGCCTCGCACGCCCCCTGAGACGGGGGGCTCACTATCACTCGGGGCTGCCCATTCCAGCTCCACTCATTTGTCTGCATGAGGAACCAAAGCCCATCTCCACAGCCCCTCTGGGTGGCTTCCCTGAGCCCATGGGGTTCCACGGACCCCACTCTGAGGCATCTGGCTGCCGCTCCAGTCAATATGCCACGTGTGATCTTTCAGGAGCGGCCACAGGCGATCACAGGCTTTGCCAGGCAGGCCTCAAGAGAGACAGGCTCCTCACACCAGCACCCTGCAGTTCTCTGATGGGCGAGGGGAGTGCCATCCAGGACTCAGGCCCCCACACCTCTGCCCTCCCAGCCTGGCCCCTGCACCCAGGGCCTCCGGCTTGGCCAAGGCACTGCCCTCCCAACGCATGTCCTGTTGGCCCGCCCGGTCATCCAGCCGCTCACCACAGCGGGGCCCCCCTGGAGCCCACCTCGCAGCTTCTCCAGGGGGTCGTAGCAGCCTTCCTCCGGGCCCGAGAAGTAGCGGCCGCAATCGAGGAAGTAGGGCCAGGCCATGTCGATGGCATCAAAGGCGGGCTGGCAGGCCTCGCGCAGCGCCCCGCAGACATGGCGGCAGGGTCTCCGCACGCGGCCGCCCTCGCAGCGCGGGGCCAGCACGGCGCAGCCCAGCAGGCGCAGGTCGGGGTTGCACTGGCCCTCCAGGAGGTGGTGCAGCACGCTCAGGAGGATGTACTCAGAGCTGGACTCCACGGCCTCCCGGGACCGGTGCGGCAGCAGCGTGGGGAAGGCCGTCCGGTTGTAGGTGACGTCACTGCAGGTCTGCAGCTGCAGGTCCACGCACGTGGCTGGGGGCGGGGGGGGGACGGTGGGGTCACCAGGGCACTCCCTCCCACGATGACCCCCAGGACGTGCTCAGACGCCTGCCTGCTAAGTGCCACTCTGCCCAAGCTGACCCCACTAAGGCCCACAGCCAGCAGGGACGGGCGGCACGGAGAGGCCCGGACAAGGCCCCGGAAGAGGCAGCCAGAGCCTTCGGGAGGACCAGCGACGGCCCCCGGGCTGGCCCGTGAGAGGGCCCAGCAGGCCGCTCTGGGTCTCAGCTTCCACATCCGCAGACTGGGCCCAGGAAAGCCAACCCGGCCAAGGAGTTGCCTCGTTAAGGCATATGGTTGACTTCTGTTTGGCAAAAATATTGTCCTACTTAAAAAAAAATAATAATTCTTTACCAGCTTCCCTTGTGGCTCAGCTGGTAAAGAATCTGCCTGCAATGCTGGAGACCTGGGTTCTATTTCTGGGTTGGGAAGATCCCCTGGAGAAGGGAAAGGCTACCCACTCCAGTATTCTGGCCTGGAGAATTCCACAGACTGTATAGTCCATGGGGTCGCAGAGAGTTGGACACAACTGAGCCACTTTCACTTAAAAAAAAAATCCAGTGCTTCTGCTCAGAATACCCCAATGCCCAAATCTGGCAGGAGGAGCCTTGAAGAAATGCCTGCTCTGAGCGCCTCCGATACGCCAGATCCACGTCCTCTCCAGCATCACCCCCAGGAGTTCAGTGCTCCCTTCCTCACTTTAGAGACAGGAACTCGAGGCCAGGCGGGGAGGGGCTTGTCCCAGCCCCAGACTCAGCAGGTGCCAAGAACACACGGGGTGCAGAGCCAGCCAGCGCGGCACATGCGCACCTCAAGTCAGACCCCAGACCTCCTCGAGCCCGCCTGGGGGGCCACGGAGAGGGAGGGATGGAAGAGACCCCCGCAGAAGCCCAGGGCAGAGCCAGGGGTGGGAGCCCAGCTGCACAGAGGGAAGGGCCTCCCTCTCTTGTTTTGCCTGATTTCTAGCTCTTTTAATTAGGTCTGGATTTGATCGATGGGCCCTCTTAATCATCACCCATTGCAGAACCCCGGGTTCCTCCCCCTAAAAGGCTTTGAGAGCGTGGAGGGCCTGTGTTCACTCCCACAAAACAAAACCGGGCGGTCCGGGTACGTACCGCTGTCTGCAGCTGCAGACCCGGGGCATCCACCTGCAGAGAGAGGGGGCAACACCGTCAGGGGCGGGGACCCCTGCCCATCCCCAAATCCCGCTGCTCCTCACGGAGCCGGTCCCCCAGCCCCTCCCACCCTCCCCGCCACAGCCGCCCTCTGACATCCACGTGGCCGAGACCCCCATTCCCCGGGCGGGAAGACTGAGTCTGAGGTCACACAGCTTCCCTAATAGAAGGCAGAGCACTGACTCGGAGTGCTGGCCGAAAGCCATGGTGTGAATACATCCACTGGCCGGTTCCAGCTTCGGCTGGGGGATGGAAGCGCAGGAAACAAGAAATCAGGAAGTGGGCGCTGGGCGGGGGCCGGAGAGAGACAGGCAGAGCTGGACGAGCTGGGACCAGAGGGGAAGTGTCCTAACCCCAGATCTTCATCTGGAACCCAGGCCTGGACCACGGTCTGACGAGGATGGAGGCTGCTTCTAGGGATTCACCTTACAGCCTGGGGTCACGGAAGCCTACCTGAGCATACGCGAGCCCCCCAGAGGGGGGATACGGGCGGGGGGTCCTGTTAGGCTAGCTGAGCAGCCCCCTGTACACACAGTACCCCCGACATGGACCACAGTTCCCCCACTGAGGACTGGGCAGCCACAGCCCCTGACCCCCATGGGCCAGCTCCCTAAGCTGTCATGGGAAGGAGACATTCAAGGTGCCCTCTTGCCAAGGACTCCAGGCATCCCAGCCAGCTGGAACCACTCGGGCAACGTAAGGGGCAGGAGGATAATCTTCCTGAAGCATCCAGGCAACAGGGCTGCCCCTCAACACAACAGAGAGGGCTGCAGCTGCCCGCCGCCACGCCCTGCACGCTGGGACGGGCTGGCAGTGGGTGAGAACTCCAGGTGCCCTGAGCCACCTTCTCTCAGCCTGGCAATTTCCAAGCACGTGCCCGGCTCCCACCGCCTGACCCCATCACCCGACTCCAAGCCTTTCCGGTCTGAGCTGTTCGCAGGTTGTGCCCACTGCCCTCTGCCGCACGAGGGGGTGTGAGGACAAACCAAAACGTGGGACTAAGGGAAGGGCGGGAAACCGCCCCAGGCTCTGCTCGGTCGCTGCGCTATCTGCCCATCTGCGTTGGGAGAACAGACAAACGGATTCACTCGGAGCAGGACCCCCCCCCCAGGAGCATCTGTGCCCAGCGCTCACACTCAGAATTCACACTCACCGACCCGTGAGACGCCACACCCGTCAGCTCAGGAGCCCCAGGGCTCCCCGGCCCAATGGCTCCCGCCAAGGCCCCTTCCTCCCCACACCCGTGTCCCAACGCCAAGCCTGTGCCTGCCGCGTGCCGGCCCAGAGCCGAGCGGGGCAGAGCTGAAGATGCACTCAGACTTGGTGAGCAGAACTCCCACTGGCCCTGGTGCCTCTGCCGGCCTCAGGAAAATGCGGGCGGAGGAGGCCAGAACACAGCAGTTACCCCCATGCCAGCTCCTTCTAAGCATCAGACCCACTCAGCTGCCTGGACTTGAGTGGATTTGACAAGCGGATCCCTCCTGGTTGCAGGTGGCTCCAAGCCTCCCCAAGTCACAGATGAGAAAGCTGAAGCTCGGGAATTAAGCACCTCTCTGGGCCTCGGTTTCCCTGTCTGTAAAATGGGGGTGAGAACAGTAGTGCGCACTGTTGCCCCCAGGTGGCGCTAGTGGTAAAGAATCCGCGCGCCAGTGCGGGAGCCGTGAGAGACGCGGGTCCCGTCCCTGGGTCGGGCAGATCCCCAGGAGGAGGAAATGGCAACCCACTCCAGGATTCTCGCCTGGAGAATCCCATGGACAGAGGAGCCTGGCGGGCTACAGTCCACGGGGTCACAAAGAGATGGACACGACTGGGCGGCTTGACACCATTGCTGGAGGGTCCCACGAGCTGGTGCTGACACGTGGCTCGGGTCGCACAGGAAGGAGGGGGCCGGGCCCCTTGTGACCCGCCCACAAGATGGCAGTGCCCGTCGCGATGGACAGGAGGGCGGCATCTACTGACGTGGACAGATGCTTCCGGCGTGGCTACCAGGAGCAAGAGAGAGATGGCGGACTCACCTCCCGGGGCGGCTGTAACGAAGACCCACAGGTTGGTGTAACAGGCCTTGATCCTCTCCCGGTTCTGAAGGCCAGACGCCCAAAACCAAGCTGCTGGCGGGCCACACCCCTCCGCAGGATCAGGGAAGAGTCCTCCTGGGCTCCCAGCAACCCGCAGCTGTGGCCACGTCACCCCAGTCCCTGCCTCCGTTACCCCGTGTTCCTTCTGGTGTGCTGTGCCCAAATCCCCACCTTCTTCCAAAGACACCAGTCACGGGATTCAGAGCCCAGCCTGAGCCAGTGCGCCTTCCTCCTAACGCAGCCAAACCCGCAAAGGTCCCGGGTCCCGATCAAGCCACAGTCAGAGGCATGGGGGAGGGCGCCTAGGACTTCAACGTATCTTTGGGGGACACAAAACAACAGGCCAGCCCCAGTGGGGGCCTTCGGGGAGCTCGGGCTGGGGTGGGGTCGAGAGGACACACCGTCCAGGGTGGTGCCCACCAGCCATGCGCGGGCACTGAGCACCTGAAATGCTGCGACTTGAAAAGGATGTGTGTTTCGGGTATAAAGTACCAACTTGCAGCTAAGCTGCTAAGTCACTACAGTCGTGTCCGACTCTGTGCGACCCCATAGACGGCAGCCCACCAGGCTCTACCATCCCTGGGATTCTCCAGGCGAGAACACTGGAGTGGGTTGCCGTGCCCTCCTCCAGGGGACCTTCTGGACCCAGGGACAGAACCCATGTCTCTTGCATCTCCTGCCTTGGTAGGCAGGTTCTTTACCACTAGCACCAACTGGGAAGCCCCAATATTGTGTATATATCAGGTTAAGTAAGATTTGCCCTTAGGTTTAATTTCACCTGTTTCTATCTCTTTCGAGTAGCTTCTGGGAAATGTTAGGCGATGTTTTGAGGGTTGGCATTAGCGTGTTGGACAGCGCTGGTCCAAAGGCTGCTCTTGAGCAGTCCACACGTGACCGTTACACCTCTTGACCACAAGGTGTCAGCATGTCTTCAACCAAGGGAGCAAGATGCCGGGGGTCGGGTGTCTTAGATGGGGAACAATAACAGAATGAGGTCAGAGAGGTCGGCCCATCTACCCAAGGACACACAGTGTCCAGGGAATTCAGGATTTGAACCCAGACCTGTCCCTCAAAGCAAGGCTGCTGCTGCTAAGTCACTTCAGTCGTCTCCGACTCTGTGGACTGCCTCAAATTCCAGGCTGCTGATAAGAAGGCAAGGGACAGGCAGGGGTGAGGGTCTAGGCCTGCTTGCTCTGAGCCCCAGGACAGTAAGACAGGAAGGACAAGGACAGTCCTGGACAAAGCAGCCCGGAGTCAAGCTGCCCGGCCATGCTCTCGTCACTGTGTGGTCTGGAAGAGGCACTGGGCTTCCACGGACCACACATGCTCATAAGGAGATCCTACTGGAAAAAGGAATTATTCTAGAAAGAGGCACTGATGCTGCACAGAGGGGAAGACAGAGACCCTCCCTGCCCAAGCCTCCAGGTGAGGAAGGGGCAGCCTGGGTCCGGAGGAGGGTCTGCACTTCTCCCTGGGAAAAGGGCAGGTCAGGGAGAGCTTCCTGGAGGAGGGGGTCTGTGCTCCCTGACAAGCCTATAATAGTGGACACTTCCTGGGGTCTTGGGGGAGGCTCCATCCGTGACACCCTCTGCATGACCTTCTGCATCCCACGTGTGCACACAAGTGTGGGCACACACCCAGACACACCCAGACACACTGCCTGGCCCCCGGCTTTTCTGTAGAAAGTGGGGGAGGAAAGAGGTGAAGGTGGGGCAGAGGTGGAGAGAAAATTCAACTTGAGCTGAGAGAAGAGGAAAGGGAGAGATGGGCTTGGCAAACTGCAGGGGCACTTTGCTCCTGGCACAACCTACTTGGCTGGTGCCAGCAAGTTCTCAGGTGTCCGCAAACCTCCGGCGCTTGGGAGACTCAGAACCCAACACGCCCAGACCCCAGTGTGGGAGGGAACCCCCCACCCCCCACTTCAGCAGTCCGGGTCACAGGTGTCTGCTGCTAAGGACCCTGAGGGCGGCGGACCAGACACACCCTCACCTTTCACTGCGAAGGGAAACTGAGGCCCACCCAGAAGGCAAAGTGTGGGGAGGACCACAGCCCGGGCCCCAGCTGGCCCCCATCCTCAGGTGCCTCCCGTCACCCTCCCAGGCGCGAAGTCCCTGGACGCTCCCTGAGTGCCGCCATCCCCTGCCCCCAGAATCCTCCAGGAGCACCCCCTTTCCCTGGCACGGACCGCACCCCCTCCCTGGCCCTCTGCACCCACTTCCGGAGATGCTGTTGTCCACATCACGGAGTTGGGAGGGAGGGCTCAAGAGTCTGCAACAGGGTCCAGAGGCCGCCCCCTTCCTGGAAGGACTAGGGACCTCGAATGCCCTCTCTTCCTGCAAAATCCTGGCACCTGCTCCCTAGGACCCCACCTGCAGGGCACCGCCCCCCCCACCCTCGCTGGCCGTGCCCAGACCAAGAGGAAGCCCCTGCTGGAGCCCGCGGTGCTGAGAGCTGGGCACCTCTAACCTGCCTGTGCACTCCACCCCGGGGTCCCAGCCTGGATGCGCTCAGCGAGTCAGGCCCCGCCTCTGGTGCAGACCCCCAGGTCCAGGGTTCACAGGGTGCCCATTTGGGGGACGTTCTCTGGAGCCCCGGGTCACGCGGGGGAAAGCTGGCGGTTCCGGAGTTGCCGAGTTCCACCCCCGGGGCCGGGCGGTCCCGCCTTACCCTCGGGGTCCCAGGCGGGCTCGCACCCGGGCCGGGCGGCGGCGAGGACCAGCATGGTGAGGAGCAGCGGCGGCGGGGGCCGCATGGTGGGCGGCGAGCAGGGCGGCCGGGCGAGTGATGTGGCACTCGGGCCGGGGCGCAGCGCCGCTCGGCTCCCGCCCCCCGCGGGCGGGGAGTCGGGTTACAGCGGCCGCGCCAGGAACCGCGCCGAGCCGTGAGCGCGCCCGCTTCCGGAGGCCGCCGCTCCGCCCCCAGGGGTTAGAGGCCCCCTTGGGGCTGGGTGCCGCCTCCCACCTGACTTCCGGGTCCCCCGCTGATGCTGCCTACTAGCCCCGATTCCTGGACCGAGGGGGAGCCGGGGAGGCGGGGGCCCGGCCTGCCCTGGACCCGACTGGCAGGGGGGCCAGGCCGGCTACCCCCAGCTCCGGGCCTGGGTCCCAGCAGAGGAGCGATGGAGTGTGCACTCCTCCAACCCTGTCGCAGGTTGGAGGATGCACCTGAAGGGTCTCTTCCATGACCTTGGGCGTCCCCTGCCCCACCTCTGAGCCTGCACCCTGCAGAGAAGTCCTCTCCCAACAGGACCTCAGCGGGGGGTCTGACACCCCGTTTTCAGGGTGTCAAACAGCGCGCAGTGAAACGTGGCAGTCCTCAACTGAGCACCTTAAAGGAGCCAGTGGACGTCCAGGTGGTGGCATACAGGTTCTCCGGGGTGTCTCCACCCGCCACACACTCCCCAGATGCGGGGAGCCCAGTACAGACACCCCAACTCCAGGGTGTTGGAGTGCACACGCCTGTCTGCACCTGCAGCTGTGAGACAGCCCCTTCCCACTCCCCTCCCCTCCCGCAGCCTCCTGCCTGCATCACCCAGAGCCATCAGGGCAGGAGGCCTGAGGGGCCTGGGAGGAGGGAGGCCCAGGACCTCAGCCCTCAGGTGAGAAAAAAAGGTGATCGCTAGAACCCCTCTCTACTCCCAGGGTCGGGACGGCTCTGGGGTTCAGCCAATGCCTTTGAGACCGCGCCCTCCACGGAGCTGGACAGGTGCTCACTCTGCTTTCCAGATGTGCACACATCTGCCCGCCAGCCGCTTCACACAGCCCCACCACTGTGGCCCAGCCAGCATGTGCATCGTGTGCTGGAGCCTGAGCGCTGGGGCCAGACACGGAGGTCCTCAGCCCAGCACCGTCCCCGGGCCAGGTTCCTCCCGAGCTGTGCCACTGGCTCAGGCACCTTTTTAGCCAGAGCCTCTATGGGTCTCCTTTACCAACTGTCCTGGTCGGCGGGGAGGCCGGACCCTGGAATCCCATGACACTCAGTCCTGAGGCTTGGGACGAGCAGCTTAGCCCAGAAGCTGGGGTGGCAGCGTGGTGCATGTGGGCAGAAGGCGTCGATCCATTCTCAGCTCAGAGAAGGAGCCACTCACTCCAAGCACGCCAGCACCTCCGGAGTCTGGGAGTCTCCACGCTGCCCTTGGCCCACCAGGACTGTAGCCTCATCTTTCCAGAAACCCCTGGCCTTGCCCTGCCAGTCTCTGCACACTTTCCTTTGACTTCTCCTCTGAGGTTTCTGGCCCTGGGTGAATGCTAGACCCCAGGCTTCCTGAGTGCCAGCTGGTAGTGCCTGTTCCCAAGGAGGTGTGTTCCCTCCCCCCCATTCCTCTCTCCCACCCCCATGTGCCAACGTGGGCACAGATGAGTCTCCTGGCTGTCCCCTCCTGCAGGTGGGTTCACTTCTAATCCTGGGCCCTTAGCTTCACACCTCTGATTACAGCCTTCTCTTCGGGTTGGTTCTTCGGTCTGAGTTGTGCATAAAAATAACAATACAGCTTTAAACCAGAAGCATTTCAGATTGGATGAGAAATATCAGTGTTAGCTGTTGTTTTTAAAGACCCAGAGAAAATGGTAATCCCCTCTAGGATCACCCTCTTTCCTCCCCAGTGAAGTTGGAAGGAACAACCTCTTGCAAAATCTTTTTAGCCAAGAGAGTCTGACCCACCAGATGGAGCATCAGGGACAAGTCAGAGGCAAGGTTAACCCTTTCCAGGGGCCAAATCCTCCCCACCCACTGAATCCCAGCCAGCCAAGCCAGCCCACTGGACAGTGGGCCAGAGGCGGGAGACCCGCAGTTCAGAATGGGGCAGGTGAGCCAGCGGAGGCAATGGGGCCTGAGTCTGCAAGGGCCTGGCTGCCCGAGCCAGGGGACCAGCTGAAGTGGCTGCCTGTGGAATAAGACACCGTGTGGTGAGAAGCTGCACGGGGCCTCAGAAAAGAACAGAGCCTCTGTTCTCGATGGCAGCGAGCCGTCACTCACCCGCCACTTCACCGACTCTCCACCGACCCCAGCAAGGGGCTCTGGGTGACCAGGCGGGGTTGACCCAGCAGCCAGGAGCTTATGGGTGTTTAGGGGCCACTCCCCAGTCAGTCTGGAGATGCTTTCCTGAGCGCCCCCTCTTTCAGTGCCTGGCTGAAGCATTAAGGTCTGGGGGAACCACCATGACCCCACTCCACCAGCAGCCCCTCCCACTGTGTCACTGTGTCTGAGACAGCAGTGAAACTTACCATGTTTAATTCAAGCAAGAGGACTCTCCAAATACAGGCTTGGGGCCACCCCTGTGGGTCCCAGAGAGACAACCCCACTCCCATGCAGCCCTCTGCCTGGAGTTGCTGGCAGGGAAGCCGGCAGCCTCCCCCTGTGCAGGGGCACGTGGTTCCTGCCCCGTGGGTCTCAGGTCCTCCGGACATCGGACATCAGAGAACTGAGTGCTCCTCCCCTCACATGAGGTGCAGGGTCTGCTCAGGGTCATCCCGGAGGCCCAGCCAGGGACCTGCACTCTAGCTCATGGACAGCTGGCTTCAGTCTATGGCAAAGGCAGCGTCTTCTCCTTCCCAGAGAAGTGAGAGACCCTTTGAATCAAGTGTTTATTGGTTCACAAAGTTCTTGGGACAGGACACCGTTTTGCAATACGTTTAAGCGCACGTAGAAAGGATCTTTAAAAAAAAAGACCACAAGCCCGGGATGAAAGACAGCACAGTGAGTAAGCCACATCAGCTGACAGAGAGAACATTCTAGAGTGCCAGGCACAGACATGACTAACAGCGCTCCTCCGGCAGGGGCCTGTGCCTGAGCGGCCTTCTAGACAGTTCCTCGGGGACTCCGGGGAAGGCAGAAGATGGAGAGGAAGACCCGCCCCCTCCAGTAAGTGCTGTCTCTTTCCAGCTGTGGCATTTTCCACGGGACATGATACACACATGTCCTCAAATGGATTTAAGTATCTGTAAGAGCAGATTGTAACCTGGCAGGACTGTGCCCAAGTTGCATGGGGTCCAAGCCCCACCGGCTGGCATGTTTCTCCCACCCCAGAGAAGTTCCCAGGAAGAAGAGAGGGTTTAACCTGTAAGGGTCACAGCCTGGCCGTGAAGCCACAGACAAGAGACTGCGCTCTCCTTTGCAAGCATTGTGGGGTTCCCCAGGGGGCCCCCAAGGGACTCTAGGTCAATGCACCTGCTGTGAACCAGGGCAGTGAGCTGGTCACCACCTCTCACACCTGCAGCCACCCCCACCGCCAACCAGCCCAGGGCTGGAATTATTATGGCTTTCATTGAAGCTCCTGGGGGTGGTTTATTTTTTAACTGCTCCCTGACCCTCCCTATCTATAGTTATTATTCCCTCAAATAATTTGCTTTATTTGAATTGTATCTTATAATTTACAAAGCACTTTAATATATCCTGCTGTGGGGAGGTGCTGGAGAAGCCAGCCGCCAAGGACACCCAGCGAGTTGGAAACGAACCGCAACTAACTAAGAGCCTGGCCCCACCAGGCTCTCAACTGTTACTAATGCCTGAAGCGGCCAAGAGTGCTGACTGTCGTGTGTGCGTGAGGAAGGGATGAATGCCCCTCCCTTGCCAGCACTGCAGGCTGTGCAGGGCCTGTGGATGAGGCAAACCGCCGCCCTCAATCACACCGCCCACCCCTGCTTCTGCAGGGGAAGCCTGGGGCCGGGAGGAAGGAAACAGCGGTGAACAGGATTGAGGGGGAATCCAGCCCATCCTCTCACTCATTCGCTCACTTGCCCGGTAGAACCCCGTCCTCCGAGGACTACTTCGTCTGAGCACCCTTCTCTTCTGGCACCACGAGCCGTGACAGATGGGCACTCAGCTCCTGGACACTGTGCCTTGGGTCCAGCTGGAAATGATGACGCAGCAGGTGGCTCCACCGGGGATGGCCCCCTGGACCACTGGGCCAAGGACGAGGCCGCCACTCAAACGAGTCCCGCCCTCTCTGGGCTTCAGGGCTGAGCCGAGGGCCTGCAGTCAGGGAGGGAGGCCTCAGCTCCCCCAGCTCCCCCAGTAGATGCCTGCGCTCTACCCACTGCTGTAACTCTCCTGACCACCTCGCGACACCATCACCAAAACAGGGGCCTTGAGAGGTGGGGCGGGGCCCACATGCTCTTATATCCTCATCAGGAAAGACTGGGACCCAGAATTTTTTTTTACGTCCTTCCCCAGTCAAGACTGCAGAAGGAAATGGCAACCCACTCCAGGATTCTTGCCTGGAGAATCTCATGGACAGAGGAGCCTGGGGGAGCTATAGTCCATGGGGTCGCAAAGAGTCAGACACAACTGAAATGACCACCAGTCAAGATGCTGATCCTTTGTAGGAAATAGACCCCAAAGGAGGCAGACAGGATGCAGGTGTGACCAGTGAGTCCAGCCCCCATGTGTCGTGAAGAACAGAATGGGAGCACAGGGAGCTGATGGCAAGACTTCCCAGGGGACCCCACCCTTGCCCTCACTGGAGCCTCCCACCATGACGTGAGGCGTGGGAGCCCCAAACTAGACTCCACGGAATTAGCTCCTGCCCCTGGGCGATGTTAATAACTAGGCTGGCAACAGCAGGCAGCTCACCTGGGCCGCCCAGCAGACCCGGAGCAGGGGTGTCACCTTACCCGTAACGTCAGCTCTAACTTTACAGGAGGCCCACTGTGCGCTGGGCACCGCACAGGCTGCCTGCTGACCCACCACCTTGGAAGCATCACAACAGCCTCCGAAAGGGGGTAGGGAAACCGAGGCTCAGAGAGGGCAAGTCACTGCAGCTGTGAGCCCAGCCCACGTCGTCGCCTCCACTCCTCAGCTGCCGCCCCCCACGACCTCCACCCCAAGCCGAACGGCCATGTTGGGTCCCGAGCAGTGTTCCTGCGGCAGGACCCGAGTCTGTCTGCTGGGCTCCACGGAGGCCTGCCGGGCCCTCAGTCTGTGTCCAGAGAGCTGTGGTGGGTGGACGCTGGGCACAGGGGTCTCCTCCGCAGCAGCCCATTGGGTATGCAGCCAGGACCTAGGGGGACTGCAGGCAGAGCGGGAGGTCCACAGAGGGGGTCGGCCACCTCGGAACTCAGGCACTTGCCCAGAATGTCACAGTGGGCACCAGTGATGGCAAAGTTTAAGAACTGATGGTGACAAAGAACACGTGCTCTGCTGGCCTGCTGGGCTGCTGAGTGGGTGGTCTGGCAGTGGTGACCACCTTCAGACACGCACATCCAGAGGTTTGGAAGCTTCTAGAACCACGGATGGGTACAAACGGCAGACTGGACAGTTGCTGGGTGAGTGACTCTGGGCCCCAACACAGGTGTCCAGGGAGCGGCCCCGAGGGACTGAGTCTGCGAGCAACACAGCTTAGCATCTGGAAAGAGCTGCCACCTCCGGCTGTTGAAACTCAAGCACCTGTGTTTAGTCGCTCAGTCCTGTCTGACTCTTTTCGACGCCACGGGCTATAACCAATCTCCTCTTATCCGTGGGGATTCTCCAGGCAAGAAGACTGGAGTGGGTTGCCATGCCCTCCTCCAGGGGAATCTTCCCAACCCAGGGATCGAACCCAGGTTTCCCACATTGCAGGCAGATTCTTTATTGCCCGAGCCACCAGGGAAGCCGGAGAACACTGGGGTGGATTGCCACGCCCTCCTCCAGGAGATCTTCCTGACCTAGGAATCTAATAGGGTCTCCTACCTTGCAGGCAGATTCTTTACCAGATGATTTACCAGGGAAGCCCACACACACACACACACGCGCGCGCGTGCACCCATGCACCTGCACACATGTGCTTACACACACGCACGCACGCACACATGCACACACTCACGCACGCACACACATGCACATGTGTACACGCACAGAGATGATCCCGGGTCAGATAAACCGCTAACACCCAGAGAAGCCTTCCTTCACCCACAAAGGCTCCCATGCAGTCTCCTCAGACTAGACTCCTCGCCAGGTTTCCTGTGAGGAAGCACAGCGCCTGGGGTCCAGGAGAAACCCACGCCACATCCCTGAGCCAAGAGCCCCAAGACTCAGCCCTGAGCACGGACTCTCACCGGGAGTTTGACAGGGAGGAGAGAGCCCACTGCCTGCCACAGCAGCTCCACAGCCCCCCGGTTTGTGGAGAATGTCTACCTCCTCCGACAATGCCTCACAAACAGAACGGCCTGAGGAGACGGTCAGCCTGGACAGATGGACTGACCTTGCAGGAGATCCCAGGAGAACTGCGTGTGAACAAAGCCCGGAGCTGGGACCCACACCCTGACCTGCTGTCTCCCCTGGGGCAGCAGCCTGGGCATGGGGGACCCAGCCCCATGAGGCTGAGGACCATCATCTCCTCCCAGGGGGCCTTGAGGACCACCCGGGGAGTCTGACCACAGCAGGGGCCTGACCTCAGAGTAAGAAGCCCAAGAACACAGGGCCACACGGCCCTCACCATGAGACTGTGACTGTGGTCCCCAGCTGGCCCCAAACACATCTCTTTCCCAGTCTCCTACAAGCTTCAGGCCAGGGTCTCCAGGGAACGGTCTGGGAGGAGGAGCAAAGAGACCACTCACCCAACCGGAAGAGTCTTGAGGTCCCAGCCCCGCCATTCACCCTGTTCCCCGAAACCTATGACCAAAGCATGCTGAGTCTCAGGCTGGGGTCGCTCCCAGTTTTCCTGAGTTTGAAAACTTCTTAGGATGAGAAAGAGCCAGGTGCCTGCTCAGACAGACCCTGTACCTGCCTGTACCTGGGTCAGTCTCCCTGGATGGAGACTGGTGACATCCCAGCCCCAGGGCCTGCATCAAGAGCTGAGAGGAAGGTATGGAGGAGGGGGCTGTGGATTTTGGCTTCCCATCGGGCCCCATCTGGAAGACCTCAGAGGCTGGTGAGCCAGAGGGCCCCCTCCCTCTCCCCCCAGGAACTCCCAGGTCAGGGGCTTGATAGCCAGGGCCCAACCTGTCCTAGACCCACAACATATGGGGCAAAGCAGGTGATGCTCATCTTCCTAGCACCTAGGAAGCACCTTCCCCTGGAGGCTCCACTTCTGCTCATGGAGGCAGCTCACACACACACACACACACACACACACACATACCCTGCAGGGCAAAGAGAGGGCATGGTCGGAGACAGGACTAGAGAGAAAAGCCTGACAGAAAGCTGGGCTTCTTTTGTAATGGTGGAGTAATGGAGGCTTGGGGTGCTGGGCAGAAAGGAGGGGCCAATCGTTATTTCCCCCTTCCCCCACAAAGCCCCTCCCCACCTCCCTCCCACCCTACTTTTCCTTCTGCCCAGAGGGAACCAAGGTCAAGATCCCTGAGGGAGGAGCCTCCTGGACTGTCGGGGGCATGGGGAGGGGTGGCGTGCGGCAGGGGCTGTGGGAGCTCTGTGCACGGGAAGGCAGAGGCGGCCCTTAGCAGTGACCCCAGCTGGAGAGTCAGTGGGCGCGGACATGCCAAGCAGTGGGCAGACAGACAGAACCTGGCAAGACCCCTCCCCCCCCCGCCCACCAAGACTCGAGTCCACGGTCAGGAAAGGCACCAGCTCAGCAGAGCAGAAATGGGGCCTGTTCAGATCCACACCCAGGAGGAGAATCCTGATGGCCCCACATCCAGACAGAAGGAAGGCACCCCCTCCCCACTGCCCTCTCCACCGGCTCCCTACAGACCTCACAGCTTGGCACAAAAGCTCCTCTCCACCTCAGATATGTATTTCACAGGCTCAGTGCTGAGAAGACTTTAGGTGTATGGGTGTACGGAGCGTACAAACAAGCCAGTGTGGAAACTCGTGAACAGCGTGCAGGGGAGGCCCGGTTCTGCAACGCCTGAGCCGATGAGGGTGCCCGCAGGCTCCTCTGGGCCACCTGCCAAGGGAGTAACAGCAGTTCGGATGCCACCATCCAGACCAGGAGGGGAGCACTGCTCTCTGCACCTAACCTGCGCGGCGAGGACGTCTCTGCGGGGGAAGTGGCCACACACCACCCGCAGCACCTTGGTGGAGGCAAGACTGAGCACCGGGAGCAAGCGGCGGGTGAGGTCGGTGGCATGGAGGCCAAGGAGGCCGAGGAAGCCGAGCGCCGCTGGCGTTGGGACACAGAAGGCAGGCGCAGCAAGCAGGACGTGAAGGTTCCAGCAGCCCCGCCACAAGCAGGGGGAGCGTGCGAGGGCCGCGAAGGCCGGCGGCAGTCCCCACGCGTGGACCAGCAGCCGGAACCGGGTGCAGGGCGCCACGCAGCTGGAAACCCACCGCCGGCCCCTGGTCCGCGCTCAGTGCCTCCACGGTCAGCGCCGCCTTGAAGGCCAAGAAAGTGTCCAGGAGGCCGACGACCTGGCACGCGCCAGCCTCCACCGGGGACGGCCCGCGCAGCCCGCCGAGCAGCAGGAAGGGCAACTCCAGCGCCGCTGGCAGCCGGTGGCCCAAGAACGGGCTCACCAGGAAGACGCCTGAGGTGCGCGCGCGCCCGCAGTTTGGTTCTGTAGGCGCAGAGCAGCACCAGCGCGCTGGACAGCGGCGGTGCCGCCCACACGGGAGCCAGCAGCCCGGCCGGCAGGGCCTCTCCCCGGCCCTTGGTGCTAGCAGGTCTCCGGGCAACCCGCAGGCGCCAAGGGCGGCAGGGGATCGACCCGGTGCGAGCCGGAGAAAGCGCGGCGAGGGAGCCGGAGCGCCCAGGGAGTCCCAAGATATGGACGCGCGCTCAGAGCGGCGGCAAGCGGCGTAGTCATGATGTGACCACCAAAACCCAGCCCAAAGGACACTCGCTTCTCTAGAACACACAAAGCCAATGTAACTAATGGTATTGCGTCATGTGGATGGAGTGTCCAAGCAGAGTGGCACCCTGCCAGAGATGAAATTTGTGAGGTTTTGTTCTGTTTTTCTTTTCTGTAGAGAGAGAATTTATCTGCTTCTTCCAGATATGGAGCATGATGTCAGGTTAAAAAAAAGCCTAGAAAAAATTTATGTAAAAGAAACATAAGATTTAGCAGCGCTGCGGAGCTGGGCGCCTCCCGGGAGGCGGAGAGCGCACGCCGCCGCCCTGGCCACCGCCCGCGGCGCTGTCCGTGGTGCTGAACGCTCTCGCCATCCCCGCGCCTGGCACCGTTCGGGGGCGCTGAAGCTAGGCGGGAGGGCGCGGGATGCAAGGGGGCACAGAGGTCTCATGGTTATTGCTTTGTCTTTCCTCCTCCCCTCGTGGAGTTGGTGGGAGGGGGCTCTGCGCCTGTCTGCTCTGGACCAGGTGAGTCCCTGCCGTGGTCACACCTTCACAGGAGGCTCCACGGTGACTCACGCACAGCTGAAGCGCTAGCCAGCCGGTCAGCCCCTCCTCCAATGCCTGTCACCATGCGCCTCACCCTCCTCTGAGCTGGCACCAAACTGGAGGCGTTTGTGAGGTGCTCTGAGCTAGGGAGAATGAGGGGACAGGGATCTGTGCAGGGCGGGCAGAGGGTGCTGCATGGAGGGAGTTAGAGAAAGCACTCAGCGGCCGGGTCATGTTCCCCTTCCCCAGCTCCCACCCAGCTCAGGGTCAGAGACTGCACCCTTGCCTGTTGAATCGAGTAGCGTGGCAAAACGTGGAAACAGGATTGGAGGAGCAGTGAGGGAAGGAAGGAGATGAGGAAGGGAAGGTAAAGAGGAGGACCTTAGGAGACAGAGAGCGGAGGGAGAGAAAGGCGGGGGGTGGGGCGGTGACAACTTGGGAGGGGCGGCGCCCACATCCTGCGACCTGGAAACACTTTTGGAGCTGCTTCTGTGGCTCTTGGAGCCCCTGGGAGGGGGATCCTTCTCTCCCCCCATCTCCTCTGACCCCTGTCGGCTTCTGAACCTAGTCACCCTGTGGGAATCTTCCAATCACTTCAATGGCCAGTTAGCAGGGCAAGGATGAGGGAAGGTGTGTGGAGGCCACCGGCTCCAGGAACCTTCTTGGCAGCTTCTCTGCAGTGGCAGCTCCAACTGAGGAGCCAGAAGCCAGACCTTGATCTCAGCTTTCCCCACCCCCTCTTACCCTTTTTCATCCCGAGGCTCTGCCAGCCTAGCCTTTTCTGAAGAACAAAATATGGCTAGTGGGGAGGGGGCTCACCCTCGTGGGGGAGACCCTGGTGCCAGTGCTGTAAAGCCTGGAGAGAAAGCAGGGGCTGAAGGAAGCAGCAGGGCAGACTGGTCCCATCGCCCCACCTCCTAACCTCGGCAGGTCACTTGACCTCCTGGGCTTCCTTTTCTCAGGTGTGTAATGAGTGTTGACAGCTAGTAATTGCATCTGCTTTGTTGCTTTTGAACGGTGGTGTTGGAGAAGACCCTTGAGAGTCCCTTGGACTGCAAGGAGATCCAACAAGTCCATCCTAAAGGAAATCAGTCCTGAATTTTCATTGGAAAGACTGATGTTGAAGCTGAAACTCCAGTACTTTGGCCACCTGATGCAAAGAACTGACTCATTTGAAAAGACCCTGATGCTGGGAAAGATTGAAGGCAGGAGAAGAAGGGGACGACAGAGGATGAGATGGTTGGATGGCATCACCGACTCGATGGACATGAGTTTGAGCAAACTCTGGAAGTTGGTGGTGGACAAGGAAGCCTGGTGTGCTGCAGTCCATGGGGTCACAAAGAGTTGGACACAACTTAGCGACTGAACTGAATGGAACTGTGTGGCTGCTATTATTAGCAAATTAACAAATTGGCATAAAGCGCTTAGAATAGTGCCCAGCACACCACAGTGAGCACTCAGAACAGTGCCAGCCTCTGTTAGGATCCCCACCTTTCCATTGGGCAAGGAAGACTCAGGTAAGTTCCATGTCTTTTTCAAGGACACATAACTGGAAACCGGGGGTGCCAGGAGTCACCATCTGGCTCCAATCCCAACGCCCTTGTCATCCCTTTGCCCGGAGAGGCCATCAAACCAGCTCCATGCCCAGCCTCCACCCCTTAAAAGGAGCAGCCTCCTCTCATCCCTTCCCTCCTGTCAACCTGCCTTCAAACCCAAGAGGAGTTTTCACCAGACGAGAACTTGCACAACCAGGAATGGCAATGTAAAAGCCTCGATGACTTCCTGGGAAGAGCAGGCAGCTCTGCCACCCCTGGCATCAGTCAAGGGCACAGGGAAGGAGCTGCAACAGGCTCCTCCAGACTCGAGTGACCAGCTGAGGCTCCGTGGATCAGCAGAGGCATTGGTACGTTCACAGGGAGACTCCAGTCCAGCCACTTTCAGCAACTGCTGTCCCCTTGGTGTCTCCAGGGAGAGTCAGATTCCAGGGAGGTCAGTCCTGGGAGATGAGACGTGAGGAAGGAGAGCTCTGCCCATCAGGATAATGTAAAGAGAAGCCATTCACTCCTTTACAAGGACTTATTGGGCTCCCAGCAGGTGTGCTTTTGTGGTGCTGGAGAAGACTCCTGAGAATCCCTTGGACTGCAAGGAGATCCAACGAGTCCATCCTAAAGGAAATCAGTCCTGAATATTCATTGGAAGGACTGATGCTGAAGCTGAAACTCCAATACTTTGATCACCTGATGCGAGGAACTGACTCATTGGAAAAGACTGTGATGCTGGGGAAGACTGAAAGCAGGAGGAGAAGGGGATGACAGAGGATGAGATGGTTGGATGGTGTCACCAACTCGATGGACGTGAGTTTGAGTAAACTCCGGGACTTGGTGATGGACAGGGAAGCATGGCATGCTGCAGTCCATGGGGTCGCAAAGAGTCAGACACAACTGAGCGACTGAACTGAACTGAACTGAACTGACCGTGGACTTTAACCACATCTGCAAATATGTTGTTCACAGCAAAATCCAGATTTGCATTTAACTGAACAGCTAGACCTTTTCATTATAGGGGACTGGAATGCAAAAGTAGGAAGTCAAGAAACACCTGGAGTAACAGGTAAATTTGGCCTTGGAATACAGAATGAAGCAGGGCAAAGGCTAATAAAGTTTTACCAAGAGAACACGTTGGTCATAGCAAACATCCTCTTCCAACAACACAAGAGAAGACTCTACACATGGAGATCACCAGATGGACAACACAGAAATCAGATTGATTATATTCTTTGCAGCCAAAGATGGAGAAGCTCTATACAGTCAGCAAAAACAAGACCAGGAACTGACTGTGGCTCAGACCATGAACTCCTTATTGCCAAATTCAGACTTAAATTGAAGAAAGTAGGGAAAACCACTAGACCATTCAGGTATGACCTAAATCAAATCCCTTATGATTATACAGTGGAAGTGAGAAATAGATCTAAGGGACTAGATCTGATAGATAGAGTGCCTGATGAACTATGGAATGAGGTTCGTGACATTGTACAGGAGACAGGGATCAAGACCATCCCCATGGAAAAGAAATGCAAAAAAGCAAAATGGCTGTCTGGGGAGGCCTTACAAATAGCTGTGAAAAGAATAGAAGCGAAAAGCAAAGGAGAAAAGGAAAGACATAAGCATCTGAATGCAGAGTTCCAAAGAATAGCAAGAAGAGATAAGAAAGCCTTCCTCAGCGATCAATGCAAAGAAATAGAGGAAAACAACAGAATGGGAAAGACTAGAGATCGCTTTAAGAAAATTAGAGATACCAAAGGAACATTTCGTGCAAAGATGGGCTCAATAAAGGACAGAAATGGTATGGACCTAACAGAAGCAGAAGATATTAAGAAGAGGTGGCAAGAATACACAGAACAACTGTACAAAAAAGATCTTCACAACCCAGATAATCACGATGGTGTGATCACTCACCTAGAGCCAGACATCCTGGAATGTGAAGTCAAGTGGGCCTTAGGAAGCATCACTACGAACAAAGCTAGTGGAGGTGATGGAATTCCAGTTGAGCTATTTCAAATCCTGAAAGATGATGCTGTGAAAGTGCTGCACTCAATATGCCAGCAAATTTGGAAAACTCAGCAGTGGCCACAGGACTGGAAAAGGTCAGTTTTCATTCCAATCCCAAAGAAAGGCAATGCCAAAGAATGCTCAAACTGCTGCACAATTGCACTCATCTCACACACTAGTAAGTAATGCTCAAAATTCTCCAAGCCAGGCTTCAGCAATATGTGAACCGTGAACTTCCTGATGTTCAAGCTGGTTTTAGAAAAGGCAGAGGAACCAGAGATCAAATTGCCAACATCCGCTGGATCATCGAAAAAGCAAGAGAGTTCCAGAAAAACATCTATTTCTGCTTTATTGACTATGCCAAAGCCTTTGACTGTGTGGATCACAATAAACTGTGGAAGATTCTGAAAGAGATGAGAATACCAGACCACCAGACCTGCCTCTTGAGAAACCTATAGCAGGTCAGGAAGCAACAGTTAGAACTGGACATGGAACAACAGACTGGTTCCAAATTGGAAAAGGAGTACGTCAAGGCTGTATATTGTCACCCTGATTATTTAACTTATATGCAGAGTACATCATGAGAAACGCTGGGCTGGAAGAAACACAAGCTGGAATCAAGATTGCAGGGAGAAATATCAGTAACCTCAGATATGCAGATGACACCACCCTTATGGCAGAAAGTGAAGAGGAACTCAAAAGCCTCTTGATGAAAGTGAAAGAGGAGAGTGAAAAAGTTGGCTTAAAGCTCAACATTCAGAAAACGAAGACCATGGCACCCGGTCCCATCACTTCATGGCAAATAGATGGGGAAACAGTGGAAACAGTGTCAGACTTTATTCTGGGGGACTCCAAAATCACTGCAGATGGTGATTGCAGCCATGAAATTAAAAGACATTTACTCCTTGGAAGAACAGTTACCACCAACCTAGATAGCATATTGAAAAGCAGAGACATTACTTTGTCAACAAAGGTCCGTCTAGTTAAGGCTATGGTTTTTCCAGTGGTCATGTATGGATGTGAGAGTTGGACTGTGAAGAAAGCTGAGTGCCGAAGAATTAATGCTTTTGAACTGTGGTGTTGGAGAAGACTCTTGAGAGTCCCTTGGGCTGCAAGGAGATCCAACCAGTCCATTCTAAAGGAGATCAGTCGTGGGTGTTCTTTGGAAGGAATGATGCTAAAGCTGAAACTCCAGTACTTTGGCCACTTCATGCGAAGAGCTGACTCATTTGAAAAGACCCTGATGTGGGGAGGGATTGGGGGCAGGAGGAGAAGGGGATGACAGAGGATGAGATGGCTGGGTGGCATCACTGACTCGATGCACATGAGTTTGGGTGAACTCCGGGAGTTGGTGATGGGCAGGGAGGCCTGGCGTACTTCAATTCATGGGGTCGCAAAGAGTTGGATATGACTGAGTGACTGATCTGAACTGAACTGAACAGCTAGAATCCATATCCTTGCCAAGACAACACATAACACTGACCATCACGACAGACACCAAGTTTAGCCAATGATGAGAGGTTACACGCACCTCATCCAAGTCAGAACAGTCAAGGCACTGTCTTTGTTGGCCCAACTGTCTCCCTGACCAGCCCCTCGAGGCTGAGGTTTGCACCTGGTTTTCCCTCCATTCTAGGAGGCGAGGGGTTCCAGGAGACACTGCTGCCCTCAAATGTGTGTGTGGCACCTGCCAGGCCCAGAGCTCTGGGTGGAGCCCCAGTACCCACAGCAAACTGGGAGAAGCTCAGGTCTCTTAATTTGTCTTAATTGCCCCGTTAAGGGGTGGGCCATATTCCCAGGTGCCCTGTGGCACCACTCCATCCGTCTCTGAGCTCCAGTGATATCTTTTTCCTCCCACCCCCCCATCAAAACGTGCCTGCCTCAGTGGCGGCTGACGCAGAGCGCCCGTGAGCCCTCCCCGCCCACTTTCTAACACGGGGTCCCAGTGCGGTGTCTGCCTTCTCAGGGAGCTTCAGGGTCCCAACCCGCACGGCAGCCTGAGCTGTGGAGTGGGTGCTGGGCTCGGAGCTGCAGCCGGTCAGGATCCCAGGAGGCCTTCCCAAGAAGAGAGCCCCCCCACCTTCCTGTTTGTAGAAAACCTTTAGCCGCCGCAGCCTTCCTCGAGTTCCAAACAGCAAACTCAACCAAATGGTGAGACGACACGGCAACAAAGGGGCAGAGTCAAGCAAGACAAAGAAAAAAAGTTTAGCTGTGAAAGCAATGGCCCTTTCGTTCCTCCGTAAGGGCCACAGGTAACATCCTGAGCTGCATCCTTGAGCTGTTCTGCAGACGCTGAAACCCCTCCAGGGGAAAGAAGTGAACTGCAGGCTGCCCGCCAGCTGGCAGACCCCAGACTGTTTGGAACCCGAAGGTGATGCCTGAGATTCCCGAGGTACCTCTTCATCAACCAGTCAGAGAATTGTGCACAAGCTGATCACATACCCCAGGACACGCTTCCTCGACATGAGCAGCCTGTTTGCCTTTCGGTCAAAAAAAAAAACAAAACCAAGCCAAACTCTGTGCTGAGCTAGTAATTCCGGGAAGGTCTCGTCCATCCACACTCACACTGACTAACCACCCACTGAGCCCGCTCTGGGCCAGGCACCCTCAGGGCCCCAGCGTCTACACAGCAGTGTTGACCTCGGGGTCTACACCAACACATCACAGAACCGTGGCTGCCGACTTCCCTCCAGGAGGGGCAGAGACAGATCCCAACCATGCAGTAAGGCGCCGGCTGGAGAGGAGCGGACGGGGCATCAGGGCTAGTCCTTAGAAGGAGGGGCATCTGGGTCAGGGCTTAGCCAGGTGAAGACGTAGGCGTGTTCTCAGTGAAGGGCAGAGCGTGCCCACAAGAAACTGTCCGAGAGGCACCATAAAGTGAACATGAGGTCGCTCAGTCGTGTCCGACTCTTTGCGACCCCGTGGGCTGTAGCCCACCAGGCTCCTCCGTCCCTGGGATTCTCCAGGCAAGAATACTGGACTGGACTGCCATTTCTTCCTCCAGGGGATCTTCCCAACTCAGGGATCGAACCTGTGTCTCCCTCATTGCAGGCAGACACTTTACCCTCTGAGCCACCAGAGAAGCCCATAGCTTGTCAGAAATCGGGCTTGATATCCAGAGTTGGGAGGGGTCTTGCTTTAAAGGGCTCCTTCAGTTCTGGTGCCGAAGGTGGGTTGGAGGGGCACAGGGGAGCACCCAAGCTGGTGAGAAGTGACCCTACCTGGCTGGTGAGAAGAAAGGGCCTGAGAGCTGGTGGAGAAAGAAAGTCATGAGTCCCATTTCACAGATGAGGGAACTGAGGCCAGCAGGACCCCCTCCCACACACACCCTCCTGGCTTCCTTTCCATCGTACTGGCTCTGGGACACGTCGTTTCTCTCTATATGCATCAAGACGGCCTGACTCTCTGAAAACCTTCTGGAGACTTGAAGTTCTTTTCTGGAACCCGCTTTCTGCCTCTTCACAGAACGCAGTGGCCATCCCCGCCCTGCGGTGAGGAGAAGGGATGCCCGGACTCCACCCAGCAGCAAAGTGCTCCCATCGCTCCCGCCCTCTGACCCTGAAAGCCAGCCTAGTGAGGAGGCACGCTCAGAAAGCTTCAAAGGGATGAAAAATACTCAGAAAATCTGGCAGCAAACAAAGTGGAGTGAGAGAGAGGAGATGCAAACACAAACGCCAGTAAAGTAACTCAAGGCAACATTGTCCCAACTTCCTCCTGAACAAACTTACACAAGGAAGAGGAAAGACTGCTTCCTCATCACTGGTTGGGAAAATCGCTTCCCAGAGGGATGGGGAAACTGTGCCACCAGAGGTTATAAAGAGGCTTTGTCCTTGGCACAGAAATCCAGGCTTTTAGTGCCAGGAGACAGTGGTGTGGCTTCGGAGGTGCAGACACGCAGAGGTCCCGGGCCGTTCACCACACGGACCTGGAGATGCTCCTTCCCACATAAGCGGAGGCCGGAAGCCGGAAAACCACAGTGCGGGCTGACACTTAGGGCTCTGGGAGTCTGTCCAGGCTTCTCTCTGCGTTCGCAGGAAGAGAAGATGCGGGGTCGCGTATCACACACTATGGCAGGATCTCACTGTGACCCGAGGCCCGTGTGCGTGGGTGCAGGCGGAGGTGCGTGGGGGTTTCGTCTGAACCCAGAAAACACTGACGTTTGAGGTTCACTGGAAGTTTTTCACGTTGATTTCTCTAGGAACTGGACACGGTCTGGTTTTTAAAATCCTTTCTAATCTCCTATACATTTCATTTAACGTCTTATTTTTTTAAACTTCTATTTAAAAACAAAACCAAAAATGTTCTTTTCAAAACAACTCTTTACAAAATCACCCACGGAGAAGCCTCGGGAGAATATGCATCCGTTCTTTTATCGCCTGCGTTGAAGCACAGCTTGAGGTCGCTTCCTCTGCAGCCCAGGTGATGGGTGGTGCTTCTCCCAGCAGCCCCCTCCCGGTGCAGGCCTGCCCTGGGGGTGGGAGGCGAGGGGTAGGGGTCGGGGAGGGAAGTGCTCCAAGAATTGGGCAGTTCTGAAAACTCAGTCCACAGAGCTCGGGCTGGGTGGGGGTTGGGGTGGCCTGGAAATGAGCCGGTCCCCTGGGGTGACTCCTGCGAGGATGGGTGAGTGGGACTTCATGTAAACAGGGGCTTCCAGGCCCTGCTTAGTTACATGCTTGTTGCCTGCACTGCCTAAGAAATTGTTGCTGGTGCTAAGTCGTGTCTGACTCTTTGTGACCCCATGGACTGCAGCACGCCAGGCTTCCCTGTCCTTCACCATCTCCCAGAGCTTGCTCAAACTCATGTTCATTCAGTCAGTGATGCCATCCAACCAGCTTATCCTCTGTCATCCCCTTCTCCTCTTGCCTTCAATCTTTCCCAACATCAGGGTCTTTTCCAACGAGTCAGCTCTTTGCATCAGGTGGCCAAAGCTTCAGCATCAGTCCTTTCCATGAATATTCAGGACTGATTTCCTTTAGGATTGACTGGTTTGATCTCCTTGCAGTCCAAGGGACTCTCGGGTCTTCTCCAGCAACCCAGTTTGAAATCATCAATTCTTTGACACTCAGCCTTCTTTGTGGTCCAACTCTCACATCCACGCATGACTACTGGGAAAACCACAGCTCGTATCCTCATCATCTCCATCTCAGTGATGAGAAGTCCAGGCAGGGCTTGGCTGGGTCCTGGGCTCAGAGTCTCATGCAGCCAGAATGTGGTCCCCCCTAGAACACAGGGTCCTCTTCTGAGCTCACAGGGCTGTGGACCAGGGGGCTCACTCTCCATCCTGGCCACGTGGTCCTCCACCTCCAGAGCCCGTTACACAGAACATCCCTCCCGTAGAAACCCTCTCTTCAGGAGGAGCCTTGATGAAGTCAAGCCCAGCTGGGTGCACTCCATTTCTTGAAGTCAGGAGTGAAATCCCAACAGATATGGGCCCGGCCCACATTCCAGGGGAGTTGATGATCTTGGCATGCACACCAGGGGTGGAATCTTGGGGCCACCTCAGGACTCTGCCTTCCTCACCCACCACTCCCGCATGCAGCCTCGTCCTCACCCCAAGCACTAGGCAGGGATCACAGCCCCCGGAGGGGCCTCCCCAAGTTCTCAGCCACTTAGGCACGATCAGCAGGGCTGTGGTCAGTGCTCATCTTTAGCCCGGCCCTGCAGCACTGGCTGCTGCCCTGACTCCACGCAGCTGCCTCCAGTGCTGACCTGGCTTGGGTAGGCAGGGAGGTCAGGGCCAGGAGGTCAGAAGGCAGTGTAATTGCAGGAACCTGGGCCCTGGGCCCCGGCTGAGGAGAACATGGTCCAAGATCCTCAATGAGGGCCACCTGCACCCCTGAGACCACATTGACGGCCTGGAAGGCTCCCAGAACCCCTCCTCTCCCATTTTTCAAGGGCCGGAGGCCCTCCTGGAAGGGGTGGCTAATGCAGGAAACAGCTGGTCTGGAGGCTTGGCCCCACTGGACAGCTGAGGTGGCAGCCTGGCCTGGCTCCCTGGGGCTCACTCCAGCCCAGCTGCCCTGGAATCTGGGCCAGGTCCCAGTCCTGTGGTTTTGGATGTTACGGTGTGCCCTTGGCTTTGGCCCATAAAACAATCCCGTCTTCGTTTTATGGGCAGGACACAGGGGCCTGAGGGTCTTTTTCTTACATGTACTTCTCAATCTTCACCAACACCCTGGAAGAAGGGACTCGTCCCCTTTCAAGCCCCAGAAAGCAGATCCCCTGGGGGCAATGGGGAGAGTGGAGGCCTCGGGCGAGTTACTGGTGAGTCTCGGGGTCTCACTTGCGGCCAGGCACTGCCCCCAGGCTGGCCACGGCTGGGCCCTGGGCAGAGAGCAGACCCACCGTGTCTCCCACCCTCAGGCACTAAGAGCAGAAATGCTGGTGCAGCTGGAGGGGCTGCAGGGCCAGGGACCCCTCCACCAGCAGCAGGTTTGCCGACGAGCAGCCCCAGACTTCACTGGCCACTTGGGCACCTCTCTGTACATCACTTGGAGGTAAAAGGCACCCCAGCTTGACAGATCCGGTTCCCTGCAGGCCAGATAGATCTCGTCCTTTGTGTTTCCTGGAGACCACCCCACCTCTAGGAGTGAAGACCCCCAGAAGTCTGCCTCTGCTCACTTCCAGCCTGCTTGGGCCCTGCCGGGAGTGGACTTGATAGATGGCACTTCTCAGCTGAGCCCTGACCCTCATCCTCCCACCTCCCCTGCATGGCTCCTTCCCAGTGGCCACCACTGAGGCTCCCCCAGAGGCTCCCCTGAGTCCCTCCCATCCAGGGCAGCCCCATCCTCCCACCACCCCCGAATCCTCAGAGCACCTGTGTGTGGCTCCTCCCACTCCCTTCTCCTTGGACATCAGCTTTCACTTGAATGCCTCCAGGTGTGGGGAACTCACTCACGTATAAGGGAGCTCACTCCCTAATTTGCATGTTTTGGAACTTTTTCCTCTTATCCTCAAGTCTTTGCACATGCCAGGCCCTCTGCCAGTCCATTCCAGGTTCCACTGTTCAGGCTGGCTGTGACCTTCTTCAGGTCTCACCTCCCGGAAACCACAGACCCTTCCTCAACCTAGAGGACGTTGGCCAACAATCCCAGGCACCCGCCCCTGCCCTGTCACTGCTAGGCAATCACCTGCTCACACGAGGCTCCCCACTAAACTCTGGGCACAGGCTTCATATCTTAACAGCACCGTGCCCCATACAAGGCTCCAAGCTGCCCCCCCAAAACCCAATCATTAATTCACATTCTCCCTGTGAGAGCCACACAGAAAGTCTCAAGTTTTGATTCCCAAGCAGAAAATATCCAGCTTTCCTGCATGCACACCCCTCCCCTTCCCAGAGGAACTGGCATTCATAAGCCAGGAGCCAAGCATGGCTGGCCGCCAGCAAGGCAGTCTTCCCAATAAAAGAGCTAAGCGGACATACACCACCTCCATTTTATAGACAGGGAAGTTGTGTCTCAGTTTTTTACTTGATAATGAAAGTCAAGACACCAATTAGATTTTGCTTAGCTGCATAAGAGAGAAACCCATGTCAATAGCTCAACAAGAGAGAGGTTTCATCTATCCCAAAAGAAAGTCCAGAAGGAAGAAAAATCAGGGGCAGTAGGCAGCTCCATGGTCACCATCAGGGACCCAAGCACCATCCTTTGTTTTGCTATCCTTAGAGAATGACTTACATCGTCAAATCTCCTCCTGGCCCAAAATGACTGCTGGAGCTCCAGCTATCACATTCCGATTCCAGGCAGAAAGCAGAAAGAAGAGGAAAGGAAAGAAAGAAGATATAGACAAATAGCCTGTACCCTTTTAAAATTTATTTATTTTTGTCTGTGCTGGGTCCTTATTGTTGTGCAGGCTTTTCTCTAGTTGCAGAGAGCAGGGGCTACTCTCTAGCTGTGGTGCACAGGCTTCTCATCGTGGTGGCTTCTCTTGGTGCAGAGCATGGGTTCTAGGGTGTGAGGGTTTCAGTAGTCATGTCACGTGGGCTCAGTAGTTGCCCAAACTGGGCTCTAGAGCACAGGCTCAATAGCTGTGGCAGGCGGCTTTGTTGCTCCAAAACTTGTGGAAGCTAGGAAATGGAGTATTTTGATAGTATGTTACCACTGTGCTGGGCACTTGCTGTTTTGCTCCCAGTCTCACTCTTGCTGTGTGTGACGGGGACATGTCTCAGGTCCCCAAGCCAGGAGGCCTCCAGGCAGGCCCCAGCAGTGGGGCGTGTGGAGAGGGAAGGGGCAGGTGGAGAAGCAACTCTGTGCTCTTCCGGTTCCACCCAGTGTCTCTGGGCACCTGAGGTGACGGCAGCGACAGCCTCAGCAGCGGTTTGCACACGTCAGGCAGCACTTCTACGGTGGACCAGAGCTGGCTGTGATGGCATCTCCACTGCAGGCAGTGCAGGACTCGGGGCTCAGTCCAGCCTCTGATCCCAGGCATCACCCCCTTCTCCCCAGCTCCTATAACCCTTCCAACACTGTGACCAGCACCTTGCCTTCAACTCCTTCTGTTTGAATACCTGATGGGCTTCTGTTTCCCAGACCAGGGAATTACAAATCAGCTTCTCACGACAACTGAGGTTGTTTTAGGTGCAGACAGCTACAAACAAGGGCTCACAACGAAATTAGAAAGCTCCAAGTGTTGCTGCGTGCCTGGGACCTAAGGGAACCAGGAAAGCCCAGAGGCATCACGAAGAGGAAGGAACTTCGATCCTGACACCATAACACTGTTTCTGAACCCCCGGCTCGTCCCTAGACTGCATGTATGTGGAGCTGATCTACCTCAAGTAGTAGGTGGATGGGATGGACAGTGAAAAAGCTGGCTCAAAACTCAACACTCGAAAAGCAAAGATCATGGCATCCGGTCCCATCACTTCATGGCAAATGGATAGGGAAACAACGGAAACAGTGACAGACTTTATTTTCTTGGGCTCCAAAATCACTATGGACAGTGACCACAGCCATGAAATTAAAAGACACTTGCTCCTTGAAAGGAAAGCTATGACAAACTTAGACAGCATATTCAAAAGTAGACCTGTCACTTTGATGACAAAGATCTTTATAGTCAAAACTATGGTTTTTCCAGTATGTATGGATGTAAGAGTTGGACCATAAAGAAGGCTGAGCACTGAAGAATTGAAGCTTGTGAACTGTGGTGTTGGAGAAGACTCTTGAGAGTCCCTTGGACTGCAAGGAGATCAAACCAGTCCATCCTAAAGGAAATCAGTCCTGAATATTCATTGGAAGGACTGATGCTGAAGCTGAAGCTCCAATACTTTGGCCGCCTGATGCAAAGAACTGATTCATTGGAAAAGACCCTGATACTGGGAAAGACTGAAGGCAGGAGGAGAAGGGGATGACAGATGAGCTGGCTGGATGTTATCACCGACTCAATGGACATGAGTTTGAGCAAACTGCAGGAGTTGGTGATGGACAGGGAAGCCTGGCGTGCTGCAGTCCATGGGGTCCCAAAGAGTTGGACACGACCAAGTTACTGAACTGACTAATTGACTGCCTCTCAGGTCCCGGATTGGCCACTGGGCGGTGCACACACAGGGTGAGTCACTGCAAAGACTGAAAACAGAACTGATGTTAAAACCGTGACCTACAGAAAGCTGGCAGATTCTTGTGAGCTGGACCCAGCTGCACCCGTTGCCTGCTATAACAAAAATTATCAACATTCTGTACAGGATTTAAGCAAGACCCAGAGTTTCATAACATAGTATTCTAAACGTCCAGCATACAATCCAGAATTACTTGGCATACAAAGAACCAGGAAAATTTCAGCTTGCCTAGGAAGAGACCACTGACAGATTATGAAGATTCCAAGATGTCATAACTGTCTGATTAAAACTTCAAAGCAAGTATTGCAAAAAATAACTCAAGAAGAAAAGAGGAACACTACTGAAGTGAAAGGAAAGAATACAAACCTAGACAAAGAAATAGAAGATATAAAGAAGAACTAGATGAAAATATTAGAGCCGAAAGAAAAATCTGCAAAATAAAAAACTCACTGCACGTGCTCAGTAGGAGAATGGACATGATGTGAGAATACGTGAGTTAACCCGATATTAGAGCAATGAAAAGTATCCAGTATGGACGAAAGAGATAACGGAGATTTTAAAATGAACATAAAGTCCAGTTCTCTTCCATGATGAACTCACTTAACGAGCTGGGACACACCTGAGGACGTGTCTGAGGCAAACACGGCCATCATCGTGCTCAGTGGTGAAGACTGAATGCTCTCCCCCTGGATCAGCAACAAAGCAGGGGCATCGCCTTCACTGCACATCATCCTAGAGGTTCTAGCCAGGGCAATCAGGCCAGAAAAAGATAAAAGGCATCCAGACTGTAAAAGAAGAAGTAAAACTATCTCAGTTCGTGTATGACATGATCTTATATACAGAAAACCTCAGGAATCCACAAAAACATCTATCAAGGTAAATAGAAAGCTGAGCGAGGTTGTAGAATATGCCATCAACATACAAAAATCAGTTGTATTCTTATACATTAGCCATGGACAATCCAAAAAATTAATTCCTTCAATAGCATCAAAAATAATAAAATACTTAAGCATAAATTTTGGAGAAGGCAATGGCACCCCACTCCAGTACTCTTGCCTGGGAAATCCCATGGACGGAGGGGCCTGGTAGGCTATAGTCCATGGGGTCACTAAGAGTTGGACACGACTGAGTGACTTCACTTTCACTTTTCACTTTCATGCATTGGAGAAGGAAATGGCAACCCACTCCAGTGTTCTTGCCTGGAGAATCCCAGGGATGGGGGAGCCTGGTGGGCTATCGTCTCTGGGGTCACACAGAGTCGTACACGACTGAAGCGACTTAGCAGCAGCAGCAGCAGCCTCAAAATTAATGCAAAGACCTCAATGTAAGAGCTATTAGTAAAATTACAAAACTCTTAGAAGGAACTAAAGATATAAGACTTGCTGACCTCAGATTTAGCAATCGTTTCTTAGATAAGAAACCAAAAGCATAATCAATCAAAGGAAAAAATATATACTGGACTCCATCAAAATTAAAATTTTTGATGCCAAGGACATTCTCAAGAAAGCTAAAAGGCAGCACACAGAATGGGGTGATGTGTCTGCTGACTGCCTGGTGTCCAGTCTATAACAATAAACCCAAATGACCCAACTTTAACATGAGCAAAGGCTCTGAATAGACACTGACCCAAAGAGACACAGAAATAGCCAACAGATACCTGCAGCCCATGGGGCTGCGAGGAGTTGGACACAACTTAGCGACTGAAGAGCAGCAACAGCAAAGAGAAAGAAGTCTGACGCAAAAGCCTCACACTGTGTGATTTCACTGATAAATCTCTGTAAGGGGAAATCCATAGAGAGAGACAGAGGATTAGGGTGCTGGGGGATGAGGAAGAGGGGGCGCGACCATCGGCAGGTGTGGGGTTTCCTTTGGGGATCACAGAAACGCTCTGGAATGAGATCACAGTGCTGACTGCATAACATTGTGAACATACCCAAAACCACCTAACCGTGCACTTGAAAACGGCTAACACGGTGACTTTTGTGTTATGTGAATTGTATCTCAATTTAAAAATTCAATTTAAAAAAAGGGGGGGAAATGCACAAAGTTTCACAGACCTACGAGGAAACAAAGTAAGGTGAAATGCTTGTGTCGTCAGAGTCCTAGGAGGAGAGGAGGAAGGGGGGAGTGCGGAAAAAAATCTCAAGAAATAATTGCTGAAAACTCCCCAAATGTGGCAAAAGACACAAGCTTGAGACAACCCAAAGGTCCTCCGGGGGTAAAGAGATGAAGAGCGAGGCTGCATCTGCAAGAGGGAGCACCACCTGGCACGCGAAGGGACCTCTCTCCGACACAGGCACCTCCTTGTCTGGCCCCCAAGGCGTGGCGCTGAGGAAGGAAACCCTCCAGGTCTCCCTGTCCCCTTTCTTTCCAAGTTGCTGCTTGGAGGCCTTTGTCAGATAATCCCAGGGTCTTATTCCATTTTATAAGACATTCAGGAAAAGACGTGAGGTGGTGATGGAGAGCAGGTCACTGGTTGCCAAAGCTCAGGACTGGGGGGACCACAGGCAGCTCTGGAGTGGCTGACCGGACCACAGGGCGGAGGAGAGGAAGTCCCAGCTCCCAGGAGGGGAGAGTGCTGAAAGTTAACCTCTGACGTGTGGGCACCGCATGGATCAAGGAAGGAGCTGGGGGGCACATGGAGAGGCCAGCACCAGCTCCCCAAGGAGCCACAGGAAGATACAGAAGCAGGAGGTGCCAAGACTTCGGTGCCTGGGGAACGAGACCATCACACTCACTGCCTGTCCCCACTTCACCGTGTCCACCTGCACCCCCTCCCCTCGAGCTCAGCCAGGCAGCCACCCGGACCCCTCAGCTCATGGTCATTAAACGTGTCTTCAAAAAGGAGATGTCTGGCACTGAGATGAAAGTGCTGTGTCTGGTTTCCTGGGCAGTGTTCTTGCTCTCTTAGCTGCTGCTGCTGCTAAGTCGCTTCAGTCATGTCCGACTCTGTGCGACCCCTTAGATGGCAGCCCACCAGACTCCCCCGTCCCTGGGATTCTCCAGGCAAGAACACTGGAGTGGGTTGCCATTTCCTTCTCCAATGCATGAAACTGAAAAGTGAAAGTGAAGTCGGACTACTCAGTTGTGTCTGATTCTTTGCGACCCCCTGGACTGCAGCCCACCAGGCTCCTCCGTCCATGGGATTTTCAAGGCAAGAGTACTGGAGTGGGTTGCCATTACCTTCTCCATCTTTCTCTGTTAGCAGCAGGGAAAAGGGGAAGCGTCCCACAGTGGTCGTGTCTCAGTCTCAGTGGGATGTGCTGGTGGTTTACTCCTGAGGCTGACACGGGCAGCGAGCCTGCTGGGTGTCCCCCAGTAAGCCAGCGGGGGGGGTAGGGGTTCACTGAAGACCAAAGTCCCGGCCCAGGGCCATGGACCCTGCAATTCCACACAAGCAGGGTGAGTGAGGGTCCCACTCTGAGCTCAACTCCAGCCTGATCCCCCGCCTTCCCCAGACACCCGCCCTGCCCTCCTCGAGTCCCTACCCAGCCAGCTCCGAAGGCCTCCCCAGCCCTCACACTCCGGGAACACAATCCTTCCTTCCTCTTAAACTGGGAATATTTGAGATTCCACACAATGCCCCATTGAACTTTTCCAGAAATTATTTCCTGAGGAGCAAATTCTTGAGCCTCTTTTGAAATGCATTTTCCGTCTGTCCTGCTTTCTCTGCTGTGGCCCAGAAACTTCTCTGGTTCACGGGAAGGCCTGCGTCCTTTTGAGCGGGGTTCCCTGGAAGGGCCTGATTTGAGAGGCTGTGAGTTTTCAACCTCCGTGGGTCCCACGAGCCTCCATGGAGACGGAGCCTGAACCTTGTGTCCCTTCGGGAAACACCTCCCCCAGGAAGCCATCCTGACCGGCACTCCAGCCCCTGGGGGAAGCACCCAGGCAAGCTGTCTGTGAGGAAGAACCACCCCATCCCAAGGTGGACCCTACAGGTCCTACTGTGCGTGTGCGTGGAGCCACGCCTCTGGGCTCTGCCAGGGGAACTGACGTGTCTGCATCAGGATGCCATTCGATGAGCACGTGCTGCTGGGCAAAGTCTCCCAATGCTTGCCAAGGACACGGGACAAGCGTTCACAGCCCCTAATGTGAATTGTGCAGAATCGCCCCTTGGGGACTCCCAGCTCTGCTGCGTCCTGATCCCAGCGTGAGACACCCCAGGGAGCGTGGGCGCCACGACCCGCATTGATGGTGAGGGAGATGGCAGGGAGGTTCAGAAGGGAGGGGCTATATGTATATCTATGGCTGGTTCATGTTGAGGTTTGACAGAAAACAGCAAAATTGTGTAAAGCAATTTCCTTCAATTAAAAAATTTAAAAAATAGATACGCAAAAAAAAAAAAAGCACGCATGAGTGCACGTGAGCCAAGAGGCAGGAGAAGGAGCCAGTGCCTGGGAGGAGGGAGGCTCTCGGCTTCCGGAAGGGCGCCGGGAGCGCTGGGCGTTGCGCTTCCGGGTCACGTGCAGTGTGGACGCCCCTCCCCGTGTGTCTGCGCCCTGCCACGCTGCACTGTGCATCGCTGTGCTCCCTCTCGGTCTGGCTTCCCCGTCCCGGTGAAGAAATCCTCCCCTAATCCAAGATCTCCTGGATGTTCTTCTCAGTGTCGTGGAGTTTGGCTTTTCCCGTGCCGACCTTGAATGCATCCAGAATTTGCTTCTGTGCCTGCTGTAAAATAGGGCTTTACAGTCTTTCCTGCTCACACAGATAAGTGATCGTTTGGGCCCCGTCTGTCAAAGTGCCTGCCCTTTCCACACCTGAATGACAAAGGGAAGCCAAAACCAGCTGTCTGACTTGGGGTCTAGAGTGCCCTCCCTCACCCCCTTCCCCCGACCAACTCTTATTCATCCCTCAATACCCAGCCTTGTGCCCACTGCTCCCAGGCAGACTTTTCTGATGCCACCTTAGCTTTGGTGCCTCTTTCCAGGCTCCCGAAACCTCTCTGCTTCCGTCTGCCATGGCAGAAAACACTGGGAAATGCAGTCTGACCACCTGGGATTGGTTATAAAAGGTTGAATTCCTGCTCCTCATTCAGCTGTGTGACCTTGGACAAGTTCCTTAACCTCTCTTACCTCAGTTTCTTTGTCTATAGTGAGTGAGTGAGTGAAAGTCACTCAGTCGTGTCCAACTCTTTGTGATCCCATGGACCCTAGCCCACCAGGCTCCTCTGTCCGTGGGAGTCTCCAGGCAAGAATACTGGAGAGGGTTGCCATTCCCTTTTGCAGGGGATCTTCCCAACCCAGGGATCGAACTCGGGTATCCTGCATTGCATCCTGCACTGCAGGCAGATTCTTCACCATCGAGCCCCCAGGGAAGTCCTTAAAACGAGGGTAATAATACATGCCTTCAGGTTTGTCCCGAGTCTTAAATAAGGTCATCTCTATAAGCTTCCAGGAACTAGAAAAGCCGCATAAATGATCTTTATGGCTGCGGTGCTGACTGTGGATGCTGTACCCACCTCTTTCCTTGTCTGTCTCCCCCAGTAGACAGAGCGCTTCCTGGGGGTAGGAACTGGATCTGCCCCATAAAGGGTGTGGTTTGCGTTTGCTGAACAGAACACAGCCTGGCATCCTGGGACAAATGATGGGACTCGGCCTCGGCCATCCTGGTGGGGAGGAGATGGTTAAAAGGAAGAGCGGCCTGGGCTTGGCTGGGAATGGGGCTCCGTCCACGTGGCCACCTGACTCCTTCCAGAGAGTCTCTTCACGGTGGAAACTCGCCCTGGCGCCCTCCCCGCTGGAGGCACGGCCCTGGAGGGCCCTGGAGATGCTTCTCCAGATGGCCCCCAGGCACTGCCTCTACATTCCTGCCAAGACCGCTCTCCACCCACGGCGGCTGCCCTGAGCCCGGAGCAGAGGGTGGGCTGCCCCCTGCCCGCTTGTTCCCCGCCCCCCACCCCCACCATGCCCGTCGGCCCACTGGGGACACGGGGTCAGCATGGGGACCCAGGACGCTGACTTCCTCTCCTGCACTGAAGGGCAAAGCGGGAAAGCTGAAAAGTTTCAAACCCACTGGTCCTTTCAACAAGACCTCCCTGTCCTCTCTGTGTCCAGCCTGGGATAGGAGAGGGGCGAGAGAGGATGGAGACTGGCCCCCGCCCTCCATGCAGCAGAGCCCACCCGCGTCCTGGGCCAAGACTCCGTTGCTGAGAGAGGAGGGGGCCAGACCCAGACACTCAGAGCGACACGGCACAGGGCTGCCGCTGTCTAGCCCCAGAGGGTCTGTCTTCTCCACTCAGCATGTCCACACCGAGCTACCCACCTGCCTTCAACCAAACCCAGCTCTTCATGTCAAAGGACAGTTCCAGCGGAGCCCAGGTGTGGCGGCCAAGTGTCCTTCATCCATTCCTCCATCTGTTCATTCATTCGTTCCTTCATTCATCCATCTCTCTGCGCTTCCAATTCTGAAACGTGAGGACAGTGATCGTGCCTGCCCCACAGGATGGCGTGTGGACTGCCTCCAGGAGAAAGGAGGTCTTCACAGTTGCGCTTGTCTGCTCTGCCCACGACCGGAGCCAACGGGGGACAAAGAAATCTGGCAGATGGGGCTGGGAATAAAGCATCAGCTTTATCACTTCATAGTAAAAAGCAGAGACATTACTTTGCCAACAAAGGTCTGTCTAGTCAAAGCTATGGTTTTTCCAATAGTCATGTATGGATGTGAGAGTTGGGCTATAAAGAAGGCTGAGCACCGAAGGATTGATGCTTTTGAACTGTGGTGTTGGAGAAGACTCTTGAGAGTCCCTTGGACTGCAAGGAGAACCAACCAGTCCATCCTAAAAGAAATCAGTCCTGAATATTCATTGGAAGGACTGATGCTGAAGCTGAAACTCCAATACTTTGGCCACCTGATTTGAAGAGCCGACTCATTGGAAAAGACCCTGATGCTGGGAAACATTGAAGGCGGAAGGAGAAGGGGACGACAGAGGATGAGATGGTTGGATGACATCACCGACTCAATGGACATGAGTTTGAGTAAGCCCTGAGAGTTGGTGATGGACAGGGAGGTCTGGCGTGCTGCAGTTCATGGGGTCGCAAAGAGTCGGATATGCTGAGCGACTGAACTGAACTGAATAAAAATACATGGTGGGTTTTATCAAAGCTTTTTTGGTCTCTATTGACATGATCGTGTGACTTTTCATTTTTAGTTTATTAACGTGATAAATTACATCAATTGCTTTTAAAACGTTAAACCAACTTTGCATTCCTGGGATAAGTTTGCCTTGGTCATAATATGTGATTCTAGGTACATATTATTGGATGCAATTTGCTAAATTCTTGTTTAAAGCCTTTTCACCTATTCATAAGAGAGGTTAATCTGTACTTCCTCTCTGTGATGTCTGTGTCTGGTTTTGGTATCAGGATAATGCTGGCTAGAGTGAAGTGAAAAATATTCCTTCCTCTTCTATTTTCCAGAAAAGTCTGGGTATAATCCGTATTATTCCTTCCTTAGATTTTGGTAGAATTTTCCAGTGAAGCCACCAGGGCCTGAATTTTCCCTTTGAAGAGGTTTCAATTCAGTTTCTCTCTTAGATAGAGGACATTACTCAGAAAAGAGAGTCTTTTTCGTCTTGAGCTTTGGTATTTCATGTCTTTCAAGGAATCTGTCCTTTGTAGCCAGGTTGTTGAGATTATTGACATGACGTTATCCATACCATTTCCTGTTTTCCTTTTAGTATCTGTGGAGTCTGTAGTGGTGTCTCGACTCTCATTCCTGATGTTGGTAGTACTGACAGGCTTTGCCCAAACACTATCTCCTACAAAATAGTAAAGACATGCTGAACCGACTTCTCCAATAGCTACTTCACATTCTCTCTGGAACCCCTAACATCTCCCATCCTTCCCTTCTGCTTGTACCATCTGGTCCTTCACCCAGTTGGGCCCCTAGGATGGCTGAGCAAGGGAGGACCGGGTGTGGCTGCGTTCAACAAAGTTCAGTCAGTTCAGTCGCTCAGTCGTGTCCAACTCTTTGGGACCCGATGGGCTACAGCACGCCAGGCCTGCATCACCAGCCATCACCAGCCCCCAGAGTTTACTCAAACTCATGTCCATTGAGCCGGTGATGCCATCCAGCCAGCTCATATTCTGTCATCCCCTTCTCCTCCTGCCTTCAGTCCTTCCCAGCCTCAGGGTCTTTTCCAATGAGTCAGCTCTTCGCATCAGGTGGCCAAAGTATTGGAGCTTCAGTTTCAGCATCAGTCCTTCCAATGAATATTCAAGAATGATTTCCTTTAGGATGGACTGGTTGGATCTCTTTGCAGTCCAAGGGACTCTCAAGAGTCTTCTCCAACACCACAGTCCAAAAGCATCAATTCTTCTGTGCTCAACTTTCATTATAGTCCAACTCTCACATCCATACTAACCAAAAGATGAAATTAAATGGCTTAAACAAATCAGCAGTTACTTTCTCAGGTAGAAGATGTCAGGAGGCATGAGATCAGCAGAGATCCCAGAGCCTGCTCTGTTTCTGCTTCAACATACTCAGTGTGTGGTATCTGTCTTCAAAGTCACAGTCTGGCTGCTGCAGCTCCAACTAGCACATCTGCATTCCAGCCCAGAAGAAGGGAAAAGCAGAGGTTAAGGGGTGAGCACCTGCTGTCTGTCCCCTTTAGAACATTCCTAAAGTTCTACTTGGGTAGCTCCACTCTACTTCATGGCCACACCTGCAGCTCCAGTGTGACCTGCTTCTCCCTTCAGCCTGTCTGCTGGGGTCCCAACCAAGCCCACTCATTCCTCAGCTCAACTCCACCCCAGACTTCTGCACCCCATCTCCTTCCCACCAGAAGCTCAGAGGATTATCCTCACCCCCCATCACTCTACAGGCCCCAAGAAAAGAGGCTCACCCAGGGTCTCCCAAAGTTGGTGCCCCAGCAGGGTGACCTCCCCAGCAGCTATTCCCACCCAGAGCTCTAGCTGCCTCCATCCACCTGGCTCTCTCAAGATGACATTCCAAGAGACTGGTTACAGGGTCCAGGGCCACCCAGTAAACGACTGGATGAGTCATCTCAAGGAGGATGCCAGGCGCGCCTGGGTCCTGCTGCCCACGGGGGTTCTCTCAACCACTCCCCTAGCACAGGCCAGACATGGTGCCGAGCATGGGGATTCAGCAAAGGGACAGTGCTTTAGCCCCCAACGCAGCGGAGGGTGGGAGCTGCTGACCCTTGACCTTGCTCGTCTCCTGGGCTGAGGGCACACCGGGACAAACGACCCATAGCATGGGCCCATCCCGTCCTACCCTCGGGCCGCCGGGCGGGAAAGACCTGGAGGAAGTCCTGGATGACCCTCCAGTGGCCCCTCCGCCTTCTGCCACCACCCCCAGCCCCCTGCTCACAGGCAAGGAGACTGAGCGTCCCAGAAACACCTCGTCCATGCTGAGGTGGCCACAGGCCTCTCTGTGAGCAGAGAGGCGTCCACACCAAGGACTACTTTGCACCCCTGGTCGTCTTCAGGCCTCCCTGCCTGGGGAAGGCCCTTCCTCACTCTGCAGATGAGAACTTGTACAAGTTCTAGAAGGCACTTCAGACCCTGAGCTCCGCTGTCCCGCCCAGAACCCTCACTCTCCGCCCGAGCACCCCTCGCCGCCCCCTGGGTCAGGAGGACCTCGATAGGCTTCTTGCTCCCCTTCTGCCCTAACACCCAGCTGTAGCCTGGATGGACAGAGTCAGGCCAGAGAGGCCAGCGCAGGAAAAGGGCGCTGTCAAGGCGAAGAGATTCCTGAATGCGGCTCAGTTCTTGGAAGTCACTTTTTCCTTCCCTCTCCCCAGGCACCCGCCCTCTTCATGTCCTGCCAAACGCCTGTGCCTCATGTAAACCCTGAGCCATGGAGCCGCCTCCCAACATGGGCCTGCTGTTGACGTGGCCCCCGAGCCTGGCTACCGCCAGGAGGGCGAGAGAGCCCGTGCAGGGGGAAGCTAAATTGCCCTGGCCCAGCCTCCAGCGGGCATGTCTTTGAGGGTTTTCTGGGCTGGGGAAGCTGGAGATGGAGCAGGGCAGACCCCCTCAGTGGCAGCTGGGGCTCCCCTCTGTTGTCTGGCTCCAGGGGTGCACAGACCCTGCAGAGACTTCCACCCCAGCGCCCACCCCCAGCAGGCCTGCCTACCCCCACCTCCTCCCTGCCGATGGGGCATGCTGCCCTGGCACCCACCTGTGCAGGTGTGGGCAGAGGGTCTGACCCAGGTTGCTCAGAGTGCATGGCAAGGCCAGGTGTCTGATCCCCGGGCTTGCTTCCTCTCCAGCCATGGACTCTTGGGGGCTGAAAACAGCCTCTGAAGGAGCAGGAACCCAGGAGAGTGTCCACATCAGAGGATACCTGAGCTAGAAGAACCAGAGAGTCCCCTGGCTTGCATGGTCCTCAGGGGAGGACTCGGAGGCCCAGAGAAGCTGGGGGACCCTGCCTCTCACAGCAGGTTGGTGGCAGGGCTGGGGCTTGCCTGCCATTGACTGACTTCCAACCCAGGAGACCCTGCACTTGGCTGGCCCCTCCCTCTGCTCCCTTCCTGACGCCGGGGGAAGGGAGAGAACTTCTCCAGGGCCTGGCCCTGATCACTACTGGAGAGAAATGAATTTCAAAATACATTTCTGGATGAATCATTGCACCAGGAAACCTCGAAAACTGCCCATGTCTGCTGAAGGCTCTGTCCTGCTGTCTCCCTTATAAAATCCTGGAAAGAACTCTCTGCTAATGGTCCATTTGGAAAAAACGCTGTGCGGCTACAGCGCTGGGGCCACCCAACCTGTAGAGCCGCGCAGAAGGCTCCTGGTAATGATGGCTGAGCCCCCAGGACTCAGCACCTTCTGCAGTTGCTGTTCAAGTCCGTTCTCTTCCCAGACGGTAACGAACCGGGTGACGGGGCCTTGCCGTCAAGAAGAGGCTCCACTCTCACGCCAACCCCCTTGTGCAGTGCTTAAAATCTGCTAGGAGAGGGAGGCAGAGCTTCTCAAGGAATCGCTGGGTGTGCTGGTTACACTGTTGCAAGGTTTGTTATCGGTCAGTCACCAAGCAGTGCTGGACTCTTCGCGACCCCACGGACCGCAGCACGCCAGGCTTCCCTGTCCCTCACCGTCTGCAGGAGTTTGCCCAAGTTCACGTCCACTGAATCGGTGACGCCACCCAACCATCTCAACCTCAGTAACCAGCACGACTGAGCACTTTGTTGAGAAGTTGCGAGGTTACGTTATCGCAAATGTCACTAGGGACCCCACAAAGAATAACACAGTGCACAGTACGTGAGATGTTCCTGGTTCAAAATCTTTTAAAAAAATTTTATTTATTTAAATATTACAAAAACAATTTTACAACATTGTGTGGGTTTCTGCCATACAACAATGCGAGCCGCCCATAATTATACCTACGCCCCTCCCTTCCTCGCCTCCCTCCCCTCCCCCACCCCATCCCTCTGGGTCATCACAGAGCATCCGTCTGGACTCCCTGCCCTACACAGCAACTCCCACCAGCTGTCCAGCTTGCGCCTGGTGTATGTGCTGACGTGCATGTGTCATGCATGTGTCGATGCTACTTTCTCTGTCCCACTCTCTCCGTCTTGTTGAACTGAAGGAAGAAAGCAGGGAGGGTGGTAAAGAGGAGGGAAGGAAAGAAAGAGGGGAGGGAGGGAGAGGGGAGGAAGGGAGAGGGGAGGGAGGGAGAGTGAATGGGTGGACGGACGGCTGATGGGTGGATAAAAGGATGGATGGATGAGCGGGTGGGTGGGTGGATGGATGGGTGGGTGGATGTGTGGGTGGGTGGATGAGTGGGTGGACACATGGGTGGATGGCTAAACAGGCAGATGAATGGATGGGTGGGTAGGTAGATGGATGAATGGGTGGATGGATGGATGTTGGATGGCTGGAAAGATGGATAACTGTGTGGATAGATCTTGTGTTCCCACAACATGTGCATTTGTTCATTCAGTCACTCATTCCATTAATACAAACATTTACTGAATACCTATTAAGTACCAAATCCATTGCAAACGCTGCGGATGCAGGGATAATCAGGAAGGACAGACCACTGTGTCTACGTTTCTGGAATTCACAGCCTGGAGCCAAAAGGGGAATAAGAAGTCAGGCTCCATTTCCACAGAAGAAATGTAGAAGGCAGTTTCCCATTTACATAAGCCAGTGACATCCAACCTTGACTGAATACATCAACATTTGTGTCATGAACAAATCTATCCACACAGTCATCCATCTTTCCAGCCATCCAACGTCCATCCGTCCACCCATCCACTCATCTGCCTGTTTAGCCATCTACCCATGCGTCCACCCACTCATCCATCATCAGTTGTAACAAAAGGCAGCGTGGTGTGCTAGAAGGAGCCAGTGCTCTGGAGTCTGACTGGGTTAAATCAACGCTTTGATGATCAGGTTAAACCAACGCTTTGATGCTTACCTACTGTATAGCACTCACAGGGTCAGTTCATTTCTCTTGGTCTCAGTTTCTTCACCTATATCGTGGAAGTGAAAGCGAAAGTCACTCAGTCGTGTCTGACTCTTTGTGACCCCATGGACCATACAGTCCTTGGAATTCTCCAGGCCAGAATACTGGAGTGGGTAGCCTTTCCCTTCTCCAGGGCATCTTCCCAACCCAGGGATTGAACCCAGGTCTCCCGCATTGCAGGTGGATTCTTTACCAGCTGAGCCACCAGGGAAGCCCAAGAATACTTGAGTGGGTAGCCTATCCCTTCTCCAGTGGATTTTCCCAACCCAGGAATTGAACTGGGGTCTCTTGCATTGCAGGGAGATTCACAGCTGAGCTATCAGAGAAGCCCATAGAAGTAACTGTCCCCATTTGCAGGGCTGTCATGAACCCCCCTCCCCCAGGCAGCTCACAGACTCTGTTCAAGGCCCCCCTTCCCGTCCCATCCCCCACCTCAGCAACCACCCAATCACTTGCAATTTGCTGTCTTCATGCTGCTGGGCTGCCCTGGGCTATCGGAGGGGCGAGGAGCAAACCCTGCTCCCCCTTTCTCCCCACCCATCATTTCTCGCGTTGGCCCTCCTGCCCAAGGTATGAAGAGTCATGAAACGCCCTCAGAAGGCTCAGAAACTAAAAGGAAGGTTCAGAAACCGAAAGACAGGACAGGGCCAAAGGGAGAGAATTGAAACGTGTCCGATCAGCCAGATATCACGTGGTCCAAGGGGAGCCGCCTCCCAAAGCTAAGCCCTCTTTCCCACCCTTTTATCTTCGGAGGCAGCCTCTCCACCTGCAAACCTCTGCCCGCGTTCCCCCATCTCTCAGGGTCACTCTGGACACGGCCCCAGCCCGCTCCCGGGCGCTCAGTGACCTTAGCTGTACTAGTCCTGCAGCTTCGCAGGAGCCCCGGCCTCCGGGACGCTCAGGCCTCTCAACTCCGGACCACTCGCCGTCCTCTGCCAGGGACGAGCCATCTTCCTGAGGCTGACCCCACTGGGCCAGCGTGACTCTGAGTTGGCCCTGGCTCAGAGCCATCTGCAGACCATTGCTGCTGGTCGGGAAAAAAGACGCAGAGATCGAGAGTCGATAGAAACGTTTGTGACAGTTTGACAAAGCGATTTTATGTCTGTTGTTAAATTTTACCTTTAAATAATTTTACCCACTTTTAACTGCTGGGTCTTCGTCACTCCAAGAGCTTTTCATTGCAGCAAGCAAGGGCTGCTCTCGACTTGGGGTTCGAGGGCCTCTCATCGAGCTGGCTTCTCTTGTGGAGCAGGGCACCCCGGGCATGTGGGCTTTGGCAGTCGCGGCTCCGGCTCTGGCGCGCAGGCTCAGTAGCCGTGGCGCCCGGCTCTGGCGCGCAGGCTCAGTAGCTGTCGTGCGCGGGCTTAGTAGCTCCGCGGCATGTGGAACCTTCCCGAGTCAGGGATGGAACCTATGACCCCCACCCCCCACTACACGAGAAGGTGGACTCCTTACTCCAGAGCCACCAGGGAAGCCCTGTTGCTAATTTTTTTTTAAATAATGATCTTTAAATGGGCCTGCCTTTTGAATGATTCTCTTTTCATTTTCTAACAGTTTATTATATTTTAAAGTATCAGTCTGACAGATTGGGAATTTTTTTAAATGGTTCTTCCCTACAGATCATTTGAGAAGGGCTGATCTGAACGTATAAGGGAAAGAGGATCTATTTTCCTGAGGGTCTATTTTCCTCCCGGCCACCGCGTGGGGACACAAGCTTGTTTTAGAAGAGGCAGAGGAACCAGAGATCAAATTGCCAACATCCGATGGATCATCGAAAAAGCAAGAGTTCCAGAAAAACATCTATTTCTGCTTTATTGACTATGCCAAAGCCTTTGACTGTGTGGATCACAATAAACTGTGGAAAATTCTGAAAGAGATGGGAATACCAGACCACCTGACCTGCCTATTGAGAAATCTGTATGCAGGTCAGGAAGCAACAGATAGACCTGGACAGGGAACAACAGACTGGTTCCAAATAGGGACAGGAGTATGTCAAGGCTGTATATTGTCACCCCGCTACCCTGCTTATTTAACTTATATGCAGAGTACATCATGAGAAACGCTGGGCTGGAGGAAACACAAGCTGGAATCAAGATTGCCAGGAGAAATCTCAATAACCTCAGATATGCAGATGACACCACCCTTATGGCAGAAAGTGAAGAGGAACTCAAAAGCCTCTTGATGAAAGTGAAAGAGGAGAGTGAAAACGTTGGCTTAAAGCTCAACATTCAGAAAACTAAGATCATAGCATCCGGTCCCATCACTTCATGGCAAATAGATGGGGAAACAGTGGCAGACTTTATTTCGGGGGACTCCAAAATCACTGCAGATGGTGACTGCAGCCATGAAATTAAAAGATGCTTACTCCTTGGAAGGAAAGTTATGACCAACCTAGACAGCATATTGAAAAGCAGAGACATTACTTTGCCAACAAAGGTCCGTCTAGTCAAGGCTATGGTTTTTCCAGTGGTCATGTATGGATGTGAGAGTTGGACTATAAAGAAACCTGAGTGCCGAAGAATTGATTAACTGTGATGTTGGAAAAGACTCTTGAGTGTCCCTTGGACTGCAAGGAGATCCAACCAGTCCATCCTAAAGGAGATCAGTCCTGGGTGTTCATTGGAAGGACTGATGTTGATGCTGAAACTCCAATACTTTGGCCACCTGATGCGAAGAGCTGACTCATTTGAAAAGACCCTGATGCTGGGAAAGATTGAGGGCAGGAGGAGAAGGGGATGATAGAGGGTGAGATGGTTGGATGGCATCACTGACTCAACGAACATGGGTTTGGGTGGACTCCGGGAGTTGGTGATGGACAGGGAGGCCTGGCGTGCTGTGGTTCATGGGGTTGCAAAGAGCTGAACACGACTGAGCAACTGAACTGAACTGATCTGAACGTATAGGGGAAAGAGGATCTATTTTCCTGAGGGTCTTCCTGAGGGTCTATTTTCCTCCAGCCACCACATGGGGACTCAGGGTCTCTCATTCTCAAACAGAGCCAGGTTCCTTCCTGTCGGCCCACCCCTCCCCCATCCCCAAACTTCCCAGCTCCAGGACTTACTGGAAATAAAACCCAGCTTATATCAAGAGTCCTCCTTAACAGCTGCTCCCTGTGACCTCAGAAGCCCCAGCAAACCTTCATGATGACCGTGCAAGAGACCGCCCCCTCGCCCAGTCAAGTCAGAAGGGCGTGGAGGCCAGGCGTCAGCAGCAGAGGCGGGGGCAGGGTCTGCCCATCTGTCTGCAGGGGAGGAGCCAGCGTCTCCTCCACTCACTCGACTTCAGTAGAAGAAAAGCAGGCTGTTTACAAACAGAAGATAATGTTGGTGCAGATGGCGGCCGAGTGGAGCGGGGGTGGGGAGACACGGGTGGCCTGCACTGTATTCCTGGTCACAAGACCCGAGGCCACACAAGCGTCTGTGCGGGTCAGCGTGTCAGCCCCCAGGGGCGCACTGGTCCCCTGCAGGCGGTGGCCACAGTCCTGCCTGCTCGTCTCTGAGAGTCAAGACAGCCCGATCCTGTCAATAAATGGTCTCGTGCAAAACAAGCCTGGTGTGCTGCAGTCTGTGGGGTGGCTGCAGTCCGTGGGGTGGCTGCAGTCCGTGGGGTCGCTGCAGTCCGTGGAGTGGCTGCAGTCCGTGGGGTTGCAAAGAGTCGGACACGATTCAGCGACTGAGCAACAACAACAAAGCCACAGTATCTCCTGCACCCTCCGAGCCCCTGCCGCGTGCCGGGCTCTGATCAGGGTGGGGGAGCTTGTGTAGCGCCCTGGAGACACCGGGGAACCCGAGGCTCAGGAAAGAGATGTATTTTTATCCGAATCACAGAGCACTAAACAAGCCTTAGTGCTGAGACTGGGACTTGCAGTGCTGGTGGCAAAATCTTCGTGTTTTTAGCCAAAAGGCCCATCTCACAAGCACAGTAAAGCCGGCCCAGAGCGTGGGGGTCCTGGCTGCGACGCCAGCCAGTCTATCAAGCGTCAGCTGGACAAATATTTCTTGAGCTGCCAGGACATACCAGGCCCTGGGCTGGACCCCTGGGGTACCGTCCTGCTTCCAGAACCAAAAGTGAACCAGCTCAGACCATCCCACCCAGGGAGGGGATATTTGAGCCAAGGCTGAGGGGAGCAGAGAGTGAGCAGCTTGAGTACTTTGGGGAAAGGAATGCGGCAGCACCAACTCCCAGCCCAGCCCCAGCCTCCTTGAGGCTCATTCCACGGTCACCTCCTCCTGTAAGCCTTCCCTGATTCATCCCTCCTCCGCCTGGGTCAGGCGCTCCTCCGGCTCCCACAGCTCTGTGTTCTCTTGTTACTTTGTCTCTGAGTCCCCACCAGCCTGGGAGCAGCTTGGGGACAGGGGTTCATCTGCAGTACTGTTTCCAAGCCTGGAGCTGCCAGCCACTAGGCACCCCTCACTGGTTGGTGAGCTCCTAATGGTCAGCTTGGCAGGGTTCAGCTCGGATTCTTCAAGATGGCTTCCTCTGAGCCTAGAATAGGACCCAGCCAGGGTAGGTGTTCTGAGTTGTTGTTGTTTGGTTGCTAAGTCGTGTCTGATTCTGTGTGACCCCAGGGACTGCAGCACATCAGGCTTCCCTGTCCTTCACCATCTCCCAGAGTTTATGATGCCATCCAACCATCTCCTCCTGTCCTCAATCTTTCCCAGCATCAGAGTCTTTTCCAATGAGTTGGCTCTTCGCATCAGGTGGCCCAAGTACTGGAGCTTCAGCTTCAGCATCAGTCCTTCCCGTGAATATTCAGGAGTTCTGCATTTGTTGAAGAAATGAACTTGGAGTCCTGGTGCGCGTGGACAGGCATCTCACGCGGTCCTCCTGACACACCTGTGTGCTGGAGGGTCTGGTAACCGTGCAGGCTGAGCTAGGGGGTGTGGTTGGTACATTTCTTCAGTTCCGTTCAGTTCAGTCGCTCAGTCGTGTCCGACTCTTTGCGACCCCATGAGCTGCAGCACGCCAGGCCTCCCTGTCCAACAGGGAGCCCACCCCGGACCCCACTCTGGACCAACTCCCAGAGCCCACCCAAACTCATGTCCATTGAGTCGGTGATGCTATCCAACTATCTCATCCTCTGTTGTCCCCCTTCTCCTCCTGCCTTCAATCTTTCCCAGCATCAGGGTCTTTTCAAATGAGTCAGCTCTTCGCATCAGGTGGCCAAAGTATTGGAGTTTCAGCTTCAACATCAGACCTTCCAATGAACACTCAGGACTGATCTTGCAGTCCAAGGGACTCTCAAGAATCTTCTCCAACACCACAGTTCAAAAGCATCAATTCTTTGGCGCTCAGCTTTCTTTATAGTCCAACTCTCACATTGATACATGACCACTGGAAAAACCATAGCCTCGACTAGATGGCCCTTTGTGGACCTACCCTTCCTGACTGAACAGCTGGATGAGGTCTCATGAAGAGGCCACACACCTGAAGCCACCACCCAGATCGGAAGTCACAGACCGGAGCTCTGAGGCCTCCGCCCGCCTCCCGCGGTAGTACCATGGCTCCCCAGTAGTAAGCGTGTCCTTCCTGCCGCAGACGGCCTTGCCTGGGCGGGACCTTCGAGAAGGCAGCACGCGACATGAGCCTCCGTCCGGCTGCCCACGTGGCCCTGTGCCCAGGACCCACCTGCACCATGCGGGGTGCCACGTTAAACTCCTCCGCGGTCCTGTCACAGGTGTGTCAGCTGCTCGCCATTGGGAGCCACTCAAGGGGCTTCCAGTGGGTGGCTCCTGTGTATTTCCGCTGGGTGTCCACCCGGGCACGGGCGTGCCAAGTCAGAGCCCAGCGCTGGGTGTCCACCTGGGCGTGGGTGTGCCGAGTCACAGCCCAGCAGATGCTGCCAGACGGGGCGACCAAACTTTGGCTCAGAGCACCAGAACCAGCTTCCCCCAGCGGTGACCTGTCTGCACATCTCAGGTCTTCCTTCCGGGGGGCGGTTACTGACCCTCGGCGTGGTTCGATCTGTACTTCCCCGAGGATGAAAAAGCTGAGCGCCTGCTCAGGCTCACCAATTGAATATCCTCTTTGCTCAGGTGTCTTGTGTCTGCTTTATCTGCTTTCTTCCTTCATGATTCGTGGTTGTTCTCTATTCTAGATGCAGATTTTTTTGGTCCCACGTAAGTTCTGTGAACATCTCCATCTTTGGCTCACGGGTTCCTGGTTCCGAGCCTAGAAGAGGACCCCGCCCGGAGCAGGCATTCCACTGAGTTGTTGTTCAGTCTAAGCTGTGTCTGACTATTGGCGACTGCAAAGCCTGCACGGGGCTCAGGGCGCCGTGGCCCCCTGCTCATGGCAGGGCAGGGCAGGGCAGGCCCCGTTCTGCCTCTTTCAGAGGGAATTGCCCTTTTTCAGGGCCTCCCCTGGGGAGTCCATTCCCCTGTCCAGCCCAGGGCACCAGGGGTACAAAGGGGGCCCTTGCTGCCAGCTGGGCTGGCTGGCTGGCTGGCACTGCTCCCACAGCTCCCGAGGGATTGGGACTCCCATGTGAGCCCACCCGAGACCCCTCTGTTGCCTGATCCCTGGCCCTGCCCAGTCCTGACATCACCAGGATCCCGCCTCACGCTCCGTGTCTCAGGGACCCAGACCCCTGCTAAGCCCAGGCTGAGTGTAGAGGTCACCAGGGCCTGTCTGGTGTTAACCATGTGCCCCTTGCGCTGGGTGGCCCAGAGGTCAACGGCTGCGGCCCTCAGCTGTCCTGCCCACTGGGACACGCAGGGATGGGGGGCAAAATCTACTGAGAAGTACAGGCTCAAGCCGCAGGCGCCCCTCCCTCCTCACCTCCTTGGGCCCCCTTCATGGGAGGTGCTGGTACTCAGGACGATGCAGAAACCCCGCTGCTAAGGCTAGAGTTCATCTATGATTGCTTTGTGCTCCTTTGGTTAATGCCAGGAGAGGTGTGATCACAAAAACCTCAGGCTTATCTGCCTTCTGGTTTCTGTGGAAACTCCAAAGGCTCTGGGTCACGTGCTGGGGAGAGAAGTAGCTGTTTGGGCTCCCTCTGAGCCGGCCGGCTGCCAGCCCTTGAGGGCATTGCAGGATGGGTTGCGAGGCTGGCAGGCCAGCGCCTAGGCTGGGAAGGGGCAAGAGCCCCGGGGGACCTGGGCAGCCCAAGGCCCTAGAAGTGACTGGCCTGGAGAGGGGCTCTTCCCTCCACTTTACAGGTGAGCAAACTGAGGCTCGGAGAGGGGAAGGGACACTTGCCCCAGACCCGGCGGACCGGAGTCTCAGGGCCCTGGGAAGCCTGTGTTGTGGGCACCTTGCTGGGAGTCACATCACAGTGGCTGTCCATCTACTGAAACTGTGTGACCTCGACCTCGCTTGGGGCTGGCGGGGTGGAAACAGGCCTCCTCTCCACCCAGTGCGCCTGGGGCCCCGAGTGTCCGCCTGCATGCCAGTGACCGGAGCCACCTTCAGATATGTCGGAGGCCTCACCCCCGACTGGCGAGGGGGCTCTGGGGCTCCTGCCGCCTTCACCTGCCCAGTGCCAACCCAAGGCCACAGGCAGAGCCTGCAGCGCCCCCCGTCCCCTCAGCCCCCGGACGCGGGTCAGCAGCAGCCTGAGTTACCAGGACGTCACCTTCCTGCCTCTCCCAGCCCCGTGCGGCTCCACTGCAGGCATTTGGTGCTGGAGGCAGGTGGGCAGTGTTAGGGGTGTGCTGTCCCCAGGCTGGGCTGGGGGAACAGGTGTGGTCACAGCTCCAGTCCTGCCGGGCTGACCCCTTGACTGGGCGCCGGGTGGGCTCTGAAGGCAGCTCCACCGGCTGCTGTAAGGGGAAGCCGCCGGCACCAAGGCCCGCCCACCCCTCACCCCCACCCCCAGGCTGCAGCCAGGCCCTCAGTGAGCCCTTGAGTTGGGGTTTTCACTTGTGCCAGGGAAGGGCTCCCAACACCCCTAGCTGGGCCCCTGCTGGCGCCTGGGGAGCGCGGGGAGGCGGGCAGGCTCAGAGAGGAAGCGCCTGGCCCGCTTCCCTGGGCACGCCGGCTCACAGGGACCCCAGCAGGGGGATGGGACCTGAGGTTAAACCAGGCTAAGGGAGTGCTGAGCGCCCTGGGGCGCTGGCCAAGGATGGCTGGCGGTCCTTCCCGCTCTTAGGCAGCCACCGGGCAGGCTGAGAGCTGGGCTCCGCTTTGTTTTTAGTGGCGTCAAGTCCCCGTGGTTTAAACAGACTGTTTTAAGAAACGGGGAATTTGGGTAAAAATCTGGGGCACTAAGGATACAGAAGTTCCTTCCAACCCCTGCTGTTGAAGAGTCAGGGATGGGCTGTCTGGCTCTGTGACCCACTCCCCCCACGGCTCCTGGACGTCCCTCTGGGCGCCCCTCTCCTTGTGAAGTGCCTGTGAGGGCAGGGAGCCCTCTCTTTTCATGACCTGTGCGCACTCCAGCCAGCCAGCCTCGGTGCGGCTATTTCCTGTGTGGCCTTTGGCAAGTGTCTCACCCTCTCTGTCTCTGACGTCTTGTCAACATATAGAGTGATGACAAGGACAGCCCTGGGGGTTGAGGATGAGAACCCGGCTAGGCCAGATCCCTGCTCCTCCTCTGCGCCAGCTCCATCTCACCCCATGACCGTGCCCCGCCACACTGCTGCCTCTCCAGGGCCACAGAGGAGCCCTGGGGGGTCTCCACCCCCCACGCCTGACAAGCCGAGCCTGCAGCACTGCTGCTACCCCCACTCAGGGCAAGCACCCGCGACCCGTCTTCCTGGGCAGCAGAGGCGTGCCCTGCCCCTCGGCAGTGGGCACAGGACGCTGCCAGCCTTTCTGCCCAGGGACCCCCACCCCCCACATCCCTTGCTCAGAGTCCCACCAGTGAGTCTGTTGCTTCAGGCTGGTTCCCCAGCGTCAGATCCTCAGGCCTGGTCCCATGGGCTGCGGGCCGGGCAGGTGTGAGGTTGGGACTTTGAGGGAGAACTGTATCAGGTGTGCTTTCCTGCTGGCTCAGACAGGCAGGAATCTGACTGCAGTGCGGGAGACCAAGATGGGCCAGAGAAACAACCACCTCAGATATGCGGCTGACACCACTCGAATGGCAGAAAGTGAAGGGGAACCAAAGCGCCTCTTGATGAGGGTGAAGGAGGACAGTGAAAGAGCCGGCCTAAGACTAAATACTAAAAAAAGAAAACAACTAGGATCATGGCACCTAGCCCCCTTACCGCATGGCAAATAGAAGGGGGAAAGGTGGACACAGTAACAGATTTCCTCTTCTTGGGCTCCAAAATCACTGCAGATGGTGACTGCAGCCATGAAATCAGAAGACTGCTTCTTGGCAGGAACACTATGACACACCTAGACAGTGTGCTGAGAAGCAGAGACGTTACGCTGCCAATAAAGGTCTGTACGGTCAAGACTACGGTCTGGCTGACGGTCACGTACGGTTGTGAGAGCCGGCCTGTAAAGAAGGCAGAGCGCCGGAGAGCTCATGCCTTCTTCCTGTGGTGCAGGAGAAGACTCCTGAAAGGCCCCTGGACAGCAAGGAGACCAATCCAGCCAATCTTAAGGTGCATCAACCCTGAATACTCCCTGGAAGGACTGATGCTGAAGCCCCAATATTTTGGTCATCTGATATGAACGACTCATTGGAAAAGTCCCTGATGCTGGGAAAGAGAGAGGGCAGAAGGAGAAGAGGGGCTCAGAGGATGAGATGGCTGGACAGCATCACCGATGCAATGAACATGAACTTGGGCGAAGTCCGGGAGACGGTGAGGGGCAGGGAGGCCTGGTGTGCTGCAGCCCATGGGGTCGCCAAGAGGTAGACACGAGTGGACAGCACCAGGCTCACCGCCAGCAGGAGTGGAGCACCGCGTCTCAGGTGGATGGAGGCCGGGCCCGCACCGGGTGGACCACGCGAGCCTCCCACCTTCGCAAGGCTGGTGTTCACATGCCCATCTCACAGACAGGAGAACTGAGACTCCCAGCCTGCCCAAGGCACAGAGCTCAGAGGAGGGGGCCCACATTCAGACAAAGGTCTGCTTGGGCGTTTCGTTTTCTCAACACTGAGCTGGCTGCCTTTTTGTGCCCTGAGCCTGTGCCCTCTGCCTCTCTGGTGGACGGTATATCTGGCCAACGATGCCTGGGTGTAGGGAAAGAAGCAGAAAGGCCCCACATCTGGGCAAATGCCCAGCAGCCCTCACCCGGGTAAAGCTGCCCAGATGTGCCAGGAACTGCAGCTCTGTGGCTTCAAGGATGGACACCCCTCATCTCTGGGAACAACAGCTCAGAGGCTGAGCGGGGCTCAGAGACTCCGAGGACCTGGGCTCCCAACAAGCCAACTCCGCCCATTCCTGGAGCCTGGCCGGGCACCTGCTGGCTGGCCTGTCCTTGACCCGACTACCACAACCACGGTGTGGGAAGTGGGGGGCAGGGCCCTGGCCTCCTGGGGGTCTTCCTTAGAGCAGGGCCTCACACCTCTCGGCAGCTCCCTCAGGCTGCCCTGAGCAGAAAGGAATGGGCTCTTTCTCATCACCCATGAATGAACCCAGGGTGCCCGCAGGAGGAAACCTCCACAGGGAAAGGCCGGTGGACACAGTCCTGAAAATCAGGGGGCGCAACAGCGTCACTGACACGGCCTTCTGTGTAAAACTGTCAACAATTTACAACAGAAGCACATCATCAGGATTTTTTTTTTCTCCTGGAATCAAGAGTCAACAGTATCTGAGGGGCGAAGACCCAGAGCAGGAGGAAGCCGGCCCCCAGGCGGCTAGTGGTGGGGGCGCGGGGGTCGAGAAGGGCCGGCTCAAAGTCCTTCCTGCACCTGAGGCCATGGCTCTGCTGCTGCTAAGTCACTCAGTCGTGTCTGACTCTTCTCGACCCCATGGACTGCAGCCCACCAGGCTCCTCCGTCCATGGGATTTTCCAGGCAAGAGTACTGGAGTGGGGTGCCATTGCCTTCTCCGGAGGCCGTGGCTCTGCCTGCTGTAAAGACGCAGAGCAGGAGTGAAGCCAGCATTGGGGCGGAGGGCGGGGGAGGATCGCAGGGTCTGCAGGGCGTGGTTGGAAGAACCTGGAGGAAGGCGGGGCCCATGACCTCGACCGCGGCCAGGACGCAAGCCCCTGCTCGGCCCTCAGCCTCGGCCCCTCACAGAGCCGGCTTTTTCTTCTTGGTGCGGGGCGCCGGCCGCAGCTCCCCGGGCCCATGGGCGAACGGGCAGCAGTCCGCAGGCAGGACGCAGCCATCCGGGTGATGAGCGAAGAACCAGCAGATGCGGGTTTTGAAGGTGTCGGAGGACGGCCTCCGCTTCGCCTCCGGTTCCTCCTTCTTCCGCGGCCTCTCCTCCCTCCAGTCACGGATGCGCACGCGACCATGCAGAACTGGGGTTGGAACAAAGAGAAGAGACGGGGCAGTTAGCTGCGGGCCGTGGGCTCCCGGGGTGGGGGAGTGGGGGCGGGTGGGGAGGGCTCTGTGAGTGCAGGCATCCCAGGCTGGGGGCACAGCCCCCAGGAGGTATGGCAGCGGAGGCAGATCGAGCTCCTTACCCGCTCGAGGCCTGCAGTCCCCCCTAAAATGGAGCTGGAGGCAGGGGTGAGGGGGAAGGAGGGCAGGGTGGAAGCGCGGAGCTGGGGGTGGTCAGGAGGAGCTGCCAGACACCCTGGGGAGACTGGGGAGAGGCGAGGAGCCTGTGCCTGAGGCCCTGGTGATGACAAGACCAGAGTGACCACAGAGGGCTGGGCAGCACAGGCACCAGCTCGAGGGACGGGGCTAAGGATCGGGCGACCACGAGCGTGGTCCTGATACGGGAAGGACATCGGGACATCTGCGAGGCAGCCCTGGCCCCGAGGACTCGCGGCCACATCACAAACAGGAGGCGGAGTGAGACGGGGTGGGGTTCTTTCTGGCTGGTGAAGACCAGGGGTGAGGTTTACAACCAGAGAAAGGTGGGGGCTCAAGGCAGCCCCGGTGGCGGGCGCTGGGTGGCGGGGCGGGCGCTGGGTGGCGGAGTGACCGCAGAGCTGGGCGGCTCAAAGGCCCCGGGGAGAGGTGCACCCGTCAGCTGACCACTGCCTAGCAGCCTCCTGAGCTGGTGCCCCGACTCGCAGAAGCTGCTCCAAGGGCTTCCAATGGCCATCACCCTGTCCCAAGAAGTCAACATCCCCACGGAAATGGGCTGAAGTAGCCAAGCCCTGGTGGTTTCCCCTGGAAGCGCTAAAACCACGTGGAGACACAATGGCTCTGGGAGAAATAAAGGCCGCTCACTGAACAAATCTGGCTACCCAACTTCTAGCGAAAACTTCAAAGTGGGAATGAAAGCTTGAATTTCCCCTGCAGATTGCCTCCTGTTATGGCAATAATGGGACTGCCTGTCTCTGGAGACTGATGATTTACTAAAACTGACCCTCGAAGCCAGAGGAAGGAAGCGCAGAGGCGCCTGTGTGTGTGGAGGACACAATGAGGGATTCAGCCTCGGCGCGGCCGACAAGCACCTACGAAGGGCCAGGCAGGCCCTGCTCTCGGCGGGGCGGAACAGACAGCTTAGCTCCCTGGCCTCAGAGCCGGGCAGGAAGCCACGGCCTTCATGGTGTGCCCACAGCAGCCCCTCCTGGCGCAGCCGGGAATGACATGGCCGGCCAGAGGAGGGTGCCCGGGGCGCCCCTGGCTCCAAGCACGCAGGGGGAGCCCTGGGGTGAGGCGCCCCCAAACTCCAGCAGTGTGCATCCAAAAGACGGGGGGCCCTCACTGCCTCGACGGGATGCAAAGCACCCCAAAACTCCAGCAGTGTGCATCCGAAAGACGAGGGCCCCTCACTGCCTGGACAGGATGTGAGATGTCCCCAAACTCCAGCAGTGTGCATCTGAAAGACAAGGGGCCACTCACTGCCTGGATGGGATGCAAGGCACCCCCAAACTCCAGCAGTGTGCATCTGAAAGATGAGGGGCCCCTCACTGCCTGGACAGGGTGAGAGGGCCCCCAAACTCCAGCAGTGTGCATCCGAAAGATGAGGGGCCCCTCATCGCCTCGACGGGATGCAAAGCACCCCAAAACTCCAGCAGTGTGCATCCGAAAGACGGGGGCCCCTAGCTGCCTGGATGGGGAGCAAGGCGCCCCCAAACTCCAGCAGTGTGCATCTGATAGACGGGGGCCCCTCACTGCCCGGACAGGATGTGAGATGTCCCCAAACTCCAGCAGTGTGCATCCGAAAGACGGGGCACCCCTCACTGCCTGGACGGGATGTGAGATGTCCCAGAACTCCAGCAGTGTGCATCCGAAAGACGGGGGGCCCCTCACTGCCTGGATGGGGTGCGAGGCACCCCCAAACTCCAGCAGTGTGCATCCGAAAGACGGGGGGCCCTCACTGCCTGGACAGGGTACGAGATGTCCCGAAACTCCAGCAGTGTGCATCTGAAAGATGAGGGGCCCCTCACTGCCTGGACGGGATGTGAGATGTCCCCAAACTCTAGCAGTGTGCATCTGAAAGACAAGGGGCCCCTCACTGCCTGGATGGGATGCAAGGCACCCCAAAACTCCAGCAGTGTGCATCCGAAAGACGGGGGCCCCTAGCTGCCTGGATGGGGAGCAAGGCGCCCCCAAACTCCAGCAGTGTGCATCTGATAGACGGGGGCCCCTCACTGCCTGGACAGGATGTGAGATGTCCCCAAACTCCAGCAGTGTGCATCCGAAAGACGGGGCACCCCTCACTGCCTGGACGGGATGTGAGATGTCCCAGAACTCCAGCAGTGTGCATCCGAAAGACGGGGGGCCCCTCACTGCCTGGATGGGGTGCGAGGCACCCCCAAACTCCAGCAGTGTGCATCCGAAAGACGGGGGGCCCTCACTGCCTGGACAGGGTACGAGATGTCCCGAAACTCCAGCAGTGTGCATCTGAAAGATGAGGGGCCCCTCACTGCCTGGACGGGATGTGAGATGTCCCCAAACTCTAGCAGTGTGCATCTGAAAGACAAGGGGCCCCTCACTGCCTGGATGGGATGCAAGGCACCCCTAAACTCCAGCAGTGTGCATCCGAAAGACGGGGGGCCCTCACTGCCTGGACAGGGTGAGAGGGCCCCCAAACTCCTCACTGCCTGGACAGGGTGTGAGGCGCCCCCGAACTCCAGCAGTGTGCATCCGAAAGGCAGCTTCCCGCCCCCATCCCTGGACAGGCTCGAGAGAAATTTGGGGGAAGACGGTGAGGGGTTTGCTGGGACCAAAAGCAGGGACAGACCCTGGAGCCCAGAAGGGGGCTGGTCCCCGCCCCTCAGGCAGGCAGGCTTGCAGCAGGCCCTCCACTGACCGTGTTTCCGGAGCCATCCCTGCAGGGTCGGGAGAAGGGGTCCAGGCCAGGACTCGTAAGGCCGGGCGCTCAGGACGAGGGGCGGCCCCCGAGAGGGCAGAGGCCAGGGCGCCCCGGGGCCGGGATGGCTGACGGCCCCTCCATTCCCCAGGACACGGCCGCCTCTGTGCCCCCCACCCCCTGCCTGGGCAGGCCTGTGCCCTGCGTGTGCGCCCCTCTAGCCAGCTCTCGGGCCAGAAGCAGCCTCTCCCCGGGTGGAAACATGCCCTGATTTTCAGGGCGTCACAGGCAGGAAACGCGCCGTGCCAGGTCACTCTCTGCCCACCCGAGCCCATCACCTACCACGAGTGCGAGCCCCGCGGACTCACGAACCCACGGCTCTGCCCCTCCGCCATTTCTGACCACAGATGTCGCCTGGACCAAAGTGTCCTGAGGAAGCGGCAGGAGGGTCTCCCAGAAACTCTCTGCGGTGGTTTAGTCTCTCAGTCGTGTCCGATGCTTTGCGACCCCACGGACTGTAGCCCGCCAAGCTTCTCTGTCCATGGCATTCTCCAGGCAAGAACACTGGAGTGGGTAGCCTATTCCTCCTCCAGTGGAATCTTCCCGACCCAGGAATCGAACGAGGGTCTCCTGCATGGCAGGCAGATTCTTTACCAGCTAGGCTACCAGGAAAGCCCCAGAAACTCTCTGCAGAGGTAAATTTACTGAGTGCTGGGGTGCGTGCGGCAGCACCGGCTCTGGGGTCTGTCTCGGCCAGGTGACCAGCCCCGCCCCCAACTCGTCGGACACCCTGGGCTGGGGACTGCCCTCCGCAGCTGGGTCCGCATCCTCAAGGCTGGATGAGGACTCCAGCCCAGCCCACGAGAGGCTCAGCGCAGGCGGAACTGAAAGGTCTGAAACTGCCTTCACCTCCTCACTTGTGTAACCGTGACTAGAAAACCAGCCATGTTAGTTAAAAAACAAATCTACAGAGAAAAGCCTGAGCTCAGGCATATTTGTTGCGTGACTGGGAGCAGCGTGTTTACCGGCACTCAAAGCCCAGGCCTCTGACTCAAAAGTGTTTCCAAAAATAAATGAATATGCCCCTCAATGCCAACCACACAGAAAGCAATCACGCACACGTGTATTTATGATGGGGGAAAAAAGACATGATTTCATGAACTCAAACCAAAAATGCGCCACGAACAGCAGAGGGCAGAGTAGCGCCCGGCACGGTGATTTTTAAGCCGCTGAAGCTCTGTACAGCAGAGCCCGGCCAGCAGGGACGCCCCCCGCATCTCCGCTCACCAGTGGGCTGCCTGCCACAAGCCCCCTGGAGCCACAGCTCCTCTGCAGCCCCCCCCCCCCACCCTTGCTTGCAGCAGGAGCGCTTAGTCCAAGTGGAGATGAAAACAGCCCTGGAAGGCCAGCCAGGCCACCCAGAGGCACCGCGGGCGTGACCACCCGCGCGCTCCTCTTGGGGGTGCTTACGGGCTGCAGGAGGGGTCGGAGGTTGTGCTCCAGCCCTGCGCCTCCCCCCACCCACCCCGGCCCCATGCTGCTGCTAAGTCACTTCAGTCGTGTCCGACTCTGTGCGACCCCATAGACGGCAGCCCACCAGGCTCTGCCATCCCTGGGATTCTCCAGGCAAGAACACTGGAGTGGGTTGCCATTTCCTTCTCCAATGCACGAAAGTGAAAAGTGAAAGTGAAGTCGCTCAGTCATGTCCGACTCTTCGTGACCCCATGGACGGCAGCCCACCAGGCTCCTCCGTCCATGGGATTTTCCAGGCAAGAGTACTGGAGTGGGGTGCCATTGCCTTCTCCGCCGGCCCCATGGGAGGACCACAAAGGTGGGCTGGGAGGGGCACTCGCCCACCCCTGGGGCTCGGATGGCTGCCCGTGTTCCCGCTTGGGATCTGCGGGCCCTGCCCCTTCAGCTCAGGGCCCTGTGTGCAGAGGTCTCGGGAAGCCGGGCCCTCCTCCGCATGGTCATAGGGGAGTCACCTCGCCCCCGCCTGTCAGAGGCCGGGGGCCGCAGCCCGCCAGCCCCAACCACGCCCACCCCCTGCCCCTTCCCACACGCTGCTCCCTCTGCCCGACGTGCTTCTGCTTGTCCCACTTGCCACAACCAGCACAGATGCCGCGTCCTGAGCGCAAGCGTCCCTGACAGGCCTCCCTGGGCGGGGACGTCACCCCCGACACAGGGCAACGAAGGAGACGCCACTGACTTTAACGCCACACACGACGTATTTAGGAGTGAAGAGCACGCCAGCTGCGGTGTGCTGTAAGATGCTTCCAGAAAAAAGAAAGTGCACACAACCAACCACGGACCCCCTGGCGGAGGGGTCCGCAGAAGCCCCTCATGCGGCTGAAGGTAAACAGGCCTCCTCTGAGCCCCAGTGTCGTGTACACGTCTGTGACACACCCCCAGCAGGCCACAGGGAGGGCGGGGACTGCTCCCCACCCTGCAGAGCCCGCAGCCGGCGTGGAGGAGACTGCGGGCCCAGGCCCTCCTGCTGCTTGCCTGGAACCGGGGGTGGCAGGGCAGGGCTGGCTGGGAGCTCGGGGTGCTTCCAGTCTACAGGCAACCAGAGGCCAAAGCAAAGCAGGTACCCGAGCGCCACCGGAAATGCTCCAAGACAGGAGGCCCCACCAGCAGGCTCGTCCCTCCGAGGGTGAAGGGGTGCACCCTGGACGGGGTGGGGCTGAGCCTGGGGGGCATCAGAGAGACAGTGGTGTGACCCACGCACCATCCCCGCGTGAGATGTACATGAGGGAGCCACGCTCTGGCTCCAGACTCCTCTAAGATGGAGTCACTTCCTCAGAAAGGGGACGGGGGCCCCCCAGTGCTGGAGCTGGGGGCGCAGGGCAGACAAAGTCATTCCTCGGGAAGGGGACGGGGCCCCCAGGGCCGGCGCTGGGGTGCACGGCCGCGCCTCACCTTGGAACACCTGCGGGCTATTCCTCAGCAGCGTCTGCAGGCCCCCGCACTCCCGCTTCAGCCTCTGCAGCGTCTCCCGGTCCAGCTCCCCGGCCACCTCCGCCAAGGACAGGCTCCCTGTGCGAGATGGGGTTGCCCCCAAACATGAGAGCCGTAATTGAGCCCGCAGCTCCTCTGCAGCACACGGCCAGTCGGCCCCTCCATGGAGCACGGCCTGGAGGCTCTGGGCCCTTCGAGGCCCCACGTGGAGCCCATCCCCCGCTTCCTCCTTGTCCAGCCTGGCCTGCCTCTGCAGGGTGCCCCGAGGAAGGGGGTGCTGACCCCCAGAACTCCTCAGAGGCCCTGGGCCTCGTCCATAATTACCTGGCAATCAGCCACCTAAACTGGCCCCCAAGAGGCTCTCCCGGCCAGACAGCCACAGGATCGGGGATCCCTGGAGGGGACAGGCTCGATGGTGCTGCCACACTGCACAGACACGGGGAATGGGAGGGGTGTGGCGGTGAAGGAAGAAACTCGGGGCTACGCCCTCCACGCCGGGGGCCGGGGGAGACCCGCTGTTCACCACCACTGGTCTGGCCCAACCACGGGGCCAGCGGGCAGCAGCCCCGACTGACGGCGGGGCCTCGGCCTCCTCCCCGAAGGGTGAGCACCCCGCTCCCGGGCAGCCTCACAGAACCCTCCAGTGGCGACAGGCGCCCTCCATCAGCCCGTCTGAACACTCCTGATAACTTGATCCCTGGCTCTTTAAGTGAGGAAGTCAGTGTTACTCGCTCAGTCGTGCCTGACTCTTTGCGACTGAACCCAGGTCTCCTGCACTGCAGGGAGATTCTTTACCGACTGAGCTACAAAGGGAGCCCCCTGGCTCTTTTGAGAGCCACAGATTCCAGCACGCTACTCACCCTATGAGAGCAATCAGATACAAACATCTCCCTTTCACCTCTGGCAGCCAGCAACCTGGCTTTCTGTTTGGATCATTTCAATAAACAGACAACAAGGAGCTCTGGACCCTGAGACTTACCCGTGGCCTCAGCTCCCTCCTCTGAGGCACCCAAGTTCTGTGTGTTAATAGAGCCACAAGGAAGAGGGTTTTCTGAGACTTCCCCGTGGCCTCAGCTCCCTCCTCTGAGGCACCGAAGTTCTGTGTGTTAATAGAGCCACAAGGAAGAGGGTTTTCTAACGAGCTTGTGAGAAGTCTCACTGCTTCCTTAAAATATACTTAATTTAAAAAGACCATATGGTTTCAAGGTGGCTCAGATGATAAAGAATCTGCCTGCAATGCAGGACACGTGGGCTCGATCCCTGGGTCAGGAAGACCCCTTGGAGAAGAGAATGGCAACCCCCTCCGGTATCCTTGCCTGGAGAGTCCCATGGACAGAGGAGCCTGGCGGGCCACAGTCCATGGAGTCGCAAAGAGTCAGACATGACTGAGCGACTAAGCAGATGTACACATGTACATATAGTTTCAAGCTCGGTCTGAAGAAGAGAACAAGGGAAGGAGCTCCTGCCCAGCACCCGGGGGAAGCCCAGGCTGGCGGTTACCTCCTCGATTCCAGGCCTGCGCACTCCCGCCTGCAGGACTTTTTCCCAGCAACAAGTGCGCCACTTGCAAAACCACTCGGTCCACAAACTCTCGAGGAAGGGCGGCGCAGTTCCTCAGGCGCTCAGCTTTCTCCCGGGGCTGAAATCCAGACATCCAGAGTCCTTCTGCCGGGGCTCCGGCCCCTTGCTGGCCGGCTCCAGCCTCCACTGTGTGCGCGGGCCGGGCGTCCAGGGCTCCATGCCCCTTGGGGCCAGGGGCGCTGCTGGGAGCCGCCCCAGGGGGCGGAAGGGCAGGACCCCCGCTGCAGGGGCTCCCGGGACAGCCCCGCCTGCTGTTAATGTAGCGGGTCCTCTCCTCGTCCACGGAAGCCTCCCTGGCGGACGGATATGTCCTGGACTTCCCGATGAGACAGACCTGCACAGGGAGAGCAGAGAAGGGCTTTAACAGGTCCCAGCGCTATTTCCCCACGTAATTCTCTCATCCTGGAGAACAAACTCCTCAAGGCTTAGGGACCTATGTTGACAGGAATCCTTATTTTACAAACGAATACCAGCATCAGTGACCTCAAAATAAGCAACTAACAGCAAAAGCCCACAGAAAACCTCACTACTCAGACTCTCACGGCTCCTAACAAACATACAGGCCAAGGTCGCCTTTACTGAGCCAACCGGTCTCGCCCCATCTTGAACACGTTGCTTGTGTCAGCCCTCGCTGCGCACCCCCCGCCCCACACACAGACCCTGACGGGAACCCCCAGAGCCTCGAGGGGCAGCCTCGCTGGTGGGGGGACCATGTGTGCCCCCAGCAGAGCGCCGGGCACTGCGTGGATGCCCTGTTCACACGGCACGTCCCCCCCGTGTGGCCAGACGTGGGCTGCCCTGGAGCGAGAGGCCCGGTCTGCAGATGCCGCCGCAGGGACGGTGTCTCTGGAAGTCCTCCGAGGGCCTGAACCTGACGGAAGTGCCTCCGGTCACATCGGAGCCCATCACGGCTCTGCAGCCGCGCCACCCGCTGACTGTGCCACCCCGGGCAGGGGACGACCTCCGTGTGCGTGGAGTGAGAGCACCGGACCCGTGTTTCGTCCTTGATTAACGGCTGCTGCCTGTGGACACCGATGCTTGCATCCAACCCCCGAACCAGACAATCTATATGAAAACTGAGGCTCGGAGAGGCTGAGCCAAGGGCCTGTAGTCTCCAGCTCCCAGCAACGGCAAATGCAAACTGTAGGATCCCTGCACACACGACCCAAGCTCCGTGTGCTTGCGTGCTAAGTCGCTTCAGTCGTGTCCGACTCTTTTGCGACCCCACAGACTGTAGCCCGCCAGGTTCTATCCGTGGAATTCTCCAGGCAAGAACACTGCAGTGGGTGGCCGTTTCCTTCTCCAGGGGATCTTTCCAACCCTGGGATCAAACCTGGGTCTCTCATGTCTTCTGCATTGCCAGGAGGGTTCTTTTACCTCTGGCGCCAACTGGGAAGCCCAAACGCTAGCCAAATTCAATTCCAACCTCAGAAGGCTGTGACTTGCCAAGATAGAGGGCATTTGACAGGATGACACGAAGGCTCTAAGGTGAGTGCTAAAGGACGTTTCCAAAATGATTCTGAGTAGCGACAGCAGTGGTGCGCCTGAAGCCGACTGAGGAGCCCAGCACCGCCTGGGGGCTGCCGCTCCTCCCGGGCTGGCAGCGCCTGTGCCGGCCCTGAGTGCGCTTACAGCAAGTGGCAGGGCCCGAGTTAAGCTCCATCTCCACCTTTCACCGCTGTCAGGCCGTGAAGCTGAGATCTGGGTAACGGGCTTTTGTGTGCGCGTATTTTTTTAAAAGCACTGACAACCTAGAGTCTCACGGAAGAAAGTGATCAGAGGTTAACATAAATCCGATGTCAACACTTGCCCTGACTCCCAGAGGTTCAAGCCCCCTGAGTGGTGAGCAGGTCAGCCCCGACCATCTGGCAGGGTGACAGGCAGTGCAAGGGTCAATATCTCCCTGGACAAATTCATTTCAAGTAAATCTGAATTAATGAGGCTTTTAAAGAGAAAAGTTGAAATCATTCTGAAGTTTGGAAGCAATTTCAGCCCATTATTTGGGAGTCTAAGTCCATGGTGTTGCAAAGAGTCGGACACAACTGAGCAACTGAACTGAACTGAAGTCAGAACTTAAAGCGTTCAACCTCCGGCAGCACCGAGCCAACAAACCAAAGCTAAGCTGACTTGACTCTGGGAGGTGCCCAAGGGCCAGTCGCCGCCTCTGGGGAGGAGATGGGGACCAGGCGAGGGCTCCTGCGGGGGCCACTGGCCTGGAGACGGGGGTCCAGAATGCCTGTGCGGGAGGGACCACAGGCACGCAGTGAGCCCCGGAAGCCGCCAGCGCCATGCTGGGGGCCGCCGGTCAGAACCCACACCTCTGGGCATCACCGACTCGTCTACAGGTCTGTGACAAGGATGGCCCCACGCTTTCCATCTAAATGCCACACATGCCCGCAGAGGACAGCCCTGGTGGCCGGCACACACCCGCTTGGTGGAAGGGATCCGAAGACAGTCTTCCTCCACGTGGAAGCCGCAGGCCGAGCCCACCTCGGTGATGAAGTCCAGGTACCCTCGGTACTGCGTCTTGCTGCTCTGCGTCCGCTGGAACTTCCCGACGAAGTCAAAGAAGCAGCAGGGCAGGACGAAGAAGCGGCAGTCGTAGGAAGACCTTCAGAGACAACCGGCGACACGGACGCTCAAAGTCCCGAACAGGCTCGGTGAGGAAAATGCCGTGGAGAGCCGCACGGCGGTGGTGTGTGGGGCAAAATGCGGATGGTGTACTCCTGGCTAACGGTGCTTTTTATATAAAAAAAGGAATCCCAGCTTTCCTCAGGTTAAATGCTAGAAACAACGTAGCACAGTACCTTTTCAATAAAATATGAGTGTAATTACTTTTATAAAAAATATTTTCTCTATTGCAGTTGTGATCATCAGCTGGAACCTGACACTTCCTGATGCACTTGGAGACTGCGGCTGTGGACACGGATCTCAGAGGCAGGCACCACAAGGTCACGGTTTGCTGCTGGGCCTATGCTATTCTTAAAAAGTCCGTATTACACGTCGTGAAATAAAGTCGGACAGACAGAGACAAATACTGTGTGCTATCACTTGTATGCTGAATCAAAAAAACCCGACAACAGAAGCAGAAAGTAACAAAGAAGCAGAAAGTAACAAAGAAGCAGAAATAACAAAGAAGCAGAAATAACAAAGAAGCAGAAAGTAACAAAGAAGCAGAAAGTAACAAAGAAGCAGAAATAACAAAGAAGCAGAAATAACAAAGAAGCAGAAAGTAACAAAGAAGCAGAAAGTAACAAAGAAGCAGAAAGTAACAAAGAAGCAGAAAGTAACAAAGAAGCAGAAAGTAACAAAGAAGCAGAAAGTAACAAAGAAGCAGACCGACAGATGTACAGAATGAAGCAGTGGTCACCATGGGGAAAGCGGGGGTTGGCGGGGGGAGCAAGGCAGGGGTGGGGGAGAAAAGAGATCCAGACGACTCTGTAAGCTAAACGAGACACAGGATACGCTGGGCAGCACAGCATTTCATGATAGTTTATGATATAAAATAATCTATATTTATGGAGAAGGAAATGGCAACCCGCTCCAGTGTTCTTGCCTGGAGAATCCCAGGGACGGGGGAGCCTGGTGGGCTGCCGTCTACGGGGTCGCACAGAGTCGGACACGACTGAAGCGACTCAGCAGCAGCATTCTATATTTATATATTTTCTATCATATATTTTATGATAACTACAGAGTTCAACCAGTGAGTTTTCAATCGCCACACTGTACACCTGAAACCAACACTGTACGTCAGCTGACCCCGCAGAGCGTCTTCATACCGACAGGCACCCCTCCTGCATGAGAAAACGTCCCAGGAAAAAACATCGCAACACTGGGTACAGACACGATAGAACGAATCACAACAAAAATACAACGTGAATGTGTGAGCCACTCACGTTACTTTATGTTTTTAAATTTAAATACAGCCAACATGGCAACCCACTCCAGTGTTCTTGCCTGGAGAATCCCAGGGACGGGGGAGCCTGGTGGGCTGCCGTCTGTGGGGTCGCACAGCGTCGGACACGACTGAAGCGACTCAGCAGCAGCAGCAGCAGTGTGCCATCATCTCAACAAGGTGAACTAGCCACAGTTAAGTGCTCAACAGCCACGAGCAGCCAGAAGCTATGGGTCTGGACAGCGAGACGGAGGCAACAGGACATCCCCAGCCACCATGGTGCCAACAGGCCCACCAGCTCACCTGGCTGCGATGACTGGTATCCATGGCGTCAGCTCATCAGAATGGTTACCGATGAGCCAGTCGACGTCAGGGAAAAGGCTCTTATCGTTTGGTGTGATTGCACTTTCCTAAAAGAAAGACGCAGAACAAGACTGAACGTCTAGTCCATGAAAGCAGAGCATGGGAGAAGACAAAGGCTGCAGCCCCCTGCAGAACCACAGCTGCCCGGAGCAGGTCTCAGCCCCTTGGGGCTGTGGGTCTTCACCTGCAGAAGGTAAAAAGCTGGGCCAGGAGTGAGGAAGGCGTGTGCCCAGCCCAGACCCGCCTGAGGGCATGGGAAATTGCAACTTTGAGCATCATTACCCGAGGAGCGAACACCACCCTTCTGAGTGCGCATCAGCTGCTCATAATTAAAAACACCCTTTTTACATGAAGGAGATGGGGGACATGAGAACTGCTTTACTTTTGGCAGAAGATGGGAGCAGGGAAGGCTTCCCAGGTGGCGCTAACTGTAAAGAACCTGCCTGCCAACACAAGAGATGGACAACACGTGGGCTTGACCCCTGGGTCGGGAAGAGCTCCAGAGGAGGAAACGCCACCCCGCTGCAGCATTCTTGCTTGGACGATCCCCAGGACAGAGCAGTCTGGAGGGCTGCAGTCCACAGGGTTGCAAGAGTCGGACAGGACTGAAGCGACTTAGCAGGAGTGCACACACGGGAGCAAGAAATGGCCTGCAGAGTGAGCGGAAAGCAGGGAGGTCTGAGGCTGACGTGACGCATAGCCTGATGCATTTACACAACCTCGACAGTCAGTCAACCCACAGTCTGAAGCGCATCAATGAAAAGAGAAAGCACAGGAAGAATTTATAGACACAGTGTACAGCAGCCTTTGCTACTAAAATACGATCTTGTGTGAGCACTCGGACAGCAAGCTTTTTCACCCATGGAAAAGCATGGGCACCACTGGGACGATTTCTGTGCTTAAGCTGGGAACAGCTTGTTGTTATGACTGAAGAACTTTCAGTGAACATCTATCCCTTCTGCTAGTTAATTAGCAGGCCTTCATTAATTACTTCATTAATTACTAAAGTCAACAGTCTCAATAATTAATCTGTCAGTAAGAACTGGAGAGACAAAAAGAGTCTATACAGCCACTCAAAATCCTCCTAATTTTAAAACTGAAGAACGCAGCCCCCAAGGCAAGCAAGCAAAGCCCCACCTGTTTCAGCAAAAAGCTTTAACTGAAAATTTGAATATAGAAAACTGCAATAATTCTTTTGAAACAGAGTTTTACAAACAAAATTAAGACATTTTGTGATCATCACACTGCTGTTATCAAAAGCACATGTTTTTTCCTTAACCATCTCTAGCTTACAATCAAATGAGGCATCAGAAAAAAAAGAGCTGTATCGCAGACTTGGCCTCTGAATGTCCAGACTGCACCTGTTCATGGAGATCACTTGTTCACTAGGAAACAGACAAGCGCTGAGCACTTGTGTATGGACGCACACGCGCGCGCGCGCACACACACACACACACACAATGGGGCATTAGCTAATAGCTAATAATAATAAAAAGACTGAAATAATGCCATTTACGGCAACATGAATGGAACTTGAAATTATCATAGTCAGTGCAGCAAGTCAGATAAAAACAAACATCAGGTGGGACCACTTACATGTAATACCTAAAATACAACATAAATGAACTTATTTCCAAAACCGAGAGACTCACGGACACAGCAAGCAAACTTATGGTTACCAAAGGGGAACGGGGTGGGGGGAGCAGTAAGTTATGGTTTGGGATTAGCATGTACAGACCACTGTGCACACAGCAGAGAAGCAACACGGCCCTGCGGCACCCACACGCAGCACCCTGCAGTAAGCCATAACGGAACAGGACGTGGAAAACATACCAGGGATAACCGAATCCCTTTGCTATACAAAAGAAACTAACCCAACATTACCACTTCCCTGGAGACTCAGACAGTAAAGAATCTGCCTGCAATGCAGGAGACCCGGGTTCGATCCCTGGCTTGGGAAGATCCCCTGGAGAAGGCAGTAGCTACCCACTCCAGTATTCTTGCCTGGAGAATCCCATGGACAGAGGAGCCTGGTGGGCTACAGCCCACGGGTTGCAAAGAGTCGGACATGACTGAGCAACTAACACTTTCATACTTCAACTTGAAAAAAGAGGCCCCCAAAGTCAAAAAAGAAGTAGAATCCTCTACCTGTCCTGCAAGGGGCACAGCATGCCAGCCAGCCCCCATAGAGACAGGACTTGAACAGACAGCCTACTCAACTGCTATCTGAACTTCCCACGTGAAGAAGTTATCTTGCTTCCTCACCTGGGACACATGGGATTGTGAAATCAACCATGTTACTCCCTTAGCTTTGATCATCAGCCTCGTATTGAATTCAGAGCCCAACTTCATGACCTGTGTAAGAATACGTGGTCCGTGTATGCATCTGCAGAGCCACCCCCAGCAGGAGTCCGTCCCCGCTTTACCGCAGTTCTTCAAACCTGAGGCTTTTTACATGTTCTCGTGTTGTTGTATGAACATATCCCTGTTGCTAAGTCACGTCTGATTCTTTGCGACCCCATGGACTGTAGCCTCCCAGGCTCCTCTGTCCATGGGATTCTTCAGGCAAGAATCCTGGAGTGGGTTGCCATGCCCTCCTCCAGGGGATCTTGACCTTGGGGTCAAACCTTCGTCTCTTGCAGAGCAGGGAGATTCTTTGCCCACTGAGCCATCAGGGAAGCCCTGTTTGACTGTATGAGCAAGTGCAAACCCTCGTATCATAAAGCAGAGTGTAAATATATAATGAAACCTGAGCAAGTAAAGAGGTGTCGGGCAGCTGCAATCTATGTCACTTCCTCCAACCTTTTTAATTTTTGGCAACACTACTCTCAACTTTAAAAGAAAGGTGAAGAGAAAATAGAGCCTTGAAAACTTTGTTTTCTATTCACAGGTGAAATAATATATTGGGAGATTTGTTTCAAACACAGTGAGGCTAATGCTGGGGTTATGGGGGAGGGGATGAGGCAGAAGAACCACTGCTGAGCTGGCCCCTGAGTTTCTGGGATTTACTACAAGCTTCTCTCCACTTCTACAGGTTCCTGACATCCTCCACACTGAAAAGTAAACGCTTCTCCCACTTGTCAGTCAGCATCCTGTCCTCATGGCACGCATCTTATCAGCTCGGGGACGAGGGCCTGGAAGCGATGTCGGTATCTCGGCAGCAGAAGCCCCCACGGCACTCCAGAGCCAAGGATGGAGCCCCAGGGCCAGGCACTCCCTTGCTGACCTGGAGGTCTGGATGAGAGGCCAAGGCTGGGAAACGCTGGAGCCCAGACCTGCCGGGCGGGTGCTGTGGGGGAGATTCCCACCTGCCTACCCCCGAGTGACCTCCCTGTCTGACAGCTTGGACCTGCTCCGGACCTCGGTGTGGCTGACTGCAGCTCTGCGGCCACAGCTGAGACCTGGCCGCCAGAGAGCTGGAAGCCATCATGCTGTCTCCACGAGACATCCGCACATCCGCAGCCCAGCCCTGCCTGCACCTCTGTGCTCCCTTCCCCTGACTCCCTGACAACTTGTCCCTACCTAGAGGCCTCTCTTGGCCACCCTGCTCAGAGCAGGGGTACCCATGCTGCCCCCAGCCCTGACCCAGTCCCCACAGGGAGGGCACCCACTGCCAAAGGAATGTTTCAGCTGCAGCCTGCGGCAGGCTCCAGAATGGATGCCCCCAAAGCAGCCACAGAAGACCCGGGGCCAAGACAGCACCTTCACTCCGGAGGCCAGCACCCTCCCTTCAGTATAACCGGAGGCGGGGGAGTCCAAGGGGACGTCCTCTCTTCAGTATAACCGGAGGCAGGGAAGGTCTAAAGTCAGTGTCCCTCTTTCAATATAACCGGAGGCAGGGAAGTCTAAGGGGACGTCCTCTCTTCATTATAATCGGAGGCAAGGAAGTCTAAGGGGGCGTCCTCCCTTCAGTATAACCGGAGGCAGGGAAGTCTAAGGGCGTGTCCTCCGTTCAAGCCTCCGAGCAGCAAGCCGAGTGTGGACTGCTGCGTTACTGGCACCTCTGACTGGCCCCCCACACAGACTCTCTCCTGGAAACAACCGCACCGGGGAGCGGCTGCTGAAGTCAAGCGAAGGGACAGAGCCAGTACCTCTAGGCGGGTCTGGGGTCCGTACATGTCCCAGATTTTTCTTCTTCGGACGTCTATCCCTCGGCCCGGATGCTGAAACGATGAATTTCAGGAACCAAAGGTTAAGGAGGGAACGTCATTAGAAACGAGAGAGAACAAATCAAACGCTGCAGGGACCACTCCCTGAGAGGAGCAGGACCCTGAGCTGCTGAGAAACAGACGCTTTCGGCCCGGGGCCCAGACACAACCCCAGCTACGGCGCCTTCGTGAGGCAAGGCCTGGAGACACTGCCAGGCTCACTCGCAGCCCCGGGGGACACGCCTCCCTTAAAGGGAGCCGCCGCCTCTGAGCTCAGCCAACCTCAGCTCCCGGCCCACCTGCTCGTCCAGCCCAGACAAGCCCTGCTCCGGGGTCCCGAGCACCCAGCGCACCCCAACCACCCCCAGCTCTCCCCAGGCCCCACCCCTGGCTCCCAGTCACCGTGCGATGTGCTAACACCACAGAGGCTGTCCCAGGGCCCTCAGACTCTTTCTATCAAGTATCTCAGAAGGTGGCCCTAACAACCTCACCCCAAAGTCCCACAGGCGAGGACACGCGTGTTCATCCACAAGGGAAGACGGTATGGCCCTGGGGGCAGGGGGCAGTGGGCACTGCCCCCTGTGTGCCCGGAACCTCTCCTGGGGCCAGGGCAGCTCCCAGTTCTCACGGCCTCTGCTTCACAACCAAGAGAATGGCTGCAGAACTGAGCATCACAGTTTCACACGTGTGTTCAGTCCACGGGCGCTGGCCCGTCCTCTGAGCTAGACCCCAGGCTCCTCGAGAGCAGAGCTGCCCTCGCCCCTTACCCCTCCCCACACCTTGAAATGCTGGGTTTTACAAAGAAAGCAACAAAAAGAACACCCCTGCTGCTGAAAGGGTGTCATCCGCAGGCCGCCTGTCCCCGAGGACCCTCTTCTCGTCCAGCGAGGCGGCTGCCTCACACTCCCGTGGACAGGCTACCTCCTCGACGGCGTCACCAACAGCCACTGCACCTCTGACAGCCCAGCCGCCTCCAAACCCAGGTTGCGCCGGTAGAGCAAGGCCTCGAGCTGGATGTGAAGACGCCCTAGAAAGGTCTAAAGACAGCCCCCAGCGTGCTTTACCCCCTCGCTGCTCAAGATGTGGACCAGGAGGCCGTTCCCACAGCCGAGGTCCACGAAGGACTGCCGGGCGGTCTCTCCCCGTTCGGCTCTCTCTTCCTCCCAGAGGATCTAAAGTCAACAGGAAAAACAAGGTCAGTCTGTGGTGCGCTCTGCCCCGGAGTAATTCACACACAAGGCCACGTGAGACTGCAGTGCCCTCCCAGGAGAGGCGGAGAGGCCTCCGGGGCCGGGGCTCCACACAGGCGTCGCCCAGGTGAGCAGAGGGAGGTGGGGATGGCCCACCGATCACCCGAGGTGGCACGCGCACCGGACCTCCTCATCTCCCACCCCGAGCCCACACGTGCGCGGTCAGCTCTGGGCAAGTTTTACACATCACTGTTAGTTCCTTCCAGACTTCTTTAAGTTCTTCTGGTTTTGTACACTTTGAGAGGCCTTATTACTTCTAAGACTGAGAGAATTACAGTTGAAAGGAATTCAGAGATAGTCTAGACATTTCTAGATATTTCATAGATAAGGAAACCCAGACTGTCAAGCTAAAGGGTGTGCCCAAGTCCAGGTGGTCAGTGAGCTGGCCAGGAAGGCCGCAAACCTGAGTCACCTGCTGTGAGGGTGGAAGGCAGGAGCTCATCAGATGGGCCCCCAAGGGCTCCCCAACGCCAGCTGGCGTCTCCGTGTTGACTAGTAATTTGGAAAAAGTCGAATTCCTGTTGGTTCACAATCCAAACTTGTTCTACATTCACACAAAAGCGCCATGTAAAACTTAAAAAAAAATTACACGTGTATCCAACCTTGACAAGTGAAAATCACTCAGTCGTGTCCAACTCTTTGTGACCCCACGGACTATACAGTCCATGAAATTCTCCATGAATACTGGAGTGGTCAGCCTTTCCCTTCTCCAGGGGATCTTCCCAACCCAGGGATTGAACCCAGGTCTCCCGCATTGCAAGTGGATTTTTTACCAGCTGAGCCACAAGGGAAGCCCAAGAATACTGGAGTGGGTGGCCTTTCTCTTCTCCAGGGAAATCTTCCCAACCCAGGGATTGAACCAGGGTCTCCTGCATTGCAGGCAGATTCTTTACCAACCAAGCTATCAGGGAAGCCCAACCTTGACAAACAGAACTATAAAAACCCTGAGCTGCCGCAGGCAACCCTCCACCCTTCCACCCACTCAGGTCACACACAGTCTTACCAGCAGGTAGGCAGCAATAGCCACATCTTCATATACAAACTTCTCAGGGTCAGTGACTTCAGGCCACACCTACAAAATTATCAAGAGCATCTGTAAATTTTCACCGTATCTGTGTGTACCAGGACACATGGAGAGCAATGGAGTCCAAAGCAAGATTTCAGAATAAAGACACTTAGACGAGGCCACTGGACATCAAAAGAAAAGGCTCAGCTACGCTACCTGCACCCCCCACCCTCAAAGACTGAGTCTGATAAACAAGGAATCGAGGGGTGGGGGTGTCAAGGAAGCCAAGGGGCAGGAGTCATGGGGACAGGGGTCAGAGCTCCACCCTGTGGTCTGTTGGTGTCTTGCTGTCATTCGCCAGGAGTGTCCCCATCTCCCTATTTGTAAAGCAGGGATAAAGATTATGACCTAATGACCACGCAGGATGCCCGTCAGGTTCCTTGAACCTGGAAAATGCTGGCTGTGCAAGTGTGAGGTCTCACTGTAATACCAGTAATGTGCAGAACAGGTGTCTTGCAGATGAGAAAGAAACCAATGGCCAATGTTAAAAGTCCAGATTTCTGTTTCCAGTCTAGAGGATTAGACAGCTCACATGCACCATCTCACCAAGGACAATTTAAAAAGTTGGAAGAAGAAAGGAGTGCCTCCATGAAGGTTCTAAATAGCAGGATAATGAAGGACTACTAGGCCAGGACCTGGGAGGGAAGAGGGGGGCACAGTGAGATCAGCCAGCCCAGGACCAGAGGGTGATCCCCCAGGAATGAGCGGGTACTGCTCAAGCCTGAGACTTGGAGATGCTTTGTTATGCAGCAACAGCATACTAAGGAGAAGGCGATGGCACCCACTCCAGTGCTCTTGCCTGGAAAATGCCATGGACAGAGGAGCCTGGTAGGCTGCAGTCCATGGGGTCGCGAAGTCACTGATCGACTTCACTTTCACTTTTCACTTTCATGCACTGGAGAAAGAAATGGCAACCCACTCCAGTGTTCTTGCCTGGAGAATCCCAGGGACGGGGGAGCCTGGTGGGCTGCTGTCTATGGGGTCGCACAGAGTCGGACACGACTGAAGTGACTTAGCAGCAGCAGCAACAGCATATTAAAAACAAACAAACAAAACGCTGCAGTGATACATCGTGGTTACTTCTAGAAGGGAGGGAGACACACCAGGAAGAGGACAAAGGAGGTTCAACTGTCGGCACAGGCGCCCCGGTTCCAGACCCCACAGCAGAGTACTGCAGCAAGGCGCCAAGCGAGTGCGCGCTCAGTCGTGTCTGACTCTTTGGGACCCCACGGACTGCAGCCCGCCAGGCTCCTCTGTCCATGGGATTCTCCAGGCAAGAAGACTGGAGTCGGGTGCCATTTCCTACTCCAGGGGAAGTAAGGTGAACCAAACAGATTCTTTGGTTTCCAAGTGCATATGAAAGTTACCTTTAAACTATACTGTCGTGTATTAAGCGTGTAATATCATTACGCAAAAAAAAAAAAAAGTAGGTTCTTTAATTAAAAAATACTTTACTGTTGGGACTTGTTGGCAGTCCAGTGGTTGGGACTCCATGCTTTCACTGCCGAGGGCACAGGTTCAATCCCTGGTCAGGGAACTAAGACCCCACAAGCGGCATGGTGCACCCAAAAAAAAATTTTACTCCTAAAAAATGCCAACCCTCATCTAAGTCTTCAATGAGCTGTAGTACTAACTTCAAAGGTCACCATGATCACAGGTCATCATAACAAATATATTAATAGTGAACGAGTTAGAAATATTGGGCAAATTACCAAAAACAGACCCAGACATACGAACTGAGCAAGTACAGCTGGAAAGCAGTGCCTGCAGACTGACTGCGCACAGGGCCGCCACGGAGCTTCAGTCTGCAAAATGCAGTGCCTGCAGAGCGCGTGCCCGAGACACGCTTGCAGTGCTCTTTCTGAAACCGCACACAGGGCCACCACGGAGCCCCAGTCCGTGAAAAGCACAGTGCCTGCACAGTGCGTGCACCGAGACACGCTCGAAGTGCTCTCTTTCTGAAGTGGGGTGTGAATACACAGAGGTTTGTTGTTATCTTCCCCCACACACATTTTAGATATAAAGTTTTAACATTTTATAAAATTGATCTCCTTTTTGGAAGTATGTGCTTTTGTACTTTTTCACATATTTTCTCCAAATGTCTTTTTCTTTATACTCAATGGCACCCCACTCCAGTACTTCTGCCTGGAAAATCCCATGGACGGAGGAGCCTGGTAGGCTGCAGTCCATGGAGTCGCTAAAAGTCGGACATGACTGAGCAACTTCACTTTCACTTTTCACTTTCATGCATTAGAGAAGGAAATGGCAACCCACTCCAGTGTCCTTGCCTGGAGAATCCCAGGGACGGCAGAGCCTGGTGGGCTGCCATCTATGGGGTCGCACAGAGTCGGACACGACTGAAGCGACTTAGCAGCAGCAGCAGCAACAGTAATTAATTTAATATTCAATTATTTTTAACTAAAAAGACTTCCCTTTTGTTCTCTTGAAAAAAAAATAACATGCCAAAAAAAAAAATTCTTTTCCATAACATAATTGCCAATGTGTTTATGGTTTAGTATGTCAAAGTACAGGCTGTAACGGGGGGCCACAGGTGGGTATATTTTGACTTAACATCTGTGTCTCTGTGAAACTGGAAGGCACACAGGAAAAGCGACGTTAGCTGGAGTCGTCTGGTGCGTCCCCTCTTTTAAATGGGGGTGGGGCCCAGACGCCTTTCCCCAGAATCACCTTGACCATGTCCTTGTACTTCTCTTTAAGCGCCTGGTAAGCCGCGCTGTACTTCATGACGGAGATGAGGGACAGGGTGCTTTTGAACCCACTCTGCCTGCTCTCCACACACCACCTGGCCAACCTGGCCAGCAGCTCTTCTCCAAGCCAGGTGGGTTTGGGATACACAGTGCCGTCTGAATGCCATCGTTCTGGACAGAAAATTAAAACAGATATGAACCTTTGAAAATAAGAGAAATATGAATAAGCAGAGCTGGTTTCAGGTCTTGTTTTTAAACTCTACATTTATTTACCAAAAGAAGACAGAAGTTAAGGTAGCTATCTATCATTACCAAATATTGTACCCAAAACACAAAACAATCTCCAACTAGCTACAGAATTTTCATCCTCTAGAGAAAAACACATTTAAAAAGCAAAAAGAATTCCTCCTCTTTTGCAAATGTTGTTAAATGTGCGTTTACATATCTTAACAAAGCCCGCTGGAAGGAGGACTGAACGACAAGGCTCCTCTCACATCCCACTCACATGCTAACCAGCCAGATTCTCGCGTGCCCGCGGTTTAATTTTTCTAGGTTTTATACATTTCACACGGGCAACCCAGATACACAGATCTGGTTCACCAAGTATTTCCTGGCCAGAAAGGTGATGCTCAGTCACCAAACTGAGGACATGCAGGCAGTCGCTGGGGCTCCCCAGTGCATGCGGACCCCTGTGCATCCTCCGCCAGCAGCGTGCAGGGCGGCTCGGCCCGGTCTGTCCAGCTCGCCGCGTGACCCGGCCCCAGTAGCACCTGGCCAGGGCAGGTGCTCGCTCCCAAGGACGCGCGTCAGGACAACATACCCTCTGGGGCTGTGATCCGGGCAGCGCCATGCAGGGGACAAGTGTCAGGATTGTCGGGCTACGGTAAAGGAGGTGGTGTTCAGTGGGGGCCCCCAAGAAGGAGCAGACGCACAGGCAGCTGGGTGGGCGGGCGCAGGGTAGGCCAGTGGGAGGGGAGGCCCGGCAAGGGGTCCCCGGCTGGGGAGAGCTGCGCTGTCATGCAGCCCGTCTGGTGATCTGTCCTGTCAGGCTTTTGCCACCAGGCACGTCAGAGGACACAGCTCACTCTCATAAGAACCAGGAGCCGCGTCTCCACTGAGAATCGCAACCAGGTGCGCGTCACCAGGCGGGGAGGGGCGGAGCAGGCCTGGCTGCTCGCTTCTCCTCCCTGCCCTTCGGAAGCGATCCTTCTGGACTCACTCGGGCCCTTCCCCTGCTCTTCCTGGGCCTCGTGCTCTCTCCCATGTGACCCCGGGGCCACACTACCGCTCACCTGCTCAGGCCTCGGGGTCATCCCCTGCCCACGCCGGTACAATGGGCACAGCCCAGCCCTGGTCAACGAGGGGACTCCTCTACCTCTGCAATTGGCAGCACTGGCCTTAGTGCATCCACCTGTCTCTGGGCCTTGCTGACCCCTGGGGCCCAGTGCAACCACATGGTGGGGAGACCACAAATCCTGCTGAAACGAGGCACTGACCAGGAGTGCCGGCCCCACGAAGGCGGCCACCAAAGCCCATCCATGCTCCACTGAGAAGGGACACATCCAGCCCCACTGTGACCCGTGCCCAGCGGGGCAGCAACGGGAAGCACCAGCCGGTAACGGCGTGGGGTGGCCAGCCGAGCACTCAGAGCTCATGGGGGACGGGGACGGATTTCACCACGTCAGCCGCACTGGGCGCCTGCCGCAGCCAGGCCCCAGGCCGGCTTCCCCACCGGGGCCAGCAGACAGCGGGCTCCAGGGCTCACCCCCCAGCGCCTGCATGAGCACTCTCCAGGCAACCCCCAGGGACACACACGGCTCTCCCCGCGGGTCTGCCCACACTCTCCAGCGGAGAGGAAGGGGCCCTCAGGGAACATTTAACACCCGTCAGGAGGCTCCCCGCCGGGGCAGAACCTGGGCATCCCACCCAGTGTCTGACCTCCACCAGGTCCCTGGGAGGCCCGGCCCAGCCCCCTCCCCAGGGACTCACAAAGTATTAGACCTGTTTCAGAGGTGAGAAGGGTCAGGGTCAGCCATGACACTCCCAAGGTCGCACTGCTGGGAGGGCCCACATCTATAAGACTTCCAACCCCAGCTCTCCCACTGTGCTCTGGGCTCTTCGTGAAACCACGCGCACAGCTCACGGTTAAACAGACACGCTCCAAGGGCTGTCCGGGAAAAAGGGACCCATGCAGATCTCCAGGAAAAGAGCAGAAGAGCAACACGTGATCTCCCTCTCTTCTGACTTTTCCATTTAAAAAGTACCAAGTGGAAGTAAACCAAATTTCATACTTTCCGGACAGGGCCAAACACCATGTGGATTTAAGGGAACAGATTAAACGGCTGTGTTTAGAATAAAACATCACTGAATGCTCACTACGTCTAAGACCACGTGAGCCTCAGCAGGAAACACAAAAGGATGCTTCCGCCTACCCCCGTTACCAAGGTGTGAGACATAACAAAACAACAGAAGGATTGTGTTTATTTGAATTCGGTACTAGAACCAGGTGCTGTGAAGCATGAAGCCTACCCGGAAAGTAGGGGCCAGACTCCAGCCAGGCTGGGCCCACCAGGATGTATCAGGGTGAAACATCGACCAGAAAGCAGAGCCCACAAACCCGATCTGCCTGAGGGCGAGTCCCTGTAGCTTCTTGGGGACCTAGAATCTTTCAGCTGCCCAAAGAAATCACTGCTTGAAACCAGAGATCATTGAGAAAGAGAATCAGTTATCCAGTACTTACCATTCTCCTTCGCTATGACTGAGCTGAATTTGATACACGTTGCTCATCTTAACCTTTAAATTCCCTTCATCATCCTCTTCCAAAGGTAAAAAAGTTACAGCTCCACTGAGGACATCTGGGGAGAAAGAAGATAGGGATGATCAATTCAAACTGCGTAGTTCAGGGGCTCACTGGAAGTGGTCTTAAAAGCACAGCACTGAATCCACCCCCATCACTGTGCCTTCAACCCCCAGGGCTTTTCCCCACTTGACGACCACAGTGACTATCCTGGTCATGGCTGTATCTCCACGCCTAGCCTGCCCTGCTCTTCACTGAGACCCACGTGAGCATGCAGACATCCACGTCTGAAGGCCTTGTGAGCATGGATGTGCTCATACCACAGGCCGGGAGAGTTCAGCTCAGTCTGTCAGTCGGGTCCGACTCTTTGTGACCCCATGGACTGTAGCACACCAGGCCTCCCTGTTCATCACCAACTCCCGGAGCTTGTTCAAACTCATGTTCATTGAATTGGTGATGCCATCCAACCATCTCATCCTCTGTTGTCCCCTTCTCCTCCTGCCTTCAATCTCTCCCAGCATCAGGTTCTTTTCCAATGAGTCAGTTCTTCGCATTAGGTGGCCAAAGTCTTGGAGTTTCAGCTTCAGCATCAGTCCTTCCAATGAATATTCAGGACTGATTTCCTTTAGGATGGACTTGTTGGATCTCCTTGCAGTCCAAGAGTCTTCTCCAACACCACAGTTCAAAAGCAGAACTGTAAAAGGTGCTGAAAGCCGAGGGCTCCTAAACAAAGTGTGATCATCAGGATTAGAGAGGGTCTCCAGGATGAGGGGACACCTGGGAAGAGGCCAGCAGTACTGGGGGGCGGGGGTAGAGGTATGCACCCACCAGCAGCTCAGCATCACGGCTTCTGGACAGAGCCGCGTCCAGAGCAGCCCACACCCTAACCCCAGAGCCTGTGGCCACACAGTGTTACGCAGCGGAAGGGACCCACACACAGGCCAGGGTTACGGTGTGGGCCTGCGGAGAGAAAGAGGGCACCCTGGATTGCGCGGGGCGCCAGAAAGCTGAGAAGTGTGTCCAGCTAGAGGCAGAGGCGATGCAGCAGCAGGAGAGACCACCGAGGCTCGAAGCCTGAGAAGGATCCGGCGCAGCTGCCGGCTCTGGCGCGCAGGGAGGCCGTTTTCCTCATCCCTTTCACTACTGGACGCCTCCTGACCGCTCATCGTCCCGCCCTCCTTCACCTTCTCCCCCAAGCCTTCCAGACAACACTCCAGTCAACAACCCCACCCTCTGTGTTAAGGATCCACATTTCTACGTGCCCCCTCCATAAACAATCTACAGCCTCCCTAGGGCATATGAATTTGAGCAAACTCCGGGAGACAGTGGAGGTCAGAGGAGACTGGCATGCCGCAGTCCATGGGGTGGCAAAAAGTCGGACAAGGCTTAGTAACTGAAGGACAACAAGGCCGTCATGAGGAAACAGGGAGAATAGGTGCCTTTAGTCCTTTTCACTTACTGACTGCTTTTTAACCCAGTCACATCCCCTGCCAAAGATGCTCTCCTGGACCAAACTCTAGGCATGCTCCTCTGTCTCTAGGGTTCAGCCATGGCCCATGAAGGCGGGAACAAACACGGTCACTGCTCCCAAGAACTCAAGGCCACATCCCGAGTGTGATGCTGGGCCCCCTGAAGTGCCCACTTGGGAAAACGCAAGGTTGACAGAAGAACAGACTGTTCCAGCCCATACCTGAAGATGGGGTTGCTATGACCCCAGCTTCTGTGGGAGGGGAGGACCTAACTTCAGAAGGCACCAGTTAGCAAACCCCCGGTTGGCTCTGCATGACCTATCCCCCACCTTTCCTGCTTTTTGTTAATCTTTAACCTCCCTCACAACACTGCCCCATTCTCTTCTTTCACTCTCCCTGGAAAACGCCCCATCACTTCTTGCACTAAGCAGAGTGGAGTTAGGTTCACGCTGGACTCTCCTCCCTACCATGACAAGCCTGCGCCTTCTCAGTTGCTCAATCGGTGTCTGACTCTTTGAGACCCCCATGGACTGTATAGCCCGCCAGACTCCTCTGTCCACGGGGATTCCCAGGCAAGGATCCTGGAGAGGACGTTGCCATTTCCCACTCCAGCGCCTGACATCCTATCACCAATTAAAACCCATCCCTGCCACCGTAACTTGTGCCTGCCTCTGTGGGGAATCTCTTGACAAATTGCCACTATCGGAAACACACTCTTTATACCTTGCACGACCATTTCTCTTCTCGGACCACGAAGCGGGCAATGCAGGTTCGTTTTGGGGATGATGGTTCTGAGCACCAAGTCGAGCTCGCGCCGACCCTCTGGCGGCGATCCTGCCCCGGAGCGGGTGAGGAAGGCTAGCACCTCTCGATTGTCGCCGGCGAGGCTCTGAGCGAAGACGTCCCAGAGAGCACCCAGGTCGGCGGCGGGGAGGTCGCCCTCCCGGGCTGCAGCCTTGCCGGGTTGCCCGGGGGTCCCTGAGAGCTGAGTCGCGGCGGCGGCTTCCCCGGGCTCCTCTTCTGGCTGGCGTCGGCCCTGGGCCTCCTGGCGGCCCTGATCGGGGCTCGCTGTCGGTCCAGGCCCCGGGCCCGCGTCGAGGGAACGGCAGACGGGTCCCGGCCCCGCGTCGGGCCCACATCCCCCCGCCTCCGCAAGCCTCTCGGGCTCGGGGCCTGCACCGGGCCCTGGGTGGGTGTGCCCGGTCTGGGGCAAGGAGACGCTCCGCCGGGCCTCCAGGCGGACGCCACACAGCCGCTTGTTGGCCACCTGCGGCCTCTCCACCCACACGGCCACCGCCGCCCAAAAGCCGCCCGGGAGCAGCCGCGAACCCGGGTCGCTCACCGCAACCCTACCAACCTCAGCCATGACCGACCCTAGGCTCCCGGGCTCAAGCGGCGCGCGGCGATGACGCAATGGCCTGGTGCGGCCCTTTTGTGTCACGGGGCGGGGCGCTGGGAACCGGAAGTGAGAGGGAAAATGGCGGACCCATCGCTTCTCTTGTTTTGAGTTTCTTGGCGCGTGGTTCGGGTGGAGAGTTCTGAGCTGAGGAATATAACGTTTGCTCAAAGGTCCTCCTAGTCAAAGCTGTGGTTTTCTCCGTAACCATGTAGGGATGTGAGAGTCGGACCATAAAAAAAGCTGAGCGGCCAAGAATTGATGCTTTTGAACAGTGGTGTTGGAGAAGACTCTGGAGAGTCCCTTGGACTGCAAGGAGATCCAACCAGTCCATCCTAAAGGAAATCAGTCCTGAATATTCATTGGAAGGACTGATGCTGAAGCTGGAGCTTTAATACTTCGGCCACCTGATGCAGAGAACTGACTCATTTGAAAAGACTTGATGCTGGGAAAGATTGAAGGCGGGAGGAGAAGGGGACTACAGAGGATGAAATGGTTGGATGGCATCACTGACTCATGCACATGAGTTTGAGTAAACTCTGGGAGTCAGTGATGGACAGGGAGGCCTGATGTGCTGCAGTCCATGGGGTCTCAAAGAGTAGGACACAACTGAGTGTGTGAACTGAGTGTGTGTACCCCCAGTGACTGAACGGGGGGCACATTGAACGGTGTTGGTGCCGACAGTAACGTGACCCGAGTTGACTTTTGGAGAATTCTGGCTGTGGTGTATTTATGGAATCATTAAAATTATTCCTGTGTCTGGAATCTGGTTGTGTCCATATTGGTTCCTGATCAACGTCAAGGAGCCCATGTTTGTGAATGTTCAGGATTAGTCCTCTTATGAGAGCTCCTGCGTCTGTATTTCACTCTGGCCTTGTTTTCTTGTGTGAGAAAGTTGCGGCCGATGCATTCTTGCATCTGAGTGCTGCCCTGTGGTGTTTATTAGGACAGGTGGTCAGCTGTCACCCGCCTGTCCCCAAGTGAGAGTGTTAGTCGCTCAGTTGCATCTGACTGCAACCACATGGACTGTGGCCCTCTAGGCTCCTCTGTCTTGGAATTCTCCAGGCAAGAATACTGGAGTGGGTAGCCATTCCCTTCTGCAGAGGATCTTTGCCCAGAGGTCAAACTGATCTCCTGTGTTGCAGGCAGACTCTTACTGTCTGACCCACGAGGGAAACGCTGTGTCCAAAGAGGAGCAGAAAAGGGCAGCTACTGCCAGTGTAGGCGAACATCACCTTCACGGTCTGTAGAATCTGGTGACTGAAACTGTTTACCTCAGACTGGGACTTGAACCCAGATGGCTGAGACTCAAACCCAGCCAAAACCCACAGTACATGGTTTCAGGACCTCATGAAGCTCAGGTTCTTGATGTCTCATCATGGGATGAATTCAATGAGAGACAAAGTGATAGGTAAGAAGTGGATTTATTCAGATACAGAGAGAAGCAGACTCCACAGAGTGTGGGCCATCACAGAAGGCAAAGGTGGCCATGAAATGTGGCATGGTTAGTTTTTATAGGCTGAGTAATTTCATATGCTAACGAGTTGGAGGACTATTCCAACTATTTTGGGGAAGGGCGGTGGAGATTTCCTGGATTTGGACCATCACCCACTCCTTGGTCTTTTAACAGTCATTTCACTTGCTGATTCAGGATCAAGGTCTAGTCCTGTTTGCCATCTTGGTCCCATTTGATTTTAATCAGTTTATGTTGTATCCTTGGGGTGTGTCATTCTTTCAGAAGTTGTGCCCTGCCCCTTTCCCTCCTGTTCAGATCAGATCAGATCAGTCACTCAGTCCTGTCCGACTCTTTGCGACCCCATGAATCACAGCACGCCAGGCCTCCCTGTCCATAGCCAACTCCCAGAGTTCACTCAGACTCACGTCCATCGAGTCAGTGATGCCATCCAGCCATCTCATCCTCTGTCGTCCCCTTCTCCTCCTGCCCCCAATCCCTCCCAGCATCAGAGTCTTTTCCAATGAGTCAACTCTTCACATGAGGTGGCTAAAGTACTGGAGTTTCAGCTTCAGCATCATTCCTTCCAAAGAAATCCCAGGGCTGATCTCCTTCAGAATGGACTGGTTGGATCTCCTTGCAGTCCAAGGGACTCTCAAGAGCCTTCTCCAACACCACAGTTCAAAAGCATCAATTCTTCGGTGCTCAGCCTTCTTCACAGTCCAACTCTCACATCCATACATGACCACAGGAAAAACCATAGCCTCCTTTGTTGGCAAAGTAATGTCTTTGCTTTTGAATATGCTATCTAGGTTGGTCATAACTTTCCTTCAAGGAGCAAGCGTCTTTTAATTTCATGGCTGCAGTCACCATCTGCAGTGATTTTGGAGCCCCCCAAAATAAAGTCTGCCACTGTTTCCACTGTTTCCCCATCTATTTCCCATGAAGTGATGGGACCAGATGCCATGATCTTCGTTTTCTGAATGTTGAGCTTTAAGCCAACTTTTTCACTCTCCACTTTCACTTTCATCAAGAGGCTTTTGAGTTCCTCTTCACTTTCTGCCATAAGGGTGGTGTCATCTGTGTATCTGAGGTTCTTGATATTTCCCCCGGCAGTCTTGACTCCAGCTTGTGTTTCTTCCAGCCCAGTGTTTCTCATGATGTACTCTGCATAGAAGTTAAATAAGCGGGGTGACAATATACAGCCTCGACGTACTCCTTTTCCTATTTGGAACCAGTCTGTTGTTCCATGTCCAGTTCTATCTGTTGCTTCCTGACCTGCATACAGATTTCTCAAGAGGCAAATCAGGTGGTCTGGTATTCCCATCTCATTCAGAACTTTCCACAGTTTATTGTGATCCACACAGTCAAAGGCATTGGCATAGTCAATAAAGCAGAAATAGATGCTTTTCTGGAACTCCCTTGCTTTTTCGATGATCCAGCGGATGTTGGCAATTTGATCTCTGGTTCCTCTGCCTTTTCTAAAACCAGCTTGAACATCAGGAAGTTCACGGTTCACATATTGCTGAAGCCTGGCTTGGAGAATTTTGAGCATTACTTTACTAGCGTGTGAGATGAGTGCAATTGTGCAGTAGTTTGAGCTTTCTTTGGCATTGCCTTTCTTTGGGATTAGAATGAAAACTGAACTTTTCCAGTCCTGTGGCCACTGCTGAGTTTTCCAAATTTGCTGACATATTGAGTGCAGCACTTTCACAGCATTATCTTTCAGGATTTGGAATAGCTCAACTGGAATTCTATCACCTCCACTAGCTTTGTTTGTAGTGATGCTTTCTAAGGCCCACTTGACTTCACATTCCAGGATGTCTGGCTCTAGGGCAGTGACCACACCAATGTGATTATCTGGGTTGTGAAGCTCTTTTTTGTCTGCAAAGATTCTTCAGTCTTTTTGAACATTAATCCCTCAGTTGGGATTTTTTTCTAAACGGTCTCTATCAGAATCAAAGATTGAAAACTAACTCAAGTCATATAGTTTATCAGAGAAAAGAGCAAAGACCAATGTCTATGGAATCAAGAGATAAATGACTGCTAAACCTCATAGTCTTTGACCATGTAATTGATTTTCATGCTGTTTTGGTTTCCTAGGGTTGTCATAAGAAGTTAGCACAAACTGGGTGGTTTAAAACTGTAGAGATTTGCTATCACAGGTCTGAAGGCTTGGTGGGAGGATCTATTTCTTGCCTCTCGGCTTCTGGTGATTGCCAGCAACTGTGAGTGTTCCTGGGCCTGTGGTCATATAACTCTAATCTTTTCCTCCATGGTCACTTGGCCTTCTTGTGTTTCTCTGTGTCTCTTCTCTGGCAAAGACCTGACTTCCAAGTAAGGTCACAGGTACAGTGGGTTAGGACTTTGGTATGTCTTTGGGGGGAGGCATAATTTGACCTCCAATGCTATCCAAAGATGTTTAGCCTGTGGGACAGCCAAAAGATCAATCATTACAAACCTTGCTAGTTTCTCACATGTGAATGGATCTTGGCTTAGCAGTGAGGATGCAGAGCTAAATAAGATCCCACCCTTGAGGAACCTTGATCGTGGGATATGAAACGTACAACAGTCAAGACATATGGGATGCAGAGGTCACAGAAGGAGGAGGTTTTTGTTTGTTTGTTTCTTTCTTTTTTTACACTATAAAACTCCTCCAATCTTGAAGGAAAGGCGTTGTGAAAGGAGGACTCAGTGACAACTGAGTTAAATAGAACCAATTGTGGTCGGGGGAAAAAGTTCTTCAAGGGAGTCCTGACTTTGGAAGACCCGGCTCCAAATACAGAGCACAGAACAAAACAGAAAAGTTCACAGGGGCACAGTTTTGTTCTCCCTGGGGGGTTGGGGGGTGGAAGGCAGCCTTCTCCCATGTCTCTTAGTTCTGCAAAGACCATCGCCTATCTGCAATCATTGGTTTCACCAAAGCCAAGGGCAACGTTTTCATGAGGAACTTGGCCTGACTTTATTAGTGGAGCTCAGGATGCCAAGTGCCTTTGTTTTCTCATTCAACTTGTTATGTAATGTCCATAATCAAAACAGCATTGAAGCAAGGTGTCTACTTGGCTTCTTGTGTATAACAAGCATGCTGTTTGATTTAACTGTGGGCTCAGTTCTTCAGAAACAAAACATGCCTGTTTCTCAGCCTCTGTGCTGTTAAGCTTCTGGGCCCTGAGGCTGTCCCCTTGTGGTCCTGACTGATTTGGTCCCTGCAGCCCTGGTGCATGTCACATACACAGACGAGAGTGATCTCTGAGCAGAAACCTGGAGGCCAAGGCCTTCAGATAAGAGTGAAACAGAGCAGGACCCTTAAGTCTTTCTCCGCCATGTCCTCCACCTGCCTTTTGTCTGTAGAAAAACTTTAGCCAAAGAATAAATTAACCAGAGAAATAAGAAAATGCAGAAGCAAAGGAAAGCAGTCAAACAAGACCAAATAATAAGGGAGTTCCCTGGTGGCCCAGTGGACAGGACTCAGAGCTCTCACTGCCATGGACTGGGTTCAAACCCTGGTTGAGGAACTAAAATGGTACAAGATGGATGGCATGGCCAAAGACACATAGAGCAAAATAAAAACCTTTAAAAATACGAAATAATAATAGTTTAGTCATTAAACAAAGTCAACAATCTTTACGTCCTCCTCAAAAGCTATGGATAATACTCTGAGCTTTATCCTTTGAGCTGTTTTGCAAATAGTGAACTCCCCACCCCCATCAAGTGGAAGAAGTTAAACTACATGATGACCAGACTATAGCCATAGCATAAGCTGCCACAATTCTGAGAATTGGTCTCAAGGAAATGGGAAGAAGCCAACCTTGGAACTGGAGATGAACTGTACATAATCAAGATGACACTGAGTAAGCAACGTGAAGTGAAAGCCGCTCGGTCGTGTCCGGCTCTTGGCGACACCACGGCATATACGGTCCATGGAATTCTCCAGTGTCAGGACCAGCCCAACGATGAACCAACCTGAGGGAGCGGTCCTGCCGAAGAAAAAGGAAACATAAGTCTCAGAAATAAGATGGGGATAAGGGGGCTGATGCCATTCGAGGCAAAAGCCCAGGTCCTAATCCTTGCATGCCCTTTATTGCTAACATCTCCTTCCTTGTACGTGCTCTAGAGAGATCTGTTTTTTACAATCTCGGATCAGGGATAAAGATATACAACGCACAGTCCTCAATGTCAAACCTTCAGGCCGTCAGCTAGTGACGACCTTTCTCAGCAACTCCCCCAAGTCTTTGGTTATGACAACGGTCACTACTGGTTTTCCATCAGTCACATCAGTGCTTCAACATCTTGTTTGCAAGATGTTTTTCCACAATGTACTTTTTACTTGCTCCCAGCCTTTTGCCTGGGGGTGATGAGAAAGTCATTCTTATTTTTCAAAGAAGCCCTGTTGATTATAGTACAGGCCTGTGCGTAGCATATTCCCTACATATCCCCCTTTTTTATTTTTTGAAGCTTATTTTTGGTGATTATTGTTCAGCATAGAAGCCCAAGCGAGAGTCGCTAATTGCTGTTGTTTTCCGTCGACTTTCTTGGTGATTCTCCGCCAGACGTGGTGGTTACCACAGATAACATAGCCGAGAACAAGGCAGCGAGGTCAAAGGCTGTCGCTGTTCTTTGGCCACTGTTCCCCCCTCAGCGGTCAGTTTCTTCAGTTGGCCTCAAGTGTGCGGTTGCTGATCGGCAGTCTTGTTGCCCCCGTCACTGGCGGCTCTCCGGGATGGTTGATGTCGGCCCGTGTCCTCTTCTTTCCTTTCTTTGACGGGCCTTCCCAGTACCCCGTGGTGTTGTCTGTCATCTGAAATGACAAGAGCACAACCTCGTCCTTTCTTAAGTCTAAGGCCCTTATGCCAATCGTTCATAGCATTTTCCCACCACGCTGGAGTATTATCCGCAATTATTTGACCAGGAGTGTAATTTTCACTAAGAAAGTTGTTCTGAAAATGCAGCGTTGCTGCTGGTGTTGTATGATCCAATCGTAAATCCAAAAAATTTAAATAAAGCTTGGGCTAATTTCTATTTTGGTATAATCAATATGCCATACTTTTCTTCCTCCTTCTGTTTAAATAACATATTTTTTAGAGAACAATGAGTGTGTTCCATAATAGCCTGGCCTTGAGAATTATATGAAATACGTAGAATGAGAAATATTCCAATCAGATAAGAATTTTGCAAAACCATGACTCACATATGTGGGGCCATTATCAGTTTTAACATGTTTTGGTAGGACCTTGTAAGAAAAGGCTTGCAAAAAATGTGAGATAACATGAGCAGATGTTTCTCCAGAATGAGCAGAAGCATAAATCATGCCTGAATAAGTATCCACAGAAACATGAATAGCTCCCAAACATCCAAAAGAAGGGACATGAGTAACATCAGTCTGTCAAATACCGTTGGGATAAAGGCCTCTGGGATTAACCCCTGTAGTAGTAGGAATGTGGTGAGTAAGAGTACATGTGGGCAGGCAGAAACAATATCTCAGGCTTCTTGTCTGGATAATTGAAATTTATTCATCAAGCCACATGCATTTATACGTGTGAGTTGATGAAATTCAAAAGGAGTAAGAAAAGCAATTAACAAAGAGTCGATGGAATCATTGCCCTTTGCCAATGGTCCAGGCAAATTAGAATGAGATCTGGTATGTGTAATGTAAAAAGGGTCAGAACGAAGTCTTACTATATTTTGTAATTGAGATAAATTGCAATAATAGATGATTTACTAGAAGCCTTTGGTAGAGACATGGTTTCAATACTTTGTGTTGTCTGTACAGCATATCAAGAATCTGATTTAATATTTAATGCTGTAGAAACATCCTATAATACGGTAGCAATAGCCTCTAATTCAGCTTGCTGAACAGAGGTTAGGGTAGATTGCCAAACCTTTGTTGTGGGTCCGATATAACCAGCTTTGAGAGTTTTATTTGCATCAGTAAAATACACGGGAGCATTAACAAGAGGAATTGTTTTCGTAAGAATAGGAATTATTCATTTGTGTTTAGCAACAATAGTAATCAAAGGTGACTCTGGAAAATGGTTATGAACCTCACCTGTGAAATCACCAATGGCAGTTTGCCAATCCACACTGGTAACTGGTAACAAACAATCTGTGGATTTGATCCTTAGTGAAAGGAAGAACAATTTCTTATGGATCATAACCAGAAAGTTGTACACATCTGGATCTCATTTTTGAAAGAAGAAAGGAAATAAGCATTATGTAAGTAGTCATTATTTTCTTAGGAGTGTGGGATAAAAATCCCCATTCAAGGATACCCTGTGGTTGCCAGAGTATTCCTGTAGGCGAATCTAAAGTTGGAAGAATAAGTAAAGAAGTTGCCACCGTCAGATCTGCTTGTTTAAGTTGTCTTTGCTCAATAGCTTGACTTACAAAATCCAACTCCTGTTTAGCCTGTTCTGTTAGTACCTGGGGGTTATTTAAATCAGTCTTCTTGTAGGATTTGAAATAGGTGTGTTAAGGAACGATTGGGAATTCCTAAAGATGGTTGTAACCAATTTATATCTCCTAATAATTTCTGAGAATCATTTAAAGTTTTCAAGGAATCAGTTCGAATTTATATTTTTTGTGGCTTAATAATATTTGTTTGTAATATATATCCTAAATAGGTATATAGTTCCTGCTCTTGTAGTTTATCAACAGCAATATATAACCCATATTCTTTTAATTTAATCTCTGTATTTAAGAAGATATGTTGAAGTTCCTTGGCAGAAGGAGACACTAAAAGAATATCATCCATATAGTGGATAATGTAAACATGAGGGAATTGTTTTCTAATAAATTCAAGTGATTTGGAGACGTATAATTGACATAATGTAGGACTATTAAGCATTCCTTGTGGCAATACCTTCCAGTAATATTGAGACACTGGTTTTTTATTATTAATTGACGATACAGTAAAGGCAAAACGGATAGCATCAGATTCTGGTAGAGGAATGGGATAGAAAGTCTTTAAGATCAATGATTTTTATTTTCCAGTTTTGTGGTATCATAGAGGGTGACCGAATGCCTGGTTGTAAAGCAGCCATAGGTTTGATTATAGCATTATTTTTTCTTAAATCAGTTAACATTCTCCATTTCCCAGATTTCTTCTTAATAACGAAGAAAGGAGAATTCCAAGGACTAGTAGTTGAGGCAATATGATTAAGAGATAACTGTTCCTCTGCTAACTGTTCAAGAGCCTGTAACTTTTCATGTGATAGGGGCCAGTGCTCTGTCCAAATAGGCTCATCAGATTTCCATGTCAACATAAGTGCTGTTTTTTGTTGTTCGGCAGTGGCCCCCACTAAAAAGCCTGTGTATTTTGAACAGGATTATATCCCATATTTGCCATACTTTGTTTAGCTTGAGGAGATACAGTAGGAACTGCTACATAAGCTCCCCATCGTGTCAGTACATCTTGTCCCCATAAATTAGTAGGGATAACTGCAACTAAAGTTTGTAAAACTGCAGGTTGTTGTTCGGGATGTGAACAGGTCAAAATATTAGTACCTTTTAGAATATTTTGCATAGTTCCAATTCCAGTTAACACAGTAGGAACATCTGTTAAAGGCCAAGAAATTGGCCAATGCTTTTCAGATATTATAGAAACATCAGCTCCAGTATCTACAAGTCCTGAAAAGTGCTTATTACTGGTATATACATATAATGTGGGTCTAGAATCAGATACAAAAGTTTGCCAATATACCCATTTTCCTGTACTTCCAAATCCTCCGGTTCTTTTAATATGAGATTTACTAGTAGTGACATAGGTAATAATAACAATTGAGCTATACAATCTCCTTTTATTATTTGATAAGGATACTCTGTTTTCATCATAACAGAAATCTCGCCCTCATAATCTTCATCTATAATCCCTACTAGGACTTGAACTCCTTTACTTGTTAAACTACTGTGTCCTAATAATAACCCCCCATTTTCTTTAGGTATTGGACCTTTAATTGCAGTAGGGATTTTAAAAATTCTCCAGTTGGCGTAAGAAGTAAATTATCAATGGCGAGGATATCTAGTGCTGTGCTCCCGGATGTTGCAGGATGGAGGTCGGTAAGCCGGGTGTATGGTTTGGAAGGGCTGGATGAGGTTGCTATTCGCTGGCTGGGTACACAAAAGGAGCAGCGTCCCAGGTTTGTTGAGAGCTCATATTGTTTGACAGGCCCTGAGCGGGGCCCTTCTTCCAGTTTCCCGACAAAGGGGATCCATTTTTATGAAATTTAGACCTACACTGGTTAGCCCAGTGATGGCCTTTACTACAGCGAGGGCATAATCCAGGTTTCTTTTCGTTTGTGGGAGTAGTCTTATTAGGTGTATTTTTACTAGTCTTGCAATTTTTCTGCGCATGTCCTCTCTTACCGCAACTAAAACGTTTAACCTGCTGACTCGCTTGCTGTTTCAAGCCCATAATGGCTTGAGTCAACAATTACATCTTATAGGGTTCTGATCCAATATCATGACAAGCCTTCATAAAATCCTCTAGAGGCTTTCCTTGTACTTTGCTGCTGCTGCTAAGTCGCTTCAGTCGTGTCCTACCCTGTGTGACCCCATAGACAGCAGCCCACCAGGCTCCCCCGTCCCTGGGATTCTCCAGGCAAGAACACTGGAGTGGGTTGCCATTTCCTTCTCCAATGCATGAAAGTGAAAAATGAAAGAGAAGTCTCTCAATCTTCTCCAACTCTTAGCGACCCCATGAACTGCAGCCTACCAGGCTCCTCCACCCATGGGATTTTCCAGGCAAGAGTATTCCTTGTGCTTTAAGAGGCTGTAAAACGTTTTAACATTCTGAATTTGCATTGTCATAGGCAAGTATCAGTAATAACATATCCCTTATTTCAATTTGAGCAATAGTTCTCACCAGATTTTGTTTTAATCAGGTGATAAAATCAGTATAAGTTTCTCCATTGGATTGTTTTACATTAACAAAAGAAGGATGAGACTGTCCTGGGGGGCTAACCTTTTCCCCTGCCCTAAGACAAATAAATCTAATTTGACTTATAAGTTGATCATCGAATTGTAGTTGTCTCTGAATCCCTTGATATGCCCGTGACCCCATTAATTGCTCCACAGTAATATTAAGAGGAGGATTAGCAGCAGCAGGTCTTTAAGCCTGTTGAGAGCCTTCATTTGCCACCATGTTTGGAATTGTGAAAATTCCAGAGTGGATAGGCAAGTTCTAGCAATCATTTCCAATCACATGGAATGAGTCGTTCAGACTGAGCCAGCCCCTGAATAAGACCTGTGGTGTAAGGAGATGTAGTTCTATATTGTGTGCATGCCTGTTTAATCTCCTTAACACTTTTAAAAGAAAGAGGAGTATGCTCAAATTGTACTCCGCCTTGTGGGAGTTGAGCATCAGGGGGCACCTCAGTCACGATAACAGGCAAAATCAAGGTCACCTTCTTGCTTAACTGCTCCTACAGCTTGCTGAAAAGATGAGACAGCAGGCGCAGACGTCTTTGGTATTGTGACCGCGGCTCTAAACACCCCATCATCCCATGGTGTGTCAGGATCCAGTGGAGGGCATTCCTGAACTATGGGGGCTCCAGCTAAGGAGCCAAAGGCTGTGAGACTGCTGATAAAGAGAAAGCTTCAGGATGTTGCTCAGTGCCAGAGTTAACACGGGATTTAGGACTCAAAAACTGAGCCTCTCTCTCCCCTTCCAAATGATTGTATTTCCCTTTATCCAGATTCTCATAAATATGAGGCGGCCGGACAGGCGACTCCTGAGGTGCAGGAGCAGGAGTGTCAGATTCTGAATCAGGAGTCAGACCGTTCAGACTGTAAAGGAGCCAAAGTGGCATAAATAAGGTTACGAAGAGACCACTCACTTACAGGAATGGGTTCCCCGGGAGAGGCTCCCTGCAAACTGCGCATCAGTTTTTTCCACTCACTAAGATGCAAAGTCCCTTTTTCTGGATCCAACCAGCGACAGTGCTTATGAATTGCCTGAAATAGTTCCCGAAAATTCTCTTCTTTCGCTTTCACTCCAGAGCTATGTAGTAAGGTTTTTAGAAGCACAATATAGTCAGCATGCTTAGAAGGAGCTTGCCCTGTGTGTCCCTGAGTGACAAACCCATGGGCGTGTGCTCACCAAGCACTTCCACTGTCCTCCCATCTCTCGGCTGGAATTCCCCGCATCTTCTGGTGCTGTCAAAAAAGCCTCGAAAGCTATTAACACCCTCAGGTCCCTGTTTGGGCACCAAACGTTGGGACCAGCCCAACAACGACCCGACCCGAGGGAGCAGTGCCACAGAAGAATTAACACAAATAAGACTCAGAAATAAAGTGGGGTTCAGGGAGCTGATGCCATTCGAGGCAAAAGCCCGGATCCTAAGGCAATGCCAAAGAATGCTCAAACTACCGCACAATTGCACTCATCTCACATGCTAGTAAACTAATGCTCAAAATTCTCCAAGCCAGGCTTCAGCAATATGTGAACCGTGAACTTCCTGACGTTCAAGCTGGTTTTAGAAAAGGCAGAGGAACCAGAGATCAAATTGCCAACATCCATTGGATCATGGAAAAAGCAAGAGAGTTCCAGAAAAGCATCTATTTCTGCTTTATTGACTGTGCCAATGCCTTTGACTGTGTGGATCACAATAAACTGTGGAAAATTCTGAGAGAGATGGGAATACCAGACCACCTGATCTGCCTCTTGAGAAATCTATATGCAGGTCAGGAAGCAACAGATAGAACTGGACATGGAACAACAGACTGGTTCCAAATAGGAAAAGGAGTACATCAAGGCTGTATATTGTCACCCTGCTTATTTAACTTATACACAGAGTACATCATGAGAAACGCTGGACTGCAAGAAACACAAGCTGGAATCAAGATTGCCGGGAGAAATATCAATAACCTCAGATATGCAGATGACACCACCCTTATGGCAGAAAGTGAAGAGGAACTCAAAAGCCTCTTGATGAAGGTGAAAGTGGAGAGTGAAAAAGTTGGCTTAAAGCTCAACATTCAGAAAACAAAGATCATGGCATCCGGTCCCATCACTTCATGGGAAATAGATGGGGAAACAGTGGAAACAGTGTCAGACTGTATTTTTCTGGGCTCTAAAATCACTGCAGATGGTGATTGCAGCCATGAAATTAAAAGACGGTTACTCCTTGGAAGGAAAGTTATGACCAACCTAGATAGCATATTCAAAAGCAGAGACATTACTTTGCCAACAAAGGTCCATATAGTCAAGGCTATGGTTTTCCCAGTGGTCATTATGGACGTGAGAGTTGGACTGTGAAGAAGGCTGAGCGCCGAAGAATTGATGCTTTTAAACTGTGGTGTTGGAGAAGACTCTTGAGAGTCCCTTGGACTGCAAGGAGATCCAACCAGTCCATTCTGAAGGAGATCAGCCCTGGGATTTCTTTGGAAGGAATGATGCTGAAGCTGAAACTCCAGTACTTTGGCCACCTCATGTGAAGAGTTGACTCATTGGAAAAGACTCTGATGCTGGGAGGGATTGGGGGCAAGAGGAGAAGGGGACGACAGATGATGTGATGGCTGGATGGCATCACTGACTCGATGGACGTGAGTCTGAGTGAGCTCCGGGAGTTGGTGATGGACAGGGAGGCCTGGCGTGCTGCGATTCATGGGGTCGCAAAGAGTCAGACACGACTGAGTGACTGATCTGATCTGATCTGATCTGAATCCTTGTGTGCATTTTATGGCTAACATCTACTTCCTCATACCTGCTCTAGAGATAACTGTTTTTTACAATCTCGGATCAGGGATAAAAGATATACAATGCACAGTCCTCAATGTCAAACCTTCAGGCCATTCATGAGTGTGTTTAGACTTCAGCTAGTGATGACCTTTCTCAGCAGCTCCCTTAAGGCTCTGGTTCCTGGTCTCCCATCAGTTAGATCAGTACTTCAACAGCTTGTTTTCAAGATGTTTTCCCACAATGTACTTTTTACTGCTCCCAGCCTTTTGCCTGGGGGTGATGAGAAAGTCATTCTTACTTTTCAAAGAAGCCCTGTTAATAGTACAGGCCTGTGCGTAACATATTCCCTACATTCAGGCCAGAATACTGGAGTGCCTTTCCCTTCTCCAGGGGATCTTCTCGACCCAGGGATCAAATCCAGGTCTCCCACATAGCAGGTGGATTCTTTACCAGCAGAGCCATGAGGGAAGCCAGATTAGACAATGACATGATTAATTTCAAGCAAGATGACTATCAGAGCTGATGATCCATGTTGATGTATGGCAGAAACCAACATAATATTGTAATTATCCTACAATTAAAAATAAAGAAAAAAAAGATGCCTGTCAGAGCTGACTGTGCTGTTTCTGCATGTAGCTCCTACCCATTGTGTACAGAGCCCTGAAACTCCCATTTAAAAGTTCTTATGCACTGATTGGCAGTGAGGAGTTGGCCTTAGAACAGGAGTCCACCTTCTTCCCTGGTTGCTGGACTCCTAAATAGAGCAATTTTTCCTTTATACAAACACTTGCCTCTCGAACGTTGGCCTTCAGGTGGCAAGCAGCTGGAGCTGAATTCAGTAACAAGAGGTCATAAATCAGAGGTCAATGTTCAGAGGTGGGAGGAGAAGGGGACGACAGACGATGAGATGGTTGGATGGCATCACCCACTCAATGGACATGAACTTGAGTAAACTCTGGGAGTTGGTGATGGACAGGGAGGCCTGGTGTGCTGCAGTCCATGGGGTCATAAAGACTCGGACACGACTGAGCGACTGAACTGAATGTTTAGAGGGGAGGTGGAAATTTTTCAGTTTTCTATGGGGTGTTATCCTTCCACAAGATCACACCAGTTCCTTGCCAGAAACCCACATGTTGAATTAGGCATACAGTTAACCTGCGTCTGGGCTCCTGCCCCCAGAGTCCCATCCAGCCTGGCTCCTGCCCCCTCTCCCAACCTCATCTCCCTTCCCTCATCCCTTAAGTCCCTGCACAGGGCGTTCCTCACTCTTAGAATTTGGAAGTCCATTCCCCTCACCCCCACCCTGTGCCCTCTGCCCAGGATGCTCACCCTCTATCTTTTCCCAGTTGAAAACTCAGATTAAATGTCCCCTCCCATCGTCCAACTGAACATGGGCTTCAGGCCTGTTCATCAGCCCGCCTCCCTGTTGCTTTCCAGATCCTCAGCCAGATACTCCCCTGATGCCAAGCTTCCTTCAGTATTTAAACATTTTGGACTGAACATCTTGGGATTAGAGTTTAAAAAAATTATTTTCTTGAGACTTCCCTAGTGGTCCAGTGATTAAGAATCCTCCTGGCAATGTGGGGTACGGGGCTTTGATCACTGGTTAAGGAACTAGGATCTCATGTGCCTCATAGCAGTTCAGTTCAGTTCAGTCGCTCAGTTGTGTCCAACTCTTTGCAGTCCCATGAATCGCAGCACGCCAGGCCTCCCTGTCCATCACCAACTCCCGGAGTTCACTCAGACTCACGCCCATCGAGTTGGTGATGCCATCCAGCCATCTCATCCTCTGTTGTCCCCTTCTCCTCTGACCCCAATCCCTCCCAGCATCAGGGTCTTTTCAAATGAGTCAACTCTTCGCATGAGGTGGCCAAAGTATTGGAATTCAGCTTTAACATCAGTCCTTCCAATGAACACCCAGGACTGATCTCCTTTAGGATGGACTGGTTGGATCTCCTTGCAGTCCAAGGGACTCTCAAGAGTCTTCTCCAACACCACAGTTCAAAAGCGTCAATTCTTTGGCTCTCACCTTTCTTCACAGTCCAACTCTCACATCCATACATGACCACTGGGAAAACCATAGCCTTGACTATATGGACCTTTGTTGGCAAAGTAATGTCTCTGCTTTTGAATATGCTGTCTAGGTTGGTCATAACTTTCCTTCCAAGGAGTAAGTGTCTTAGAATTTCATGGCTGCAATCACCATCTGCAGTGATTTTGGAGTCCAGAAAAATACAGTCTGACACCGTTTCCACTGTTTCCCCATCTATTTCCCATGAAGTGATGGGACCAGATGCCATGATCTTCGTTTTCTGAATGTTGAGCTTTAAGCCAACTTTTTCACTCTCCTCTTTCACTTTCATCAAGAGGCTCTTTAAGTCTTCTTCACTTTCTGCCATAAGGGTGGTGTCATCTGCATATTTGAGGTTACTGATATTTCTCCTGGCAATCTTGATTCCAGCTTGTACTTCCTCCAGCCCAGCGTTTCTCATGATGTACTCTGCATGTAAGTTAAATAAGCAGGGTGACAATATATAGCCTTGACATACTTCTTTCCCTATTTGGAACCAGTCTGTTGTTCCATGTCCAGTTCTAACTGTTGCTTCCTGACCTGCATACAGGTTTCTCAAGAGGCAGATCAGGTGGTCTGGTATTCCCATCTCTTTCAGAATTTTCCACGGTTAATTGTGATCCATACAGACAAAGGCTTTGGCATAGTCAATAAAACAGAAATAGATGCTTTTCTGGAACTCTCTTGCTTTTTCCATGATCCAATGGATGTTGGCAATTTGATCTCTGGTTCCTCTGGTTTTTCTAAATCCAGCTTGAACATCTGGAAGTTCACGGTTCACGTCCTGTTGAAGGCTGGCTTGGAGAATTTTGAGCATTACTTTACTAGCGTGTGAGATGAATGCAATTGTGTGGTGGTTTAAGCATTCTTTGGCATTGCCTTTCTTTGGGATTGGAATGCAAACTGACCTTTTCCAGTCCTGTGGCCACTGCCGAGTTTTCCTAATTTGGTGGCATATTGAGTGCAGCACTTTCACAGCATCATCTTTTAGGATTTGATATACCTCAACTGGAATTCTATCACCTCCACTAGCTTTGTTCGTAGTGATGCTTCCTAAGGCCCACTTGACTTCACATTCCTAGATGTCTGGCTCTAGGTGAATGATCACACCATTGAGATCATTTGGGTCATGAAGATCTTTTTTGTACAGTTCTTCTGTGTATTCTTGCCACCTCTTCTTAAAATCTTCTGCTCCTGTTAGGTCTGAGAGGGTAACAGGCAGGAAGGCCAGGGTCTCCAAACGGAGGAAATAGCCTGCAAGTGTCAGACATTTTTATCTCTCTTAAGCGGCAGGAGGAAACAAACTAGTGATATTTTTTCTTCTCTATACAAATTTAAAAGGTTTCTCTTAAAATACTGTGTTGCCATACTAACACCTGGTTTCACCTGAAGTTAACTATTCTCAAACATAGAGATGACCAATGCCTTTTCCTTATGGGAATGTCTGTCTTAAGCTATGCTAATGTGCTATGCATTTACCCCAGACTCTGTCTTCAAGTCGGTTCCGCCTCTTGGCTCAGAACCTACTTGACAAACCAGTATGTTATGCTCAGATATTGTTCCCCTAATCTCTGTAAATGAAACTATTTGTATGGTGGTCTGCCCTTCTTCAAGATTCAAGTTAATCATTTTATGGCCCAGGATAAACCATTTGGTGCCAAGATTATCCCAAAATGCATCTTATGGGTGAGGGGTCTGGTGCTATTCTGAGTTTTAAGACATTCCTTTCTTTCATTAACAGACTGCTAGTGACTGTATAACATCCAGCTGAAGACTAGCAGGGGGGTACTCTTTCTGCCCCCTTCTGATGCCTATGTCAGAAGCTTTCTCTATCTCCTTTATACTTTAATAAAACTTAATTACACAAAAGCTCTGAGCGATCAAGCCTCGTCTGTGGCCCCGAATTGAATTCTTCTCCTCCAGGGGCCAAGAATCCCGGCATCTTTGCGTGATTCAACAACAACCTTTCAGGTCCATACCACTTCTGTCCTTTATTGAGCCCACCTTTGCATGAAATGTTCCCTTGGTATCTCTAATTTTCTTGCATGTTTTGCTTTTTTTCCTTTGCATTGATCACTGAGGAAGGCTTTCTTATCCCTCCTTACTATTCTTTGGAACTCTGCATTCAAATAGGTATATCTTTCCTTTTCTCATTTGCTTTTCACTTCTCTTCTTTTCAGAGCTATTTGTAAGACCTCCTCAGACAGCCATTTTGCTTTTTGCATTTCTTTTTCTTGGGGATGGTTTTGATCCCTGTCTCCTGTACAATGTCACGAACCTCAGTCCATAGTTCATCAGGCACTCTGTCTATCAGATCTAGTCCCTTAAATCTATTTCTCACTTCCACTGTATAATCATAAGGGATTTGATTTAGGTCATACCTGAATGGTCTAGTGGTTTTCCCTACTTTCTTCAATTTCAGTCTGAATTTGGCGAAAAGGAGTTCATGATTAATACCCACTGGAGTGGATACCCTTTCCTTTCTCCAGGGGATATTCCTAACCCAGGGATGGAACCCGTGTCTCCCGCGTTGCAGGCTTTACCAGCTGAGCCACCAGGGAAGCCCGCATGGCCGCCTTCCTGGGACCTCCCCGCGGCCCGTCCTGTCCAGAATCCCTGGGGTCCGGTCCCCTCCCTGGTTGGCGGTGCTGCTTGGCCTGCGTTTGGCAGTGAGTGTGCTTTGGATGTCTCTTGGTGGGACTCAGTGGACTTGGAGACTTTTTTGGGCGGTGGTGAGGTAGGGAGACAGGACGGACTCACACACTTCTTGGGGTTGTTTTGAAGGGACCTGGGGGGGGAGAGATGCAGTGGGGACCGACATGGAGGAGCTACTTGGGGGAAGAGAGAGGGGGTTCTGTTTTGTCCAGGTTTTGTTAGCTGCTTCCTGGTAGAGCTGCCAGGGGATTGTGTGATCAGTGGAACAGAGTGTGAACTCTTCCGGTAGCTCAGCTGACCGTCACCTGCCAGGCCTCTGTGAGGGCTCTGGTGTCAGTCCCCTACCCTGGTTCATTTTGACCTCTGTTCCCCTCCACCCCATTGAGCACACCCATTCCCAGCTCCTGTTGAGTCCTTTGCTTTGTTGGCTGTTGTTGGTTCCTGCCACTATTTGGACACGTTAACCCTAAAGTCTCCTCCCAAACTCTGGCCACTTGTCCCTCTGTATCCCCTTCCTGCTTTGCCTCCCATCCACTTCCCTCACTGGGTCAGGATCCACAAAAGGGTTGTAGGGAAGGAGTCACCAAGTCACTGGGTTGGGACGGACCATGATGACTTGGTACCAAGTATGGTCCTGTTACAGCTTCCCTGGTGGCTCAGACGGTGGAGAATCTGCCTGCAATGTGGGAGATCTGGGTTTATTCCCTGTGTCTGGACCGTCCCTGGAGGAGGGCATGGCAACCCATTCCAGTATTCTTGCTTGTAGAGTTCCATGGACAGAGGAGACTGGCAGATTATATAGTCTGTGGGGTTGCAGAGTGGGACCCAACTGAGCGACTTTCACTCCTACTCACCTGCATGACTTCCCTGGTGGCTCAGATGGTAAAGCGTCTGCCTAAAATGCGGGAGACCCGGGTTCAATCCCTGGGTTGCGAAGATCTCCTGGAGAAGGAAATGGCAACCCACTCCAATATTCTTGCCTGGAAAAATCCCATGGACGGAGGAGCCTGGTAGGCTCCTGGGGTCACACAGAGTTGGACACGACTGAGCGACTTCACTTTCCTTCTTCCACTTTCACCTACGTGGACCTGTCACGAGAGCCGGGACCACAAGCAGCAGCCTTCTTCCCCAGAGTAAAACTACATCAAGTAGTAGGTGGCTGAGAATGGCAATGGGAAGGAGTTAAGACTCCAGTAAGGCTTTGTATGTGATGCACATACAAAGGCCTGAAGCTTTGATCTTCTTGGCAAATGTTACAGGCATGAGTCAATGAAGAAAAAAATTTTTTAATTTTTTTTCTTTCTTGGGCTGCTCCAGGCCTTAGTTCTGTCATGTAGGATCTTTCACTGGGGCCCATGGGCTCCCTCGTGGTGGCACGAGGCCTCTGGAGCACTCAGACTCAGTATTTGTAGCACTAATGTGAAGTCAAGTGGGCCTTAGGAAGCATTACTATGAACAAAGCTAGTGGAGGTGATGGAATTCCAGTTGAGCTATTTCAAATTCTAAAAGATGATGTTGTGAAAGTGCTGCACTCAATATGCCACCAAATTAGGAAAACTCAGCAGTGGCCACAGGACTGGAAAAGGTCTGTTTTCATTCCAATCCCAAAGAAAGGCAATGCCAAAGAATGCTCAAACTACCGCACAATTGCACTCATCTCACATGCTAGTAAAGTAATGCTCAAAATTCTCCAAGCCAGGCTTCAGCAATATGTGAACCGTGAACTTCCTGACGTTCAAGCTGGTTTTAGAAAAGGCAGAGGAACCAGAGATCAAATTCCCAACATCCATTGGATCATGGAAAAAGCAAGAGAGTTCCAGAAAAGCATCTATTTCTGCTTTATTGACTATGCCAAAGCCTTTGACTGTGTGGATCACAATAAACTGTAGAAAATTCTGAGAGAGATGGGAATACCAGACCACCTGATCTGCCTCTTGAGAAACCTGTATGCAGGTCAGGAAGCAACAGATAGAACTGGACATGGAACAACAGACTGGTTCCAAATAGGAAAAGGAATACATCAAGGCTGTATATTGTCACCCTGCTTATTTAACTTATACACAGAGTACATCATGAGAAACGCTGGACTGCAAGAAACACAAGCTGGAATCAAGATTGCCGGGAGAAATATCAATAACCTCAGATATGCAGATGACACCACCCTTATGGCAGAAAGTGAAGAGGAACTCAAAAGCCTCTTGATGAAGGTGAAAGTGGAGAGTGAAAAAGTTGGCTTAAAGCTCAACATTCAGAAAACGAAGATCATGGCATCTGGTCCCATCACTTTATGGGAAATAGATGGGGAAACAGTGGAAACAGTGGCATACTGTATTTTTCTGGGCTCCAAAATCACTGCAGATGGTGATTGCAGCCATGAAATTAAAAGACGCTTACTCCTTGGAAGGAAAGTTATGACCAACCTAGACAGCATATTCAAAAGCAGAGACATTACTTTGCCAACAAAGGTCCATATAGTCAAGGCTATGGTTTTCCCAGTGGTCATGTATGGATGTGAGAGTTGGACTGTGAAGAAAGGTGAGAGCCAAAGAATTGATGCTTTTGAACTGTGGTGTTGGAGAAGACTCTTGAGAGTCCCTTGGACTGCAAGGAGATCCAACCAGTCCATCCTAAAGGAAATCAGTCCTGAATATTCATTGGAAGGACTGATATTGAAACTGAAACTCCAATACTTTGGCCACCTCATGCGAAGAGTTGACTCATTTGAAAAGACCCTGATTCTGGGAGGGATTGGGGTCAGAGGAGAAGGGGATGACAGAGGATGAGATGGCTGGATGGCATCACGGACTCAATGGACATGAGCTTGAGTAAACTCCAGGAGTTGGTGATGCACAAGGAGGCCTGGTGTGCTGCAGTCCATGGGGTCACAAAGAGTGGGACAGGACTGAGCGACTGAAATGACTGAGTGACTGACCCACTTCAGTATTCTGGCCTGGAGAATTCCAGAGAATTCCTGGAGAAGGGAAAGGCTACCAGCTCCTCCAGGCTTCTTGGGTTTCCCTGCTGGCTCAGCTGGTAAAGAATCCTCCTGCAAAGCGGGAGAGCTGGGTTCCATCCCTGGGTTGGGAAAATCCCCTGGAAAAGGGAAAGGCTACCCACTCCAGTATTCTGGCCCGGAGAATTCTGGCCTGGTTGCAAAGAGTCGGAAAGGACTGAGCGACTTTCAGTTTCATTTTCCAGCAGCCTGGGCTCGCCCAGGCGTCCTGCGTTTCCTGCGTAACAGGGCGCAGCGGGGGCCGCGATGACGTCAGGCCCGGGGACGACCCGGAAGGCCTGTCTGCGGCTGCGCGCGCGCGCGCCCTCTCCTGCCTCTAGGATCTGGGTGGATCTCCACCGGACCAACGTTGGGAGCCTGTGGTGTGTTCGCTGGGCCCTGCGGTGGCCGTGATCGTAGAGTCTGGCGACATCTGAAGGTCCAGTCCGCCTTTGCCCAGAGGGTACGCGGGGGCGGCGCGTGCAATGGTTGGGGTGGGGTGGGGGCCCAACCGCGTCTTCTTGCTGAACTGCTGGGCGCAGAGGCTGCGAGGGTCGGCGGCCGGGGGGGTAAACCCGCGAGATGTATCAAGGAGTTCAGACACTTGTCCCCTGAGGTCAGGGGACAGCTGTCACCTAGCGGCGGGAGCATGGTCGGGTCTGCATGTTAGGGCCCCTTCTGAAATTGTCTGAAAGCGACTGTTGCGCCCCCCAAATGGTATAGATGCCTCCCCCGCCCCAAATGGTATAGACGTTCCCTCCGTGCCTGGAACTGCTCTAGGTGCCCCGGTGAGTGGTAACAGCCTTCTGGCCATGCAGGATCAGCTTTGCCCGTGTTTCACCACCCCAGGCAGGTGCAGTGACTTTGCCGAGTTGGCGCCACGCCTAAGCTCTGTAGCTGGGATCTGGCGCCAGGCGTCTGGCTTCAGATGCCTGTGTGTAGGATCATGCAGTGATGTCGGCGGCTGCAGGTGGCCTTTGAAGGCTTAGGATTCTGGAGTTTGGACCGAGGTCGTTAAGGCCCTGCACAATCAACTGACACATTGACCTTTACACCTGGAAAGTGAGAGTACAGATTGTGCTGGGGTTCCTAGCATCTGGGAGTCCGCTACTCCACCCACACTCAGTATTTGCTCAATACCTGGAGGTTGTTGTAAGATTTCTTGGGCTCAAAGAGAAAGGATAGGATTTGTTCAGTATTAGAGAGGAGCAGTGAGAGAGGGGCTTGGTAACTAACTGGTTTCTGGGACAGGGCGGGGGGCGGGGGGGATGGGGTGGGGAGAGAACTTGAGGGCTGGCACTTGGGTTTATACATCAACTAACTGTATAAAAAATGTTTTATAGTTTTCTGAGTATAAGTTTTACACTTCTTTTGTTGAATTTATTTCCAAGTATTTTTATTATTTTTGATGCTGTTATAGATAGAATTGTTTTCTTAATTTCATTTTTGAGTTGTTTACCGTTAGTGTATAGAAATCAGCTGAGTTTTGCTCCCTGATCTTGTCCCCTGCAAACTGGCTAGACTGATTTATTAATTCTAATAGTTTTTTAGTGGATTCCTTAGGAATTTCTGTACAAAATCATGTCATCTGCAGAGAGAGATAGGTTTCTAATCTGGATGCCTTTTATATCATTTCTTGCTTAATTGCATTGGCTAGCACCTCCGGTACAGTGTTGACTGGAAGTGGTAGAGTGGACATCCTTGTCTTGTTCCTAATTTTAGGGGAAAGGCATTCAATCTTTTATATTTAAGGACAAGGATAGCTAGAGGGTTTTCGTAGATGTTTTTTATCAGGTTCAATAGTTTTATCAAAGTATTTCTAGTTTGTTGAGTTTTTATCATGAAAGGGTGCCTGGTTCTGTCTCATGCTTTTCTTCATCTGTTGATATGATCATGTACTTTTTGTCTATCTGTTTTGTTGATATGCTGTATTACATGAACTGATTTTCAAATGTTGAGTCAACCTTACATTCCTGGGATATATTTCACGTGGTGGTGATATATAATCTTTTAATATGTTGCTGGATTCACTTTGCAAGGTTTTTTGAGGATTTTTACTTTTATATTCACGAGGGATATTAGTCTGCAGTTTTCTTGTCATACCTTTGGTTTGGTTTCAATGTAATGCTGGCTTAATGGAGCACTTTATAGGTGTGTTCCCTCCTCTTCTATTTTTTTTTTTTTTGTAAGAGTGCATAAATTTTAATTTTTCTTCTTTAAATATTTGGTAGAATTCACATTGGAAGCCCTCTGGCTTTTCTTTGTGGGTGTTGATTCCTAATTCAGTCTCATCTTCATGGATCCGATCACGTATTCTGTTTCTCCTTCAGTGTCGTCTTTATGGATCCGATCACGTGTTCCATTTCTCCATGAGTCAGTTTTGGTAGATTGTGTCTTTCTGGGAACTTGTCAGTTTCACGGAAGTTATCTAACTTATTGGCATACAGTTCATAGTATTCCCTTAGAATCCTTTTTATTTCTTTAAGGTTGGTAGTAATAGTCCATCTTTGGTCCCTCAAGTTAATAATTTGTGTTTTCCCTCTTTTTTTTTTACTGGGTCAATCAAGCTAAAAGTCTGTCAATCTTGTCAGTCTTTTCAATGAACCAACGTTTGTTTTTGTCCATTTTCTGATTTCTAGTCCATACACTTTGCTCTAATCTTTTGTCTGTTTCCTTTCTGCTTGCTCTGGATTTAGTCTGTGGTTCTTTCTCAGCATCTTTTTTAAAATATATATATATATACTCGTTTTTGGTTGTGCGTCTCTTAGTTGCGGCATTTGGGATCTAGCTCCCTGACTGGGAATTGAACCCATTTTCCTTACACCAGGAGCACGGAGTCTTAGCCACTGGACCGCCAGGGAAGCTCTCTCAGCATCTTAAAGTGGTTGCTAAAGAGCTTGCCCAGGGCTTGTGTTCTGCAGAGTTCAGATCCCTCTTCTGCCACTTCTCAGTGGTGGGAGCTTGCAAAAGACAGCGAGCTTCTCTGAACTGGGGTTCTTGCATCTTTTGAGAGGGACAATAGTTCTCGGCCCACAGTTTAAGGGATGAAATAAGCTTCTGTCTGTTGAGGGCACAGTCACTTTCACACAAAATGAAAAAGTCGCTCAGTCGTGTCCAACTCTTTGCGATTTCATGGACTGTCGCCCGCCAGGCTTCAGATGGAGTTCTCTAGGCCAGAATACTGGAGTGGGTGGCCATTCCCTCCTCCAGGTGATCTTCCCAACCCAGGGTTGGAATCCATTCCCTTCTCCAGGGGATCTTTCTAGCCCAGGGATCGAACCCAGGTCTCTTGCACTGCAGGTGGATTCTTTATTCTCTGAGCCACCAGGGAAGCCCTCTGACACACATGCAGGTCTTCAAATGTGCCCTGCGGATCTTTCCCCTCTCGCCCAGAAGACACAAGGGTCTCACCAGCAAGAGGGACCACTTTTCCATCGTGTGCCAACAGTGTTGACCATCATGCTCAGAGTTCGACCTCCCAGACTATCCTAATGTTTAACTACGGGATGTAAATGTTCTCATGAACCTTAAAGAGTTGCCCTGGGGGTCCAAGCCAGGACTCTGCTCTCCGGGTGTCTCTCTAGGTCTCTTTGTTCACAAGCCCCTCCCATCCCTGCCTTCATTGACCCAGACACTTGTAAAGGAGCTAGTCTGCTCAGTGAATTCCAGAATGATCCTTTGGCCAAGAGAGCTAGGTTGCTTTGTTAGTGGGAATCCAGATGCTTCTGTGTCAAGCAGAGTGACAGACTCTGCAGACGTCCCCCGCCCAGGTGGGCTCAAGGGGACTCCAGGGGTGTGGCTGGAGCAGGCCGGCCAGCACTGGCTGGACTCCGGGGTGAGGCTTCCCAGGCTGCGGGGCTGGTGGCCCTGGGCCGGTGAGGCGTCCTCTGGCCATGCTGAGAGCTTCACAGCCCCGGCCACAGGGCTGCCCTTTGCCCCCGTCTGACTCCTGGTCACCTCAGTGCAGGAGCGGAACCCAGAGCATGCGCCTCACTCCCCCTCCTGGGAGAGTGGACGCCAGCTGTGCAGGGCCGTTCCAACTGCCCTCCCTTTATGATCAGAGCTTGTCTGTCTGTCTGTCACATCTCGCGGCGTGTCTGCCCTTGTTGGTGATGGCGTGAGAAGGACACGCACTGACTTGGGTTGCGTGTCTGCACAGGTGGTGGCTGGGAGTGATGGCGCCCCTCAGGGAGAGCAGCGGTGACCCCGTGCTGCCGGACCCGCCCCAGGGGCCCCTGCACGTGGCCCGCGCCCGCGCTTCATTCCCCTGGAAGGAGCTGGCGCTGTTCTGGGAGGGCGAAGACACGCTGCGCTTCAAGGTGAGGCTGGGCTGGTGGCCGCTGGGCGCCTCGCTGGCACGCGGGGAGGGGGCTCTGCTGGGCTTCTGGTTCATCTGCAGAAAGATGGAGCCCGGAATGAATGGACACAGGCTGGGCTTCCTAAGCCTGGTGCTCTCTGCTCTCCCCTGAGAAGCCCTCTCATCTCTGTCCCTGTGTTTCTGGGTTAGACTGCCCACCAGAGGCAGCCCGTGGCCTTGAGGAAACCATATAAGTCAGAGCTTAGTGAAAAAATTCTGTATTTTGCCTCCAAATCCGCTATTCCCCGCCTGCCGCATTTCCAGAAAGCCATCTTCTCGGCTTTGGAGAACGACCCCCTCTTCGCCCATCCCCGTGGCAGCCGGCTCTCGGTGGAGAAGTACCAGGAGCTGAACTTCCTGCGCTGTAAGAGGGTCTTCGAGTACGACTTCCTCCCCGTCGGGGACATGCTGGACAGCCTGCCGAGGGTCCTGGCACTGATCGAATGCCTGGGCATGTACGACTGGTCCCTGGCCGTCAAGTTCTTCCTGCATGTGCTGGTGAGTCATCCCGGGAGAGGGGAGGAGTGGAGAGGGGGCCGCTCTCACCCCGTGCCCCGGGGCTGAACAGTGCTCTGTCCTCTGAACCTGAGATACACTTGGGAGTTGCCTTTGTGGTTCCTGGTTGGCAGCGTTTGCCCGCTTTGTGAGACTTAATGCATTTGGGAAGTGTTCATTTAAAGAGATTTCTAGAAAATGATAAAGGAAACGAGACAGAGGGACTTCCCTGCTGGTCCAGTGGCTAAGACTCCGCGTTCTCAGTGCATGGGGCCCTGAGTCTCATGGCTGGTCAGAAACTAGATTCCCGCAAGCCGCAACTAAGAGTTTGCGTGCTGCACCGAAATAAAGAAAGAAAAAGAGAGAGAGAAAAAAGAAATTTTATGCAAAACAAAAGCAGAGATGAAAATACGTAGGTAGACCTCGTGACTTGTAATGAGAAGCCCAGTTTTTCTCAGCTGTTTATGCAGACTTGCACACGTCAGTCCTTGAATGACGCACTGCGGTTAAAACTCCATAGAAATAGCAGCTCTGGGACTTTTATAAATGGAAGGAAGGGAAGGAGGGAAAATAGGTCAAAGGTGAGGCCTGTGTTTCCGCCTCTTCGATATGCGGGTGGAGATGAACTTGGGAAGGTGGTGTCGTCTACATGCTGTCTGAAGGAAAGGTGGGCTCACCTTGCCCATCCCACACTCTCGCCCCCCACCCAACTCCCACCTCCTTGCTGTTCACGGACTATCTCCTGGTCCTGTTCAGCGCGTGTTAATGGCTTGCAACGAGGACCTGGGTCTTGTGACTCCGTGAGCCCAAGGCCAGGCAGCTGAGTCCAGGGGCTGTCCTGGGCCGTGGACCCCAGTGCTGCTTTGTCTTGGAAGCTGGAGCTCTTGCTGGGGGCTGGTGTGGTGCCGGGGTGTGGTGTTTGTGTGTGTGTGTGTGTGTGTGTGTGTGTGTCGGGGTGGGGAGTGGGGTAAAGTCCCAGGGTGGCAGCAGCCTTAGCTTCCCCCTGTTTCCATGGTGATGTTGTATTTTCAGACTTTTGGATCGGCCATTTACAGCTCTGGTTCTGAACGGCACCTCAAGTACCTTCCAAAGATCTTCAGTTTGGAGGTTAGCTGGTGCTCGTGGGTCCTCGGGTCCTGTTATGTGTTCTTCCTGGAGATGTGTGGAGAGGGCACCCTGCCGCAGAGGGTCTCCAGGTGGGGGGCCGCTCCTCCTCTCATGCTGTTCTGGGGCTGCTCACCAAATAGTTCATGCTGTTCTTTCCCAAACTGGGGTGTGCTGGATTCCCAGCACGATAGGAGCTGAGCTTTTTCTTATCGAGGAAGCGCCTTCCTTTTCTTCTGACGCCTGAGAGCTGCTCTTAGCCACTGTGCTGACTTAGAGAGACCCCAGCAGCCCACCTGCCAGCTGCCCTCCCGGGCGGGAGCTGCAGCCAGCATCTCGCACAGCAGGCTGGCTCAGTGAGCCCGCTGGGCATCAGGCAGGAAATGGAGACTTGGGGCTTTGCTCGGTGGTCTAGGCCGTAAAGGAAGCCCGGTGGCAGGGTCCCTCCAGGAAGGTGCAGAGAGGACCTTTTCACCTGACCTCATTTTGTGTTTCCATGCTAGATTTTTGGATGTTTTGCTCTGACGGAAGTGAGTCATGGGAGTAACACCAAGGGCATACGCACGACTGCTCACTACGACCCCAGCACCCAGGTAGGTGATACTCGCCCTTCTGTCTCCAGGCTTCGAGCATGTGAAACATGGTGTTGTCACATAATTAGACCAAGAAGCCTGGCTCTTGCCTAAGTGCACACCGAGATCCATCACGCTATGAACAGTAGAGCGTAGGAGATAAAGGCTGTGAGCGGTGAAACCTGGTCATACCTAGAAGCCGCTGAGGTTTGGATTGGGCTAGGACATGGAAGCGTGAGGGCGCAGCTGTCTTTCTATAAAATCTGTTTGTTTACCAGGTTTGTTTGCGTGCAATTAGGGAGCGGTGCCCGCTGCTCTCGTTTTATAGGACAAACAAGGAAGGTTCGACTTGACCCTCGTCCGTCTCTAGCAGCCTGTCTGGTGCCAGGCTCTCTGGACAGCAGCCCAGCCCCTCTGGTCCTGGGGCCACTCCTGCACCCGTGGGCTCTCCGTGGTACCTGTGTGGTTGGCCCCCCTCCCTGCGCTGTGCACTGAAGGCTGCTCTGTGCAGGCTCGCTCCTTAGTGCCGTGGGGACCCGGCAGTCCTCGGGGAGGGTGCTCTAGAGGAGGCCCGTCCATCGGACCTGGCAGTCCTCGGGGAGGGAACACGTATTCTGTGAGCAGACAGGAGCGTGGTATGTCAGCTGGTCTGTGCTGTGGAGGGCAGCGGGGGGCGGGGGAGAGGGTGGGGCGTGCGGGGGACCTGTGGCTTCTGCCACTCCCCGTCCTGCGGCCCCTCTCCCATCACTGGCGTCGGGCTCCTTGGCCCCCACCTCTCCCAAATGGCCACATCCTCCTGCCCCTTCCTCACGGGTCCAGTGTCTGCGGCCCTTCCCCCAACTGGTCCATGTGGTTTTGCCGAGTTGCATGCAGCAGGGTGAAGCCTTGCCCCGTGTGTCTGCTCACCATGAGTTTATTCATGGGACAGGTGGGCTGTGTGTACTGGGGGCACTGTGGGCAGGGGGCTCAAGAGGATGAACCGGAGAAGCCCCTGGAAGAACAGGGGCGGTGGGGGCGTGGGTCGCAGTGTGCGCCCTCCAGGCTGCTGGGGGTGCCTGGGAGCAGAGGCGGGGGTCCGCCACACCCCAGGGGCTGAGAGCGAGGTGTGTGGCCTCTTGGTATCCTTGTTGTTCAGTCGCTCAGTCGTGTCCGACTCTGTGACCCCACGGACTGCAGCACGCCCGGCCTCCCTGTCCATCACCAACTCCCGGAGCATGCTCAAACTCATGTCCATTGAGTCAGTGATGCCATCCAACCATCTCATCCTCTGTCGTCCCCTTCTCCTCCTGCCTTGAATCTTTCCCAGCATCAGAGTCTTTTCCAGCAAGTCAGCTCTTCGCATCAGGCTGCCAAAGTATTGGAGCTTCAGCTTCAGTATCAGTCCTTCCAATGAGTATTCAGGGTTGATTTCCTTTAGGGTTCACTGCCTTGATCTCCGGAGAAGGCAATGGCACCCCACTCCAGTACTCTTGCCTGGAAAACCCCGTGGATGGAGGAGCCTGGTAGGCTGCATGCAGTTCAAAGGGTCGCCAAGAGTCGGACATGACTGAGCGACTTCACTGTTACTTTTCGCTTTCGTGCACTGGAGAAAGAAATGGCAACCCACTCCAGTATTCTTGACTGGAGAATCCCTGGGACGGGGCAGCCTGGTGGGCTGCCTTCTATGGGGTCATACAGAGTCTGACACGACTGAAGTGACTTAGCAGCAGTAGCCCAGCAGCCTTGATCTCCTTGCAGTCCAAGGGACTGTTGTTTAAGCCATGAGATATCTTTATATGCACCCGGGTCTTTCTGGCTCTCAGCCTTTCTTTTCGCTCAGCTCGCTGGTGTCCCTGGGCTCTCAGTGCTGGGCTAGGGGATGGGGAGGCCCTTCCTGACTCTGCAGAGGGAGGGTGGTACCTCCATGGCCTCGGGGCCTGGGTGAAACTCAGTTACCTGCGAGGCTGTTGCTTCTGACTCTCCTCCTCTTGGCGTTGGTCCTTAAATGAAGATCAGCTGAGGTTAGGAGCCCCGAGCCTCCCGCAGGCTGTTTGCTGAGCACCCTACTGTGTACTCAACACTGCTGCTAGAGACAGCTCCTGGCCACTAACATGCCGGTGGGACTCTTATGCTGGAGGGGAGACGCAGTCCTGTCAGCAGCACGGAACTTTTATGCTGGAGGGGAGACACAGTCCTGTCACCAGCGGGGAGAAACTGGCTGGGCCAGGGGCTGTGGGGCAGGGATGGGATGGGACCGGCATGACCCATCCCACCTGGGAGTGTCACTACCCGATGTCACTTCTGTTGAGTGACAAGTAGGAGATGCAGCGTCTCGATGGGGAGGAGAGAGCAGTGGTGTGCGCTCGAGGGAGCCAGCTGGCTGGGTGACGCCCACAAGCAGGTGGGACCTCCCTGGGAGCAGGCCTCAGCCCTGCTTCCCTCTGCTCCCTGCTGCCTCCCCAAGCCCCGGGCTGTGTCCTCAGGGGACCTGTCCCCTCCTGTCTGTTCCTTCTTTAATTCCTGTGTGCATCCACCCTGTGCTCCTGGACTCCCGGGGAGCTTGTTGGGGGACAGACAGGGTGGGCAAAGGAGCCAAACTTGGCGAATTGGCAGTGGGTGGGGGATGTAGGCAGGCGTGAAGCCAAGGAGGGGACCCCCGCTCCAATCTGTGCTTGGGGAAGGCTCGCTGAACGGTGAACTCGACTAGGGCGTTGGCAGCTTGGAGCTTTATGTGTGCTTTACTATTCGCATGTTGGTCATCGTCTTCCACAGGGAGGCTCTTCTTTAAGCCATAAGGCCCAGCATATGCTTTTTTTTTTTAAATGGGGTTCCCTTTGCCACACGGAAATAACCTTCCATCAGCTCTTACCTATACCTCCAAGGTTTCGAACAGAGAAGACTGAACGTGTCAAAGAGATGAAGACTCTAGTGTGCGGCAGTCTCTAACGTCCATTTTTTCCCTCGTGCAGGAATTCATCATTCATTCCCCCGATTTTGAAGCTGCCAAATTCTGGGTTGGCAACATGGGCAAGACCGCTACCCACGCAGTGGTGTTTGCTCAGCTGTACACGCCGGGGGGCCAGTGCCACGGGCTGCACCCCTTTCTCGTCCAGGTAGGGGCAGGTTTCACCCCTGGGGTGGGGAGGTCTGGCCACGTCCAGAGATGTTTTTATCACAGCTGGGGACAGGGGCGCTTCTGGCATTTCGGGGTGCAGACGCATGGTGCATACAGGTCAACACCCTGGAGCGCACAGGACACCCGCCCCCCCGCCCCCAGGAAGACCGATCAGCCCCATATGTGAGGTGCTGCCTCTGAGAAACCCCAACTCCAAGCTCATCTCGGGGAGAGCCTCCATCCTGCTGGATGGCAATGCCCAGGCTCTAGCAGCGGTCTGAGGGGCTGCAGAAGTTCCGAGATGAAGTCTGACTTGGGGGTTTTCGTGTAGCCCCCTCCCAGGTCACAAATAGAGCCGTGGCTGTTGGGGGTGCCTGGGACAGCCGGCTGGCCTGTCCCCCGCTGCCCAGGGCGGCTGCAGCGTCCACAGGCCTGGGTTGACTGGATACCGAATGAAACCCGGCTCCCGCCATCCCCAAACCCGTTCTGACATGTCTATTCTCTGAGACTGCTCTGACGGTGGGGAGGCTCTCGCGAGAAAAGAGGTGGGGAGGCTCTCGCGAGAGGAGAATTCGCGTCACGTACAAAGGCTTCGCAGGCGGTGCAGCAGTAAGGGGTCCGTCTGCCAGTGCCGGAGACGCAGGAGACGCGGGTTGGATCCCTGGGTCGGGAAGAAATGGCAACCCACTCCATTATTCTTGGCTGGAAAATTCCAAGCATAGAGGAGGCCTGCAGGCTATACGGTCCGTGGGGTCGCAAAGAGTCGGACACGACTCAGCGCGCACGGCTAGCCACGTGAAAGTGAACCATTCAGGGCACTGAGCGCGTTCTCCACGTCCTACTGTTCTGGTTTCAGAGCGTCTCCTCTTTAGGAGACGCCCACGCCCATGCCACACGCCCTCCCTGCCGCCCCCTGCCCAGGCCTGGCAGTCGCCTGGCTGCCTTCTGCCTCTGCCTCTGCCTCCGCCGGACGTTCTGCATGAAAGGAGTCACGCGCTACGTGACCCTTTCTGTCCGACCTCGTCCCCTTCGCCTGTGTTTGAAGTTCATCCACGTGGTGGCCGGTCCCAGAGCCCCCTTCCTTTCTGAGGCCGAATGACCCACTGTGGCTGGTCCACAGTTCGTGTATCCGTTCCTCCTCTGCTGGACGTTGGGTGCACTTCACCTTTGGGCTGTTGGGCGTGGTGTTACCGTCAGCGTTCATGAGCACTGTCTGTCTGTACGTGGGTCCTCAGTTTTTTGGGGGGCTGTTTGTACCCAGGAGAAGAATTGCACGGTCTTATGGTCACCCTGTGTTGAACTTTTTATTGAATCCCATACTGGTTGCTAGCATTTTAAACAACCCACCAGCAGGGCTGAGGGGTCTAGTTTTCCCGCATCCTCACCAGCACAGGTTATTATCAATTTTCTTTTTTTTTTTTCCGTAACCACCCTAGAGGTTATGAAGCAGTATCCGGTTGTGGTTTTGATTTGCATTTCCTTAATAACCAACAGTGTGGACCATATTTTCATGTTCCAATTGGCCATTTCTGTATCTTTTTGGTAGAAATGTCTGTTCAAATCCTTTGTCCTCTGGAACCAAGCAGGGATGGTGAAAGCAAAGGCTGTTTGCTCAGAGCTGGCTGAACTTGTGCTTGGCAGAGGCTCAGAGGCAGGCGGAGGACTGCACGAGCTTCCTAGTGGAGCAGAGGGTGGCTCAGGGTGCCTGGTGGGGGTTGGGGACCCAGTGAGAGCTGGGCACGGCTGCCAGAAGAAGGGGTATCCTGGGTGACTGGTCAGGTGGGGCCTTCTCCGATTGATTCTGTGTTGGAAGCAGGACAACAATTAGGGAGGCCATCAGTTATGAGTCCTGGCCAGTTGTCCGGGCCTTGCTGTGCAGCTCCCTGGGCTCTGCTGTGGGTTGAAGGTCAGAGTGCTGCTTTTCCTCGTGGTCTGATCATTGTCCGTGTGTGCATTGAGTCTCTTAGTTCATTCCTAGGTTGGGCATTTTTGTTGTTGTTGAGTCACGAGGGTTCTTTATGCACATTCAGCCTTCTCAGACAGATGATGTGCAAATGTTTCCTCTCATTCTGTAAGTATCTTCACTTTCTCAGTATCATCTTCTGTGCACTAGGGTTTGAATTCCATGACGTCCAGTTGATCCATTTCCTCCGATGCTCATGCCCTTATTTTCAGTTTATTTTGGCCACACCACATGGATTGTGGAATCTCAGTTCCCTGACCGGGGATTGAACCCCGTCCCTCAGCAGTGAATGTGCAGTCGTAACCACTGCACCACCAGGGAATTCCTTCGTGTTCTTAGTTTCCAATTTACAGTGATCACCGGCAGACCATGTGTATTTTTTGATACCTGAGGCCACCATATCCTGCTTCTGGAGTATAGATTTGTACCTGGAAACTGGACCCGAAGGCGGCGTCTTCCGGCGTTTCTGTCTCTAGACTGTGGAGCTGCGCGTGATGTTCTGTGTTCCCTTACGCGTTGCTCTCCAAACCCTCAGTGGGCATTGTCGCCCCTCCATCCGGCCCGTGCTCTCTGTGTACCTAGCGTGTCTCCTGTGCGGCCCTGAGGGCAGCATGAGTCCTGTGCTCGTGGAGTTCACCGTCTACTGGGAAAGAGAGGTGGGAACAAGTCATCAAAAAAACGGTGCTGACGGTAAAGAACCCGCCTGCCAGCGCAGGAGATGTAGGAGACACGGTTCGATCCCTGGGTCGGGAAGGGTCCCCTGGAGGAGGGCGTGGCAACCCACTCACTGTTCCCGCCTGGAGAGTCCCATGGACAGAGGAGCCTGGCGGGCTACAGCCCACGCGCTGGCAGAGTTGGACACGACTGAGAGACTCAACACACACCCCCCCGCGCACACACACGCTGTATGTCATTAGGTGATAGATGGAGGAGTGTAATTTGTTGAAAATGTAACAATTAGTTTAACGCGCTGTAGTGACTTACACTCTCCAGGTACTAACACTCGTTTCTCTTCTTTTCTTTTTTCTGTAGCAGGAGACAGATTTATTACCTTATGTCCAAGATGTCATCAATTGTAAAATACACAGTTGGTTAGAAAACAGCTTTTTGAGAGAGGGGGGAAGCAGCCTCGTTAATGGACCCATCAGTTTTAAGACATATTCTGATTGATTAAAGTGGGAGCGAGTGTATGTCTTACAGTGGAGGAAATCCGTCACGATAGTGCTGGTTCCCACTTGTAAAGCCTCTGCTGGGTGCCAGGCCCCTCCTGAGCTGTTTCACTAAGCCCCTGACTGTTGGCTCCCCCAGAGGCAGACGTTAGTCCCAGTTCACGTTAGGAAATGGAATGGGGACGGGTCCAGTCACTCTCCCGAGGCCACACAGTCAGGAAGCAGGGCTGGGAAGGCAGGTCCTCTGAATTCCAAAATGCTTTCCCCTGTCAATAGCTTGTTCTGCAGGCTAAGGATTCAGAGGTGAGTTCTCTCTGGAAGAACGGTTTGTGCCTGTAATACTTGGAGTATATCCTGACTCTTGGCAGGGGAACCAGGAAGGGCAGTGGTAACATAGAGTTGTCATCTGATCAGCCTTCAGATACTAGGCCTTCGTGCTAAGATGGTAACTGGATAGAGGGTTACTCAACGTTCAGAGAGAGGGGAGCCAAGAAACGAGGCTGAGTCAAGCTTAACCCAGCCCCTTGCTGGGGGCGGGGTGTGGGCACCAGCCACCAGGCTCCTTCCAGGCCCGCGGACGCTGCGCAAGCTTTCATCCTAGAAGCCATCCTGTGTCTTCCTCAAGGTCATCCCATGTCTTTGACTTTGACTCTGCTAAAGAAGTAGACGCCTTTGGAGAACAATTGAGTTTTTCCCAAAGCCTTTCTTAAAGAGGGAGAAAGGCTCTGATGCATTGTCATGAGCCAGCTAGCGGTCACTTAGTGCTGGAACAAGTCATAAGGCAACAAGTCAGGTCTTTGGTTAGTAGTCCAGTAGAGTTCCCCCGTGCCTGACTGTGGGGTTGAACGTTTTGCTCTGTGAACTGTGGATGTGGCCCTCCCTCTGTGGTCACCCAGGGCAGCCCCTCTCAGGAGCCTGCCTTGACCCCTGACTCCTGACCAGGAGGCTCCCCGGCTGTCTGCCTGCCTGCCTACCCGTCTGTCTAGCTGTTGTGTTTGGGGGAGACAGTCAAACCCACATCAGTGGATTCCCAACATAGCACAGCTTTCTGGAAGGGTGGTGGCAGGGAATATGGACAAAGCAGGGGTGGGGCCAGGCAGGGTGGGGCTGGGGGGTGGGTTTGTGAAAGAGATGCCCTCCCTGGACCTAACTGGAAGGAGCTTACAGAGAAACAGCCAGAGGAGGACTGTGCTCAGTCTTGACCAAAAGCTGTTTGGACAGTGACCCAGACAGCATCGTGGACCGGGTGGGCCCGAGTCCCCACCTGGATGTCTGCAGGGCTCAAGGTTGCAGCAGTGGGTGCCGGCTGCTGTGGCTTTTTGGGCCCAGGGCACGAGGGGCGGCTGGCTCGGGGCCCAGGGCCTCCAGCTCCCGTCTCGCCCTCGTTGTCCTGCTATACCTCTTCGGCAGGATCAGAACCTCAGTGGCGATGATGACAGGCCACCACGATGGCAGCAGCAATGGCTCCAGAAGTCTCGTACACAGAGTCTTCTCCCCTGGTGGTCATGGTCCGTGGGAATAAGGTGGTACACCCCGCTGTCCCCCCTGCAGGGGATGGCTGTGGTCATCTTGACCCACTGCTCAGGGGAGCCCTGCACACCAGCTGCCTCCACGAGCACCACTGCCACAACGCTTCTTTTTCTTTCATTAAAAAAGACATTTTAAATTGAGGTTAATCCATTTACAGTGTTTTATTGTTACAGCCATGTTAGTTTCCGTGTATGACACAGTGGTTCAAAATTATAGATTATCCTCCATTTAAAGTTATTCAATGTCGTGGGCTTCCTAGATAGCTCAGCTGGTAAAGAATCCACCCACAATGCAGGACACCTGGGTTCGATTCCTGGGTCAGGAAGATCCGCTGGAGAAGGGATAGGCTGCCCACCCCAGGATTCTTGGACTTCCCTGGTGGCTCAGCTGGTAAAGAATCCGCCTGCAAATGAGGGAGACCTGGGTTCGATCCTGGGTTGTGAAGATCCCCTGGAGAAGGGAAAGGATACCCGCTCCAGTATTCTGGCCCGGAGATTCCCGTGGACTTATGTATAGTCCATGGGGTCTTGAAGAGTCAGACACGACTGAGCGACTTTCACAAAGTTATTATAAAACATTGGCTCTGTGCCCTGTGCTGTGCGGTGTCTCTCTGTAGTCTGTGTACTTTCTATGGAGCAGCGTGTACCCGAGGGCATACTTTACTGCAGGGATGTTGTATCTTATGAGATTGACAGTCTCCAGTTATTGTGGGAAACGTTATATATACATCAGTTCAGTTCAGTCGCTCAGTCGTGTCCAACTCTTTGCACCCCATGAACTGCAGCATGCCATGCCTTCCTGTCCATCAGTAACTCCCGGAGTCTGCCCAAACCCATGTCCATCGAGTCAGTGATGCCATCCAACCATCTCATCCTCTTCCATCCCCTTCTCCTCCGGCCCTCAATCTTTCCCAGCATCAGGGCCCTTTCAAATGAGTCAGCTCTTTGCATCAGGTGGCCAAAGTATTGTAGTTTCAGCTTCAACATCAGTCCTTCCAATGAACACCCAGGACTGATCTCTTTTAGGAGTGCTTGGATCTCCTTGCAGTCTAAGGGATTCTCAAGAGTCTTCTCCAACACCACAGTTCAAAAGCATCAATTCTTCAGCACTCAGCTTTCTTCACAGTCCAACTCTCACATCCATATGTGACCACTGGAAAAACCATAGCCTTGACTAGACAAACTTTTGTTAGCAAAGTAATGTCTTTGCTTTTGAATATGCTGTCTAGGTTGGTCATAACTTTGCTTCCAAGGAGTAAATGTCTTTTAATTGCATGGCTGCAATCAGTATCTGCAGTGATTTTGGAGCCCAGAAAAATAAAGTCTGACACTGTGTCCACTGTTTCCCCATCTGTTTGCCATGAAGTGATGGGACCAGATGCCATGATCTTCGTTTTCTGAATGTTGAGCTTTAAGCCAACTTTTTCACTCTCCTCTTTCACTTTCATCAAGAGGCTCTTTAAGTCTTCTTCACTTTCTGCCATAAGGGTGGTGTCATCTGCATATCTGAGGTTATTGATATTTCTCCCGGCAATCTTGATTCCAGCTTGTGCTTCCTCCAGCCCAGCGTTTCTCATGATGTACTCTGCATATAAGTTAAATATATGTGCATTGATACAATTAAATATGTTTGAGAGGAGGATACAGTTACCTAATTCTGCTTTTGACTTTAGTGAGGATCCTGTCCTTGGTTCCGGAGGTTAGCATGAAGTCTGTAAGGACTTTGTTATTTCTTTGTAGATGAACTGAAAACCAGCATCCGCAGTAGTTTTCTGCTTGATTCCTTAAAAATCAGTGACTGGTTTTTAAAATTCGGTCTCTATCTTTTTAAAACTATTGTCTACCTTATAAGGGTTTTAAAAATAATTTTTATCTTTTTATTATTTTTTTCTTTTTTTTTTTAGCTGTCTGCACTGTTTGCCCTTAATTCCCCAACCAGGGATATAACCCATGCCCTGTCCCGTGAGAGCGTAGCGTCCCAGCATTGTACCCCCAGGGAATTCCCAAGATTTTTTAAGAGTTTTTATCTGAATCTTTACTGAGCCTTATTGTTTGTCACTAGCATTCTATTTCATTTTAATTATCAGGATTATAAAGTTCAAGGAAGATAACTAACTGTTCCGCTGAAGTCAACAAAAACTAGCAATTCATACAAATAGCTAAACTCCAAACAGTACAAATTCAGTGCTGCTTTAATGCAGGTTTTTTCCCAGCCTTGGTGCTTTTGACATTGGGAACAGGTTAACTCCACACTGCGGGGCTGTCCTGTGCCCTGTGAGGTGTGGGCGGTGTTGCCGGCCTTCACCCAGTAGCTTCTGTGGTAACCCCACTTGTGACAGCCAGAAACGCTGGCTGATGGCCCTTGGTCGGGAGGGGAGGGTGATGGAGTCGGGCCTGGTTGGGAATCACCAAGGGTCTCTGAGAAGGACGTTGCATCCCGTCCGCAGAAAGGTCACGCAGTGAGGACTGACCGGCTAGCCATCTCTGTATGTTTCAGTAACTGTCTTTGTTGGCAGCTCATTTGGGGCTTCCCTGGTAGCTCAGTTGGTAAAGAATCTGCCTGCAATGCAGGAGACCCCGGTTTGATTCTTGGGTCAGGAAGATCCATTGGAGAAGGGAAAGGCTACCCACTCCAGTATTCTTGGGCTTCCCTGGTGGCCTAGCTGGTAAAGAATCCGCCTGCAGTGTGGGAGACCTGGGTTCAGTCCCTGGGTTGGAAAGATCCCCTGGCAAAGGGAAAGGTTACCCACACCAGTATTCTGGCCTGGAGAATTCCATGGACTGATTAGTCCATGGGGTTGCAAAGAGTTGGGCATCATTGAGCGACTTTCACCTTTGGGGCAGCGGAAATTTACAAAAATAATCCGCACACACATGTGCACGGCCCTTTTGTCGTTGCCTTAACACCCAGCGGAAAGTCCTGCATCTAAAGTGTGAATAGGAGGTGCCTGGTGTCCTGACACACACTGACCAGTGTCCTGGGGCCCCGGTGACCAACCACAGTACCACAGGCTAGGGGCCCAGTCAAGGTGGCAGAAAGGCCACACGCTGCCCAGAGGCTGCAAGGGAGGGTCCCTCCTGCCTCTGCCAGCTTCCGCTGACCCCCGATGCTGCGCTGTGGCCAATTCCGACCAGTCCCCACCTCCGTCCGCCCGTGGCCCCCTCTCCCCATGTCTTCTCCTCCTCTGACCCTCGGAGGACGCGGGCCATGGGATTCAGGCCCCTGCGGGTAACTAGGGCGGTCTCCCCTCCAGATCCTCAGTCAGTATCTGCAAGGACCCTGCCTCCCAACAGGGCCATGTTTCAGGAGGTCAGTTTAACCCACAGCAGCTGCACGCAGGGACCCTATGGCTTGGTCGCAGGGTGGGGGTCTTGGACCTTTTCATCTGCTTTTCCATGTGGCCCTCACTGCTGCCGTCTGTCTTTTTTTTTTTTTGTGGTCTGTGCAGATTCGGGACCCGAAGACCCTTCTTCCCATGCCGGGGGTGATGGTCGGCGACATTGGGAAGAAGCTGGGGCAGAACGGCCTGGACAACGGGTGAGTCCAGCCCTTGAACTTGATGGTCGCTCCTCTGGGGCCCATACTGCAAGGCTGCCCACTCAGCATTGCCCACCCTGGAGCCCACTGGGCCCCTCAGTGCCACCCCGCGCCCTGCAAGATGCGCCGCACCTCCACACGCAGGACCCTGTTGGGAAGGGCGGATTCTGCTCCAAGCCCAGCCTCAGGAGCTGTTAAGTGGCCCTGCGTGCTGAGCAGCAAACTTGTCCCTGGCAGGTGGCCACTCCAGCTCTCAGCCCAGAATCAGGGGCTGAGCCCCTGGGTCCTCAGCCCGAGACCCCGGCGTGCTCCCCTGGACTGGAGCTCAGGCACTCAGCCCACGCCCACACCGTTCTGTGGGTGAAGCTGGGGTCTGGGTAGTGGAGGCAGTGTGGTGTGAGATGAGACCTGGGCCTGGGGAGCTGGAGGGGGCAGGTGGGCAGGACAGCCACGTTAGGAGGGGCCTTGCAGCCTCCAGGAGGGATTCTCCGGCTCACTCAGGGCACAGATTTGGGAGTGAGACGGTTTGGGTTCAGATCCCGGGTCCAGCCCTGTCTCTTGGTCTGAACTTCGGCAGCTTTCCCAGCCTGTCCCCTCGCCTGTCTGCTCGTCGGCGATGTCCCCACGGTGGGCCCCTCACATAGCCCTGCCTGGGGGCTGGGCGTGTCTCCCCAGCTGTGAGCCACCCGTCGGTGCCCCCTCACCTGAGCGTTCGGGCAGGACTCACCTGCCGTCTCCCAGAAATTCTGGCTGAGACGCTTGGCGCCCCTCTGTTCTCCTGAGATGCTTCCCATGTGGGGAAGCAGAGCTGGGAGGTTCCTTAGTCCTGTATCTCACACTGCATCTTAGGAACGTCTGTGTACCTGCCGCTTTGCAGGGAGAAGCATGCCCGGCCGTAGTTGGAACCCTCTGGTTACGCTGACTTTGGTCGTTTTGAATATAAATCAGGAGGCAGAAAAATAAATAAATAAATAAATCAGGAGGCAGGTCTTCTCTGAGACAGAAGCCGGAGTAGGCGGTCGGCCTCCCAGCACCCGGAGGGTCCTTTCCGCTGTCCCTCCCCATAAGTTGGGGAGCTGGTGGCCTGTAGAGTGTCTCAAATCTCTGCTCAGACCCTCAGAACAGGTGAGGCCCCAGCCTGTGCCCGAGAAGGGGAGAACCATCAATTTTTTTACTCTGTAGCTTGAGGAGAAGACGGCAGGACGTTGTTAAAAAGCAAAACCAGGCCTGCACACGCACAAGCCTCCTAACTAATAGCCGTCGAGAGTTCTGAGTGCCCCTCTTGCTGGCCTGTGAGAAGACCTGTTAGTTACCTGGTGGGGAGGGGGCGTAGTTCCGTCCATCGTGGCTTGGTGCGGGTGCGTGGGGCCCCTGGTCCTCTGGGCAGTCGGCGGCATCGCAGGGGCCATGAGAGCGCTGCGGGTGGAAGGCCCTGTCGCCTTTTTAGGTCTGCGTGCCCTAGCATGGGGCCCAGAAAGCTTGTGTGTGACGGCTATGTCTATGCTGGGTCTGCGAGCCCACGTGCAGCCTGGAGGCTGGTGACCCTCCAGCCGTGAACAAGTGCTACCGGGTCACTGCAGTCTGCGGACGGCATCAGGCGGGCTCACGAGTTCCCAGTCCTCATACGTTTTGGTTTTTACAAGTTAGAACCTTTAACTTTGTTTTGGGACATCAGTGAAAGGCTCTGCACTTGGTTCCCCCCTCCAGTCAGCTCCTGTTTTAAAGACTGAGTACTGTGTCTAACTACAACGCCCCGCCCAGGAGACACAGTCACGCCAACATAGCAAAAAAAAGTGCAAGTGTTAGTTGCTCAGTCGGGTCCGACTCTTTGCGACCCCATGGCCTGTAGCTCACCAGGCTCCTCTGTCCATGGGATTCTCCAGGCAAGAATACTGGAGTGGGTCGCTGTGCCGTCGTCCAGGGGATCTTCCCGACCCAGGGACTGAGCTCTGGTGTCCCACACTACAGGCAGAAGCTTCTCTGGGCCACTAAGGCCCTCCTGCAAGTAAGCGTGTCCCGTGGGGGGAGCACAGCTCTTGTAAGTCTCCGCCGTGCCAGCCTGGGGAACCGCCAGGGGGCAGCATGGTGACCACCCTGAAGCCAGGCCCAGAGTGGCCCCCGAGATCAGAGGCACTGTTCTGAGGGGATGCTCGATGGACGGGACGTGGAAGCAGCCTCACTAGGTCCCTGAGCCTTTGAAGGTTCTGTAGTGCCTGGGGCCCCTCCGCCCCCTGTCCCAGGCTGGGGCTCGGATAGGGGCCAGGGGCCCGCCTTGCTGGACATGCCGCTGTCCCTGCTGGTCGCGGGGCACATGCCCAGCAGAGGGCGCCCGGGATGGATTTGAGTCCCTGCTTCCCCCACTTGCCTGCTGCCTGCAGGGCAGTGTTGTGATGGAGTGACTTTTTGTCCAGAGACCTCTTGTATTTTAAAAAAACCAGTAACAATTTGTAAGTAGATCACAGGAGCACCTGAGTCTGCAGGAAGGCTGTTTAGAAATCATCGAAGTGAAATTTGCTCATTTGTGTCCGACTCTTTGCAACCTCATGGACTATAGAGTCCATGGTGATTCTCCAGGCCAGAATACTGGAGTGGGTAGCCTTTCTCTTCTCCGGGGGATCTTCCCAACCCAGAGATCGAACCCAGGTCTCCAGCATTGCAGGTGGATTCTTTTTTTTTTTTTTTTTTAATTTATTTACTTATTTTAGTTGGAGGCTAATTACAATATTGTGGTTTTTGCTACACATTGACATGAATCAGCCATGGGTGTACATGTGTCCCCCATCCTGAACCCCACCCATCTCCCTCCCTATCCCATCCCTCTGGGTCGTCCCAGTGCACCGGCTTTGAGTGCCCTGTTTCCATGCATCGAACTTGGACTGGCAATCTATTTCGCATATGGTAATATATATGTTTCAATGCTATTCTCTCAAATCATCCCACCCTCCCCTTCTCCCACAGAGTCCAAAAGTCTGTTCTTTACATCTGTGTCTCTTTTGCGATCTTGCATGTAGGGTCATCATTACCCTCTTTCTAAATTCCATAGATATGCGTTAATATACTGTATTGGTGTTTCTCTTTCTGGCTTACTTCACTCTGTATAACAGGCTCCAGTTTCATCCGCATCATTACAACTGACTCAAATGCAGGTGGCTTCTTTACCAGCTGAGCCACAACAGAAGCCCAAGAATACTGGAGGGGGTAGCCTATCCCTTCGCCAGGGGATCTTCCCGACCCAGGAACCGAACTGGGGTCTCCCGCATTGCAGGCGGATTCTTTACCAGCTGAGCCACCAGGCAAGCCCGTCTAGAAATCAGAGGCAGGTGTAAATTACGTGGATTACTTTTAGTCAAATAACTCTGAAAGCAAGATAGTAAAGAGCCCTCGGGTGAGCTGTTGAGCCTCACCTTCAAGATGGGCTGCAGGCATCCTCGCGCCTGCTCAGTGGCCCCTTGGGAAGCGTCTGGTGGTGGGCGGGGCGGAGGTGTGTGCTGAGACCTGCTGGGTGTCTTTGGTCCCAGGTGGGGCTGGGAAGGAGCAAGGAAATTGTTAGGACCTGACGTGGGGGGCCCAGGAGGGAAGGGGTGCAGGGCCGGGAGCCAGACACACTGCCTGTTCACATCCCCGTGTCACACCCGGTGCCCCCCAGCACACGTAGGCGCACACACACACACACCTGTGTCCTCCACGGACCCGGGATTCTGGCCTGCAGGCCGGGCGGCATTCACTGTCGGTGACTCAGAAAAGAATGTGTGAAATTCTGATTTCGGTTAAACCCCAAGCGACTACTTTTCCAAGTATAAATACGTTTTCAGCTTGGTTCCGTCCCCTGTGTGGCAGGGGCGGGTGAAGATTTTCCACTCCTTAAAAAGGGTGCTCCATGTCTACAGCAGCATACTTGGAAGAGCATCCCGCGGCCTTCCAGTCACGGGCTGGACCACACGGGGGGCGTCGGCACCCCCGCTTTCAGACGCTCAGACCTGACCTGTGTTTTGTACACCGGAGGGAGACCCCTGGCCTGGACGCTGGTGGAGGCCTCGAGGCCTGACGTGCAGAATCCTAGTCGATTCCGAGGCATCTGGGAGCGGCCTCCAGTTGCCCCTCCCCTGGGCCTCGACTCTTCCCCAGTGGCACCGGCTGTGTCAGCCCCAGGCTGTCCCTGGACTTGGGGGTCCGTGCAGACTGTACCAGCTCCCAGGGGACGAAGTCTCACTCCTGGCTGGCTCATCCATGGCCCTGTCTGCTCGGTTCCGGGCACACGCCCCTTATTATAACAGGATGGCTTAGCTCCCATTGAGAGGCAGGATGACTCAGCGAGCGACGTGGACGGGACCACCCGGTGCTTGTCACGGGGAGGGGCGGGGAGGCATGGCAGGCCTCTCAGAGGAGGTGGCAGTGCTCAGAGGAGCCACCTGCCAGTCTGGAGAGGGCGTGGCCAGCTTGAAGGTTGCAGGCAGATGCTACATAGTGGGGAGCCTCGAGGAGCAGGCAGTCGTCCCGTCGGAGGGCTTACTGCATCCTCCTGCGGGTTTCAATTCTGCTGGTCCCTGGGATCCAGAGTTCTCGTGCCAGGCGTGACCATTCAGAGCTGAAGTGTGCCGAGGCCTCTGCCCCTGTGTGCAGGACAGGGGGCGGTGGAGGGGGGACAAGGTGGGGTTTGGAGAGACCAAGGCGGAGACTGTTGAGGAAATCAGAAGAGGCACAGACCGTGAGGACGCTGGGTCGGAGGTGGAGGTGAGCGTGCTGACTCTGGACGGTGGTGGGTGCCGAGCGCGGCCTGGGGATCCGGGGAGGGGCCGGGGGTGAGCTGGGGACGAGGAGCCGTCCCCCTTCTCTGAAGGGCGCTGCTGTCCCTCACAGAGCTGCTTCCTGTGGTTTAGTAAGAAAGGTTCCACATGGCGCTGAAAATGCTTAGAAACCCGATAAGGCTCTATGCTTGAGTGCCTTAAGTCGTGTCCACTTTAGTCACATCCAGCTTTTTGTGACGCCGTGGACTGCAGCCCGCCAGGCTCCTTGGTCCATGGGATTCTCCAGGCAAGAATACTGCAGTGGGTAGCCATGCCCTCCTCCAGGGGATCTTCCCAACCCAGGGATCAAGCCTGTGTCTTTTATGAGTCCTGTATTGGGCTTCCCTTGTGGCTCACCTGGTAAAGAACCCACCTGCAATGGGTTGGGTTCGATAAAGAATCTGCCCGCAATGCGGAAGACCTGGGTTCGATTCCTGGGTTGGGAAGATCCCCTGGAGAAGGGAAAGGCTACCCACTCCAGTATCACCGCCTGGAGAATTCCATGGACTGTACAGTCCATGGGGTTGTAAAGAGTTGGACATGACTGAGTGACTTTCACTTCACAGTGGTCAATGATGCTAAGTATATTTGGGCTTCCCATGTGGCTCAGCTGGTAAAGAACCCACCTGCAATGTAGGAGACCTGGGTTCGATCCCTGGGTTGGGAAGATCCCCTGGAGAAGGGAAAGGCTACCCACTCCAGTCTTCTGGCCTGGAGAATTCCATGGCGTCCATAGGATCGCAAAGAGTCCAGCACGAATGAGTGACTTTCAATTTCCTAGATCACTCTGGGCTCCCCTGGTGGCTCAGAGGTAAAGCATCCGCCTGCAGTGCGGGAGACCTGAGTTCGATCCCTGGGTCGGGAAGATCCCCTGGAGAAGGAAATGGCAATGCACTCCAGTATTCTTACCTGAAGAATCCCATGGACGGAGAAGCCTGGTAGGCCACAGTCCATGGGGTTGCGGAGTCGGACATGACTGAGTGGCTTCACTTTCTTGGAGGCACGTTCTTTCCCACTCACGCCACTTGGGAAGCCCTCGGTGCTCTAGCAACTGTTGACATCGATGGTTTGGGGTTTTTGTTTGGCAGTTTCTGCACCACCTGGTACTTTGTACAGCCTTGTCCCCGGACTCCTGTGAGTTAGAGTTTCCTTCCCGACAACCATAGAAAACACCTTTGATCACTGACACATGCGCACGATCCCTGGGGATGTGTGGGCAGGCGTGTTCTCCAGCTGCTCAGGGGGGCTGACCCCTGCGTCTGGAGCCCCGATGGGACGGCTCGTCCTCCTGCTTGACTTGGGAGGTCTGAGGCCCAGTTTGCTGGCCCTGTCGCCCCATGTGGGAGACTCTGGTGCGGGGTCCAAGTGTAAGAGTCAGAGATCCTCACGTTTAGGAAGAAGGTCCGCGTTTCCTGCTGGGACCTCATCTGGGCTTGTCCGGCCACTTCGAGGGCATTCCCTCCCAGCGTAGGAGGAGCCTGTGTGCAGCCCTGAGGCCTGAGCCTGGGGGGCAGTGGGGGGCGGGGTCTCCAACATTACCAATAGATGGCGACCGATTTGTTTCACGCAGAACCCACCACTGGCACCACATCTTTTGTTTAAGCTTTCTCTGGGCAGGCTAGGCTGTCCAGTGGTTAGGACTCCACGTTCTCACTGCTGAAGGCCTGGTGGGTTCAACCCCTGGTCCAGGAAGTAAGATCACTCAAGCCACGCAGTGCAGCAAACAGCAGCAACAACAAACGCAAAAACAAAGCAGTGAATAAAGCCCGCTTTCACAGGTGGGAGGGTGTGCTGAGATGCCCCGTCTCCCACGGTCTTCCCTCCTGCGTCTGCTCTCGGGGTTTTCCAGTCTCTAGGGGATTACTTCCCCTTCTGAGCTGTCCCCTGCTTTGATTTGACCAGGTTTCGGGAGTGGGAGGTGAGCCCCAGGGCCGTCCCCGCGGTTTAACCAGAAGCTGTGTCCCCACACAGGTTCGCCATGTTCCACAAGGTCAGGATTCCCCGCCAGGACCTGCTGAACCGCTCAGGAGACGTCACCCCTGAGGGCGCCTACGTCACCCACGTCAAGGTACCGGAGCCTCCAGGGCAGGGGGTGTCTGTGGGTGAGGAAGCCGTCCCCTCCAGGTCCGCAGGACATGCACCCCGCCGTGGGGGAAGGAGAGTTGCCAGGGGAGCCAGAGGCCTATGCGAACCTCTCCAGGATCAGGTTCTGGAGCCTCCACCAAGGAAGGGGGTGCCTGGGTCCACCACACCCCTGGGGGCCCAGGAATGACATCCCCCCTCCCCAGTCCTCACCAGCCCCCTGGGGTTACAGATGGGGAGGCTGCCCCTACCAGCGCTGTCCCCCACAGCAGGGAGAGGAAAGGGTTGCTGGGCCGGGCACCCACGGGGCGACCATGTCCTCCGCATCTGGGACTTAACCTTGCCCGGAAGTTCACTGAGGGTGGACATGTAGGGGCCTGGCCCTGGGCCCTTTCCAGGCCTGGCAAGGTCAGGGTGGCTGAGCCCTCCCGGTCCTGAACCCACAGCCAGGATGACCCAATGCCACACGTAGGCTGCTTGGAGCCGAGAGCAGGGCTTCAACAAATGTGTCAAGTGCCTTCCGATCAGGAGAGAGGCTGGAGGTGACAGAGGAGGCCATTCAGAAAAGGAAACAGTGATATGAAACCCAGGAGTACGGAGGTAGATGAGAGAACCCGGCGGAGGGGGTCGATCCAGCAGGGTTGAATATCAGTGAAGCAAGCGGCATGTGGGGATGGAGAGAGCCCAGAGACGGTTTGTAGAAACAGCGGAGACAGAGGTCTCTAAATTACAGAAGGAAGACTGCCTCGACTCGGGGGGCCCCACACAGTGGGTCAGGGGCTGTTTCCCCAGGCTCACTGTCGAGAAATACCAGAATCTCAGAGAGAAGACCCTGAGCCCCCCCGGGACAGGAGGCAGAGCAGCTCCCATGGGATCCAAGCCCCTTTACCTCCGATTTTCCCCGCACGGCGCTGCCCGAAAGCAGTCAGGGAAAGGACGTTTCTTACCACGGATGGAAAACGACTGTACACGTGCTTTTTCCAAGCACAGCTAAGACGCCACTCGTGCGCGAGAACACAGGAAATATTCATGGCCAGGGGCCTGGAAGGCGGCCGCACAAACACCAGAGAGGACATCGTTTTGGAAGAAAAGCCTGAATAATAAAATAAATGAAGCGGGAGAAGCAGCAGGGGTGAGGGAGGCGCACGTGATCGCGTCACTTGGCAAGACTGTCGGCCGATGTACCCGAGCGCCGCCCCTGGGCCTGGAAGCCGAGCTGCTGCTGGGGACCGTGGTAAGCACCTTGGAACTTACAACAGACTGGAAACAGAGGCACACAGGCAGTTACCTAGTTTTACACCCTGGTGCTGGGAAAGATTGAGGGCAGGAGGAGAAGGGGCCGATGGAGGATGAGATGGTTGGATGGCATCACTGTCTCAATGGACTTGAGTTTGAGTAAACTCTGGGAGTTGATGATGGACAGGGGGGCCTGGCGTGCTGCAGTCCATGGGGCCACAGAGTCGGACACGACTAAGAGACTTAACAGCAACAACAAAAGATCACAGAGAGCGACGGATGACCATTCCGATGACCATCACAGCCCTTGGGATGGTGGCTCAACAGGGAGGCAGGAATCCCGGATTCTGGGGGGATGGCGCCCTTTTTATGAACAAGACGTTGGTGCCAGCTCTGTTCTCTGCCCTCACCTCCAGCCCTGCTCTCGGCACAGCCGCATCTGGTCCTCAGTGAGGTCGAGAGCAGGGCTTCCTGCCTCCATGTGGCAGCTCGTAGGTCTGCACAGATGGTGTGTCTGCCCAGGGCCCCTTCCCTCGTGTGGGCTGGGTGTCCCCCATACTGTCCGTTGACGGGCACACTGGCCCCCTGCTACTCAGCCCTCCTGGCTCCAGGACCCTGTGTCTGGGGTGCCCTGGGGGCTGGGCCTGGGGTGTTGAACGAGGACAGGCACGCCCCTCCAGCCCTGTGCCCATCCCTGAGGTGGCCCACGGTCCCGGGTCCTCTGCCATCTGCTCTCCTCCCACAGGACGTGGGGCAGCACTTCAGCGAGTCCCTGGGTAGCCTGTCGTCTGGCCGGGTCGCCATCGTGGGCACGTCCGTCGTGAACCTGAAGCTGGCCGTGTCCATTGCTCTGCGTTTCTCGGCCACCAGGCGTCAGTTTGGGCCGACGGACAAGGAGGAAGTCCCGGTGCTGCAGTACCCGATGCAGGTAGAGCGTCTGCGGGCGTGGGTTCACTGGCTTTCCATCCATGTGCAAACACACCGCCTCTCTCGGGTCTCTACAGCTGGGTCACGGGGAGCTGACCGGGCCTCTTCTGGAGTTACAGTGTGACGCCAGGCCCCGGGAAGGGGCGCAACCTCGCAGGCCACAGATGGGCTCCACGATGGTCTTTACTTGAAATGAGGGGCCTGGAGGATGCGCTCTGGTGAGGCGGGGCGGGGGCCAGGTGTGCACGCTCACCCTGTCTCTGGGGCCCTGCACATCCAGGCTGTGCTCTGGCACATCCCTTCATCCTGGGACACCGTGGCTGAGTGGGCAGCGGTGTTCATGGTGGCGTCTTTTAGCAGAGGGGACACTCCCCTCTCCAGGCCCTCCACGGTCAAGGCAGCCTCGAGTGGCAGGGGGTGTGCCCCAAGCCGAGCATCACCTGGTCAGCTGGCCGGGGTGGGGCTGGGCGTGGCGTTGGATCACAGTATGCCTCCACCAGCGTCTCTGCATCCCCAGCACTTCCATGCCCACCACGCAGCTGCCCTGCGCACCAGGTGGGCTGGTGGTCCCCAGGTCACAGGTGGGGCCCCAGAGGCAGCAGGTAGACGAGCCCCAGTCTTGGGCCCACTGATGTGTGAGCAAAGGCGCATTTGAGTGAGAGTTTCAGGACGTTGTAACTGGATCGAATGTGTTTAACCCTTAGGACCACGAACCTGGTTTAACACCAAATGAGCAAGCGAGGAAGAGCCTCGTGCCTAGTTTGTGCCTGGCCGACACGCAGCGTCCACCACACCGCTGGGCCCCGTGGTCCTCGTGAGGTCACAGCATGCCCCGCTGCCTGGGCTTGAGGCCTGGCCTCAGCGGTCAGCTGAGCCCACCCGAGCCCCACGCGTGGGCTTCTAGCCCCAGTCCAGCCGCCCTTGCTGTGCGCCCCTGGGCAAGGCACTAAGCCTCTCTGCGCTCTGGTTTTCTCCTTTGCACGTTGGAGCGGCGATCACACCCCGCTGTGGGTGGTTGCAAGGCCGAGCCACGTTAGGGCGGCGGCACGGTGACCACACGCAGGGGTCGCTGGCGGTGGTGGTGGTGACTGCTCTGGGCCCTCTCAGCCTCCCCCTCCATCCTCGCGGCAGCAGACATGCGCTGCTGAAATGGACGTGCTCCCTCAGCCTCCGGGAGCCTGTTTCCCCTTCTGGCCCAGGGGCAATCGCTGTCTTCCTCCTAGGCTCACAAAGGGCAAGGCATTGCCAGGTTGGCCCCGTGCTCGGGCACGGTGACCTGGCTGTCTCAGTTGTATTCTGGTTCAGTGTTTACTCTGGCTGAGGGATCACATGGCCAAGACAGCAGAGAGAGCAGTGCAGGGCAGTGCCCGTGGGCGCCTCTCCTTGAGCGGGCCTGTCGGGGTGGCCGGGCATCAGGGGGCAGGTGCCGTGGTGGGGGGGTGGGGCGTCCGGGAGAGGTGAAGGGCCTTGTGCACTAACGGGACCGTGGGGGTGGGTTCCAGCCGCCCCCGCCCTGCTGAGGACACGGAGTGTTCAGGCGGGGATTTGTCCATTTCAGCAATGGCGCTTACTGCCGTACCTGGCCGCTGCCTACGCCTTGGACCACTTTTTCAAATCGCTCTTCCTGGATCTGGGGGAGCTTCAGCAAGGCCTCCTGGGGAAAGACCGGAGCGTCAGGCAGGTGAGAGCCCCCTGCTTTTTCTCTGCAGCGTTCATCCTCATTTAAATCTCACTGGGTTTGAACAGGGCGGGCTCAGCCTTTCTTTCAAAACAACATGGGGGTGTGGATCTGCAGGGATGACGCAGGCTCGTCCGACTTGACCCCTGGGCCGTGTCCTCCCGAGCCCGTCGAGGGGACGGGGGCCTTTTCGGCACGTGTCCGCATCCCCCATTCTCAAGGACATGCTGACACGGCTCCTGGTTCCTGTCTGTGAGTTCAGCTGTTGTTCTCTTCTGGAGAACAGGATGCTTTTGCAAAATCCACATTACCGGCCCCCTCCGTGGATTTCACGGTTCTGATCCTTTGGTAAACAACCCCACAAAAGGTCTGCGTCCAGCTGACTGGATGTGAGCTGACAGGCGTGGCTTTGTGCCAGATGCGAGCGTGCAGACCTGCTGAGATCAGCCCCTGTGCACAGAAAGGGTCTTCTGCTCATTTCTGTGTGTGGACGCCTCACGTGTTGATTTTTTTTCTGCTTCACTCTGCCTCCTGGGCATTGCGAAAAGTCACAGCGCAAGTGCATCTGAAAATTCATCAGAAATGCTACAGAGGGCGGGCTTACCAACCACGCCCTGAAAAGCCTGTATCGAATTAGCACATTTTGGAATATCCAGCATAGACACCCAGGCGTCAGGAGGCGGAGGGTGAAGGGGTGGGGGGCTGGCAGGGTGCACAGCCAGCCGCACAGTCAGGCTGACGTGACCCCAAGGACCGTTTCATCAGGAATGTGGAGCTAATGCATTTTTTTTTCCCTCAAACATGAGTCACTGAAGTTTTGCCAGCTGACAATGGAATTGTCCTGTTAACAATGTTTTCAAGTGTCACCATGATCTATTTTTTTTTTCCTGAAGCTCAGAAAAAGTAGTTCAACCCAGGCATGGGTTACAAGGTAGCGCTTCTGTGAAGCTGAAAATGCTGCAAAAGCACATCACCCTATGCAACAGGTGTGTGTGCCGGCGTGTCTGTATTGTAACTGTTGTTACTGAGGATCATGTTGAAGAGAAAGAATGCTTACTAGATGTGTTAAAGCTAGGGACCCTGAGCCGGGCCTGCACAGGGGGCCCTGAATGGCCAGGGCTTTGTAGCCCTCTGGGGCTGCCCCCCACCCTCTCCCCTGGGGGCAGCGTGTGGGCAGCGTGTCGGCGCCGTGTCAGTCCCATCCCTTGGGGTTCCTCCTCGTCTCCCCATGAACGACGGGAGCTTAAACAGCTGTTGCTCAGGCTCGCGCTGTGAACTTCATATAAACGGAGTCATGACGCGTGTTCCTCCCAAATCAGCCTCCCCACCAGGGTTCACCCACTGAGCTGCCGCGGTGGTTTATCTTCAGTGCGAGGAAGCTGTGTGGCTAGACCGCAGGGTATGCATGTGTAGATGAATCCTGTTTCTTAAGCTAAAACTGGGTTCCTGCTATTGCAGTTATCAGCCACCTGGGGTCAGACTGGAGGGGTGTAGGTCTTTGAGGCTGAGCTTGGACTGTCCCCTGCCCTCCGGGGTCGGAGCCTCTCTTCCCCTGATCTTGTTGGCTTCTCTCCCTCCCAAGGCCGAGCTGGGACGCGAGATCCACGCCTTGTCATCTGCCGGCAAGCCCCTGGCCTCGTGGACGGCCCAGCGGGGGATCCAGGAGTGCCGCGAGGCATGTGGAGGACACGGCTACCTGGCCAGTAGGTCTCAGAGATACGTGAGCTGGTTTCTGTCCTGATCCCTACCATGTGACTTAGGGGTCAGCGCACGACCAACCAGGGGTCAGCACACAGCCAGGGGTCAGCGCATGACCGGCCAGGGATCAGCACACGGCCAGGGGTCAGCGGACGACCAACCAGGGGTCAGCACACGGCCAGGGGTCAGCGCACAGCCAGGGGTCAGCATATGACCTGGATCAGTGCACAGCCAGGGGTCACCACATGACAAGGGGTCAGCGCACATCCAACCAGGGATCAGCGCACGGCCAGGGGTCAGCGCACGGCCAGGGGTCAGCACAGGACCAACCAGGGGTCAGCGCACGACCAGGGGTCAGCATATGACTGGGATCAGCGCACGGCCCGGGGTCAGCGTACGACCAACCAGGGGTCAGCACACGGCCAGGAGTTAGCGCACGACCAGGGTTTAGCACATGGCCAGGGGTCAATGCACGACCAACAGGGGTCAACTCAAGACCAGGGGTCAGCACATGGCCAGGGGTCAGCGCACGACCAACCAGGGGTCAGCACACGGCCAGGGGTTAGCGCATGACCGGCCAGGGATCAGGGCACGACCAGGGGTCAGCGTATGACCGGGATCAGTGCACGGCCAGGGGTCAGCACACAGCCAGGGGTCAACGCATGACCAACCAGGGATCAGCGCACGACCAGGGGTCAGCGGACGACCAACCAGGGGTCAGCACACAGCCAGGGGTCAGCGCATGACCGGCCAGGGATCAGCACACAGCCAGGGGTCAGCACACAGCCAGGGGTCAGCATATGACCTGGATCAGTGCACAGCCAGGGGTCAGCACATGACAAGGGGTCAGCGCACGACCAACCAGGTATCAGCGCATGACCAGGGGTCAGCGCACGGCCAAGGGTCAGCACAGGACCAACCAGGGGTCAGCGCACAACCAGGGGTCAGCATATGACTGGGATCAGCGCATGGCCAGGGGTCAGCGTACGACCAACCAGGGGTCAGCGTACGACCAACCAGGGGTCAGCACACGGCCAGGAGTTAGCGCACGACCAGGGTTTAGCACATGGCCAGGGGTCAATGCACTACCAACAGGGGTCAACTCAAGATCAGGGGTCAGCACACGACCAGGGGTCAGCGCACAACCAACCAGGGGTCAACTCACGGCCAGGGGTCAGCACACGACCAGGATCAACACACGACCAGGGGTCAGCACACGGCCAGGGGTCAGCACACAACAGCCTTTGGGCCAAAGGCTTTTTCTGTGGATAAAGATTTTTGCAAATAGTGATTTATCGGCGCCCGGCTGTGACCACTCGTTTACACACTTCCTGTGGCCGTGTTCCTGCTCCCCCTGCAGAGCTGAGATGTCTCGGCAGAGCCTAAAACATTTACCGTCTGGAACTTTCCAGAGCAGGTTGGCCGGGCCCTGCCCTCGTCTCATCCCTCGGTTCCCTGCCACCTGATGCTCCTTGGCCGAAACCTGGGGGTCACGAGGCAGCGTGGAGACTGGAAACCAGAACGGAAGGGAGCTTATCGTGCATTCGTCTGAGTTGGAACTTTCTGGTTGATGACTTGGCAGTACCCTGGCACGTTTTGTTCCCATGAAGCACTCTGAGACTTGGCGTTCACTTCTGTTGGCACCGGCGGCTGTTTGAGCAGCTGGTGGGTGGTGCACAGGGCAGGTGACCCACAGGCCAGGCCCAGATCCTGTGTCCTCTGTCTCTGCCTCTGCTGGCCGCTGGTTGCGTATCTGAGGGCAAGCTGCCCCCGCACACCGCTCCTTGGTGTTCTTCTCCATAAGATGGGGCTGATGAGAGCATGGCACGACAGAGGTTCTTGCAGCGAGTGAATGAATACGCTTGAAGGCTTTAGACAATGTGGGGCAGGCGGCCTGTGCCCCGTTACTCTGGTCTATTATTATTATTATGAGAGTGAAAGTGTTAGTCAACCCGTCGTGTCCAGCTCTTGGACTGGAGCCTGCCAGGCTCCTCTGTCCATGGGATTCTCCAGGCAAGAATACCGGAGTGGGTTTCCATGCTCTTCTCCAGGGGGTTTTCCCGATGCAGGGATCAAACCCGGTCTCCTGCATGGCAGGCAGTTTCTTTGCCGTCTGAGCCATCAGAAAAACCCGTTATTATTATAGTCCTGCTTATTATTTGCAGCTCACCTGCCTAACTTCCCATGTGCTGACCTTCAGTCACCGATGGGTAAAGTCTGGTGACTCAGGCGAGATGCCAGTGGAATTGGCAGAGACCTGCCCTGACAGCTTATTCCTCTGCAGCCTTGTAGCCCCTGGTTGAGTCTGAGCATCTCGGCGACACTCTGTAGATAGCCGTGAGCTTTTGGTGAAGATGCATCCCGGTTCCTCCTCGTGTGGGGGGGGGCCCTCAGCTTCTCCGCTCTCTGTTCTGACGTGTGTGTAACCACGGCGCCACAGAAGTTCCTCACCCGTGTGTTTTGTCTTCTGTGCACTGTTCTTTGTAGTTTTTGTTTGTTGTTATAGCTCATAGAGACGCTATAAATAGTTTAGAATGAGGAGCTTGAATCATGCAGCCCGCAGACAGCAGAAATGACTGAATCAAGTATCATCACATAATTCCTTCTGGGCTGAAGCCAGTGGGGCCAAACTCAGGGATAAATGTAAAGCCCTTTAATCTAGATTTAAATATCAGTTTCTAGTTGTCTCTCTAAGGTCGCTTTCAGGTATTCACGTTCAGTGCTCTAACTGTGGCATGGGGCAGCCAGTCAGTGGAAGACGGTCAGGGTGTCATAGGCGACCACAAGCCTCATACCTGCTACAGAGCACCTTCACACCCTCTTGGGCTGTTCACAGCAGTATGAGAGTGTGAGAAGTTAGGGGTCCTACCCATTCTCCCATCTCAGCCTCACATCTGGAGAACATTCTATTAGTACACCAAAGACCTAGGTGGGGAGGGTCTGGGAAGAATCCTTTATGAAATCTGCGAAGGAATTGGGTTATTTCACTGGTAGGAAAGGCAAGAGAAAAAGAAGCGTTGTCTTCAGATATTTGACGTCTTGTGTACAGAGAAGGGTGCCTTTAGTTGTACGAGGAAGGCGGGCACCCTCCCAGACGGCCCGCTCTGTCGGTGGCCTCCCAGAGGGAGCTTTGCAGGTGATCCGTGAGGCTCGTGGGGGTGATGCGTCGCGGGTGGCAGTGGGTGCTTCCTGAGTGCAGCACAGGGCTTCCCGGGAAACTTGGGGTGCTCCCAGTCTGTCCTTGAAGAGGGAGCAGCCGGACGGGTAGGGCACGCCGCTGGCGGGGGGTGGAGCTGCACCTGGAGAGGGCAGGAAGTGCTTCGTCCAGTCAGGCCGGGCCTGGGACCTGGCCTCAGAGTCCCAGATGGCAGGGCTGGGGGCATCTGTCCCGCCCGCACCCCAGTGATGCGCACACCCCCTCGCAGTGAACCGTCTGGGCGACCTCAGAGACGACAACGACCCCAACTGCACGTACGAAGGCGACAACAACGTCCTGCTGCAGCAGACCAGCCGCTACCTGCTCGGCCTGCTGGCCCGCCGGGGCCCCGGTGAGGCGGCCGGCCCTGCGGCCTGCGGCCTGGGGGCGTCCCCGGGCCCCCGAGCCGGCTCTTCCGCCAGGGTGGAGTCTGTGTTTACGGGCAGGAAACATTGATCAGATGGGGCTGGACCAGCTTCTGAAGTGACGGGCCGGGGCAGGTGGCGGTGTGGGGGAGGGGGATTCGTCTTCCAGACACGCCCTGGGGTGGGGGGTCCCTGGCTCTCCCTGGAGTCACCGGCTGTGCCCCTAGGTGGTGCCCGCATCGAGAGCCCCCTGAAGACCGTGGACTTTCTGGATGGCTATGCAGACATCCTTGGCAGGAGGTTCGAGGGCTCCAGCCCCGAGGACTTGTTGGACTCCTCAGGTAAATACACGCCCTTCCCTGTCTCCAGGTGCGCTGTGCCTGGCGGGAAGCAGCCTGTTGCTTTGCCACCTCATTCATTCAATGATGATTCATCCGCGGACACCTCCCTGTGTCAGGTGCTGACGCCAGCAATGGAGAGAAGGGAGCTTGCTCCCCCCTCCCTGGAGTCCCGGCTCCCACCTGCCCCCCTCTCCCGGCTTCACAGTGAGTGGTCAAGGAGAGAGGTCACAGAAAGAGCAGGGGTGGTTACAGCCCCTCCCCTCCCTACTGCAAGTTAATGATGTCTGAAGGATGCACCTTCCTCCCCCAAGGGCCCACGCGTCTTTCTGTCAAATCCTGTGTCCACAATAGCAGCTTCACGCCACAGCAGAGCCCTGCAAAGTCCTCACCGTCCGCTTTGTGGGATTCAGTGAGCGTGTGTCCCTCTGCCCCCCCAGAACCCCTGTGGCCAAGCACCTCGGGGCCCTCTTCTGTGGTCCTACCCAACCCCCAGGCACACGCTGCCCTCCCTCCCCCATAGGTGGGCAGAAGCTGACCCTCTGGCCGGTCACCCAGGAGCTGGAAAGGCAGCCCAGCTGCCAGAGATGGAGGGTGCTGGGCCTGTTGCTGGACCCGCACCAGCTGCGGGGCTTTGGGCGCGTCCCCCATCGTCCTGCCTCGCCGCGGACTGGGACAGCACCGCCTGTGCTGGCTGGTGAGGCGGGTGGGGACACGTGGGTGTAACCGGCACAGCGCTCGGCTCCGCGCGGGGCTCGGGACCAGCCCGCAACATGCGGGCACCCCACCCTGTGCCAGCCGCAGTTTTCATCACAGAAATCACTGTCGAGACGCCGTTACGCACCCCCAAACACTGTTAGCAAAGAGCCTTCGGCGTGGCGGGAGGGCACCTGGCTTAGAGTGTGCTCATCCCCCGCGGTCCTCTGGACGAAGGAGCCGCCTCCACGCACCTGAAGGGCACGTGACCCAGCACAGCATCCCCGGCTGTGGGCTGTGGGGGTGTGTGTGTGGCCCTGCCAAGCCGCGCCGCTGCCCAGGTCTCCAGGAGAGGAGCTTTGGCCGCCCAGTCCACGCCCGTGGCCAGAGAGAGCGTCGGACCCGGACTGGGCCCACTTGCCAGCGGGTCGTTCCTCCATTTTCATCGACAGCTTCAAGCAGAGGCGCTTCTGCTCGTCGCTGCTTCGGCTCCCTCACCACCCTTTGCTACAGCTTTTCTGACAGTACACCTTCTTCACCTCTCTTTTTAAAGAGCTGGGATGATGCTGGGACACCCCCAAAGGTCTTTCTGATGGTTCTGGAGCCCCCAGATGTTGCTCTAGGAAGCCCAGGAAATGACCTCATCATTCTAGTAACGTCCACCCCACCGGAATGTCCCCCCTCCTCAAAGCCGTCCCCCATGGTAAAATCAGAGCATAAACACGTGGTCGGCCAGCTCTTGGACGTGTCACGGGGCCTGCTGTGCCCCCGGGCCTGCTGTGTCCACCCCCCACCCCCACCCAGGCCTGCCACACACACCCGCCCCCCGCCCTTCTCACCGGCACTGTGAACGCAGAAGCTGCTGTGTGCACAGCAGCAGGAAGGGTGCCAGGGCAGCGTCATCTGTTTTTCCTGCGAGTGCTCTAATTTTCACTCGTTCCAACCAAGTGAAAACATCTTCTGGAGGGAAGAGCACAAGCAAAACTCATCTGGCAGAAGAGGCTTGGCGTGGAAGCAACCCTGACGACGTTCTCCACGGGGAGAAGGGAGCCCGAAGCTCATGGCCCTCCCTTCATCCTCAGGGTGCTTGATCATTTAAACCCAAGACCTCGGGGCCGGGCCTCAGCTGCATCTTTGGTAGAAGTCCCACGAGTGACGTGTGACCCTGGGGCTCTGCAGGACGGGACACTCGGGACCTTTCCAGGGTTGAGCGAGGCCTGTTTGCAAGGTCAGGAGATTTTTTTTTTTTCCCTTCAGGAATTAGAAGGTTTATTTGGAGCGGGAGGGGCAGGGCGGCTCTCCGCCCGCTGCCTGATTTATGTGCTGTGGGTGCGTGTGTGCCGAGGATGCGTTTAACAAATGGGCCTGAGCGCTGGGGAGCCGCACATCACGTGATCACATGAGACCCAGTTCTTTCCTTTCGTTGGCTCCTCACTCACAAAAATATTAGATAATTGGAGTGCAGTGGGTTGGCTGGGCTCTCCTGGGGGCTAAGACGGTGAAGAATCTGCCTACAATTCCGAAGACTGGGGTCCAATCCCTGGGTTGGGAAGAGCCCCTGGAGAAGGAAATGGCAACCCACTGCAGCATGCTTGCCTGAAGAATCCCCATGGACAGAGGAGCCTGGTGGGCCACAGTCTATGGGGTCGCAAAGAGTCGGACACCACTGAGCCACTAACACTCAGTGGGCTGGCTGCTCTGACCGCTGTGTGGGTCAGAGGGTCACAGGGCAGTCGGGGGTGCGTTGCATCTTGTGTTCAGAGAAACGGCTCAGGCTCTGGAGTCAGCTGTGTGACTTCGGACTAGATGCTTACCCTCTCTGATCCTCCATTTCCCCGTATGGTATTAGGAGGAAGTGCCCTCTCTGCAGAAGGCAATGGCACCCCACTCCAGTACTCTTGCCTGGAAAATCCCATGGACAGAGGACCCTGGTGGGCTGCCGTCCATGGGGTTGCGAAGAGTTGGACACTACTGAGCGACTTCACTTTCACTTTTCACTTTCATGCATTGGAGAAGGAAATGGCAACCCACTCCAGTGTTCTTGCCTGGAGAATCCCAGGGACGGGGGAGCCTGGTGGGCTGCTGTCTATGGGGTCGCACAGAGTCGGACACGACTGAAGCGACTTAGCAGCAGCAGCAGCAGCCCTCTCTGCAAAGACACTTTGTCCAAGTGAGAGCACGTTCACAGGTTCAGGGGGTCGGGACATGGACGTGACTTTGAGGGCCCCATTCCAGCCACCATACTTGGCAGAACTCTGGGAGGGGTGCCCTGTGTCAGCTTCCGCACCCCCAGCCTGCCTTGCTAGGCTCACACGTGCTGTGTGAGCTGGTCAGGCTGCTTGCAGCCTCTGAGCCCTTGACTCCTCAGGCCTGAGATGGAGCGTGTGCTCGTTAATGAAGAGCTCAGCTGTGCTGCGCGGTTTGTTAACAGATACGGCAGCACGAAGCGGTTGGAAGTCTGCAGCAGTGGGTACCATGGGATGTCCTCCCAGGGAACAGGCTGTGCCACACGGAGGGAAATCCCAGGGCCCCTGTGTCCAGCCTCTGGGTCCAGGCCCAGTGCCCCCAGGTCGGTCCTGGGGGTCCAGAGCCCAGAGCAGCTGTAGGTCCCTCAGGCATGGGCCCTCTGCCTGGGGAGGGGATGAGAGTGTGGACCCAGAGCCTCGCAGCCAGCTCAGACCCCACCCCCACCCCCTGCTCCCTCGATGTGTGCCTGCGTGCCTCCTTGTCTCCTGGTCCTCACTGGAGGACGCAGGAACAGCCCTGCCGGGCTGGGTGTTCTCAGTCACCCAAGCCCTCGGAACCAGTGAGATGTGAAGACAGAAGGACCCACAGATGCAGGCACAGCACTGGGCCGGGCTGGGAAGATGGGGGTCTCCCTCCAGCCCCTTCCAGCCGGTCCCTGTCCATCCACACCCCTGTCAGCAGCTTCCTCTCCTCTCCCCTTAAGAGCCGGAGGAGGAGGCCTGAGGTGTGGCCCAGGGCCCGGGGCCTGGCCCCCCAGGTGGACGGGGCGCCACTCGTCCACCACCTGCCAGAAAGTCGCCCTGATATTGTGCAGGTCTGAGTTTCATCTGGACTCTGCATCCTCATGGTGGATGAGGTGGTTACCCTCAAAGGACCACAAAGAAGGCTGAGCGTCGAAGAATTGCTGCTTTTTAACTGTGGTGCTGGAGAAGACTCTTGAGAGTCCCTTGCACACCAAGGAGATCCAACCAGTCCGTCCTAAAGGAGATCAGTCCTGAATTTTCATTGGAAGGACTGATGCTGAAGTTGAAGCTCCAATACATTGGCCACCTGATGCAAAGAGCTGACTAATTTGAAAAGACCCTGATGCTGGGAAAGATGGAAGGCAGGAGGAGAAGTGGGTGACAGAGGATGAGATGGTTGGATGGCATCACCGACTGGATGGACATGAGTTTGAGTCAACTCCGGGAGACAGTGGAGGATGGAGGAGCCATGGGGATGCAAAGAATTAGACACAACTTACTGACTGAACAGCAACAACCCCAGAAGGGGCTCCATGACTCGTGGACTCTGCGGTTGCTAGAACCGTGTAGAACTAGGGCCGGCCTCACAGCAGAGCCAGGAAACGCCCTCCCCCTTTGCCTGTCTCAGCCTGACCACCACGGAGGGGTGGGAGGCGGGTGGGACCCCTCTCACTCAGCATGAGGCTGGGCCGCGGCAGGGGGAGACGCCCTGCACTCACGGGTCTCTCCGTCTCTCACTCTGAAGTCCCGCTGGCGGCATACGAGTGGCTGGTCTGCTACCTGCTCCGTGAGAGCCACCAGAAGCTCAGTCGAGAGAAGCGCTCAGGGAAAAGCGACTTCGAAGCCATAAACGACTGTCAGGTACGTGTTTGTCTCGGAAGTTGCTTTTCTCAGGAGTTGCTCCTGATTCCCGCACCGCCGCATTCTCTCGGGCCTCTGCTGCCGGGACCAGCAATACAGCTGAGCCCTGAGCCCATCCCTTTCCCCTACCCTGTGTGGCTGGTGTCCAGACTTGGACAGCTCAGAGCTCGTCTCTGCCTGAAGTATTCATAACTTAGGCTTCCCTGGTGGCTAAGCTGGTAAAGAATCTGCCTGCAAGGCGGGAGACCAGGTTCGATCCCTGGGTCGGGAGGATCCCCTGGAGAAGGGAAAGGCTAACTCACTCCAGTATTCTGGCCTGGAGAATTCCGTGGACAGAGGGCCCTGGTGGGTTACAGTACATGGGGTCGCAAAGAGTCGGACACTACTGAGCTACTGACGCTTATTCATAACTTGTTAAAACGCAAACATACTTGGAAATCAGAGCACACCAGAAATTGATACCTGGGTCGGAATGTTTTTCCTGGGCCTGGAGGTTTATCGGGGATGACGATTTGTGAGAGAGGAACCCGTTCGGGAAGCGGGGAGCGGGCCTTCCTGGCCTGCAGCGTCCAGCTGCCGGCATCTCTTGGGAGTTCTTCATGATCACGGAGTGGCAGAAACACTGGTTATGGAGCAGCTTGGGCTGTGCAGGCTAGGACTGCCCCCGAGAGTTTCTGTTCTGTGCCCCCCACCACGGCCCCAGCACAGGCACCTCATAGGACCCCTCACGGGCGCTGGCCCAGGTCTGTTAATACTGTGGGCAGATCTCTGATGGCAAGGAAGGTCGTCCAGGAGAAGTTAAGGGTGGGCGCTGAGTGTGAGGATTCGGGAGGGAAGCAGAGGGTGCAGGAGCTGGAACAAGGCTCTCCCCTGTGGCTGTTAGAGCTGTGTGATTTGGGGGGCCCCAGCAGCACCCAGGCCTCTGCTCACTAAGATGCCAACAACACCCCTGAATTGTGACGACCCCAGACTATCTCCTGATGGTGCCAGATACCCTGGAGGGGCAAACTGGGCCTGACCAAGAACCCCTGAGCCAGTGGGGCCTCCAGTCCGGGGAGCAGGTCCACTCTGTGGCTCTGGGAATCTCTGTTCTAACGCGTCTCCCTTCAGACACTTCCTGCGTGCCCCTGGCCCAGTGTGGCTGCCTTCCTGGGTCCCTGTGACCCTCCATGCCCCCCACGCTCCGCTTTCCTGGGTCCCTGTGACCGTCCAGGCCCTCGTGTCCCGCCTTCCTGGGTCCCTATGACCCTCTAGGCCCCCACGCCCCGCCTTCCTGCGTCCCTATGACCCTCTAGGCCCCCACGCCCCGCCTTCCTGCATCCCTATGACCCTCTAGGCCCCCACGCCCCACCTTCCTGGGTCCCTGTCCTGGGCCGTCCAGGGCCCCCATGCGCTGCCCACGCACCATGTCCTCCACAGCTGTTCATTGGGATTCTCAGACAGCAGCTTGGCGGCCCGATGAGAAGCCAGGCGAGCCGTCCAGCCTGGCCATGGTGCCGTCACTGGGGTCAGCTGTGGACACGGTCTACACCGGAGCATGGTCCTGGCCTGGGCAAGGAGGTCATGGAGGGCAGACCCCCAGGGCCCGCGTCCCCAGGCGGCTGATGGCCTCTGAACTTCTCCCAGAAGGAACACACAGCAGCCTGTTTCGTGTCCGATTCCAGGGATTGAGACCGGGGAGAGGAGCTCGTGGGGCACGGTGCAGGCACTGGACCCATGAGGTCAGTCGCTGCTCCTCACGGCAGCGCCCGCGGGCCGGCTGCCTCATGTTCCCTCTTCACAGACCAAGATGCTCTGCCCCGGATGGGAGCCACTTGCCTGTGCGCACATGCTCGTAAAAGCCAAGTGGATTTGGAAGCTGGCCCATTGACTCCCAAGAGCTGAAGGAGCGAGTAGAGGAGGGCAGAGTTTGGACTCAGTCCTCGGCTGGGACTTGCTGGGAGAATCTCCCCAAGTGGAGACGAGCCCATGGCATGTGAGCGCATCGGGGGGTGGGCATTAATTCAGGGACGCCCGCTCTCGCAGAGGTTGAGGGCGCACACGGGGGCTGGCCTCCCTGCGCCAAGTGTGTCTCCACCAGTCGCCAACGGCCTGACCTTCTTTCACCCTCGGGGTCCAGGGCGGACTGAGGTGATGCCCTGGGGGGCTCTTAGCTTCGTGCCTGGCCCGGGTCAGCTTCGTCAGCTTCCCTCCTGTGAGCATGCTCCCCTCTCTGCGTCTCTCCCTCCAAAGTCAAGGGTACCCACGACATGGTGTGCACGAGAGGGCAGCTGCCCTGAAGGCCCGGCTAGCTCTGCAGGCAGGACACACGGACACAGGCCATGTGACCTGGTGGCGTCGGAGGCGCAGTGGGGTCTTCGGATCAGACCAGGCAGACTGGCCTGGGGAACATCCTCCCCTGAATTCCCTCCCGAGGGTGCCTGGTTCTCAGGCAGTCCCTGGGAGAGCCTTGGCCTCAGAAGTGAGGACCCACTGCTTGCCCTGAAAGTCCAGAGGAGGCCTTGAGCCCAGAGCCGTGCCTCCTTGGCGACCACGACTCACGGCCTCCCCGGACCATATTCTGGACCCTGTTCTTTGGATTCTGGCTGATGCACATGTGTGCTCAGCTGCTTCGTCGTGTCCGACCCTTTGCGACCCCATGGACTGTAGCCCACCAGGCTCCTCTGTCCATGGGGTTCTCCAGGCAAGAATACTGGAGTGGGTGGCCATTCCCTTCTCCAGGGGATCTTCCCAACTCAAGGATTGAGCCCAGGTCTCCTGCACTGCAGGCGGATTCTTTACTGTCTGAGCCACCAAGGAATTCTGGGGCAAAGTCATACAGGCATTGAATAGGGGTCTCTTTCCTCCCCAATCCCGGGTCACCTCTTTGCTGGATGATTTAATTTCAAAAGCAACCATGCTCATTATAACAAATTAGAAATGCATGTGTAATTGTTCTAATTTAAAAAAAACCAAACCCAGTAAACTGATAAACTAGAGAAGGGGAAAGAAAAGCTGGCAAGCAAAGCTAATGATGAGCAGATGTGTTGGCTATTGGTTAAAAAAGAAAAAGCGGGGGCTAGAAGACCTGTGGTGACTTCCTGCTTCCACAAACCGAGCCAGCATCGGGACTCACACGCGAGTGCAACCCGGCTGGCCCTCCGTGGAGCCGTTCCCTCCGTTTCGGACGTGATGGGAGTGGGAGAGAGGGGCTGTTTCCTTGAGAAAGTTGGGGGGCGGGGCGGGGCCGGGCCCCAGGAGGGGCTGCCGTTGCTTTCAGGTGAGTCTGGGGATCGTGTGGAAAACCTCTGTGGTTCCCAGTGCAAGAGAAGCGACCTTGTGCCCTCGGGAGCCCACCTCCCAGGGGACGCCCCCGTCCCTAGGGCCAGGACGACCCGGGCGAGCCCCTGGTGGCTGTGTCAGCTGTGGGGTCACACAGGTCCCAGGTAGCGCTGAGCTGAGCGGGGTCGCTGGGCCCGAGGTCCAGAGCAGCTGCTGCAGGCGGGCTTGTGTTCCTGCCGGCCTTCCCCAGAGGCGCTGCCCAGCCACGGCTGGCTGTGCCCTCTCACCCGGGCGCTGCCGGCACGCACACCCCCGTGTGCCCTCCCCGAACGCGCGCACCACGCCATTGCAGGTGTACCACTGCCGGCCCTTGGCCCTGGCGTTCCTGGAGCTCACGGTCGTGCGCAGGTTCCACGAGCACACGCACCAGCCCCGCGTGCCACCCCCGCTGCGGGCCGTGCTCCGGCGTCTCAGCGCCCTCTACGCCCTGTGGTCCCTGAGCCAGCACACCGCCCTGCTCTACCGAGGTGAGACCCCACCCCGGAGCCGCGTGGTGCGCTCCTTCCACGCGGCTCACTGAGCGCTCGTCACGGGGAGCAGATGAGCCCAGAGGCCATGGGTAGGGGGGGGAACCACCAGGGGCACAGCAGCGCCAGGATGGTGCCCGTAGGGCTGAGCCATGGTGGGCAACCCAGGAGGGCTTCCTGGAGGAGGTGATGAAGGGCTGATTCCTGGAAGATGGGTGGAAACAGGATAAACCTGAGTTTCTTTGAAACTTTGTCTTCATTATCCTTCTAAGGAGCATTTTTTAGACGTTTTCCCAAAGCATCCCCATGGCGTGTTAATACTAGAGCTGTCCTGGGTACCTGCTCATGCCCCAGGCGTGTGTCTGTGCTGTCTGAGGAGTACATTTTCCCCTCCCCTTGCAAAGAACCCACATTTTCCTCCTTGGGGCTGGTGTTGCCCACCCCATTTTTTTTTAAGTCGCTCAGTCATGTCTGACTCTTTGCAACCCGATGGACTGTACAGTCCATGGAATTCTCCAGGTCAGAATACTGGAGTGGGTAGCCATTTCCTTCTCCAGGGGATCTTCCCAACCCAGGGATCGAACCCACATCCCCTGCACTGCAGGTGGATTCTTTACCAGTTGAGGTATACAAGGCTCCCTGGTGGGAGCGGTGGGTGCGGGGAAAGGAGCCCACCCTCTGTGAGTGAAGCGGGCTCTGTTCTCTATGGCAAAGATGAGACACCAGCCAGTTCTGCAGCAGACTCGGGGCTCCCTCCTGTGAGACACCTATGAGACAGCGCAGCACCGCCTGCCTGGGTGTGGGAGGCGAGGCCAAGGGGGTGGGTCTCCAGCCCATCGCCTGGTGGCTGCAGGCGCCCCCGCATGCCCCTCGACACCACTTTGAGCCTGCAGGCCCCTGCCACCCCGCCCAGCCTCCCCGCCCAGCGCTCTGCTTGGGGTCTTGTCCACTCTCGTGGACTCCTGCCTGCCGGCCCTGCCTCCTCCTCCACCCCGGCCCCCTGCGGCCGCCCTTCCTGGGCTTCAGCATCCCCAGCTCCCGGCCGTGACCGCCCCCCGCCCCCCCACTAGCGCCTGCTCAGTGAACTGGCCGGGAGAAGGACACAGACCCCAGGCCCGGCCTCACCTTTCTGGAAAGGGGTCGCAGCGGGACCCTGGCCGCAGAAGCGAGACATCTTCACACAGAATGGGCCGTTACACGATGTGTGTGCCATTTGTGGGTAACTTGGGGGTTTGGGCTTCCCCAGTGGCTCAGATGGTAAAGAATGCGCCTGCAGTGCAGGAGACCCGGGTTCGATCCTGGGTCGGGAAGATCACCTGGAGATGGGAATTGTAACCCACTCCAGTGTTCTTGGCTGGAGGACTCCATGGACAGAGGAGCCTGGTGGGCTACAGTCCAAAGAGTCGGGCACGGCTGAGCAACTGACCCTTGGGGGTGAGGGAACCAGACCCCAGAGTCACCCCCCTGTGCTTTCAGGCGGCTACTTCTCCGGTGAGCATGCAGGTAAAGTGCTGGAGAGCGCCATCCTGGCCCTGTGTGCACAGGTGAGTCGTGAGCCCTTCTGTCTGAATATGACTTCCATGTGATCACACGTGTGTTAATATCTGGTGACCTCGGCTTCCCACTCATTCCTGTGTGTGCCACCATTCAGCTCAGTCGCTCAGCCGTGTCCGACTCTTTGTGACCCCATGGACTGCAGCACGCCAGTCCTTCCTGTCCATCACCAACTCCCAGAGTTTACCCAAACTCGTGTCCATTGAGCCAAAGTGGTGCCACCGTTAGCACACCCAAGAAAACGACAGAGAATGTGCTTATGTCGGAACAGTCAGGAAGCACCACTCTGAGGGACTCGTGCACACCCAGCTCACCTGATGCTTTCTACAGCAACATCGGCCTTTCAAGTTAGCCTCCAGTTTAAATTCATTTCGTGGCATTTTCTTTTTTTTTTTTTTTTATTACGTCCTTCTGCCCTCGTCACCCAGAGGAGTCAGGTGGCCCCACGTCCCGTCCTGGAAGTGCTCTGTCCACTGGAGCTTGGTACAGGGAGGGACAGGTTCCAGGGCCAAGCTGTCCCGTGCGGTCAGCACCGGCCACCTGGGGCTGCCAGGGGTAGAACCGCAGCGGGCGTGACCAAGGATTTTGGGTTTTCTTTAGTTTTAATTCAGCCATCACATGTGTCCTGGCTGCTGTATTAAGCAGTGCAGTTGGAGGCACTTCTCTGCTGTGGATGATCAGACATGAACCAAAGCCCCCCCAGCACTCCATCTGTGGTGTTGTCTGTGGTATACATGGCAGATATACGTACACAAGTGTCTCAGTTACGGGTGAGAGGCTGCTGGGCTCCTCCCCGTGCTTCCGAGCTGAGGCAGCTCAGGTGATGTCCTTGTTGGCATCAAGCCCCTCTCCCCGCAGGCTCCTTTCTAAGTGCCTCTCTCTCCCCACATGGGTTCTGGGTAAGGGTGTCTCTGGGGTCGCTCTGTCTGCTCGGGCCATGTCAACTTAAACAGGAGGGGAGTTTACTCTCCTGCGTTTTGTGGGGCTGAGTTGCCTTTATAAAAAACAACAGCCGTCGTTCCTCTTGCTGTGCAGCGTGACGCTTGGACTGTGGAGCTGGTGGCTGGGGTAGGTGGAGGGCAGTACCTGGGCCCAAGCTGCCTGGCGGACCTGAGTCCTGGTCCCACCTCGGGGCTGGGGCAGGGGGTGCCGGCTCCTTCCCTGCTCCAGTCCGGGCCTGGAGCAGCATCGTCTATCGGGGTGTCCTCACTGTCTCACGCTCAGCTCTGCTGAGTGGCCCCCACGGCCTGCAAAGACAGGCTCTTTCCCGCGGCCCCCCTGAATGAAACGCTGGCTGACCCCCGATCTAGGGCAGGACCCACCTCTGCTGTTGTTTCTCCCTGAAGCGACCCCCTGGGACCTTGGTGCCGAGGGTGTGTGGGACTGTGGAGCAGCACCTGAACCCTGAAGCTGGGCTCCTCTCCTCTCGTGACTCTCTGCCCAGCGATCGCTTTAATTGACCTTGTTCCAGTCGCCCTGGCTCCAGCGTTCTGCTCGGTTCAGCCATGGGGCCTGGATAGTTCAGTCGGTGGAGCACCAGACTTTTAACCTGAGGCTCCAGGGTTCGAGCCCCCGTTCAGGCATGCCGTCCTCTGTTTTATCTTTGGGCTTCCCCGGTGGCTCACCTGTGATGCAGCAGACCCCAGTTCGATCCCTGGGTCCAGAAGATCCCTTGGAGAGAGGAGTGGCTACCCACTGCAGAATCCTTGTCTGGAGAATTCTGTGGGCCAGGGCAGCCTGGCGAGCTGTTAGTCCACGGGGTCACAAGGAGTCGGACGCAGCTGGGTGACTAAGCACACATACTGCGTATGGCATCTCACAATTATTTTAAGTAAAAAATGTTTTTTTGCATTTCAAGAAAATTCTTAGGAGTCTACTCATATAAATTCCACTTGTCATATTGTAGAATAATTTGTGTAACGGGGTGGGAGAGTAATAAAACTACCGCAAGCCAAAGCACATTGGGGTGATGGCTTTTCCAGGGGCTTATAAATGCTTTTTCTCTTACATTTTTTTTTTCCTGGACATATTTTCCTCTGTTGGAACAGTCATTGCCCTGATCAGTTAGGGTTCAGAGACAAACCTCTGAAGACAGTTGCCAGTTAGTGAGCCACAGAATCATCAGTTTTACGAGCAGTCCCTGCCTTGTTGGAAAAAAAAGAAAACGTTGGAAGTCTTGAGTGGATAGCAACATGGTGAAATATTCAGACACACACTTGGGGAACCTGTAACCCAGGCCAACGAAAAGATGGTGCCTGAGGAATGGAGCCTTGCGTCTGCTGGGGTTACCATTGCTTGTGGGTTTTGCAGGCTCTGTTACTCGGTGGTTGCCATGGAGATGCCGGGCGTTGCCAAGTGTACGGACTTTGTTTTCTAACAGCTGAAAGATGATGCTGTTGCCCTGGTGGATGTCATCGCCCCTCCGGACTTCATCCTGGACTCACCGATTGGCAGAGCAGATGGCGAGGTATGAAGAGCGGCTTTCCTCCCGTGGGTGGTGGGAGGCGCTCCGGGCCCCGGGGCAGTTGTGGCAGAGCTGAGATGGTGACAGGGCTTGGGGCAAGGCGGGGGGGCGGGGGGCGTCTCCAGCATCACGTGGGCGGCAGGGAGGGGGAGCGGCTGGGAGAAGTTGGGGTGGTCGTGGACGGGTCAGCCGCCCCCAGCCTGCCCTTCCCTGAGAGACAGGGTGGCCCTGCCACTCTCTTAGGCCATGATGCCGAGGTCAGCGTGGGCCTGTGCGAAGCTGTGGTCTTTGCACACTCTCCTGAGGGCCCGCCCCACTCCTGGGCCTTCTGACCCCCTCGCCCCTCTGCCTGGGTTTCCGGGGCAGGCCCCAGCTGGCTTCCCAAGCTCCTCCCTTGCCCCCACTCCTCCGCATGCTCCAGAACGATTGCTTCTAAAGTAGATCTGCTCCTAAAGCTGCCCTGAAGTCCCCCACACCAAAGTGGTACCAGATCCCTCCCCGCTCCCGCCCGCCGCCAGGCTGGCCTCTGCCTGGTTCTCCAGGGTGGCCGCATACCCCCTCCCGCCCTGCAGACTCCAGCCCCACTGTCCTTCCGTCTCTCTGTGGTTCGGGGCTGACTCCCACCCCAGGGCCTTTGCACCTGCATTCCCACTTCCATTCTAAGTGGAATGCCGTTCTTCTAAGAGGTCTCCTCCAGCTTCTAGGTGAAGCGCCGCCCCTGTCCCCCCGGCAGGTGGGTCCCCCACTTTGTCCTGCAGTGTGACCCTCGCAGCACTCCTTCCTGAGCCCACAGGCAGCCCTGTGTGACCTCCACCACGTGGAGAGGCCTGTGCGAGACAACGCCCATGGGTCTGCTCACTGCTCCCCGGCTCCACACCACCCATGGGTGGTTGTCCCTGTGTTTCCATGGAGACGTGGCATTTCAGTGTTAAAGTCACGTGGTGAGGGCCCATGGCCATCGTGTTGTTTCTCCTGAGGCTTATCTTGCTGACCCAGGAGACTGAACGCTGGGGGACAGGCACCTTTTCTCTGTCCCCAGGGAACATTCCAAGGGGACAGGAGCCCTCTGTCCTCAGGGGACACTGCCGTCGGTCCAGGGGACAGGTGCCTGGACCTCTGCCCAGCCCAAGCCACAGCCAGGGTTGGGATGGAAGTGCAGGTGCTGGGGTGGGCAGGTCAGAAGAGCCCCCCACCAAGTCAGGAAGGTAGGGACCACATGTCTGGGGACAGCTGGCTGTCCTCTGGCTGTCGAGCTGGGCCAGGCGTCTGGGAGAGACCCAGCCTCTGGAGGGAACAGGCAGGTTCGCCTGAGTTGGCCCAGCTGGGAGGTAACAAAGATGGGCTCCTTGGAGGGAAGGCAGGAGAGTATGAACCTTGGTCCCTGGTGTGGCCGGGGCCCAGCGGGAGCATGAGGAGGACGTGCTGACCGGCCCCCGGGCGGGGAGCTGGCCTCTGTGACGCGGGCTCCCGGCAACGCTAGCCCCGTACGGGTGGCGGGGTGCTTCTGCAGGCGGCAGCCCTGACTCACTGGCGGGTGGGCGACTGCGGAGTAGGGGAGGCCGTGCCATCCTGCCCTGGCCTGAGGTGGGGCCCTAGACTCCACACTGAGACCAGAGTACCCCGGGGCCTCGCCCGGCAGAAGGCTTTACGCGGCGCGTGCCTCTCCCAGTGTTACGGGCTACAGCCCACACCGGGTGCCGTGTGAGATAGGAAATCCACCTTAGACGGACAAACAGCTGTCGGAGGCCGAGGCTCCGTCTTTAAGGGAAGCGCCACGTCCAGGTCACGCGGTGTCGCCTCGGATTTATGACCCGGGAGAGCCTTGTCTGTCTCCCTGGGAGCCAGGAACAGCAGCACACGGGCGGAACCACTGAGCGCACTTAGCAGGTGCAGAGAGGGCAGCTTCTCGAAAGTAACATCTGTCCACGTCAGCCAGATGCAAGACTGGCCCCTTTCCTGCCTCCACGGACCTTGGCCTGGACGCTGGCCGTGCTGGGAGCAGGGACGGGTCAGGCGACTGCCTGCACGCTCACGACCTTCCTCTAGGATGACTAATGAGACCAGTCCCGCCTGGGGGCCCAGAGGCAGCGGCTGGCTGGTTTAGGGGGCTCAGTCTGGCGGGGTGGGCGGAGAGGGGACCAGGCCTGCCCAGGCCTGGGGGCCCAGAGGACCAGCCGCCAGCCTGCTTGCTTGGCCATGCCACCACCCACCAGCCGCGTGGCTGCGAAAGGACAGATTTCAGAGCAAATGATCAATGTCGACTTGCAGAATCCACCTTCCATGAGAATTTCCAAAGAGAAGGCCAAGCAGGATGTTTTCATCATAAGTGTACATTAGGGACCTTAATAGTTTGTATTTTCCCAATTTTTCTCTACTGACAAAGAAAGGGCTTATGCAAATTGAATTTAAATCATCTTAAAATGCTTCCAGGAAGTGATGGAGCTTCCTGTGTAATGCACAGTTGCATTGACACGCTCAGAGTCTTTCTTATTCCATCTGTGTGTATCATGTATGTATTTTTTACAGCTCTATAAAAATCTCTGGACTGCTGTCCTTCAGGAAAATAAGGTGCTGGAGCGGGCATCTTGGTGGGCGGAATTTGCGGTCAACAAGCCCGTCATAGGAAGTTTGAAACCAAAGCTGTAATAGCACCGGCTAAATCTGGCGAAGCCATGAACACCTGGACCTCAAGTTCACTTCTGGAAGCCCCAGGCCCGCAGTTCTACCTGGCTGCTTGTCCTGTTGAGTCCAGGGCTGGAGCAGCTTATCCTGGCCTGGCCCCGCCCCCCGCCCCAAGTCCCACCAGGACGGGTCACGTCCAAAGGGCAGGACTGCTTTGGGTCATCCCTATTTCTGGGTGAAAAGAAAGTTTATACATAGAATCATATCTTCCTGAGAGACTGAACACTTTTGGATAATTAGAGCTTTAGCATACTTCTATTTTCATATGCTGATTATGAAGCTGACTACTTGTAATTTGGGATTTTTCTGGCCGGGTGATCTTTTGCCTTCATCTGAGATTTCTTCCAAGGCTTTGCGTCACTAACCCCTGAACGATGCCAGTCCAATTCTTTGTTCGCCCAAGTTTGACTTTCTCACGTCATCAAATCATATCGTAACTTTACTAATTTGCACCGTGGACCACCCGAATGGCATAGTTAAAGATTTTGAAGGAAAATAAAATCAGTTTTATTACTTTCTCGTGTGGAACTAGAAGTTTCCATCAAAGAAGTGTTTCCAAAGGATAAAAAATGCATAATGATTTGAAGATCTGGTCATCCTTACATCCTGACCTCCCTGTTGTATGCACATTACGTTGTCACTTTGTTACTTGAAAGAGTTTCTTTCTACAGGCAGTGGAGCTCCCAGGCTGCCTGGCCCGTGGGGGGTTTGCCCCACGCTTCTGCACGCTGTCCACCCTCAGGCCCAAGCACCCTGCGGACAGCGGGGGCTGATGGAGGAGGCTGATGGCCATCTCCACCCATGATTCCTTTGCCCCAGGTCAGGACGATGGCCGGTGGGTGGGTTCTGACTCTCCGCCCTGTCTCGTCCTCCGCTCCCCTTCAGCTTCCGATCTCTCCAGGAGGTTCAGGACCTCTGACATCAGCAGCCCCGTGCCCTCCCCACCCTGCCGTGGTGCCCACGGAGCACACTGGTACTGAACAAAGGTGGCTCTTATTTTCCAAAAGAGCCCAGAAAAACCTCTGAGCACTGAAGGGCCTGAGAAAGCATTATTTTGGGGGACCTTCCGTGGTGGTCCAGTGGTTAAGACTTCACCTTCCAATGCTGGGCAGCGGGTACAAGTTCAGCCCCTGGTCAGGGAGATAAGATCCCACATGCCTCGTAGCCAAAAAACCAAAACATAAAACGAAGGTCATATTGTATTGAGGTTGGTGCAGAAGCAACTGGTTTTGCATTGTTGAGCTCAGCTGTTTGATAGTGGAATACATTCTTAAATAAAATGTTGTGGTGGTGTTCAGTCGCTAAGTCACGTCTGACTCACTGGAGCGGATCCTGTTGCAACTACACGGGACATTCTCGGAGACCTCAGTGTCAGTGAGTCGATGTCAGTGTCAACTCAGCGCCGTTCTACGGTCACGTGGCACTGGAAGCAAATTGGAAAGGTGAGAAAGCTCAGTAAGTGGGTGCCTCGTGAGCTGACCGCAAATCAAAAAAACAGGTTTTGAGGTGTTGTCTTCTCTTTTCTATGCAACGACAATGAACCATTTCTCTACTGGGTTGTGATATGTGATGAAAAGTGGATTTTATACAACCGGCGACAACCAGCTTAAGTGGTTGGACCAAGAAGAAACTCCAAAGCACTTCCCTAAACCAAACTCACAACTAAAAAAGGTGGTCACTGTGTGGTGGTCTGCTACCGGCCTGACCCACTACAGCTTTCTGAATCCTGGTGAAAAACATCTGAGACGTACGCTCGGCGAATCTGTGAAAACTGCAGCGCCTGCAGCCGGCGTTGGTCAACAGAAAGGGCCCAGGTCCTCCCCACGACGACGCCTGGCCGCACATTGCACAGCCAAGGCTTCGGAAGCTGAACAAGTTGGGCTACGAAGTCTTGCCTCACCTGCCGTATTCACCTGGCCTCTCGCCAGCCCACTTCCACTTCTTCAAGCACCTCGACAACTTTTTGCAGGGAAAACACTTCCACAACCAGCCGGAGGCAGGAATGCTTTCCAAGAGTTCATCCAATCCTGAAGCACGGATTTTTATGCTACAGGAATTAAAAACCTTATTTCTCATTGGCAAAAATATGTTGATTGTAATGGTTCCCATTAATGATTAATTAAGATGTGTTTGAACCTAGTTAGGACTTAAAATTCATGGTTCAAAATTGCGGCTACTTTTTCACCAAACTCCTTAACAAATGTAATAAAGACTTTAAAAATAGTCCACATCAAAAAAAACCTTAAAAAAAAAAAAAAAAAAGAATTGGCTTTTGAAGACTGAATTACATGGGTGGAATTACATGGGTGGTTCCTTAACTTCCCGGCCTCAGTCTTCATGCCCAGAAAAGGGGTGCACGCACCCCCACCAGGAGCGTCCGAGTGGGTGCCAGGGTTAAGGGTTAAGGTCAAGGTTAAGGAGTGTATGGCCTGGCCCTCGCCCTGTTGAACTGTCACTCATCTGCCAGAAGTCATTACAGGACACACTGCCGTCCACACGTGAATAGCCCAGGGCTCTGGACACACTGACTCGTTTGTAGACAGTCTTCCCACTGGTCTGGAAGCTCTTTGAGGTCAGGGACTAGGTCTGAATCATCTGTTTCCAGCTCCGGCTCAAGGCCACACACAGGGGACGTGTTTGGCAAGCCCTGGAGGGAAGGTATGGATGGTGGGTGGGGGAGTGTGTGGGTGGGTGGGTGGGTGGGGGATGGATGGCTGGGTGGGTGGGTGGAGGATGGGTAGGTGGGTGGGTGGGTGGGTGGGGGACGGGTGGATGGGTGGGTGGGGATGGATGGCTGGGGGATGGGTAGGTGGGTGGGTGGGTGGGGGATGGATGGCTGGGGGATGGGTAGGTGGGTGGGTGGGTGGGGGATGGATGGCTGGGGGATGGGTAGGTGGGTGGGGGGATGGGTGGGTAGATGGATGAATGAATGAGTGAATGACTTGCGTGATGAACGAATGAATGAACAAAAGAAATAATGACGCAAGGGGGACTCGGGTGGCTCTGGCTGCTGCTGAGGGAGGGCCTGTGGGCCAGTGCCCAGTGGTGGCGTATACAGCTGTGGTCCCTGTCGCTCCAGCAAGTGGGGCTGCTCCCCCTTCCTGTATGAGACGTGGGCCATCCATCCTGTCTCCACCCTGGGCTTGTGCTGTTGCTCTGAGCCCACGCCGACCCCCACCCGCCCTTCCAGCTCTGCTACTGGCTGCGTGCCGCTCCTGGTCAGCCCCGTTCCACGGCAGGAGCCAGGGGTTTCTACCCTGGGTGGGGCTGCCTCCCTCCTGGATCCATGTGACCAGGGATGGTCTCCTAGCTCAGCTTCTCACAGGGCCCTGCCCATGAGGTGCTCCGGGGGGGGAGAGGTGAGTGGAGGAGTGGACACGTCCCTCACACTGAGGACCAAAGCATCCTGTCTACAGCAGGCAGGGTGTGTGAACCACCGTGAGAACAGTGCTGGAATACAGCATGGCGTGACAGAGCCCACTTGCCAGTGTAAAATCCATTTTTCATCTTGCAATATCCTTGCGGTTGAAATTCTTTAAAAATCATCACACAGGAAAGAAAAGCCAAAGCCGCTGCTCCCCTCTGGCCCTATTAAATGAACAGATGCTGTTTCCAGAGCTACTCGCTTGTCAGCCTTAGTAACAGGGTTTTTTCAGGGTGTGCATTTCTACTCCCATGTAGAAAATCGTGCCTCTAACGACAGAACACTGGATACGGGCTTCGTGAACAGAAACTCTGACCTTGGCCAAGGAAGCCGTGGTGGTCATGCTCAGCCCTGGCCATTCAGGGAGCAGATGCCGGCCTTCCATGGGAGCTTACAGGAGGGGATATGCAGGAGGGAGTTGGCGTGTGAAGGGCGGCACGTGGGGAGGAGTGTCCTCGGTGTCCTTTGAAGAGGGGGGTGCTCGTCAAGGAAGACTTGGGGTCCCGGGGCTCCCTTGCGGCCAGAATGCTCCTGCACCTCGGATTTGATGTCCTCTTTCCCTAGAGGAGGGCTTCCCTGGTGGCTCAGACTGTAAAGAATCTGCCTGCAATGCAGGAGACTTGGGTTCGGTCTCTGGGTCGGGAAGATCCCCTGGAGAATGAAAGGGCAACCCACTCCAGTATTCTTGCCTGGAGAATCCCATGGACAGAGGAGCCTGGCGGGCTGCAGTCCATGGGGTCACAAAGAGTCGGACACGACTGAGTGACTTAACACTTTTCTTTTTCCTAAAGTTGTATTTCCCTGGTGGCTCAGATGGTAAAGACTCCACCTGCAATGTGGGAGATCTGAGTTCGATCCCTGGGTTGGGAAGATCCCCTGGAGAAGGGAATGGCAACCCACTCCAGTATGCTTGCCTGGAGAATCCCATGGACAGAAGAGCCTAGCGGGCTACAGTCCACGGGGTCACAAACAGTCAGACATGAGTGAGTGACTAACACTTTCAGTTTCACTTCCCTAAAATAATGACCACACAAGGTGTTAGGCGTGAATTGTGCACCCCTCCCTCAAATCCATGCACCAGAGCCCCACCCCAGCACTCAGACGTGACCGTACTTGGAGATGAGCCTTTACCGAGGTGATTAAGGTAAAATGAGGTCACACACGTGGTCCTGCTCAGACCGCTGTCCTCTTGAGAAGAGGGAATGAGGACACAGACACACACAGAGGGTTGACCGCATGAGGACCTGGGAGAAGACAGCTGTCTACACACCGAGAGAGGCCTCGGAAGACATCCTCACCTTGATCTTGGACTTCGAGCCTCCAGGGCTGTGGGGAGTCAGTCTCTGTGGTTTGGAAGCCCAGGCAAGCTAGCACACAGGACCCATTCCCACGCAATGTCTGTGAGCCCAGCCAGCGGCCAGGTGGTTCCACCCATTTCAGAGGGTGGTTGGGTGGCTGGCCCAAGGTCCCTCTGACGGCGGGCACTCTGCACCCAGAGTGTGCAGTTTTCTACTTCTGTTAGCGTTGTCCAGAGGGAAGAGGCTGAGGGGACAGGGACGATGCGTGTCCAGGGAATTCCTGGGTGTGTGGGTGCCAGCCAATGGGGACATTGAAAGGGGAGCCGGGAAGAGGTGTGTGCGAGGCTTGCTTGGGGACGGGGCCCAGGTGGTGCCCGATCTATAGTCAGCATCCCCTGCCTGCAGCTGGGGGTGGGGGTGGTGGCCAGAGCGAGGAGGGTGCAGACTCAGGTCCCCTGGTCCACAGCGTGCCGGGCTGCCTCTGGGGAGAAACGCAGCCACCTGATTCCAGGGGTGGTTTATCCCCACTTTCCAGGTGAGGACGTGGCTCCTTGAGAGCTCAGGTGGCCCGCCTACAGCCCCAGGTGCTTCCACAGCCCCCGCCGGGGGAGGGGGGAGGTTCCCGGCTGGGGGCTGAGCCCCTCCCTTGAGAGCTAATGTTTGTAAGTCCAAAGGAGACCGCAGGCCCTCTGCCCGTGTGCTAAAAAGGGTGTGAGAGAGGAGACCAGCTGCCTGGTGTTCTGTCTGGGTGGTCTGCTGTGAAATCATCTTTCCAGAAGTTTCCTTTCTCCTCCCTCTCCAGGTGATGGAGACAGCAGGGCCTCCACCAGTGTGGAGGTGCTGTCCAGAGCGCTGGGTGGGTAGATGGGTGGGTGTTAGGAGTGGAAAGGACGAGAAGCTGGGGTGACAATCCTCCCCAGGACCGCGAGGAACCACGGGCATCCGGCCGGCCCCCAGGGCATGTTCCAGGCCCGAGGTTGGGAGAGTCTCCCCAGGAGCCCGGGTTGGGGGCCAGGGATGGCATCACCAACACGATGGACATGAGTTTGAGCAAGCTCTGGGAGCTGGTGATGGACAGGGAGGCCTGGTGTGCCATAGTCCACGGGGTCGCACAGAGTCAGACACGACTGAGCGACTGAACTGAACTGAGGCTTCCTCCTAGAAAGGGTGGGCTCTTCCAGGAAGGCACCCTGTGTCCCAGGGATGTCCTGGAGGGGTGAGGACTGCAGCCTTGCTGGCACCTCTGCAGGACCCTCACTCACCTCCACGTGCAGCCTCGAAGGCGGTGACCACTCTGCAGACTGGGCCATCCCACCCCACTGGGGTCACAGGCACCAGAGACAACACTGCTCAGAGCTGTGACACGGGTCCAGCTGGGGGGACACAGGGCCCTTTGTGGGGACGGGAGGGAAGCAGGTGCGGGCGTCCTGCCCAGCTCCTGGCCTCAGACACTGTCTGGTCTGTGTTTGCTCCATGTCTTCCCACAGCTAGGCTGCAGAAGCGCCCCACCGCGGTCCGGCCACCGGGGAGGGGTTTCCTCTCCCCACTGCGCTCCGGGACCACAGGGGTTTCAACAACCCTCAGCCTTGGACCCAGTGCCACTCTTCCCTGAAGCAACCTCGAAAACTCCAGGGTGATAAGCTCTGTCTCAGAGGCAAGAAAATCACTGCAGATGGTGATTTCAGCCTTGAAATTAAAAGATGCTTACTCCTTGGAAAGTTATGACCAACCTAGACAGCATATTGAAAAGCAGAGACATTACTTTGCCAATAAAGGTCTGTCTAGTCAAAGTTCTGGTGTTTCCAGTAGTCATATAGGGATGTGAGAGCTGGGCTATAAAGAAAGCTGAACACTGAAGAATTGATACTTTTGAACTGTTGTGTTGGAGAATTCTCTTGAGAGTCCCTTGGACCGCAAGGAGATCCAACCAGTCCATCCTGAAGGAAATCAGTCCTGAATATTCATTGGAAGGACTGATGCTGAAGCTGAAACTCCAATACGCTGGCCACCTGATGCGAAGAATTGACTCATTTGAAAAGAGCCTGATGCTGGGAAAGATTGAGGGCGGGAGAAGGCGACGATAAAGAGTGAGATGGTTGATGGCATCACCGACTCAATGGACATGAGTTTGGGTAAACTCCGGGAGTTGGTGATGGACAGGGAGGCCTGGTGTGTTGCAGTCCATGGGGTCGCAAAGAGTTGGACGCGGCTGAGCAACTGAACTGAGCTGAGAGGCATGAAAAGGACCAGCACCCCATCCTCCAGCCCCCACCTTTGTCTGGCTCCACCCAGCCCTGCCTACAGTCATCCAGCCCCTCCCCACCCTGCCCCCAATTCACTCAGCCCCGCCCCCATTTCCACCCAGCCCCGCCCACAACCAGCCGGCCCTGCCTAGCCCCGCCCCCAAGTCCCTCAGCCCCTCCCCACTTCCATGAAAGCTTCGTCCCACTCCAAGCACCGCCCTCACCACTCCGTCCCGCCTCTTGCGCCAGCAACCACTTATTAAACAAACACATACTAAGCATTTTTTGGGCTTTGCTTGTAGGTCAGCTGGTAAAGACTGCAATAGGGGAGACCTGAGTTCGATCCCTGGGTTGGGAAGATCCCCTGGAGAAGGGAGCAGTTACCCACTCCAGTGTTCTGGCCTGGAAAACCCCATGGACGGAGGAGCCTGGCAGGCTGTAACCCATAGGGTCGCAGAGAGACAAGACTGAAGCGACTTAGCACGCAGGCATGCACTAAGCCTCTGCTGTGTGGTCTCTGCACAGGTGAGTACCTGGGCGTGCTGGCCGGTCACTGCACCCAGAGCCGCCCCGCAGAGAGAGGGCTGGCCGCTCTGGTGCTCTTGGCTGCAGCCCGTCATCCGTCCTCACGCTCCCAGGCGCTGTGGGGACAATCTGGGACGCAGAGCAGTCTGAGTGCCACCAGCAGGTGGCCGGGCCTAGCAGAGCCGCCAGGGCCGGGCAGGCTGCTGCTGTGTGCGTGGCTCCCCTGCATTGCTGCGGGTGGTGCCCTCCAGCGCCAGCGGCTCCTGAACCCCTTGACCTTGGGCGCCCGGGGGAGGCCGGGTCTGCCTGCCTTCCTGCCCCCCGCCCCACCTCCCGCAGGCCCTGCACTTCTCACACCCGCGCTCTGGCGGCTCATCTCTGAGGCCCTGCTCTTGGTGGTCCTGGAGCTCACAGCTGTCCCCCGCAAACAGGGCCGACTCTCCACGGCGGCTGATCCGTCCCAGACGCAGGGCCCTGGCCGTCCCTTATCACCGAGCCTGGGCGTTGTGCGGAGCCGCCCTGTGAGGCCACGACTGTCCAGTTAATCAGCCTGCTTGTGAGTCAGGCCCAGGCCTGGGAGGCAGGCGGGCTTCTGAGACGGCCCAGGCCCATGGGAGAACGTCTTGGGACAAAAAGCCCCTGGTGAACTCTTGACAGCACTCCTTTGGCAAACTCCCTGCCTCTCACCAGGCGGCACATTAACCATTCAGGTTCCCCCGAGCTCAGTGTCCACAGGTGAGCTGCAGGAGTCAGTCTGCCTCTTGGTGAGCGCCGACTGTATACTGCACCCTGAGGCTGGGCCAGGCCCCTCAGCTAATGACCTGTTGAATCTCCCGCTTCCCCAGATTTCGAAAGGTGGGCTCAGCAAGGTCATGAGCCTCACCCCAGGTCACATGACAAGGCAGTGGGTCCTGTCTGACCCACTCTCTTGGGCCCCCTTCAGTGGCCTGGGCAGACCTGTGGGCGCTCAGTCCAGAGCCAGGTTGGGGTGGAGGAGGGGTGGTGTGCAGAGCCGGGTGATGTGGGAGCACGAGGAGGATGGATGACCATGGTGAGTGGGCAGGTGTGCGCCCCACCCCCAAAGCCTGCAGAAGCAGACAGAGGGCCCCAGGCAGGACGGGGACTGTGGGGGTGAGGGGCGGGGAGGTCCATTGCCCTGCTGGGCTGGCAAACTGGGGGGCTCTTAAAGCAATTTTTAAAAATATAAGCAACAATGACTGTGTGCCCACTGATGCCACCCGTGTAAGTGGCGTGTCCTCTGGGTGTGTCATCCCTGCCCCCCATCTCACTCCAGCTGCTCACGGTTCTTGCCTAGTATCCCTGGTCTCGGCCTCAGGCCTTCACTCCCCACAGCCCCTCCGTTCAGACCTTGTCCCTCCCCCACCCACTCCTGCCTCCCCAGGGCTGCCCCTGCCCACGGCCCACACCTGAGCTTCCAGCCCCATCTGCTGCCGCCTGCTGCCCATCTGCAGGTGGCTGGGGCTTCCCCTTCCTGGGACACCCTTCCCTCTGCCCTCTGGACAGTGGCTCCACAGGAAAGTCACTCCGAGGGACCCTCCTCTGTGCTCCCAGCACTGCTGCCATGCCAGGCACACGCTAGGGGTGCTGTCAGTGCCAGCAGAGCTTCAGAAGCCCCGGCCGTGGAGGAAGCCGATGGGCTTTCCCAACTTGCTACCTTTGTGCAAACGTCTTGTCATGGCAGAGCACGTGCATATTGTCCAGCTGAAACAGCGGCAGGAAACAGCCCAAACAAGTCAGCAGTCAGAACTGGAAGGTCTCATGGCCGTGCGGGGGTTGGGGGCTCTGTGACCTTCCTTCACCAGCCTCGGGGCAAGCGGCAGGCCCGCGTGTGTGTGGCCTGCAGCCGTTTCCTCCTCTGTGCGGCTGGGCCTGATCGGCCTGCTTTCCCAGCCTCCCTTGCAGCTAGGGGCGGCTGTGTGTTACGGGCTGGATGGTGTTCCCAAATTCAGCCCCTAAGCCCAGTACCTCGGAGTGTGCCTGGCTTTTGGGGTTAGGGCCTCTAAAGAGGTGATTAAGGTAAAACAAGGTTCTGAGCATGAGCCTCCGTCCAGTATGACTGGTGTCCTTTCAAGAAGAGATGACCACACAGGCATGGACTGTGAGATGAGCCATGAGCAAGGTGGCTGTCTTCAGGCCGAGGACAGAGGCCTTGGAAGGAACAGCCCTGCCCGCATCTTAGACCTGCAGCCTCCAGGACTGAGGAGATGAACTGCAGCCTGGTCCTTTGCTCCAGGGGCCCCAGGACCACTCAGCACAGATGGAGCTTGCCTGTCTCCTCTCGATGGGAATGGAAACACGGAGTGTGCCTGGTGCCCGGCCCCCTTCGCCAGGTGCTGCATTTGAGCGTCGCCTGCTGATGTGCCTGGTTGTGGATGGCTCGTCCTGTTGCCCTGCTGTTTTTCCGTCACGTGGTTATCATGTGGTTGGTCCATGCTCCCGATGACGGGCATCCGCGCTGTGTCCACTCTGGGGTCATTGTGAGCAGAGCTGCTCTGAATGTGTCTCGTATCTGCTGCATGTTCACCAAGGGGACCAGCGTCTGCAGGCGACCCTGCTGGACAGTCTCCAGAATGGCTGGACTGATTTCTGCTCGCACAGCCTCACCCACGCACAGCCCCGTCCTTGCACTCCGCCCCCCGGTGGTCCAGAGGAGTGGCTGGCTGGGGGTCCAGTCTGCACTCCCTGGTGGCCCCAGGGAGAGGGGCGGGGCAGCGCCTCTGCGTGTGGCCGTTGGGACATCTGCCCATGTGGAGCGCTTGTCCGCGTCCTGGTCTCTGCAGCGGTTCTGTCCCATGGCCCTTTGTGCTCTTCCCATCGGGCTGACAGTGTCTGCACTGGGGCACTCGACCCACTTTCCTTAAGGATTTCAAGATGTAGACTTTGGTCCCTGGAGGACCCAGCCTGTGGCGATGGGCTGGAGGAGGAGGAGGTCTCTAGCTTCATTAGTACTGGGGAAGTGCATGGCTCCAGGTTGTGGAGAGCAGGTTCCCAGGAGCGCTCATCTCTACCCTGGGGGGCTGTCTCCTAGTCCGCCCCCCGACCCTGTCCCTGCCTCGGAGTCAGACCCCCTGGAGCCCTCACAGCCCCTGGTCCAGCAGGGGTCACCTGGGCTTGGCGGACCTCCCCTCGCCTTCTGCACCCCAACTTCCCCAGGGACCATATGTGTGTGTTCACTCACTTCAGTCCTGTCCAGCTCTTCGCCACCCCGTGGACTGCAGCCCGCCAGGCTCCTCTGTCCATGGGATTCTCCAGGCAAGAATACTGGAGCGGGTTGCCCTGCCCTCCTCCAGGGGATCGTCCTGACCCAGGGATTGAACCCGTGTCTCATGCATTAGCTAGCTGTGCCTGGGAAGCACGTGTGAACTCAAAGTTCCGTCTTGAGCATTCCAGCTGACGTCATCTTTCTCCACTTAGGGATTTTAAAATCAGAAATACAATATAAACAAATTGCATAAAATTTTCAGCTCAAGGAAGAGTCAGTCGCCTGGAGCCCTAGTCATTCACCTCCAAACAGCAAATCCTTCATCATGGGACGTTCCACTCCACACCTGATTTTCTGAACATAGTTATGCTCCTGGGCTCACCTGATTTTTTCCTCATTTCCTCTGTAAATATTCAATACTCAGTATTCCCCGTGGCTCCATGCAGCACCCACATCCATCTTTTTAAAGAGCTGCATGGTATTGCATCCAGCGAGGGGGGCTGTGGTCGCCATTGCCATTTCCCTGCGGTCGGACAGGAGGCTGTTTCCTGGTTCCTGCTGCAGCTGCTGGCCCGGACAGGAGTGGACAAGGCTGTGTGCGTGTCCTCCCCTCAGTGTTTGGGATTATTTCTTTAGGGTGCCCTCCCAGAGTGGGAGGTCTGGGTTGAGGTTGGCACACATGATTGATGTTTTAATGGCTTGTGTGACTTTGCTTTTCACACCCGTTACCCCAGTCCGTAAAGTCAACAGTGAGGCTTGGGGATGTGGCTGCCAGCTCACTCCCCGGCCTGGGCGATGCTGCTTCAGGGCATTTAACTTTAATAGGTGGGAAGAGACAAACCGCCACACCCCGCCCCCCCACCATGGCTCTAACATGCTCTGTTTCTTGGCGGCTCAGAGGATCCACCCTGAAGGCAGGTTTTATTCTGCACTCTCTAGTGACCGACCCTCGTTCCCATGGCATAGCCAGGACTCGGGGGAGGTAGGCTGGACGCAGAGAGCTCAGGGCAGCCGGCAGCCCGGGTGCCCATCTCACCGCCCCGGCGACTGCGGTCAGTTTACCCTCTGTTCCCCAGGTCTCCCTCCAGCAAAGGGCACGGCCATGGGAACCCCCAGCCAGACACCCCGGGGTCACTGTTGGCCCCTAGGGCCTGGTTCTGACGAGGCCCTGGGGGGCCCCTTCCCTTGGAAGGCCCTTCGCCATGCCCACCCACACCCCTCCCCAACAGCACTCATCACCTGGGCCTGAGGCAGGGGCCGCGTTCTGCTCCCCAGCCCTCCGGGTCAGGTGGAGGGTCCTTGGACTGGCGTGTAGGGCCCTTCATGGCAGTCTGTGGACCCCCACCCTTCACCTTGTCCCCCCCTTGCCCCCACCCAGCACCAGCCATCCCAGGACACTCACCACCCCCTTGGCCAGCTCTACGTGGACCCTCTCTGCAGCACCGCCTGCCTCCCCCACCCAGGGAGGCTCTGCTTAACCTCTGAGGCATGTGGGGACCCTCCTTCCTGCTCTGGGCGTGGGAGGGCAGCAAGTGGAGTGTGGAGGGAGGTGGGGCCCCCACCCTAAACCTCTCTGGGGGGCACTGATGTGGGAGCCCGGCTGGCAATGCCAGCCTCCATTCCCAGGCCCGCACTGTTGCCTGAATCCTGCTGCTTCTTGCCCCTTGTCTAGGCTGGACCCACACCCCGGAGGGGAGAGAACTTGTGCATCGGCGTCAGAGGTGCCGACCCCCTCTCCGGGGTGCAGGCAAGCGACACAAACTGCTGGTGCCTCAGTTGCCACACCTGTAAAGTGGGCAGCGCCGCCTACCCGGCCCGGCTTCTGTAAAGACTAGGGGAGTGAGTGGGCCTGGCTCCTAGGACATGTCCAGGAGGCGGTGACCGGCCGCCGCTGTGCAGGGTCTCAGCGGGGTGCATGGTGTTGTCTGGGGCTCTGGGGCATGGAGGGTGGTCCCAGGCCCCACAGATGTTCAGGGTGGAGCCCCGGGTTGGGCAGCTGAGGACTCAGACCTGGGCTCAGCCTGGCCAGGTTGAGCTGGGCTCCCAAGAGTGTGGGAGACACACCAAGCGGCTCTGCCTGGAGGGAGACCCTTGCTTTGAGGCCAGTGTCGTGCCAGCCTGAGTCTGAGGCCTGCGTGGGCGGGTCTGTCACCCTGCCTGGTGGGGCAGCGGGCCAGCTCTCCCGGGTAGCCCTGTGTCCAGGCCCGCGGGAGTCGGTGGGGGAACCAGCGCTGGCCAGGCCCGTGGCCTCAGGAATCTCTCCAAATGTCCATGCTCTCCTGGCCTCCCAGCTGTTTCTCCTTAAAAAGAAAACACAAGCCCAAACCCAAACAATGAAGCAGGGTTTCAGCGGCACGTTTGCCAGGCCACTGGCGGCCACGTGAGCAACACCAACAGCTATGCTGGAGAAAGTCTGCTTGAAAGGGCCCTGCACACACTCGTGTCCTCTGACTGGAACTGCTGTCCACTCCATCATCCCACCACGTCCCTCCGAGGACAGAGGGGCAGCCGGAGCCTTCTGCTCAGAGCCTTTGCACGGGCTGTTCCCTCTGCCTCCAACACTGTTCCCCTCATTGTCCTCCCAGCAGCTTCTCTTCCCCAGACCTACCTTTACCGCATCTCTGCATCCCAGGTGGCCTGCCTGTGTTCCACGGATATTCTCTGTTGCAGAAGTGGGCTCTGTGGTCCCCTCTCCAGGCCCCTCAAGCCTCACACCTATACGACAGGGTCCTGTCAATACTTGCTGGATGGACGCCTCACTGCATGGATGCCTGTAGCTCCCAAGGCCCAAGGTCGCATAGCAGGGCCTCATCCGATGTGCCTTCAAAGCTGCGTCCTGAAGAGCAGAGCTGAGGCGCCTTCCTGAGAGCCCTTGCCAATATGAGCCACTGAGTGTGGGCGACCAAGCCCACGTAGCTGAGCGCCACCTCCTCCAGGAAGCCCTCCTGGGCCCCTGGGTCAGCGCCCTTCCTTTCTCCATCAGAACACCGCGCTCTGGGTGGGCCTCCCTGCCCATGCCTGCCCTCTGATGTCTTTCTGGAAAAGGCGTGCATGCGTAGGGAGGAAACAGAGAACACTGCCCCTGGGGGGCTGACGTCCCATGGGGAGAGGTCGACTGAAACACAGACAGGAAGCACAGACCACCGGGCTGCGTGCTCCGGGGAGAATAAAGGCAGGATGGGGCCGGGCTGTGGGCCACGAGGGCAGGAGCAGGGAGACAGGTACCAGCTGACGGTGGCCCCAAGCCGCCAGGGAGGTGGGCAGGTTCTAGGTCTGCTGGAGGTGGAGCCTTTGGGACTTGTTGGTCAGATGCTTGAGATGGTCAGAGGAAGAGGGGTGATGGCCAGTCTCCTGAACGCCGAGCCCGAGTGGGTAGATTGATTTTGAAGGTGGCGGGGAGGCAGGTTCTGATGGGCCCAAACCCAGCCCTCGGACCCTGTGACTTGGGACAAGTGGCAGGGCTTGAGTTTGCTTCCCGATGGCGGAGGGGACACCCGCCACTGGGCAGGTCTGGGAGCAGCCCCGCCCCGAGAGCGTCCGACCCGCGGGTCTACGTTTGGGGCCGTTCCCGTGAAGGCTGGTCCTCTGCCCCGGCCCCGGGCCTTGCTTCTGGGAGGGCTCCGGGCTCTGCCTCCATGGGCCCGCTGGGCTGCTGCACAGCCTCCCTGTCCCTGTCTGGCCCGGAGCCTGTGGCCCTGGACCCGGGTCACACTCTGAGCAGCAGGCCCGGGGGGCCCAGCAGAGGGTCCCGCACGTGGAGCCCTTGAGCCACACCCCTTACGCTCCGCAGCCCTGCCTGGTACATGGCACGGGGCTGGGGGCAGGACGGAGCCCTTTGTGAGGCCCCGGGGTTCACGGGGCATGAGCAGAATGTTCACAGCTGTTGTCACAACTGGAGGATTTGCCAGAAGCTAGCCCGAAGCCTGAAGGACAGATGGGGCCTAGAGTGTGATTCTGTGTGTGCGTGCACACAGACACACAGACACACACACACACACACACACATGCTTCGAGGGTTGTTTGTTCCCACGCTCGGGACAGAGGGACCAGATATTGTATTTTTCTCAGAATACAAAGGCACCTAGGCCCTCATTCCCGTATCCTCCAAAGGGCAACAACCCAGTGTTGACTTTGCATCTGGTGGAAGCAGGAGGGCAGAGTCCCCGTGGCCCCGGGGGTGGCCGAGTCAGCTCAGCGACGGACGCCAGCAATTGCCCAGGCCCATGTCACCCCCCATCCCCGACCCCGAGGGTCTCCAGTTAGGACGGAAGGGCAGACGGGACCAGAGGGGGAAGACCTGGGTCCCATCCCTCACGGTCGGTCTTGCTGTGACTCCTTGAAGGCCTCTGGGCCCCTCAGCCGAGGGTCTTCTCCCGAGCTGCTATGGGAGGGGGACACTCCCCCCGGAGCAGGTGCCCCCACACCGCCTGGTGATCTCTGGGACCTCCATCTCCACCAGGGAACCTCCCTCCCGCCTGCCGCTCAGGTGAGGCGGGGTCTGCACCCACCTCCGGGGGCCAAATGCTCTCTAGCCGCAGTGAGTGCCCCTTCTGCCGTTCACAGGAACACCTTGTCTTTACGGGCTTTAAAATCTGAGTTGTATGTGTGCATAATCTGATGAGCTAAGTAATTCCCAGGGCTTTTATAAAAACAGCCATCCCCTGCCCCCCACCACAGTTTTTCTTCCCCAGAGGCAGCCACTTCCCCTTTCTCCAAAAAAAAAAAAAAAAGGCATTTCTTTTGGTATTTATGTCTGTATTCCTAAATAACATTCTCCTATTTCTCAATCTCGTTTTCATCAGCTTATGTGGCATCTACTGACATGCCTTATGGGGGAGAGGCATAAATTTCTCTTATCCACTCCCCCTCCCTCACCACCTCCTTCCCATCACCAGCCCTGCAATGCAAAGAATGTGGCTAGATTTACATGACTGTGTAAATGGAACTGACAGCAGAGCCAGGTAATATACTGTGACTACTTGTCCTGCCTTATCTTTTTCCCCTACAGTTATCCATGGCTACATTGTTTGTTCTGTTCTTCCCCCCTCCCTGTTATGTGCTTATTGTTAATCCAACTTCAAATCCTCTGCCTCTTGTCTAAATCTCCAGGCCTCAGACACACGGGGTGTGTCCTCCTTGGTCTGGATTTATTCCCTCTCTGAGGAGCTTGTACTCTGCAGGCTTTCCAACAGGAGAGCTGGGGAGAGTTCAACTATCTGAAAAGCCTCATCCTATCCTACACTTGACCAGGAGTTTGGTGGTCCCAGAGTGTCTGTGCTGCTGCAGCAGAATGCCCCCGGGTGGCTTGGAAATAACGGGCACATATCTCTGATGGTTTTGGAGGCTGGAAGTCCAAGATCAAGGCCCCAGCAGACTCAGCATCTGGCGAGTGAGACCAGCTTCCCGCTTCACAGAGGCCGCTGTCTTGCCGTGTCCTCACGCGGAGCAGGGGTGAGTGAGCTCTCTGGGTCTCTTTGTATAAGACCTCCAGTCCTGCTCACAGGGGCTCCACGCTCATGACCCGGTGACACACGGAGACTCCACCTCTCACACCGGCACACAGGAGGTTAGGGTTCCAGCGTGTGAATTTGGGGGTAGGGGACACTCCCAAACAGCATCCAGTCTGTCTATCGCACTGGGTATAAAATTCTAGTTTGGAAAGCATTTTCCTACAGGAAAGGGTGGGTGGACAGAGGCCCATTTTGCAGGGCTTTTGCCATCATCTTTTGGTTGCCAGCATAGCCACTGTCAAGTCCAGAGCCATCCTGATTCCGAATTCTTTATGTGTGACCTTTCCCTCTTGTATTCAGTTCAGTTCAGTTCGGTAACTCAGTCATGTCCGACTCTGTGACCACATGGACTGCAGCACGCCACGCCTCCCTGTCCATCATCAACTCCTGGAGTTGACTCAAACTCACGTCCATTGAGTCGGTGATGTATTACAAGAGTCTTTCTTGTATTACTTATTCAGAAATGAAAATAAAGTCATTTTTAGAAAGTAAAGTAATTTTGGACAGTCTCACTGGGCCCTCACTCCTGCACCTTTCAAACAGGCAGACGCACGGCTTGGTTTCCCGTGTGGTCATAGGAGTCGATTTCGTGCTCCAGAGAAATCTTAGGAGTAAGTCTTGGCTTTGTCTTCCATCTAGTGTGGAGCCACTGGGCACTGTGATGGGAGGGGGGTAAACCTTTGTGTCAGAAATCTTATTCCTGGGTCTGTGTGCTGCAGAACTGGCCACGGATGCCATGTGGAGGGTCTGACATGCAGTGGGCCCTCATCGGGGGAGCAACATCAGGCCATCCCCTGCACCTTCTCCCATCCCCCTGCAGGAACACCCACCTCTGCACCAGCCCCCGCCTGATCCCTGTGGCCCTTCAGGGAGCTGACTGTGGGCATCTCTCCCAACTCAGGGTGGAGTCAGGGGCATGTGAGAGCCCCAGTGCTGCAGGTGACCCTCTGAGGCAGGCAGACTCTGTCCCCTCCTCCTGTCAACCTTGAGTTTGAGTGGAATCGCTCTGGCTTGAGAACCCCTTGGACAGCAAGGAGATCAAACCAGTCAGTCCTAAAGGATATCAACTCTGAATATTCATTGAAAGGACTGAGGCTGAAGCTGAAGCTCCAACACTTTGGTCACATGATTTGAAGAGCTGACTCACCCTGATGCTGGGAAGGATTGAAGGCAGGAGGAGAAGGGGGCGACAGAGGATGAGACGGTTGGATGGTGTCGCCAACTCAATGGACATTAGTTTGAGTAAGCTCCAGGAGATGGTGAAGGACAGGGAAGCCTGGCGTGCTGTAGTCCATGGGGTCGCAAAGAGTTGGACTCGACCGAGCGACTGAACAACAACAATGAGCATGGATTAGAAGGTTAAAATCACAGGCTGGGACTTCCTGATGGTCCAGTGGCTAGAATCTGCCTTACAGTGCAGGGCATGTGGGTTCGATCCCTGATCAGGGAACTAAGATCCCTCAAGCCACAAAGCAACTCTATCTCCACGCCACAGCTGGAGAGTCTGTGCTGCAATGCCCCTGCATGATACAATTAAGACCCCAAATTGCCTAATAAATACATAAAATAAATATATTTTAAATAAAAAATAAAATCACAGGGCTGCCATTGTATCATGTAAACCAACATTAGGGGCTTGATCCCTTGGGCGTTGGTTTCCATACCTACAAGTTGGGGAGAAGAGAGTATTTTGAAAATTGAAGCGATAACAAGGTGAGGTTTGAGCAGCACCGAGCGGCACCCAGCAGGTCCTCGCACTCGGGGTTGGACTGTCTGCCCAGGAAAAACGGGCCCTTGCTGGGCCCAACGCTGCTGAGCACACAGACCGCCTTGGGGCTTCACCCAGACAGGGTCCAGGCTGGTCCCCAAGGAGAGGGCGTGTGATGCAGACCACAGCCCCCGGGTCCCCAGCCCAGAGCTGTACGTACCATTCTGGGATGTGGACTCCCGCCAGGAAGGGCCAGGCGCCAGCTCCCTCGGTTCCCATCAGGACCTGTCACCTCCCCGGCCCTCCCTGCTGAGCTGTAGTCTGCTCAGAGCCCCCCTTGGACTGTCAGAGCCCAAATCCTGGTGACTCTGCAGGGTCACGTCAGGGGACCTGTGCCTTCCAGAGAGGAGGTGGCCTGCTGGGGACTCAGGATCTGTGAACAGGGCTGGGCTGGGCCCCGTGCCAAGCCTATGGGCCTTCCACGCGTGACTGAGGACCACTTCTGAAGCCCCTGTTGTGGGCAGGTAAGTGTGGCTGGAGAGGGCAGCCCGAGGGCAAGCAGCTGGTTCCGTGGGTGGGCCGCCCGCTCCCTTTGGACTCACTGCCTCCCGACAGCCACGGGCAACGGGTCAGCTGAGGGTGGCCCCCTTGGTTCTGACGGCTTCCGGGCGGGAGGTGTCTGTGTGTGTCCGCAGCGGTGAGGACAGGTCCCAAGGCCCGGCTGAAGTGGGCTTGGTGCGCTCCCTCCCTGCCTCTGGACGGCGAGGCTCAGAGGCCGCGTGTGGGACTCAGTGCCAGCTGGAGGTCCGAGGAGGCTCCCTGGTGACCTGAGATGTGGGGACTGCCCACGCCTTCCTGGGGCTGGGACTGCATGGGTGTGCATGCGCATGCATATATGCACGTGTGTGTGTGTGCGCGCGCGCATGGACATGCATGTGTGTGCCTGTGTGCCTGGGTGTGAACGTGTGTGTTCATGTGTGTGTGTGTTCACACCTGTGTGTGCGTGTGTGAGCACGTGTGTACGTGAGCATGTGTGCCCATGTGTGTTTGTGTGTGTGCATGTGTGTGCTAGTGCGAGTGCACGTGTGTGTGTGTGAACATGAGTTCAGTGGTTGAGAACTTGTGAGTCTGCTGAGTACAGATGTGAAGTTCAGTAGAGGGGGAGTGTCACCTCCTGGCTGACAACCTCCTCGCTGCCCACCCCTGCAGACCCCAGACTCACCAGCCCACCCCTCTCCCCGGGCTGCCAGGGGGCCCAGGCCCCCAGACCCCAGCCCCCAGACCAGGCGTCCTGGTCACCCCCACTCGCACCTAACATACTTCAGTGGCTCCTGCCTTAAGACAGGAGGGGTGGGGAATTCCCCGACGGCCCGGTGGTTAGGACTCTGCACCTTCGCTGCCCAGGGCCTGGCTTCATTCCCTGGTTGGAGCACTAAGAGCCTGCAAGCCACGTGGCATAGCCAAAGAAACGAAAACAAAACAAGCCTGGAGGGGTTGGCGCCTCTGTGGTCTGGTGTCCTGGTCGCCCGGGGACACTGAGGCCTATGGTCCCTCTGAAAACTTCAGGGTCCACTGGGCCGAGTGGCTGACGCCCTGACAGCCCACTGCTCACAGGTGGCGCATGTCGCCTCCTTGCTGTCCAGAGAAGCCGAGGGCTGACCACTGAGGCCCCGCCTGCCCGGTCCTCTCTGCCCAGGGCTGCCCGTCCGCAGGCCTGTGCGTGCGGCTCCCCAGTGTCTCTGGCTGTGGGTGTCCGACTATAAACAAGTGACGTTCTCTTTCCCCATGACCTCATCTTCCTGCCCTCGTCCCCCCGTCCCCTGGGCAGGAGGCCCGTTCCGTTCTCTCTCCTGCCGCCCAGGTGGAGGCTGGGGTCCAAGTGGGGAAGGGGCTGGGGGCTCACTGCACCTTCATTTCCCCCAAAGGCCTGCTCTCTGCATCGCCCAGCCCCCTCCTGTGCCCACACCATGCCCACAGGGGCCAGGCCGACGCAGACACTATCTCAGCCCCCGGAGCTGCCAGCTGCGGGACCGCGGCCATGGCCAGCCCGCTGAGAGGGGACAGAAGATCCTGCGTCCGCTTGGAGCTGGCTGTGGGATCCGGGGGTGCTCCCTTCACGTCTGACTCATCCTGCTGCTCACAGCCCGAGGACAGAGGGGCAGGAGGTGTGTGCAGCCCTGGACCGCTTGCCCAGGGGTGCTCTCAGACACTCTCCACAGTGACTCTGTGGGGTGGAGCCTGTACCACCCGAGAAAACGGAGGTCAGAGAAGTAAACTGACTTATTCAGGGTCTCAGGCTGTGGGTGGAGGCGTCAGGCTGCACCTCTCTCTGCCTGGCGATGACGGGAGGCCCAACCACCTCCTGAAACACCACCTGCGAGCCTCAGGCTGAGTGTGGAGCCTGCCAGAGCCTTTCCCGCCATCAGGAGGGGACAGGTCACTGTCTTCTGTGGTCTAGAAGTCCAAGGTCGAGGCCCATGCCAGGATGGGGCTGGGGCGAGGAGGGACAGGGACCAGGGCGACATCTGAGGGAGCCCCGCTCTCTCTCGGGTGTCAGCCTGAGAGCGACACCTCTTCCAGCGCTGCCCGGGCACCTCGATTTCCTTGTCTGGACACTGCCAGGCAGGGGGTGGGGGTGGGGCTGGAGGCATGGTTTGGGCAACAAGGACCTGCCTAGAACGTGAGGACGGGGAGCTTCCCTGGAGGTCTGGTGGTCAGGGCTCCACGCTTCCACTGCGGGGGGCTCAGTTTTGATCCCACATGCTGCATGGCACGGCCAAAATAATAATAATAATGAACAGAGTTCGTGGGCAGGACGAGGCATCCTGGAGTCGATGCCGCAGAGATGGTCCAGTCTCACTTTGGAGAGTCTGATCTCTGGTTCTTGGGGCGATTCTCCCTGGAGGGCTGCGCTGCTAAAAACATTCTCATATTTTAGTTTTTGGTTGAATGCGATTTATTTCTTCCTGGTTTGGAGACGAATGTAGTCTCTTCAAACGTGCCGCCTTCAGGCCTTGAGAAACAGCTGCCATTCCGTTCGGCCTCCCTGGCTGATGGGGACGGGGCCTGGGACCACCCCCTCCCCCCACCCCCACCCTCAGTCGCAGCCCGTCCGCTCCCTCTGGTGTCGGGGGAGACACCGACGCCCTGGAGGCTCCCAGGTGTCCCCACCACCTGACTCCCTCACGTGCCAGCTCTGTCAGGGCCCCGTCCTGCTGGGCCTGGTACTCGGGAGGTGAGCGATGGGTGAGGCCCTGCCCAGGGCGCCCCACATGCCTATCTACAGGTCCCTGTGCCCAGAGGCTCATGTGGGGCTGGTCTAGGGTGGGTGCCCAGGGCACAAGTTACCCAGGTGCCTGCTCCGGGAGGGTGGGGCGTGCAAGCCCAGGGATACGATTTGGGCATCATAGGTGCAGCCTGATGCCAGTTCAACCACTGGGTACCCCAGGGGCCATGGGGCTCAGAGAGGACAGAGCCACCTGGCCTGGGCTGCCAGGCAGCCTCCAACCTACCAGCAGTGTGGATGGCAGTGGGCAGGGTTACCTGATGCCAGGGACGCAGCCAGGGGTCCTGCTGATCAGCCAGCTGCCCCTGGGCTCAGAGAGGCTCCAGGTTCCCTTCCCTCCCCCAGACCCTGGGTGCCTGCCTGGCCCCTGTTCGCAGCACCTTCCCCCAGGGCCGTTGTCTGGCCTCCAGCTTCCCTGAGGGGTCACTGCCTTCCGCTTTCTCCCAGTCTGCCCAGTTCTGGCCTCCTCCCAGACTGGCCCTCCTCCCACCCCTCCCTCCCTCCGGCTGCTTGCTCCCCAGCCGCTGGCAGAGCTAGTGTCTTGCCGTCCTCCTGTTTCCTGGTTGGGCTCAGTGCGGGGGGTCTTGGGGGTGCAGGCCTCCTGCACCCCATGTCTGGGGTGCCCAGCAAGGGAGAGTCCCTGCTGGGGATTCTCCACCACCTCTCCTCCGCTGGGGTGTCCTGTTCCTCGCAGAGGCCTGGGGCAGGGTGTCTCTCCTCTCCTCTAGAACCTGACTTGGGGGCCTGCCTGGTGCCAGGGCCCTCCATGCCTTCAGTCACCTGTCCCTGACCTCTGAGTCAGGCACCACTCCGAGTCTGGGCTGGGGAGGCGGGACCCCCACTCAGGCAGGGTGTGATCAGAGTCTCTAAGTCTGGGCTGGGAGGTGGGATCCCCACTCAGGCAGGGTGTGATCAGAGTCTGGGCTCAGTGACTGGGGAGGACAGAAGGGACAGAGAGAAATGGTGACCTGACTCCAGGAAGACCCAATTGAGCCAGGGTTGGTTGTTGGATCAGTAAATCATCCTCCTGCAATGCCAGAGACCTGGGTTCGATCCCTGGGTCGGGAAGATCCCCTGAAGAAGGGAACGGCAACCTGCTCCAGTATTCTTGCCTGGAGAATCCCACGGACGGGAGGAGCCTGGCAGGCGACAGCCCATGGGGTCGCAAGAGTCAGACACGACTTAGCCACTAACACCAATCAGAACCAGTCTATGCAGTTAGAAATTAGGATAGACCAGAGCGGGGTTTCCCAGCCCCAGCACTGCGGTCACTGGGGGCTGGGTAGCCCTCCATTTAGGGGCCAACCTGTGCAGAGAGGGGTGTTGAACTGCATCCCTGCCCACTCGATGCCAACAGCACCCTCTCAGCGGTGACAGTCAAGTGTCTGCACTCACCGCCAGGACGTGCCCTGGGGGCAGCCCTGTCCCAGGCACGAGCCTCTGGACCAGAGGTGCCCGCGGGCATTCCTGGCACTGTCCCCTCTCTCTCTGAGCTCGTCTGAGTGCACGGCACGGTCAGCCTGTGAAAAGCCACCAGCTGTGCCCTGGGGATGAGAGCTGCTGTGCACATACACGACAGCCAGGAAAAGGTTCCCGAACAAAGCGAGCACAGAGAACTAGGGTGAGGGGCGTGGGGTAAGGGTCCTGGGTCTTCATTACTTCATTGACAGCGAGCTCTGAGGGTGTCCGCGGTGTGTAGAGTCTCCAGGAGCCCCCAGGGACTCAGTCTGGGGCACTTAGGAAGCAGAAGGGTCTAGGCCCAGGAGGAGGCGAGTCCCGGCCGCAGGCTGGCAGATGGGGCTCCAGTCCTGACTGCCCACTCTTAGGACATTCCTGCTCTCTGAGGACCCTGGGCCGGCGCACACCAGGTCTCAGCATGGACATGGGGGTGGGGGGTGCCGCTTGCAGAGTGAGAGGGCAGCTGACTGAGCACGCGTGAGCTGTTTCCTGAGCTTTTTATTGAACTGCTTCCAAGTGTTAGTGAACAGAGGCATTTCTTCACGGCTGCTGTTGTTCAGTCGCTCAGTCGCGTCCGACTCTTGCGACCCCATGGACTGCCGCACACCAGGCTTCCCTGTCCTTCACTATCTCCCACAGTTTGCTCAAATTCATGTCCATTGCGTCGGTGATGCCATCCAACCATCTCATCCTCTGTCGTCCCCTTCTGCTCGTGCCTTCAATCTTTCCCAGCATCAGGGTCTTTTCTGTTGAGTCGGCTCTTCCCATCAGGTGGCCAAAGTATTGGAGCTTCAGCATCAGTCGTTCCAACAAATATTCAGGACTGATTTCCTTCAGGATGGACTGGTTGGATCTCCCTGCTCTCCAAGGGACTCTCAAGAGTCTTCTCTAGGACCACAGCTTGAAAGCATCAGTTCCTTGGTGCTTAGTCTTCTTTATGGAACAGCTCTCACATCCGTGCATGACTACTGGAAAAACCATAGCTTTGACTAGACAGACCTTTGTCGACAAAGTGATATCTGTGCCTTGTAATATGCTGTCTAGGTTTGTCATAGCTTTTCTTCCAAGGAGCAAGCGTCTTTTAATTTCACGGCTGCGGTCACTATCCCAGTGATTTTAGAGCCCAAGAAAATAAAGTCTGTCGCTGTTTCCATTGTTTCCCCGACTCTTTGCCATGAAATGATGGGACCGGATGCCATGATCTTCATTTTTCTGGATGTTGAGTTTTAAGCCAGCTTTTTCACCCTCCTCTTTCGCCTTCATCAAGAGGCTCTTTACCCCTCTTCACTTCAGCTGTTAGAGTGGTATCGTCTGCATGTCTGAGGTTGTTATTTCTCCTGGTGATCTTGATTCCAGCTTCATCACTGTTTTTTAGCTCAAAACAAGCCTGGAAACAAGCTAGAGCTGCCATTTTTAACCTAAGAGGCACGACCATAGGGGATGACGGGGCACTACTGTGTCTCCTTGTGTCAGAAAATAGGGCGAGAATTAGCATCTGTGCTTGGAGAAGGCTCAACACTAAACAACGTGAAGTGGGAGAGCAGGGCTGACCTTTACCTGCAGTGTGACCTCAGCGCAACAAGGTTTAGAAAAAAGTTGAACATCACAGAAGAAAGAGAGCTATTCCATGTTCATGGAAGAGAAGCCTCAATAATGCCCAGATGTCAGTTCCCCAACTTGATCTATAGATTCAAGGCAGCCTAATCAAAATCTCAACCTGTTTTCTCGTGTGTGTGTGGACGTTAATCAGACTTGGAAAGACACGCAAACGCCAGCTGGTATTGCCCCTGCATCCTGACATTAAAAGTGGTTTTAAAAAAGGTTTTTTGTTTTAATTTTTACAGTGTTGTGTTGGCTTCTGCTGTAGAACAATGCGAAGCAGTCATAATTGTATGAGTGATTTTAGTTTCTTTTTCTTGTGTTTTTCTGGGTTTTCTACAGTGATTGTGTACTACTCTTAACATGAGAAAAGAGCATTGAAGTTTTATATATATGTATATATACGTATTTAATTGGAGGATAATTGCTTTAAATTGTGCTGACTTCTGCTGTGCAGCAGCGTGCGGCAGCCTTCCCACCTGCCACCCGCTGCCAGCACTCTGGGTCGTTGCGGAGCAGCGGGCTAGGCTCCCCGTGTCACGCAGCAGCTCCCCGCTGGCGCCCTGCTTTACACACGGCAGTGTTCGCACTTCGGTGCTTCGCTCTCAGTCTGTCCCGCCCTCTCCTTCCTCCTCTGTGCCACAGGTCTGGTCTCCTCCGCCTCTGTCTCCCTGCCCTGCAAACAGCTTCATCAGGACCAGTTTTCCAGATTTCGCGTCTATGAGTTAATATGAGATATTTGTTTTTCCCCTTCTGACTTACTGAAGAAATATTTCAAAGAAATAAACGCAGAAAGAAGGGTAGGCAGAGAGGGGCCAGGCAGATGAGTTAAGCAGCAGAGCCTTTTGGAGTGGGCTGGACAGCACCCAGGAGCGTCACGGGGCGGCTGTCATACATCTCCTTCCCAGTGCCTGGGGCCCCGCCCCATCCCGCCCCGTCTGAGGGCTGTATTGGGGAGACTCCCACAGGCCGGCCTGGGGTCTGGGCCTCCCTGCATTTTACATCTGCGGAGATGGAACACCTGGGAGGCATCCATTTTCGATGGTCTGGATGGGCCAAGAGGGGATTACTTCTCCAGCTGGGGTCCTTTCTTTTAAAATAGATGATGGAGCAGATCCTGTCGAAAAGGCCAACTGCAGCTCCTCACAATTAAATCCCCCATCCCAGAGCCCGCAGTGGAGAGGCCCCAAGGAGGCCCAAGGTCTGTTAGGGGCTGGCTTCTCTGACTCTGTTCAGCCTGTAAGGCCTTTCTCCAGTGCCACCTCCTCCAGGAAGCCTGCCCTGGTTTCCCGGGTCCACAGAGCTTGCTCCTTTGCCTGGAGTCCTAATGCATGTGACCAGCGTGTCTTGGGTCACTGAAGTCTTTCTCCTTGTGGAGGAGCCTGGTGAGAGGGATCAAGCCTTGGCATGGAGTGGGAGAAGGAGGGTACATCAAGCATCATGGCTGCAGGCTCGGGGCTCCGTCCCAGTGGGGTCCCTGGGAGCCTGTGGAGCACACCCCCACCAGGCCATGGTGACGGTGCTGGTTATAGTGATGATGGCCCCTAACATCTGGGGGACACCTACTCGGTCTTAGGCAGGGTTTTAATTTTACTTGATTTATCTCATTTATCTCAGGAACCCTCCCTAAATGTACATGATCATATTCCCATCATGGGTCCTCTGTCCTCCTTGCTCCAAATGAAAGAGCGGCTCACGTAGGCCTGAAAAAGTCTGAGGGCAGCGTGGAAGGCGGCGCCTGGAGAGTCTGAACCTCACAACGAGCCCTTCGAGGAGGAAATGCTCTTTGCCGCCCAGGTGCAGACAGTGAGACCCAGAACGGGAGAGCCTGGGCCTGAGCTCACAGAGCTGGAGACGCAGAAACAAGACGAACACTCACGTGGGCTCGGCCCGAAGCTTTCACTGAACACCTAGACCAAGTGCTAGGAAGGGACAGAAGCAGCAGACAGACTCGGCCCTGCCTCTGTGGAGCCCACATTCTCATGGGGAAGACAGTAAGCCGATCACAGAGGATGAAAAAAGGAGGCCATCCCAGTCGACGGGCCAGGAAAGCCTCCTGGAGGAGGCGGCTCTCAGCCCTGGGAAGATGGAGAGGCGTGCTCAGATGGTGCCAGGGGAGACCAGCAGGCAGGGTCTTGTAAGTGCTCCCCTCACATTCTCCCTCCCGAGCCCCCAGGCCTGCCTCGGGCCGTGCAGAACCCCGGCCTCAGCAGCCATCTCTCCCAGACCTATTTTTAGACCCAACCCAGCTCTAAATGCAAACACATTGTCAAGACAGTGGCCAAGTTGGACCCCGTCCACAGAGCCTTCTCTGTGACACCAAAATAGAAAATGGCTCTATCTGCGGATAAGCTGAGCTGTTGGCGGAGGCTTCGCCTGGAGCAACGCAGCCAGACCGTGGCCCAGCCCTTGGATGACCCGGACGCATCGATGCTTCCTACCCAAATACAGTATAAAAATGCTCGAAGAAACGTGCTACGGTTAGCCTCACAGAGAGGCGACGTCTTCCTGAGGCCGATCTTGGGGCCAGGCGTGTGGGAACAGGCAGACCTCGGTGAGAGAGCGGGTCCTCCTCGCTAAAGGGAGTGTGCTCAGGGTCGTTTACCATTATCACGGCTTCCCAGAGTTAGAAAGCCATTGGAGGTGGAAACAGGGAGTTTGGACCATCTCAGGAACACACACTCATGATGGCCCCTAGGTACTCACTGCATCCCACTACGGGCCGGCTGATACTCCACCTGCAGCCTCTCTCAAGCCACGTAACCACCCCATGAGATGGACATAATTGTCCCATTTCACAGACAAGAAAACGGAGGCTCAGACAGGAGCCTCCCCCAGTAGGATCGCGCCCCAGGTGCCCCCGAAATCACGGCTTTTTCCCGTCCCGACCTGTCTCAACTCCGCACTCCCTGCAGTGCTCCTGGGGGTCAGGCTCAGCCCCTGGGGGACCCAGCCTCAGACCCCATGTGTGTAAATGCTTCCGCCTGGGTGTGCTTGACCCTATAGCTTGCACATATGGGAGCCTGCGTTCTGACAATGGGGAAAGAATTGCCTTTTATGGGATGGCGATATCTCCAGATGTCCAGATGGAAAAAGTCAACTTGACTTGACCCCTCCTTTGCATCACACATGAAAGGCAGTTCCAGCTGGATTATGCTTCTAAATATAAGATAATAAACTTCAGGAAGGTAGCGATCCCAAGGTGGGAAGATCCTTTCTAAATCAGGCATTAAAAAGTACTAGCTAGGGGAAGATCCCACATGCGGCGGATCAACTAAGCCCGAGGGCCACGACTGCTGAGCCCGTGTGCCTGGAGCCTGTGCCCTGCAACGGGAGACGTCAACGCCGTGAGAAGTCGTGGGCCACAACCAAGGGCAGCCCCCGCTCGCTGCAACTGGGAAAAACCTGCATGTAGCCAAGCAGACATCAGTTCAGTTCAGTCGCTCAGTCGTGTTCGACTCCGCAACCCCGTGGACTGCAGCACGCCAGGCCCACCAGTCCATCACCAACTCCCGGAGTTTACTCAAACTCATGTCCACTGAGTCGGTGATGCCATCCAACCTTCTCATCCTCTGTCGTCCCCTTCTCCCGCCTTCAATCTTTCCCAGCATCAGGGTCTTTTCAAATGAATCAGCTCTTCGCATCAGGTGGCCAAAGTATTGGAGTTTCAGCTTCAACATCAGTCCTTCCAATGAACACCCAGGACTGACTTCCTTTACGATGGACTGGTTGGATCTCCTTGCAGTCCAAGGGACTCTCCAGTGTCTTCTCCAACACCACAGTTCAAAAGCATCGATTCTCGATGCACGATACTGGATGCTTGGGGCTAGTGCACTGGGACGACCCAGAGGGATGGTATGGGGAGGGAGGAGGGAGGAGGGTTCAGGATGGGGAACACATGTATACCTGTGGCAGATTCATTTTGATATTTGGCAAAACTAATATAATTATGTAAAATTGAAAAATAAAATAAAATTTAAAAAAAAAGAAATTCACACACACACACAAAAAAAGCATCGATTCTTCTGTGCTCAGCTTTCTTTATTGTCCAACTCTTACCTCCATACATGACTACTGGAAAAACCATAGCCTCGACTAGACAGACCTTTGTTGGCAAAATAATGTTTCTGCTTTTTAATATGCTGTCTAGGTTGGTCATAACTTTTCTTCCAAAGACCTAGTGAAACCAATAAATAAATAAGCACAGAGACAATAAGTACCAGTAGCTAGGAAGGAAAAAATGGGTCAATTGGGCTATTAAAACAAACCCTTCTCTTCATCAAAGCACACCATTTCAAGAGTGGAAACGCAAACTACAGAGACAGGGAAGGTATTTTCAGCACAAAAAAGACAAACGAGCTCATTTGTACAGGGTGTAAAGGAACCACCAAGCGATGAGGAAAAGGCCATTCTAGAGACTAACAGGCAGGAAGTGACAGGCCCTGCACCAGAGAGAAATCTAATCGACCAACGATGTTGGCAGAGCTGCCCTGCCTCCCAGGAGTCTCGGATTCACAAGCCGAAACCCACAGCTACGGCTCCATGGCCACAGAATACCTCCCATTCAAAGCTGACCACATCAAGCACTGCTGAGGGTGTGAAGCAGCAGGAACCCTCGTACACATGGTGGGGGAGTGCAAGTTAGTAAAACCACTTTGAAAAGCTTGTGTTTCTACCCAGAGGGGATATCATGCACTCGATGGCCTTGAAGTTTTTACTCCTAGAAATGCACCCAACAGAAACAAATGCCCAGTCATCAGAAACACACACTCACACAGATGCTCAGGGCTGCGTGGCCTGGGGCCAGGGGGTGGGCACGGCCCTGAGCTGCGAGCAGCCTGGGTGTCCATCACCAGGAGGCTAGAACTCATGGACCAGACACTCTACAACAATGAGCATCGGTAGCTACTGTGGAGGAAACTCACAACACAATATTCCGCTGAAGACACCCATGGGGACACATGGTGGGATCCCATTTGAATAGTGAAAGGTGCAGGCGAAACTCACCTCGCGCTGAGTGACGCAGACGGAGGAGGTAAGACTTCAAAGCAAGAGGGGGAAGCAGTGGCCACAACGTGAGGGGAGGAGGGGCGTCAAGCGAGGGGCTGCAGGCGGTCTGGGGCCGGCGGGGTTCTGCTCTTGACTCGGCCGTGGGAGGGTGGTGTGGCTTTGTCTTCGGATGGTACACTCCACCGTGGGCGTGGGTCCTTTCCTGTCTGTGTCACACTTCACAGGGAAAAAATTAAAACATTTCAAGCATGTCAGCTCTCCTTTCACACCTTGTGCTTCTTTCAGAAAACATTCACTTGAGGAAACATTTCAAAGAAAATGAAAAAGAAATGATAAAGGAAGACGACATTGAATCCAAGAAAGGCGGGCGTAAGATGGTGTGTGGTATGAAAGGAGCTGTGCACAGCAACACGGCACGCCGGCGGGCGGGGCGGCGGGGAGAAGGGCGGGCGCGCGGGTGTGCGCTGCGTGTGTGCACACATGTGCACAGTCATGTGGGCTGTGCGTGCGCGCTCACGTGTGTGTATTCACGTGTGCCGTGTGCACAGTCACATGTGGGCTGTGTGTGCTGTGTGTGCACACATGTGCCTATGTGTGTATTCACCTGTGTGCCATGTATAGTCACGTGTGCAGTGAGTATGCTGTGTGTGCATGCACACGTGCCTGTGTGTGTTCACGTGTGCTGTGCGCATAGACATGTGTGCTGTGTGCACACACACACGTGTGTGTATTCACCTGTGTGCTGTGTGCAGTCATGTGTGCCCGTGTGTGTATTCACGTGCGCCATGTGCATAGTCACATGTGCAGTGTGTGCTGCGTGTGCACATATATGTGGTTGTGTGTATATTCATGTGTGTGCGCACAGTCATGTGTGCTGTGTGTGCACACACACGTGTGTGTATTCACCTGTGTGCTGTGTGCATAGTCACGTGTGCAGTGGGCATGTTCTGTACCTCCTGGCTGTGTTTGCCCGGGCTTGGAGAGCCCAGGGGTACAGGGGGTCAGGACGTCAGAGAGGACTTGGGCAATCAGTGGGTGAGGGCCCAGAGTGGGGGTCTCCTTTGAAGTGGGGGGAGGGAACGGGGCAGAGGCTGGGGCTGGCGGGTGTGAGGAGGAAGGTCCGTTCCCCCTGGAGGCTCGCCTGGCCAGGGGTGTCCCTGGAGGCTGCAGCGGGTATCGGGCAGGGCCTGGTGATAAAGGGCAGCACGTGGCCTGCTCCATCTGCAATGATGCCTGCGGTGGGGGGGGTGCGGTGCTTGCTCCTGGGGTTCAGAGAAACGTGTGGCAAAGAGGAAGATGGTGCCCTCCCCTCCCCAGGTGCCGGCCCTGGCACCTGGTCTTCCTTGGTGTGGAATTGGGGGTCTGGTCTGCAGTGATGCGGCAAGCGTGGGCCCAGGAGGGTTCTCCCCAAGCACCTGCTCTGCTGTGGGCACTGAACTGGCTCTGGGGACACGGCTGGGACTTCAGAGACGTTCCGGATCTTGGAGCCGGCCTTCCGGGGTAGGAAGCGGTAGACGTGGAGCTGATCAATGGACAGGCAGGATGCGGGAGAGGTGGATGGGCTTCCAGGATGGTTTGGGGTTCCTGCCCTCAGGGATCACAAGTACGCTGACTGAACAAGGCCACTGAGTATCACGGTGCTCAGGGTCAGGGTCACCGCTGAAGTCCAGGTGTGGGTGGGGCGAGTTCCGCTGGGGGTCTCCAGGGGAGACCTCATTTTCAGCTTCCAGAGGCACCCACAGTCTTCAGCCCCTTCCCCAAGTCACCCCGACCTTGTGTCCATTGTCTGACCCTCCTGCCTCTTTCTCTAAGGACTCTGTGGTCACATGCCCCGGCCCCAGAGAATGCAGGATCTTACATCGGATCACACCTGCAAGCTCCTTTGGGCCAGGGGAGCTGACATGACAGGTTCCCTGGGGCTATGATGTGGACACTTTGGAGACCACTTCTCAGCCCATCACGGAGAAGATGGTCAGTAGAAAGAAGCAGACACAGAGCAGCCTGGAGAACGCCGCGGGAGAAGGGCAGCTTCCACAGAGGCGGGGAAAGCACAGATGAGAGCAGAGCCAGACCCCGAAAGACTTGAGAATGGTGGACCGATGTCAGGGTAGCCACGGGGGCAGCAAGAAAGGAGACGAGTATCCAAGCCTGCTGGGGGAGGGGCGGTGTGGACAGGAGGCGGGACCCGGAGCTGGGCAGTGTGGCAGGCGGGCCCCAGCCGTCCCCCCAGGCGCCGCTGCTCCGGGCTGGGGCAGCTGTGCCAGGCCCCCTGCTGTTTCCCTTGCATCTGACCCATTCCAGAAAGTCCATCTTTGGTCACTGTGCCCTGGATTCACTAATCCCGGACGGGAGGGGAGGAGGATGCCCTGCAGGTCCATAGCTCACAGGAACAGCAGCCATCCACCCCCGGAACGCCGGCTCCTGGAGCTCTCGGCCCGGGCCCCACACACTCGGACAGATGGATGCTTGTCCGGCTGCAGCTGCGGCCACAGCTGTCTGCCCCGGCTCAGCCCTGGGCCCTGCAGGAGCCGGTCCCTGGCTCGCGCGTGACCCCACGTCCTTCTCCCCTCCGGGCCTCGGTTTTGGTCTCTGTGCAATGGGTTGTTCGAGTCGGGGAAGCTGTGGTGCCCCTTCCAATCCAGTCCATCTAGAGATCCAGGTGTTTTGGAGGGGGGTGGAAATCCCAAAGCCAGAAGTGGGGGCGGGTGCTTTTGACCGTCTCAGAACCCTGTTTGTAGCTCCCAGGACACAGAGCAGGGGGGTGGAGGGCTTGTGTCAGGAGCCTGAGGGTTGCACAATGGCTCAGGCGGCAGCTGGCGGGCTCTGACAAAGTTGTTTTTCACCAGGAGCCGCTGAAACAGCTGTGGAGAGGCCAGATCTGCCTGGCTGGGGGTGGTCGGAGCTGAGTGGCAAGCGGGGATCGGAGGCCTCGACCCCACAGAGCCTGCTGCTGCAGAGCCAGCCCAGGGGCAGGTGAGCCGGCCGCCCCCAGCCTCAGGCAAGGGGTCCCTCCGCCCCAGAGGTGGTATCCATGGGCCTCCCTGACGGCTGAAGCACAAAGTCAAGGGCGCCCGCAGACAGGCAGCAAAGGGCTGAGCTGAGACCCCAGCCTGGGCCTGAGCTGAGACCCTCGCATCCCACCTCCCATTTCACACACAGATGGCCTGAGGTCGCGGAGGCTGGGTAGCCCTGTCCCCCAGGGCCTGGTGCAGGAAGTGACCGGATATGAAGTGATATTTTGAGCACTCTGGGGCCAGAGTGTGAGTAAGGAACCTCCTTTGTGATTTTTTTTTTCTTTCTTTTTTTTTTTTTTTTTTTGACTACACACAGGGCTTGCAGACCTTAGTTCCCTGACCAGGGACTGGCCTCTTGCCCCCTAAGTGAAAGTGCCAATTCCTAACCACTGGACTGCCAGGGAAGCCACCCTGTGGGACATTTAATTTGACACTTGCTGCAGCAAAGCGGCTTTGGGGTCAGATGGGCCTCAGCACCACCCCTTTGGGGCCACAGTCATGACTCTCCTCCAAACACGAGGGTTTCCAGGTGGTGGTGGAAGGGAGAGGCGATGCTGATGGGCTGGTCATCATCGACACCCGCAGAGGCCATGTCAGGGAGCCTGGTGCACCCCAGCACCACACCTCAGGGGAAGATGGTTCTGGAAAATGCCCGGAGGGTGCCGGTGACCCATCCTGGGCACTTGCAAGTACTTGACGCCGCTGGACCTCTGGGCAGGTGCTGGGCACCCCGCTGTCTGTCTCTCCAAGTCTCAGGCGGGAGCGGCTGGCCAGGTCCCCCCTACACCCTCACCTCTGAGGACACCTGCAGCTGCAGGGGACAGCTCTGGGCTCAGGGCTCCCTCGGGAGCCTAGGGGTCCCCTCGGGGCCCAGGAGACACTAACTCCACCCCCGGAAGGGGGGCAGGTGGGGCCACCTCTGCCACCAGCTCGCCACCTGCACAGCTCTTCAGAGGGCTCAGCCGGCGTCGTCACCCCCTGATCCCTCCAGCACAACACCCGCAGGCCGGTCTGCTTCTCTCCTTCCCTGCTCCATTCCTCCCCATACCTGCGCCGCTGCGCTAAGGACTGGATCGTGTACCCCAATTTCACAAGCGGAAGCCCTCCCTACCCTCAGCGTCACGGGAAGTGGAGGCGAGGCCTTGGGGGAGCGAGCAGGGTTAGACAAGGTGGGTAGCTTCACGGTGGGCTTGCCGCCCATGTAGGAAGGACTCCAGTCCTCTCCTGCCAGCTCCCCACCCCTACCCCTGCCTCCTGGGCATAGAGCCATCAGCAGCCTCTGCCAGGCCAGGAAGCAGCTCTCACCAGGAACTGAACTGACCTGACCCCCTTGATCGCGGGCCCCAGAGCCCTCTCAGACGCCTGGCCCCGCTCAAGTCCAAGGCTCCGCTCTTAGTGCCCTACTTCCAGCTCATCGTCCACCCAAGCCCAGGCCCCCAGACCAGCGGCCTTGACCTGGACAGCTGCCCCAGCTCCCTGGGCTCCCTACCCCCAGGGAGGACCACGTGGCCGCTGGGCACACTGACGGGGGCCAGAGATGGAGAACAAGGACCAGGCTCTGTGCAACGTTGTGGAGAGGGCTCTGGGCCCGTGATCAAGGGGGTCAGGTCAGTTCAGTTCCTGGTGAGAGCTGGGGCCCGCCTGGGGCCGGTGAGAGCGGAGACCTCGGCAAGTGGACCGACCCTGGGCATCACGACTGCTCCAGATTGAGCAGTGGGCGGGGTAGGGGCAGGGGGGGTGAGATGGCACAGGCCTGCTCTGTGAGGATGGTCTGGTCCACCCTGGGTGGGCGAGGGGCATGGGGGCTGGCTGCGAGGTGGGTGGTCCCACAGTGGGGGCTGGGCCAGGCTCCGGGGCAGTGCCTGGACAGTTTCGGAGAACTCTGGCTGCAGGGCGGGCCGTGATAGGAGTTGGCTCAGGGTGGACAGGGCAAGGGGGTGGGCTGGCCGGTGGGTGGCAGGGACCACTGCGTGGTGGGGCTGGGAGGCTCCTTGCAGGGTGGCCTCTGTGCCGGCCCCCTCCTTCCCCAGCAGGCCCTGGACGTGGCCTGGGGGTGGGGAGTGTGCTCAGTTCTGTGATCGTCTGACCCCGGGACTGCAAAACTAGGATGGCGAATGGGGTCACGGTGTCACCAGACGGTCTCGGGTTCTTTCATGGCTGTGGGTGCTGAGAGCTCTTCAGTCTGATTCCCTATCCACCTCCCACCCCATTTGTCCAGCCGGCCTGTGGCCACAGTCAGCCCCACTCGGCCCTTCCAGACCCCCACCCTCCGGGCCCATCTCCCATGAGTCCCTCCAGGTACTGAGCGGGATTCCAGCCACCACCGTGGCCATCCGAGGCTAGCTCCTAGAATTAGCCCCCTTGGCAGGTCATTTAAGTTTGGACCTGTCGAATCTCAGGCTTTCGGAGTTGGGAAAGCGTGAAGTCTGTAGTTCCCCCCCCAGCCCTGAGTGACAAGCTGGCTGTGGTCACACAGAGGCCGGCTGGGGGCAGGCCCTGCTGCTCTGAGAGGTTTGGACCAAAGGGGGCTGCATCTTTCCAGGACGGTGGTCCCGAACTCCGGGCTGGGCTCTCCTTCTCAGCCCGGATCAGCGCCCCTCAGCCTCCCGCTCACGCGACCCTGGGGGCGGGCTCTGGGCGACTTCACAGCTCTCGGTCCCTGCCGGCAGCCCCCGCTGGGGTCCTGGGCAGCTGGCTTTGCCCCGGCCTCCCCGGTTCTGCCACAAGCGCCCTTGCTGGGTGGTCTGGAGTGAAGATGACACAGGGAGACTTCACCCCACGGCCTGACCAGGCATGCACTGCACACGCGGTGGCTCGCCGTTGCCAGCCAGACACCTCTCCAAGCAGCCAGGAGGCCACTGCCAGGAGGTGGGTGGTCTCAGGACCCTCCTGTGTCAGGGGAGAGGCTCCTGCAATGGGGAGGGGAGGCATCTTACTGGGGACCAGGGGCCAGGAATCAAAGTGGGGAGCCCGGGGCTGAGGGGGGGGCGGCTGGGGCATGGCGATGCTCAGGCGCTGCTCTGGGCGGCGGACCCCGCCGCTGTCTCTGTGCCTGCTGACGGACGGGTCGGCTCTGGGTCAGGAGGAGCTGTGCAGCAGCAGGCAGGGGGCCCCAGATGCGCCCTGGCTGGCCCAGAACCACGTGCTTGTAAACTTTAATTTCCATACAGTAGAGAAACATACAGTACAAGCAACTCGGGGGCCGGACTACGCTGGGGAGCTCACGGGGTCACCCGGAAACAGGCTCCCCACCGAGAGGGGACCACCTGAGCTCCTGGGGATGCCATGAGTCCCCGCTACCCGCGGAACAGCTGGGGAGGCCAGCGGCTCAGTCCTCGCCTCCCCTTGCCCGCAGGTCCCAGCTTCCTCCGCAGTCCCCACCCCACCCCAGGGTCTTCTCCGGGAGGACAGGCCAGCCTCCCGGGAGGCAGGGGTGGGAGACACCCTCTGCTCTCTCTCTGCTTGCTTCTCCCCCACCTGGGAGGCCGGGGCTGGTCGCCAAGCCCTAGGGCTCGGCTAGGTCATCAGGGGATGCTTCACAGTGCCAGCTTCCGGCCAGACCCGCCACACCGGACTCTCAGTGGGGGCAGGTGAGCCAGGCAGACAGCCCTGGTCATTTAAGGTGATGGGCGCTGTGTTGTGGGGGGCAGAGAGACACCCCAGGGAGAGGAGGAGGCTGGGGGCCTGAGACCTGATCAGCGAGAGCTGGGGAGGTGTGGGTGGGGAAGGAACGGCAGGCGTTTACAGAGAAGTACCCTACGGACGGGTGCAAAGGCAGGAAGGTGGGAGAGAGGAGGGGTTTTAGGGGGAATACGAGAGTCTTCTAGATCTGGGAATGTGGGGGGCCCCCCGGAGCATTTGGGGGTGGCGTGGGGGGCACTGTGATGCGGCTGAGATGCGGGCCCCCGGCGAAGCCCAGCCAGCCTGTGGCTCCGGTCCTGGATGCCGGGAAGAGTCCGCTGGCTGTGCTGAGGACCGACCCGGGTCCTTCGTCCTGATCCCGCGAGGGCAGCGGCTCTGGAGGGAGCCAGCCCGCGGGCCCCGGTCCTTGGCGACGGGCGGGGTTGGGGGAGACGGCCCCACCTTCACAGGACCACCTCGGGCGCGATGCTGAAGAGCAGGTCGTCATTGCCGCGCCGCACCTCCAGCAGCAGGGGGGACTCGGTCAGCACGGCCTCCTGCAGCTCGCTCGAGTCGGCCAGGGGCCGCCCGTTGACCTTGACGATGATGTCTCCATCCTGGATGCCCCCCCTGCCAACGGGAGAGAGAGGCGGTCACAGCTCCTCTCCGAGAGGCCAGGGCTTGGGTGCCTCTAACAGCCTCAGGTTTAAGGAAAGTCATTTCAACAGGTGAGAACAGGGTCCTGACCGCCAGGCTCTCACCCCGGGCAGAGGCCACTGTCCAACCACCGGCTAACGCTTTGTCTGTTGACTTTTCTGTACAGCATGGGGAATGAAGTCATGTTCTGGCTGCGGCCTCCCAACCTGGGCCAAGGATGCGGCTCCGTGAGCCTCGGTTCCCGCCACTGCAGCCCTGGGTGGGGACGCTCTCGGCAAATCACAGCGAGGTCCAGGGTATCGATTCCACCACTGCGGCAGTTACTAAGACTTCCAGTCAGGGCTGGAACGAGCGAGGCCAGCCCCCTTCTGCACCTGACTTGCCGTGACCTTCCCCTCCATCCAGAGGGCAGGCAGAGTGGCACCGAGGTCAGGTTCGCGGGTGACAGGACCCAGATCCACACGGGCTAGCTGCATGACCTCAGAGGACTGACTGCGTCAAGGCCCAGTCTTCCCATCTGAGCAATGGGATGAGAGCCCACACCTCGTAGGCTGCAGTGAGGAGCCCCTGAGGGGACGCAGCTGGAACGCCCAGCTCACGACCCAGCCTGGGTCAGCCGCAGCCACCGTCGCCACCAAGCTCCCCTGTCCAGGGCACCCTGCGTGTGGCCACTCTCCCTGACGCCTGCCTGCTGCCCCAGCACCCCCAAATAGAGAGCCTGAGTTGGGGGTGATTACTCTTTGGCATCACAGATCTGTATCTCAACAATTTTTACTGCACGGCGGCTGTGGGCTGAGCACGCGTGCTGTGTTCAGGGCAGGAAGACTCCAGGGATCTGCATCTTCCAGCCCAGCACACAAAACAGAGAAAACAGGTCCTGTTGGGTTGAAGGGGCTGGGATACCCTCCTGCCTGGCTCCACTCACCACCCCCAGAGGGGCCCCAGACCCTACATGGGCCACTTCTTGCTCCTGAAGCTACACTTTAGAAGCAGGATCCAAAGGAGCCCACCCACTGCACAGAGGGACGCCAGGGAGGAGGCAGGGTGGGCGCTTGTTCGGCGCCGATCCAGGGCACAGGATCACGAGTGCCATCGCCCACCGCACGGCCTGCTTCAGCCCACCACGCTGCAACACTCGACCTTTCCCTCATCTTCAGGTTCCGAGAAGGCAAGGCTTTGTTCCCTAATTGATCTTGACAGTGTCCCGTGGGGGAGGAAGAGTAGGCAGAATCATACCCATTGCTGATGAGGAAACTGGCCAGGAAAGACCCAGGCTGACCCGCAAGGCTGGTGAGAGTCAGGCTGGCATGCAGTTCTCAGCTTGGGGGGTGAGGACCTCCACTGCACTGTCTCTCCAAACCCAAAGGGAAGGACATTCTGGGCCAAGGAGGGGACAGCCTTCGGCCTCCAGCCTGAGCCCAGCTTAGAGGACTGGCCAGGATCCCGCCTGCCATTTTCACGTTACACCACGTTGCCAGGAAGCTAAAAGTCATGCAAGGTCAGTGAAGTCCGGCCCAGGCCCCGAGCCCGCCCGCCCAACCTCCTTGCTTCCTCCGGTGGAGCTTACCTCTGAGAAGGTGAATTCGGAACAACTTCTTGCACGTAAATCCCACTGCTGACTGCTGGGAAGTCTGGGTTACTGGCCTTTAGCTCCTCCACCAAACTGAAAAGACAGTTCCACCGTTAAGGCACTTCTTCTGGGCCTCTAAGCTCACTTAGTACAAAGCTGCCCCCTCGTCCCCTCCTCCACCCAGGACGAGGAGTCTCCTCTGTGCCCCCACGCTGCAGGGGCCTGCCACTGACCACTCTGGGTTGTCACTGGTTCTTGTCTGTGACCCCCACTCAGCTCGGGCTCCTCGAAAGAAATCTCAGTGAGGGTGGATGATTCCAAGTGTGGAGAGGGGAGAGTGACGGACAGACGGGAGGATGAGCGGGAGGAGGGGTAAGGAGGGAAAGAAAGAAGAGGGATGGGAGATCAGATGGCGGGACGGAGGGAAGGAAAGAGTGACGGATAGACGGGCAGACAGAAGGAGGATGAACAGACAACAGGTGAACGTGGAGAGACAGAAGGCTGGAAGGATGGTGTAACGGATGGCTGGACGGAAGGCCGGGTGGATGGATGGCTGGATGGAAGAGAAAAATGACACCTTTAGATGGTAAATTGACACACTGGTCTTGATTCCAAATTGCTTTCAGGTTTACTCCCCAGAGGAACCGCTGCCGACACAGGAAGGAATGTCATCTTAGGGACTGTGTGGGTGGGAGGGTCCCTCAGATGAGCTGAGTTAGCCCCAGAGCTCCCCAGCGCAGTGACCTCTTCCTTCTCCAAATCCCTGGACTTTGCATTTTCTTCCCTTCGGCCTCCCTTCCTTCTTCCCTGTCCCTCCTCTTCCCCAGCCCCTCCCCTATTTCATGCACTCAGAATTTGCAGACACCTGCTCTGTTATAGTCCCGGCCCTGGGGGTGAGCAGGACACAGCCCTTGCTCACAGAGAGCTCGTGGCCAAGGTTGGGAGTGGGCAGCTCTCACATCGGGGGACCCAGTGCAAGCTGGGGAGGGAAGCGCAGCTGTGTAATTGAAGAGGAGACATCTCCTCCCCTTGAAGTGGCCTCCGGGCAGGGAGAATGGTGTCCCCTTCCCAGAATTCAAGTCTGCTCAGGCCTCAGAACGTGACCTTGTTTAGACATAGCGACTTGGCTGATTCACCTGGTTAAGAATCTTGAGATGAGAGCAGCCTGACTTAGGGTGGTCCCGAAATCCAATGGCTGGTGTTTTTATCAGAGAAAGAAGAGGGAGAAGGCAGCAGGGGCCACCCTCCTTGGACCAGCCCAGCTCCTGTGTGATCAGGCGCTCAGAGTCACCTCTCCCCACGTGGCTGCTCTTGAGAGTCTGGGAGATATCCTGGCTCTAATCTGGGGGCTACGTGCCCACCATGCAATGAGAAAGGCAGAGCTTGTAGTGATGCAAATACAACCCAAAAAACACCCAGAACCACTAGAAGCTGGGAGATACAAGGAAGGACCCTTCCCTGAAGCATCCATGGAGTTCAGCCCTGTTGATCCCTTGAGTTTGGACTGAGGGCTTCCAGAACTATTGACAGAAAGGATTTCTGTTGTTTTAAGCCACTAACTTGGGGTCATTTGTTATGGTAGCCCCAGGAAAACTAATCTGGGAGGCTTCCTGGAGGAGGAGCACCTGAACGGAGTCCTTTGGATCAGGCTGAGGGGGAAAGGTGTTCCAGGCTGCGGGACTGACCTGAGCAAAGGCTCAGAAGCCTGATGCGTCTGGTCCATGGGAGCACCTGCCGGTGGCCAGGCCCACTGGGGCCAGGGCCCGGGAGGAGTGTGGGGGTGAGGGGCGGCGGGCGCCAGCATCCTTCGGACACTCACCTTGGTGTGATGGTCCTCATCCGGATGCCGATGAAGCGCTTCTTCCAGTCTAGAAACAGAGCGTGTCGGGACTTGGTTACAGCTGCCATGGAGGCCTCAGTACTCCCCGAGGGGCCTGGGCAGGGAGCAGAGGCAGCAGGAGCTACGCCCCTGGGGCCAGCCCAGCCCCTGTGTCCTCAGGAGCCCAGAGGCACCACTCCCCACGTGGCTACTCCTGAGGGCCTGGGAGAGGCCGTGGTTCTGATCTGGGGGCTTCGGGCCCTCCCTCATCGTTGGGCACCATTCACCCACATCAGCTCTGACATCTGCTCTCTTGCTGGGCCCCCTACCCGACCCCAGTGGACAGTGGACCCACCTGCCCCAGCCTCCATCCCACAGGCTCCCCAAGTCGCCTTGCCATGATCTGAACTGGTCACCTTCTCCTGCCTTCTCCAAAAACCAGATATTAATTGATAACACCCAGTGAGCTCTAACGACGTGGCAGGCCCCTGGCTGGAGCAATACAAACATAGACGGCTAAGGTGGTAGCTCTGTGCCCCCAGCTTCTCCAGCCTGTGACTTAGCAGGTGTCTTAGACTCCACAACAACCTTCACATAGTCTAACCCTAAACATGGTGAAGGACCGGGCAGGCTGGTGTGCTGCATTCCGTGGGGTCACAAAGAGCCGGGCACGACTGAGCGACTGAACAACAGCAACAAACACTAAAGCAGTCTCAGCACATTTTTAAATTTTGTATCACAAAACTGTGCTCCCTGGCCACAGTGGAATTAAACCACAAGGTCTCTACACAATTCACAATAACTTAGAAAGTAAATATACATACTGCTAAATAACCCAACTTTAAGGAATAGATCAAAAGAGAAATTAGAAGGCATTTTAAATTGAAAAAACAAAACCAGATACAACATGCCAAACTTCGTGGGGTGGAGGCAAAGCTGTACCTAGAGGGAAATTAATAGCACTACAAGTACCAATATCAGAAAAAAAGAGAGATATCCAATCAGTGACTTCAGCCTTCTCCTTAAAACTAGAAAAAGAAGATCAAATGAAATCTAATGTAGGCAGAAGAAAAGAAATAATAAAGAGTAGAAATCAAAGAAATAGAAAGTGGAAAACGTGGAGAAAATAAATGAAAACCAAAAGTTGATTTTTCGTAATCAACAAAATTGATACGTTTTTAGCCAGACTAATTAGGGGGAAAAAAGACACAATGATCAGTATCAAGAATGGGAGAGGTGACATCACTACAGATTCGATAGGTATTAAGAAGATAAGAGACTAATATGAACAACTAGGGCTCAATAAACTTGACCACAGAGGTAAACGGAACCAATTTCTTGAAAATTTCAGACTACGAAAGTTCACTCAGGAAGCAACGATAACCTCCATAGCCCTATATGGGCTTCCCTAGTCACTCAGACAGTAAAGAATCTGTCTGTGATGCAGGAGACCTGGATTCCATCCCTGGGTCAGGAAGGTCCCCTGGAGAAGGGAACAGCAACCCACTGCAGTATTCTTGCCTGGAGAATGCCATGGACAGGGGAGCCTGGTGGGCTACAGGCCAGGGGACTGCAAAGAGTCAGATAAGACTGAGGGACTAACACTTTTTATAGCCCCACATCTATTACAGAAATTGAAATAGTTAAAAATCTTGCCACAAAGTAACTTCAAGCCCAGACGGTCTTATAGGAGAAGTCTAACGGATGCCTAAGGAAGATACCATATCAGTTCTACACAAACGGGTCTAGAAACTGAAAATGAGTGGCTATTTCTGTGATACTGTGACCAATAATAAGAAATGTATACATATTTTGGTCTTCATCCAGGGTTCCTAACACATAGCTCCTGAAACTTTTGTACTTCCCTAAAGTGATCAGATTTCTAAGGGACATTTTTTTCTCACAGCTCCTGAAATAGTTCCAGACCTCTAAAGGTGAAATTGTTATTGTTGTTCAGTCACTCAGTCGTGTCCGACTCTTTGCAATCCCATGGACTGCAGCACGCCAGGCTTCCCTGTCCTTCACCATCTCCTGTTCATTGAGTCCATGATGCCATCCAACCATCTCATCCTCTGTCGTCCCCTTCTCCTCCTGTTCTCAATCTTTCCTAACATCAGGGTCTTTTCCAATGTGACAATTTTCTTTGCATCAGGTGGCCAAAATACTGGAGCTTCAGCTTCAGCATCAGTCCTTCCAATGAATATTCCATTGTTGATTTCCTTTAGGATGGACTGGTTTGATCTCTTTGCTGTCCACAGACTCTCAAGGGTCTTCTCCAGCACCACAGTTTGAAAGCATCAATTCTTTGGTACTCAGCCTTCTTCTTCCTTTTTGTTTTTTTTTTTGTTTTTTGGCGCTCAGCCTTCCTTATGGTCTAACTCTCACTTGGCTTTTCGTTATTCACAAGTCCCTTTCAATCACATTTGACTTTATGTTAATGAGGTAAGTTTTGGAAAGCCCCTAAGGGTGTCAGTTGGTTGCAAGGGGAACCGACCACGTAATTGGAAGATTGGAACGTTTCTCCTCAGCCTTCTCTGCCTTGCTTCAGGGAGAGGAGATGAACTAGAGGTTGAATCAATTGCCAGTGGCTAATAACTTATTCAGAGGCTTCCCTTGTGGCTCAGATGGTACAGTCCGTCTGCAATGCAGGAGACCCAGCTTCAATCCCTGGGTAGGGGAGATCCCCTGGAGGAGGGCATGGCAATCCACTCTGGTATTCTTGCCTGGAGAACCTCATGGACAGAGAAGCTACGGTCGACAGTAGATGGGCTCCAGTCCATGGGGTCGCACAGAGTCGAACACGACTGAGTGACTAACACACACACAGCAGCCTAGTCAACCATGCCTATGTCGTGCAGCCGCCACAAAATCCCAGAAAGATGCGTTTGAAGAGCTTCTGGGTTGGCGATTGTGTGGAGGTGCACCCAGAGACCATGGGCTCCGCATCCTTCCCCCACACCTTGCCTTACAAATCTCTTCATCAGGCTGTTCCTGAGACATATGCTTTACAATAAACTGGTTATCTGTTGAGAAAACAGTCTTCCTGCTCTAGCAAACGATCCAACCCAAGAAAGGGGTCATGGGCAATTCTGATTTATAGTCAGTGTGCAATTGGCATCTGAAGGCAGGGCTGGGACAGTCATAGGACTGAGCCCTTAACTTGTGGGGTCTGATGCTATCTCCAGGTAGACAGTGTCAGAATTGAGTTAAATTGTAAGACACTCAGCTTGGCAGGGAGAAACCCCACTTATTGCTGACCAGATGTGTCAGAAGTAAAATAGCACTGCAGTAGAAAACGGAGAGTAGAAGAGACAGACAGGGGAATGTTTTTCCTAAGCCACTTCTCAACTCATTATCCCAACACCAAACCAGAAAGAGAACTAGACCCACATTCCTCATGAAGATAGACGTGGAAAGTCTTGAAATGCTTTCAGCAAATCAAGTGTAGCAATATATAAAGCAGGATAATACATCACGACTAAGTGAGCTTTATTCCAGGAATGCAAGGATAGTTTAATATTATAAAACCAACCAAAGAAATTTACCATATCAAAAGATGAAGAAGGAAAACCACCATCTCAAAAACTAGATAGATAAAAAGATGCAGGGGGGGTGGATGCATGAATGAACAGAGGGAGGGATGGGAGGAAGGAAAGCAAGAAAAAGAAGGTAGAAAGGAAGGACAGGTGGATGAAGCGATGAGTGGATGGATGGATGAGTTGGTGCGTGGGTGGGACGGTGGGTGGGAGGATGGATGGGTGGGTTGGTGAGTAGGTGGATGGGCTGGTGGGTGGGAGGGCAGATGGGTTAATGGGATAGAAGGAAGTTCTATCTGGGTCTGGCAACTATGGAGTGGCTCAGATGAGTGAAACCTAGGGGCCACCACCTTAGGAGGTGGGAGGTGAGGTGGACGATCCCCAGCCAGAGGGGACCGTCTAGAGGGATGCGGGTGGTCATCGTCATGAGGTGAGGAGAGGATGGGAGAGAGGCTGAGGTATCCCCGGTTGGGGGTCTTGAGACATCAGGGTGAGCTGGGCAGTGGGTGCCATCACAGAGCATGGTGGGATCGCCTGGCCCTGCTGGAGGCTTTGAGCTCAGCCCTGGGGCAGTGTCCCTGACCCCACGTGGGGGCTCCGTACCTTTGCCAGTCTTGTCCTGGAACTCTGAGAGGAAGCGCATGATGCGGTCTGAGGGGATGGCAAAGGAGATGCCGGCCGCGACCTTGAGTGTGTTGATGCCAATGACCTCACCGTCCTGGGCGGGAGATCAGAGCGGGCAGTCACTCCGAGAGCCCAAGTGGCCACTGCCCTCAGTGGCAGAGCAGCGTGTCCGTGCGACTCGGCTCCCAGACCAGGGGCCCTGGCCGTCAGCGCCCTCCCTGAGAAGCTCCCTAAAGGTGCTCCAGGGTCCAGGTCTGAGTCAGGGACCCCCACCTCTCCCGCCGTTTGCCTCCACAGCTGACCCCTAGCTGCATCACTGCAGAGTGTTGACCTGGGAAGCTACAGTCTGCCCCCGAGAAGCTGTGTCTACTGACCGAGGACGCCCCCAGCCAGCCTTCTGAGGGGCTGGAGCCAAGAGGGACATGGTGAGACTGGGGGACCCTCTATCCCCTCTTTCGAGAAGCAGGGTGGGGGAACATGGGGTCAGGGCAGCCCCCAGCATCCTCCACTATCTGTCCCTTTCGAGCTGGGCTCCCTCCCTGTCCTGCCCTCCCCCGCCAGGAGGCGGGTGCTGCTTGGCCTGATCTGCCACCTGAGACCCCACTCCTGGACGCAGCTCCTCCCAGGGGTGCCCGGCAGACACCCCTGCCCCAGCGCTCCTGCGGGACCCCGCCTGCGTCTATCCTTACACGGCCCAGACACCAGCCCCAGAGGTGCGTGGCAAGCCCAGCTCCTCTCCCGTCAACATGATGTGGGGACCGGCCCCTGACCCGTGTCCCCTGCCCCAGGCCCACCACAGGCACCGGGTCCTGCTGCTCTGAGACCTCCCTCGCTCCTCCGACAGCATCAGCTCCCCTGGGGGCAGCACATGCTTGGGGTTGCATCCTCCTCCGGAGCCCCCAGACCATTGGGTGTGAAGGCACGAGGGCTGTGTTCTGGGCCCCAAGTCCCCCTCGAGGCTGTGCCGCCCATCCCAGTGTGAACAGGGCCCCAGAAAACCGCAGGCCCCTGCCCCAGGGGACACTCACCAGGTTCACCAGCGGTCCCCCGGAGTTCCCGTACTGCAGGGAGGAAATGCACGTCAGCCAGGCCCCGCACCTCCCCTCCTGGAGGGCTTCTGAAGCTTTTTCTTTAGAAACTACCATCCAACGGGCCCAGAAACATGTAATTGAATTTCCTCCCCCAACAGGGTTGAATGGAGAAGGAAATGGCAACCCACTCCATTATTCTTGCCTGGAAAATTCCATGGATAGAGGAGCCTGGCAGGCTACAGTCCATGGGGTCGCAAAGAGTCAGACACGACTGAAGCAACTGAGCACAACAGGCTTAATAGGCCTCAGCGCCCATTCCACAGACAAGAAGGCTGAGGCCCGCAGTGGCCAAGTGCACGGTCGTCTCTGATCATCGGGGTCTGAGCTGGCCGGCACTGTCCGCCCAGACCTCATGGGCTCCCTCCAGCCTCTCATCCATGTCTCCACCCTCCCCGGTGGATGCAGGACAGGGCACCGTTTCTCATCCCACTGGCATCGAGAAGTCTTTCAAAGACCAACACTTCCCAGAAGAGGGTTTGCTGCTGCTAAGTTGCTTCAGTCGTGTCTGACTCTGTGTGACCCCATAGACGGCAGCCCACCAGGCTCCCCTATCCCGGGGATTCTCCAGGCAAGAACACTGGAGTGGGTCGCCATTTCCTTCCCCAATGCATGAAAACTGAAAAATGAAAGTGAAGTCGCTCAGTCGTGTCCAACTCTTAGAGACCCCATGGACTGCAGCCTACCAGGCTCCCTGTCCATGGGATTTTCCAGGCAAGAACACTGGAGTGGGGTGCCATTGCCTTCTCCGAACCATGGTAAAGCAGAGAGGTGGCAGGCGCTGGGTGTCTGGACAAACGGCTTTGTGAATGTAAGACGTGGCATCCAATAGGATAATAATAGTAGCAGCAATAATAATGGTAATGATGTTGTTGGGGTGTGTGATTTAGGCAAAAATATTTCTGAGGTCTTGGCTGCATCTCTACGACTCTAAAGGACTGTCCCGGGTCAGGGCTGCGGCCTCTGAGACTTAGAGGGCCAGCCTGGTGCCCACGGGCAGAAGTCCCGGGAGTCAGAGCTGCACTTAATGTAAAGAAAGAACTTTCCACCAGTGGACATATTGGAGAGATAGACGGGCTGTGGGGGGCGGGGCTGTGGGGGGCGGGGCTGTGGGGGGCGGGGCTGTGGGGGCGGGGCTATGGGGGCGGGGCTCCGGGGCGGGGCTCCGGGGCGGCGCTCTGAGGACCCGCCTTGAGGCCGCTGTGCACACTCACATTGATGATGGCGTCTGTCTGAATGTAGTCCATGTCAGAGTCCCGGAGGCCCAGCTCCCGGCCATCCCGTTGGGCTGTGCTGACGATGCCGGTGGTCACCGTGTTCTGCAGGGCGAAGGGGCTGCCGATGGCCACCACAAACTCGCCGGGCCGCAGGTCTGCCGAGTGGCCCAGCAGCAGCGCAGGGAGCTTTTTCTGGGGGTGGGGGGAGGTGGGGAGGGCACGGGAAGGGAAGCTCAGTGGTGGGCCTTTGGTGGGACCAGAGCCAAATTATGGCCAGGCCCCGGGCAGGGTGGTCCCCGGAGCAGTTGGACAGAGCCATCAGGGTGCAGGCCAAAGCAAGGCTGGCTGACCCTTGGGGGCCACCAGACCCAGGGCTGGCATTTGCAGAGCAGGGGCTCAGCCCACCAGCGACCACAGGTCTCCCCAAGGCAAGCCACAAGGTCCACATCAGGGAGGACACAGAGAGGTCTGGCTGGGCACAGCCTGGAGGCACAGCCGCGCCCAGATCCCAGGGGCCTCTGCTGACTCTGGAGGTCAGAGGCCAGGACTCTGAGCCACAGACCCTCAGGACTGTGGGCTCCATCCGTCCAGCCTCTCCTCCCGTGTCAGGAGCGTCCCCTACGTACTGTCTGCCTCTAAGTCAAGTAAGAAGTTTTCTGTTTTTCACAGCAGCTCTTGATAAAGCAGGAAAAATGCTGTACACAGAAGTGAGGGTTAAGGAGGCGTTGAGCAGCTGTGCCCACGTGGGAGGCATGGAGCCTCAACGTGCCACGTTCTGTGCTGCTGGGCAGTGAAGCCTCAGCAAGAGGCACACGGGGTCCCAGGTGAGGACCCAGGGAGCGGCATCTGGGACGAGGACCCAGAGGGGACAACGCAGGTCAGCAGCTTTCCCCAAAGCCCAGTTTAACGCAGGGCTGGGGGCTGGAAGTCAGACCTGTGGTCATGAGAACCCCTGCAGGCACTGGGAGCATCTGAGCACCAGGACATCTGGTCTTACTGACCCTGCCAGCATCTTTGGTGGCTGCTAGAATGCACCCCTCCACTCCCCAGGGGGAGATTCCAGTGCCTGGAAGGGGAGAGACCAAGTGGCCACCCACCCAGGGCTCCGAACGGCTCTGCCTCTCCCCACGGGGGTCCTCGAGCAGGGGGCGCATACTATGGCCCTTGGCCAAATCCAGCAGCCTCTTCTGTAAACACATCTTTCCCTGGACCGCAGCCCAGCCATCTGTCTGGCCTGTGGCTGCCTTCCCAGGACGGTTCAGAGTGGAGAGGTTGCGACAGAGACCACAGGGCCCGTGAAGCCTATATCGTTCACTGTCCACACTTCACGGAAAACGTCTGCCAACCTCTGACCTTGAGTGCGGCCCTCTCGTCACCCCCAGGTTCCCCGTCTCCAACATAGAGATGGTGCCCCGGGCTCAGGGATGACTGTGACAGGGCTCCGAAAGTGGGCAAGGGTCTGTCTCCCTTAGGATAATTTCATGGAGTCACTGAATTCCCTTTCACGTGACCAGGTGAGAGGAGGCCTCCTTGCAAGACATCGATCATCTCAAGTCCTGGCAACTTTTATTCAGAAAGAGCAGAAGCTGGGTGCAAGCTCAACCAAGCTGGACTCACCAGCCCACATGGGCCCGCCCCCAACCCCCGCCCATCCGCATGGACTGCATGGCGTGGGCAGGGCACAGATCACCCCAGGTGAGCCCACAGCGCCCCATGGAGCCGGGACCACGAAGCTGAACAGCAATAAACATGCAGGAGGGAGTCATCCCTTCTGTGACCCCCAGGGGGACAGTGGCATCTCCAGGAATAGGCCCAGGAAGGACAATGGAAGGGTCCCCGGCCCTGGAGACTCGCCACCCTCCGTGTGGGAGCCGCACATTTCCTGGACAGCAGCCGGGCCACTTAGGGCCCTGCAGGGCGGTGTCCAGACATTGGGGTTCTAGTCTCACTAGACCCAAGACTAGGACACGTTGCCAGTCCCCAGGGGCCTCGGTTCCTCTGACTGTCTGACGGGAAAGTGGCGCTGAAGGTCTCTGAGCCCCAGGGTCCAGGAAAGGCTCCCCACCCCCCACCCACTCACCTTGGGGTGGATCTTGATGGTGGCGATGTCCGACTTCTTGTCGATGTCCTTGATGGTGGCCTCATAGGTGTCACCATTCTGCAGCTGCACTTTGAGCTGCTGCCGGCCCGAGACGGTGTTGGTGCTGGACACCACGTGTGCGTTGGTGACAATCAGGCCCGCCTCCGACATGATGAAGCCTGAGCCGCTGGACAGGGGCACGTTGCGGCCAAACAGAGGGTGTCTGTGGGGGAGGCAGGTGGGTGCGCTGGGTCAGGACTGCGGGTAGGGGCGGCCACAGCCAGGGTCTGGGGGAGACGAGCATCCACCAGGCCTTAGGATTGAATCCTGGCTCTGCCACCTCCTGGCTGTGGCCTTGGCCAGTCGTTAAGTCTGGACCCATTTCACAGCCACAGAGGGGGACGATGGCCTGTGACTTGCCATTTGCGAGGACGAGATGCAAGGCCTGTGAATGTCAGCACCGTGACGACGCAGCAGGCACTTCCTGCCCTGGAGCCAGACAGACCAGGATTGTAACCTTGAGTCCGGTCCCCACTTACACCTGCCTGACTGTGGACAGCCAGGAGGGTGACCCCTCTGGGCCTCAGTCTCCCACTCTGGGAAATGGGCCGATACCACCTGCTCCAGCAAGCAGGGTGCCCGTCTGCAGGCAGTCGGTCAGCAAGCCATAGGGAAGACAGGAGGATGTGCACACAGCTCCATGGGACTCAGCAGGTCCCCGGGGAACGTCAGCGTCCCAGATCTCCAGCTGCACAGAGACAGGGTCGTAAACACTGAGGGGCCCATGCTCCCACCTCCCTCCGGTGCCTTGGCTGCCTGCCCCGAAGCCCTTGGAAGGCTCAGGGCCTTCCCCGGGGAGGGTTGCCTCTGTCTCTGGGGCCGCAGTGCAGGGCCTGGACGGGGCAGGTCAAGCATGCCCGAGGCTGCTGGAGAGACACCAGCCATAAAGGGTCTAACTCTGTGTGTGTGTGTGTGTGTGTGTGTGTGTGTGTGAGGGGGCGGGGATGGGGAAGGGCAGGGAGGAAGAGCGGAGCAGATCTCTGGGAAGCACAGAAACGCCACCTCCCCAGCAGGTCAGGAACAACCAAGGTCACCGAGAGCGCCCACGGAGCCAGGGACCGCGTCCCACCGTGCTCACGGCCGCCCTACAGGAGACAGAGGCCCCCCAGTTCACAGGTGGGCAGACAAGGCCTGAAGCCGCCCGGGTCAGTGGAGGTGGCGTCAGCCCATTTCCTGGATGAGGAGACTGAGGCTCAGAGGGGTCAGCCTCCTGTCCGCAGTCAGTTCATAGGTGGGGACCCAAGCCCGGGGACATGAACCAGCCGCCCGGGTCAGGCAGGGGAAGGGCAGAGCCAGGTTTTGACCTGGGCAACCTGGTCACTCAGCCCCTCCACGCGATGACCAGAGCATCTGTCCGCTCAGGCCTGAGACCAGCTCCTGCCTCCACCCGGTTCCGTGCGGTTCCCTGAGCAGACCCGAGCCCTGTGGGGCCTGCTGGGTGCAGGACTCGCCTCAGGTCTGAGGAAGAGCCCCAGGCAGTCCAGGGCCTCCCCCCGCGCACTCCGGGGTCACAGCCGGAGGTGCCTGTGCTGGAGGACCACGCTGCCTGTGTCTGGGATGGCGCCCACCTCAGCCTCACCCCACCCCCACCCCGGGATGTCAGCTTCCAGGGAAGGCTGGACCCAGCGTTGCTGCCTCCCGCTGTGGTCAGCAACTAGCTGGTTCAGGGGCTGGTGTCTGGAAGGACGCTGCCCCCGCAACAAGCCACCTGGAAGGCCAAGGACGGGCCATTCACACGTTGGGCTGCCGTTTCCTTAAAGACACATTTCAGGGTCTGGGGCCCGTGGCAAAGGCAGTGAGGGGGTCAGCGTGTTGCAGGGGGATGGGCTTGGCTCTAAGACGCCAGAGCCCCGGGGGGCATCCCTGAGCCTGCGGCAGCGGCCCAGGCCTCTGTTTCCACATCCAGAAAATGGGGACATGGGAGCCTGCCTTCCCAACCTGTGGGAGGGCCTCAGAGTGCGGTGCACGCCCTGTCGGTCAGCGCTGAGGGGCGGGCGGCTGGGCCTGGCTGTCTCCTCCGGGAGGCGGCACCAGGCCGGGGCGATGGGAGAAGCTCAGAAGGGCAGAAAGGGCAGCCTGTGGGGCGACAGGCACAGAGCGGGTTCCGAGGACCATGCTGAGCTCGCTCCAGGCGTCCGCTTGTCCTCTGGAGCACCGCTGGTGCTGAGCACCACCCCAGGCCTCCAGAGGTTGGGAGCGGGATGCCGGGAGACAGGGGCTCCCACTGGTCAAGCCCCACAGCCAGTGGGCAGGGGCCAAGTCCCATGCTGGGGCTAGGAGTCAGCGTGGGAGCGATTCTGCCCACTCCCGGCCCCTTGCCCAGGATGCGGTGGGGGGCGGGCTGCCTCGTCCCTATGCCTTGGTGGGGCTTGATGCTGGCAGCCCCCACCGCTCGAGGAAAGCTTTGTGAAGTCAAGTGAGGCCCTGGGGTTGTGGCCGAGGTCTTGGTGATGGTCCCCTCGGGCAGCGTGGCATGCAAGGAGCTGGCTCCCTCCGACTCCAACAGGATGGAAGTGGGGGGGTCTGACCCTGTGTGTCCCGTCTGGGCCCCTGCCGGCCCCTTCCACACACAGTGGCCGTGAGGTTAAGACAGAGCTGCAGTGTTGAAGTCAATTTGGGAAGAGACTCCTAGGATTCCATGGGAGCCAGGAGTTTGCAGGGCGGTATCAGCTCAGACAGCCCCTGTGACCCTGCAGCAGCCCCTACAGCTGGGTCACGTGTGAGCTGCTTTCTGTCTCCTTAGGCCACGAGGTCAGGGTCAGGGACGGGCGCCCTCCCCAGGGCAACAGCGGCCAGGCGGTCTGAGCAGGGTCCGCTGGACTCCACAGCCATTCTGGTCTCTACTGCCCCCCCGCCCCAAGTGCTAGGATCGAGTCTGGTCTGGGCCCAGCACATGGTGGGGTAGGGGGCAGGAGGGGCTCCACGCACCTCAGGAAGAGTTCTATGTGGACCACAGCCGGCGCGATCTTCTCCACCACGTCGGCGATGAAGTTGAACTTGTACCGCGGGCTGGTCAGCTGGTGGAGACCTGCGCTGGCAGGAAGAACCACGTGCGTTAGTGAGGCCCAGACCTCCAGGCACAGGGCTCGCTTGTCCCAAGGCTGGCGGACGCCGGGCTTCCCCACCTTGTATCGCCAGGGCGGCCGGGAGGCTCAGAGAGGCCAGGACACTTACCCTGGGCCACACAGCACTCATACAAAGTTCAGGCTGGATCTATCTGGGCCAGCTGCCAAGAGCCCTTGCCCTTTCTCTCCTAGACAGCAGTGTGCTGGCGTAAGGAGACCGTCCCCCACCGCAGCTTGAAGCTCTGGCCTGTCCCTGCAGGCCCTGGGCCCGTGCAGTGGCTGGACAAGGTCACGGCTGAACCCCCGGCCGTGGGGCGGCCCCCTCCTGGGCCACGTCGGGCTGCTGCCGTCTGAGTTGCCAGGGCCCCTCTGTGTGTGTCGAGCTTGGCCCCGCCCCAGGACGGCTTGCCAGGCAGCTCGCGATCTTCCCCGGAGCCTTCACCGGCTCAGATTTCTGCTGCCATCAGCAGCCGCCTGCTGGGACCACGGGCCTGAGGCGTAGGGATGGCACAAGACCCACTCCCCCTTTGGCCGCCCTGTGGGCGTATGTGCTGGGGTCTCCCGGGTCCCCCACTAGACTGCAGGGTTATCTGGAGCCCGTGCTGCTCAGCACTGCTTGTAAGAGGCTCCCAGGGCCCGAAAGGAGCACCGGGCTGGGCTCCAGCTGTGTGGCTTTAGGTAAATCGCTTAGTCTCTGGGCCTCTCCACCCCTGCCCGCCCCAGAGACCTGTGGAACAGGCCGTGACTTGCAAACCTTAAGGCTCCCTGAAGGTGCTGAGCAAAGAGGGCTCAGCCCATAAAGCCCAGCTCCGCAGCTGAGGGTCTCTGGGAAGTGACCGGCACCAGGATCTAGAGAAAATCTGGTTTTTCCTGACTGTCCAAAGGGACGGGAAGGAGTGCAGGCCCATGGCTGGGGCCTCGGAAGCCTCTGTGGACAAGTGAGGTCCCCACCCACAGCCGGACTCATCTCCCCTGCTGTCCAGGGGGCGGCCAGGGCAGCGGTCATTGGTTCCGTCCCAAAGGTGGAAAAATGGAAACTCCATTGGAGGAGAGCCAGGCTCTGGATGGGGCCACAGGTCTCCCTGTCCTTAGGGACCCCGTCCCCGCCAGACCCCCAACTCAAGGCCCTGACTGTGTTTAAAGCCTGACTGGAACTCGGGGCCCAGAAGAGAGCTTGTCTTGGGCTCTGTGGTCAGGGGAGGCGAGGAGGGCCCACCCCACTGATCCTGTGATGTCTGCCTCTCAATCAGCCCGTGGTCACTGACCATTCAGGGCCCAGCCTCCCACGGTCAGCCTGAATCAAAGGCTGCCTGTCCAGGGTGGCCGGAGCCTAGCTAGGAATGTGCCCCACTCTCGGCTCCTTGATGATCAAACTGCGGGCGCCAGGGGCCTGCCCCCTGCAGAGGCAAAGCCCGGTGGAGGGGTGGTGTCTCAGGTTCAGAGGTCGTGGTCACGGACCTGGGGCCCACCCAGGCCAGGGCTCTGCAGCCCCCAGCACACGCAGGTGCCCAGCACACTTATTTCCGTGTGGATTGCTAATGGTCCCCAAAATTCTGGAGGAGAAGCTACTGGCCAGCTGGCCCGTGGGGGCTGAGCCTAGCTCTGTGGCCCCGTCCAAGGGCGCTGGGAACCTGCATTCATGTCTGCCTTCAAGGCAGAGGGGCCACTTCAGGTTCTGTGGTCTCACAAGGTTCTCCCCTACCAGGCAATCCCCATGTCCCCAAGGTTCCCGGACGACCCAGGCAGGGGAGGGCTTGGCACTAGGCATGGATATTCTTTAGCCTAGGCTCGTGCCCACCTCTGCTCTGCACTGGAGCGGGCAATGCCAGGTATCGCCCCCCCGGTGGGGCCGCCTGCCCCCTGCTCCATCACCCACTGTCTGTGCCTCCTTCCACCCGCACCTCTCCTGAGCCCTCCCCACCTCGATGCTCCGGCCTGTCCCAGGCACAGCTCAAGCCCTGCCTCCTCCAGGCAGCCCCCTGGCAGCTTTCTCCCAGATCCTCCTTGGGGCTCCCGGCATAAGGCCCAGTCCACCACGCTCGCTCTCACAGGGGTGCCGAGCAACTTCTGGGCGCACGGCCCGTGCAGGGAACGGGCCAGTGACCGGCCAGTCCAGCACCGTGCGACCAGCAATGGGACCGAGGCAGGCCCAGGGCGCGCTGCGGAGTCCAGTGCCTGGAAGGGCGCACTCGGTGGCGGGGAGCAGAGATGCAAAGACAAAGCATGAGGGCAGCTACCGGTGGGTCTGGCCGACTGCAAACTTGGCCCAGTGTGAACAAGGTAGGTAAGGGGTGAAAGCATCGGGCAGAAGAGGCTGTGCCACCATGCGACCCCGTCCCCGGCCTCAGGGACCCCGTCCCCAGCCTCAGGGACCCTGTCTCTCACCTCAGGGATCCCGTCCCCGACCTCAGGGACTCTGACTCCATCCCCGACCTCAGGGACTCCATCCCTGACCTCAGAGACTTCATCCCCGACCTCTGGGACTCTGACTCCATCCCCCATCTCAGGGACTCCAGAGCTTTAGGCACGTCTGCTCCCCACCGGCTGACCCTGCCCAGGTCCAGCTGGCTGGCAGAGAAAGCCCCGAGCTGCCCAAGCCGCTGAGGCACTGACCCGGCCGCCCACAGATCCGGACGGCATGTGGACTGTCCCCCCAGATGCTCTTCTTTCCAATGCAGCCTTTCTAGAGATGAGTTAAAATCAGCCACACTCAATTTCATGTAACGATTTGAAAACAAAACCCCCTGTAAAACACTCACAGGTTACAGGCTGGCAGGAAAACACATCACAAGATCTCATGGTGGCATCCAGGGCAGAGGCAGAGCGATGGGGACTTTGTTTTGGTTTGTGGATTTTCTGAAGGTTCTCCCCCAGGCAAGTTAGACACAGATAAAACAGAGACAGGAGGGAGGGAGGCCTGGTCGGGGCGGGGTGTGTGTGTGTGTGTGTGTGCGCGCGCGCACGCATGTGTGCGTGTGCGCGTTTGTGTGTGCATGCGCGCGTGTGTGTGCATGCATGTGTTCACGTGTGTGCATACATGTGAGTTTGCACGCACGTGTATGTGTGCGTGTGTGCGCGTGTGCGAGTGTGTGTGCGTGTGAGCTGGGCTGGAGGGTGTGAGAGCGAGAGACTGCACTGTTCCCAGCGCCCCCGTGGGCAGGCAGCAGGGCCCTGGAGGCTGCAGGAACCCCAGGGAGAAGGTGGCAGGGCTCACCTCCCACCCGTGCACCAGCTCCTTTGGGACACAGCAGCCCTGTCGGGATGCCCCACCGCCCAGCTGTCACCAGCAGAGGCGGCCCTTGAGAGGGGGAGGGTGGGAAGGATGGAGGGCAGGGATGCTCTGCCAGACCCCAACTGACCCAGCAGCACACAGCAGGTCTGCAAATACCACCACAAAGGTTGTTCAGCCTCCTAAGCAGGTCTCGCCGTGGGAGCCGTGTGCCAGGAACAGGCTGGAGGTAAAGACTGTTGAGGGTGGACATAGGCCTGGTACCCCCAGAACCTCTGCCCTCCCTGACCCTGGGCCCCCTGCAGAGCTCCTGAGTCAGCCGGCTGGTTCACAGCACCGCCCCCAACCAGGTCCTGTCCCTTTAAGCGGGCGAGGTGGGTGGTGGGGATGGGGTGGGAGGTGGGGCGGGGCGGGCTTCCTGGGCCGCCTCCCCACACACGGATGAATCATCCCATGAATCAGTGGGAAACGAGAGACGCGGTTCCCACCGCCGCGTTCCACATGAAAACCTCGGGCCCCACGGCTGGGAGGCGGACTCTGTTTATTTGGGGGGTTTTTGACAACCCCCACCCCGGCCTCACCCTGTCCTGGAGCCAAAGTTCTGAAGTCAACAGTCAGTCTTGACCAGATTCAGCTGTTAGCATTGTGTGTGTGTTTTCAAAAATGAGCTGGAGTCCGCAGGCCTTGGAAGTCCTGGTCAGGAAGAACTCGACAACAGAGCAAAGCAGTCAAGGCCAGGTGTCCAGTGGCACCTCCCGGGGATGGAAAAGAGCCAAGTGTGCCCGGGGCCCACCTCCTGCGTCTCTGTGTGGCAGGGCTTCCGGGAGGGCTGACAGTGGCGGGCCCTGGAAGAGGATCTACTGTGTGTGCTGACTCTGGATGCTCACGATGGCCAGGGGAATGGGTGGGGAAGTCCCGGCCCAGGAAGGCAGACAGACTGGCCCAGACACCCCTCCCAGGGCCACTCGTCACACAGGTTGGGTACTGCACAACCCTCGGACCATTGTTAACAGAGATCACCGTGTGGCGGCTGCCCTTGGAACTGTGCAGTGCGCAACCTGCCCAACTGTACGCCTTACCTGCCCAGCACACAGCGGGCAGAGCCAGGACTGAGACTCTGTTTTTTTCCCTCTAACTCGGAGGTCACTGCCCATTCTTCTATTGCCTCCTGCAATCAGAAGACTCCCCCGCTACCCCCGTCATCACCCAGCAGTCAGCTAGGAACTGAGGATGGAGGGATCATCAGCAGGTGCCCACAAGGTCCCAGGCTGGGCCCATCCATCCACAATGCGGCCAGATGGCAACCTCTCCCCAGGGCTCGGGGACCGAGGTGTCCCATTTAGTCCTCAGCCTCGCTAGTGCCCTGCCCGCCTCCCGGTGGCCTCAGCTGTGGTTCCCCAAGCACGCACGCTCTGAAGTGCCCCCCCCAACCTTTGTAGTCAGTCCTTCTCCTGCAGACCCCTAGGCCCAGGCCAACACACTGCCCCTGGGGAGCCCGCCCTGCCTGACTTAGTGGGCTCAGGGACCAAGCGCTCTCTCTCATCTGGGGCCCAAGGCCCTATGTGACTCCCTCCCAGACCTGTCCTCCAAGAATGTCCCCGTGGCCTGGGCACCCCTGACCCACAGCAGTGAGCAGAGAGCCATGGGGAACGGGGGCCCTGAGAGTGGGTGCACGGTCCCAGGGGCCCCTCTGCCGCCTCTCGCCCACACCCCCAAGCCCCACCCACCACCCACAAGGGGCCGCTTTGCAGCCCCAGGGGCCGCCTTCCGGATCTAATTAGTTCCCAGGATGGCTCCCTGCCTGTGTTTTTCTTTTTCTTGAAAACATGCCTGTCCTGGAGTGAACTGTCTCCCCGCAGCCAAAGACGGTGACTTCAGATCCTGCTGCAGCTCCCGGGGTGGGGTGGTGGGGAGGGGGGACCCCTGCTGTCTGCGACCCCCAGGCTCCCATCCCTGGAACACAGGGCTGAGGGCTGCAGCCAGACCTCCGCTCCACGGGCCACGCCAGCCCAGGCTTCGGGCACTTAGGCTTCAGGGAATTTTCACAGCCATTCTGCAGGGCAGGGATCGTCATGATTGTACAGGCGAGGAAAAAGGCTCAGAGAGGTCAGGGCACCCAGCAAGGCTGGCAGCCGGGTCCCCCGACCCCTGACATGTCTCTTTCTCCTCGTTGGTCGTCCCTGTCCAGGGTGACGGGCTGTCCTGCTCCCAGGAGAGCCCGGCATGGCCAGTCTTCAGCTTGGGGCCAGCCCAGCTCCTCCAGCTGTGAATCCCACGCAGCTGCAGCCAACGCCACGGAGCAGAGGGCTCTGCCACCAGCCTGTCTGTACTTTATGAAGGGGCCCCACAGGCCAGGCAGGACTCCAGGCCGCCCGCAAGCTAAGGTGGGGTCAACCCCCTGGTCTTCCTCTTACAGGAAGCCCTCCCTGCCTACTGGCCCATCAGTTGACTGCTCTGGGCTCAGGGTCCTCAGCTGTGACATGGGGGCTAAATGAGGCCAGTGGAACCCCCGTGGGCAAGGCCTGGCACATGGCAGCCTTTCTGCCAATGCTGCCTTCTGGCTCCTTCCCATCCTCAGTGGCCCTGCCTCCCTCATAAACTCCATTCACGTCAGAAGCGTCCACTTGACAACGCTTAGGTTTGTTCCCACTAACGCCTGTTAACCCTTCCATGGGGGTAAATTATCTCATCGACTGTCAGTGATCCAGGGAGGAGGGTCTGTTGTCCCCCCTTCACAGATGGGGAAGCTGAGGTGTGGAGAGCCTAGACTTGCAGAGCCTCACCTTGGGAAGTGGTGGAACTCGAACAGAACTGGGTCTCAGTTCTGGCTTTGCTAGAGGGCTAAAGCATAGTCGGGCAGGTTGTGCGCGGCACGACCGCAGGGGCCCCCTGCTCCCCTCTGCAGCAGACCTGGCCTTCTGTTTGGGAGGCACACACCCACATGTCCTGGCCATGTCTGTGCTACTCTAGGGCAAGGAGTCTGTGCTTTCATTCTTTCTCCAACTATTCAACACCTTTATCAAAGCTGGGAGGCCACTTCCTCAAGGTGCTGGAGGCCTGCCTGGTGTCCAGGGATGGTCAGAAGGACCAGTCTCAGGGCAGAGCTGTCTCTTCCCACCTGCTGACCTCGGGCAGGACACTGTACCTTGCTGGGGTCTTTTCTTAGAAAGGCCATGACAAACCCAGACATGACGGGCGTTTAGCCTGCAGCAAAAGGTCTCACCCTTGACCCTGGTAAAGCCTGCTGGCTTCTCTCCATCAGAGCAGCCCAGGAGGAGGTGGCTTTCAGTGCCTCCGGCGGGACTCAGCCAGTGGCCCACTGCTCCACACCTGGTTTGTATGAACCCCAGGCCTACAAGGAGGCCATGTGACTCTGTGCTTGGCCTCATTTCTCCCAGGCTTTTGGCAGCCAAGGGGCACATGTCAGGCCAGGTGGACGCCGTCAGTGGTTTGAGCCCGGCACACCTGGGTTCCGGCTCCCCTGGTACAACGCTCGCGGCGTGACGGACTCGGGGCAGTTCACCCCCCAAGTGGCTGGGTGGTCTCCATCGGGTCCCCTTGGGATGTGGACTTGAAGACAAGCTCAGACCTGGATTTGGATGGGGTGGGGGTGGGGCTCCACGGGCCCCGCAGGTCATGGAGGGGGCCCCCACAGCCTGGAGGGGCGATGAGCCTGCGGCCCTGCCCCAAACCTCGGCCGCCCCCTCTCAGTGACGCAAACACAGCAACACAGCACCAACCCAGGGCCAGGGCCGCTCGCCAGCCAGGCTCCTGCAGCGGAAGCCCGTCCCTCACTGGACACCCTCCACGCCAGAACCCACGCCAGAACCTAAGCAGAGCTCTCCAAACCTGCTCTTTCAGGACAGGCCCGGCTGCCTGCCCGCCCTGCCCCTGCCCCTTGTCATGAGGTTCCAGAGCCTCTGGGGCCTGTCCCCCTCGGCTGCCAGCCGAGCAAAGACCCACTCAGGCACCAGACTCCCACGAGCTGTGCCCTGGCAGCCCGCTCTGCACACCTGTTACCCATAAGCTTCAGGGGTCTCTCATTTCCTGAAGATGGGTCACCCTCACAGCTCCTCCCGCCTATGCTTAGCATTTCCTGCTATCCTCCTGCACAGGCTCTGTTTGCATCGGGCATCTCCACGGCTGTTTAGATGCCACCTCCTCCAGGAAGCTCTCCTTGACTGCTCCCTCTCCCCAACCCAGAGATGTGTTCTCCCTCCCCCGAGTCTCACCCATTTGTCCTCTGTCCCTCATGGCACAGATGATCAGGGATTTCACAGGGACTCGGCTGGTGGTGGAGGTGGAGGGGGACATGAAGCAGAGCCCAGGATGTACTGAGCCGGTGGGCTGCATGGGGAGTCCTGCTTGGTCCCCAAAGGCAAGTGGGGGTCCCGTGTGGAGGTGCATGGGAAGGGGACAGGCCCGGGGAAGGCAGGACCAGACCGGGTTCTGTGGGATCCCAGCGCACCTCCAGACCAGCTGTAGGGAGCGCGAGGCGGCGAGGTGAGAGTGCCGTCCAGGCCAAGCCCTGGCCGGGAAAGGACGGTGGCACAGCAGTCCAGGCCCTAAGCTCCTCTTGGCCGGACCCCTGGCTCCTCACAGGTCCTCAGGAGCCGCCAGAGGCTGCAACTCAGCCCCTGGTGCGGGCGGCGGGAGGGGAGAGGTGGGGGCCCTGGTGAATCCTGAGTGCAGGGCCCGGGAAGCTGCTAAGGGGATTAAACCCTGAAAGTCAACAAAGCTCTTAAATAAACAGAGCCCAGAGTCTCCACGGGCACCTGCTCTGGGGCTGAACAATAAAAGCCGATGATTAAATGCCACGTTGTGAATTGCCCTCCAGGATTCTTGCTGGGAAAATCCCAGGGACAGAGTCCGAAGACGGCCGAAGCGACTGAAAATGAATGAACTGCCCTGGGGCTTGAAATTCTGACTTAACTGAATACTTGCAGGCCTCCTGGTCTGCAGCTGTGGGCAGAGGCTGCGAAAAGGGACCCCTCTGCTTCACGCAGACGCAGCTCTCTGGCCTTTACTCTCCCCTTGATGGATACTCATCCCCAACACGTAGCATCTACCTCGCACAGACACGGGAAAAGCTCCCTGGGTAGGTAGTGAGCCCACCATCACTGGTATGCGAGGGGGTATGCGAGGAGGGACACCCACCACGTGGGCCGGCCTTTCATTCCAATGGCACCAACTGAGCTCAGCTGCTGGACCAGGCCTGCAGAGAACAAACAGATCAGACGTCCGTCCTGTGAGGCTCAGAGCCTGGTGAAGTTGAAAATAAGTCACTGAGTCAGAGAAGAAATGAGAGGTGGTTCAGAGGAGTCCCCACGGTGCGCCCATGAGGCTGAGGCAAGGGACTACCCAGGCAGTCAGGGAGGGCAGCTCGTCTAGGCCAAGGCAAGTTGAGGACTCGGTCCCACGAAGGTGAGGGAACAATTTGGTGCAATGGAGACCACACATGCAAAGACCCTGAGGTGGAAAGGAGACCGGTGTGGCTGGAGCAGGGGAGGAGCCGGTGCTGGAGGGGTGGGCAGGGCCAGGCGGCACAGGGGTCTGGGGCTCAGGGTCGGTGTTGGGGAACACCCGTGATGGGCAGCACGGACTTATCACGGTCACCCTGGCCGCCATGTGAAGAAGTGACCGAAGGGAGGATGAGGGAGGTGGAGAAGGTCCACGGAGGCCAGTGTGGCTGGAGGGACCCTGGGGGTAACATCTCAAGGTCAAGCTGAGGACCCTCCTGCAGACAGGGAGTGAGGAATGCGGGGAAGTATGGGGTCAAAGCGTGACGCAGCCTTCTGACCTAAACTCCCCTGGGGTGGTCCTGTCGGTTGAGGGTAAGGGCCAGCTGAGACACAGGATTCCGGCTCAGGGAAGGAGGGGGGCTGGAGACAGGACCCTGGGTGCATCCGAAGGCAAGTGACGGTGGAGCCAGCAGGACTCACGTCCAGGGGGAATATGCTGGAGACAGTAGCCCCTTACCTGCCTGTACATGTGGACATCACCCGGTGATTTCTGACCAGGCTCTGGGAAGGCCCGGGGTTGGGGAGCGGGTAACGCCGCCAGGGATGCTCTATAGAGGTTGAGCCTATTGGCGCTGGAGACCCAGGCCTGATCCTGACCCCAGACCTCGGAGGTCCACCACCCTGCCTGAAGAAGAGCACCAGCCGGAGCCGGGCCAGGCCTGCTTCTGTCATTTCCCAGCCGAGTGACCTCAGCCCCATCACTTAGCCCTTCCCTGACTCCATGAGCACATCTCGGGTGCATGAGTAAGGAACAGATTCGCCAAGTAAGACATCGCCGGTCGGAGCCCCGGACCGGCTCCAGTCCCACAGGGGCTGGACTCTGCCCCTGCCGCCTCACGGGAAGCAGGATGTCTGAGGTCCCTGCGCCCAGGCGCCGGGAGCAAGGGCGGGCCGCGCACGGACCATGCTGTGCAAGGTGCCCATCAGAGGCTGGGCCCATGTGGCCCCGCCCACCGAGGCCACCCGCCCACCGAGGCCACCCCTCCCCACCCTCCAATGGCCTCAGCCCCTCTGGGTGCCCCCTGGCCCTGGGGGCTCTGAGAGGGCTTGCGGTCTGCGCACCTGCCTGGTGCGGCCGGTCCCTCTGCCTCTGCCCGGCTCCCAGCTCCCTGCGTCCTCCCTATCCATCTGTCCAGAGAGCCCGGGTCACCTCTCGCCGCTCAGCACTGGAGCTCTGCCTGTAGGGAGCCTCCCAGGCCTCGCCAGGTGATGGAAAGGGTGGGGGAGGCGTCAGAAGTGTTATCATAACACACAAAGAAACCGACCGTCTGGGCACCGCTCGTTAGAGGCACGTGTGTGCGAGCTGTAGCTCATTACTCTCTGCACCAATTCACCGAAACTGAGCAATCGCCCCACTTGACAGATGAGGAAACTGAGGACCGGGGCCTCGCGGGCAGCACCGCGTTCGTAGGAGGGACAGGGCCAGCCCCAGCTGCAGGCCTCCCACTCAGCCCGAGCCCTCTGCATCTGCCTGTGGCCACCACGCTACCGTTCTCTGCTCAGCCTCCCGTGTCTCCCCCACCATCTGTTTCTCCAGGCCCAGCCGGGCTCTGCCTCATCGCAGGGGCCTTGTTACCAGCCCACGGCCAGCAGGACACACAGAGCAGGGGCTTCGCAAGCCGGGACTCCATCAGCCAAGAAGAAAGGTTTCCTGACGCCCCTGGTGATCCAGGGGCTAAGACTCTGTGCTCCCAATGCGGGGGGCCGGGGTTCAACCCCTGGTCGGGGAGCTAGGTCCCATTTGCTACAACTAAGAGTTCATCAACCACAACTAAAGATCCCCTGGGCCTCAACTAGGACACGGCTCAGCCAAGTAAATGAACATTAAAAAAGAAAACAACGTTCAATAGTTACTAGAGAAAATAAAGGCTTCAAAATGCCTAGACCACCTCCAACCCACTCTAGCCCCTGGCGCCCTGGAGCCTGACTCTAAGAGCGTCCACTACTTGGGAGAGTTGGCTCTGGGGAGCCCACCCTGAGCCCTCTGCCTGTGTGACCCGCCAGCACGGCCTGAGATGGGCCCGCTGGCTCTGAGCCCCAAGGCAGAGGGCGTAGTGGGCACGCAGTAAATGATAACGTTCACCCCCGTGACACTGAGTGGCCCCACATCCCCAGTCTCCCAGGCACAATCCAAGCACAAGCCTGACCACATCACCCTCACTTCTCTTAAAACCCTTCGAAGGCTGTCCCATATAATCATGGCTAATCCCACATAATGCTTCCCAAACCAGGCTCCCTGGAACCCCAGCGTGCCAGGGGGAGGTCCCGTGCATTCTCCCAGGAAGGAGCTCTTTGTTTGGGAAACCCTGGGTTTTTATCATTTTGATTTTTTTTTTTACCTTGTTGCAGGCTTTCTCAGGAGCTCTGATAGACTCAAGCTGAGTGTGACTCCCCACTGCAGGGCTGGAGTTTACTTTCTAGAATGTTTGGGCCCCAGGACACTTGTTTTCAGAATCCCAAACCCGATTTGGGAAGCCCGGCCTACAGGGTGAAATCTAAGGTACAAGGTTTATGGGACATGCATGGTCCTGTCCTTGCCAAGCTGTCCAGCCTTGGGTGTCACACACATGCACACACGCATATGCGTGCACACACACACACACGCACACCCACACGCACATGCGTGCACACACACAAGTGCACGCGCACACGCATGTGCATGCACACACACGCACACACGTGCACACACACATCCCCCTGCACACCAGCTGCTCCAGGCTGTGTGTTCTCCCCGACCTGACTCACCACACATGGTGAGGTCTCCATGTGGCGGTTCACACTGCCTTCTCCTCCCAGGAGAGCTAGCCCTTCAGCCATCCCAGGCTCCCTGGCCCCCAGGTGGCCCTGTGCCCCACGGAGGAGCCCGTCCTGGGCGTCAGCATCTCCCCAGCTGCGGGCTGAAGACAACTACGGAGTCTGATTCCTTTCGGTTGCTGTGAACTCAGCGCAGGGTGCTGTGCTCAGAGCGCCTGGGAACCAACGTGGGAGCCTGCCTTCCCAAGAGATGCCCCAGACGAACACAGGCACAGCAGGGTTTTCCAGCATTTTCATTCACAGGCTCAGCCTGTGTGGCAAGAAGCCACCTGGAGCCAACCCCAGGTTAGGGGGGCTACTCTAAGGTTAGGCTTCTCCAGTGGCTCAACAGTAAAGAGCTGGTCTGCCAAGGCAAGAGATGAGAGATGTGGCTTCCATCCCAGGGTGGGGAAGACCCCCTGGAGAAGGGCATGGCAACCCACTCCAGAATTCTTGCCTGGAGAATCCCATGGACAGAGGAGCCTGGCAGGCTACAGTCCATGGGGTCACAAAGACACAACTGAATGACTTACACACGCACGCACACATGCTCTAAGCTTTGATGGGACTGAGAGATTTCTTACCCCACGGCCTGTCCACACGGAGCCCCCACACACAGTCCAGAGACCCCACACGCTGGCTCACCATTCCTAAACGACCTTCCAGAGAGGCATTTTAAATGCGGTACAAAAAACAAAAACAAAAACCCACTACATGTGGCTCAACTGCTGTCGTTTGAATATCCAGGCATTGAAGGCCAGGAAAGTGCTTTGCATCCAACACCCAGGCAGGGCAGGGATATGGGGACCAGGGGAAACGAGACACAAGGTGGGTACATTTTAATGAGGCTGGAGAAATGCTGGGCGGACCAGGCCCCTTGGGGTGGTCAGAAAGCCCCTGGTCTCACCACCGGTGGGCTACTTCTGCGACCTTGGGGGCAGCACTTTACTTGAAGACCAGAAGCCCGGTTAGAGATCTCTAAAAGAAATCGCCACTTGTTCCCTGGGGAGCACTCCGCCCTGGCTCTGAGCCCCGTTTCCGAGGAGACGCTTCTTCATCCCTCCCACCCCCGCCAGCAATGCTGGCGCTCCCTCCCCGGCCGAGCGCTTACCCGATGGGCAGGCGCCCTTCTGCAGCTGGCGCACGGGCGTCCCGGAGAGCTGCAGCGCGCGGCGGCTGGCCGCCTGCAGCGCGCACACGTTGGCGTAGGTGTGCCCGTCGGTGCCACACACAGCGTTCGCCCAGCGGCAGCGACACAGCCCGCGCACACACTCCAAGCTCTCCCCGCACGGCGAGTCGACGGGGCGGCCGCACGGCTCGCCCTCGGTGGCGGCGCACACCAGGCAGCAGTTGCAGAGATCCGGCACGTAGCCGCCGGGGCAGCGGGGGCTCGGGCACCGCGACACGTCGCAGCGCACGGGGCACGACGCGGCCGGGGGCTCCCGGGCCAGCGCCAGGGCGGCCAGCGCGGCCAGGAGCAGCGCCCGCGCCTGCATGGCGGACCGGCCGGCGGCGGGCGGCAGCGCGGGAGACCAGCCCGGGGAGGGGCGCGCACCGAGGCCGCGGCTCCGGGCGCCGACGGAGGGAACGCGGCCACCTGCGCCGGCGGCTCGGGCTCAGGCAGGCGGGCGCCGGGACCGCAGGGACATGCCGGGGGCGCGGGGAACGCGGCGGCGGGGGACTGGAGAGGCGCCCCGTGCCGGCCGGGCCGACGGTCTGCTGGGCGGCCGGCCCCGCCGCGTTTTAAGGCGCCGGCCGCCCGCCCTCGCAGAAAGGGGGCGGCCCGGCCCCTCCGCCAGCCCCGCCCCGGCCCAACCGCCGCCCCCCTCCACCCCCGAGCCCGGCCTTCCGGGGCCTGGACCCACCGGCGGCCAAAAGCTGGGCCTGCCTGGTCTGGGAAACCGGGTGATGGTTATGCACTGGGCCCCCACCCCGGGGCGGCAGGGGCCTTGCAGGGGAGGAGCCACCCCGCGTGCAGGCCGCGGGCACCACCCCGGGGAATCTCTGACCCGGCCCGGTTCGTGTCCCAGTTCCAGTGACCTCAGCTACTCCCCCGGGTCCCCCCTTCATAGAATGGGCAAGACCAGACCGTTAGTCCCGGCCCCTCCTCCGCAGCCCGTCTCCTCTCCCTGCCCTGCGGCGCTGCGCCCCCACCCCCACCCCGGGCCTCCTGGGCCTGGGTGCCCTCAGGACATACAGGCCTGGCCCCCGACCCACGGGTGGTCGAGGTGGACATTGCCCCTCCTGGGGAGACGCTGGGGACAGACCTCCAGGAAGCGCCTCCGCCCCACCATCCCCGGCCCTTAGCGCTCAGAGGAGTTGCTGCCCCGGGCTCCGCACGAGGTCTGTCTGGTTCTGCCCAGCTCTCGGTGCCCTGGGACCCTGGCGGGGTCACCTGACAGCCCTGTGCCTCAGTTTCCTCCCTGGGAAAGGGGAAGGCGTGGGGCTGTGCTGTATAGGGTATAGGGGGCGTCCCCCGTGTTGGGGGTGGCACGCAGTCAGCCCACAGAGGGCATCCCCCTGATTATTCCACACACATTCTTGGAAAAGACGCTCCAGGCCCAGGGCCCTGCGCCGAGGGCCCAGAGCCTGGTGACCCGGCTGCCTGCTGTGTGACGAGGGCTGTGGGCCGGGTGTGGTCCAAGGAGACAGAGGACAGAACCCTCTTTGGAGGTGAGCTTCAAGAGGGTGTAGGGTCTGGATGCTGTAGTGGGCCTGGGGGCTGCTGGTGTCAAGTGGGGAGCTAGTTCTCACCTGGGTGAAGGCTCGGAAGCAAAGCCAGGTCAGAGGGGCGACCTGTCAGGCAGAGAAAGCCTTCGGGTGCAGACCCTGGAGCTGGGGGTCCGCACCTTCTCTGCAAGGCCCTGCGGCCGCCTGCTGAGGTCTGGAGAGCCCTGCTCAGAATGATGGCTTTACATGCATAAAGCAAGCTGCACAGCGTTACTGGGGGGAAGTCATGCTGTTATGAACACGCTTGTTAAAGTATGTGGTAAAGAACCCACCTGCCAATGCAGCAGACTCAAGAGATGCGGGTTCGATCCCTGCATCGGGGAGACCCCCTGGAGAAGGAGATGGCAACTCACTCCAGCATTCTTGCCTGGAGAATCCCATGGGCAGAGGAGCCTGGTGGGCTACAGGCCATGAGGTCACCAAGAGTCGGACACGACTGAGCGACTGAACAACAGATGGGGAAACTGAAGCCTGAAGTGAAAGGACCCATCCCTCGCTTTCCTTCTCCCATCTGAAACTGGGGTGCAGGCCCCGGGGTCGCCTTAGTTTTTGCCTGGAAAGGGCAGGCCCCTGGGTCGCAGAAGCTGCCGTGAGCATGGCTGGATGCCGAGTGCTCTGTTGGTAAAGGGAATCGGGTTCCAGATGTCCTGGCAGTGCCCAGGAGACGGAGGGAGCAGTGCCCCCTGCTGGTCAGACTCTGTCCTGCCTCCGGGTGCAAAGCAGGACACCTTCAGGGCTTCCCTTTAGGTGGCAGGAATGCTTCACCACCACCTACCCTCCCCGCATCTCAGTCTCCTCCAGAGCCCCGCCCCTCCTGTGGGTCAGTTCCGTTCAGCAGTCGCTCAGTCATGTCCGACTCTTTGTGACCCCACAGACTGCAGCACGCCAGGCTCCTCTGTCCATCACCAACTCCCGGCATTTAATCAAACTCATGTCCATCGAGTTGGTGATGCCATCCAACCTTCTCATCTTCTGTCGTCCCCTTTTCCTCCCGCCTTTAATCTTTCCCAGCATCAGGATCTTTTCTAATGAGTCAGCTCTTAAAGGCCAAAGTATTCAAACTTCACCTTCAACATCAGTCCTTCCAATGAACACTCAGGACTGATCTTTAGGATGGACTGGTTGTCCTTGCAGTCCAAGGGACTCTCAAGAGTCTTCTCCAGCACCTCAGTTCAAAAGCATTAATTCTTTGGCGCTCAGCTTTCTTTATGGTCCAACTCTCACATCCATACATGACCACTGGAAAAACCATAGCTTTGACCAAACAAATCTTTGTTGGCAAAGTAATGTCTCTGCTTTTTAATATGCTGTCTAGGTTGGTCATAGCTTTTCTTCCAAGGAGCAAGCGTCTTTTAATTTCATGGCTGCTGAGGGTGGGCATCCTCAAAGCTCCAGGATGCTCCTGGGTGGAGCTTCAAGGAAGTTGGAAGTTCCTCCTGTTTATTATTCATTTACATTTAATCCCCCACCCCCCACTGCTGCTCTCAGTACTTAAGCCCCTTTATAAACAAGATCAAGATAAAAAGGAAAGAAGAGAAACCAAGTAAAGCCAAAAAGAGTGATAGGGAAAAAACAAAACAAAACAGGAAGCCATAGGTAGGGCTGGTGCACAAATTATTGCCCTGAGATGCCCTTTTTTGGTGTGGTGATCCCCAGTCTACTTGGGACCAGGGACCAGTTTCCTTGAAGACAACTTTTCCACCGACCTGGGATGGAGGGGATGGTTTCGGGATGAGTCAAGTGCGTTACATTTTTTGTGCACTTTATTTCTATCACATTAGCTCCACCTCAGAACATGAGGCATCAGATCCTGGGGGCTGAGGACCCCTGTTTTAGTGCATGGCTGTAAGTTTGGCTCCCAGCTTCCTGGCAGCCGAGGCAAGGATGGAGATGAGATGCCCGTGTTGCAGAAACAAACCGTCACTCCAGAGCAGCTTGACTTCTCACTACAGAGAGGAGAGAGCATCCCCAGGGGAGCCTCAGAAAGGATGCTGCGGATGTCCTGGCACCCCCATAGCGTGTCCCACGTGGCTCCCCAGAAAACAGCTCTCAGTGGAAACGAGGGGCAAGCAGCCTAGGCATGCTTGAAGAAACGCTATTTGTTAGCAGGTGGGATTCGGACTGGCCCGGGAGGGCAGGGGAGCTCTGCAGTGGTGCCCAGGCCTGGCAGAACATCCTGGAAGCTCATTCAGGAGCGAGAGCGTGTGATACTGAAATTGATGAGAACCAGCCTCACGGATTCATGAGCATGTCTTCCCTGCGCACGTCCTTGCCTCCATGACACATTAAACCGCAGGGAAAGAGCTCCAGGAACCTTTGTTCAGTGCACGGGCTGGGTCGGCCTATCTAACTAGTGGCCCACAACCCAGCAGGGCGAGAAGGTTTCAGAAGAGGTGGGAGGCCCGTGAGAACTGAAGGCCATCAGAACCATGTCAGCGAGGGCCCCAACACTCTGCTTTGGGGCCCTCTAACAAAACATAGCCCAGGGGACCAAGGTAATCTCCCTATAGCCTGGCACCCAAGGGCCCCAAGGGTTACCCAGCAGGTTCCTGACCACCAGCAGAGCAGCGGCAGGCGGAGGACAGTCCTACTCCCTGCAGACTCCGCCTTCTCTGTGAGCTGGGGGAGAAGCGCCCTCCCAGGAAACGCCCCCAAATTCTTGGGCCAAGGGGATGCTTTCCGTGGGGCTCAAGGTCTTGCACCTGCCGGGAGGGCTTCCTGCTACAGAAAGTGATCTTGCTCCCGCTCTCCATCACAATACGGCCACCCTCTGGGTCTGGCTCCCATCTAGATGTCAGCCTCTCGCGGACGATGGGGACAGTGTCTCACCTCCCTGGCGCTGGCCAGGATGGGCGTCGGCCAACGTTACTTCCACTGATGGCAACGGAATCGGCTCCCTCCAGGGGGGAACCTGAGCTGGGCCAGGGTGTGCAGGCTCCCTGGGACACCCCTATCCCATGCCTCCATCTCTACACAGAGCTGGACAGCCGGACGGGCCTGAGTCCCCAGGCTCTGGGCAGCCTCTGCCCTTTGACCTCAGCTTTGTCTACGGCTCTGGATGAGGTCATGACTCATGTCACTTTGGGGACCTGAAGGCCATCCCAGCCACACCTCGGCCTGCAGTAAGACTCATCAGCGGTGACTCAGAGGGTGGGCCCCTGCACAGGGTTGGGGTGGGGAGGGGCATCAGGGTGGGTGGGACCCTCTCTGTCTTCAGCCCCCACCCCGGGCCCTCCCCACACTTAGAGGAAGTGAGTCCCTCAGAGAGGGAGACTTCCCTCCCCAGCCTTGTGCCCACCCTGGCCCCTGGCCTCAAGGGGAGGGACACGGACAGGCACCACCCAGCACTCAGGACTGCTCGGGGAAATAGGGGATATTATGATCCCTGCTTCCTGGGATCCCTGATAGCTCAGTTGGTAAAGAATCCGCCTGCAATGCAGGAGACCCCGGTTCAATTCCTTGGTCGGGAAGATCCGCTGGAGAAGGGAAAGGCTACCCACTCCAGTATTCTGATCTGGGGAATTCCATGGACTGTATAGTCCATGGGGTTGCAAAGAGTCGGACAGGACTGAGCGACTCTGAAATAAAAAAAAGATCCCTGCCAGTGAGGCAGCTAAGGCCCAGAGAAGTGGAGTAACGTGCCCGAAGGCACACAGCCTGCCCGAGACAAAGCCAGCTGTGGACGCAGGCTCTCTGGCTCCAGAGCACATGCCCACGGTCAGTCCACTGCGCTGTCTCGGGGCGACCACACTGTGACTGCACACCCAGGAGATGCTGGGGCAGAGGGAAGCCCAGGGACTGGGCAGGGGCCACTCTGGGGACCCCGGAGAAAGAGGGCCTTCCCTGAGCGGGCTCCAAGACATGAGGGGCTTGCCAGGCAGAGCAAGAAGACTGGGGGCCCCAGGAGAGGGTTCAGGGCTGCAAAGGGGGGCAGCGGGGCTCAGGACCACAGGCCTTCTCTCTGGGGCAGCAAGGACGCCTGGAGGAGGGGCAGCAGCAGCGTGACGCGGGGTTACCTGAGGGCCCGGGTGGGCCAGAGCGGGGTGTGTCAGGGGCCCGGGGGCAAGCTGATGCTTTGGCCCCAAGTTGTATGCAAAAAACTGGAAGAAAGCCTGACTCCAACTGGCTTCAGCTGACGAGGGCGTATGTATGCACCTTCCCCATAGGTCCCGGCGGGCCAGCGTCAGATGTGGCTTGACCCAGGAGCTCCCAGTGTCCTGTGGCCCATCTAGGCTGTGCTCCCCGCAGCCCTGGTTTCATTCTCAGGCCCTGGGGGTTGCAGGACAGCTATCAGCAGAGCCAGACCCACATACTCTGAGGGTCCTTTCCCCTCGCAGTCCCAGCAAAAATCTCTGTGTCTTACAGTGGTTCTCACGTCCATCCCTGACTCAGTCACGAAGGCAGCAGAGGTGGGGGCTACCGGCAGTCCAGCTCTGATCACCTCCTGTTGGGCTCAGCATTTCCCAGCCAGATGACTGTCCCAGATGGCAGGAAGGTACGCCTCAGAGACTGAGCTGAAAGAAGCTGCCCAGTGACTGACCGTTCACAGGCTTGCACACTCCGCTTGCACACCCCTGGTGATGGGGAGCTCACTACCCATCATGGCACTCTTTTCTGTTGTTAGAATGTTCTTTCTCTGATTGAGCTAAGTGCTGCTCCTGCAACTCCCACCTGTGGGCTCTGCTGGACCCCAGGAGGCTGGGGAGAAAATGCTGACTCCTCACCTCCAGAAGAAGACTGCAAACACCAGAGGCTGGACCTCACGTTCTTTCTTCTCTTCTTAGTTCCTGTGTGACCCTGGGCCTGAGTTTTCTCTCTTTCTGGAGAATGAGAAGGAAACCCTCCTGGGGTTCCTAAGGACCAGCAGAGGCAGGAGGCAGAAGGCAGAGCTGTAAGATGGTCCCCAACATTCCTGCCCCCGGCGCACACATCCTTCACACGCTCCTTTAATATGGGTGGGCCTGGCCTAATCAGGTGAGCTCTTAAAGGCCCTGGGCCCTTCCTGAAGTCAGACACACAAGTGTAGAGAGACTGGAAGTGTGAGGGACCCATGGAGGGGGTCACAAGGCAAGGGTCTGGGGTGACCTCTAGGAGCCAAGTGGTCCCCGGCCAACAGCCTGCAAGATAGTGAGGATCTCAGTCCTACCCACAAGGAGAGGAATTCTACCAGCAACTGAAGGGCCTGAAGATGTTCCCCCTGCTGAGCCTGCAGCCGGGGGCGTGGGCCGCTGAGTGAGGACCAGCTGAAGCGTGCTGGGGTCTTGACCCACAGAGACCAGGAGGTAATAAATGTGCATGGGCTCCAGTCACTGGGTTTGTAGTGAGCACAGAAAACAAATATAGGCGGTGAGGACTAAGTGGGTGGTTGACTCAGAGGGGCAGAGGGAGCAAGTCAGGGGAGCAGCTGGGGGTCTGGGGGGACAACGGCCTGGAGGAGGGGAGGCACCCCTTGCACCCTGGGGCCGGACCCCAGCCCCGGGAGACAGCCCCTCCGGAGCCCTGCCTGCTGGGCCAGGTCTGCCCTTTCTTGCGAGCTTTTTTTAAGTTCCAGGGAGGATACAACAAGGTGGGCACTACTATACCCACCAAATTGGAGCAGAAAACCAAGCCGGGAGAGGCTGTGATTTTCCAAGGCCCCAAAGGCATTAGGTGATGGACCTAGGGTTAGAACACGGGTGGGTCTCACCTCAAAGCTCATTCTCTTACCTCAGCCCCACATTTCTGTTCCACGTCCATTTTACAGAAGGGAAAAGTGAGGCCCAGGAAGGGGAGGCGGGTTGCAGAGACACCAGGCTAATTGATAACAGAAGGTCACAGGGACTGAGCCTGTACCACGCACGAGCCCAAACCTGTATCGGACCCTGATCACGTGCTCCTGCTAACATGCCCGTTTCACAGACGAAGAGGGAACCGAGAGGGTCAGGAACTGTCCAAGGCCACAGCGCAAGCGAGGGAGCTATAAAGTTGCAATGGGAACCCAGGCAACATGCCTCTTCTACAAAAGCTGGTTCAGAACCCGCAGACACTGAGGACTGGGTAAGGAGAGCTGGTAGGAAGGAGCGCACAGACGTCAGAAAGCGGCCCCAGCTGAGTGAAATGACGAAATCAGGGCCACCCGGCCAGCAGGGCTTGGTCCTTTTCCCTTCTTTTAAGACAACAGCTTTCAGCTTTGACTGTCTGCAGCCCAAGACTTTCTTGGAAATCACCCTGCCTGCCCCACCCCAAAGCTGATAGGAGTTGGACGTGAAGCTTCCCCTGAACCAGACTGCCTCCCCACGCCTGGGAAGGTACATGCTGTCCATCCTGTCCAGCAAGGCAGTCCTCCCTGGACTTCTGGCTCACCCCACTCCCAGGCCAGCTGATGGTGCAGCTGTCCTGGAGGTTGCTCAGCCCCTGGCCACTCTCTGAGGAGCCTGAAACCCTCCTCCATCCTCCCCAGAGCTGGGGCCAAGCAGATGCCCAGAGACTCGCTCTGGCCCCCCAGGGTGTCAGGCCGGCTGGCTGGGTGGGAGTGCTGGGCAGGGATCTCAAGCCACTTTCCCCTGGCCCCTGGGCCACGCTGCCCTTCGGGGCCCCTGAGCTGTGTCCACACATTCCTGGTGGCCTGCTGCACTGAAGACGAGCCAGAGAGGAAGGGCTGCAGAGCTGAGGGCGAGGATGCTGCCTCTGGCCTTCCGGGGGCTCCCCTCCAAGCTTTCAAGCTGCTAAATGGGGTCCAGGTGCTGCCCAGGCTCCCGCCCCCTCAACGGCCCTCATTCAGGCCCTTCCCCACCGTGCTGGGCACCCAGGTTTACCCCTCACAGGGTCCCTGCAGAGAAACTCCTACCATCCCCGTGTTACAGGCTCAGAGAAGGGGAAGTGACTCCTCCAGGGTCACACGGCCAGGGCGTGGAAGACCAGGGTGCTGGCCGACGGGTTTCATGGCTGGGCCCTGGTTTGTGGGGTGGCCAGTTGGAGACTGAGGTCACACAGTGGCCAAGGTGAGGTGGTCTGAGCCTGCGGGAGCCCCTTGAGAGGCTAGAGGGCCTCCGGGCAACTTCCTGATTACCTGCACCCCGGGCAGGAATGGGAACCCCTCCTGCACACCTGCCAGGGCAGCCCGCCCTGCTTTGTTCCTGGGCCTGGGAGACCCTCACACCCACGTCTCTTCAGCCAGGCTGGGCTCCCCTCTGCCTCTCAGCCCACCTTGTGACAGTACAAGCTCTGGAGGCAGACCCTGGTGCCTTTCTGGAACTGCTTATCATTTATCCATCACGTGGAGCCTGGTTTCCTGACCATCGTGAAACTCACGTGGGTCTGAACCCAGTGCCTTCAGGGGTGAGCCCTGATTGGCTGAGCTCATCGGCATACCCTGCCCTCCTTCCATGGTGATTGGTTCAGGGGAGAGTCCTTTAGCCAATGAGAGCCAATCTGCATGATGGATCAATCATTCACTAGCACTGTCAGGAAGGAACATTTCTTTCTACACAGACTCATTTCCTCCATGTGGGAGCCATGAAAAGAGTGACCAGTCGCCATCTGATGGTCTTGAGGGAAGAGCCTGCCTTGGAATGGAGCCGCTCGAGGAGAGGAAGTGAGCAGAGGAGAGAAAGCAAGCTGGTCTTGAGCCTGGATCGTGCCATGCCTGAAGCTGTTGTTTCTCAGCTGTCAGATGATTGAGCCAGTAGATCCTCTGTAATGCTGAAGTCAGCTTGACTGAGTTTCCTGTGTTACCTGCAGCTCAGATTGCTGTTCAGGGGCTCTGCCCAGCCAACCCTGACAATAAACAAGAACTCAGCCACTTGGTGGGGTTACGCCACGGAACGGACTGCCTGCCATGTGCTGGAAGCTGTCTATTTTACATCCCCACGATGAGGTTCCCTTTGCGTGGGCGAGGATCTGAGACCGATAGATCACCGAGCCTTACCCAAGGCTAGGATTTGAACTTGGGTCTGTCTGACTCCACAGCCCGTGTGGGTTCTCTGCCCCTGGGCAGTCCCTCCCGGGGCACCGCCTGTGAGCTGGAGCCCAGAGCCTGGCCACAGTGGACATCTGGGGAGGCTCTCCCGTGTGGACCCGCATCCTGCCAGCCAGCCTGGCAAGTCCACGGGCACTCCTTGGACCGCGCATGTCAGGGAGTGCTGGCTGGCTGGGGCCATCCCTGCAGGGGGTGGGAGGGAGCATAGTGTTGGCCTGAGCCGGCTCCAGGGTGCAGGCGGCTCCTAGCTCAAGTTGTAGGTTCTGCCGCATCCTTAGCTCACCCCTCCCTCCCCAAACCCGAATGTCAGTCCCCACCCCACCCAGTGACTGAGTGGACGCGCATCCTGCGGCCCCTTCCCAGGACCCCTCACCGCAGGGACTTCCTCTTCCACCCCTTCCTTGGGGCCCCCACGCCACATCCTGGATCTCATATCACCAGAAACTGCTCACCTCTGAAATCTCAGTTTCTAACCATCCCCCTTGGTTTTATTTATTTTTTTTAGCTGTGGGATCTTAGTTCCCTGATCAGAGGTTGAATCCATGCCCCCCTGCAGGGGAAGCTTAGAGACTTAACCACTGGACTGACAGGGAATTTCCCCTAACCTTGGTTTGAAAAAATATATAACAACTTTGTTGGGATGTGATTCATATGCCATACAGTTCACCCTTTTGTGGAGCGAAGTTCAGTGGTTTTTTAGCATTTTCACTATGTACAGCCATCACTAGACAGCTTATTAAAAAGCAGAGACATGACTTTGCCAACAAAGGTCTGTCTAGTCAAAGCTGTGGTTTTTCCAGTAGTTGTGTATATATGTGAGAGCTGAGCTCTCATCATAAAGAAAGCTGAGTGCCGAAGAACTTATGCTTTCGAACTGTGGTGTTGGAGAAGACTCTTGAGAGTCCCTTGGAGAGCAAGGAGATCCAACCAGTCCATCCTAAAGGAGATCAGTCCTGAATATTCACTGGAAGGACTGATGCTGAAGCTGAAACTCCAATACTTTGGCCACCTGAGGCAAAGAACCGACTCATTTGAAAAGACCCTGATGGTGGGAAAGATTGAAGGTGGGAGGAGAAGGGGATGACAGAGGATGAGATGGTTGGATGGCATCACCAACTCGATGGACATGAGTTTGAGCCAAGTCCGGGAGATGGTGAAGGACAGGGAAGCATACTGTAGTCCATGGGGTCGCAAAAAAGAGTCAGACACGACTGAGCGACTGACCAACAAAACAACTGTCACTACAATTAATTTTAGAACATTCCCCTAAAAAGAAACGCTGTACCTGTCAGCTGTCACTCCCCATTTTCCCTTCACCAAGGCCCCTGACGATGGCGGATCTAGTTTCCGTCTCTGTGGATTTGCCTGGTCTGGACATTTCACAAACGGAATCATGCAACACGTGGTCCTGTTGTGACCGGCTTCTTTCACTTAGCGTAAGGCTTTCAAGGGTCATCCTGTTGTCATTATGTAACAGTACTTCATTTCTTCCCATGGCTAAGTTCTGTTCCATCCCATGGATATGCCGCCTGTCGTGTGTCCATTTATGATCCATTGTTATCCACTAGTGTCTGTTTGGGTTGTGCTCAGATTTTTGGTTCTCATGGAAAAATACTATGAACATTCATATATGTTTATGTAGAGATAACTTCACAGTTCTCTTGGATACGTACCTGGGGGTGGACTTGCTGGGTCATACGGTAAAGAAAGTGTTAGTTGCTCAGGTCGTGTCCGACTCTTTTCGACCCCGTGGACTGTAGCCCGCCAGGCTCCTCTGTCCATGGAATCCTCCAGGCAAGGATACTGGAATGGGCTGCCATTTCCTTCTCCAGGGGATCTTCCTGAACCGGGGATTGAACCCAGGTCTCCCACATTGCAGGCAGATTCTTTACCAGCTGAGCCACCAGGGAAGGATGCTAACTCTATGCTTAACCATTTGAGGAACCGCCAGCCTGCTTTCCCAAGAGACTGCACCATTTTACGTTCCCACCCGCGGTGAGGCTCTGACGTCTCCACATCCTTGCCCATCCTTGTTATTTTCTGTCCTTTAAAAAATTCGTATAGTTATCCTGCTCTATATGAGGTGGTATTCCACTGTGGTTTGGATTTGCATTCCCCTGGTGTTGAGCATCTTTTCATGTGTTTATTGGCCTTTTGAATATTTCCCTTGGAGAAATGTCTATTCAGATCCTTTGTCCATCTTTAAACTGGGTTACATTTTTTTTTTTTTTTTGCTGAGTTGTAAGAGTTCTTTATACATTCTGGATAAAATCCCTTTATCAAATATATGATTTGTAAATATTTTCCCATTCCATAGGCTGTCTTTTTACTTTTATCTTTTGCAGGCTTCCCTCGTGGCTCAGGTGGTAAAGAATCTGCCTGCAACGTGGGAGACCTGGGTTCGATCCCTGGGTTGGGAAGATCTTCCCTAGAGAAGGGCACAGCTACCCACTCCAGTATTCTTGCAGGGAGAACTCCATGGACAGAGGAGCCTGGCTACAGTCCATGGGAATTGCAAAGGGTTGGACACGACTGGGTGCCTAACACTTGAATTGAAGTATGAAAGTTTCAATTTTTTTTTTTAAGCTGTACAGCTTTGGGATCTTAGTTCCCCAGTGAGGGTCTAATCCAGGCCCTTGTCAGTAAGAGCACAGAATCCTAACCACCAGACCGCCAGGGAACCCCAGAGGTTCAGCTTTGACAGGGTCCAGTTTGTCTACTTTTTCTTTGGTTTCTTGTGTTTTTGGTGACCTGTCCAAGGTGCCTTTCTTTGTCTAACCTAAGGTCATGAATGTTTATTCCTGTATTTTCTCCTGGGAGTTCTGTAGATTTAGCTCTTCTGTTTGGGTCTGCGATCCATTCTGAGTTAATTTCTGTGTTTGGCGAGCAGCAGGGACCCAGCCTCGCTCATCTGCTCTGGGAGGCCGGGGTCTCAGTGCCCTTTGCCCACCCCTCTGGCCTGCTCACATGTCCTCTGCGACAGTTCTGAGTGCCTGACCCCCTGGAGGCCACCAGGCCCTGACCCCTCTCTGAAGTCGGTCTCCCGGGGAGCCTGAAGTTGTCTCTCTGTGGCCAATGTGGGCAGGGGACGTGCAGGGAAAGGCGGAGATGGAGAGCAGGGCTCGGGTGAAGGGTTCCAAGCTGGGACGCCAGGGGGCTGGAGGGTGGGCTGGTGTGTCCTTGAGGGTGGCAAGGGCTGCTTTGTGGAGGGGAGGGGCGAAGCAGCTGAGAGAGCATGGTGCCCGCCTGGGCTGGCCCAGGGTGTCCAGCACCGGGCTCGGCACTTCTGTGGCACTTTGAGCTGCCAGTACGATGCCTCTTTAACCCAAGCCCCAGAGTGGATGCGTTCCTCGCAAACCCCGCCAGGCTGTTCCCTATAATTTCCTTGCGGATAGGTCGGGAGCTTCAGCCCCAAGGCCCGTGGTTCCCTGCCCCCAGGAGGCCTCGGTGCCCACCCCGCCCTCGGCCGGCTCTGGCCACCCCCAGCCCGCCCTGAGTTTGTGCAGACGCAGCACGTGGGCTCCTGCTCCGCAGCCAGCCGCCCGAGTGACCTCAGCCCCGAGGCATGCCCCCTGCCCACACCCCTTCTCCCCACCACCCCTCCCTGCCCCGGGCCTGGCGCCCTGGAGCGCGGGTGGGGCTCTGGGCCGCCCAGGGTGCAGCTCAGGGCCCTCCTCTCCACTTCCTGGGCCGCTCCAGCCCCTTTCCCACCTCCCAGCCTGGCCAGGCTCCAGCAGCGACGCTTCTGTCTGGAGGTGGACGTTGCTGATGGTTGAGCGTTGTGAATGGATTTAATGCCCCTGAGCTGCACACCTAAAAATGATCTAAAAGGTAGGCTTTATGCTGTATCTGTTTTACTACAGTTAAAAAAAGAAAGTCTACACCTCCTTTACTGGCAACGAGGGGCCCCGTGCTGTGGCGGAAGTTAGCCCGCCCGCCCACTTCCATCCCCTCCGCAGCACCTGGGGAGATTTCGGCCGCAGTGCAAACCTCCAGGCCTCTGCCCACGCCGCTTTCCAACCAAGTGGAACACCCACTTCATCCAGGGGCACCCTCGGTGTTCTCCTCCTGTGCTGGGCGCCTGTGGGCGAATGGGGACTCCTGGACAGACGGGCAGACGGGATCCGATTCTTGCGTAGGTAAAATGCTGCTCACGAGGGGCTCCTGGGAATTTATCAATAAACAATCGAGGCTTGGCTGTGGTCTCTCCCACGGGCTATTTATGACCCTGAAGACTGGTGTGACATTTAGTGGCCTCCTAGGAGGCCATGTTGGGCAAGATCAGCCTGGGCCTATGCCTTGTACATTTCTATCAAAATCCGGAAGGAACCTCTCCATGTGAACCCTGGGGGAGGGGCCCTGGGTGAGTTTTTCCCTTGTTGATTGCCTCTCTCTCCATGGACACGTGTGGAGGGTAACAGTTTGAATAGCGGTTTTTAAGAGATGTGTGTGCACCCGTGTGTGCACATGCGCATGTGCCCACGTGTACATGTGTGTGGTGTGTGTGTGTGCTGATGTGAGTGTATGGCTTTGGGTGTGCGGTGCGTGTCCACGTGTGCTCAGGGGTGCGTGTGCAGTGTGTGTGCACGCTCTCCCTGGCCCTGTGTCGGCATCCACACTCCAGCCACTGTCCTGCCCAGCAGACAGTCCTGGTCCCTGAGGCAGCCTGTTCCCAGAGCCTGGTCAAGAGAGTTCTCCCCTGACTTCCTGTCCTGGGACTCCTTCTGGAGGGGAGGAGGGGGAAGGGGAGGGGGAGGGTGGAGGAGGGGGAGGGGGAGGAACTGGAGTGGGGAGGAGGGGTTAGGAAGTGAAGGGGTAAGAGGGAGGAGGGGGAGGGGGGAGGAGGAGGGGGAGGGGGGAGGAGGAGGGGGAGGAGGAGGGGGAGGAGGAGGGGGAGGAGGAGGGGGAGGAGGAGGGGGAGGAGGAGGGGTTAGGAAGTGAAAGGGGAGAAGGGAGGGGGTGGAGGAGAGGGAGTAGAAGGGGAGGTGGACGGGGGAGGCCGGCGCCTCCAGCTGGGTCCAGGCAGGGGCCAGGATGCTGAGAGCGCAGTGCTGACCATGGTTCTGGGAAGGCCAGACTCCTGGGGACAAAACCTTGCTCTGCCCTTTGTCATCGCAGACAGGAGGAACCGAGCTGGTCCGGGTCTCAGGTGAGGACACCGAGGCCCGGGGAGGCATCGTTGAGCGAGGGAGCGCTGAGTCGGGGGGCTTGGAGCTCAGCGGCCCCACCCCAGGGCTTCGCCTCTCCAGCTGGCCACCAGGCACACGGGGACAGCGTAGACACGAGCACTGCGCCCGGGCAGGCGGGTCCAGGAGCGTCTGCTAGCACCACTGCACACACCAGGCAAGGCCAGGGGACAAGGGTCCCGTCCACACTTGGCCAGAGTCCGTGTTGGAAAGCGTCCTCGAGCCCGGGGCCCCGTCCCTGTCACAGCCCTGCCACTCACCGGCCCTTGGCCCCGAGCAGCCACCCACCCACCAAAACGCCGTTTCCTCTCCTGCAACATGGGCCGCTGCGCTGACCTCACCCGGTGGTCACAGATGACCGCCGAGGCTGACCCCGGGTGCCACCCACATCGCGCTCGGTAAACACATCAGGGCCTCCCGTCCGCTCCCCCCCGACATCCCGCCTCACCTGCACCATGGCCCGGTCCTCTCGGGCCGTGGGACCCCCGCCCTGTCTCTGCACGCCCCGGAAATGCCTGTGTGATGATGCCGCCGGCAAACAGGCACGTCTGTGCCCCGGGAGTCTGGACCTGCCACTCGCCTGCCTCAGCTGTCTCCCTGTTGCTGGCTCTCTCTCAAGCTATTAGTATGCAACTCGTTTTCCATAGTATTATTAATCCTACTGGCTGCTTCCAATAATAAAATATTATTGTGGCTCATCTAGAAAGTAGCAAAGAATAGATACACAGTTTTTAGAGTCACTCCCTCACAGTAAGTTGGATGGTGGGGCCCTGCAAACGATGGATCCAAGTTCTTAAGCCCCAGACTGGGAGGGATACATTATAAGTTTGAGATGGACATGTACACACTGCTATATTTAAAACAGATAACCAACAAGGGCCTACTGTACAGCACAGGGAATGCTGCTCTGCGGTCTGTAATAACCTAAACAGGAAAAGATCTTGAAAAAGAACAGATACATGTGTATGTATAATGGAATCCCTCTGCTGTACCCCTAAAACCAACACAACATGGTTATTCAACTCTCGTTGCTCAGTCGTGTCGGACTCCTTGCGACCCCATGATCCGCAGCACGCCAGGCCTCCCTGTCCATCACCAACTCCCGGAGTTCACTCAGACTCACGTCCATCAAGTCAGTGATGCCATCCAGCCATCTCATCCTCTGTCGTCCCCTTCTCCTCCTGCCCCCAACCCCTCCCAGCGTCAGTCTTTTCCAATGAGTCAACTCTTTGCATGAGGTGGCCAAAGTACTGGAGTTTCAGCTTTAGCATCAGTCCTTCAAATGAATATTCAATTACACTCCAATATAAAATAAAACTTAAAAAAAAAAAAAAAAGGCAAACCAGACCCTGTGAATGTAAACTTCCTTATTTGGAAATAGGGTCCTTATAAATGTAATTAAGTTAAAGGTCTTGGGATGAGATCCCCCTGGGTGACCTGCTGCTGCTGCTAAGTCGCTTGTCGTGTCCGACTCTATGCGACCCCATAAACGGCAGCCCACCAGGCTCCCCCATCCCTGGGATTCTCCAGGCAAGAACACTGGAGTGGGTTGCCATTTCCTTCTCCAATGCATGAGAGTGAAAAGTGAAAGTGACGTCGCTCAGTTGTGTCCGACTCTAGTGACCCCATGGACTGCAGCCTACAAGGCTCCTCTGTCCGTGGGGTTTGCTAGGCAAGAGTACTGGAGTGGGGTGCTACTGCCTTCTCCGTTACCTGGGAGGGTCCTAAACCCAGGGATGGGAGTCCTTGTAAGACACACACACAGAGGAGGAGACAATGTCCATGTGACGATGGAGACGGAGACTGGAGTGCATGATGGGCCAAAAGCCCAGGAACACCTGGAGCCCCCAGGAGGCGGAGGAGGCAGGAGGTCTCCTCCCCAGGAGCTTTGGGAGGGACCCGGCCCCGCAGAACCGTTTATTTGGAGTTTTGGCCTCTGAGACGGTAAGAAAATCAATTTCTATCGTTTTGTGCTCACTGCTTTCAGTTTCAGTGCAGTCGCTCAGTCGTGTACTTCTTAGTCGTGTCTAACTCTTTGCGACCCCGTGGACTGTAGCGCCCAGGCTCCTCTGTCCATGGATACTGGAGTGGGGTGCCATGCCCGCCTCCAGAGCACCTTCCTGACCCAGGGCTGGAAGCTGCGTCTCTTGCATCGGCCGGGGGCCTCTTTACCGGGAAGCCCTTCCATCGTTTGCAGTCACTCCATCTGTGGTGCTTTGTCAAGGCAGGTCCAGGAGACAAACAGTGAGCCCAACCCCAGCCGTCAGGGTGGGTCTTGTCGACAGGTGGGGTGCCATCCTCCGGTCGTGAGCCTTGGGGCCTGTGTATGTGTTCGTTACACAGTTTAGATTTTACTGAGAGACCTTGTGGTGTCTTCATTTTTTTTTAAAAAAAAACACGATTTCATGAACATTTTCTCATTTTATAAAGTATTTTCATGAACGCATCTTTTGACGACAAAAATGTACATTAGAAGTTACACCTGTATCTCATGAAACTTAGAGCATACGGGAATATACACAGAAGGGATAAATGTTAGGCTGGACCATGGTGACCACAGACAACCGTCTCATTGCTTTTCTCCGAGGCGTGCACCTTGGTCACAGTCTTGCCGGGATGTGTAAAATGGTGTGGCCACTCTGGAAAATTATCTGGTAGCTTCTTAAAAATGAAAAAAATCCACTAAAGTAAACATCTATGTATGACCGAGCTTTCACATTCCTGGGCGTTCATTCCAGAGACAGGAAGACTCACGGTCACGTGAGACCTGCAAGCCATCCTTCAGAGAGGTTTTCCGGGTAGTGGCCCAGAGTGGGGACAGCCCAGTGTCCTGCGTGGGTGGTGAAGCCAACCATGCACGTCTGTCCCTCTCATCTGCACTGTGGACGCCTCTCCCAACGCCAGGGAAAGAGCTACTGGTACACAGCAACCTGAGCGGCCCCCAGGGCATCACGTGGAGGGGACAAGGTCTCTGTCACAGCTTCACACGCCATGTGATTCCTTGACGTCACCTTCCTGGAAGGACAGAATCACAGGGATGGAGAACAGGGGCATGTGTGCCGGGGGTTAGAGGTGGGAGGTGCGTGAGCTGTAGGGAAGTGGTCGTGGGGGGTGGGACCAGCTTTGTGTCCTCACTGCGGGACGCTCGTCGGAATCTACCCCTGTGCTGAAGGGACACGCACTCACACGCGCACGCACACACGTGCTCCCTCTGCAGAGCGGTTACCTAAGGTGCAGCCGGGTGGAGGGTACACGGGAGGTCTCTGCGTGTTTGCAACTTTCTGCAAATCAATAATCATTTCAAAATAGAAAGTTAAACAACGTCCTGCTGGGAAGACAGAAAGCACTCCCGGCACTTCAGAGTGGTGACGGGCACCAGGGTGGTGATGGAGCTGCAGAGGAGCGGAAGCAGGGCACAGAGCTGCCACCGCCCCGGGGGCTGGGGGTGGGGGCGGTTCCTGAGGTCTGGGACTGCCTGGCCAGGTGTGCCCGCCCATACCCATCACCCGTCCCTAACCCCTCTGCTCTCCTGAGCTCAGCTGGAAGCTGGCTGGCGGCCTGGAAGGGGTCCTCTCCCCGCAGATGCAGGGCAGAGCGGGGAAGGCCAAGCTGGGGCTGGGGGAGCGGGGGCCACTGACCAGCAGGCTGTGTACCTCGGGGGCTCCTGTCGTGACGTGCTTCGTGTTTACTGAGTCGCGTCCCGGAGCGACCCCTTTCCCAAAAGCCTGCTGCTGGAGGCCACGTGTCGCCTGGCCTGCATGGGTGCTGTCATCTGTCAGTCAATTCCACCTCCTCGCGCAGGGCGCTGCCCCTGATAAGGCCGGATGAAAGCTCCTGGATGTGAACGTTGGCGGGCATTGCACTGGCTTCTTCGGGAAGGAGTCCCACCCGAGTAGCTGCAGGGTCACTGGTGTAAATGCTTGAAGACTTGGCACTGGGACCACCTCGCTTTGCAGAAAGGTTCTGCCGGTGGCGCTTTCCTCCAGCCGGAGCACTGGGCTGGGCGCACCTTTGGCATCGTGGAGTCTCGTCCTGAGTTACTTGCCTCGCGCTGCCACCTCAGCCCAGCTCCTGCTGCTGGGTGAGCATCCTTGGATGCCATCGCTAGGAGGGGTGCCAGGATGGAAGGCCAGCGGGTCGTCTGTGCTCTAGGGGACGCCTGGGGTCTGGTCCGCAGCTGCTCTCCCCCAAACCCTCCCCTGGCGGCTGCTGGAGGGGCTGGCCTCACCCTCGGCCACACCCTCCAACTCCTGGGCCTGGTCCGGGGCCTCTCCCTGGGCTGGCTCTGCCTGGAATTGCCCCAGACACCGCTCCACCTGCCGGCCCGGCGTCCATCCACACGCGGCGCCCGTGAGCCTCGGGGAGACGTGGACAGCGCTGAGCGCCGTCAGGAGCTGGAGACGTTGCTGTCATGCGGAGCCGGGCACCCTATGGCCCCCCTCGGCGGAAGCCTGCCCAGCCCCCGGTGGGATCTCCAGCCCCTTCTCTGTGTCCCCTCCCTGCTTTGTCTCCTCACCTGAGGACAGAGATGGGGCCGTCCACCCCTGGCCCCTTCAGAAGGTCACGCCGTTCTTCCGGGCTACCCCAGTGCACCCACCCCGGGCCCCGCCGGCTGGAGCAGGGCGTGACTCTGTGCAGGGGACACTGGGCTGGGTGTCCCTGGACCGCAGGAGCCCCCATGCGAGTGGGGGAGGCCAGGCTTTGAGCCAGTGGGTGTCGGAACTTGGGGGCACCCACGACAGGTGATCAGCAAAACCCTAGATCTGAGTGAGGTCACAACCTGAGGGCGGACCTGAGTTTGGGGGCACCGCTCAACACTCCACTACTGTCCTCAGGGCTCCCGGCCTCCTAGAGATCAGAGCTAGATGCTCAGCCTGCTCAGTAGGCAGATATCACTGCCATTAATTTTTCACCCCATATTGCAGTGACATTTTCTTCCCCTAGCTGTGGGCCCAGGGTCCTCAGGGAACAGTTAAATGAATACACCGGTAATGAGACAAGGAAAGCATTGAGGGTGATCCAGGTAAGGGGGAGACGTGAGTCACATCCCAGCCCCTGCTGGACACGGGCCAGGCTCCAGCCCACCTCCCGTAAGGGTGAGTCCACTCCATGCCCTGACCAGCCCAGGGTTACCGGGACAAACCACGCCAGGTGCAGGCTGGGTACCCAGGAGCTGCAGGTGGCTTTGCTCCTGCGTGCTGCCTCCTCGCCCAGGGGCTCCTATTCACCCTTCAGGACCCACCATGAATAGCCCTTCTGTAAAGCCCTTTCTGGATGCAAGGCCTCCCTGCTGGGACTCCACCTTGCCCTCGTCACCTCAGTGTGCAGCGCTCTCCACGGGAGATGGTTGCCACCTGGGTGTCTGGGTTCCGTCTTTCTCAACCCTGGGCTTCAGCTTCCCGGAGGGGCTGCGGCCACGTGGTCTCTGCAGGTGCTTCATCCTGAAGGAGCCTCGGCTCCCACCGTCCACCCAGCGTGCGTGTGGTGGTTCAGGGCAGGAATTTCCACACGGGTGTTTGTCAAACATGTACTTCACCAAAGCAGCCTGGCAAGGGCGCTGCAGCAGGAAGCCCAACGGCGGCTTGCCTGGCCCGCCCTTCAGGGGAAAAAATACATGACAATAACTCAAGATGAAAAATACGGCCCGGGAAAGAGGTGCTTCAGGGATTTCTGAGAAAAGAACTTTCTGTTTTGTGCAGGAATCCGCCAAGTCTCCCCCCGTGTGGGTTCAAGGCCTGTTCTTAGCTGTGCAAGACACACCTGCCGCTGGGGCCCAGGGAGGCTGGCAGGGTGCCCCAGCCCCTGGGATGACTCCCGCCGGCTTCCCAACCAGCCTCACGGAAGGAGGCCGACTCCTCGCGGACCCACCTTCCGTCAGGAGGCCCCGGCCCCTGGGCCTTCTGCCTGAGCTTCCTGGGAGCTGGCCCAGAGCTGGGCTGGCATAGACGGTGGATGGACCCACCCTGGACCTCACAGCCAACAGGACGCCGGCGGGCAAACAGGTGGCGACCATCTACCATGAAAAGTGCTGCACGGTGAGGTGTAGACAGCAAGGTGGAGACCAGCAGGGAGGCCTTGCATCCGGAAAAGGCTTTACAGAAGGGGGCATTCACAGTGGGTCCTGGAGGGTGACTAGGAGCCCCTGGGTGAGGAGGCAGCACGCATGTGCAAAGGGGATGTGACGGGCGGATTATGGCCCAGTGCACATAAGTAATCCCTCTGTTCTTTTCGCAAGGCTTTTCCCAGAAAAAGATAAGAACCGTGCCATTTACTGAGGGTTTGTGCTTAACCAACACACCCTCACATGATCCTTGCAGTAATCCCTGAAATCAGCATCGCTATCCCCGTGGTACAGAGGAGAAAAACAAGGGTCCCAGGGGGGTGATGCTCACAGATGTGTAGCTCTGAGCATCAGAGTGGGGACCCTTCTGACCTGGGACACGCCCCTCCGACCTTGGACACACCCTTCTGACCTTGGGCATGCCCCTCCAACCTTGGGTACGCCCCATCACGGTCCTCAGCCCCTCATGTGCCTGGTGGGGATGTCAAAAGTGCCTGACACCACTGAACAGCTCCCTTCTGGGGTCTGTCTGGCCCCTCGGGCACGCGTTTCTTGGAGATGCTACTTCCTGGGTCAGAGGCAAGGTCGGTGTCCTCCAGGAAGGCAATGGGGCCAGGCAGACGTGGGTGGGAATACCTCTCCCCTGCAATCTCTCCCCCCACCAATTCCTGTCCGTCTTCATTCCCCCACCTCGCTCTCACACACACACACACACACACACACACACACACACACAGAGCTCCCAAAGGGAAAGAAACCAGCTCTCAGAGTCCAGGCCCCAGACCCAGAGGACAGCAGCCTTCAGGGATGCTCATAGCAGCTGGAGGGCCTGAGGTTTCTCAGAGGAAACCCGCCTGCCCTCCTGCCTCCTGCCTCCTGCCGGGCCAGTGGCCCCAACCCAGGACCCAAGTTCCCAGGCTCTAGGCCACACCCTTTCCTTCCTGCTGGGGGTGGGGGGCGGTGGGGGGGTGGCGGGGGGCGGCGGGGGGCGGGTGGGGACTCAGACTGCCTGCCTATCCCAGGCTGCTGGTGTGGACGGACTGCCCCCTCCCCGCCCGCCTCCCTGTGGCTCTTGGTGGGATCCACTCCTCCACCGGCTCTATGAATCCACCGGTAGCCGTGGCGTTTGAGTTGCCCTTGACGGATGTAAGAGGCAGGATGTGTGGGTTACTCGCTCAGTTGCATCCGACTCTTTGCGACCCCAGCCGGGCTCCTCTGTCTGTGGGATTCTCTAGGCAGGAATACTGGAAAGGGTGGCCATTGCCTTCTCCAGGGAGAGGCAGGATGGTAGCCTCCAAAACATCCACTCCCAAACGTTGGATCCTGTGACCTTTTATGGTAAATGTGTTTAAATCAAGGGTCCTGAGATGGGTGAGCCTCCTGCTTATCTGGGTGACCCTGTGTGTGTTCACAAGTGTCCTTGTGTGGGGGAGGCACAGAGGAGGGGGTGTGGAGATGGAGCAGGGACGTCTGAGGATGCGATGCTGCCCTTGAAGGCTGGCCTGACGCGGCCACAAGCCAAGCATGCTGGCAGCCCCCGCTGCTGGAGCAGGCAAGGAGCCGTCCTGCCCGAGGGCCTCCGGGGGCCAGGCCAGACTTCCGGCCTCCAGAACCCAGAGGGTAGTGTTCTGTAGTCCTAAAGCCACCCCATCTGTGGGCATCTGTTACAGCTTCCATAGGGAACTATGAGGTTCTTAAATACGAGTGAAAAGTTTTAAAAAAGGACTGACTGCCCTCCAGACCCCTGTGTGTACCTAACTTGTCCCCTGTGTTCCCAAAAGGGCCCCCACCAGCGCGGGAAGCCTGCAGAGGAGGACTTACTTCGGACCAATGCTTGCGGCCCTCCCCAGGTACCTAGGAGCCCTGGAAAAGCTGTCCTGGGGTGGGGGTGAGGAGGGGAGGGCAGGCCTCACACTTCTGAGCCCCTAAGTGGGGGGGCGTGGCCCCGGATGGCCGGAAAGATTGGGGCTGTCACTCTGGCTACTCTCAGAGTCATCTGGGGAGTTTTTTTTTTTTTTGGACTGTGCTGCGAGGCATGCTGGGTCTTAGTTCCCTGACCAGGGATCGAACCTGGGGTCCCTGCCGTGAAGGTGGGGAGTCCTAACCACTGCGCCTCTGGGGAGGTCCCAGCTCTACCTGGTTCTGATGCCAGGTCCCCACCTCCAACTGCTTTATGAGAAAGTTGGGGCAGGGACCGTGCTCGCACGATTCCCATGACCATGTTCAGTTCAGTTCAGTTCAGTCGCTCAGTCGTGTCTGACTCTGCGACCCCATGGACCATGACCATGTTATTACTCTTGGCTTTAGACGTGGCAGCCTTATGATCTGAACTCAGCCACCCTGAGCGGCACCTGCCCGGCCCCTCAGTTCTCAGGGGCTCTCAGACAGCTCTGCTGTCAGGGAAGACCTCACCCCCCACCCTCCAGTCCTGGGTGCCACTCTGCTGGTGGCCATGGTCTGGCCCAGGTCTCCCTACGTGGAGGCCCCCACTCACGTCCCCCAGGGGTCCTGCAAGCCTCGGGCCTCCCAGAGCCCTCTCGACACTTCCTTGTCCCCAGACTGGGGTCGGGGACGCCCTGGCCAGCCGCCACTGCAGCCCCAGCCTCCGCACCCGGAGACCCACGCTGAGCCTCCTTCCTCTCTCCGCCCCTTCCAGTTTCCCAAAGGGAGTTTGGGAGGTTTTAATTGCCAAAGGACCGGGGGGGGTCCCTCGTGGTCCCGTGGTTAGGACAGGGAGCTTTCACAGTCATGACCCAGCTTCAATCTCTGGTCAGGGAACTAAGATGCCCAACGCCACGAAGCCAGGCAAAACAAAGCAAAACAGGGCAGGCCCTGGGCCCTCCCGGCATTCAGTCACCCTGTTTGATTCACTGCCCCCCACACACAGCCGGCCTTCAGGGGACCCTTAGTCCACTTTTAAAGAGCAGTTTTACATTCATGGAAGAGTTGAGGGGAAGATTCTGAGAGTCCCCATGTGCCTCTCCACACCCCCGCTGGTGCACAGACCCCCGCAGCGCCAACATCCCCCACCAGAGCGGCACCTTCGTTACAATCGGTGAATCACACGGGCACATCACCACCATCAAAGGCCGCGGTTTACTTTGGGGGTCACTCTTGGTTTTGCCAGTTCCAGCTGCTGCTGCTGCTGCCTCTGCTGCTGCTAAGTTGCTTCAGTCGTGTCCGACTCTGTGCAGCCCCATAGATGGCAGCTCACCAGGCTCCCCCGTCCCGGGGATTCTCCAGGCAAGAACACTGGAGTGGGTTGCCATGTCCTTCTCCAAAGCATGAAAGTGAAAAGTGAAAGTGAAGTCGCTCAGTTGTGTCCAACTCTTAGCGACCCCATGGACTGCAGCCCACCAGGCTCCTCCATCCATGGGATTTTCCAGGCAAGAGTACTGGAGTGGGCTGCCATTGCCTTCTCCTTGCCTGTTCCAGAGACTTGGACAAATCTGAGATGACACGTGCCCGTCGTTAGAGTCATCCCGAGGAGTCTGCTGCCCTGAAAACTCACCTTCCGCCTCTTCATCCCTTCACCCGCCGCCCTTGGCAACCACTGCTCTTTTTACTGTTTCTATTTTGCTGTTGTTTAGTCGCTAAGTTGCGTCTGACTCTTTGCGACCCCATGGACTCCAGCACGCCAGGCCTCCCTGCCCCTCACCATCTCCCGGAGTTCCCTCAAACTCATGTCCATTGAGTCGGTGATGCCATCCGCCCATCTCATCCTCTGTCGTCCCCTTCTCCTCCCGCCTTCGATCTTTCCCAGCATCAGGGTCTTTTTCAATGAGTCAACTCCTCGCATCAGCTGGCTAAAGTACTGGAGCTTCAGCTTCAGCCTCAGTCCTTTCAATGAATATTCAGGGTTGATTTCCTTTAGGACTGATGGGTTGGATCTCTTTGCAGTCTCAAGAGTCTCCTCCAACACCAGTTGCCTTTTCTGGAATGTCAGATAGCTGGACTCATACAGTCTGTGGCCCTTTGAGAGTGGCTTCTGTCACTTAGAGCTACGCGACTGAGTTCCCACCCCCCATGTTTTTCAGAGGCTTGATCGCTCGTCTCTTTCAAGCTCTGAATGTTAGCTATTTCTCTATCCATCATCACTGACTGAAGGACACCTTGGTTGTTTCCAAGTTTTGCCAGTTATGAATAAAGCTTCTATTAACATGCATCTGTGGGTTTTTGTGTGGGTTTAAGTTTTCAATTCCTCTGGGTAAATACCAAGGAAGCCTGACTGCTGGATGTTGAGATTCGTAAGAAACTGCCTTCCCCGTGGCTGCACCATTTTGGATTCCCACCAGCGGCGAGCCAGAGCCCCCCTCCACATCCTCACCAGCGTTTGGTGAGGATCGTAGCACCCTGATAGGTCTGTATCACGGCGCCTCTTCCCATCTGTTAATCAGCCCTGGGATTTCTTTGGAAGGAATGATGCTAAAGCTGAAACTCCAGTACTTTGGCCACCTCATGTGAAGAGTTGACTCATTGGAAAAGACCCGATGCTGGGAGGGATTGAGGGCAGGAGGAGAAGGGGACGACAGAGGATGAGATGGCTGGATGGCATCACTGACTCGATGGACATGAGTCTGAGTGAACTCCGGGAGTTGGTGATGGACAGGGAGGCCTGGCGTGCTGCGGTTCATGGGGTCGCAAAGGTTGGACACGACTGAGCGACTGAACTGACTGAACTGAATCATAAAACGTTTCATCCGTTTGGCTTTTACTCTGACCTGTCCAAGCCAAGCCCTTCTGGGATTAAGAACAAAGCCCATTCAATGTCAAGTGCTGCTGAAACACAGCCAGAGCTTTTGGTTTCATTGTTTACTAATCACTGTGAGGCTTCTTGAGCTCCCCAGGTGGCACGAGTGGTCAAGAATCTGCCTGCCAGTGCAGGCAACTGCAGGAGACTCGGGTTTGATCCTTGGGTCAGGAAGATTCCCTGGAGGAGGAGATGGCAACCGACTTCGGTATTCTTGTTGGGATAATCCCATAGACAGAGGAGCCTGGTGGGCTACAGTCCATGACGTTGCTGAGTTGGCCGTGACTGAAGCGGCCAAGCACACAAGCATGTTAGGCTTCTTAATCAGGTCTGATGAATTCTTGAGCCTTCCTATACTCCTAAATACACATACACTGCTTTGGATACACACATTTCAAACATCTTCTCCAAGCTTGTGGCTTTTTTCCCCTGAGCTTCCCTGATAGCTCAGTTGGTAAAGAAACTGCCTGCAATGCAGGATAACTTAGGTTCGATTCCTGGGTTGGGAAGATCCGCTGGAGAAGGGATAGGCTACCCACTCCAGTATTCTTGGGCTTCCCTGGTGGCTTAGCTGGTAAAGAATCTGCCTGTAACATGGGAGACCTGGGTTTGATCCCTGGGTTGTGAAGACCCCCTGGAGAAGGGAAAGGCTACCCACTCCAGTATTCTGGCCTGGAGCATTCCATGGACTGTATAGACCATGGGGTCGCAAAGAGTCAGACATGCCTGAGCGGCTCTCAGTGTCTTTTCACGCACAGTGCTTTACAATTTTAATGGTAAACAAGTGTCCGTCTTTTCCTCTTGTGATATTTGTGTCTTTCTGGAGACATTCTCCCCGTGCCAGCTCAGGAAAATTCCCTTTTTTCTTCTTTAGAAGTGCACATCAGTTCTTCTTTCCGTCCTGTGGTCTTTAATCTGGCGGCAGTGGGCATGAGGAGGCTGTGTGGTCAGGACGCTGTTTCACCGGTGGGCAGCTCAGTGCCCCTCTGCAGCAGTGACAGCATCCAACTTCTCCCTGCAGGCCTGCACGCTTTCTACCGAGTCCACACGTGGGATAGTTCAACACTAGGCTTCGGATTTTTTCCATAGTTATTTATTCCTGTCCTGTATCCATGAAATGGGTCTTCCCAGGTGGCTCAGTGGTGAAGAATTTGCCTGCCAGTGCAGGAGATGTAGGTTTGATCCTTGGGTCAGGAAGATCCCCTGAAGAAGGAAATGGCAACCCTCTCCAGTGTTCTTGCCTGGGAAATCCCATGGACAGAGGCGGCTGGTGGGCCACAGTCCATGGGGTCGCAGAGTTGAACATGACTGAGAAAATACACACACACACGCACACACGACTACACGCATACATGCACGCATGTACACACACATACATGTGTGCGCACACACACACACGTGCATCCATGAAATGACTTTGTATTCATAACAAACCATGGAATCTGGCGGGGCAAGGACTCCGAATCGCATGGCTTTTCAGAGCGTTTCCCAGCTCATGGGTGCTGGTCTGCGGGAACAGAGTGGACTTCGGCTCACGCTTTTCCCTGCAGACTTGGCTTCTTGTTAATTCCAAAGCCGTCTGAGCCTCTCTTGGGGTCTTCTATGTAAACCACCATCGTCATCGGTGAATAATGTCCGTTTGTTCCTTCTTTAACAACCTCTTTCTTTTTCCTTTGTTTGCTGCATTTTCTGGGACCTTCACTGCAATGTTGACGAGAAGGGGCGGTGGGGGCCGCCCGGCCACACCCTTGACCTTCGGGGACCACATCTCAGGCTCCACTGGATATGGTGGAGACCCTCGCCAGGTTGGGGGTCTGCTCCTCATCTGTGAGAGGGCTCATCACGGGTCGGGTGTCAGGACGCAGAATGCATCCACTGCACCCACTGAGGTGGTTCTGGGGGTCTCGTCTGCTCTGCCCCGTGGCGTTGGCCAGGGACCCAGCGAGACGTGGAGGCTGGTGGAGGGTCGCGGTGGGGCAGCTGAGTTCAGGGCGCCCCGGCCTCCTTCCAGCCAGGGCCCATCCAGGCACGGAGGGGCCCTTCCGCATCAGCCGCCCTGTTCCAGGCAGGGCCCACGGGGCGCATCCAGGGGAGCAGACTTCCAGGCCCGCCCATCTTCCCCTTTGGCTCCAGGATCCAGGCCGTGTCAGGAACGGGCGTGTCAGCTCTTGCTGGACAGTGAAGCCTGCCGTGTGTGACCGTGACCACACTCCACCGGGTCCCTCCCTGCCAGCCTCGAGGAGGCTGCCAGTCTGAGTGGCAGCAGCTGGCTCAGGCGAGATGTAGGATGTGGGGCGCAGGAGGCGGGCAGGGGCCGCCCCACGGGGTGGAGGGCAGGGGGCCCTGCTCCTGGGTCCATCCCAGGCCTGGCGAGTGGACCTGCCACTCCCGCTGCCCCCCTCTGAGGGGCGGGCCTGCCGGAGCCCCAGACGTCAGCGTTCAGTGTTGTAAGGGCTGTTTCTCCCTCCTCTGGAATCCCAGCCCTGCCCTCCCCCAGCCTCACAGCCTCCCCAGATCGACTGATCCCTGGAGAGGTCCCCTCACCCTGCACATGGGGCTCCCCGGAGCCATCAGAGACGTGGAACCCACCCCTTCTGTGTGTTCCAGCATGGACGCCCCTGTCTCCTGGAGACACCCTTACCCTGCACTCCCCCTTCCCAGGATTCAGGGCTAACCCAGCCCAACAATTGTGAAATTGTTGAGCACAGCCCCGGGGTGAGCAAGGGCCCTGCTTCAGCCAGAAGTGACTGCCCTGGGTTGGGGGGAGTCGTGCCCCGCGGCATCCCCATAGACCCAGGCCCACCTGGAAGGCTGCCCTCTGCTCCACAAGGGAGGCCCTGAAGTCTACGCTGCCCGGGGGCCTCAGCCTTGCAGAAGGGCGGCTGAGAGCCTGGGGTCCCGATACCCAGGCTTCCCTGTCTCCCTCTGTCCTCAGCTCCTGGTGTTAGGAGCTGAGCCTCAAGGCCTCATGTGTGGACTTGTAGAGCCTGGAGAGTGTGGGCAGTGGGCAGGTGAGGATGGAGGTCTCTGGGGAGGGGAGCTGGTGTGTTGCTGGATGTGGGTCCTTTCAGGCGGGGCTCCAGGTTGCAGGCACACCTGGGTCTCAGCCTCAGTATTTGTTATCTGTGTTTTGTAACGAGTGATCACAAGCACAGTGGCTCAAAACACGCCTGCTTCTCATCTCACAGTTTCTGTGGTCAGTTCTCTGCTTGGGGTCTCAGCAGAATCTCATCAATCTGGGCTGTGATCTCATCTGAGAATCAGGAGCCCCTTCCAGGCCATGTGGTCGTTGGCAAAATGCATCTCTTTATGGAGCAGGAGGGAGGTCCCCATACCCTGGAGGGCTGCCAGCTGGGAGCCGGTCAGCTCCTCACCTCGTGGCCCCCTCCATAGGAAATTTGCTCCATGGCATTCTTCAAGCTGGTAGATCCTTTCTGCAGCACACAGCTCTCTGCAGGGAAGGTGGGGCCCACTTATAAAGGACTCACCCGAATAGGTCAGGCCCAGCTTGTTTGAGAAACTCAGTCAACCGATTAGAGACCTTAATTACATCTGCAAAACCTTCACCTTTGCACATATATAACCTAACTAATGAGAAGGAAATGGCAACATACCCCAGTGCTCTTGCCTGGAGAATCCCATGGACAGAGGAGTCTGTCAGGCTACAGTCCATGGGGTCGCGAGTTGGAAACGACTTAGCGGCTAAACCACCACCACTACCACCAAACTAACTAAGGGAGGGAAACCCCATCACATTCTCAGTTTAACTCAGGAGGGGGGTTATATTGGCTATTTTAGAATTCTGCCTTCCCTCTGGGTGTGGAGACAGCACGCTGGTGGGGAGCCCCCGGGCCTTGCGGTCAGGAAGGGTGCTGTGCGACCCTGGGCAGGTTGCTCTCCTTCTCTGTTTGGGAAGGTGTGTGGGAGAGCCTTCAGGGACCCCCCGCAGGGAGTGTGATTTTATCCTCAACCCCAGGGGCTCCTCCAGGAGGGGCCACTTGTGGCTCAGCCCATGCCTGGCCCGCAGGGGTCATTGAGTTTGCACAGGAGATGCCCACACAGCAGGTGCACAGTGAACCCAAGTGAGAAGGTGCCTGGATGCACCCAGTGGAGACACTGGCTTGGCAGGGCCCCTGGGCTGTATGTCCCTGTGCTGGATGCACACCTGTCTCACACCCACCACCTTGGTGAAAGAGGAGGTGGGGGCCTTGCTTGCCGGGGCCCTGGCCACTGCAGCAGCAGAGCAGGACTGGAGCCGAGTCGGCCGGGGCCCACGGCAGCCAAACGCTGGCCTCCACCTGCCTGCTCCATGCCTCGGCCACCAATGGGGGCTGGGCGTGGGGGCTGGCGGCCCTGTGGTGTGTGCCTGCTCCATGCTGGTACACAGCTTCTCGTCACGCTCAGGACCCTGGTGTGGAGTTTGGTTTTGGTTACAGATGAAGAAGAGACTGAGGGTCTGAGAGGCTGGGCGATTTGATCAGAGTGACTCAGGTTCTGGATCCGGGTTCTGTAGCCTGCGGTTGCTGGAGCTCGGCCCTTGGCAATCATCACCATTAATAGGAAACAGGCCACTATTAGCCCCGGCTCTGAGCTGAGCCCTCGGCATCTCAAATCCTCACGTCAACCCTAGACGCAGCGATCATCAGCTGTGTCTTAGTTGCGACCAGACTGGGACTCTGAGAAGTAAAGCTTCTCGCCCGAAGCCCCACAGCCTCTACGTGAGAAGCTGGGATTTGAACCCACAGGTTGGACGACTGGGCCTCACCTGGACCTCCAGGTCTGCCGCCCTAGAGCAAGGGGTCCTGGGCTGCCCGAGCCCCCCGGGGGCCTGGGTCGTGGGGCTGGGACCCCAGATGGGAGTGGCGGAAACCTAACTGCTCCTGGACGGCCAGAGACCCGCAGGTTCCGAGGCAGGTGGTGGACCAGGAGTGACCTGGGCCCCACCCCGCGTGGCTGCAGGCCCGGCCGGGCAGCTGCCCAGCGAGCCCGTGACCTCAGAGCGCTGTAACCCTGGGGTCACCGCGCGGCTGCAGGCCCGGCCGGGCAGCTGCCCAGCGAGCCCGTGATCTCAGAGCGCTGTAACCCTGGGGTCACCGCAATGGGGCTTCCCGCCGCCTCCAGCACGGGCCGTCACGTCTTCGTGTTTTCAATTACAGTGCGGCCTCCGCCCGCTGTGCGCACCCACCCAGCCCTCAGAGAAGGCAGCCCAGGGTCAGGGTTACAGGGAAGTCTGTTGGCCCTGCTGCTGGGACCTGCCGCTTCTGGAGAGTTCTCTGCTGTCCCCTGGCGGTAGAGGCCTGGGCGGTCGGGGGTAGCCATACAGGCATGTCTAAGCAGAGAGAGGACTTTGGGGCTCAGGGGTCTGGACCCCAGGACCAGAGAATGGTGGAGCGCCCCTGCCCACCTCCCCCCGACTCTGGGCCTTCCAGGCTCCGCCTCCTGGGTGCAGAAACAAACCAGGGGTCTCCTGACTCTGTTTCCTTCTGTTAATGAGGGTCCTGGGGAGAGGGATGGGAGGGGCCATGACTGCTCGGTGGTCCAGGAGGCTTCTTTGGGGACACAGAGATGTTGGAACTAGCCAGAGTGGTGGTTTCACAGCATTGCAGGTGTACCATATACCACTGAATTATTCACTTTTAATGGTAGGTTTTACGTGATGTGTGGGCTTCCCTGGCAGCTCAGATAGCGAAGAATCTGCCTTCAGTGCAGAAGGCCTGGGTTTGATCCCTGGAGCCCACTCCAGTGTTTTTGCCTGGAGAATCCCATGGACAGAAGAGCCTGGAGGGCTACGAGAGGTCCACGGGACTGCAAAGTCGGGCATGACTGAGCGACTAAGCACACACATGGGCACACACACGACGCTCATTTCATGTCATCAAAAGAGAATCTCAGAAGGGCGCCGTGGGGCTGCCCACAGCCTCCGAGCCTCAGCACCCCGTCTGTGGGTCAGGAGCCGGTTTCAGCCCTGCCTGAATTCCCAGCCCTCGGCGGGCCGCGGGGAGGGACGGGAGAGGGGGCAGGGCTGGGGTAGGCGGTCCAGATAAGCCTTCAACTACACTCAGCACCCAGTGGCTGTCACTTGGGCTGGAGGCCCTGCCACCGTGTGTCCCGACGGCTGACCAGAAGCTGCAGGTGGGACTGGCCAGGCTGGGCCAGAGGACACCCAGGTGGGGGAATATTTGGAATCCCTTCTCCTGTCTCCGTGACAGACGAGGGGCAGAGATGTTTGGGGTAGGTCCCTGCCCTCAGGTCCTAACGGGGCACCTGATGTGAGGCAGGCTGGCAGGCTGGCGCAGGGCTGAGTGCACTGGCCTCTGGCTCTCTGCCCCTTCCTACCTGCTGTGTGACTGCGGGCAACGCACCTAACCTCTCTGTGCCTCCGTTTCTTCAGCCGTTCATCAGGAGACAAACAGTCCTGACCTCGAAGTGTGCTTCGAGCATTCCAAGCAGAGAGGCCCCAGCGCTGGACACTCGGTGAGGGTATAGGGGAGGGAGAAGGTGCCCAGGGAACCCCACGACCCGCAGCTGACCGGCTGGGGGGACCTGGCCTGGGACGACTGGACCCCCAGTCCTACCCGCCCACACCCAAGGATGGGGTGCAGCAGCGGAACGGCCCCCCGGGGACGGGGCCTGATCCCCGCACACTCCCCAGGAGGCAGTCCCGGGACGGGGGAGCCTGGGGACTCCAGAGGGCTCTCTACAAAAACACATTTATTGCTGCTTTCCCCTTGACTGCATGCGTCCCTTTCCCAGGAAGCCAGCCCCTGAGACCCTGGGCCAGCCGGGGGCCGTGCCTGCAAGCACTGGGCTCAGGACGGGGGCCCGGGGGCCAGGCGGCCCCGGCGGACGCTGAGCTCCGTGGCGAAGGTCCGCGCCTTCTGGTAGAAGAACAGGGACGTCTCGCGGTCGAGCAGGGAGTGGTGGTAGATGGAGGCCAGGCGCGCGCACAGCTTCATCTGGGCCCGCTTGCTGCCCAGGCCCATGGCCGCCGCCAGCGCCAGCTGGTAGTACCCGGCCGCGTCCAGCGGGTCCTGGAGGCAGATGGCGAGTCAACCGAGGGGACAGCACCGCACCAGGGAAGGGGACCTCGGGGGAGCTTCTCCCTGGGCTAGGCCCCCAGGCCAGGGCAGCTCCAGGGCTGGCCTGCAACAGCGCTCCAGGCGGGCAGGACACTTGCTCGCCCCAGACGGGCCAGCTTTGGCGCCTCTGGACGGGCCCTGCGTGTTTCTCCCAGGGAGGAGCCCCCTGTTCCGCCCAGGGCTGCCTGAAACCAACTGGCCATCTACGGGGGCCTGGACTGCTGTCCCGGTGGCCCTGGGAGCCCTGGTCCCTGCTCCCCGCCTTGACCCTGGAGCCGGGGCCTCGGACCTTGTAGGACCTGGTCCCCTCCTCCTGGAAGCCTCTTTCCTGCTCACCCCCGGGGCCTCTGGAAGATAATCCGTGGCTTCCCCTTGGGCTGAGCTGAGGTCTGGGAGGCTGGGGTCTGAGAGGTCCCTGCAGGGCCATGTGGTCCAGGGTGGCCTGGCTTGACCCCTGAAGCCCAGATCCACGCTAATGCCAACATACCCGGCCTTTTGCACCAGGCCCGGTGCGAAGCGGCTCACAGGCGTCACCTCTCAGAATATCCCGCCACCCTGAGGGGGCGTGACCCGCCCCCCCTACCCCGCAGGACATGGGCTCCCAGTTCAGACGCATCTTTGCCCTGGACGCACTGTCCCCAGGCTGGGGTGTCCCACGTCCCCTCACCCCTGCCAACTCTGCCTCCCACCCCAGTCTCCACGTCTCCCCTGGAGGTCCCCCGAGGGCCGGCACTAAGCCCAAGCCTGCCCGTCCCCTCCTGCTCACAGGGGCTCCCCAGGACAGAGGACAAAGTCGCCAGCCTTGGTTCGTCACTGACCCTCACACAGAGCAAGGACCCAGAGGACAACGGAAGCAGGCATGTGGAGCAGTCACTGTCCCCTGGCCAGGCAGGGGGACCCTGTGTGTGTGTGTGTGTGTGTGCGCGCACGCTCGGGGGAGAGGGCAGGGAGCCAAACACAGCTGACTCTGGGCAACAGCACCCACCAGGTGCGACTGGCCTGAAGCACAGGGAAGCTTGGCAGCTTGTGGGAGCCTGGGAAGCACCTCACTCAGCCTGGGGTGGGAGCAGAGGGCTTCCTGGAGGAGGCGGCATCCCAACTAAATGGAAGGAGCTGGCCAGAGTGGGTGGCGGAGGGGGCGGCGTGTGTATTCCTGTGCACGTGTGCACATGTGTGTAGAAGCTAGTGGGTGGCAGGTCCAGGATTCACACCCACGTCTTTCCTCGTCCAAGTCTTGCTCCTTCTGCTATGACACAACACGCACGGGCTAGAGAGTCGGTCGGTGAAGATGCCCCAGCAGCCCCCACCTCCAGGGCAGAGCCCCAAGGCCCCCCTTTCTGCACAGGGCCGCAGGGTCCCCATCACTGAAGCCCCGGCCCACTGCCCCTCATTCTGCCCTAATCAGCTGCCCATGCCTAGCCTAGTCCCCTCCCTGCCCTGTGAGGGCACCAGCTCCTGCTTCAGCAAAGCAGTTGAAGAGCGAACCACACAAATCCTGAGCAGCTCGGGGCCTGGGTCTCGGGGGGAGGGCTCAGCTGCAGGGCACCACTGCCCATGGAATCCCCCAGCACTGGACATAGCAGTGGCTGTAGGGATGACTTATGGCCAGCAGGTGGCGCCAGTGCAGTCAGGCCCGCCTAGTCAGGGGGCTGGGGGTTACCCGTGGGCAGTAGGGGGTCTTCCAGGGCCACTCCAGCTCCTAGCTGCCGCTAGTTGGGGAGGGGGACGGGGAGAACTCAGCCCCGGGCTGGGGCACCCTCACTTCTCAACCCACACAGATCAGGGATGCCGTGCAGAGGCAGGGCTAGACCCAGAGTAGGGGTGATGTCTGCCTGTATGGGGAGGGGGGAAGGGGCAATAAGGAGACATCCCCGGGCCCTTGTCTCATCCACCGCAGGATTCACAGACGAATGGAAAAGTGGCCCCAGCTCCCACCACTGCAGCTCCGACAGGGCAGGGGCTCAGCCAGGGTGCTGGGTGTTCCTGCTGTAAATCCTGGGGCAAGTCACGCCCCACCCCAGCCCCGGTTTCCCTCTCTGTGCAGTGAGATGATAAAGAGGACATGCCCTCTCCCCCAATCCAGGTGATATGAGGATTCCAGGAAGGAGGAAAGGGAAGCCTCCTTTCCTTTCCACAGACTGGCAGCCTTCCTGGAGGAGGTGTCAGGGTGTGGGCTGTGCCTTGCACCCTGAAAATGAAAGTGTTAGTTGCAACCCCGTGGGCTGCGAGCCCGCCAGGCAGCTCTGTCCGTGAGGATCCTCCAGGCAAGAATACCGGAGTGGGTTGCCATGCCCTCCTCCAGGAGATCTTCCCGACCCAGGGATCGAACCCGAATCTCCTATTGTCTCCTGCACTGGCAGGTGGTTCTTTCCCTCTAGCGCCACCCGGGAAGCCCACCTTGCAACATGGTCTCTGGGAATAATGGTGCCATTTCCCCCCGTGGCTCAGCTGGTGAAGAAGCCGCCTGCCACGCGGAGACCTGGGTTTGATCCCTGGATTGGGAAGATCCCCTGGTGAAGGGAAAGGCACCCACTCCAGTATTCTGGCCTGGAGTAGTTCAGGGGATCCCAAAGAACTGGAAAGGACTGTTATTTCACGTTCTCACTTTCACTTTCCCCCACCCTAGGAAGGTCTTTATCCACCTCCTACATTTTTTGTGGCTCACTCCTGGTGGACAGGCAAGACCCAGCCTTGCAGTCACCCCATCCAGAAGCCCCCTGCCACCCACCTACACTCATTTTGCCCTTTACCCAGTGGCAGCTTCCCCCACCAACCCTGAGCTCTTGAGGGCAAGGCCTGACCCGCCTGGAAGCAAGGACGGTGTCCACTGGCCTCGCCAGCAGCTCACAGCGGGGCCCAGAGCTCTGGGGAGACCCCCAGGACTCGAGGAAAAGGACCGCGATGCCTCCCTCGCACCAAGAGCCGGGCGACGGCCCCCACGCCCCGCACCCAGCCCTGCCCGCACCCCTCTCAACCTTGAGGTCGTAGAAGATGATGTTGCCAAGCGCCAGGTACACCTTCACGTAGTACAGGGTCTCCTCGTCGAACTCCAGCGGCGAGGTGCAGAGCGACAGCGCCTTGAGGTAGAAGTGCTCGGCCAGCTCGCCGTGGCCCAGCCGCTGGTGCAGGGCGGCCAGCCGGTGGCAGGCCACCCGCTGGCTCAGCTGGTCCCCTGGGGATGCCGAGGGGGCGGATGCCGTCTCACAGCCCCGGCCAGTCCCCTCCCACCCCCAGACCGACGTCCCATTCGTGCTAAGTTGCTTCAGTTGGGTCCGACTCTGCGGCCCCAGGGACTGCAGCCCACCAGGCTCCTCTGTCCACGGGATCCTCCAGGCAAGGAGACTGGAGTGGGCTGCCATGCTCTCCTTTTCCCGTCTTTAAGGGGCACCTCTTGATGCCCGCTCTCCTGGCACCTCGGGGATGTGGCAAAGTCGTGGAGCAGGACACCCCCCAGCCCAGGCCTGCACAGAGTCCCCTGGACAGGGAGCTTTGCTTACTGTTCTGACCGGGAGAACGCAGAAGCCCTGCAGTTTGTGCCCCGGCAGACACGACCTTGGGCCTCCCTGCTGTATCCTCAGCCGCCCTCCACCCCATCCTTGGTGGGAAGTCACCAGATGACGCTGCCTGCAAAATCCTCCCCCTTCCAGGGTGAGCTCTGCAGGTGAAGGCCCCCCAGGGGCCCACCTACTGTGTGCTCGGCCCTGTCGGGCTCCTTGCCTCGGGGAAGACAGACGGCCTAGAAGAGCCGGGCATGGAGGGACAGGCCCCCGGAGAGGAGGACGGGTTTTGGCCGGCAGAGAGCAGTGGGGCCCGGGGCCAGCGAGGAGGGGAGGCCTGGAGGGCACAGCAGGCAGAAAGGCACCGGGTGGCCCTGCCTGGCAGGTCCCTGAATGTCCGTGGTGCAGGGCGCCCCGGCCGGCCCCTTGGCCAGCAAGGTAGGGGCAGGGCGGGGGCACAGAACTGACGATGCTCAGGCGGGGCAGGACAGGTTCTCAGCAGCCTGGCCCGGGGCGGGGGAGAGGAGCCTGCGGGCCCGGGCAACTCACGCCCTGCCCAGACCTCAGGGGTGGGGGGCCCTCGGGGCGGGGTGTGGAGCTCACCCAGGGTGAGGCTGAGTGCCAGGGCCGTGTGGGCGAACTCCAGGCCCTCCTGGGGCGTCTCTGTCTCAGCCAGCAGCGCGGACAGCTTGTTGCACAGCCGCAGCTCGGCCTCCCGGCTCCCCGTGGACACCGCCAGGGGCAGTGCCCGGTCCTGAGGGGACAGAGGCAGGTCAGGCCTCCTCCTCCCACAACAGGCAGCCAGGCTCGTGCCGTCCTGAGGGCCCCCAGTTCTGCCCCCATGAACCCCCTGGAGCCTCGCGTGCTAGGTTGCTTCAGGCATGTCTGACTCTTTTGTGACTCCCTGGACTGTAGCCCGCCAGGCTCCTCTGTCCATGGGATTCTCCAGGCGAGAATACTGGAGTGGGTTGCCGTGCCCTCCTCCAGGGGATCCTCCTGGCCCAGGGAGTGAACCCGCGTCTCCTACGTCTCCTGCACTGGCACTGGGAGGCGGGTGCGGTACCACTAACGCCACCCGGGAAACCCTCCCCTCCACCCCACACCATCAGCCCGCAGCAGTGTGCCAGACCCGGGGCCCTGGGGCGTGAGCAAGGGGTGTGAGCCTTGCCCGTCAGGCTGCACTGCACGCCCTTAGACCAGCCTTGCTCCTCCTGGGTGCAGGGGGCCTGGCCAGAGGGTCCAACATGCCCTGGGCACCAAAGAGGCTGCTTTGATCTGTACCCTGGGGCCCAGCCTCATGCGAGCTGGTCAGACAGAGGCGGAGACGCCTCCCTCCCCAGGAGGCACGTGCAGACGTGAGCCCGGTCCGGCGGCCCTGCATCTGCTGCGCTGTGTGCCCTTGGACCTGCCCCTGCGCCTCTCTGAGCTGCTTTCCTGCTCTGTAGAATGCGGGCAGGCCCTGCCTCACAGGGTTGTGTGGCTCTGTCCCGCCCAGGCTGGGGCTGGGGGTTGGGACGGTCCCTGACCAAACCACCCGGAAGCTAAGCCTGTGTACGAGGTGGGGAGGTCCTGCCCCCCAGGAGGGTCGCCCCTGAAGCCCACTCGCCTGGACCCACGGGGCGCGGCGGCGCTCACCCGGTAGAATGACACCGCTTTCTCGCGATCCCAGGTCCCGTTGAAGAAGATGTCTCCGGCCTCCTCGAAGAGCTGCAGCCCCAGGCCGGGGTCCCCTGTGTACAGGGCGGCGTTCTGCGCCGCCTGGATGTACAGGTCCACCAGCTCGCTCTGCCGTAGCACGTAGTAGATCTTCCCCGCCTGCAGCCAGGCGTGCGCCTCCTTGTCCTTTTTCAGCAGGTCGATGAAAACCCCCAGGCTGCGCTTGGTGTACTCCAGGGCGGACCTGTAGGCTCTGGGGTTAGATAGAGGTGGGTGCTCAGAGCCGGCCTCCCGGGCCGGCCGCCCCCCTGCGTGGAGGGGACCGGGCTCTTCCCGGGGGCCCGTCTGGCCACCCTGGACCTGGGGCATCAGGGGGCCAGAGCCTGCGTGTCCAGGCTGACTGGAGACCAGGGCAACACACGGCCCTCGTCCAGCAAAGGTGAGGAGGTCTTCCGGAGGGAAGCAGGTGGCCGTGAGGCCTTAAGGAGTGAGCGATTCGTCTCTGCCCCACCTCCACACACACAGGCCCACGTCACCTCCAGACACAGCAGGGATCATGGCCCCTGGGCAGAAATGTAGAGCCCATCCAGGCCAGGGGTTCTGACATGGATGGAGCATCAGAACCACCCAGGGGGCTGGTCAGACACAGATGGCAGGGCCTGGCTCTCGGAGCTGCTGGCTCAGGAGGTCCAGGCTGAGGCCTGCCACGCGTGTGTGCTCAGTCGTGTCCCGCTTTTTGTAAACCTGCGGACTGTAGCCCACCAGGCTCCTCTGTCCACGGAATTCTCCAGGCAAGAATATTGGAGTGGGTTGCCATGCCCTTCTCCAGGGGATCTTCCTGACCCAGGGATCGAACCTGCGTCTCTTGCATCTCCTGCATTGGCAAGCGGGTTCTTTACCGCTGAGCCCCCTGGGAAGCCTAGCAACGCACATCTCCAACCAGCACCCAGGTGACGGGGACCTGCTGACCCCGGGACCCCACTTGGAGGAGCCTTGGTCAAGGTTGTGGGCCCACTGGTCCTGCTGTGAAACTGAAGCCCCAGGGTAAGAGGCGTCCCTCCTGAGTCCAGGGAATCCAGCCCCTTCTCTGCTCTCAAGGAGCCCCCACGCTGGATGGGGTGTTATGGGACTCCGCCAGCCTGCGAGCTGTGTGGTCCAGCCATCTGTTCCCCACCCTCGGTCAGGACGCTCTGGGTGGGCTTCACAGGTGACCCCGAAACCCTGCTCCGGGGAAGCAAGTGGGGCAGTCACTGTCTCCTGTGGACTAGGACCCTCCAGGCACACACGGTCCCTGTCCTCACACGTGAGGGGACAAACGAGACCAGATTACGTGGCCTAGCACTGGGCCAGCGGGAGAACACTCAGGGCAGGCTGGGGCCAGCTTCCAGAAGCTACCATGGCAGGGAGGATGACTCAGAAACACATGCTTCACCCCCGCCCTTGGGGACAAGACAGAGCTTGCTGGCTTGGCGCCCGCCGCCACAAGGACAGAGGGCTGTCCTGGGACGGCGTCCGCACCCTCCCGCCCGGGGCCGGCCCTCACCGCTCGGTGCCCAGGGACAGGTAGAGCTGGCTAATGGTCTCCAGGAGCTGCCCCTCCAGCACCTTGTCGTTCACTCTGCGGGCCAGAGAGAGCTGAAACTCGTGGTAGACGACGCAGCGGGCCTCGTTGGGCACAACCGCACTGTAGAAGTGGCAGAGCCGCTGGACGGCGAGCAGCTGGCCTGGCGGGAGACGGAGGGAGAGGCCCTGTCAGGCTCTGCAGCGGCCTTCGAGGGGCTGCGGCCCCTGAAGCGTGCCCGCGTCTGTGAGCTGGGGTCGCTCCATGTGGGGACAGGCTGGGTGTCCGGCTCGAGGTCACACAGCCGGCCAGCAGCCGTGACGGGGCCAGGCAGGGCACGTCACAGGTGCTCAAGGGACAGTGCTGGTCACTGGAGAACTCCCAGGCTGGGTGGTCCCGACTGGGCTCCCCTGATGGACCGGGACATGTTTCTGCTTCACAAAGCTCCTCCCAGACAGACAGGGGCTGCATGCGAGCATGCTCAGCTGCTCAGTCGTGTCCGACTCTTTGCAGCCTCGACAAGGCAGACAAGTAAGCTGAGTCCAAAGCTGGAGCAAAAGACATGCGGTGGAGACGGGATTCAAATCCGGCTCCTGCATTCCACAGTCGATGCTCCTTCGTGAAGCCGGGCTCCAAGCCCACAGCCTTACTCGCCTGTTCTAAAGCCAGAGGAATGGAAACAACTGGGAACTTACACTACTGAAAATGACCCGGCGGTGAACAAGCCAAGAGAAGACCTGATGACACCACAAACCAACCAGACCTAACAGAGCGCAGAGCACACCCCCAACGACAGCAGAACACAACATCCTCCACGTGCCCATGGGACATTCTCCAGGACAGACTAGAGGCTGCCTCTCAGAACCATCTTCAGTAAGCATAAAAGGGTCAAAAGCATACGAGGCATATCTTCCAGGAGCAATGAATGAAGTAAGAAATCAGTAACACAAAGGAGTTTGGAATATTCACGTATCTGTAGAAATGAATAGCACATTCCTAAATCACTGGGCTTCCCTTGTTGCTCAGTCGGTAAAGAATCTGCCTGCAACGCAGAGACCCGGGTTTGATTCCTGGGTCGGAAGATCCCCTGGAGAAGGAAATGGCAACCCACTCCAGTATTCTTGCCTGGAGAATCCCATGGACAGAGGAGCCTGGCAGGCTACAGTCCGTGGGGTTGGTCGCAAGAGTCAGACACGACTTAGCATCACCACCAAATCACCAGTGGGTCAAAGAGGGAAACTGGGGACTTCCTTGGTGGCCCAGTGGTTAAGATTCTGCACTCCCAATGCAGGGGACCTGGGTTCAATCCTTGGTCAGGGATCTAAAGCCTGCACGCTCCAACTAAGATTTTGTATGCTGCAACCAAGACCGGCTCAATCAAATAGCTAAGTATTTTAGAAGATAAACAACCAAAAACGAATAAAAATTTCAGATAAAAAACCTAAAGTTCACCCTTAAGAAACTAGAAAAAGTTAACTCGATCCAAGGCAAGCAAACGAAAGGAAAAATCAAAGTTCAAGAGGAGACGATAAAACAGTAAAGTAGAGAATGGAAACACAGACAACAGTGAAACCAATGACAGTTCTTTGAAAAGGTTAACGAAAGTGACAAACTTTTAGCCAGACTGACCAAGCAAAGGAAGGAGGGAGCCGGAGAGGACTAGAATTGGGAGGGGTACATGGGACATCACCACGGATCTCGCGGAAAAAAGGGGAAGCTGTGAGCGACCGTACACCAACAAATGAGCCGACCTCGATGAAAGGGACAAACCGAGAAAGACACAAACCAGTGAAACGCACTGAAAATGGAACCAGCGCAAGGACTGGGTGACCCGGGGTCAGCACTGCCCTCAGTCCCCTCCCTGCTCCATATGGCGGAGGGGCAGACCCCCTGACCCCCGGAGGACCTCCTGGGTCCCCCAGCTTTGCACTCCCAAGTCTGAATCCCCTAGTGCCTAGGCTGGGGGCGTGGGGGTCACAGAAGTTTTCTGAGAGGCCAGCGGGGGGCCAAGTGCCCTTGGTGACCATGGCCCACACCCGCCCAAGGCTGCAGGGCAGGTCGGGGGACCCAGCTCCTGGCCCCTCCTGGAGGTCCAGGGGATCCCCCTTCCAGCCTCACTGAGCAGAAACCACATCCCTCAGTAGCACCCCAGTGCTCTCAGGAAAATGCCAAACCACAGCCTGAGGTCTGGGGCCCCTGCCTAGCTTCCCACCTGAGGCTCTCACCTTCATCACCTGAGCCACTCCGAACTGGGCACACCCCGCAGGGCCCAGTCGCTCACCCCAGGGCCTTTGCACAGGCTGCTGCGCCTCCTGCCAGGCCCCCTCCCGTACTTGGCTAAATTCTTCTCTTCCCTTGGGTCCCAGACTAAACAGCCGGCCCCCTACCAGCTAGGGCCTGGAGCCGCCCCACCATCAAGCTGAGTGCCTGCTTCTGGGGCTCTCGTGACCTGAGCATCTGTGTCCTGTGGCTTGGCCGCCAGCCCCCAGTGAGGACCACCTGGGCCTGTTTGCTGGTGGAGCCCCGCCCATCGCCTGCCACTCGCAGCAGCTTCCCCGCACGCTCTGGGCCTGGGGAGGTGCCTGGTGTGCCCGGCTGTTGGGAGATGCTAAGGATACAGCGCCAGCAGAGCACCCGGTATGCGAAGCCCACATGGCCGCTTTGGCTTGGCTGCCCCCCTGCCTGGCCTGGGCTGTGTCCAGGGTCACCCACTGCCTGTCTGCCCGAGACTGCCAGGATTCCCGGCCTCGGGACTTTCAGTGCAGAAAGCAGGATGGTCCCAGGCAACCTGGCATGAGCTGGTTGCCATGGTGACATCTGACCCAGCATGGGGCACCTCAAGGCACCCGCTGGTTCCCAACACTTGGCATTCTCGGTGGAGAAGCGACTGCTTGCCTCCGATTTGCACCCCCCAGGACGCTCTGAACAGAAGTGCAAAGAGCCCTTGCTCCCCAGGCAGCCCCCTGCCCAACACTCACTCTCCCAATGGTCCATCTCCACAGCAACCAGGAAGGCCCACTCGTAGTAGCACTTGGCCTGCCGGGCGAGCGCCCTGCGGGTGCACAGGTCCCCCAGCCGCAGCAGCACCCGGGTGAAGTCCGGGCTGCCCTCCCTGCTGGGCAGCCGCGAGAAGAGCTTCACGGCCTCCAGGAGGTAGTGCTGGGCCAGCCCGCCGGCGCCGGCCTGCAGACACAGGGCCCCGAAGTTGGCCAGGACCACCGCCTCGTTCTGCGGGCGGCTCAGGCGCCGGGCCACCCTCAGGGCACAGTAGTAGCTCTCGGCCGCTCGCCGGGTCCTGCCAGTTCTTTTCAGTGCAATGGCCATCATGTTGGTGATCAGACCCTCTTGGTCTGGGGTGGCCACCGCGGCCTCCAGGAGGGACTCCAGGATGCCCAGGGCTGCCGGGCTCTGCCTGTGAAGGACATGCAGCCAGGCCAGGGCCACCAGGCGGTCCACGACAGTGCAGCCGCCCAGCCGGGCGTCTGTCTCCACGGCCTGAGCCATGAAGGCGATGGCCCTGCCCTGCCACCCGTGCTGGCTGTACAGCTGGGCCAGGCTGGCGTAGACAGTGCCATGTAGGGCCTGCCCGGACCCAGAGGCCAGGGTGGCCAGTGCCCGCCGGAGGTAGTGAGCAAGCTGGGCGGGCAGGAGGGGGAGCCGCGGGCTGTTCTGCAGGACCAGGGCCGCGCTCCGGAGCGCGCTGCCCAGCGAGCCCTGTGCCCGCAGCGAGGCCACCCTGATGCAGCTCAGCGCCAGGTGCGGCAGGCACCTTTGGCTGTAGATGCTTGCCAGCAGCAGATAGCAGTCCATGGGCCAGGAGGTGCCCGGGGTCCCCGCTGCCTCGGGCAGCAGCAGCAGCAGCCTCTCCAGGAAGGGCATGGCCTCCTCCGGCTGCTTGAGGCGGGCATGGTGCTTGGCCAGCAAGAAGCAGGCCCGGGCCTCGGCCTGCGGGCTGCGGCTGCTGATGGCCCTCCGCAGGGCCAGGGTCAGGAGGCTGGAATCAGCCTCAGAGCTGCCGACGTGGCCGGGCGTCCCCAGGAGCAGGGCCAAGGCCTTGGGCACCACCTGGGCGCACTTCTCCTTGTTCTTCTGCCGCAGGTAGACTGAGGCCAGGCTGGTGTACACAGCCGCCACCAGGACCAGGTCCCCGAAGCGGCCCCCGAGCACCCCCAGGGCTTCCTCGAAGTACACGCGGGCCTGGGACAGCTTCAGCTGCCGCACGCACAGCCGTCCCAGCAGGAAGCAGAGCCTGGCCAGGGCCATGGGCAGCCCAGCTTTTTTGGCCACCCCACGGGCCTCAGCCAGCCGCCTGACCAGCTCCTCCTCGTCGGTGAAGCCGCCGAACACGCCGCTCAGCGTGGGCGGGGAGAGGTCGTACAGGCCCTGGAAACCAGCCTGGAATCCCGGTGAGTCCAGGAACAGCAGCTGCGAGCCCAGGGCCTCTGGGTCGGCCCCGTCATCTCCTGTGTCCAGGCAGAAGAAGGGCTCCTCGGTGTCTGGCAGGCTTGCACCACTGGACGCCCTGTGGATACCGGGGGACCCTGGTTCCTCGGGGCAGCCCCGGCAGGACTTGCATTGTTCTAGAACATTCTTCACAGTCTGCAGGATCTCCTGTGGCTCTGGGTTCAGGCAAGGTGGGGACATTTCTGCAAATGACCAAAATGCCCGGACGGGTGAGAGTGGGATCTGAGTCCGGGCAGGCGGGGGCGTCTCTCTCCTGGCTGCAGCGTCCCCGTTGCCTCCCCCATAAGGCTTCCCTGGGCATCTGAGGTTGCCGTGGGCTGCTGGGCACACTGCAGGGCTCTAGGGGTGACTTTCCGGGAGGACATAGAGGAGGTTAGCCAAGCTTCTACCAACTAACATGCCTCACCGTAGTCCTCTCCTCTCGGCCATGTGCCGGAACCCAAGACATCAAGCTGTAGCCAACCAGAGCTACTGACCAGCGTGAGCTCCAAAGTGCCCTCAGAACTGACAGTGGAGTCAGCGTCCACCTGCGCGGCCCTAGCACGGGGGCCCCTCTGATGGGAACCCCGGGGTCCTGCTCGTCTGGGCTGGTTTGGGAATCAGGTTACTAAAAGGTTAAAACAAGGGCTGAAGAGTCTGGGGACAGGAGCTGCCCACGCCTGCCCTGCCCGCCGAGGGCCTATTGGCCTTGGATGGACTCAGCACCTGGAGGCATGTCCAGCCTTGAGGAGCAAACAAGCTACGTTTCCTGTTGGGAAAACACGGGCTTTGAAGGGGAATTTAGAAGGAAAGAAGCAGGAGGTAAAGACTCTTCTGTTTCAAGTTCAGTTGTAAAGTGTGTTCAAAGCTATTAGTTGGTAAAGGCTAGGAATTAGAAAAAACAAACAAACAAATACGGTTGAGCAGCAAATGTACAACTCGACCGTGTACTTGATTGGCTAAGAAACGCCCGCGTCTGTTGGAGGGGTGTGGTCTGCCCGGGGGGGGGGTCTTCCTGCATTATCCCTGTTACCCTGCCCCTGACAGCTGAGGTCCTCCCCAAGGCAGCCTGCAGAAATCTGGGGAGCGGGGAGGGCCCCGGGATAGCCCTGGGACCCAGGGGCTGCTTCCAGCCCCCCTCCAAGGGCCCCTTCCGTGTTTGTGCGTGGATGGATCCCATTCCCAGGAAATCTCAAAGGGTCCTCGGCTTGTGCGTCCCCAGGCTGTCCCTGAAGCAGACCGTCTGCTGTGGCGGAGCTGCAGGCGTGGGAAAGAGCACGTCCTCCAGGGACTTTTCCAACGTAAGGCTCCACGGTAGCGCCCTCTCCACCCCCTGCACTCCTCCAAGCAGCTCTCGGGGAAAGTCAGCTGCTCTGGGTTAAATGAAAGAAACCCAGGGACTTCCTGGTGGTCCAGTGGCTAAGTCTCGGCCTTCCAAACACAGGGGGCCTGGGTTTGCTCCCTGGTCAGGGAACGAGCTCCCACAAGCCCCAACTAAGAGTTTGCAAGCTGCACCTAAAACCTGGTGCAGCCAGAAAAAGAGAGAAAGAAAGAAACCCAGAGTCAGGCCTAAGCTCACCCCTTATGGCTCAGAATCCGCCTGCAGTGCGGGAGGCCTGGGTTCGATCCCTGGGTTCAGAAGATCCCCTGGAGAAGGGAAAGGTTCCCCACTCCAGTAATCTGGCCTGGAGAATCCCATGGACTGTATAGTCCATGGGATCGCAAAGAGCCGGACGTGACTGAATGACTTTTTCACTTTCGGGCAATGGCGGGGATGTGCTTCTTTGCTGGGGACAGTGCAGGAGGCCAGGCTATGGGCCGGGCAGTGGAGAGGTCACCCCACCTACACTGGGGGCAGTGTAGGGCGGTGGGCACAGTGCGGGGGGGAGCCTCACCTCCGCTTCACCCAACCTCCCCCCCAAGGCCAGACTGCATGTCACCAGCCCTTCCCCATAGAGGAGTGAGGTCCGTGGCCCGCGCCACCCCAAGGCCCAGCCCCACGCCCCAAGGGCTCCCAGGCCATGTGGGAAGGACGTACCTTGTTCCTCCTGCTGCTGCTGCGTCTCAGCTTCTTCTGACGTGTCTGAAAAGTCAGAGAGAAGGCCGGCATGACCCTGGGACCAGCGCCCTCTGGGTTGGGGCCAAGTCGGGGGGCAGCTGTAGGACGGTAACACCCCTGACACCAGCGCTGAGCGGGGACACAGTCCGGCCCGGGCGGGGGGTGTCAGCCAAGAAGCCGTGTCTTCCAGGATGCACCCCCTGCCCCTGCAGGCTCCATCCCTGCTAAGAGGCGGCCTCCTCCTGCTGCCCACTCTCTGGGAGTAGGGGGTGTGTCCCCCGCTGCCGCAGGCTCGCCCCGGGGCTGGGCGGCAGAGCTGGGCTTGCACCCCCTCACCCTGCCACCGGTGCTCCCCTGCGCCCCAGTTCCCACCTCCTGGAAACGGGCTGAGTCTGACTGCCCGCCCGGCTGCCACGGAGACCATGTGAGAGAAAGCGCTGCGTAAAGACAGGGGAGTGTGAAGTGCTGCCAACTGCGCAGCGTCCGGCGGAGAGGACCCCACCTCAGCAAACGAGGCTCCCCACGCAGCTCCCTAAGCAGGGAAGAAACCGTGGGCCAGGCTGGCTGAGGGCTGATCCGCCGAGGCCTCAGTTCTCATTTGACTTGTATGCGGAGTGCGTCACGCGAAACGCTGGGCTGGGGGACTCACAAGCTGGAATCAAGATGGCCGGAAATATCAGCAACCTCAGGTATGCAGATAGTACCATTCTAATGGCAGAAAGTGAAGAGGAACTAAAGAGCCTCTTGATGAGGGTGAAAGAGGAGAGTGAAAAAGCTGGCTTAGAACTCAACATTCAAAAAACAAAGATCATAGCCTCCAGTCCAAATACTTCGTGGCAAATAGAATAGGAAAAAGTGGAAACAGTGACAGACTTTATTTTCTTGGGCTCCAAAATCACTGCAGATGGTGACTGCAGCCATGAAATTAAAAGACGCTCGCTCCTTGAAAGAAAAGCAATGGCAACCTACACAGCATATTAAAAAGCAGAGACATTAGTTTGCCAACAAAGATCGATCTAGGCAAAGCGATGGTTTTCCCAGTGGTCATGTACGGATGTGAGAGCTGGACCGTAAAGAAGGCTGAGTGCCAAAGAATTAATGCTTTTGAATTGTGGTGCTGGCGAAAATTCTTGAGAGTCCTTTGGACAGCAAGGAGATCAAACTAGTCAATCCTAAAGGAAATCAACCCTGACTATTCATTGGAAGGACTGATGATGAAGCTGGAACTCCAATACTTTGGCCACTTGATGTGAAGAGCCGACTCATTGGAAAAGACACTGATGCTGGAAAGATTGAGGGCAGGAGGAGAAGGGGACGACAGAGGATGAGATGGTTGGATGGCATCACCGACTCGATGGACGTGGGTTTGTGCAAACTCAGGGTGATAGTGAAGGAAGGGAAGCCTGGCATGCTGCAGTCCGTGGGGTGGCAAAGAGTCAGACACGACTTGGCGACTGGACAACAACAGCAAAGGAAGAGAAACCCATTAGTTTAAACCTAACGTTGGTGAGAAAATGCTTATAACATGTATCAGCAGCCAAGCAGGAAAGACACGCGTGAACACATGCTTATGTGTGTGTACATACATGTGAATATGTGCACAGTGTGGTGTGTAGGTACATGTGTGAGTGCACGTGTATTCACATGAGCGTGTGCATGTGGACACATACATGTGTGTAGGTGTGTGTGTGTGGGTGTGTCTGTGTGTACTTATGTGAGTATGCATGCGTATGTGTACGCATATCTGTGGGGATGTGTCCACACGTGTGCATTTATTTCCCTCCTGCAGGAGGAACAGATGAGCTGAAACGCTGCATCCCCAGGGCCCGGGGAGTGGCGGGTAGGCCTGTCCCGCACCGTCCCCTCTGCCCGTGACCTCCAGCTGTGGCTGCCGACACACCCCCTCTCTCTACTGTTCGTACCACAGTCCCAGGCCCTCCTGCTCCCGCAGCCCCAGCGGAGCAGACGGTCTTAGGCTGGTGCCTAGAGTCAGTGGAGAAGCAGCTCAACTGAGACCCGTCCCCGGGGCAGCTGGGAGGCTCAGGCCCCACTTTCCTGAATCTCCCAGCCCCTTATCCTGCTCCTTCTCTCTGTCTCTCCTGTTACCCCGCCACCTGCCCTGAAGGCAGTGCCAGCATCTCTCTGGCCACCTGTAAGTGTCCAGGGGCTGGCATTCAATACTTTGAATGATGGAGGAGGCGGAAGTTTCCTTAAAGGCAGCAGGGTGGAGTTGTCGCCGCAAACAGTGGATGAAGCCGGAGTCGTGCCACCCTCTGCAGAGTGGACAGTCCAGCCTCGCCGCAGAGCAGTGCAGGCGGAACAGGGCTGAGGGGTGTCAGCCGGGGGCAAGCTCTGCACCCTTCATGGCCTTTCGGGGAATGACCTAAGAAAACTGTTCTCACAGGCTGTAGGGCGCTTCCCTGTGGCTCAGACGGTAAAGAATCTGCCTGCAGTGCGAGAGACCCAAGTTCCATCCCCGGGTCAGGAAGATCCCCTGGAGGGGGAATGGCCACCCACTCCAGTGTTCTCGCCTGGAGAATCCCATGGACAGAGGGGCTGGTGGGCTGCAGTCCGTGGGGTCACAGAGTCAGACACGACTGAGTGACCAAACACACAAGGAGCAGCCCGCTGCAGGTCCTGAGAGGTCCCCGGGGCCATCCTGAGGGCAGGAGGGGCGCCCCGTGTCCCCCCACATACCCAGGCTGTATATGGTGCAGACATTCGTGCTGGACATTCTTCTCAGCAGCTGCCTGGCCTCCTCCTCAGAAAAGCATCCTTCACGGCTAAAGAAAGACCTTTCTTCTTCACTGAGAAAAATCACGTTTTCCAAGCTGGAAAAAATCAAGTGCGTGTTAGATCGCACATTTCCAAGTACACATTTCACATGGAGACCCCTTTCCCTCCCTCACTTGGCAGACAATCCCTGTCCAGTGATGAAGACATGAAGATACAAACAAGATAGATCCCGCCCTCGAGGATGCCTCATCGGGCCAGAGGCAGACACCCAGGAGCAGGCAGGGCTGTGACAGATGCAGCTGATCACAGTTTCTGGAAGGGGTGCTCCTGAGCAGCCTTCAAAACCCCACCGTAAATGCCCCTTCCCCTGTGAGGCAGGCCATGGCAGCTGCGGGCAGACTCAACCCCTCCACTCTGCAATCTCTCACAACTCCTTACACAGCCCGGTACAGAGCACACGTGTACTCAGAGAAGTCAGGCAGAGGAAAAAAGGAAGGAACAAGGGAGGGAGGGAGCGGGGGAGGCAACTTCTGCTTATAGAACTAAATTAACAGCAAAATATGAAGCTTCCACATGTACTTCGAAACTTAAGAGGGAGCTATTACGAGAAGTTAAAGAAACCCTTAGGGTAGATTACGACACGTTGGACATAATAAGCCTGTATTCCTCAAAAAAAGTCAGTGTCCTAAAGGACAAAGAGACCGAGGAACTGTCTCAGATCAAGGAGATGAGACTCGAGAGACAGACAAGTGATAATACGGGGTCTGGAATTCTCTTTGGCTAAAGAGGGGATCACCGGGAAAATCAGCAGGCTCTAAGATCTGCAGAAACAGTTCTATCAGTGTCCTGATGTGGACAATTGTGCTGCGGTCATGTGAGCGATGTCCTGGTTTCAGGAAACACACTGCATTATTTAGGGGTAAAGGAACATCGTGTATGCAACTGATTCCCAGAGAATTTAGAAGAAAAAAAATGAAGTAAAAAACAAACAGGAGAAAGTAGGCACCATAACATGTTATCATTTGGGCAAACCGGGTGAGGGATGCAGAGGAATTTACACTCTTTTCGCAACTTTTCCTTAAGCCTGAAATTACGACGAAATAAAAGAAATAAAGAATAGCCACCAGAATGTTCATTAAACAAAAGGTGGAAGGCCCAGATCTGGCACAGGAAAGGCGTTTAGAAAGTACTTGCTGAGAAAATGAGAGGTTGTCGGGGCTTCTCTGGCTGTAAATGGGACCACTGGCACGGGGCCCCGTCAACCTTCTGGGTTAAGGGAGGGCAACAGGCTGGCTCAGACCCACAGCAGGTGCAGCGCAGACCCTTGGAAGCTCAGGACACGTTCAAGTCACACGGGGCCCAGCCGTCTGTTGAGACGTTGCGGTCTCCCCAGAGACGGTGGCAACCATCTGGACCGAGGGCACCCAAGCAGTGTTTCACAGAACACCGGCTGATGCGGTTGGTCTGGAGGTCAGAGAAGTGTGAAAAACACACGTCAACAGGAGAAGGAAGAGTTTCACGCTCTGGGTGCCTTGCTCGTGCTGGGAGTTCCACCAACCAGGGCATGTGGAAAGCCCGTCGGTGCTGGTGAAGTTTGAGATGAAGCCGTGGGGGCAGCACGCTTTGGGGAATGAAGGTCTGGTTTCTACTGTCAGCATCGGAGCCCAGCCCAGCTTCAACCTGCTTCTGATGAGCGGGCGGAAGAGGCTCTGGAGCAGACAGACCCTTGAGTTAGGGAACAGAGCAACTGGTAGGACATGTGACGGCAGAGTGGCAACCGAGACTTGGTCCTGGAGGCACAGGTTTGTCTGAGGTGCCAGACAAGAATGAAATAGGATATCAGGGCTGATGGGGCGCTAGGGACAAACATCTCATGATGGACCCAGGGCAGCTGCTGGCCCAATAACAAGTCTTTTCTACACACTGACTCCTGGGTACTGACGTCTTAACAAAAGGCCAAGAACATACCTATGCCGCTGACCACTCTCTAAAGGTTGCCTCCCTCCGCCCCTGTGCTGCCCAGGGCCAGGTGGTGGGGACCTGGAGGTGACTGGACAGGCCTGGCTCAGAATTCCCCAGATGGGGTGGGGAGGCTTGCATGAGGAAGGAAGCACAGCCAGGAAGGGTGCCGCCCCCTCCCACCCCCCAGGGATGGCAGACAGGACTAGGGGCCAGCGGGCAGTCAGAGCAGTGGCCTCTGAAATGCGGGTCAGCAAGGCCTGGGGCTCAGGGGGCCTTGAAGGTCAGATCCAGAGCTTCAAAGGGCTTTATGAAGGGGAGTGGAGGGTGTACTCGGTTGAATAGTGTCCCCCCCACTCCCAAATCCATGTCTACCTGGACCCTCAGAAGGTAACCTTATTTGGAAATAAGACCTTTTTAGACAGGATTTAGTCAAGGATGCTGGTGTGAAGAGATGATCCTGGGTTATCCTTGTGAGAAGCAGGAGACAGGACTCAAGCATGAAAAGACAGAGGCGGGGTGAGGGGGGTGATGCGGCCACAGGCCCAGGGCCGCCCGGAGCCGCAGGAGCTGGGGGAGGTGGGGAGGGTCCCCCCGGGCCCCGAGGGGCAGGAACGCTGCCAGCACTGTGATTTTCACGTCTGGCCTTCAGTCCTTGTTTCAAGCCCTCGACTTTGTGCCACTGGCCCCGCAGCCCCGGGACACCCGTGCCCGTGGACACCTGTGTGTTAGGGGCAGCCCAGCCGCCCTTGGGGGAAGGGCAGGAGAGGGTCCAGACAGGAAGCAGAAGTCAGGCCCCGGGGACAGCGGGGTGGCCCTCGGCCGGGCCCAGCCCCGGGGACAGAGATGAGGGTGATGAGGAGGAGGAAGGGGCAGGCCCTCAGCCACTCACTCAGACGCCTGGCCCTGCACATTGATGAGGCTCGTCTGCACAAACCCGACCTGGCCGGAGGCCGTGTGCCGGCCCAGGCACCAGGGCAGGCCGGGCACCTGAGCGCCCAGGATCTCGATGCAGTCACCGCTTTGGAAGGTCATCTCTTCGGGCCCTGAGCCCTGGCAGTCCGCTACGGCCAAGGCCGGGCCCATGGCTGCAGGAAGGAGGCCACACATGGTCAGTGCGGGGAGGCAGGACCAGGAGGGGCCTGGGTGGGCCAACAGGTGGCCCTCAAGCACACTGTTGGTGTCCCTGGCCAGGGAGCTTTCGGCTCTGCTGAGGACTGACCGAGCGCCCGGCCAGGGTCGTGAGACTGCAGGGCTGGGTGTCCACGCGGTCCTGGGAGGTGGTGCCTTATCCCTACCCTGAGCACGAGAAACCGAGGCCTGGAGACGTTGATCAACTTGGCCCAGGGCCCACTCGGGGCAAACCCAGCGGAAAATGTTCACTTAACAGGCCCACAGGCCATGCAGACACCAGTCAGTCTGGGTCAGATCAAACGCACTGGGCCTGATGGTGGCTCAGATGGTAAAGAATCCGCCTGCAATACAGGAGACCCGGGTTCGATCCCTGTGTTGAGAAGACCCCCCTGGAGGTGGGCACGGCTACCCACTCTAGTATTCTTGCCTGGAGAATCCCATGGACAGAGGAGACTGGTGGACTACAGTTCATGGGATCACAAAGAGTCAGACACAATTGAATGACTAACACACAAAGGGGCCAGGCTGTTTTTTCGGAAGAAGACCCCCGCCCTCCCCACCCCCATGGTCTGAGGGTCCTCCGAGGGGTCTGACGCGGCACTGGCAAGAAAGCAGAGGCCTCGGAGGTGCTGGTGGAACGGGGCGTTACTCGGTAGAGGCAGAGCAACCGGGGACCCTGGCCTGGCCTCCCTGGGCGCTGTGTGAGTCTGGGCCAGCCAGTGGACCTCTCTGAGCCTCCTTATTGTCTCAGGAACTGGAGAGGATCCAAGCTACCTTTCCTGGCTTGGGGAGGACTCAGGGGAGCCAGAAGCTTCTGGAATGCAAGCGCCTGCCCGCCTCAGCCCCCTCTTCCCCAGGGGAGGAGGACCAGCAGAAGCACTTACCCATCAGCTGGACGTCCGGCGCCACGGGTCCACCCAGGGGGTCGTTGACAGAGTCCTTGGGCACCCTGAGAGCCCACCTGGAGTGGGATGAGAGGGGTTTCAGATCCGGGGCAGGTTAGAACCGTGTGCAGACCGCACAGGTCACAGCCACAGGGGCCTGAGAAAAGTCCACCGCTTACTCCTACTGCACGGACACGGCCCCCGGCACACACACACACACACACACCACCTCACACACACACACACTCACAACACATACACACACACACGCACCACCCATACACACACACACCACCTTACACACCCACACACACACCACACACACACACAGACACACACACACCACCTCACACACACATGCACACACTCACCAAACACACACCCACACACACACACACCTACCCACCCCCCCACACACACACCTCACACACCCACACACACACACATACCTGCACACTGACACACCACACACTTACACACTCACCAAACACACATACACCCACCCACACACAGACACACATACACACACACATAGCCACCACACACATACACTCACCAAACACACACACACGCACATTCATACCCACACACACATACACAGACACCACACACACACACACACACATGCACCCACCCACACACAGACACACACACACAGACACACACACACACACACAGTGTGTGGCCTACAGGCCCAGGTGCCTCCTGCCCTCCCACAGGCTGGCATCCTCACAGACCTCCCTCCAACATCTATGGACTGTCTCACTGAAAACAAGGAGATCTAGTTTCTCTCTTCACTTTGGCTGCCAGGAAGCTCAAGGCAAGTCTACGCCCACTTCAGCACATGAACAGGAGCCTGCACACTACCTGTCCCTGCCTTCCCCAGGCTTTCGCTGCTTTGGTTCTTATCTGCATAGATCCCTGATGCTGCTGCTAAGTCGTTTCAGTCGTGTCCGACTCTGTGCGACCCCAGAGATGGCAGCCCACCAGGCTCCCCAGTCCCTGGGATTCTCCAGGCAAGAACACTGGAGTGGGTTGCCATTTCCTTCTCCAATGCGTGAAAGTGGAAAGTGAAAGTGAAGTCGCTCAGTTGTGTCCGACTCTTAGCGACCCCATGGACTGCAGCCTACTAGGCTCCTCCGTCCATGGGATTTTCCAGGCAAGAGTACTGGAGCGGTGTGCCATCGCCTCATGGGCACAGGCTGTGTGGCTCCCTCAAAAGCTTTCCGGAATGAGCCAGAACATGAAGCCAGAACCCCAGGCTGCACACCCCCGGCCGTCTCATTCCAGAGCAGTCCTGCTGGGGAGGTGTCCCTGTCCTGTTGTGCCGGTGACTGCCCGAGGCCACACGCTGAAAACAGCGGAAGGCGTGGAGGCCGTGCCTGCCTGGGGCTCACACTGGTCCCCACCCACCCGCCTTGGCCCACGATCGGCCCCGGCCTGGGGCAGTTTCCACGAAGCCTGCCGGCAGCGGGACCCGCAGGAGGCAGAGAAACAAAGGTCGATACCTACTGATGGAACGGAATCAAGGGCTCCGGAGCGGACGCCGCTGCCCCCTCCGCCTCCGAGGATGTGCCGGGACTTGGGGCTGGAGAGTCCACTGCTGTGGCCGCGTCTGCCTGAGGACCCCTCGGAGGCCGCCTGAAGGGCTGGGGGCCGTTCCTCACTCTCACGTGGTGGTCAGGACACAGGACGAAGAAAGGCCCTTCAAAGCGGCAGAGGGCGGTCATGCAGGCAGCTGGACACCAGGGGCAGCACCTGCTGGGCCCCCCCCAGCCCCAGTTTCTGCACCACACAATGACTCTAGAGGCCCAGGACCAGGGCTGGGAGGCTGGACCCAGGCTGGCATCCTGCATCTGCCTGGACTTGGCCAGGAGGAGCCCGGCTCAGCCTCAGCTTCTCTGGGAGTCGACTGGGCTGTGAGGGGGCCAGGTGCATGATCCCGAGGACCCCTCCAGCTTGGATCCCACCATCACTCCCCAGCAAGTCAGGCTGCAGCTGGCCTCCTCCTGTCCTCTCTGTGGCCGGGAAGCACTGTCTGCTAACACCCTGCTCGCGGCAGCCTTGGATCTCGACTGTGAGACCCCCGGAGTACTCAGAGCAACAGCCAGCCCAGGAACTTGGGGTCGCTGGCAAAAGCCCCTTTCCTGTTATTTCTTTGGGGGCTTTCCCTGCCCAACGTCCCCTCAGTGTCCGCTCCTCCAGGGCCCTCCTGCTGCCAGGGCCCCGGGCCCTCCCGGACCAGTGGGGAGCCGCCGATGTCACGTAGCTCACCTTCCTGGACGAGGAGGCTCTCGTACGCCAGCCTCAAGGCGTCCGCGTCCACCTGGACCCGGACGGCTGTCTCCTGGTCCTCGTCGGGCTCGAGCAGCCAGAAGGCCTGGTCCATGAGCAGGTTCTCCAGGCAGTGATGAGTGAAGCCTAGGGGAGCAGACAGCCCTGGTCACCAGCGGGCTCTGGGTGTATGCAGAGACGCCCTCACGGTCCAGCGCTGGCCGAGCCCTGCACCAACCAGGGCCTGGGGACCAGCCCACTCTGCCCTTGGGGACTCACGGTACTGTCCACTACCCGAGTCGGGCCACGGGGCTGACCCTCCAGGCTGTGAGAGGACCAGCCGTGACTGTGGAGGACTTCTCTGGACTCGTTACGTCCTCTAGGACCGTCAGTCTCCTCCTCTGTGACTTGGAACAGAGTGTTCAAGGAGACCAGGACATGGCGGGTGGGCACAGCCCTGCTCTGGGGGCACAAGGCACCGTCACTCTGAGTCTCACTTCTCAGCCCTCAGGGGGGATGGAGCAGCAAGCTTCCCAAGGAGAGGCGCCTAGCCAGTCGAAGCCTTGCTTTGAACAGGAGAAGTTTTGGAAAGAAGGCACACGGGCTGAGGCTGGCGCGGCTTTCCTCTCTGTGCTCAACTAGGGAGAGCTCAGCTGCCCTGGAAGCCACGCTCAGCCCTGCCCATCGCGTCAATCCTCACCAAGGACAGGTGACCGTGGAGAGCTGTCATGAATGCACCTAGTCTTAAGGCCCAATTGGGAACATAAAGGGCTTATTGCGTGCCGGGGTCCCCAGAACCCTTTCTGGGAGGGTCACTGCTTTACCGAGAGCGTGGTAGGTGGAAAACTTCCAGATTTCTTCAAACGTCTTAAACGTCACCACCAGCCGATCCTGGTCACTGTGGATGGACAGCAGCCTGGCCGACAGCTCCTTCCAGGGAAGACACAGACGTGAGACCAGTCCCGGAGGCTTTGGGGGGTCTGCCCATCAGCAGGAACGTTTCACGGGAGTGACCTTGGCAGGGATGGGGGGGTCTGCCCATCAGCAGACATGTTTCACGGGAGTGGCCTTGGCAGGGATCGGGGTGGGGGGCGGGGGGCGGGGAAGCACAGCTGGCTCCTTCAAAGCCAAGCTGCTCCTCTCCTGCTCTCAGACCAGCTGTGGCTCCCCAGGGCCATGCCGAGCCTTCCCAGAGCTGGCAGCCTCCATGCCCCCTCCGTGACTCAAGGGCCTGCCTCACGCCCTGCACACCAATGACACCAGGGTCTCCTCCGCTCAGCTCTGCATAGCCCCAGCCTCGCCTCCCGTCCCCTCCCACAGCAGCAACTCCGACTCCAATCCTAAACCCAGTGTCCCCTCTCCTGACAACTGTCCCATGAACCCTCCTGGTGGTGCTGGGACCTTCAAAGTAGCACCAGCCGAGAATCAGGGAGCATGGGTTCGATTTCTGGTTGGGGAACCAAGATCCCACATGCCGCAGGGTAACGAAGCCTGCCAGCCGTGGGTACAAAAACACAGCTAGAGAAGCCTGCGTACCCCAGTGAAGACCCCGAACAGACGCAGAAAGGCAAACAGCACCCGCTGACGCTGCCCAGGGGAGAGGGGGCGCTATTCTCGTCTCCACTGGGATTCAGAAATGAGGCCCCACCCTTAACCAGCCACCGAGCCCTGGCATCCCAGGGGTATCACCCCCACCCCCCGCTGTCGAGCACCGTGCTGGGGGCACCCTGCTTGCCGTCCGCTGACCCTCACGGCAGCTCCGTGGGGTCACAATTCTAAGCATCCCAGTAAGTGGCTGAGGAGGCTGCATTCACAGAGGCCAGGGGGCATCAGCCAAGGCCGGGCCGGGCTGAGTGCACGGTCAGACTCGGAAAACTGAGTCCCAGAGAAGCTGAGGCTGAGCCAGGCTCCTTCTGAGCAAGTCCAGGCAGATGCAGGACTCCAGCCCGGGTCCAGCCTTCCAGCCCGGGTCTCTGTGTGGGTGCAGAAACTGGGGCTGGGGGGACCCCAGCAGGTGCTGCCCCTGTGTCCAGCCGCCTGCATGACCACCCTCTCCCGCTTTGAAGGGCCTTTCTTCGTCCTGTGTCCCGACCACCACGTGAGAGTGAGGAACGGGCCTCTCAGCCCGAAGTCTCCGGACCTCCTAGGCCCACCGCCTTCTTCTCCAAGCTGTCCTCCTCCACCCCGTTCGCAAGTGTGGATCCCGCGCCCCTTCCCCCACCCAGGACCCCAGGAGCCAGACTCACCCCGAGGGCGCGGGCCACCTCGCAGCTCTCGTTCTCCAGCAGGCGGAGCCGGCCCCGCAGGGCCTGTTGCAGGTTGGGGTCGGGCAGCCCGCTCTTCCGCCTCACCGCCAGCAGCTGCAAGGTCAGATCTGGAAGCGCGGGGCAGATCAAGGTGGGCGGAGTGCCGTGGGGTGCTCCCCTGCCCCCGCCAGCCCCCGGCCGCAAACCGGGGGAGCCGGCTTCACACCCCACGTGTACCGCCTGGGGAAACTTCGCAGGCGGCCTGTTTCCCCTGAGGCCAGTTCCTTTCCTTGTAAATGAGTCACGTGCTGCCCACAATGTACACAGACGGGAGGAAGTGGACTGTGTCATTGCCCCAGGGCAGGACAGCATCTGTCTGGCCTTCAGCAAATGGCCCCCAAGTCACCGTGACCTCCAGCTCCGATCTCTCCCCAGCCCGAGCTCCAAGGGGGCACCTGACCTCTGGGAAACACCCCGCCAGCACCCTCTGGCCCCCACCTCATCCTTTCTTCACCAGCTCCAGAAGGGCCGTAGTCCCAGGCCTGCTCGGACCAGCAACACCTGTCTCCATCACCCCCCACGTCAGCCCAGCAGCCAGCCTCACGGATCCACCTGCAAAGCCAGGCTGAACCGGGCACATGCACCCACCATGGCCCTGCCCCTTCGGTCTGCCGGGGCAGTGTCTGGGCCCCGGCCCTTGCTCCAGACGGTCCTCTGGTCCGCAGAAGCCAGAGGGTCCCCTCATGACCACGTCTGGCTTATGGCACACCCTGGCTGTCAGCCCCCTGGGCAGTGCCAGCCCCTAGAAATTTCTACAGCAATGGTCATGCCTACTCTCTATAGTGTCCCACAGCGGCCACCAGCCACACGGGCCCCTGAGCTCTTGAAATGTGGACGGTGTCATCAAGGAACCGGAGTCTTCCTTTTATTTATTATTAAAAAGCAGAGACATTACTTTGCCAACAAAAGTCCATCTAGTGAAGACTATGGTTTTTCCAGTAGTCATGTATGGATGTGAGAGTTGGACTATAAAGGAAGCTGAGCACCGAAGAACTGATGCTTTTAAACTGTGGTGTAGGAGAAGACTCCAGAGTCCCTTGGACTGCAAGGAGATCCAACCAGTCTATCCTAAAGGAAATCAGTCCTGAATATTCATTGGAAGGACTGATGCTGAAGCTGAAGCTCCAACACCTTGGCCACCTGATGTAAAGAACCGACTCATTGGAAAAGACCCTGATGCTGGGAAAGATTGAAGGCAGGAGAAGGGGATGACAGAGGATGAGATGGTTGGATGGCATCACCGACTCGATGGACATGAGTCTGAATAAACTGCAGGTGTTGGTGATGGACAGGGAGGCCTGGCGTGCTATGGTCCATGGGGTCGCAAAGAGTCGGACATGACTGAGCGACTGAACTGAACTGAACTGATGTTCAGTTTAAGCGTGCCCGCACCCGGCTACTATATTAGACAGCACAGCAGTAGTGGTTTTCCATTTCAGGAAGAATAAAATGCAAATCCTTTCCACCTTCTCAGGCACAGCCTGGAGCCACCCGCCCTTCTCCCACCCACTGTCAGCCTGGGGTCTTCTCTCTGCTGCTGTGAGACATCCAGCTGCTACTGCTAAGTCGCTTCAGTCGTGTCCGACTCTGTGCAACCCCATAGACGGCAGCCCACCAGGCCCCCCCGTCCTTGGGATTCTCCAGGCCAGAGACGTCCAGGCATCCCCCCTAACCCCACGCCACCCACCCCACCCCAGGGCCTTTGCATTCTCCATACCTTCCCCTGAGGCACTCTCCCAGACCAACGACCGCCCGGCTGGCTGCTGTAGGACCCCATCTCAGCTCAAATGGCCCCTGCCCACCCCTACCCAGTCCCCCCAAGGCTCCAAAGCTGGGGAGATAAGGGGAGGGAGGAGAGGGGAGAGAGGTGGTGGAGGGGAGAGCCCTTGGACTAAGCCTTGCACCTGCCTTGGAAATTTCCAGACCCCCCCCCACACCCCCAGCAGGAGACTCTGGGATCTGGAATCGGGCCCCTCCCCCAGCAGGAAGCCAGCCAGCTTTTCTCAACCAAGTCTCAGCGGTGACCCACCTACTCCCAGAAGAGGGTAGGGCTGCACTTTCCCATGATAGCCTGCCCCGTGGCTCAATAGCCCTGGTCATCCCGAGTGGCCACAGGTAGCACTGACCACCTGAAAGGCTGGATGACAGGTGACCATCGAGGCAGAGGTGAGCCCCCAGTTACCCTGGGGTCTCTGTGCCCCCTACCCCCACAGCTAGCACTCTGGGGCAGGGTCTCAGGATAAAGGACTCGTTACTGCCCCCCCTCCAGGCAGGACCACCTCCCAGCGTCAGCTCCTGCGGAAGTCCTGCCGTCCTGTCCTGGGAGCCGGGATGCCTCTCCGGGGGCCCTCCCCTTCACCATGCCCCCAGGGTGCCCCTCCTTGGGACTCCCTTCCCGCCTCCAGGGTGACCCTGCCTCCTCTTTTATGTGTGTGTGTGTGTGTGTGTGTGTGTGTGTGTGTGTGTGTGTGTGTGTTAGCCGCTCAGTCGTGTCTGACTCTTTGAGACCCCATGGATGGTAGCCCACCAAGGCTCCTCTGTCCATGGGATTCTCCAGGCAAGAATACTGGAGTGGGTTGCCATTTCCTTCTCCAAGGGATCTTCCCAACCCAGGATCGAACCCAGGTCTCCCACATTGCGGGCAGATTTCGTTACTGTCTGAGCTACCGGCGAGTCCTCCTCTTCGGGCAGATGCAAACAGTCCAGAGAAGGCCTTTCCAAGTGCGGGCGCACCCCAGCCTTCTGTCCCCCAGGGAAAATGCAGAGTCCCGGGCCCCACCCCAACCTTCCAGCGTCAGAACTGTCCCAGGACCTGAGCGTCTGCCTTTAACATGCCCTGCCCCCACCCGGGAGACTGATGGACAGGGAAGCCTGGTGTGCTGCAGTCCATGGGATCACAAAGAGTCGAACACCACTGAGTGACTGAACAACAGCCCTGACCCACCCCCACAGTGATCTTAAGGCAGGCGTCCGGCAGCCACATTAGAGAAGCCTCCGTTAGACATTCTTGAGCCAGGAGTCCACAGAACGGTCCAGGCTGGGGACGCCCAGTGATCCCACATTCGTGAACCTGGCACGGACTTAACCTGCTGCGTGGGGATGCCTACCTGTAGGGCAGGACCCCATCTGGCCAGGGGAGGGCCCAGCAGCCTGCTGAGAGACACCAGAGGCTAGAGCAGCGTCAGTGGCAGAGCAGAGGCCTGTGATTGAGGTGAGAACAGACAGCCCCAGCCCCGGGTGTTTCCGGAAGGCAGCGTTCACACCCTTCCCCCACGGTCACAGAGGCCAGCAGGGTCGGGAGGAGGCTGTGGGCTTCCTTTTGTGCAGTAACAAAGCACCCCACCCGAGCGGCTTCTGGAAACTGCACCGTGTTATCTGGGCTCCGAGAAGGGTCTCCCTGGAGCCAAACACGGTGTGGGCAGCCGCGGTTCCTTTCGGAGGCCCCGGGTGGAGCGTCTGTCTCCCTGCTGCCCCCGCTTCTAGAGGCACCGCTTCCCTTGGCTTTTGGCCCCTCCTCCGCCTCCAGAGCCAGCAGCGCCAGCACCGTCAGTCTCTCTTTGAGTCCCACCCCAGGGTAACCTCCCGTCTCCGGAGCTCTCAGCCCCTCTGCGAACCCTCTTTGCCACAGGAGGCAGCATGCGGGTGCAGGCTGTGGGGGGAGGATGTGGACATCAGCGCTGTTTGTTGCTCAGTCGCTCAGTCGTGTCTGACTCTCTGTGGCCCCATGGATGGCAGCACGCCAGGCCTCCCTGTCCATCACCATCTCCCAGAGCTTGCTCAAACTCATGCCCATTGTGTCGATGACGCCGTCCAACCCTCTCGTCCTCTGTTGCACTCTTCTCCTGCCTTCAATCTTTCTCAGCATCAGGGTCTTTTCCAATAAGTGGGCTCTTTGCATCAGGTGGCTAAAGTATTAGAGATTCAGCATCAGTCCTTCCAACGAATACTCAGGGTTGATTTCCTTTAGGATGGACTGGTTTGATCTCCTTTCAGTCCAAGGCACTCTCAAGAGTCTTCTCCAGCACCACAGTTTAAAAGCATCAATTCTTCAGTGCTCAGCCTTCTTTCCCTTGTGGCTCAGCTGGTAAAGAATCCTCCTGCAATGTGGGAGACCTGGGTTCGATCCCTGGGTTGGGAAGATCCCTGGAGAAAGGAAAGACTACCCACTCTAGTATTCTGGCCTGGAGAATTCCATGGACTGTATAGTCCACAGGGTTGCAAAGAGTCAGACATGACTGAGCAACTTTCACTTCACTTCAGCCTTCTTTAGGGTCCAACTCTCACATCCATACATGACTGCTAGAAAAACAGCTTCAACTGTGTGGACTTTAGTCAGCAAAGCGACGTCTCTGCTTTTTAATACGCTGTCTGGGTTGGTCGTAGGTCTTCTTTGCTGTGTTTAGTTGCTCAGTCTTGTCTGACTCTTTGCGATCCAGTGGATTGTAGCCTGCCAGGCTCCTCTGTCCATGGAATTTTCCAAGCAAGAATACTGGAGTGGGTTGCCATTTCCTTCTCCAATAAGACTTCTTTGGGGGCCTCTATCCTCCTGACCACAGAGGGGAGGTGACATCCTGGGGGAGCGCAGGGTCTGGGCAGACGGGGTTGCACCCTCATCCAGCTCCACCAGCCACTAGCTGGGGGGCCAAGGGTCCTCTCGGTCTTGTGAGGTCAGTCCTCTGCTGGCGGTCCCTGGACTCCAGCCCCCAGACTCGAGGCCAGCTCCCAGCTTGCATCTTGGCTAGAGCCCCCATCCCTGCCCTGCACATATTCCTCATCTGTAAAATGGGATGAGTGACCGGAACCTTCAGATGGAGGGTGATCTGATCCAGAGACACCTGTGGGTCTGAGAGGGGTCGTGAAACCTTGGTGAGGCCTCCTCATCACCCCAGGGGTGTCCCGGCTCAGTGCTGGGGTGCTGCCCATTGACCTTGGACCAGGCAACATGACCGGCTCGTTCCTGCTCTCTCCCCACCTGCGTCCACCAGCCCCAGGCCTGTGTGGTCCGAGCCCATTTCCGGTCCTTGCTTTCTCTGGGTCTCCAGAACAGGGGCTCAGAAATGCCTGTCGAGTCCAGATAAGCACATGGCAGTCTGATCTCGGCTTCAGACTCCATCCTCCCACTGAGCCCGGGGCTCCCTGAGGCGTGGCCGATTCCAGGGCTGGGGCAGGGAGAGCAGAGATGAGACGTGAGCGTCCTGGGGCCCCAGAAAGCAGGTGGTGCCCACAGGATGTTGGAGACGTGTCACAAGACCAAATCAGGGGCCATTTGAACAACAAAATAACTAAGGACAGCAACCGATAGAGTCCAGAGAATAAAATAAAGCCTGTCCACGCTAAAATAAGTAAGTGAGCAACCAGGGAGAGGGGACAGTTCTTCGCTTCAATGAAGGTCAATTAGAAAGAATGTAGAAAAATGCAGCATTAGAAAGTCAGCATTGAGCAACCGTTTTCATGGCTTCCCTGGTGGCTCAGACAAGGCTTGCAGTGCAGGAGACCTGGGTTTGATTTTTGGATCAGGAAGATCCCCTGGAGAAGGGAATAGCAACCCACTCCAGGATTCTTGCCTGGAGAATCGCATGGACCGTGGACCTGGCAGGCTACAGTCCATGGGGTTGCACAGAGTCGGAAACGACTGGGCGACTAACATAGGCGAGTTCGGAGGGGGACAGAATAGTCACAAAGTTCCCACAGGCTCCTAACGACAAGAGGGAAGACGGATGACTCTGACAGAGGTGTTTACATGGTCAAACATCCCCTTAATCAAGTGAGCGACGTGAGATGTGAGCATCACCAGGGCCCAGACCCACGGACATTGAGATGGACCGAAGGTACTGGGCATTTCTGCCCGAAGCCCCAGCCTGCCGACCTGAAGGATCACCCGTCTCCACACTGCGGCAGCTTCTACAGGACCGCCTGGAATCTTCAAAGTACCAGCCGCCAGGTTAAGAAGCTCCAGGCACACACGGCCACAGAACGCAAAGCCTGACCAGGGTTTTGTTTGGTGGGAAGGAGGTTACGGGACAGATGGCTGGATTGCAGCAAGGTCTGTTTTCAGGTTGTCTAAGCCAGAAAAGTGAGTTTGGAATCATCTCACTGTGAGGCTGCACGAGCAGGTGCTGGTTTTAGGAAAGACACCAAGCAATGGGGGAGGAGAGGAGTCATGTCTGCAGTGGACCCCAAGACCGTCCTGGAAAAACATAACACCTGCCTGAGTGCAGAGAGAGAGAAGGCAAAGTGTTAACATCCGAGGGGTCTAGGCGGGGTGTGTGCACGTGCTCAGATACTCAGTCATGTCTGACTCTTTGTGACCTCATGGCCTGTAACCCTCTGGGCTTCTCTGTCCATGGATTTCTCGGGTGAGAATACCGGAGTGAGTTGTAAATTCCTCCTCTAGGAGATCTTCCAGACCCAGGCATCGAACCGCATCTCCTATATTGGCAGGCGGATTCTTAACCACCGGGCCACCAGGGAAAACCCCCTGGGTGGGCTAAGTGAGAATTCTTTGTATTGTTTTCTTGTAAATTTGTTACCCGTTTGCAAAAGAAGCTGAAAAAGGTAAGGGGTCTGGGTAGACGTGGTGAGAGCCCACTGGCCCCTTGGCTGCTTGGGGCTGGGGAGCCTGGGAAGACTGTGGGGGGCTCCCTGGTCCCGCTGCGGGGGCTCCTAGACCATCCTGGTGCTGGCAGATGCCAGCTGTGCTGTGGGGCTGCAGGGGCAGGAAACACCGGGCTTGTGGTCAGAATGCCCCTGGCTCGGTCACAGCGCCGGGCAGCAGAAATCCCGTGCTCTAGGACTCACAGCCCCTCGGGCGCTGGGCTGCCTTGCAGAAGGCTAGAATGGCCCACGTGTTTCCGCCAGGACCCAGCCCCTCTGTCTCATGCCATCGAGCTCTGGGCGGGGCCAAGATCCCATGAGATCCCAGGGCCAGGCCCCCACCACTTCTTGGAGCCCCTCTTCTGGGCCAGGCAGGTGTCTGACCACAGGAGTCAGCACCCTCGATGGCCGCCCCCCTTGCTATCTCCATTTACACCCCGAAGAACCAAGAGAACAGGAGTGAAAACACCTCCAGTCACCAAGCACGCACAGTGTCAGGCTCTGGGCCTGCTGCCAAGCATGCGGTTTTGTTGCCATTCTCCCAAAGCATTGATCATTAGTCAGATACTCACTGGGCACCTGCTGAGTGCCAAGCCCTAGAGCCTCTGTGGGCGACTTAAGCAGGTGACCGGGGTGGAGGTGAGGATCTGACGACGGGAAGATGGGGGAAGGACGGGGGACAGGCTGCCCCTGGCTCGGGGCCTTCCTCCCTGTCCTTCCCTTCCCTCCTCCAGTTCTAGAGACAGGGGCCCTGCAGACCCCCTAGGCCACCCCTCAGGTTTCCAAGTGGGGACACTGAGGCCCGCGTCCAGCAGCGGTCCAGGGGCAATCAGGACGGGAACCAGGGCAGCCCAGCGGCAGCCCAGCCTGAGTCCAAGCCCCTCTTGCGCACACCCGGGCCGGTCGGGTGGGAGTCAGAGGCGCCTCTCTCCTCGTCTCAGCCCGCTTCCTCTCCTTCCAGGAAGTAATCCTGCCCAAGGCCTGGCCCAGACACTGCTCCTTGCCACCCCCCACCCTGGGCTGGGTCTGCCCGCTGGGAGGGAAGGAGGGACACCCCACCCTGAGTAACCCCGGGGGTTCACAGCCAAGGACAGAGCGGGACGGTGGGAAAGCAAAGTCGTACGAGAGCTGTGACCTCATGCGGGGCTGTGTCCCTGGAATCTCCAACCCCTGTCCCCCTGTCGCGCCAGTTTATCGCTGACGTGACCCTGGAGAAGCGCGAGGTGGGCCCGCATCCCTCACAGACACTCTCCATCAACACGGGCGCTGACGGCGCGGACGCCCGGCTCCGTCCCAGGGTGGGTGGGGGGTGGACCCGCATGGTGCACTCACCCCCTCGGACGGTGGCCTTGGCCTCCTCGGGCCGTGGTCGCTCCCAGCTGACAGACGTGCTCTTGGCCACTTCCCGGACTCCATGGTCGCCACTGCCCCCCCAGGGCCCCGCGGGCCCATTGCCCCTGGGGGCTGGCTCCTCTGGGCCCTCCATGGCTGGTGGCGGCCTCACTGCCAAGGGCTCAGCATGCCAGGCTGGACTCTGTGGGGAGAGCAGAGGGCAGGGATCAGCAGCAGTCCTGGCCTCTCTGGGCGGCCGGGATCAGCGTGGATGCTGCCCACGAGTTAGGGCACAAGAGGCGAGCGGCCCTCTGCCTTGCCTGGCGGGCTCCCAAGCACCTCCCCGGGCAGGGCCTCCTCCCCGAACAGCACAGTGTCACCCAGAGCAGACTCCGTCGGGGGTGCGAGCCTACATCTGCTTCCAGCTAGAGGGCCCTGTGGGCAGTGGGGTGCCCGTTCTTGCCCATCACAGACCCGAGGAAACAGCTCAGAACCTGGTGGGTAGAGGCTGCTTAGAACCTTTCCACGAGTGCCTGGACAGGGACACGACAATGAACATGTGGAAACAGGGGACAGAACAGCTGTGCTCTTGGGACACTCCAGGACCCAGGGGTGTAGGGGTAAGCCCACCATGCCTCCTACCCGGCGAGGGCTGGGATGGACAGACCGCCACCCCGGGAGATGGCACGCTTCCCATGGGGCTCAGCGGCGCTGTGACTCCAGCCTTGGTTTCCAGGGGTTCCTGCTGCTCCTTATCACTAATCCCAAGGCTTGGGGGGTCTACCACTAAAAGAGGCCTGCACCCAGCAGAGCCCCTGGAAGGAACTCAGGAAATGGGCCGGGTCCAAGGCTGTCCCCAAGACAGGAGGCAGCGGGCAGCAGAAGGCAGGGAAGGAGGAAATGGCCAGGGAGGAACTAGAGACTGTTCCCCGCGCCCGGGCGCCCTGGGGCCTTCCCCAGGCAGTGGGTCATCGAGAGAGGGTGACTTCCCTAGTGGTGCCGTGGCTAAGACTCCACTCTCCCAGTGCAGGAGGCTCAGGTCCAATCCCTGGTCAGGAAACGAGATGCCGCAGGCCGCAACTTAGAGTTTACATGCTATAACTGAAAGATACTATACGCTGCAGCCAAGACTCGGAGCAGTGAAGTAAATATTTAAACATACATAAAAATAAAATTTGAGGGGAAAAAAAAGATAAGTGAGGGTCTGCACAGGTCAGGGCTTTTGTCACAAATCTGAGGACAGAGAAGGACACGGAGCCGCTTCCAGGCCTGGGAAGGAGAGGCAGACGCCCCCCACCCTGGTGCAGCCGCAGGGATGCGGGGCAGCCACGCCCCCTCAGCTTCTGCCTCGGGAACGAGGGAAGGAGGAGCGGCCCTGCTCAGCCCTGTGCAGGGTGGACGAGAGCAAGGCCAGGAGCCCCAGGCAAGGAGCCCGTCTTCTTGTGGAGTCTGCTGCTCTCTGATGACGGGCGGGGGGAGCTCCATCCCAAACCCCGAGCAGGGCAGCAGGAAGTCTGTGCACAGAGCAGGACACGCAGAGATGGGAGAGCACACTTCTGAGACCCTTCCTGGGGCGACACTGCCAACTGAAGAGCAGCCTGGACTCCCCCAGACCCTCCACCTCGGGGTAGGTGCTAGGGCGGGCCCCGCCCCTGGAGACCCAGAGAACGCCAGGCCAGCAGCGTGGGACTCAGAGCCCAGACGGGCCCACCAGGGCGGGGCCCCAGGAGCCCCCGGCCGGCCTCCCAGCTTCACCTGGGGCCCTGCAGCAGAGGACGGGAGGGAGACGAGGAGGCTGACAGCAGCGTCACCAGGTCGCCACAGGGGCTGGGGGAGCCTGGGGCACAGGACATGGGGCCTGGGCTGTTCCAGATTCCGGGGCAGGGCGGGGGGCGGCGCCCAGGGCACTGAACTCTCCATAAACGCAAAGAGGAGCCAGCAGAGCGCTTTAAGCGAGAGGACTGCGTTTCATTCCTTGAAATGTCCATTCCTGAGTTTGGGCAGAAAGGACAGAGGAGGAGACGCTGGAGGTGGGACCTGTGAGGGGCCTTGGGTTCATTTACCGCCTCGGATTGTCAACAAGATCGGGGGGCTGACCTCCGTTAGATCCAGCGCAGACTATTCTCAGAATTGCGGGCCTCAGACTGTTCCGGGACAGCGGAGATTGTCTGCAGGCTCCAAGAGGGCATGCAAGAATTTGTCACCACCTGTATGCACCAGGCTTCTTGGCCAGGTTCCCAGTGGGGAGAGTGCATTGCCCTCCTCTACAGATGGGGGACTGGGGTGGGCTTGGAGGGGTGGGCAACTCACCCCCTACACACACATGCGCGTGCACACGCATGCACACGGACCCACACCCACATGCATGCACACACACGTGTGCGCACACGTGTACACAGAGACACGTACATACCGGCACACATGCACACACGTGTGCACACACATGCGCGCACACACACACACAAACACTCTCACATTAACACTCTCTCACTTACCCCCACACGTATCCCGTCAGTGCCCACATCCTTGTCTTTAAAAGGCAAACAGAGGCGCTCACACCAAACCCACAAGCTCCCCCCACCAGGTGAGGGTTCTCACGGGATGCTACCCCCGGAGCCTTGGAGACATTCGGCGTGGGCTGAGGACCGTCCCACCCTTCTGGGGGAGTGGGCAGGGGGCAGGCGGTGCCTGCAGGCCCACTCCTCCCTGGGCACTGCTGCTGTCCCCCAAGAACCGGCCTTGACCCTGAACTCACCCCCTGCAGTAGGCTGGGCCCAGGCGTCTTCAGCGTCAGCTCCGCCTGCAGGGTGGGCGGGGGAGGTCGAACCCCACACTTGAAAGCCTTTGGTTGTTTTTCAACAGACCCTGCTGACCCCTGCCCTGTGGCCAGCTCTGTGCCAGGCAGGGGCGAGGGGCACAAAGGAAGGTGACCCAGGCCTGCTCGAATGGGGGGGGGGTCTGGACACAAATGTGGCAGTGTTGGTTCCATGGGGTACATTCTGGGAGTGGGGGAGAGAGTCTGCTGACCCCACAAGTGGAGGGAAGGGAATCTGACCATTGAGAAGGCCTGGGGGAAGCAGGACCCGTGAGTGACGGGGAGCCGTGCAGAGAATTGGAGGGCATGGAGTGTCGGCCGTCCATGGAGGCAGGCCAGCAGAGCTACGGGCCACCCCAACAGGCCAGTGTGGAGCAGGGGAGTCGTGGGCACCTCTTGAAGGCCACGTAGCCGTGCAGCTGCTGAGCAGCAACTGGGGCTCTGAACCCTCGATCCCAGAGGAAGAAGACCCTACGTCGGTCCATCCTCATGGACCCGACGCACGGGGGCATGAGCTCAGAGCTGCCCTGACCACCCTGCTCGCTGGCCCTCAGGGATCTGAGGAGGGGGCTCCTGCAGGACCAGTGCCTACACCCAACACTCCCAGACCATCCCCAACACCCTTTCATCAGTGGTCCCCAAAGCCTCTGGGTATGACCCTTGTGGGCACCCTTCTGACGGCAACTCAGGGAAACTGGCTCACATCCTGGGGGGTCTTGGAGCATCAAGGGGGTGCCTTGGCCCACAGGGGTTTCGCCAGGCCAGCTGCCCCCTAGACCCTCTATTCCCCTACACAAGACGAGAGAGCTCCCGGGCTGGGGAGGCCTGCTTCAGCTCATCCCAAGCTTGCTCTGATTCCTTTTCTCCAGAACCAGCTTCACTCCTCTCATGGATTTAACACAAGAGTAGGAAAGGCCATGTTTCAGGCAGGCATTACCCTGGTCCCCCTTTGTCTGCCTCTGAGCTGTAGAGAAAAGCAGGGCGTAGGGGGCTGTCTGGCTGTGACCCAACCACCTCTAAAGGCCAGGGGCCAGGCCAAGGGGCACCCGGGGATGCTGGCACCCTTGTAGGCAGCCCCAGGGAGGAGGGGGCAGGCTGGAGGCGGCCCCTTGTCCAGCGGGCACAGCTGCGTGGCCCCTCGGGCTCTGGGACGCAGCCTTGTTGCAGAGCTCTCCAGCCACCTTGGGTCAGTGACCAGCGTCGTTTCAAGCTCCTCTGCCTTGTGTCCCCATTTCCTGCTCCCGGGGGCCGTCCCCCCCGACCCCGTCACACACGAAGACCTCTAGCCTCTTTCAGGAGGCAGTGCCGTCCATCTGATGCCCGCCCCTACCCCTAGCCTAGCCGGCCCCTGTCACCCTCCCCTCCTGACTCTGCACACAGCAAGCCCACACCTCTCCTTGAGGTCCCCTGGCCACAGGGTGGTGGGGACCAGGCCACCATCCGCCCTCCTCTGCTGTCCTGCAGCATCTCGGGAGGGCATGTGGATCCGTCATCCTGCTCGGGTCCTGTTTGTGGAGTCTGTCTAGCCTCCACCTGGGGGGCCTTGCCCTCCACTCTGCTGCCAGGCATCTGGCTCACACAGCCCACATCCAGGGCATCTCTCTTCCCCAGCCCCTGCCCTCCTGTCCACCGAGAAGTCAGGAGCAGCCCACCGGCGCTTGCATCCCAGGCGCACGGGCCTGCCCGCAGCAGCTCAGGGACAGTTTTCCGAGAACAGGGAAGGCTCTGGGGCTCAGGGGACTTCCCACCTGCTCAGCAAGGGGCCTGCCGCTGACAGTTGTAAGCCGGGGGTTCCTAGTCATGGCCCGCAGGAGGAAGTGTGCTCTGTCTCCCCAGGGAGGGTCCTAAAATAGCACTGCTCAGCCGGCAAGGCTGCCCATGTTCCCGACTGCATCTGAACCCATCCTGAACAAAAGCCTCGAGGACCACGCAGACCTCGCCACCTCCCCAGGAAGCATCTGTTCAGGGTTGTCTGGGGACCTCAGTACAGAAGGTGACCAGCGCCCCCCCACATTCACGCCCACCAGTGACCTCAGATTTGGTGGCCTTATTCGGACACGGGATGAAGTTAAGATGCGGTCACTGGGGATGTCCCTGCTGGCCCAGTGGCTAAGACCTCGCACTCCCAGTGCAGGGGGCTCGGGCTGGATCTCTCCCTGCTCAGGGACCAGATCCCACATGCCGCAACTGAGTCTGAAGACCGCAACTGAAGATGCTAGAGAGCCACAGCTGGGACCTGAGGCAGCCAAATAATAAATACTAAAAATAATAGTAATAATAAGATGCGATCACACTGGGCTGGAGGGCCCTCTGTGTAGGGTCTTTGGAAGAAGAGGAGGAACACAGACACAGCGGGCCCCGGGTGAGGATGGTGGCAGAGAGCAGGGTGACGTGCCCACGAGCCCAGAGATGCCTGCAGCCTCCAGGAGCCGAAGGACCCTCCCCCAGGGCCCTCTGCCCACCCCGGGGCTTCAGATTTCCGGCCTCCAGAACCAGGGGAGAATGAACTCCTAGCATTAGAAGCCCCCGCTTGTGGCCCTTCATACAGCAGCTCCAGGCCAGCCGTCGCCCCGGGCCCCTGTGCTTCCCTTCTCTGCTGGGAAGCGGGCGTTTCGGGAGGAGGAGTAAGTGACCTCAGGCGTAAATACTGGCTGGGGACCCGACACAGGAAGCGGCGTCGCTGTCGGGAGCCACCACCCTGCACAACTGAGTATCCTCACTCTGTCCTCGTGACGCCCGGGGGAGCGTGATGGGCCCATTTCACAGAGGGGCCATCGAGGCTCCATGAGCAGCTATGCTGACTCAGACCGGCCTGGGATGGGGGGCGGGGGGTGCTGGTGGGATTTGAACCCAGGTGGGTCCAAGTCCAGCCCTTCACATCCACCCTGAACCTGGGCACACCCTGCCTCTGGCCCCCACACTGCCTCCACCCATGAGTTCAGCCACAGCCCCCCACCCCCGCTGGGGGAGTCACACCCAAGTGATCAGCAGCACTAACTCCTCCCGGTGTCACTCCCCAATCTGTCATCTGTGTGAAACCAGACGGGGCTTGGGGCCCCCAGAGGGGTCACTGCAGGTGGGGAGAGGGTCTCCGTGATGTGCCAGGACCACATGCCCAGGCCAGGTGCTTAGTCGCTCAGTCGTGTCCGACTCTTTGTGACCCCACGGACTGTAGCCCACCAGGCTCCTCTGTCCACAGGGATTCTCCAGGCAAGAATACTGGAGTGGGTTGCCATGCTGGGCTCCAGGGTCTCTTCCCCACCCAGGGATCGAACCCAGGTCTCCTGCATTGCAGGCAGATTCTTTACTGTCTGAGCCACCAGGGAAGCCCCTGGCACTAAAGGGCCTGGGTCAGGGTCTCCCTAGAGCTGTCCGGCCGGGGTTTCCAGTTAAGTCACCCATCCCATTGGTTGATGGAGAGGAGGCCCAGGGCGGTGACCTCAGAGTGGCCAGGTCACAGCTGCAGTGCCACCCTGGTCTGGTACTTATGGTGTCTGCCAGAGGTGGCGCCAACCCAGGGTGGGGGCCCACTTGAGGCCCCCTGGGCCTGGAACCCTGCTTGCTGGCAACACAACTCCTGTGTCCTGGCCAGACCCTCGGGATGGGTGTTTGGGTGGCCAAGGGGAGGTGGGGTCAGGTGAGATCTCAGAGCGGCGGTGCTTTTGCAAAACCGACATCATTACTGGAAAAATAGCTGTCGGCGGGCACGGGGCCCTCCCGGAGCTCCACCAGCCAGCGCCCACGGCCTTCTGGGCTCTCCAGATACCAGTTCTGTTCCCTCCCAATCCTGAAAGCTCAGAAAACTCTCCAAGAAAGTGAAAAGCAAGAGGTGGCTCAGATCCACCTGTGGCAAGACCCAGGTCTGTGGACAATGCCTGCTCGTCTGCCCTCACCTGCCCGTCCAGAACCCCGTACCTGCGCCCCGCTCTGTAGGACAGCGGGCACCAGATGGCCGCTCCTGGCTCCTCGCTGGCGGGCCCCGCAGGCCGTCTCCGCCACCCACAGCCCGTTGGACTGCACAGCGGCCGCCACCGCCCCCTGCTTCCTGCCCCACTTCCTCTCTGCGTCTGGGCCCGGCGAGAGGCAGGCCTGAGCTGCTGCGCCGCCTCCCAGGGCTGGTTGATCATTAGCTCTGGCCTGGGCCAGCTCCAGGCCCTGACCGGCTTGCCCGTTGCCTGGTGCCCAGGCTCGGAGGTGGAGGTCAGGGGCCACCGAGGCTCCCGCCTCGGCTGGCAGGATTGGGGAAGTCGGACAGCTGCCCTGCCAACCTCAGCCTTGCTCTCTCTTCCTTTTCCACTTACTGTGCACACACACACGTGCACACATTTACATGCACACATTTACATGCACACACGTGCACACACTTATACACAAACATTGGTGTACACGTGCACGCACACACAAATGCGCACTCGTACATGCACATGTTCACACACATGTGCACACACAGGTGCACACACTTGCACACAGACATTCGTGCACATGTGTGCGCACAAACAGATGGGCACACATACATGCACGCGTGTGCAATACATATGTGTGCACATGCATGCACAGATACACGTGCACCCATGTGTCCACACATGTGTACACAGACAGACACGTGGTTTCTCCCCACTGCTGCCCCACCCGGTGACACAATCAATGGGAACACATCCTGGGGAGGGCTGGGGGTCTGCTTACAAGCTCTCCTTCCTTCCTGGTCTTCTCACCAGCTCCAGGCCCAACTGGGTTTGAGAGCAGGGGTTTGAGCTCGGGGGGCAGGGCTGGGTTGCCAGGCTGTCCGACAAGCAGCAAGAACTGAACTGGGGTCAGCCCCGGCCCTACCCTCCCATGGGCTCACAGAGGCAGCGGGTAGGCTCCGGTTGCTGGCCCCAGCTCAAACCCAGGAGGCCACCTTCTCCACCCCAAGCTTGGGAGAGGCATGGTTTGGCTTTCCGACCAGGAACAATATCTAAGTTAAGTGCTAATGTGCCCATTTCACAGACAGGGAAACTGAGGCTCAGGAGATGCCGTGTCCAAGGCTGGTGACAACTAGAGGGTGAGTGGGGAACCAGGCCTGACGGACACTGCGATCCCCTGAGCACGGTGCCTAACCCCGGCACTGCTGGTGTTCAGGGCGCTCGCTCTTTGTCCTGGGGTCTGGGCAACATCCCTGGCCTCTGTCACTAGAAGTGGCCCCAAGGTGACAACCACACCTGTCTCCAGACACTTGCTCCTTGGGGGCAGTCTCATTCAGGCTGAGATCCGCTCTGAGCCCAAAGCGGGCTGTTTCTGGTTGCCCCCCTCCCACGCCGTCCACCTTTATCCAATCAACTCCTGGTGTTATGCATGGTCACCCCAAAGTCACAACCTCCCCTCCCCAGTGGGCCAGAGCTCAAGCGTGAGGGGCACAGCCGGAGACACCATGGGTGTGTGGCCGCCTCACGCTGGAAAGGTCCCTGCCGAGGGCCACTGTGAAGCCTCAGCCCCTCAACGGGCAGTGCTGGCCACTGGGGGGACCCCAGCAGGCCCGGGCCCCGTGCTCCGGCCCCTCACACCCCCAGCCCAGCCCGGGCCCAGGCCACACACCGCCGACATGCTCGGTGACCCCGAGCCTGGAGGCAGAGGCTCCAGGGGGCCATTTTCACAGTCCCCCCTGACGCCAGGTGGAATAGCAGGGGAGGGTTTCACATCAACCGTGGGCCCTGGGGACCAGGAGGCTCCAGAGCGGAGGGGGCAGCTGTTCCCCCAGCAGCTCGCCTTCCCCCCAGGGAGCATGGCCTGTCGGAGCCCTGCCAACCTCTCTCCTCCCCTCTCCTGCCCTCTCCGTGGAGCAGGAACAGCAATCTTTCTAGTCGTGACGGTTGCGATGTGAGCGTCCAGGGAATGCTGTGACAAAGTACCCCAGACCGGGCTTCTTAAAACGGCAGAGGTTTATTCTCTCGCAGCTCTGGGGCCGCAGTCAGCCAAGGTGCCGGCAGGGCCAGGCTCCCTCTGGCTCCGGGGAGCCTCCTTCCTGCCTCCCCCAGCTCCTGTGTCTCCAGACTGTCCTGGGCCTGTGGTCACGTCACCCCACCCTCTGCCTCTGCCATCACGCGGCCTCTCCCTGTGTGTCTCCCTTGCTCCCACTTGGAAGGACGCTCCGCACTGTCTCCGGGGCCCTGCAAGTCATCCGGGTGGATCTCACTTTGAGATCCTTACACGGATCGATCACATCAAGACCCTTTTTCCAAACAAGGGCGTGTTCAGAGGTTCTGATGGATGTACCTGCGGAGGCTGCCCTCCTGCCCAGAGTGCTAGACGCGCACGGGAGTGGGGAACAGGCCGGGGACACGAGTTAGTGTTTGGAGCACCCGCCTGCCTGACCACAGTGCTCTCCCTGCGGGCTGCCTGACCTCAGCAACCTGCAGTCTTCCAAGACCCCGCTCTCCTGCCCACCCCTCGGGCCCCATCACGCCCTGAAGGCCCTCCTCACCTGCCCTCTTCCTCATGACACCGGCCTGTCGACCTCCCCAGCCCGCCTGCCTCCCCTTCACGGGCCTGGCACGGTGATGCCCCCCCAGCCCACCTCCTTGCAAGGTACCTGCTGCAGTGGTCTCAGCCCTGGAGAAGTTGGGCTTTCCTTGCACTCGCCTCTGCTGGGACGGCTCTCCTGGGCGGGCCTGCCTCCTCCATTCATGCCCACTCTGCCCTGCACGGGGACCTCTGGATACGCCTTTGTCCCCATCATCTGTCCCCGGCCTTGACTGCCCCTCCTCCCCCAGAGGGCAGAGCTCCAGGCCCATTGTCTCCAGCCAGGCTGCCCCTCAGGGTCCGAGCTCTGCAGGCACCGCCGTGGCAGGCCACCACGTTCACCGATGCCACCTGGAAGGCCGGAGTGGCTGTGCTGCTCACGGGCCGGCAGGGAGGCCCGGATGGGATCTGACTGTCTGGTCTAGCTCTGAGCTGTCACGAGGGTTAGTCTAGAGGCAAGAATCCTTCCACAGGTGTCAGCTGTACTCAGGTGTCTCTGCATCTAACAAATCCCAGTACCCAAGTCTCTCCAGGGGCTGCTGCAAGGCAGAGAGCAGGGGACCAGGATCCCCAGGCAGCAGGGAAGGATCAGGGTGTCAGGAAGTCCCCGTCTCCACTGGCCCCTGGCCTGGGCTGGCCCTGGGCTCCGTGGGCCCTCAGGGGCTGAGGAGAGGAGCTAGGCTTGGGCCCTGCACCCTCCGTTCTCTAAGCCACGGTGTGTCCTGGGCGCACCCCCATCCCGCTCCTCTCAGCCTCTGTCTGTGAAGCTGGGCTCCCCGGTTCCCCACCCAGCCCTCCAGAACCCCATGCTATGCGAAACGCAAGCTGCTTGCTCCTTCCCGCTCTGTTTTTCTGGAAACTGTGTTGAAAGAGGCCCCCGACGGCTCCACATCCATAAAAGGGTCTGGACTGGCTTCCTCTCCTGGCCATTGTGCCCCGCGGCGGCCCGAGACCCGCATCCTGTTCGCCTCTGCAGCTGTGCTCTTGGCTCAAGGCCGGGGGCTTTCCATGAGCCTCCCCCACTGTGCCCAGCATTCTTCCACTCCGCACAGGGCACCCCAACCCTGCACAGCACACCCTAATTCTACATGTTGTACTCCAATTTCTCAGAATGTAACTCAACTCTGCAAGAATACACCAACTCTGCATATGGCACCCCAACTTCACAGAGTGCACCCCAAGTCTGCAACTGCACCCGAATAGACTTCCAGAGGAAGAACGTGAGCCTTTCAGGTGGGGGTCTTTCAAGTAAGGGGTCCCTCCTGGAGGCGGCCCCATAGGGCAGCCCCACACAGCCTTGCATGTGAGAGGCTGGTCTCAACCCCAGCCCAGCCCCGCCTTCGGGTCCCTCTGAGGGAGCCTGTCACCCCCTGGGCCTCAGCTCCCCCCCTTCTGATGGGCGAGTTGGGCTTGGGGATCTCCGAGTGCCCTCCGAGGTCAGCAACTCTGACCCTCGCAGGGATTTACCATCACTGTGCAGTTATCCTTCGCTTAAAAAATACTAGCTCTATGGATTGTGGCCACCCCAGTGTACTGCCACGATCCCACTGGACTGAGCGGCAAACGGACTTAAGAGACGCGGGACCTGCCCTGGACCACACAGGGCCCAGGACAATGCCAAGGCCTCCAGGGGAGCCGAGGCGGACCCCCGACTCCCTAAGGCATGAGACTCACACACAGTCAGAGGAAGAGCTCCCAAGAACTTCCTGTTGGAATGCTTACACCTGCTCCCTGGTGACCCAGCTGCAGCATCTCTTTAACCATCTCTGAGGGTCTGAGTGACCCCTGCCCACTTTAGCCTGCCTGGACTCTCCTCTGCCATCGTGGGCAGAAGTTCCTGACGAGCCCCCAGGACAGCTCCCTCCTGACCCCTGGACCACAGACATCGGCCTGGGCTGTAATCCTGAGCCAGGGGCCAGGGGCTGAGGGGTGCCCTGCCCTCTGCGCGTGCTGCGTGCCAGGTAGCTCAGTGGTGTCCGACTCCTTGCGACCCCATGGACTGTAGCCTGCCAGGCTCCTCCATCCATGGGATTCTCCAGGCAAGAATACTGGAGTGGGTTGCCATTCCCTTCTCCAGGGGATCTTCCCAACCCAGGGATCCAACCAGAGTCTCTGACAGTCTCCTGCATTCGCAGATGGGTTCTCTACCACTTGGGCCACCTGGGAAGCCCCAGCCACCCTCTACCCTCCGCTTATCTTTTTTACTCGTGGGGCAAGTAGCAACAGTTGCGGTCCTACAAGGACAAAAAGCAATTTCTAATTCCGTCACGCCATCTCAGAACATTTTCAGTCCCCTGGGACTGTGTGGAACTGTCAGCACAGTCTCAAGCCTGGAGGGGTGACCCAGCCCAACCCCCCAGGCACAGCTGGGGCCCCCTGGACAGCCCAGGGAGCATGCGGTCCAGCCTCTCCATGGATCCCCCACTCCCCCTGGTTGACTGCTCTGCTCTTCAGAATTCAGAGCCACCCCTGCCACCAGCCATCTTGGCTCCATCACCCCAGTTGCGCCTTCAGGTCCCCACACACGAGGGGGCTCAGACAAGTCGGGGTTACAGACTTGGAAGGAGACTGGGGTGGTGTCGTGCCGTCTGTGCAGCCACAGAGAGGAAGAAGGGGGGGAGAAATCCAGGAAGGCTTCCTGGAGGCGGAGGCTCCTCGGCTGAATTTGGAGGAAAAGGGACTAGGCAAAGAGAGGGTATAGAGGTCCTCCTGTGGAATGGGGCCAGTCAGAAGAGTACATGTGCCTGGCCTGATCCAGGTATGCAGCTTGTCAAGTCTCCCACGGCCACTTCCAAGGACTGCAGATGTCCGGGTCGGGGGCGGGGGCTGAGGGTTAATCTACAACAGGCCATAAGTAAACAGAGAATCCCGGGAATGCAGAGGCCCCCAGGGGAGGGGGCGGGTGTGGGGTGGGAGGACATTACTACTCCCTGCTGGTTCACTCCAGCAGCCTGGGCAGGAGAAGCAAGCACACAAGTGACCCCAGAGCAAGGGGCGGCGGCCGCCTTCTGTAAAGAGCCGGAGAGTAACTAGTTTTGGTTTCTCGGGCCGTCAAGCTGTTATAGCCCCAGAGCAGACTTGGGTGATAGGAAATGAGAGGGCCTAGCCGTGCACCAAGAAAACCTTATTTGCAAATCTGGGGCGGGACTTGGCCCTGGCTGTGGGCCCTGCTCTAGAGAAGGGGTGGGGTGGGGATTCCTGGAAAAGCATCGCAGGACCACCCCGCTGATGCAGGAAGGAGTCAGCACAAAGGCACCCCCCCTCCCCCACCCCCTCTACCCGGATGCCTGCCCGGAACCAGGATGTGTAATGTTCACTGTTAGGAGAGCAAGGGCCTCACTGGGGAGCGGGTGAAGTCATGACCAGACGGCTGAAGACCCTCTATGCCGGACGCCGGCTCAGGACAGTCCCCGGCGCGGCGTCCTGCCTCTCTCCCCACTCTGGTTAGGATGGAACTGTTGAACTATCAAAGATCACCAAGAACCAGCCCTTAAGAAAGCTCCTGGGACTTCCCCGGGTGTCCAGTGGTTGACTCTATGCTCCCAATGCAGGGGGCCTGGGTTTGATCCCTGGTCAGGGAACTAGGGTCCCACACACCACACGGTGCAGCTGAAAAAAAAAAAAAAAGCAAAGAATGCTTCCAATAAAGACAGGTCCAGTAAGTCCCCTGCGCTTACAACTTACAAATGGGGAAACTAAGGCTTGGGAAGAGAAAGCCCGTCACCCAGGGTCGCGGGAGGGAGTGGACGCAGCATTCCCGTCGTCTTTCCAAGCCTCTGCTTCCCCATCGGTAAGGTGCACCTGTGACACGCCTTCTGAGGCCCGCGCATTCCTGAGCCCCACCCGGGTCTCCCCGGCAGTTCTCCTGAGATGCCCTTTCTGGCAGGTTCCCCTGCACGCCCAAGCCTGAGGTCAGAGCCCGGGATGGGGCGAGAAGCCTGGAGTTGTCCTGGAGCCTGGCACCTGGCTGCCGCTGGGCCCACCAACCACCGAAAGGGCTGAAAGGGCCCGTGTGTGTGCCCAGCGGGCCTTGTCTGTGTTTGTAGTTTCTGGCCTGAGCGGCTGAGACCAGCCCCCATCAAAGCCGAGCAGACCTCCAGGCCCCGTGATTTCAGGAACCACTCTTTGCAAAACAAGGATATCGGGACCAAACAGGCTGGTGGCCCCCCCAGGCCGGGGGGGAAGCGCCTGCAGGAAGCGGTCAGCAGTTCTCCTGGCCCCGGCTCAGGCTCTGTCCGGGCAGGCGTCGCCCTATGCTCAGGAATCACTGATTCTTCTGCCCTATCTCCCCTCCTCAGCCTGTGAGCTGGCCAGGGCCTGGGACTCCTTTGCGTTTGGAAGAGGGGTGCTCTCTCGTCAATGCCCTAAGTAACCTGACGTGGGCATTCAGAGGGAGTTGGTCAGAAAGGACCAGCCTACATGGGAGCACGACCCAGACTGGCACACCATCTTGTCACATCCACAGAGGTCAAGGCAGCCCCTTCCTTTAAAAAGGAGGGATAAGGGGCCTTCCTGGTGGCTCAGTGGTAAAGAATCTGCCTGCCAGTGCAGGAGACGTGGGCTCCATCCCTGGTCTTGGAAGATCCCACTTGCTGCAAAGCAACTAAGCCGTGCGCCACGACTGCTGAGCCTGCGCTCCAGAGTCGGGAGCCACAACTGCTGAGCCTGCGCTCCAGAGTCGGGAGCCACAACTGCTGAGCCTGCGCTCTAGAGCCCGGGAGACACAGCTACTGAGCCTGTGCTCTAGAGCCCGGGAGCCACGACTGCTGAGCCTGTGCTCTAGAGCCCGGGAGCCACGACTGCTGAGCCTGTGCTCTAGAGTCCCGGAGCCACGACTATTGAGTCTGTGCTCCAGAGCCTAGGAGCCATGACTATTGAGTCTGTGCTCTAGAGCCCGGGAGCCACGACTGCTGAGCCTGTGCTCCAGAGTCGGGAGCCACGACTGCTGAGCCTGCGCTCCAGAGTCGGGAGCCACAACTGCTGAGCCTGTGCTCTAGAGCCTGGGAGCCACGACTGCTGAGCCTGTGCTCTAGAGTCCCGGAGCCACGACTATTGAGTCTGTGCTCCAGAGCCCGGGAACCACGACTGTTGAGTCTGTGCTCCAGAGCCTAGGAGCCATGACTATTGAGTCTGTGCTCTAGAGTCCGGGAGCCACGACTGCTGAGCCTGTGCTCTAGAGCCCGGGAGCCACGACTGCTGAGCCTGTGCTCCAGAGTCGGGAGCTACGACTGCTGAGCCTGCGCTCCAGAGTCGGGAGCCACAACTGCTGAGCCTGTGCTCTAGAGCCCGGGAGCCACGACTGCTGAGCCTGTGCTCTAGAGCCCGGGAGCCACGACTGCTGAGCCTGTGCTCTAGAGCCCGGGAGCCACGACTGCTGAGTCTGTGCTCCAGAGCCTAGGAGCCATGACTATTGAGTCTGTGCTCTAGAGCCCGGGAACCACAACTGCTGAGCCTGTGCTCTAGAGCCCGGGAGCCACGACTGCTGAGTCTGTGCTCCAGAGCCTAGGAGCCATGACTATTGAGTCTGTGCTCTAGAGCCCGGGAGCCACGACTGCTGAGCCTGTGCTCCAGAGCCCGGGAACCACAACTGCTGGGCCTGTGCTCTAGAGCCCGGGAGCCACGACTATTGAGTCTGTGCTCCAGAGCCCAGGAACCACGACTGCTGAGTCTGTGCTCCAGAGCCCGGGAACCACGACTGCTGAGTCTGTGCTCTAGAGCCCGGGAACCACGACTGCTGAGCCTGTGTGCTAGAGCAGCAACTACAGAGCCCATGTGACAAAACTACTGACCCCATGAGACACAACTACTGAGCTCACATAAGACAGCTGAGCCCACGTGACGCTGCGACTGAGCCCACGTGACGCAGTGACTGGGCACACGTGCTCTAGAGCCCGTGCTCCACGGCAGAAGAAACCACTACAATAAGGGCCCTTGCACCACAGTGTAGAGAAAAGCCCATAGCAATGAAGACCCAGCACAGCCATAAATAAATAAATAAAACGACTTTTTAAAAAAATGAGGGACGAGGTTCTGAGAGGCCACAAGGCTGGCAGTGGCCGGGTCTCTGAGGTCCCTCCCGTCGGAGGACAGGCTCGCCCCACTCCCCTGGACCGTGTGGCCCCTGAGTGGTGGTGGGGGTTGGGAGGTGGGTCCCTGGAGGCGACAGGAGTCAGAGGCCCCAGACTGGGATGCATGGCGAGGGCTTCTCTGCTGCCATTTCCCCAGGAGCCTGGGGAGCTCGCTCAGTGATAAATGAGACCCCAGGGATACCCAGATCCCACAGGCCCTCACAAGGTCCAGAGCACTGGTATTCCTGAAGCAGGGTGCAGCAACCCCCTGGAAACCTGGACCTCCTGCCAGCCCAGGCACCAGGGGATGGATCTTGAACTTGGCTAAGCAAACATTAACCCAGCCGCAGCACACAATTTAGAGAGGCCTCCCCGGAGGGCAAGGGTCCTCCCAGCCAAGACCCCTCGTGGAAACGGGGCACAGATCATTCACGGCAGGCCGAGCAGGGCAGGAGGGCTCAGGGGGAATTTTTGCAGGACTCCCCTGAGAGTCACTCTCAGCTGTGCCTGAAATGCAGGTGGGTGATGCCACTTCGGTGGGGGGCGGGGGTTCAGCCCCCATTTCATTCGTTTGGCCGCTTCCCATCTCCTCTCCCTTCCCAGCAACACCTCCAGAGCCCCCCACCCCAGCCAGCTCTGCTTTCCCTCCTGAGCCTGGCCTGGCCAACTTCCCATTCCCCAAAGTAGCCCTCATCCAGGCTGCCAGCACTTTCCAGGATACTAAGTCCAACGGCTTTGTCCCCACCTGCAACTCACCGGCCCCTCAGCGGCCACTCTCTGCCCAGCTGACCACACGCTCCTCCCGCTCACCCTCCACTCTGCTCTGTCTGCACTGGCCCTTAGGTGTGAGCACGAACATAGAGGACTTCAGAGCCATCTACCCAACTCAGATGGTCCAGGTGCCACTCAGCCCTGAGGGCGGAGCCAGGCCTTCCTCTCTGTGGGACTGGACAAGTGCCTCATGGCCCACCACCCACCCCTCCTTCCCCCCATATCTCAGTAGCGGAACAACCAGCCACTTGACATCTGGTCCTTCAGTTTCCCCGGACCTGTCACGTACAAGCCGCCCTGTTCTCCAAACAGTTGGGGTCCTTGGGCTCCCTGAGCCCGCTGTGACCCCCATGTCCTTTGCGTTTGCACCTGCTCATCCTGGTGCTGACACTGACGCCCGTCTGTCTCCGAGTCTCCCTCCTGCATTGCCTGACATGGACAAGCCAGCCCTTCCACAGCCCCGATGGCCCCAAGCACCTTTGGGCTGAAACCAGGTGCCACTAGATTAACACTCAGGATCCTCAAGGTTTCTGTCTAGGCAACCTGCAACCGTTTGTTGAATGACTAATAAATTGGTGCCTGAACAGGAGCTGTGTGCAGAGGGCCTGCCCGTCCCAGACACGCAGAAGGGGCAGCCCCCCAAGCTACCACTTCTGATCAGGCAAAGCCCTGCAGGACACTGACCCCTATCTCCCGCCCATTTCCAGGTGCCCACTTTCTTCCTGGCTCTCCAGGGGCAGCTGGGTGGGAGGGACTCACTCAGGTCTTATCCACGGGGCCACTGCAGGCTCTGAGCAGCAGCCTGTGGCAGGTGGATGCCCACATCTGCAGCCTTCATACATCGAGCCACCCAGCTGCAGGTTTCACAGGCCGCATGGTGGGGAGGAGTGATCGGAGCACCCACTGATTTGGTGCCAATCCAGGTGGGAGCCCAGGGTGTCCCCTCACCGTGCAGGTGGGCACAGCCTCCACCTACCTCCCCACACAGAGCTCTTCTGCCTTCACAGAGGGCAGCTCTGTGGTCCCAGCCCCTCACACACCAGCCCTGTTAGTGCTGCACTGACCCTGCATGCTACGAGCTAGGGTGGTGAACAGCACAGGTTCCATCCAGGTAGGAGCTGGGTGAGTCCACTTCTCTGGCCTCCGTTGTCCGCCCTGGCCTGGGGCCCAGCACCCGCCTGGTGTGGGGAAGGGGGACCCACAAAGGAGAGTGATGATCATCATCAGAGCCAGTGGGGGCAGGGTCTGGCCGCTGGCAGCACTGCCCGGCCCCACCCTGTGCCCAGCCCAGTGCTGGGCACTGGGGACCTGGTGGATGGGTGAATCAGATGGCCCTGTCTGCAGGAGCTCTCAGCCTAGTGGTAAAGACAGCCAAGGAAACAGGGACCGTGACAGAGGATGAGCAGGGAGGCCAGGGCCACCAAACAGCCCTCAAGCTGCCCAGAGACAGCCAGGGAGGCTGCCTGGAGGAGGGGCTCCAAGCCAGGCCTTAGCATGTGAAGCACATTCCCTGGCGGGAAATGTAAGCAAGCCTGGGACATCTTATAGGCCCAGAAAGCAGGAAGTGAGATAGATAGATAGATAGACGACAGATGGGTGGATAGTTGCTAGATCTACGGGTCCCCACAATGACGGGACCAAGTCAAAGAGACGCAGGGAGGGGCCCACAAAGGAGGCACAGAAGGGGCCCATAAAAGAGACTGATGGTTATCACCAAGGCCAGTGGGGGCAGGGTCCGGACAAGAGCTCACAACGGCCAAAGCTGGGACAATCTAAGGAACAAAATAAAGTTGGTATTGGCTGATAACCCCAGTTATAAAAGCCTGGTGGGCTTCAGTCCATGGGGTTGCAAAGAGTTGGACACGACTGGACGACTGAACAACAACAGCAATAAAAGGAATGTCTCTAAGTCCATACCAATATAAATCAAAGATTGCCTAAGTAAATGGAGGAGAAAGAGCTGAATCTCCCACGTTGCAGAGTTCCAAGTGATTTATGTGGCTGCTCCACCCCGCCAGGAGGGGCATCTCCCTTCCCAGTCCTCAGGGGTGACTGGGCAGGTGACTTCCTTCTGGGGAGCACTTCATGGAAATGGAAGAGAAGGGTAATTTCACGGGACAAAGCCTGACAAGCACGACCTGGGCTGGGGGATCGAGGCCGACTTCAGCAGTGACAGGTCATGTCAACATCAGGCTCCCTTGCCAGGACGGACTGAAATGGGCATTCTACCTCTGTGGCCTTCCTCCCCCAAACCCATGACCCCAGTATTACCATGAGAAAAACTTCAGACAAACCCAAATTGAGGATGTACATGGGTGGGGAAGGGTGGCAAAGGTGAAGAGATTAACTCTGCTTGGTAGTCAGGAAAGGCTTCCTGGAGACGGTGACATTGGCTTAGGGGCTTGGCTTCCCTTGGTACGCAGATGACACCACGCTTATGGCAGAAAGCAAAGAACTAAAGAGCCTCTTGATGAAGGTGAAAGAGGAGAGTGAAAAAGCTGGCTTAAAACTCAACATTCAAAAAACGAAGAGCATGGCATCCAATCCCATCACTTCATGGCAAACAGATGGGGAAACAATGAAAACAGTGACAGACTTTATTTTTTGGAGCTCCCAAACCACTGCAAATGGTGACTGGAGCCATGAAATTAAAAGATGCTTGCTCATTGGAAGCAAAGCTATGACCAACCTAGACAGCATATTAAAAAGCAGAGACCATACTTTTCTGACAAAGGTCTGTCTAGTCAAATCTATGGTTTTTTCATTAGTCATGTATGGATGTGAGAGTTGGACCAAAAAGAAGGCTGAGTGCCAAAGAATTAATGCTTTTGAACTGTGGCATTGGAGAAGGCTCTTGAGAGCCCCTTGGACTGCAAGAAGATCCAACCCAGTCCATCCTAAAGGAAATTAACCCTGAATATTCATTGGAAAGACTGATGCTAAAGCTGAAACTCCAATACTTTGGCCTCCTGATGCAAAGAGTTGACTCATTGGAAAAGACCCTGATGCTTGAAAAGATTGAAGGTAGGAGGAGAAGGGGACGACAGAGGATGAGATGGTTGGATGGCATCACTGACTCGATGGACATGAGTTTGAGCAAGCTCTGGAAATTGCTGATGGACAGGGAAGCCTGGTGTGCTGCAGTCCATGGGGTCGCAAAGAGTCAGACATGACTGAGGGACTGACCTGACTTGGCTTTCCTAGTGGCTCAGACTATAGAGAATCCATGGGCAATGCAAGAGACCTGGTTCGATCCCTAGGTCAGGAAGATCCCCTGGAGAAGAGAATGGCAACCTACTCCAGTATTCTTGCCTGGAGAATTAAAGGGGCAGAGGAGCCTGCCGGGCCCAGTCCATGGGTCACACAGAGTCAGACACAGCTAGTCACCAACACTCGGGGCTCCCCAGGTGGCGCAGTGGTAAAAAAAAAACCTACCTGCCGATACAGGAGCCGCACGAGATGCAGTTCCCATCCCTGGGGTGGGAAGATCCCCTGGAGGAGGAAATGGTGACTCACTCCAGTGTTCTTGCCTGGAGAATCCTCATGGACAGAGGAGCCTGGCAGGCTCCAGTCCACAGGGTCACACAGGGTCGGACACCACTGAGCAGCCACAACCTGAACAGCCTTGGAGGATAGGTCAGAGCAGGCAAGGGAGGCTCGGGTGGACGTCCCAGCATGGCCAGAGGGCAGGGCAGGGCAGGGCGAGAGGAGGGAGGGCGGGTGGTGGCCGCAAGGAGCAGGGCTTGTCGTCCCTTACCAGGAAGGGGAAGGAAGGTGCCCACAAGCGGGGCCAAATGACAGGAGGGGGTGACAGTCCTCGTCACAGCATCCACGTTTGGGCAGCGGGGCCCGCAAAGAGGCCAAAGGCCCTCAGGGCTGGAGGCCTGGTGCAGCTCAGGGACTGGGACAGTGGGTTCGGCTCATGGGAGGCTGATTGTGTGTGTGCACTCGGTCATGTCCAGCTCTTCACGACCCAAGGACTGCGACAGGAGGCCTTTGGGCTCCTGCCAAAGTAGACCCCCTACCCCAGAGTCTGGGTTTTAGATTCTCATCACAAACACAAGGGTCAGGCAGGCGAGGCCAGGGGGTTCCCGCCACATGAAACACACATTCCTGCTGGAGATGCTGGGACACAGCAGGCCCAGAAGAGGCCAGGCGCCCTCTGCCTGGGGTCTCCCATCATCACCCACTGCACCCATGCCCGGTCAGAGAGCAGGAAGAAGGGAGCAGTCCGTGCGTCACTGCACTCGGCCATTTCTCATGGGGAGAGCTTGGCTCAAGCTGCTCCCGTGCCCAGAATACCTTCCTTTCCCTGTGGCAGCCTGATGGACTCCTACATATTCTACCAAGCCCTGCTTGACCATCACCTCCTCTGGGAGCCCTCCCAGATTGCTGCCGGTTCCAGGAGAGAACAAGGAGGAGCGGAACAAGCTGCTTCTTCCACTGCCCCTGCCTCCCGCGGGCACCGACCTTCTCCCTGCACACCCCTCACTGAGGGTTGGCTGCGAGTCTCCCCTTCCACCTGGTCCCTGCCTCAGAGCCAGCCGTGGCTCCTGACACGTGGCGGGGGCCCAGGCTCCATTGGCGTCCCTTGGCCTTTCCTTAGTGCCCTATTTTATCCCCGGAGGGCACTGGGGACACGACCTCGCACTTCAGCATCTCGTCTCTTTAGGCTCCTCTGGGCTGGGACCAGCTGTCAGATTTCCCATGTTTTTCATGACTTTGATAGTTCTGAAGACGGGCCAGGTACTTTTGCAGGCTGAACTTCAGCTGGGGTTTGTCTGCTGTTTATCTCAGTCCCTGTACTCTTAATTTTCAACAAACAAAATCCGCTGTGGGAGTTGGTTCTGAGTCAGGCTGGACCCTGCCCTCCCCCAGCAGGTAGTTTTAACTGAACCTCACCTGAGACCCCATGGCTCAGATGGTAAAGCATCTGCCTGCAATGCGGGAGACCCAGGTTCGAACCCTGGGTCGGGAAGATCCCCTGGAGAAGGAAATGCCAACCCACTCCAGTACTCTTGCCTGGAAAATTCCATGGATGGAGGAGCCTGGCGGGCTATAGTCCATAGCGTCGCAGAGTCGGACATGACTGAGCGACTTCACTTTCTTTTCTTTCCTTCTCACCTGACATGCTGGAGGAAGAGACCAATGACTCCACAGGAAACAGGGCAGATGGACGCAGACAGTTCCTATTTGTCTGTGTCCTTAAAATATACAAAACGAGGCTCAGTACCCCCAACCAGAAAGACAAAGGGGTCCCAAGACATGCCCTGTCACCTCCCAGCTCCTCCCTGAAATCTGCTGGCACACCCTCGGTGGGCTGCGGGGAGGGCAGGGCCTTGCCATGCTGAGGGCGGGTTACCAGTCAACCAGCCAGCTCCTATAAAATCACAGTGCCCTTTGCCCAGAAGCCCCACCTGTGGGAACACTCTGCAGACGACTGTCCGCTTCAGACAGGGCAGGGCTCCAAGGGAGTGGGGGCTCTGTAACAGTGACACCTTGGAAATGACCCAGGTGTCACAAAATTCATGCTCTAGACTGGCACCGAGCAGTGTGAAGCCTGTCTCAGGGCGTCAGCAAGGGAAGAACTCTGAGCCACAGTAAGTGAGGAACACGAGAAGCAGAGTGCTCCGGGCGCTGCCTTCTGTGTTCTGAAGGGGGTGAGAATATTTTCATATTCCCCGCCTTTGTGAGAATAAACTGGCAGGATCAGTACATCAGCGGCATGGAGGGCTGAGCAGGGAAGCCCTGGGGACTTTTTAGGGTGGTCCTGTGATGGTCGCTACCTGGTGCCGCGCGTTTTTCCAAAGACTTTAAACTTCATAGCACAAAGTGAACCTTAATGTATGAAAATAAAACAGATTCAGGGGGACTCGGGAATCCCAGGATGGAGGCCGAGTCCAACAAAGCTGTGAACTGCACTGTGAATGAAAGAAGAGCCTCACTGACCAGAGGGGAGAGGTGCCTGCCCACCAGCCCGGCGATGGGCGCAGGCTGAAGACTGAAAGTAGAGACCCCAGCTCTGTGTCCTGGGCTCCAGCTGCTCACCATGTTTTGCATGGGGCCTGGGTTTCAAAATCTTAACGCTTCTATACGTGTGTCCAGCCGTCTGAATGTCAACAGCTAAGTAAATGGTGGTTGGTGGTGATACACGGGTTTCTCCCTGTTGGAGCAGGAGTTACAGAAAACCCAGGAGAGGAAACTGGAATGACCCATGGGGTGCTGGCTTAGAGATGGAGACACCAGTGCGAATTTGAATTTCACTGGACAGAGATACATGTGTTACACGTAGAAACACTCATTAGATGTGTGTGTATACACAGGTTGGAATACACGTATATACAGGCAAACTTACAGATATATGTACATAGACAGGTTAGTATACACATACACACACCAGTTTATAGCGGCTGATGAATCACAAGCTGGAATCAAGATCGCTGGTAGAAATATCAATAACCTCAGATATGCAGGTGATACCACTCTGATGGCAGAAAATGAAGAGGAACTAAAGAGCCTCTTGATGAAAGTGAAAGAGGAGAGTGAAAAAGTTGGCTTAAAGCTCAACATTCAAGAAACTAAGATCATGGCATCCGGTCCCATCACTTCATGGCAAATAGAAGGAGAAAAAGTGGAAACGGTGACAGATTTTATTTTCTTGGGCTTTAAAATCACTGCAGATGGTGACTGCAGCCATGATATTAAAAAACACTTGCTCCTTGGAAGAAAAGCTATGACAAACCTAGACAGCGTATTAAAAAGTGGAGACATCAGTTTGCTGACAAGGTCCGTCTAGTCAAAGCTATGGTTTTTCCAGTAGTCATGTATGGATGTGAGAGTTGGACCATAAAGAAGCTGAGCCAAAGAATTGATGCTTTTGAACTGTGGTGTTGGAGAAGACTCTTAAGAGTCCTTCGGACTAAAAGGGGAGCAAACCAGTCCATCCTAAAAGAAACCAGTCCTGGATATTCTTTGGAAGGACTGATGCTGAAGCTGAAACTCCAATATTTTGGTCATTTAATGTGAAGAGCTGACTCACTGGAAAAGACCCTGATGCGGGGAAAGATTGAGGGCAGGAGGAGAAGGGGACGACAGAGGACGAGATGGTTGGATGGCGTCACCAATTCAATGGACGTGAAACAGAGCAAACTCCGGGAGATACTGAAGGACAAGGACAGTTCATGGGGTCGCAAAGAGTCGGACGCGACTGAGCGACCGAACAGCAACACGCACGGCTAACCTATAGATGTGGGTGTTTACATGGATGTGTGTGCACACACTCATGTATCTATCCATGGGTTTACATACACATATATGTCAGCTGAGAGGATCTAAAAGAAAAGACGCAAGTACCAACAAGCACACTCAGAGTGCAGATAAGAGGCCTTGGCTCCTAAAGCCATTCTCCAGCACACAGAATCTTTGGAGAAATGGCTGATGCCAGGACTGGGTCAGGACAGACACATGGTAAGCCTGGCTCGTTGTGACAGAAACATATCTGAGGTTATTGATGTTTCTCCCAGCAATCTTGATTTCAGCTTGATAGTCATTCAGCCCAGCATTTTACATGATATACCCTGGATATAAGTTAAATAAATAGGGTAACAATATACAGTCTTGTCATACTCCTTTCTTGATTTTGAACCAGTGGGTTGTTCCATGTAAGGTTCTAACTGTTGCTTCTTGGATCCACAAAGAGGTTTCTCAGGAGATATGTAAGGTGGTCTGGTATTTTCATCTGTTGAAGAATTTTCCAGTTTGTTGTGATCCACACAAAGGCTTTTGCATAGTCAATGAAGCATAGGTAGATGGTGTTTTTTGTTTTTGTTTTTTTTTGGAATTCTCTTGCTTTCTCCATGACCCAACAAATGTTGGCAATTTGATCTCTGGTTCCTCTGCCTTTTCTAAATCCAGCTTGAACATCTGGAATTTCTTGATTCATGTACTGCTGAAGCCTGGCTTGAAGGATTTTGAGCATAACCTTACTAGCATTTGAAATGGGCATGATTGTCTGGTAGTTTGAACATTCTTTGGCATTGCCCTTCTTTGGGATTGGAATGAAAACTGACCTTTCCCAGTCCTGTGACCGCTGCTGGGTTCTCCAAATTTGCTGGCATACTGAGTACAGCACTTTAACAACATTATCTTTTAGGATTTGGAATAGCTCAGCTGAAATTCTATCACCTCCACTAGCTTTGTTCATAGTGATGCTTCCTAAGGCCACTTGACTTCAGACTCCAGGATGTCTGGCTCTAGGTGAGTGACCACACCACTGTGATTATCCTGCTCATTAAGGCCTTTCTTGTATAGTTCTTCAGTGTATTCTTTCCATCTCTTCTTACTCTTCTGCCTCTGTTAAGTCCTTACCGTTTCTGTCCTTTATCATGCCCATCTTTGCGTGAAATATTCTCCTGATATCTCCAGTTTTCTTGAAGAGATCTCTAGTCTTTTTCATTCTGCTGCTATTCTCTATTTTTTTGCATTGTTCGTTTAAGAAGGCCTTCTTATCTCTCCTTGCTGTTCTCTGGTACTCTGCATGAAGTTGGGTGTATCTTTCCCTTTCTCCCTTGCTTTTGCTTCCCTTCTTTCCTCAGCTGTTTGTAAAGCCTCCTCAGACCACCACTTTGCTTCCTTGCATTCCTTTTCTTCGGGATGGTCTTGGTTGCTGCCTCCTACACAATGTTAGGAGCCTCTGTGCACAGTTCTTCAGGCACTCTGTCTACCAGATCTAACCCCTTGAATCTGTCCACTGTAAATCCTAAGGGATTTGATTTCGGTCATATCTGCATGGCCTAGAGGTTTTCCCCACTTTCTTCAGTTTAAGCCTGAGTTCTGCAATAAGGAGCTGATGACCTGGACCAGGCTGCTCCTGGTCTTATAGCGCTTCTCCATGATTGGCTGCAAAGAATATAGTCAACCTGACTCGGCCGTCTGGCGATGTCCACGTGCAGGGTCGTCTCTGTTGTTGGCAAAGAGTGTTTGCTACGACCAGTGTGTTCTCTTCCTTAGCCTTTGCCCTGCTTCATTTTGTACTCTAAAGCCAAACTTGCCTGTCATTCCAGGTATCTCTTGACTTTCTACTTTTGCGTTCCGGTCCTCTATAATGAAAAGGACGTTGTTTTTTGGTGTTCATTCTAGAACGCCTTGTAGGTCTTCATAGAACTAGTCCATGTCAGCTTCTCAGGCATCAGTGGTTGGGCATAGACTTGATACTGAACGGTTGCCTTGGAAACGAACGGAGATCACTCTGTCGTTTTTGAGGCTGCATCCAAGTTCTGCATTTCGGACTGTTTTGTTGACTATGATGGCTACTCCATTCTTCTAAGGGATTCTTGCCCACTGTAGTAGATATAATGGTCATCTGAGTTAAATTTGCCCATTTCAGTCCATTTTAGTTCACTGATTCCTAAAATGTTGATATTCACTCTTGCCATCTTCCACTTGACCACGTCCAATTTACCTTGATTCATGGATCTAATTCATTCCAGGTTTCTATGCAATATTGTTCTTACAGCATCAGATTTTACCTTCACCACCAGACCCATCGTAACTGAGTGTTGTTTCTGCTTTGGCCCAGCGGCTTCATTCTTTCTGGAGCTATGAGTAGTTGCCCTCCGTTCTTCCCCAGTAGCATATTGAACACCTTCTGACCTACGGGGCTGAACTTCCACTGTCATATCCGTCTGCTTTTTCATACTGTCCATGGGGGTCTTGTGGCAAGAATACTGGAGTGGGTTGCCGTTCCCTTCTCCACTGGACAGCGTGTTGTCAGAACTCTCCACCACGACTCATCTGTCTTGGGAGGCCCTACACAGTGTGGCTCAGAGCCTCACCGAGTTATGCAAGCCATGATTTCTGTCCAATCAGACAAATCTTAAGTGGAGGCATTCTACAAAGCACCATGAAATTAAAAGACACTTGCTCCTTGGAATAAAAGCTATGACCAACCTAGACAGCATATTAAAAAGCAGAGATATTACTTTGCCAACAAAGGTCCATCTAGTCAAAGTTATGGGTTTTCCAGTGGTCATATGTGGATGTGGGAGTTGGACCATAAAGAAAGCTGAACGCTGAAGAATTGATGCTTTTGAACTGTGGTGCTGTAGAAGACTCTTGAGAGTCCCTTGGACTGCAAGGAGATCCAACCAGTCCATCGTAAAGGAAATCAGTCCTGAATATTCACTGCAAGGACTGATGTTGAAGCTGAAACTCCAATACTTTGGCCACCTGATGTAAAGAACTGACTCATTGGAAAAGACTCTAATGCTGGGAAAGACTGAAGGCAGAATGAGAAGGGGACGACAGAGGATAAGAGGGTTGAATGGCATCACCAACTCAGCGGTCATGAATTTGAGCAAGCTCTGGGAGTTGGTGATGGACATGGAGGCCTAACATGCTGTAGTCCATGGGGTCGCAAAGAGCTGGACACAACTGAGTGACTGAACTGAATCAGACAAATCTTAATTGAGGGGCATTTTACAAAGCACCAAACCAAAAGTCCTCCAAAAAATTAAAATAAGGAAAGTCTATACAGGTGCCTGAACCGATACAGGTGACCAACAGGCACATGAAAAGATGCTCAGCATCATAAATTATTCGAGAAACGCACCTCAAAACTGCAATGAGGTATCACCTCACACCAGTCAGAATCAGTTCAGTTCAGTCACTCAGCTGTGTCTGACTCTTTGTGACCCCATGGAATGCAATATGCCAGGCCTCCCTGTCCATCGCCAACTCCTGGAGCTTACTCAAACTCATGTCCATTGAGTCGGTGATGCCATCCAACCATCTCATCCTCTGTCATCCTCTTCTCCTCCTGCCTTCAATCTTTCCCAGCATCAGGGTCTTTTCCAGTGAGTCAGTTCTTTGCATCAGGTGGCCAAAGTATTGGAGTCAGAATGGCCATCATCAAAAAGTCTACTAAAAACTTGTTAGATTGGATGTGGAGAAAAGGGAACCCTCCTAAACTGTTGGCGGGAATGTATGTTGGTACAGCCATGATGGAAAACAGTATGGAATTTTCTTTAAAAAGTGAAAACAGAAGTACCATGCAGTATGCTGTGCTAGGTCACTTTAGCTGTGTTTAAGTCTTTGCCACCGTATGGATGCACACTCACCAGGCCCCTCTGTCCTTGGGATTCTCTAGGCAAGAATACTAGAGTGGGTTGCCATTTCCTACTGCAGGGGATATTCCTGACCCAGGGATCAAACTCACGTCAGGGAGGCTCTTTAACCACCAGCGCTACCTGGGAAGCCCTAGAACTACCAAATGCCCCAGCAATCCCACACTGGGGCATGTATCCAGAAAAAATTCTAATTTAAAGAGACATGCACTTCCTTGTTTGTCCAGTGGTTAGGAATCTGCCTGCCAACGCATGGGACATGGGTTGCATCCCTGATCTGGGAAGATTCCACGTGTTGCAGAGCCATCGAGCCCGTGTGCCACAACGACCGAGCCTGAACACCTCAGACCCCCTGCTCCGCAGCAAGAGAACCCACCTCAGTGAGAAGCTCGTGCAGCACAGTTAGAAAGCGGCTCCCACTTACTGCAACCAGAGAAAGCCCGCGTGGCAGTGAAACCCAGCTCAGCCAAAAATAAACTTTTAAGAAAAGATACATACGCTCCTATGTTCATAGCAGTTCAACTATTCACAAGAGCCAAGGTGTGGAACCAACCTAAATGCCTATCGACAGATATGACACATATATCCAATGGAGTATGACTCAACCATAAAAGAGAATGAGATGATGCCATTCGCAGCGACGCGGATGACCCTAGAGAGTGTCACACTCAGTGAAGTAAGTCAGAAAGACGCTTACATGTGAGATCTAAATATCGACAGAAACTTACCCATGAAATGGAAAAAGATTCATAGACACAGAGAGTAATCTTGAGGTTGCCAAGGGGGAGAAGGGGATGGGGAAGGATATAGTGGGAGTCTGGGGGCTAGCAGATGCGAACTATTATATATAGACTGGACGAACAAAAGGTCCTACTGTGTAGCCCAGGGAACTCTCTTCAGCATTCTATGACAAACCATACGGAAAGGAACATGAAAAAGAATGTGTGTGTATATACATATGCATAAGACTGATTTGTTTGCTGTACAGCTGACATTAACACAACACTGTACATTAACTGTACTTCAATAAAATAAAATTTAAACAAACAAACAAGGGAAGTCTGGGCACCCGTCCCAGCCCAGGAGCCCTGGGAGACATGATGACTGACTGTCCCATGGTGTCCTGGATGGGGTCCTAGAACAGAAAAGGGACATTAGGTAGAAACGAAGGGAAGCTGAATGAAGCATGGGCTTTCCTTAGTAATAACGAACAAACGCTGGTCCACGAGCCATTACAAATGCACCGGAGACTGTGTGGGGCTGCAGGAACGCCACGTGCTCTACTTGCAATTGTTTTGGAAGTCTAAAACTGTTCTTAAAAAAAATCATATCTATTTTTTTTTAAAGGCCCAGTAAGGTGGAACCACCTGGAAGTGTACAGAGAGAACAATTAAAGGCCAAAGACCCTGGAGGGCATGTCCCAGGCCAACTTGCTGTGTGGCCCTGGGCCAGCCTTGGAGCACCTCTGTGCCATGCCTCCCCCAGCTGCACAAGGACAGCAAGAGTGGCCGAGCCCGGCTCTCCTTGCCATCCCCGGGGTACCAGGAAGACCAACGTAGGCCTTCGGAGGAGACCCCAGTTCCAGCCACTATGAGCTGGTGGTCTCTAGCAAGTTATTCCACCCTCCGACCTCCCATCCCCAACCCTGGACACCCAGCGCTGGGCCAGGCCCCTCCGCGGGTCACCTGAGACTCTGCCTGGGGCCGCGCCCACAGCCCCCTGGGGGAAGGAGGAAGGGTCGCCAGGCTGACAGGGCGTAAGGGTCGGAGGTGCACGGCCTCGCCTGGGCCACAAAGCTGCCCCCTCACCACCAGTCCATCTGTACGAAGAGTTGGCAGTACACCCCAGGACCCCGGGACAGAGCTGCTCCCCCCTCACCGCCTCTGACCCTTCCTTGTCCAAAAGCCCCCCTTGACAGAGGGGCTGTCCCCAGGGCTGCAGGGACGTTGGCCCCTGGGGGACTGGGGTGGGGGCTAGGGGATAGAGAGGGAGCAGAGACCCCCCGGGGCTGATCCCCAAGGAGGGCAGACAGCCTTAAGGGTGAGGGACCTGGCCCCTACCCCAGCCCTCCAGCCCCAGGCTTCTACTCCTCTCCAGGGCCACTGCTGCTGGACTCAGCCACTGACCGCCTAGGGACACTCTGCTGGCCCCAACACGCATGCTATCATGTCGCAGATGGCAAACTGAGGCTCAGAGGTGGGTCCCTTACTTGCAGGCCAGGGGCTCAGCCAAGATGGGAATCTCTGGGGCTGCAGCCTCCAGGCCCATAAAGAGGCCCACCCCACCCCCACCGGGGAGAGTCTGCAGCTGCTGCTTCACTACTGCTGTCTCGATGCGGTCCAGCTTCACGGCTTGCGGCCCCCTCCTCGGACGCGGGGCTGCTTGAACACTGCCCCGCCCCTCCCCAGCCAGGACGGTTTTGGGGTGCACGCCCGTGCACACCCTCCCCTGGCTTCCCCTGTCCTGACAGGTGACCCTCCGCACTCATGCACGGGGCTGGGGACAGCTTTGTAGGTGGTCTGGAACTTACCCCACTGGGGAAGGGAAGGAGGGAGGCTCCTGGGGCCCCACACCTGCCTCTGCTCCTGTTCTGGCCCCTCGCGATGGTCCCGGCCACGTGATGCCTGTCCCGGCAGGAAGGCACACATTTGCAGCAAGCTGGCCCTCCAGGCTCCGATCAGGTGGCCAGGGCTGTCAGCCCGGGTCATTGGCTGCGCCCGTAGCCGGCCCGCCCCGCCAGGAAGGGGCCGGGTCTCCTCCATGACCTTCCTCCTCCTTATCGGTGGTGGGGGAAGTCAGCAATTCCCAGGTTAGCATTCCCCAGCCGGGCGGGGAGGAGCTGCCTGCAGGCGCAAACAGCAGGAACCTGGCTTCCTGACCGGACCCAGGGGACGTGGGGACACCAGGTGACAGGTGCCACCTCTTGGGTGTCTGTGCCTCAGAGGGGTAGGAGGCTGGGCCTTTGGATGCTGGGCTGCTCACAGCTCTTGCTGGGGCCGGGTTTCTGTAGCTAGGAGCTCAGCAGAGGTCCACTGAGCGGCCCCCTGTGCTGGGCCTGGCCATGCCAGCAGCAGGTCCCGAGGCGTCCAGAGGGAGCATGTCGCAGGCGAGCTTCTAACCAGGCACCAGGTGGCCTTGAACTCACAGTTCCTTGACGCCAGACCCACCAGGTCAGCACCTGCCAGGGCAGGGCCTGGAAATCTGGATTATTAACGAATCCCAGGTGGCCCTGTCATTGGCAAGGGGCACCCCTGTCCCAAATGATATGTCTTCAGACATCCAAATAGGCGGGCAGAGTCACCGGGGGCCTGTGGCAGACGTGCCCCCCTGCCCCTTCTCAGATCCCCGAACCACAGCAGGGCGGCGGCCTTCACTGTGTGACTTGAGGCAAGACTCTTAACCTCTCTGTGCCTCCCGTTCCTGTCTTTGAAATGGAGGAATGGGAGGTACGAGCCCCGGTCATCAATGCTTGTGAGAATTAAATGCATGAGTAAGTTTCGAGGGCTCAAAACTAAGCCCTGCCCACAGATATACACACACACATACACAACACACACAATACACATACACACACCAATACACACAATATACACAATATGCATACACACACAATACACACACATATACACCCATATACACAATGTATCCATACACACATCCATGCACACACACCCATATACATACACACACACCCCCATACACACAATACACCCACACACACAATACACACACACACACACCAATACACACAATATACACAATATGCATACACACACAACACACACACACATATAACATTCATGCACATGCACACACACACACCCATATCATACATATACAGACACACATACAATACACACACACACCCATACACACAATACACACACATACACCCATACACATACATAACATACATGCACACACACATACACCCACACCTATACACACACACATATATACCCATACACACAATACACACATACACCCACACACAATACACACACGCACAATACCCACACACAATACACACCCACACAACACCCACACACACACACTCACAGTGCACACACACACACCAGATGTGCAGTTGTATCAGGCACCCTGTGGCTCTGACCTGACGCGCAGGTGCCGTGCGCTGTCCTGGGGGAGAGCTGGCTCAGGCAGGAAGGGCTGGGCCTGAGCTGGCCGTGGGGCTGGACAGGAGCTGGCCGCTCAGTGCCCGTCCGCTCTGAGGATGCCCGAGTGAATGGGCGAGTGGACGAATGAGGTACAAGGTGCTCTGCTTTGACTCACGATGAGAGCGCAGAGCTCGCCCCCACACACCCTCTGCGCTGACACCTGACGGCTGTCCCTGTGGCCCCTGCCGCTGTCGCCTCAGTCCAGAAACCCGGCTGTCCCCCGTGCTTCCTTGGGCTCACCGGTCAGGCCTGTCCGAGGCCAGGGCTCTGGCCTCAGGGCCCACTCTGCGGCAGTGTCCCCAAGCGTCAGCCACCCATGGTCCACAGGCGATGGGCTTAAAGACCTCTGATACATTTTCAACAGTGCGAAGTAGAGATTCACCCTAAGCCAGGTATCTGGCTATTCTGAAAAGTCGGGACGTCTGAACCTACAGGACTGTGTTCCCCAGCCGCTCACCAAGGGCCCGCTGCACCCTCGTAGAGGACACGCTGTCCTGAGGGCACTGGGAGCGCCCCCCCGCTCCTGGCTGGTGCCCTGCAAGTGCTGATCTGTGACCCTTGTCCCTAGGCCATGGCTTGGCTGCTTGATTTTCAGGAAGCAGCTCAGAGCCTTGGAATTCTCAGTTGTGGCCCCGCCCCGCCCCCAAGCTCCGTCCTGTGGCTTGGCCCTAGGCCTAGGCTGACCCACAGACCCCATCCAGCGGCCTGGGGAGGGTGCCGGTCCCTGGCCCCAGGGAGGCCAGATCCAGGGCTGAGAGGTAGTTAGGTCCTGGCCGCCCTCCTCGGGGGCCCTTCCCCAGGTCAAGGACTGGCAGGGACCAGGCACCCGGCTCAGGCTTACATTCCCAGCACCCGGCCAGGGCCCTTTTCACAGTGGAGACCAAGGCCCTGAGCAGCCCAGTGGCTTGGGCAGACTCTCCCCCCGCAAGTCCCCAAGCTGGGGTCCCACCTCCCAGGCAGGCGATTTCCCACCTCTCAGGTCTTAGGTCTGGAAGTTCTTTAATGCTGGAGACCTGTTCCCTGCCCTCCCCTCCATAACCCCACTAGTTTTCTCACGGGTCCCTGTCTTGTCTTTTCTTTTTATCTGCACCACGCTGCTTGTGGGATTTTTAGTTCCCTGACCAGGGATCGAACCTGCGCCCCCTGCACTGGAAGTATGGAGTCCCAACCATTGGATGACCAGGGAAACCCCATGGAGCCCTATATTTTTCAGTCCTGGGGTGCTGTGGGGCAATTCACAGGTCTCTCTGGGGAAACTAAGTTTCCCCATTTGCAAATGGGAAGCGGCTGGGCCGGGAGCCCTCTGGGGACCACAGTCCCCGAGCGGATGCCTCCGCTTCTGCCAGATACCTGCCAGACCGCAGGTGTCACTGCTCCTCTCTCATGAGCCCGCGTGGGGAGCCCTGACGCCTCTCCTTCCTCTCTGAGAACCCCCTCAGCAGCCTCACATCCGTCCCCCTGCACCTGGCTGTGATGGGCTTGGAACTGGTACAGGAGCCCCAGGGTTTCCATTGTAGGCGTGAAAAATGCAGACCGTCTCGCCGTGGGGACTGTGCTGCGGAGGCCAGAATTCACTTAGACAAACCACCTATGTCCCAGATTTCTTGTCTTAACCTTTTAAAGACCATTTTGGAAATCTTGCTTTAAAGAAACGAAAGCCAAGGGCAACTTCTTTTTTACCAGCCTTGATCCTGAAGGGCGGGCCAGACCACCCTGGCAATCCAGGATGGAGGGGTGTCAGGGGGGTCAGGGCCGTCAGCTGGGCGAGTCTCCCCAGCCTGGAGACGCCCGGGCAAGCCACGCAGAGAAGGGTGGACGGTGGCCTGAGGGGCAGGCTTGACCACTTCTGAGCGAGGAGGACCTACAAGAAACTAGAAGGCTGTAGAAAACGAGTCCCGACAGGCAGAGATACTCATGGCGGAGAAACAAAAGCTTGAGTCAAAGGGATGGCGCTTGGTCTCACTCCTGGGATAAGCAGTATGCCCTGCAGCCAGGGCGATGTGCTAACAGGGGCAGGGCCTGAGACTGCCGGCAACAGGCATGACCCCAGCGACAGCAAGGCAGCTTTATATCTGAATCGGAGCTTGAGGCAACACCCCAAGGCCATATGAACATGGTTCCTGAGTCAGGGTCACGGGGCTGTCTCAGCACACTCCTGTGACGTCCCCTGGGGCTCCCTCCAGGGCTGGGCCTATCCCAGACCACAGACAGTGGGAAGCTGACTTGGTGGCAGGGTCAGCACTGACAACATGAACATATTCTCAAAGTAGCCTGCAAGGGCTTCCCAGGGGCGCTGGGGTGGGCAGCCATTCCCTTCTCCAGGGGGCTTCCCAGGGGTGCTGGGGTGGGCAGCCTTTCCCTTCTCCAGGGGGCTTCCCAGGGGTGCTGGGGTGGGCAGCCATTCCGTTCTCCAGGGGATCTTCCCAATCCAGGGGGTGAACCCAGGTCTCCCTCAGTGCAGGCAGATTCTGTACCAGCTGAGCCACCAGGGAAGCCCAAGAATACTGGAGTAGGTACCCTATCCCTTCTCCAGCATATCTTCCTGACCCAGGAATTGAACCGGGGTCTCCTGCAGTGGAGGTGGATTCTTTACCAACTGAGCTATCAAGGAAGATCAGCAGTAAAGAACTCGCCTGCCAATGCAGGAGAAAAACGGGACTTGGGTTCGATCTCTGGGTTGGGAAGATCCCCTGGAGGAGAGCACAGCAACCCACTCCAGTGTTCTTGCCTGGAGAATCCCAGGGAGAGAGGAGCCTGGTGGGTAATAGTCCACGGGGTCGCAAAGAGTCGACATGACTGAAGTCACTTGGCACGCACGACCTGCAAAGCCAGGCCAGAGGAGGGGATTTCAAAACATCGTGGGTGGCTGAGCCCAGTTCTGGTTTTGAAAATGCTCTTTTGAGTAAAGAGAATGGGTCAGAAGAATGCAAAACTGTTCTCTGTGGTCATCAGAGTGATGAGGTCGGGGCCATTAAGTGTTCATTAGACTCTTTCCCTATTTTCAGGGTGTATCACGCCTATAATCAAAGATGGCTATTTTCTGATCAGAAAAAGTACAGTGGGTAAGGAAAGTGTCTTGGGGTGCACGTTCAGACATGGAGGCCTTCCTGAGCAAGCTTCTGAGCCCGAGGATGGGCTCCCGGCACCACTGTCCTCAGCAGACCTGGGCTCGGGACCTTCAGAACCCCGCCCCCCACTTTTGCTCTTGGTGTAGCCCCCCCAACCCCCACTGTGAAGAGGCGCAGGGGTGGGTGAGCCCCAGGGAGGCTGGGAAAGGGGAGTAATTCTCTCCTTAGAGGCTTTGAGCAAGTCCCTCCCCACTGGGTCTTCTCCCTTTCCCCTTTCCACGTGAGATCAGATCCCTGGGGGTCCCCACCTTCGCATTCAGGCCAAACCCAGGGGCGAGCCCTGCCCACCACTGCCCTCTAGTGGAAGACTGAGCATGAAGCACCACATGGGTCACCCCTCTAGGACCGGAGGGGCTAAGACCCCTACAGTGGGCTCAGGAGGAGCGCACCCAGGCTGTGTTCCTATAACCACCTGCCACCACCCTGGTCTTCTCCACCTGTTAAAGCCCCGATTCCTCATCATACAATAGCTCTGCGATTTTACTGACAGGTAATATGTATCAAAGAATATTCAAACTACTGCACAATTGCACTCATCTCATATGCTAGCAAAGTATGCTCAAACTTCTCCAAGCCAGACTTCAACAGTATGTGAACCATGAACTTCCAGATTTTCAAGCTGTATTTAGAAAAGGCAGAGGAACCAGAGATCAAATTGCCAACATCCGTTGGATCATTGAAAAAGCAAGAGAGTTCCAGAAAAACAAGAGGAACTAAAAAGCCTCTTGATGAAAGTGAAAGTGGAGAGTGAAAAAGTTGGCTTAAAGCTCAACATTCAGAAAATGAAGATCATGGCATCCGGTCCCCTCACTTCATGGGAAATAGATGGGGAAACAGTGGAAACAGTGTCAGACTTTATTTTTCTGGGCTCCAAAATCACTACAGATGGTGACTGCAGCCATAAAATTAAAAGACGTTACTCCTTGGAAGGAAAGTTATGACCAACCTAGATAGCATATTTAAAAGCAGAGACATTACTTTGCCAACAAAGGTTCGTCTAGTCAGGGCTACGGTTTTTCCTGTGGTCATGTATGATGTGAGAGTTGGACTGTGAAGAAGGCTGAGTGCCGAAGAATTGATGCTTTTGAACTGTGGTGTTGGAGAAGACGCTTGAGAGTCCCTTGGACTGCAAGGAGATCCAACCAGTCCATTCTGAAGGAGATCAGCCCTGGGATTTCTTGGGAAGGAATGATGCTAAAGCTGAAACTCTAGTACTTTGGCCACCTCATGAGAAGAGTTGACTCATTGGAAAAGACTCTGATGCTGTGAGGGATTGGGGGAAAGAGGAGAAGGGGACGACAGAGGATGAGATGGCTGGATGGCATCACTGACTCGATGGACGTGAGTCTGGGTGAACTCCGGGAGTTGGTGATGGACAGGGAGGCCTGGCATGCTGCAATTCATGGGGTCGCAAAGAGTCAGACACAACTGAGCAACTGATCTGATCTGATCTGATCTGATCTGCTTTATTGACTATGTCAAAGCATTTGACTGTGTGGATCACAACAAACTTTGGAAAATTCTTAAAGAGATGGGAATATTAGACCACCTTACCTGTCTCCTGAGAATCCTGTATGCAGGACAAGAAGTAACAGTTAGAATCGGACATGGAACAACAGACTGGTTCCAAATCAGGAAAGGAGTACGTCAAGGCTGTATATTGTCACCCTGCTTATTTAACTTATACGCTGAGTACATCATGAGAAACGCTGGGCTGGCTGAAGCACAAGCTGAAATCAAGATTGAGAAATATCAATAACCTCAGAGACTCAGATGACACCACCCTTATGGCAGAAAGGGAAGAAGCTAAAGAGCCTCTTGATGAAAGTGAAAGAGGAGAGTGAAAAAGTTGGCTTAAAACTCAAAAATCAAACAACTATCATGGTATCTCGTCCCATCACTTCAAGGCAAATAGCCAGGGAAGCAATGGAAATAGTGAGAGACTTTATTTTGGGGGGCTCCAAAATCAGTGTAGATGGTGACTGCAGCCATGAAATTAAAAGATGCTTGCTCCTTGGAAGAAAAGTTATGACCAACCTAGACAGGATATTAAAAAGCAGAGCTATTACTTGGCTGACAAAGGTCTGTCTAGTCAAAGCTACGGTTTTTCCAGTGGTCATGTATGGATGTGAGAGTTGGACAATAAGGAAAGCTGAGTGCTGAAATATTGATACTTTTGAACTGTGGTGCTGGAGAAGACTCTTGAGAGTCCCTTGGACTGCAAGGAGATCCAACCAGTCCATCCTAAAGGAAACCAGTCCTGAATATTCATTGGAAGGACTGATGCTGAAGCTGGAACTCCAATACTTTGGCCACCTGATACAAAGAACTGACTTATTAGAAAAGACCCTGATGCTGGGAAAGATTGAAGGCAGGAGGAGAAGGGGATGACAGAGAATAAGATGGTTGGATGGCGTCACCGACTCGATCGACATGAGTTTGAGCAAGCTCCAGGAGTTGGTGATGGACAGGGAAGCCTGGCGTGCTGCAGTCAGTGGGGTTACAAAGAGTCAGACACAACTGAGCAACTGAACTGAACTGAAGGCATATCAGGTGGCTCAGTGGTAAAGAGCCTGCCTGCCAATTCAGGAGACGTGGGTTCTATCAGGGGAAAAGATCCCCTGGAGAAGGAAATGGCAACCCACTTCAGTATTCTTGCTGAATCCCATGGACAGAGGAGCTTGTGGGCCCCAGTCCATAGGGTCACAAAGGGTTGGACATGATTGAGTGACTTAGACGCTTGCACAGCACGTATTAATGGCTTGCAGTGGCGATGCTGTCCCCAGGCACATGGGTCACCAGAGCAGCTCTAGTCGGTGGGTGTTCTGGTCTCACCCTCTTAGAGAGGAGCTATGAGGAGACAGAGTGAGCCCAACATCACCCAGCTAGTGAAAGGGGAGAGCATCAGTTAAACAGCCAGGGGCTCTGCCAACCCCACTGGCAGGACCCATGGCCAGCCTGGTGCCTGGTGCCCTTTTCAGGGTGACCAGTCATCAGCTGACCAAGTCAAGGTGAGGTGCTGGAGCCATTAGCGGTCTCTGCTCTCCAGACGAGCAGCTGGTTGATGGGGAAGAATGATGACATGGTTGGAGTCCCAGCTCCACCAGATGCCCAGCAAGAGACTCGGACAGACAGACACCCCCTCCCAGCCTGAGTTGCATCTGTGAGGTCAGGGCAGGGATGCGGAAAGAGATGGCCAAGCCAGGACTCAGGAGGGCAATATCCATGGAGCAGGTCCATGGAGGACAGAGCAGGGGTCCTTCCCTTGGGGACCACAAGTACCCTTCCCTGCTGGCCGCGTGTCACACACTCACCGTTCACAGGAGGCAGGGTGGCGTGGCACAGGATCTCCCCTTGTTCTGACACTGCGGGCCGCGTGTCACACACTCACCGTTCACAGGAGGCAGGGTGGCGTGGCACAGGATCTCCCCTTGTTCTGACACTGCTGGCTGCGTCTCACACACTCACCGTTCACAGGAGGCAGGGTGGCGTGGCACAGGATCTCTCCTTGTTCTGACACTGCGGGCCGCGTGTCACACACTCACCGTTCACAGGAGGCAGGGTGGCGTGGCACAGGATCTCCCCTTGTTCTGACACTGCGGGCTGTGTCTCCTTGAGTCAGACACTTAGCCTCTCTGACCTTCAGGTTGTCCATCGTGGAAAGGAGGCTCACACATGAGCAAGCTCGGAAGCGATCCTTCCCCTTGCCAGCAACCTTCAGAGGAGACCGCAGCCCGGCTGATGCCCCGACTACAGCCTCACAAGAGCCCTGGATCCACAGAAACTGTGTGACAAGAAATGTTAGCGAGCTGCTAACGTCATATGCTTCCCTGGTGGCTCAGCTGGTAAAGAATCCGCCTGCAGCGTGGGAGACCTGGGTTCAGTCCCTGGATAGATCTGCTGGAAGAGGGATGGGCTACCCACTCCAGTATTCTCGGGCTTCCCTGGTGGCTCAGTGGGTAAAGAATCTGACTGCAGTGTGGGAGACCTGGGTTCGATCCCTGGGTTGGGAAGATCCCCTGGAGAAGAGAAAGACTACCCACTCCAGAGAATTCCATGGACTGTGTAGTCCATGGGGTCGCAAAGAATGGGACACAACTGAGCGGTTTTCACTTTCACTTTCAACATCACTAGCCCTTGAAGGGCCGTCTGTGTTTCAGTGAGGGGAGGCAGACGAGGTGGTTCAGACCATGGACGGTGGCATCAGCCACACTTGGGGTCTGTGCACCTCTCTGCTCTGTCGTTTGCTGGCTTTGGGTGGACCTTGGGGAGGGTCTCGGTTTTCTCATCTGTGGATGGAGCCAGCAACCTCAGGGGCTGCCAGGAAGACAGACAGCGTGACTCGGGTAGGGCACACGTGATGCTTTCGCGGACAGCGGTGCCCACTCCTCCGGGGCTGAGTCTGTGGCAGGTGGTAGCTGCTTCACTGGCTTCACTCCCTACCCCCATCGCTCTGGAGAGGGAAGCACAGGGAGCCGCAGGCCTGTTTGTCTGCACCCAGGGAAAGCAAACAACAAACAGGACCTGATTTTCTGGAAGGACGAGGACGAGAGTGACTTGACAAAACGCTCTGGCAGGCCCCCTGAGTCACCACTATTCACACACGAAAAAGCCCCTGGGATCTGGGTGGTGTTCCTGGTTCTGCTCCCTGGAGGAGGACATGCCAACCCGCTCCAGTATCCTTGCCTAGAAAATCCCACGGACGGAGGAGCCTGGCGGGCTACAGTCCATGGGGTCACAAGGAGTCGGACAGGACTGAGCTCACTGCACGCACGTACCCCCTGGCTCTGCGGGTGGCTGGCTGTGTGACTGCAGGCGGGGTGCTCGCCCTCTCTGATCTTGCTGCGCCCAGGGGTGAGGTGGGCTGCCCGTGGACCAGATGGCACAGGACGTGTCGTATCTGTTCGGCCTCCCCTGACCCGCCTGCCTGCCCCCAGGAGTCAGTCTGGAAGTCCCCAGTTCCCCTAGTGTGGCTTTTCATCTGAATCCAACTTCTACTCAATCAATATAAAACCTCCCCGGGCTTCCCAGGTGGCTTAGTGGTAAGGAATCTGCCTGCCAAAGCAGGAGACACGGGCTCAGTCCCTGGTCCTGGAGGATCTCACACACTACAGAGCAACAAAGCCTGTTGCAACAAAGCCACAACTACTGAGCCCTGTGCTCTAGAGCCCAGGAGCCACAACTGCTAAGCCCAAGTCCCACAAGCAGCCACTGAAGCCCACGCGCCCCGAGGCCAGGCTCCACAAGAGAAGCCGTGGCGAGGAGACGCTCGCTGTCCATGACTAGAGAAAGGCCTGTGCAGCAATGCAGACCCAGCACAGCCAGAATACATGAATGAAACTGTTTTACTGAACAACCTCCGGGCCCTGCTCTTGCGGTCAGATCCCGTCTTACTGCACAGCTGCCTGCAGGTTTCCCTTCTTTTACCGTATCCACAACCTCAACCCCCCGTGAGGCCAACACTGTCACCCCCATTTGTGGATGGGGGGAGCTGAGGCTCTGTGGGGTCAGGAAACTTGCACGGGGTCACGGCAGAGGCCCAGCCGGGTGGGAGCCTGGTCTGTGGCTCTCCTGGGAGCCACCTCTTCCAGGGACCCAGGCAAGCCAGCAGGAGCAAGGCCACAGGTAGGGGTTGGGGGCAGGACCCCCAGGAGAAGCAGGGAGAGGGGGCTCCCCTGGGGTGCTGGTTGCTTTCCCCCGCTGGGGCCTGGCCTCCTCGGGGCCGCCTTTGCCAGGCTGGCTGTCACCTCCGCTGTCAGCCTCCAGCTCCGAGAGGGCAGGCTTGGTCACCTTGGCCCTGGGCAGCCGTGTGCGGTTCCAGCGACAGCCAGGTAAGCACGGCTGTGTAAGATCCCGGCTAGGACTTCCCTGGTGGCAGAGTGGGTAGCATCAGCCTGCTAGTGCGGGGGACACAGGCTTGATCCCTGGTCTGGGAAGATCCCACGTATCATGGAGCAACTGAGCCCCGGCACCACAAATACTGAGCCTGTGCTCGGCAACGAGATGGCACAGCAGTGAGAAGCCTGCACGCCACGACTGGAGAGCGGCCCGTGCACAGCAACACAGACCCAGCGCAGCCAATAACAATAATAGTAAAAGAAGATCCTGGTTAACCAGCCGCAGGAAAGGAAGGAGGCCCCGACCCGGGAGGCATGTCCTGCTCACTCCATGGACAGGCTGGGTGGCTAGAGGGACTGCACGGGCCTTGGTCCAATTCTTCGTCCAGACCGTGGCCCAGCCCTGCATGCCTACTATGGGCCAGGCCCTATAGAATGCCGTGTGGATCTGTGTCTCTGGTCCCCGAGCCCTGGACCCCAGCGATGTGGCCTGGGAAGACCCCTCCCTGTGTCAGCCTGTTTCCTTGCCAGTACGAGAGGATCATGACAGAGTTCGTGAAGGACTGTAAATAAAGTTCAGGAATGCCCTGTGCCCAGAACAAGGAGGGCACTTAATTCTTGCTGTTCTTCAGTTCAGTTCAGTCGCTCGGTGGTGTCCGACTCTTCATGACCCCATGGACTGCAGCATGTCAGGCCTCCCTGTCCATCACCAACTACCGGAGCTTGCTCAAACTCACGTCCATCAAGTTGGTGATGCCATCCAACCGTCTCATCCTCTGTTGCTCTCTTCTCCTTCTGCCTTCAATCTTTCCCAGCATCGGGGTCTTTTCCAATGAGTCAGCTCTTCTCATCAGTATTGGCCAAAGTATTGGAGTTTCAGCTTTAGCATCAGTCCTTCCAATGAACACCCAGGACTGATCTCCTTTAGGATGGACTGGTTGGATTTCCTTGCAGTCCAAGGGACTCGCAGGAGTCTTCTCCAACACCACAGTTCAAAAGCATTAATTCTTCGGTGCTCAGCTTTCTTTATAGTCCAACTCTCACATCCATACATGACCACTGGAAAAACCATAGTTTTGACTAGACGGACCTTTGTTGGCAAAGTAAAGTCTCTGCTTTTTAATATGCTATCTAGGTTGGTCATAACTTTCCTTCCAAGGAGTAAGCATCTTTTAATTTCATGGCTGTAATCACCATCTGCAGTGATTTTGGAGCCTAAAAAAATGAAGTCTGTCACTGTTTCCATTGTTTCCCCATCTATTTGCCATGAAGTGATGGGTTCAGATGCCATGATCTTAGTTTTCTGAATATTGAGTTTTAAGCCAACTTTTTCACTCTCCTCTTTCACTTTCATCAAGAGGCTTTTTAGTTCCTCTTCACTTTCTGCCATAAGGGTGGTGTCATCTGCATATCTGAGGTTATTGATATTTCTCCCGGCAATCTTGATTCCAGCTTGTGCTTCACCCAGCCTGGCATTTGGCATGATGTACCCTGCATATAAGTTAAAACAAATTTTACTTAGAGAACAATTTATTTTGTTCTGGTGTCCCATGTTACTAGTTTGAACACATCTAATTGCCCCACGAAAATAGAAAACAGTTCTGTCGCCTCTCCAAACACTCTCTGACCTGTGAAAGCAATGCGTTTCCCTAGAAGCGGTCAGGTTGGTGGGCGGGACTCCACATCCCAGTCTGGTCTGTGTGGACACTGGTTTCAGGGTCAGTTCAGCTTTCAAAGCCTTTGCAGGGCTGTTTGGGTCTGACATGCATGTGCGTGACCAAAACTCTGACTAAATCTCAGTCTCTCTGAGCCCTTTTGTAAAATGTTTTATTGGAGTATTGCTGATTTACAACGCTATGTTAATCTCAGGTGTACAGCAAAGGGAATCAGCGTACATATACATAGATCCACGTTTTCAGATTCTTTTCTGATTTAGCTCAGTACAGAGCATTGAGTAGAGTTCCCTGTGCCATACTGCTGCTGCTAAGTCGTTTCAGTCATGTCTGACTCTATGCGACCCCATAGACAGCAGCCCACCAGGCTCCCCGTCCCTGGTATTCTCCAGGCAAGAACACTGGAGTGGGTTGCCATTTCCTTCTCCAATGCATGAAAGTGAAAAGTGAAAGTGAAGTTGCTCAGTCGTGTCCGACTCTTTGCGACCCCATGGACTGCAGCCCACCAGGCTCCTCTGTCCATGTGATTTTCCAGGCAAGAGTACGGTAGGTCCTTACTAGTTATCTATTTTATGTGGCCCAGTGTTCATTCCAGCCTTGTCCTCAAAAGACAGAACTGGCTAAACCGGTCTCATGCCTCACACCCCAGTGCCCCCTAGTGGATGCCTGATGTCCAGCCTCCAGCAAGAATGTCCTCAGGCTGTTAAGCCAAAACTGGAGAAGGCAATGGCACCTCACTCCAGTACTCTTGCCTGGAAAATCCCATGGATGGAGGAGCCTGGTAGGCTGCAGTCCATGGGGTCGAGAAGAGTCAGACACGACTGAGCAACTTCACTTTGACTTTTCACTTTCATGCATTGGAGAAGGAAATGGCAACCCACTCCAGTGTTCTTGCCTGGAGAATCCCAGGGACGGGGAAGCCTGGTGGGCTGCCGTCTATGGGGTCAAACAGAGTCGGACACGACTGAAGTGACTTAGCGGCGGCAGCAGCAGTCCTCAACCTGGTGCTCTCCCTCAGTGATTTTGCACCCACTGACCCCACCTGCTCCTGGGCCATGACCCCCATGACCCTGTATTCAGGACTGAGCCTGGTTCCCCTGTTGCAATTATTGTTGTTCAGTCACTCAGTCGTGTCCGACTCTGCGACCCCGTGAACTGCAGCACACCAGGCCTCCCTGTTCATCACCAACTCCCAGAGTCCACCCAAACTCATGTCCATCCAGTTGGTGATGCCATCCAACCATCTCATCTTCTGTAGTCCCCTTCTCCTTCTGCCTTCAATCTTTCCCAGCATCAGGGTCTTTTCCAACAAGCTGGCTTTTCGCATCAGGAAGCCAAAGTATCGGAGTTTCAGCATCAGTCCTTCCAATGAATACTCAGGGTTGATTTCCTTTAGGATTGACCTGTTGCAATAGTCCACAATAAACTCTCTCAGGCTCTGAGTTTTCTCTGACATGCACCGCCCCCTCACCCCGCCCAGGATCCTCTTTAGGGTCGGGCCCTAAGGCTCTCAGAGCTTGGGGGTGGGCTGTCCCCCGGAGCCCCCCAGGCACAGAGAGGGCGCTTCGCTGAGTAGTACTGGTTGCTCTGCTCACGGTGAGCACTTCTGTACGGGGGGGTCCATGGCAGCCAGAGGGCTGAAGCTGCCAGAGCCAGAGACACTGAGGCGCTCCCCCCGCACCGCCGTTTGCCTGTGGGACAGGGGGTCACTGAGCTCGCAGCACCTCATCAGTGCATCCCAGCCCTCACATTGTTCCCATTTCAAAGATGGGAAGAGTGAGGCCCAGAGAGGGACCAGAGCATGACAAGGGGAAATCCGTTCTCTGCGGCTGGTGGTTGGGTTGTGGGCATCATTGCTCAGACAGCCCACATGCGGGGTTTTCCCTGATTAGAAGTTGGGCTTTGCTGACAGCTCAGATGGTAAAGATTTTGCCTGCCAATACAGAGAAACAGGTTCTATCCCCGGGTTGGGAAGATCCCCTGGAGGACAGCATGGCAACCCACTCCAGTATTCTTGCCTGGAGTATACCCATGGACAGAGGAGCCTGGTGGGCTACAGCCCACGGGGCAGCAGAGAGTCAGACACGACTGAGGGACCAACTCAACTAACACTTTCATTTCCAGAAGTTGGAGGCTTCAGGACTGCCTCTGTTTCTCTGCCTCTGTAGCTGGGTGTTTCTCCCTCTCACCGAGTGCAAGAATGCAGATGGTTTGCTGTTCAGAGAGTGGGTCAGATTACTTGTTATCAGCAAGAGCCACCACCCCCACCCCCACCCCGTCCCTCCCAGCAGCCTGGGACAGGCTTAGAAAAAGATCAGTGACCAGGGGGCAGGACTCTGAGGCCAAGGAAACATCCCTTGACTTTTCCTTCCCTTGAGCCTTTTTCATCCAGGGGTCCTTGAGAAAATGGAGCTCCAGAGCTCTCCGGCATCCACCATTCTCACGAGTAAACCCCCTGGTACCCCCATGCAGCTGGAATGTCCTCCGCCCGCCGAGCATCCCTGGGAGAAAACAGCCCTCTCTGGAGTCCTGGCTTCAGAACTCGGCCTGCTCCGTTCTCCACCCCAACCTGCACCTCCTCCTCTGTCACTTCCCTGTCTGTCTCCCTCCCCCGACCACACCCGTGTGGGGTCTGTTGTCTCCCTGTCTCTCCAAAGGTCAGGTTCACGATCACAGTCACCCAAATAGCTCAGACACAGGATTCGGCCGCTCTGATTCTGAGACTCCCCAGGGAGTCTGGTCCCCCAGGATCTGCGTCTGGCATTTGGGGCTCCTCAGGACAGCGCCCCCTCCCCGGTCCAGGCAGCCTCCTGTTCTACTGGCTCCAATCCCTCCACGCCGTAGCGGTCTTCCCTCCCTAACTCCACTCCAGAAAGGGAGACAGGGCTTTGAAGAGGAAGTTTACTGTGGAAGGGACTCTAGGGATGGGAGTGGGTCCTGGGGAGAGGGCAGAGGGCAGTAACGAATGGACACTGTTGATCTGGTCAGCCTGCAGGCACTGGGGCCTTGTTCCCACTGAGATCTTCTAAGGAGCCACGTGGAACGTGCCTGGGGGTTGAGCCTAGAAGAGGGGCCGTGGGTGCAGAGACTTGCACGCCTCCTTGACTCACACGCCTCCTTGACTCACACGCACCCAGTCAAGGGTGGCTTTGCCCCCCTGGGTTGGCATGCCGGGCAATCTCGCAGGCACCCGCGACACGTGTCAGCCAAGCCCAGGGCAGAATCGAAGAGAAGTGCAGGGCAGCGCGCCCGACATGCCCCACACAGTCCAGCTCCGATGTGGCTTCACTCTGCTCACCACCCTCGTCAAGGCCAGGCCGCCAGGCTGCCTCTTGGAGGCCCGTGGTCTCTACAGACTCACTCAGGAGGCTCAGCACAACAGGGCGTGGCCCCGTGGCTTCAGGTGGGGCTCCCGGGGGCCCTCATTCTCTCTCTCCTCCACGCCCCGGGTCAGCACTTCCAGCAAGGTCTCTGGAGGCCCAGACCCTCACCAGCCCTCCCCGTTGGAGGTCCTTGCTCCGCCTGCCCTGCGCCCACTGCCGTCTCGGCGGAAGATCCCAGGGCTGCCGCTGGGGTCGTCTGGGTGTCAGGCTCACCCGCCCTGCCCTCGCTGTCAGGGCGCCCCACCTCCTGATGATGGTCAGGCTGGGGTCCTCTGGTTGTCAGGCTCACCCGCCCTGCCCTCGCTGTCAGGGCGCCCTACCTCCTGATGATGGTCAGGCTGGGGTCCTCTGGGTGTCAGGCTCACCCGCCCTGCCCTCGCTGTCAGGGCGCCCCTACCTCCTGATGATGCTCAGTTGCCACACCCCACTCCCACCCCCAGGAGAGCGACTCTGCATTCTGGGCCACTGCTCTGAGGTCTCCACAAGCGGTCAGTTCCAGGTTCGAGGGAGTCTTTGCTCCATCTCCTGTTGGAATCCGGGGTCCCGTCCATGCTCGCTGAGCCGGGACCCTTGGGCCAGCAGAGCCTGAGACCGCAGAGATGAGCGGCACATACCCTACCACGGGGCCACTGAGGACGATGCCGGAAGGGCCAGGAGCGCTCTGTCCTTGGTTCTGGCCCCGTGAATCGCCTGCTTTTTCTGAGCATGTACTGCATCCCGGAAAACAGGGCGCCACCCACAGGGAGCGGTCCCTGCACTGAGCCTTGGAGGGGGCCATTCTTTCAGCTGGCAGCTTCCGGAGATGTCTTTTTCTTTGGGAGGTGGGTAGGACAAGCAGAGCTCATGGTCTGGGACTCAGTGTCACGCACTCTTTGCTGCAAAATGGGGTTCTTGGCCTGTGGCCTCTTCCTAAGGAGGCTATATAGACAATGTGTGTGTCATCGCTCAGCCGTGTCTGACTCTTTGTGACCCTGTGGACTGTAGCCCGCCAGGCTGCTCTGTCCATGGGATTTCCCAGGCAAGAGTACTGGAGTGGATTGCCATTCCCTTCTCCAGGGCATCTTCCCGACCCGGGGATCAAACCCGGGTCCCCGGCACTGCAGGCAGATTCTTTACCATCTGAGCCACAAGGGAAGCCTGTATAGACAATGCTGCCGATTATTATTCACAAACTGAACACTGGCTTTTAACCGGCCCCCATGGGGTGAAGAACTGGGGGCTCAGGGAATACCCATGGTGAGCCTCCTTCTCCTTCCTGGCGGGCTGACCTCTGAAGCATTTCCCTGACACACAGCCAATGCGCTTTTCTTGCTGAGTCTTGCCTGGAACGCAGCTGGGAGGTGTTGCCTTTCTTCCCATCTCGGATGGGGGTCAAGCAAGCCAGAGGCTCTCAGGAATTCCCCCGGTTCCCCTGCCAGGCCGGGGGTGGGGTGGGGTGGGGAGCAGGTTGTAGGGGGTCGCTTCCCACACCGTCCTGCAGCTTAGGTCAAGAGCGATCCCAGCACTGAGCCACCTGGAGGGAGACTCTGCCCAGGACATTTCAATATGACGCGGCTTCAGCAACGTGACAAACACCCATGCCTTAGGGGACTTGCGGGTGGCTCCAGAGGCTGGGGCGTCCAGAGGATTGCAGCGGCTGAGGACCTGGCTCCCTGTGTGACCCGGTGTCTCTCTTCTCACCAACCAGGGGTCCTCAGACCTGAAGCTTCACTCCCAGGAGGCCCTTGTGTGGGTGACGCTGGGCTGAACCGTACCCCGCCCCCCTCCGCTACCCAAGACAGGCTCAAGTCCCAGAGGGTGGGACCTGTGAATTTGACCTTACTTGGAAATAGGGTCTCCACGGACGTCGTTAGCTAAGATGAGGTCATGCTGGAGGAGGGCGGGCCCCCCAAACGCAACAGGAGTCGCAGCTCTGATCCCAGGGACACCAAGGGTGCCCGGGAGACCCAGAAGCCTCCCAGGATCAAGGAAGGAGCCTCTCCTGGAGCTCCTGGGGAGGGGGTGGCCCTGCCACCACCTTGGTCTCAGACGTCTGGCCTCCAACTAGGACAGCAAACTTCTGTTGTTCAGGCCCCGGTTTGTGGGGCTTCGTCCCACGGCCCCAGGACCCCAGGCCATCTCGCATTCCAGTTACCCCTTGAACCAGCCCGGCTCTTCTTCTCTCGTCTCCAGCACAGGGGCTGGTATACAGGAAGTGCTCAATCAATGCCCTGCCCAATGCCCGGCATCCGTGAATGAGCTGGCCCTGCCCCCTCACTCTCTATTTCCCTCACGTACTCCTAACTCCCCTCGTCTGCTTTCCGCTGCACAGGCACCAAATTTAATTAGAGAAACAGCTTCTTGATCACTAGCCAAAAATCCAAGGCTTGCCCATGGTGCGTCCTTCCCCGAATCAGGCCCCGATGTCCTACTTCATTACTTGTAATGAACCCTCTCGTTTAATTTCTCTGTGATGGCGAAACGGTGCCAAGCCTGCAAAGCGCTCGGAGTTAACTGGGCCGTCCACACGACGGAGCAGACTCAGCCGTCACGCACGATGAATGCTTGTGGCCTTTTCTGTCATGCCTGGAGAGCTCAGGGTGAGTGACAGGCATGGGATGCTGAGGCTGGATCTGAATTCGCAGAATAATCCAGGTGTGTGGACCCGTGTTTGAAGGAGTGAGGCTCCAAGGAGTGAGTCACAAGTTATTTTCACTCCTGGTTTCATATGGCCTGGTTTTAAATTATTGAGTGGCTGGAAAGCTCCCACAATGAAATCATATTTCATTTGTTTCTCCATTTGGCTGTTAAGTGAATCAATTTCTGGGCTGGGTTTGGAGGTGAAGAAAGGACAGAGAAGCCCGCACGGCTTGGACGAGAGAAGGCCGAGGTGTCCTGCGTGGTTTGGAGTCTCTGGTAGTGGCTCTTCAGTGGGCCTGGGGCCGCCCACGTGCAGGATGTCTGCACGGCTGGGTTTCCAGGGCGGTGCCTTTCGAGACCAGGCCCCAAGTGAACCCAGCCACACCGGGCACCCTCTAGGGAGAAGCAATTGGCGGGAAGTCTCGGCAGACCCAGGGCGAGGTCAGGAATGTGGGGAAGGGGAGGCTCACCTCTTTGCTTTTGCTGTGAGTGAGAGGCAGCAAAAGGGAGCATCAGGGCGGGCGGGTACCGGCTGACCCTGGAGTTCAGTGGTTACACTTCTCCACGCTGGAGACCCCGGGGGTGTGCTGGAGACCCCGGGGTGTGCTGGAGACCCCAGGATGCGCTGGAGACCCCAGGGTGCACTGGAGACCCCAGGAAGTGATGGAGGCCCCTTGATAAGCCCTGCCTGGGCAGCCTGACATTTGGTGAGGGAGTCAGACAAGAGGGATAAACAAGAGTACAGAGCAGCCTGGCAAGGACAGTCAAGGCCTCGGGGAGTGGAGGTGGCCCCTGGTTTAGCTGGGGTTCACGGGTCTTCTCCAAGGAGGGACTCTCTGGTGGAGGCCAGTGGGTGACGCTGAGCCGTCAGGTGAGGGTGGGCCATCCCCCAGCCCAGGGGGGCGAGGGCCTGGCATGGTTTGGCTCCAGTGCCACAGGTCCCTATGGTCCGAGCTCCTTATCCTCAGTTCAGGCCCCTCTGCCTTGTCTCTTGACCTCCTCAACGCTCCTTGAAGGTCCAGCAGACCCAGGAGAGATGCGTGCCAAATCCCACAGGCTCGCTCTTCAGAAGAGCCTGGCTGTGTATCCCAGCTCTTCTGCAGGGGACTAGTTTGCATTTGGGCAAGCGAAGCCTCGATTTCCCCATCTGTTACATGGGTGCAAGGATGACGCCGGGGATAGTAATGGAGGGTTCTCTGGCACAGAGCGGCCCCAGAGCGTTGCAACCGTGGTCCTGACTGCTTGCCTCACCTGCCTTGGCCCTTGGCATCCTCCTCATCTGTATTTCGCCATCCGCCCCCCGCTTTGGGGGCCACACTGTGCAGCTTGTGGGATCACAGTTCCCTGACCAGGGATCAAACAGGCCTGTGGCAGCAGCAACTCAGGAGTCCTAACCACTGTTCTGCCAGGGAAGTCCCTCAAACCCCTTGCTCCTCCTCCCTGAGTATGAGGCTGGCCCCACTAGGGGTTAGACAAACCCCTCCACCAGGTTCTTCTGCCCCATTTAAGCAGCCCTCCCCTCTCGACCTTTCTCCCTCCCAGCCCCTCCTGGGCAGGCCTCAAGAAAGCAGCACAGATGCCCACTGGCCCCGGACCACGCGGTCGGCGTTGTGCCCATCATCCCTCATCCCTCAACACCCTTCCCTCCCCAAAGCCTTCAGGACCCACGAAAGGGCAGCAAACATTTTCAGCACAGATGGCCTTAATTCTGAAGGGCTTTCCAAGCCCTCAGAGCTGCAGCAGACGCCTGGATCTGCCTCCAGGGCGTTTGTCACGGAAAGAAAAGGCCTTTACCTGTAGGTCACTGGACTCATTTCTTGGGAACCTTCACCTGGCACAGCCCACGCAGGAAAAGTATTCCCCAAAGGCACCCCCGGGATGGCTGTGCTGTGTAGCTGAGCAGTGTTAGTGGACGCTTGAGAAGGAGCACTTAGGCTTTGATCGTTTCTGTGTTTTGTGATCACCTCTGGGTCACCAGGGACAGAACCTCCAAATTATAGCCTGGTGCCTGCAGGAGAGAGGGTTTGCTGTGAGAGGTTTGACTCTAGCACCAGCTCGGCCCGGGGCAGGGGCAGGGCAGAGGCCGCCCCTCCTCTTCTGCTGTCTCCATCACTGGCACAACCCACGTCTCCTGGTAAGTGGTCAGGGAACAGAAGACGTGGAGCTGTCCATGTCTTCTCCAGGGTCCTACCTGGGTTCTGCCCACGAGGCTCCTTCAGCTGCCTGGCACCTGCCTGCTGGCACTTAAGCACACCCTCCTTTATGACCCAGGGCTCTGCCACCCAGCCCTGATTATACCCCTGGCTTCCCTGGAGTTCAGGTTTGGACAAGGAGGGCACCGGGCCACAGAGCAGGGGGCAAACGTGCAAGTGCCCATCTTCATCTTGGAGCTGGAAGCCCGAGTGTGCCGAGGCCCATCCCGGGAGGGTGTGGACCAGTGCGGCCGCTGGAGGTGCAGCCAGGGGACCTGGTCGACCCCCTGGAAAGTCAACCCCTTCTGCATTTCCCCTGAGCGCAGCCTGGCCAGGTCGTGTCCTCCCCCCAAGCCTGGAGATGGACTAGGGCCCTGTTTCTAGGATCACGGGGAAGAGGAAACCAAAAGAAACCTGCTAAGTCTTCAGGCAGGAAAGATGGGGCAAGGGTGGAAGGAATGGGTGGAGGGCCAGCGGGGCCACCCGGGGCACCCACTCGTGACGGCCTGGAAAGGGGTCCCTGTGAAATGAGATGGGGACTTCCCCAGGGGAACGTCTGGGGGTACAGGGGCCGAGGAGCAGGTGTGGCTTCTACCCTGCCTGCAGCGGGGGGCTGGGTCACCCCAGGGCATTCCTTTCACCCACAGGCGTGAGCCTGGCAGGAGGAGAAGGTGGGGAGTAGCCACTGGCATCTTCAGGGCTCTTTCTACAATGAATTAATGACTAATTTGAAAACAAATTTCTGTTTTCTTTATTAAAACAGTGCCCAGTTCACTAAAGGTACTGAATGCACGGTGCGTGGATGGCTGGATGGAGGACAGGTGAGCAAGGGCGACACCCTTCGAGGGCTGGCGACGTCCCACACTGCTCTCTGGTCTGCTTCAATGACAATGAATGTGATGATAACCATCGTTCCCTGAACTCTGGCGTTTCTGCACTTCGAACTGTTTTATTCACATGACTCATGGGATCCTCCTAAGAACCTGTGGGTCAGGCGCTATTTGAGGGATGAGGAAGCTGAGACACAAGAGAGGGCGAACGAGTTGCCCGAGGTCACACCTGGTTCACACGGATGACAACTGAAACCTGGTTCCGTCCACCCAGACCACCCAGCCTCCGCGGGCACCGTGCCGGAGGAAGACGAGCGGGCAGGCCTGGCCCGCGGGGAACTCCCCTGTGGGAGAACCAGCCGGCCCAGGGCAGGGGGGGCAGAGGCGTGGCTACAAGACACCAGGGTTCTCCCTCGCTGCCAATCTGCCGTGTGACTCCGGCAGGACTTCCTTGGGACTTCGGTTCTACCCCAGTGAAAGAATGTGCTGGAACCACATGACCCTGAGGTTCCTGCCTCAAGGAGTTGAGAACGGCTACGATTCCCCAGTCCCTGCCCCATTTGAAGGGCCTGTTAGAGAGGCGGGGCCGGTTCCACTGGGAGGCCCCGGGTGACCGCATGTCGGGCGGACCTCTGGAAGCAGGCCGCTCACACTTGCCCTCTGACTCACAGGGACTTGGGAGCAAGGGCCCGTCCACCCCTTTCCATGGGGAACTTGATGGCGAGCTTCCTAATGAGGACATGAGGGGGCGGTGGGTGCTGTGATGTTGGGTGGGCGTCTGGCCTGCTGCCCCGGGTGATGGCCTGGAAGGTACCCCTTCTCTCCTTCCCTCCCTCTACTCAGCAGGCTATCTGTGGGACGCCCACTCTGTGCCTGGCTTATACAAGTCACTGAGAAGGGATAACAACTGCATGATAATATCAAACACAGCTATTGATCTTAGCTGCTGCTGGGGCCCAGCGCGCATTAGCCCCTGGGGGCCTCAGAAGTATCTAGAAAGGCGGGGACTATTCACAGTCTAACAATGCACACGGAGAAGAAACCAGGCTCCCCACGAGGGGGTCAGACCTCCCAAGCGCCCACCCTGACTGGCCAGGCTCTGCCCTCGCCAGGACTAACCACCAGAATTTAATGCTCTCACCCATGGTGGATCGTCCACTCGGCCACTTCATGGGTGGGGCCCTGATGCCCACAGAGGGGCAGGGACTGCTCAGATCTGCACTGCTGAGAGGGCCGTTGGGTGGAGAAGAGGGCACCTGACCCCTGTGAGTGTCCTTCCATCATCACATCCACTCGTGTTCTGGGCAAAAGGCCCCAGCAGACAGGCTTGGAGCCAGGCAGCTACACAAACAGCCAGCCCAGCCAGGCTTTCCAGGTTGCCAGGGTGCGTGGGGCTGGGCCAACCGGCTGCATTGCCCATGGCTGGTTCTCCCCAGGAGCTGCTGTCCTCTGGCCTCTCTTCTCCCCGCCGGCCCCTCTTGGGAGTAGGTGGACGCTGCTGGAGGCCGAGGAAGAGTTCTGTGCTCCTGCCTCAGGCTTCTGCTCAGAGTTCACATTTTCTGGGACCAGCCCTCTCTTCTCCCCCACCAGGCCGGGCAAGGTCCAGGGAGTCCACCCTCTGAACCGGCCAATCCAGACCCTCCACACCCACCCCCGAACACCCCTTCCAAGAGCACCAGAAACTCACTGGGATCCCCTTGCTCCCACCCAGGGCCTTCCCTCTGCTGTACCCGGGACCCGGGCCTTCCCTGTGCTGGACCAGGGAGGTCACTGACGTCACAGAGGACAGTCGGCTCCTGCGGATGGGGGAGGGATGGGGGCCCGCAGACTGGGCCACCGGGGTCAGACCACGGCGCCAGACGGTGCGGCGCTCCGGGAGCCTGGGGCAGGCCATCGGGTCGCCGCCGCCGAGCCCTAGATCCGGGGTCAGGAGCGCAGGCCTCGTCCCTCGCCGGGGCAACTGGGCAAACCCTGCCTACCCCCGCTTGCCCCCGCCTCGGTTCTCTTCTGCAAACTGGGGAGGGAGGGAGTTGGCCCTGTGCGGCTCGTTGCACCAAGGTTGCGCCTCACCCGGCCGCGCTCCTGGCCCGCTCGTGGGCTCTTGGCAGCCGCCGAAGGCCAGGCCGCCAGCCACCCAGCCAGGCCGCGCGGACAGCTCCGCAGAGACCCCCACGACTGGACTGCGGGAGGACGCAGCTGCGTCGCCCACCTGCGCATGCGCGGGCCGCGCAGCCTGCCGGAATCGTAGTCCATTCCTGGGGGCGGCAGGTGGCGCCGAGCGAGGAGGAGGGGGGCGCGGGGCCTACATTTCCCAGAGTGCATCCGGTATAGGGGCGGGGCGAGAGGGGCCTCCGGGCGGGGCGGGGAGGGGCGGGGCTTCGGGGTGGGGCGGGGCCTGCGGGGCGGGGCTGGCGCGCCGAGGGGCTGCGGCGGCGCTGCGGGCGGGCGGGCGGCCCATCCCGCCTGCAGGCGCTGCACCTGCGGACACGAGCGTCCGGCTGCCGTCCCGCCCCGGCGACCCGACTCAGAACTGCCGCTGAGATGAGCGCGGGTGAGTGTGCGGGGAACCGGGGCCTCCCCGAGCTGGATCGCGGCGCCGCCAGGGCTGGGATGCCTGCACCTGCAGACGGGAAGCCGCCCCGCGGCTGCAGCGGGCTTGCGCTCCAGGGTCTTTGCAGTGTGGCAGGTCAGGCGCGCCCCCCATCCCCCTCCCTGTCCCTGCGCCCGGGGGGGCGGGGACCCCTTTCCCCGAGCGCCGCACCGCCTGGCTGCGCCGGGCTGCCTGGACGGCGACGCTCGTTTGCTTTTCTCCCCGGCGTGCGGGGTCGCAGCAGGGTCCGGGCGAAGGGCGCGCGGCTGCCGTAGACCCTGCGGCGGAGAGGTGTGTGACACGGGTCGGGGGTTGAGGGCTTGGCGGCAGGGGGGCGCCGCCGTTGTGTGACTCCTGCAGCGCCTGGGTGGGTAGGTGGGTTGAGGGGGGAGCGTCAGGTCGACCCCCCTCCCCGGCGCCTTGGGCTCGTCCAGAGCAGACTTGGGGGCGCGGAGCCCGCAGTTTGTGTGCGGCCCTCCGCGATGCGCGCGCGTGGTCTCTCCGACCCCTCGTCCCCTCCACTGCGTACCCAGGCTGCTGCCTCTGGGGCCGCACCCGCAGGGTCTGACAGCCTCTGTGCGGCGCTGGAAAAATCGCACGTCACCACCACCTAGTGCGCTTGGGGAAACTGAGGCCTACCGCTGGGGGGGCCTTGTCTCCTGAGAGACTCTGGAGTGACCAGAGTCCCCGTTTTGAGAGCCTTCTGGGGGCCCAGCCCTGGCTGGAGGGCTTGTCCCTACATTCCCCGGCAGGGAGAGGCCATCACCCCATTTTCCAGGGTGCGACCGAGGCTCACCAGGCTTGAGTCACTTGCTCAGGTCTTGCAGTGGGGCTGGGTTTTGAAGCTGGTGCTTCCTGACTCCTGTGTCCTGCCTTGAGCCCATCTCACCCGCAGACTACAGTATGGACCCCTGGCCACCGGCGGAAACCGGAGGAGACAACCATTCCTCCCTGGGGACAGTGGGGCGGGAGGGTAGGGAGCAAATAGAACTGGGGAGGGAGTGTGCCTTTAGGGACCACTTACTGACCTATGTTTCCCAGGAGCGCCCCCCTCCTGCCAAGAGGAATCTGTCCCCTCCCCCTCCTAGTTGAGGAATCAGGGACCACACGGGCAGTGGGAGTTGAGAGAGAAGCTGAGAGCAAATGGCAGGCTGGAGGAGGCAGACTTCTCTAGAAGAGGATTTCTGAAAGGGCCAACCTGTTCTTTGGAGGTGGCTGGGGAGCAGGGCACCCCCCCTTGGCAGAGCCTCCAGACACATTTATCTAATGGTAGGTGGGGGGAGGGTAATGGCAGGGTGCACCAGGTAATTTTAGGCTCTCCTCCACCGTAATTGATCCCTCCGATCTCTGGAGCCCTGGAAGGAACCCTGGCATTTCCCCCCTCATTTGTGGTTGTTCTGGGAGCAGGGGTAGGTGGGCACCAGGGGCCCTGGGGGGATCAGAGGGCAAGGAGACTGGAGTTTGAATCATAGTGTCCGCCTGCTGGTCTTGGACACTGCGTGACCGCTTCCTGAGCTTGGCTTCCTGAAAGCAGTATCGTTGCCCCCGTGGAGAGGATGAGGTAATAGTGGGAAATCCCGCACGTAGTGGGTCCTCCCTTGGTGGCTCATGCGGGTCGGTGAACCTCAGCCTGAGTCAGTCAGCCCTCTGGGTCGGGCAGTGGGCACACCGACCCTCCACCTGTCGCTCATGGCCCGGCCCGCGACCTGCACAGCAGTAAAATTTTCACCCACAATCACGATGGGAGAGAGCAGACGGTGGTCCTGGTGCTGGGCACCTGTGCACATCTGGAAGGTCAGGGGCTTCCCTCATCCACAGGGGCAGGTCCCCTGTTGGCCCTCCCCGGGGAAGGCTGGCATCATCCCAGAGCTGGGCGCCAGCAGGTGTGACTGGGAGCCCGTGGTCCAGTCTCCAGCGGCCCAGACCAGCCGACGGTCAGCACCTGAGGGGGCCTGAACCATGGCCCCGGGTGGGAGGCTCCCCTTTCCTTTATGCCGTGCAGGCTGTGGGCGTGCCTTCCTTCAGTCTGGTAACTCAGGGCACCTTTGAGAGGGCCCCGTGCCTACTTGCTTCGTTGCGCATTCATTTCAAGTGTTCAGGGAGATGAGGAAGCAGCATGGTGGGGCGGGAGGAGCTGGCACTCTGCGTCAGATGAGCCTGATGGCGCGCGAGCTGCGTTCTGTTTACAGTCACCCGTGCCCCGCTTTCCCTGCCGTATGGAGGGAGCCCCTTCGGCTCTGTGTGCACTGCTGGCGCACACCTCTCACGTCTGGCCACTGTGCACATCTGGCAGGTCAGGGGCTTCCCTCGTCCACGAGGGCAGGTCCCCTGACGCTCTCCCCAGGGAAGGCTGGCATTGTCCCAGAGCCCAGGTAGGGCCCAGGAGACGACGGTGAGCCTGGTGGTGGTCTCCTGGCGTCCCAGTCCGTGGAGTCACGGAGGGGCAGGGCAAGGTGGGGCAGAGGGACGAGCCTGAGCTCAGAGGGGCTCCAGAGCCAACTCTGCCACCTCTGGGCACTGGGTCTGTGCTTTCTTGGCGCCTGTGTATCCTGCCCGGGTGGCTGCAGGTCTGGTGGGCAGGATTCTCCCAGGTGAGTTTCGTGGGGGGCGTGTTTACATTAGTCTGCCAGGGCTGCCGTAACAAGGTGCCCACTGACCGTGCAGCTTAAGCAACAGAACTGTATCTTCTCACACTTCTGGAGGCTGGAAGTCTGAGATGGAGGTGTGGGCAGGGCTGGTTTCTTGCGGCTTCTTGCCTCATCTTGCAAGTGGCCATTTCCTCCCTGTGTCCTCAGATGGCCTTCCCTCTGTGTGGGTCTGTGTCCTTCTCTTTTCCTAAAAGGACACCAGTCGTACTGGATTTTGGATTTGCAGGAGGGATGCAGTTCAGCCCAGAAGGGGAGGGCAGGGCCAGGTGGAAAGCTGGGTGGCAGCTCAGCCGTCTTCTTTTCCCGTGGTTGATGGGTTAGGAACGCAGAGCTGGAAGGGGCCTGGGGGGTGCTCCAGTCCTAGCCCACCCACCCACACGGAGGGGAAACCGAGCCCCGGGGAAGGAAAGGCAGCTGTCCCGGGGCCAGGAGAGTGTGCGGTAGACGCAGAGCCCGAGCCCCGGTCCTCTGCTCCAGTTGGTGCAGCCCCGGCCTTTGAAACAGAGAAAAACACATTTCTAATCCAAGGCAGGGCTCTGCCGTCACCGCAGAGACATTCACCACAGCATCCCTAACAGCGGCAGAAAGTCAGAAACCTGCTGCGTGTATGTGGTGGGGAGCGACGGGACATGGGCCGTGGGTCCTTTGTCAGGTTGACCTATGTTTCCTAAGCCCTTGCTGTGTACCCAGCGCTGCCCCAGGCCTGGGGCTCAGCTGTAGACCAGAGCAAGCGGCATCGTGTCTTCCTGAAACGTGCCCTCCTGCAGGAGGGGGGTGGCGAGAACGTTCTCGTTACCTGTGTGATTGGAGTTTCTCACGTTAGGAGAAAGTGCTGAAGAAAAGCTTCATTTAGAAAACAGCCGAGGACAAAATGGTGCGTCCTATGCGACCTCCGCGCTATGAAGCGGCGCAGGGAGCAGGCCAGAAGGAAGTCGTCGTGCCGTCCAGGGCGTCCCTCTGTTGGAGGCGGCGAAAGAGCTAGTGTTCCCCCATGGCGTCTTTATGCTTCCTGTCACCTTCCCCAGCTTTTTTTTTTTTTTTTCTCACTGTGTGCGCTTACCTTTTGCAATGAGGAATCTGAAACAAGAAGGGCATTGGTTCCGGGTCCAAGGTGGGCTCGTGCTGCTTCCAAAGCCCATGAGTTGGTGTCAGGTTGGGTGATTGCATCTGCAGGGGCCACTCCTTTGCTCGAATGGAGGTCTCCCGGTTGGCAGTGTTCGGATCTTAACACAGGTGCCCAGTTTCCATGGCTGACACCATCTGACTTAGGTGTGAAAGTGAAAGTGAAGTTGCTCAGTTGTGTCCAACTCTTTGCGACCCCATGGACTGTAGCCCACCAGGCTCCTCCTCCATGGGATTCTCCAGGCAAGAATACTGGAGTGGGTTGCCATTTCCTTCTCCAGAGAATCTTCCCAACCCAGGGATCGAACCCAGGTCTCCCACATTGCAGGCAGACGCTTAATCAGCCTGACTCAGAAATTCATCTGAAATTGCATCTAAGGAAGTGGTCATTGCCCCGGAACCGGGAGCTCTGGGACAGCCTGGGAATCCTCACCTTCAAACTATTGGTCCTTCGCATCTGTGGTCACTTCCTAACCCGCCACCTGAGACGTTTCGAATCTTTCTGGTTTCTGTCCAAAGAAGTGGTTTGGGGGCAGTCGGCATGTTCTCTGGACCCACGTCCTGACTTGGGTTAACTCTTAGAAAGCCCAGTCTTACTGTCTCAGCAAAGAGAGTGTGACCTGCACTCTGGACAAGTCACCGGTCAGACACCCTGACCCTCCAGAGTGTCGGCTGTCTTATGGGAGAGCTGTGAGCTGGCACGAGGGAGTCGGCAAGTCTGGTGGTACAGGGAGCCGGCAGGGTGGGGTGGAGCCTCTGGGAAGGGTCTGTCCTGCTGGTGGGCCTCAGGGCCAGGCCAGCTGTTGGGACCCTGAGCTGCTTGGATGCCTGACTCTGGTCCCTGGGTCAGACAGCCCCTGCGCTGCAGACACGGGCTCTTCCTTGGGCTCAGATTCCAGCTCTGCCGCCTGCTAGCATGGGATCCTCAGACCTCTCCGAGCCTCTGATGCTACCTCTTCTGGGGTCTCCATAGGGACCTAGGGTCCCAAGTGCCTGGTATGCAGGAGAGGCTCAGTTCGGTTCAGTTCAGTCGCTCAGTTGTGTCCGACTCTTTATGACCCTATGGACTGCAGCACGCTAGGCCTCCCTGTCCATCACCAACTCCCGGAGCATACCCAAACTCATGTCCATTGAGTCAGTGATGCCATCCAACTATCTCATCCTCTGTCATCCCCTTCTCCTCCTGCCTTCAATCTTTCCCAGCATCAGGGTCTTTTCGAATGAGTCAGCTCTTCGCATCAGGTGGCCAAAGTATTGGAGTTTCAGCTTCAGCATCAGTCCTTCCAATGAATATTCAGGACTGATCTCCTTTAGGTTGGATTGGTTGGATATCCTTGCAGTCCAAGGGCCTCCTTGCAGTCAAGACTCTTCTCCAACACCACAGTTCAAAAGCATCAATTCGTTGGTGCTCAGCTTTCTTTATGGTCCAACTCTCACATCCATACATGACTACTGGAAAAACCATAGCTTTGACTGGATGGACCTTTGTTGGCAAAGTAATGTCTCTGCTTTTTAATACGCTGTCTAGGTTAGTTATAACTTTTCTTTCAAGGAGTTAGCGTCTTTTAATTTCATGGCTTCTGAAGAGGCTGGAGAAGCAGATAAAATAGTTGGGACAGGAAAGCTCGGGTTGGCAGCTCATGTTTCCTGGTGATCGTGTGGTCTCGCGAGCTGCTGTGGGCCCTAGTCAGAGGGGTGCCAACCCGCCGGGCCGCCTCTGGCCACTCAGACGCAGGGCAGAGTAACCTGAGTGCTGCGTGTTTGTTTACCCGGGGATGTTTCCATCGCCAAGGTCTCTAGGGTGTCGGGCAGCACCCTGCTTCAGTGTCAGGGTGCCACGGCTCGTGGGGCCTGCCCTCAGGCCCTGCTCCGCCGAGGGCTTCTCAGGGTGGCTGGGGTGTCCCCGCCTATAGATGGGGAGGTGGACGCCCAGGAGGGCGCCGGGCATCACACCCCACCACTGGTGAATGACAGCTGGATTTGAATCCTGGTGTGTCCAGCTGGCGGTGGGGGAGGGGTGGCGCTGTCTGTCTGTTCCCCTGAGTGCATTAGGGGCTGCAATGGTGACTTCGTGACGTGTGGCTGAGTGTTTGGGGTGGGTGAGGCTTGATCCCCTGGGGGCCTCATGATGATGCTTTCTGGTGACAGCGTGGGGCGGGGAGTCACAGCCAATGTCCTCACCTGAGCCGAGGAGCCTGGCCCCGTTCCAAGGTGTGGCACTTGCTGGCGTAGCTGGGAAGGCAGAGCCAGCCCCAGCCCAGCCCTGTCTGCTCCTGAGGACGTGCTCTGCGTCTCCAGTGCGCTCCTGTCCAGGGTCATGGCTCGGCCCCAGGGACCCACTTGGGGATGGACCGCTCAGACCGCGAGAGGGTCACCGTGCGAATCCACACACCTCCCTGTAACCTTGACCCCTGGCCTTGCTGTCCCCTCTGCTGGGCCCTTGGGGTCTCCTGGAACTGACCGCTCCTGATGGAGGCAGCATTCACGGCCGTCCCCGGCTTCTCCAGCTCCAGCCTCGCCGGCATCAACCGTCCCGTTAGTGTCTGAGCTCCCCGGACTCTCAGGCCCACCTGCCAGACCTCTGTGTGACCTTGGGCCAGCTGACTTCCCTCTCTGGGCCTCAGTGTACCCGTCTGAAAAAACAAGGGCCACCGCCGTTCTCAGGGGTGTGACCTGCTTTCTTCTGACCACCTGCCCCCCGCCCCCCGCCCCCCCTCCCCGCCCACTGCAGCGGGGAGATCGTCTGAGTTTGAGGCTCAGCCGTCGTCCGTTCAGAGAAACACGCCGTGTGAGCCGTGAAGTCTCGGATCACCCTTCTGGGCCACGTGGACCTCATCTGACGGTTTCACGGCAGGAAGCACGTGGCCCATCATGCCGGGGCGGGGGGGGGCGGCCCGCTTAAGGGCCTTTCTCTGCAGCCTGCCAGGGAAGCCACCTCTGTGGACATCTGCCTGGTATCCAAACCAGCAGAGCAGCTGAGTCCGAGTTCAGAGGAAGGCCTGGGGAGGGGGAGGTGTGCTCTGACCCCTGCCGGTGTCTCCTACCCAGGGTGGGGACAGGGGGACTTCCAGGCTAGTGGGGAGCCAGACCCAGGCTGAACCAGTTCTGTTGCAGTGATGTATTGGGGGATTTCGTGGGCCATGTTGCCTTGGCTGGAGATTTCTGAGCAACAAGGGAGGTGGTCTTGCTTGATGCCTCGAGGGCTTTGGGGTCAGAACACCTGAGTGCCAGTCCCAGCTGTCACCTGCTAGAGTGTCCCGGCCACCAGGCTGCACAACTGCTCTTGGCCTCGGCTTCCCTGCCTCTCGGGTGGAGGTAATAGCACCTGCTTTTCCGGACTGACCGTGGGCTGTGGGGCCAGGGGCCTGGGGTGGTTTTTTTTGTTGTTACAGCCAGACACGATGTCCCAGGGCTCGAGGCAAAGCCTGTAAGGCCCGCTGTGGCGTCAGCTGGCATGGCCAGCCAGTTCACAGCTCTTCCTGTGTTGCTGGTTCTCCTGCCTGCCCTGCCCAGCCCACCCGATGCTGTTTTACACTCCCTGCCCAGTGCCGAGGTCAGGAGAAGCCCAGTCCCCGGAGAGCTGCCTGCTCCCAGGTTCTGAGCGGTGTTTTGGGCGTCAGCCCCGACTCAGTCCTGCGGGGCTGTCCTCAGCACACACACAGGGGCTCCGCCCGGCCCCCTGCACAAACCCCATGGCCTGGGGTTTGGGTTTCTTCACACACAGAACGAGGGGTTGGAGAGATCTGGCCACCCGACTCCAGCCAGTGCCCAGTGGCCCCGCCATGCACACCCGCCGGGCTGAGCCAAGTGGATCCCCCTCCCGAGTCCTCGCAGGCCGCCTCGAGTTAGGGCTCCATGAACAGCCTCCAGTGGAGGATGGATGATGGATGGAGCTTGGGTCCCCGCTTCATGCCCAGCCCCCCACCCCCTGTCTGTTTGCCCTCATCCTGGTTGAGGACTCACGGTCAGGCCTCTCTGACCTGCTGCTCTGACCTCCTGCTTCTGCTTGGATGTCAGGGGCCCCAGGATCTTGCTGGAAAATGGCATCTCCAAGGCCCTGGTTAGTGCTGCAGTTGGGCGTGAAGTTCTAAGAAGGAAAAATTACAAGGACCACCCTGTGGCCCCTCATGTCAGTTTGGCGACTGGAGTGGCAAATGCTCCCAGGTGCCCCATCCCCACCTTTATGTTCTGAGTGACTAGGCTGAGGCTGCAGGGGGTTTACCTGGGAGGTGGTCCCAGGAAGCAGAAGGGGGAGGACTGGGGCGTGGAGGGGGAGAGCCGTGGGGCATTTGGATGGGTGGGTGTCTGCTGCGGGCTGCGAGGGCTCAGTCCTGCTCAGGGACCATGCAGAACGCTCCGAAGAACCAGCAGGACCCTGGGGCCTCTGTTGTCCTGGACTGGGGTGGTGGCTGGTCCTGGGATCGTGACCACCCCCCCCCCCACACACACACACACTGCACGGTGTGACTGTCCACAGCCATGCAGGGGAGCCCTGAGGCAGGGTGAGGGCCAGTGTCACCACACAGCCACTGTGCCCACAGAGGGCCCACGGGTCCGGATACGTTCCAGCGTCAGCCGTCCGCTGCTGTTCTCAGCCTCAATCCTGTCGGGGAACCTCTGATGCCTGCCACTGGCAGCCCCTCGAGGGCTCAAGGCTGTCCTAGAATGCCTGTTTACTTGGTTTATTGAGCCCCTACTGTGCACATTTGAAAAGACCCTGATGCTGGGAAAGATTGAGGGCAGGAGGAGAAGGGGACAACAGAGGAGGAGATGGTTGGATGGCATCACCAGCGTGATGGACATAAGTTTAAGTAAACTCAGGGAGTCGGTGATGGACAGGGAGGCCTGGCGTGCTGCAGGCCATGCAAAGAGTCGGACACGACTGAGCGACTGAGCTGACTGTGCACAGAGCGCTGTCCTCGCTAGTGATTCCCCCAAACGCGTGTGTTTTCTCCTGCCACCTTCTCTCCCCCTCCCCACGCCCTGGTGCTGGAATTCCTCCTCCCAGAACCCAGAATGTCCAAGACCCTTGCCTCCATCCTCAGGACCAGTGGACAGGACCTGGAGCCGGGGGCTCAGGAGAGGCTGTGTGCCTGCTTCTAGTTGCTCTGTGACCGGCAGGTGGACACGGCCCCTCTCTGAGTTGCTTCGTCTCTGAGTAGCGGCCCCCAAGGATGCCCCTGGCCTCATCCCCAGACAGGTTGGATACATTAACGCACGTGGCAAAAGGGACCTTGAGGATAGGATTAAAGAGATCTTGCAGTTGGGGGGTTCCAGGGGGGGCCATTGCCATCTTGAGGAGCCTGCAAAGGAGGAGACAGGAGGGTCAGAGAAGAGGGGAGGTGATGGCAGACGCAGAGGTCGGAGAGGAGACGGGGTGTGGCGTGGCTGGCTTTGAAGGCGCAGGAAGGACAGCCTGTCTGTAAACTGAAGGGCTTCTGGAGCCACCGCATGACTCGGTGCCACCGCCTGCCCCTCAGGCTGCCTCTGCCTCCGGGGGTGTCTACTGAGCACCCGCGAGGGTCAGCGTCACGGGGAGAGTACAGTCCGACACCCCTGGAGTGCAGGGACTCGGGGCGGCGAGGCTGAGCCAGACCTGGGCGCTCACGTGGGAGAGGTGGCCGGCAGACGCAGGGGCGGAGGTCACGGAGGATCAGCGGACTGTCCAGGGTGGCCGGAGCTAGCCAGTCACCCAGGAAGGGCCGGGCCAGGCAGCGAGGGGGCCATTGGGCTGGGCAGGGGCTGTGAGCCCACCGCAGCATATCAGGCCGGGCAGCAGGGGGGCCGTTGGGCCGGGCCAGGACCCGGCCGGCACCTTCCTGCTGCTGCTCTGGCCGTGGCCACGCCGACCCCGTGACACGCTTCTCGCCAGCTGCCTACATCCCGCCATTCTCCTCCAGCTCTGAGCCCGGCTGCTTCTGCCAAGCACTTGAAGCGTAGCCATGGGGTTCAGGGCTACAGGCGCCGGTTCCCTTGAACACACCCCTGATATGCCTTGGAAATCAGGAAACGAGATCTGTGTGCAGAAGCCCAGCGTCCAGCCAGGCGCCTCCCTGGCTGCCTCTGACGGGTGTGGGGTGTGGCCTGGGCCTGGGGCACACATGAAGCGTGACCACAGGGCAGGTCCTCCTGCTGAGGAACACCGGTGGCCCTGCCAGGGCTCCCCAGGGCCGCCTCTGGCTTCCTCAGGCAGGGGTCCCTGCCAGAGCTCCGCGTCGCCTGGCCTCTCCCGCCAGGCCCCGCCATCACCCCGCCTCACTCTTTCCCCTCCGACCGAGCCGGGACCCCCACTCCCTGCACCTGCCACGTGAGAGCTTTGCTCTGCCCTTGCTGCGGCCACCTCGTCTTCCTCCGTCAGCCCCCGCCCCCTGACCTGACCCCCCAGATTCCTTCTCTGAGAGTAGCTTGCTGGGCGGAGCACCCAGGCAGCCGATGGCCTCTGAAAAGGAGTTGAGAGGAATTAAAATCGCTGGCAAGAGCGCACACACCAAGCCCCTAAGCAGGCCCTTTGGGGGACACCCTGCAGTTCAGGGCAAGGTTTTCTAGGACCTGGTGCCCAGGGAACGGGGCTGACAGAGCGGGGAGGCAGTCCCCGATACTGGAGGGGGACCGCTGGCGTGAAGCTCTGTAAACCTCAGGGCTAAAACAGCAGGAACTTATTCTCTCCCAGTTCTGGAGGCCTGAAGTCCAAAATCCATGTCACTGGGCTGAAGCCATGTCTCGGCAGGGCGGGGCCGCCTCCGCAGGTGCTGGGGGAGTCCTCTCTGCGTCTCCGTAGCTGCCAGAGGCTGCCGGCGCTCCCTGGCTTGTGGCCGCGTCACCTGCACCTCAAAGCCAGTGTCTCCGTCTCCAGCACCTTCAGATCGCCCGCCGCCCCGTCCAAGTGTGTGGGCAGGTCTCCCTCCGCCTCTGTCTCTGAGGATGCTGGCGAGTGAGCTTGGGGCCCGTAACCCAGGGTGACCCTCCCATCCCAGGGTCCTTAACTGTATCCCATCTGCAAAGACCAATCGCCCCATTTTTTAACCTTATGATGTCACACCCATGGATCTTAGGGATAAGGACCCAAGTATATTGTTGGGGAGGCATCATTTGGCTTTCCTGGGCAGCTTCTTGAACATTCTGTTTCTGAGACTGAAACCCATTTTTACCCCTCCTTATGGGGTCTGTAGAAGATCCAAGGGTTAGAGAAAAGACCTCTCAGAGGATAAAAATTGTACGTCTCAAGTCAGCTGAATGTAAACATCCCACAGTCCCCAGAGCTGATGGCCTCAGGGGCCTCTGACTGGGTGTGTGCTGTCTCTTGGGAGCAGCTAGGCGAGATGCATTGAGCCTTAAATACGTTCATGCCTTCAGTAGAAGAAGGCAGCTCTCCGGAATCTTCTGAAGAAGGGTTCTGAAACACAGATATGATTGGTGCATAAAAACTCCTTCACTGCAGGGGGTCACAGGCTCTGCAGAGTGAGTGTCCAGCCAGAGATGCTGAGTCAGGAAATTATTGTCCATCTATCTGCCCATACGTAGCAGCTGTTCTCCAGCTTTGAGGGCTTAGGACCCCTTCGCTCAAAAAATTACTGAGGACCCCAAAGAGCTTTTGTTTAAGTGCATTGTATTTATCGATATTTAGTGTATTAGACAGGGCTTCCCTTGTGGCTCAGTGGTAAAGAATCTGCCTGCCAATGCAGGAGATTCGGGTTCAATCCCTGCATTGGGAAGATCCCCCTGGAGAAGGAAATGGCAGCCCACTCCAGTATTCTTGCTGGGAAATCCCATGGACAGAGGAGCCTGGTGGGGTCATAAAAGGTCGGACACGACTGAGCGACTAAACAAGTGTTCAGTTCAGTTCAGTTCAGTTCAGTCGCTCAGTCATGTCTGACTCTTTGCGACCCAATGAATTGCAGCACGCCAGGTCTCCCTGTCCATCACCAACTCCCGGAGTTCACTCAAACTCATGTCCATCAAGTCCGTGATGCCATCCAGCCATCTCATCCTCTGTTGTCCCCTTCTCCTGCCCCCAATCCCTCCCAGCATCAGAGTCTTTTCCAGTGAGTCAACTCTTTACATGAGGTGGCCAAAGTATTGGAGCTTCATCTTTAGCATCATTCCTTCCAAAGAAATCCCAGGGCTGATCTCCTTCAGAATGGACTGGTTGGATCTCCTTGCAGTCCAAGGGACTCTCAAGAGTTTTCTCCAACACCACAGTTCAAAAGCATCAATTCTTCAGCGCTCAGCTGTCTTCACAGTCCAACTCTCACATCCATACATGACCACTGGAAAAACCATAGTGTATTAGACATTAAAATGGAGAATTTTTAAGCATATTTAATTCATTGAATAAGGAAAATAGCCCGTTGTATGTTAGCTACGAGTGTTTTCAGGCAACAGACCGGCCTTGCTTTACAGCTGTGCAAATCTTGTTAACGTCTGGCTAATGGGCGGTGGCTGGAGCCTGTGTCCGGCCTGTGTTCTGTCAGCTGTGAGGCCGCGTGTCACAGGGCCTCGGGCAAACCCCAGCGTACATTTGGGAGGGAGAGGGAGCGATGGAGGAAAATAACATCTCAGTCTTATTATGAGCACGGCTTCGACCCGGCCGGCGCCCTGCTTGCCTGCTGGTGACTCCAGGGTTCCTAGACCACACTCGGAACTGGTGACAAAAGATGGAGTACTATGCAGTCATTAATACGATTGTCAAGGAGGAGTACAAGGCGTGTGTCAGCACTGGTGATGAAGAATATGGGGTCCACAACTTTATACACAGTGTCATCTACAAAACAGGCAGAAAACGCGTTGAAATGCAAGAGTTACGGGCAACTCTGCCTTTTTTTCTTTCTTCTGATGCTTGGCTGTTTTATTTTCCCAGCTTCTTCATTTTAAGGATGTGCGGGGGAGATGGGTGGGGGTAGGCGTGTGCTCAGTATTGGTCTCAAGAGGCTTGAGTGGAGAGCAGCTGTCTGACCCCCTGGCACCAGCCGGCTCCTGCTCCAGGGACCGGATGGCATTCTCTATTTTGGGAGGTGGACTCTCACTGTGGCTCTAGGGCTTAGAGTGGCACCGACATGATGCAGGGATTTGTGTGTGTGTGTGTGTGTGTGTGTTTATACTCTTGGGATAACGTCATCTACTGTTAGAAGCGAGAGAGCAGTTTCTGTGGGCTCTGGAGGAGGTTTCACAGTGGCCGATGAGGAGTTGGGGGCTGGTCTGAAATTCAGCGTCCCCTGCAGAACTTGCCCGGCCCTGGAAGGGCTCCAGCAGAGAGCTAAATATAACCTGGGTGTGTGCTGGCAACCTTGGGCACCCCAGCCCCCAGCTGGTGGCGCAGCCGAGCCCATGGGAGCAATTGATTTGTCTAATGGAGCTCAGTGTCTGCCATTTGTGGGGCATCTGGTACCTGCGGGCGGGCGGAGAGGTCATCCAGGCCCCGTCTGGAATGCCACAGAGCCCGGCGGGTTGGGGATTCTTGCTCCCGATTTTCAGATGTGGGGGGACGGCAGCTGGACTAAGATGGGGGGCAGGACCCATGGTCACACGGCTGGTGAGGGGGGAGGTGCTCCCAGCTGGCAGCACCCCGTATGCCGCTCCCCAGTGGGGGGCACGCGTCTCCCCCACTGGGTCCTCTGACCCGAGCACTGGGGGGCACGCGTCTCCCCCACTGGGTCCTCTGACCCGAGCACTGGGGGGCACGCGTCTCCCCCACTGGGTCCTCTGACCCGAGCACTGGGGGTCACGTGCTTCCGAGGGCTCTGACATCACCGGTGGCAGAGAATGGTCGTAATGATCATCGTAACGCCCCCGACAGCATCCCTGCTCGGGTCCTTCCGACGCTGCAGGAGTGGTCTCCGTGACTGCCCATCGTACAGGTAGGCACACAGAGGCCAAGTGACCTTGAGAAACCCGCTCTGGGGACCTGGCTGGTGGCGGGAGCTCCTCCGGATCCCGGGTTCTGCTGAGCTGCATCCTCTCTCCCACGAGAAATGTGGGTCAGCCGGCTCCCCGGGCCCAGCAGAAGCCCTGCTCCGAGCGTCTCCGTGTGTCAGTGATTCTCCTCCACACCTCACCTTGTAAACTGGGGGCCTGCTCTCCCCGCTCCTCCCACTGGCCCGGGGCATCATGGGACAGGATGATGTCATCACCCCTGGAGGGGGCGGCAGTGTGGGGTGACTGGTGGGGGCAGGGCAGCCTTCTGAAAGAGACTTGCAGAGAAACAATCCCTCTCTCAAAGTACGGTCTGCCACCTCCAGGATCAGCACCTCGGCGAGAACATCTCGCTGGAGACTGGGGCCCTGCGGGTAATTCTTGCCCATCCCTCGCACAGGGGCCTCTCGCCCCCTGATACCCTCCTCGCCTCGCTCCCAGGCACCCCTGCAGCCTCCAGGAGACCTCAGCAGGGCTCTGCTCTGGATTTTGGGGTGATGGAGGGAAAGCAGGGCCTCAGCCTTCCTCCTGGGAACCCCTTAAAGCAGTTTTCAGGGAGGAGGTGGCTCCCTGGATTCCCCCCACCAACGTTCCTATCTCCTCCATTAGGACCTGCCCCTTCCCCCGGGCGACGGAGGAGACCCTCCCCACCTTCCTGGGTCTCATGGACAGGCAACAGTCAACCCAGCATCCCCGGGGGTAGGGGTGAGGAGGTGGTTTCATTTGACCATGTGGAGCCCTTGGCCTGGTGCAGAACGTGACCTTGAGGGAGTTCTTCCCTCCAAAATCTTCTAGCCTGGTGAAAGAGGTGGACAGCGTGTGGGAAAGACACACCATGAGAAAAAGCACTCCCCCAGGAGGCTGTGGGGGAACGGATAGAGGGCAGGGAACCAACCTGTCGTGAAAGAGAAATCCTGGCAGACTTCCTGAAGGAGGTGATGGCCCACCACGCAGGAGTCAGACAAAGCCGTAGGAGAAGGGCAGAGGTGAGCGTATAGGGCGTGTGTGGGGAGTTTCACTCACGCCTCTGCCCCACGCTAGGCCCTGGGTAAGGTGCCATCTGCCTCTCAGGCGCCGTGATCCCCTGTCTGCCCTCACAGTACCTTGCACATCACCTTGCCGGCAGGAAGTGCTCAGTGATGTGGCTACAGGGGGCCGAGGAGTCACGGCATGCAGAGAGGGGACAGGGAGGGAGTGTGGAGACCATAGGCTCCTGGGGGTCTGCTAGACCCACCCCCACCCGCCCCCATGACTGCAGGCTGAGCCAGGGCAGGGGTGGGGGCGTCAAGCAATCTCAGCATGTTATCTGTGAATGGGGGCGGGGGAGGTTAAAGCCCCAGTGCAGGTGTGGCCAGGACTGGGGAGGACGGGTTACTCTGAGTGGGGGCAAGGGGTGCGGAGGGGACACGGGTGGCTGGGCCATCCGTCTTCCTCGGCGCCTCATCCTCCCTGAGAGCTCAGACTCATCGAGGGCCACACCAGGCCCACGTCCTTGCAGAGGGCTTGGGGGCCTGGCAAGCTGAAACAGGAACACTGACCCTGTCCTGGGGGGCTGTGTGGGGGCGGGTGTACAGGGAGACCACTGGGGGTCCAGGCGTGGCCCCTAGTTTGGAGGCCAGGGCCCCCTCCCTGCCCCGCAGCAGGGACGCCCATGACCCAGTGCTTGGCAGCTGACCCCACGAGCCCTTGCGGCCCAGACACAGCCCTGTGCGTCCTTTTGTTCGGGAGCAGAGATGGCTGGGGGCAGAAGGGGGATCGTCCATCCCCGCTGGGCGATGCCGGGCAGTGCCCTCTGGAGGCATTCCAGCCAGGGAAGTGAGCCTGTGAGGGGTGGGTCGCGGCAGCGGGCTTTGGTCCAGTGTAGACTGGTGAGACCCGGAGACTCAGAGAGGGTCTCGGGCCACGATGGAGACCCTGGCCGCGGCCCGGCCCTCCCTGCCCCAGTTCTGGGAAAGAGGGTCATGCCAGGAATAGAACCTTGTATTTCCCACGGCTCCAGCCGCCGCTCCAGGCTGCAGCAGTCTGCAGAGTATCGGCACCAGGCCCGCGATCTGTGGCTCCGGGTCAGAGTGGTGGGTGGGGGGGAATGTCACTGGCTACCTGGCCAGCATCAGGACAGCCGTGTCCAGCGGTCAGGTGTTTTTATTGCCTCCTGCTGGGATCATTCTCTGCCTGGGGCGACCGACCACTAGACACGCAGGCTGCAAGTTGGGAAGTTTGGGAGTCTTGGTCCCAGGCACGTGGACAAAAGAAAGTTCAGGATGGATCCCCGGACTGCCTGGCAAGCCAGCGCCTTGCCACAGCCCTCCTTTTATCTGGGACCCGCTGTGCTCAAACCCGCGTCCAGCTCTGCTCGGAACATCAGGCCCAGCCGGGTCCAGCCTCCCCTCATCTCTGGAAGCAGAAATATTCAGATCCCATTGACTTGGTTCTGCTTGAGCGAATAGACCCGAATCCTATTAATATTTGGCAAAGGCCATTTCCCTGGGTCCCCGTGAGGAAAATGAACTGCAGGGCAATTGCAGGGCAGGCTCTGAGCGAGGCCCCGTGGGCTGTGGTCTCACCGAGGAGGGACGGGGGTACTGGTAATTAACTGCTGGCCACATCTGGGGCCCAGACCTGTGGGTCTTCCCAGGTCTTATAAAAGCCATAGGATTCCAGCTTGCCTTCACTTGGGCCGTTATTTCTCTGGGCACTCAGGTGCCTGTGACCTGGTTAGAGTCCTCAGAACTGCTTAGGGCTTTTGGGGTTGGGCGCGAGGGGTGGCCGAGGTCACAGCTGGACGAGGCAAAGCTGCGATTCGAGGCCAGTGCTGTCTTCATGCAGGCCTCCCGGGTCACAGGAGAAGAGGATGTGCAGACAGCGAGAGCTGCAGGTCAGGTACCCAGCCTTGTAGGAGGCATGTCCACAGGGACGCAGGCAGTGCCGTTGATTTTTTTGTTGTAAATTAATTTATTTAATTGGATGCTAATTACTTTACAATATTATAGTGGTTTTTGCCATAATCAGGCATGGGTGTACACATGTGCCCCATCCTGAACCCCCCTCCCACCTCCTTCCCTATCCTGTCCCTCTGGGTCATCCCAGGGCACCATCCCCGAGCACCCTGTCTCATGCATTGAACCTGGACTGGCGATCTGTTTCACATATGACATTATACATGTTCCAATGCCATTCTCCCAAATCATCCCACCCTTGCCTTTTCCCACAGAGTCCAAAAGTCTGTTCTTTACATCTGTGTCTCTTTTGCTGTCTCGCATACAGGGTCATCGTTACCATCTTTCTAAATTCCATATATATGCATTAGCATACTGTATTGGTGTTTTTCTTTCTGGCTTACTTCACTCTGTATAATAGGCTCCAGTTTTATCCACCTCATTAGAACTGATTCAAATATATTCTTTGTAATGGCTGAGTAATACTCCATTGTGTATATGTACCACAGCTTTCTTATCCATTTGTCTGCTGATGGACATCTAGGTTGCTTCCATGTCCTGGCTATTATAAACAGTGCTGCGATGAACATTGGGGTACATGTGTCTCTTTCAATTCTGGTTTCCTTGAGGTGTATGCCCAGCAGTGGGATTGCTGGGTCGTATGGCAGTTCTATTTCCAGTTTTTTAAGGACTCTCCACACTGTTCTCCATAGTGGGTGTGCTAGTTTGCATTCCCACCAACAGTGTAAGAGGGTTCCCTTTTCTCCACACCCTCTTCAGCATTTACTGTTTGTAGACTTTTGGATCGCAGCCATTATGACTAATACCATCAATTTTAATGAGAAAAGAGGCTTGAGAAGACCCTGCTCACACACCCAGGTCTCCTGGGCTCTGATTCAGTCTGCTCATCCTCCAGAGTTCCTCGCAGCTGACCCTCCAAACTGGCAGGCTGGACCCCAGGCATCTCCCTTTTGAATGACCACTGGCTCTTGCCTTCACCCCACATATTTCTGGGTCCCATCCTCTGCTACCAGGGACCTTAAACAGGGTGCATGTGTGCTCAGTCCTGTCCAACTCTTTGTGATCATGGACTGTAGCCCGCCAGACTCCTCTGTCCATGGGGTGTCCCAGGCAAGAATACTGGAGTGGGTTGCCATTTCCTACTCCAGGGGATCTTCCCAGCCCAGGGATTGAACCCACGTCTCTTGTGCCTCCAGCATTGACAGGCGGATTCTTGACCACTGACGCCACCTGGGAAGTCCCAAACAGAGGGACCTGACCTGTTTTAGGGGTCTCACTCTCACTTGAGTTTCTTGGAGTCTGTTTTATTATCATTAATTGTGCAATGAACCAGACGTTCATTTTTGCAAGAACAGGGGATTGAAGAGGGAGCAGTCTGTGACCCCCCACCTCCCGGCCCCACGGCTGTCTCTCCCCTGCGAAGCCTTGGGCCACGTCCTGCACGCCCCTCCTGACGCCACCCAGGAAGCGCCCCCGAGTAGGACATGCTCTCCTACAATCGCTTCTCAGCGGCTGCCTGTGACTCTATGGGTTTTCTCTGGTTTGTTTGGCCATGTTATTTTTCCAGCACTAAGTACAGCATTTTCTGCATAAACGTGTCTCATATTACGTCACATTAGCTGTTTCTACGCGCGCTGTTACAGGCGCTAAGTACATTCACGTTGCTGTGAGACCTTTACCACCATCCGTCTCTGGACCTTTTCCATCTTTCTCAGCTAACGGTTCCCACGAAGTAACTCCTCATCGCCTGCCCTCCACCCCTCCCGTCCCCCAGCCCTTGGCACCCACAGTTCTGCTTTCTGCCCCTGTGGGTCTGGCAGCTGTCGGGACCTCGCGGAAATGCAGGGGAGCCTCGGAGCTTGTCTTTTTGTGGCTGGCTTGTGTCACTGAGCGCAGCGTCCTCCAGGTTCCTCATGCTGCAGCGGGTGTTGGAATGCCCTGCCCTTTTTTTAAGACCGGACCCTATTCCACTGCATGGATGGACCACTCTGTTCATCCGTCCATCCTTCCCTGAAGACCTGGGCTGCTTCCGCCTCCTGACTGTTGGCAGCGATTCTGCTGTGAACACAGGTGAGCCATATCCACTCAGGTCCCTGCTTTCCTTTCCTTGGGGCACGTCCCAGGGCGGCATTGCTGGCTAAGAGACACCTCTCCTTCATTTCTTGAGGTGCCATCGTGCCATTTTCCCAGTGGCCATGTGACTTCACCATTGTCAAGGGGTGTTTTAAGGGCGGGGTCTCATCGGGGGGCCTCTGGGTCCACCTTGCACGGACCTGACTCCTCGTCCAGGCAGAAGAGCCCGCCCTCACCTCCCTGCACACTGTCAGGCAGCCAGGCTGAGACCTTGGAGGTTTCCCCACGTGGGCTGCCCCGTCTCCATGCCGTCTTTACCCAGGCTGGCCCCCTTCTGGGGCGCCTTCCTTCCCCGCCTCTGCCCCCAGCCTGCAAGAGCAGCGGGCGTCCTGCAGGCCTCCTCATCCTGTCCTGCTCCTGGTCTCGTCTCCGCTGATGCAGGTGCTGTCCAGGTGGGTCTGAGCCCTTTCTACCCGCCTCCCTCCAGAGGGGGCCCGTGTCCCCCGGCTCAGAATCCTGGGAGCCCATGGGCACCTGTGCAGACCAGGGGTCCTGCACCCTCTGGAGCCTAAGTGCCTGTATGTCAGGGTAGGGGGCCCCAGGCCACGGCTCCCAGGACCCAGGAAGCCTCTCTGTCCAGCTGGGCAGCCTCGCTTCCCTGGAGCCTGAGTGGGAACCTGGCCATGCCGGGGAAATCTACAGCTGGACCCAAGGCCACAGCGCAGGACGCTGCCTGGTTAGCAAGGGATAAATTTAGCCACGTTGATGGAAAAGCATCCTGCGTCTTCCTTCCTCCGCTTCCCTTAGCCCTGAGGACGTGACTCACAGGGGGCATGGCTGTACCTCCCCGCAGCCCACCCTGTGGTCTAGAGATGCAGAGATGCTGGTCTAGAGAGTGAGGGACCCCAGTCCACAAAGCGGACCTAGTGGGCTCAGTGGGTGAGGGACCCCTGACCCACCAAGCAGAGCTGGTGAGCTCAGTGGGTGAGGGACCCCAGTCCACAAAGCAGACCTCGTGGGCTCAGTGGGTGACGGACCCCTGACCTACAAAGCAGAGCCGGTGGGTTCAGTGGGAGACAGACCCGTGACCCACAAAGCGGACCTGGTGGGGGCAGTGGGTAAAGCCCCCTTCTCCCCTGTCTCAGCCAGAGCTCGACCCCTCCAGCACCCTAGTGCTGTGAAGTTTTGCTGCCCTAGGCGCTGGGCAAATTAAATTGTGGTAAAATAAACACAGCATAAAGTTTATCCTCCTAAGCGTTGTGCAGTGTAAGTTCTGTGGCATCTAATACAGTTGCTCGTGTGGCCATCGCCGCTGGCACCTCCTGACCGCTTTTCCTCTTGTGAAACTGAAACTCCGGCCCCACGACACACCGGCCCCCCACCCCCACCCCAGCTCCTGGCGAGCACCGCTCTGCCTTCTGCCTCCAGGATTCTGTTTGCTCCAGGCGCCTCACGTCAGTGGGGCCCTGTGATATCTGTGCTTCTGTGACTGGCCTGTCTCACTGAGCAGAGCGTCCTCAGGGCTCGTATGTGTGGTAGCCTGTGTCAGCTTCCTCCTCTCGAAGCTGAATAATATTCCATCGCACGAAGAGCCCACAATTTGTCCCTCCACGTGACTGTGGACGCTGGGGTGGCTCGCCCCTTCGGCTGTTGTGAGTGTTGCTGTTATGATAACGGGTGTGCAAATACATGCTCTGGGGTTTTATAGCAGCAGCTCTGGGGCAGGTGGCCCTGCGGTCCTGCCCCAAACAGGCCAGGGCCGAGCCCTGGACATGTGGGGCTCCACTGGTTCCTCCCCGCTGTCCAGTTAAGTCTGCGCTCCTCCCGTCTCGGGTGTAGATGGGGAAACTGAGGCCAGCGGGGTGAAGAGACTTCCCGCCATGTCAGCATCTGGGCATGGTGCCAGGACGCCGGGTGGGGGGTGGGTTTCCACATTCAGAACCCACGCCCTCGCCTTTCGCATGGGGCGTCCAGTCTCCCTCGTGCCTTTGTCCGTTCTCTCAGCTATTGGTTCATTCATCAGACCCTGAGCAGGACCACTCACCTCCCTGTCCCGGGCTGGGCCGGGCAAGATGTATCTAGAACATATGTCCCGCCCTTAGGAGCTCACAGGATGGAGACCAAATCACTCAGAGGCAAAGAACCGGCGACGGGCTACCCACGCCTGCCACAGGTGCCGACCATGGGGGTGTGTGTGTGCGAGCCATGCGCTTGCCGACTCTGGCTACAGGTGAGCACCCGAGGGCGGAGGGCTCCCTGAGCCCAGAGCCAGGCGTTCTGAGCCCTGGGTCTGTCTCTGTTGCTGCAGTATTTTTCCAGGATCCGTGAGGGTAAAGTTAGCCAGTCATGGTCTATCCTGTTCCTGGGGGGGATTCTGCCTTCTTCATCAGTTTCTCCCCCAGATCTTTTGAAAAGTTTGAAGCATATAGAAGAGTTGGTGGGGGGGGGGAGTCAGTACAATGAATACCTTGTGATACTGTTTCATCTGGATGCATCAACTATGAACGTTTTGCTACATTTTGCTCTATCCCTCTCTCTGTCTCTCTCTTCTGAACCATTTGAAAGTTAGTTGCATTATAACACTTTAGCACATGTCTGTACCCAAATATCAGCTGCAGAAAATCCCTGTTTCCTGTCCCCACCCCGCCCCACACACACAGGGCCCCTTTACAGATGTTTGCGTTTTCTCCTCCAGGAGCCAGGCTGGGGTCTACACCACAGCCGGTGAACATGTCTCTGTCTTTGGTCGCCGTTATTCTGGGACATTCTTCCCACCTGTTTTCTTTAGTTTTTCTTTCATGATGCCAATACTTAGAGAGTCCAGACCTGTTTCCCTGTGGGCTGCCGCCTCCCTGATCTGCGTGGGTCTCTGTTCCTTGGCGATGGGCTTCGGGCTGAGCGTTTTTGGCGGGAGGCTGCTGTGCGACTGCTCCCCGCACAGGAGCACGCAGGGCCGCTGGTCCCGCGTGCTGTCAGGGACCCGAGCGCATCCAGCTGGGGTGAGAACTCCTGCACATGTGGCTTTGCACCTGTGTGCATTGACCTGTGAGTGGAAGTTATATGTCTGCCCAGAAGCGGAATGTTAAATGGGAATGTCGTCTGTCTGCCAAACCACTGTCCCTCATACCTTTACCCAAAGGACATGCGAGTCCCTTGTCCCCGTCCCCTCCCGGCCCAGCACTGTCCGTCTTCGCAGATTCGCCAGCGGATGGGGAGGGTTCCCCCCTGCTTTCCCCTGCCCCTCGGCCGCCGGGGGCGTTGCTCTGGCGTCGGGCCATCTGTGTTTCTGTGAGCCTGCTGTTCCTCCTTCGCTGGTTCTCTGCGGGGCCGCTTGTCTGCCTGTGTTGCCCCAGCAGGGGATGGGCGTGTGCCCTGCACTCTATCTGACCGGGATGAGGAATCGCTCTCCTTCTGAGATCGGGTGGTGGGGCCCAGGAGCGGGGGTGTGTGTGTGTGTTGGGGACAGGGGGCAGGGCAGGGGCCCGGGGGGCTGCGTCCAGGTGTGTTGCTGGGCGGGGAAGGCAGCGTGGGCCGAGGAGGGGCGTCTCTGAGTGGGGAGATGGAGACGAGGTCACCTCCGATCATCCTCACCAGCAATTTCCTTGCTCGCCAGGCTCAAGGAAGGGGTCACCGAGACGCTCTCCCCCTGCCGTCCTGCGGGGCCTCCTTCAGGCCTCTGGGCAGCCTCCTCCTTACCTCGGGCGCCTTCCCACTTGCTGACTCCTCCGCTGGACTCGTCCACCTGCTCTTAAGTTTTCTCTTTGCCTTCGAAGTAAGCTTCAGCATCCTTTCCTCCTTTGAGAGAGGCCCCCTGACCCCCAAGCCCTGTGGCAGCCGCTGGCTCTGCTCCTGCTCTTCCTCCCCCTTATACACTGATCGCAGGATGAGCCTGTGAGTTCGTTTGCCTCTCTGACTGTGTTCGTCACCCTGCCAGCCTGCTAGCTCCTGGTGGGGGCCTCAGAGCTGACAGCCAACCCGCCTTCACCGACAGAACACCCCGCTCAGGGCATCTGCTCCTCTGTGACGCAGACCAGACAGCCTCTGACTCGCTCAACCCTTGGGGTCCGGGCTTGTCCGACTGCAGCCACCTCCCAGCTGGTACCTTGGGGGTCCCTGCTCTCGTTGCCTTAGGGGACCTTGGACTTGCTGTCTTGGGGGCATACATGTCATAGACAGTGGTGCGGATGCTGCGGGGGGTGTGGGCCGAGGTGTGGCCCCTTTTGAGCTCAGCTCCCCTGACGTGGACGCAGGCGAGACGAGAGGACTGAAGGGATGTGGTCCAGCCAGGCTGGCATCTGGGACGCGGAGTTCAGTCTCGGTCTGGGAGGCCTCCTGAGCCCCCTGCCCCAGAGATGGTGCTCTGTGCTGGGGACCTGGAGGTCGGCCTGGCAGGGAGGAGGGATGGGGCAGAGTCTCAACCAGGTGAGAAAGGGGGTGGGTGGGAGGAACCGAGAGAAGGGGCAGCCCGGGGAAGGATGGAGAAAGCCTAAGGGCAATGCCGACGTGTGGTGCGCGCTGCTCCGAGACCACAGACGGTGTTGGTGATGACGGGCAGGTCTGTGTTCTGGGTTGAGTTGTGTCCCCGAAGAGCGGTGCTGAAGTCCTGACTCTGGTCCCTGTGAATGTGACCTTATTTGGAAATAGGGTTGTTGCAGATGTAGCTAGCTGAGATGAGGTCACGTGGAGTAGGGCATCCTGATGAGACGAGGAAGAGAGACATGGACGTGGAGACATAGGAAGAGGGCCCCGGGACCGCAGAGGCGGAGGCCGAAGGGCTGCCGCTCCGCGCCAAGCATCGCCCGCGACCCGCATCAGGAGAGCGAGGAAGGGCTCTCCCCTGGGGGTTCCCGAGGGACCACGGCCCTGCTGGCACCCTGATTCAGGACTTCCGGCCCCCAGACCACGAGAGAATAGAGTTCTGTTATTTAAGCCACTCAGTTTGTGGCCGTTTGTTCCAGCCAAACTCACAAAGTTAGGAATTGGGACCAAAAGATGCTGCTCACCGAGTGCCCATCACGTGCCACCTGAGGTGCCCATCACGTGCCACGTGAGGTGCCCGGCACTTTCACATGTATTATCTCGTTCAGTCTTTCTGAAGCCCGATGGGCAGGCACTCCCATCAGAGAGACGGGAAACTGAGGCCCAGAGAGGTGAAGCCGATGGGCCCAGGTCACACAGTGGCTGAGACATGGAGCCGGCTGCAAACACAAGGCTGCCTGAGTTGCACAAGGGCAGTCAGCTTGGTGGGGGTGTTGGGTGCGATGCGTGGCCCTGTTGGAGGGCGGGGAGAGGGGAGCGAGGGAAGGTGGCCATGGTGAAGCATTCTCTTTTCCGACTGTGAGGCTCCTGGAGGACTTCTGGGTGGAGGTGTCAGCACTCCGATGGCTCTGGGGGTTGAGTGCTCAGGAGAGGCCCGGCTGGGTCTTGAGGAATCCTCATTGCCTTAAATTTACCTGAAAAACCAGTACTCATGTGTCGTAAAGTTTTCAAGCCCTTGATTTCATTTGTTTCTTATCTTTTTAAGTAGCATTCAGCAATAAAGATGCGAGTGGGTATCACTCGGCAAGGCTCAGGGATGGCTGGACGCAGAGCAGGGCTGTTAGGGGTAAAGAATTATTCTGGAATGTGGAGCAGGGAGTGTGCAGGGAGGGGGGCAGTCAGGGGCTCGGGGACATGAGTGGGGCCGCCAAAGCCACCTGGCCACGCTCCCCCTTGCCTTTCTGGCTGGCGCCAGCCTGCTGGGGCCACAGGCAGAGGGCTGTCCCCGGGGCAGGGTGGCCTGGATCCGCCCTCACGAGTGGCGGTCCTTCCAGGCTCCTGCAGTCCTGCCCACCCTCTGAGTCCAGGAAGAGCGGTTTCTCTCTTTTCTTTCAATCGCTGTCATTTCTGCCTGGTCCCCCAACTCTGGCAGGGGTGCAGGCGTAGAAGGCAGAACAGAACTTTCTCCACTGCAGGTGGCGACCCATTTGTGGGCGTGAAATCAGTTTAGTGGGTCACAGCAGCCTTTGTTACGTAAGAGGTTGAAATGAATAGAAAAAGAGCAGACCCAGTCTAGAAAAAGAAAGGAAAATAGCAGAGCACATCCCAAGTAATAGGGCGAAGTATTGTTTGGTGAAAAAAAAAAATCTGTTATGTATTCACATATTGTATAAACGATTGCTGTGTGTGGCAGGCTGAAAAACGCTCCCCTAGCCCAATATTCACGTCCTCATCTTAGGACCTGTGAGTATTTGAAAAAAAAGGCGGGGTTTGCAGATGGGATTAAGGTAAGGATGCTGCACTGGGAGATCATCCTGGATTATCTGTGTGAGTCCTAATGTATCACAGTGACTCTTAGAGGGGCAGAGGGAGGCCACAGACAGACTCACAGAGGAGAAGGGGCCGGGAGCAACAGGGCGGGCGGAGATGGGGAGATGCCACCATGAGCCAAGGATGCCGGCTGCCACTCGGAGCTAGAAGAGGCAGGAGGGATCCTCCCCCCAGGCCCCGAGGGAGCCCTGCCCAGCAGACACCTGCGTTCCAACTCCGTGGTACCGAGTTTGGACTTCTGGCTTCCAGGACTGTTGTTTTACCCGTTCGTGCTGGTTACAAGAAACTGGTACGCTGTGGGACGAACAACCCCGAAGCTCAGAGGCTCAGTCGGCAATCAATTATCCTGGCTTGGGGCCTGCAGGCTGGCCGGAGCTCAGCTGACCAGGCTGGGCTCCCAGGGGCTGACCCCGTCCCCTCTCCATCTTCCTCCTGGGATCGTCGGGTGGCCTGGGGGTTGTGCTCCGTGCAGGAAGAGCAGAGGGAGCTGTGTGACGCCTGAACCTGCAGGTGGTCACTTCCACTTGCGTGCGTGCAGCAACCAAGCCAGGCGTGGGAGCAGACACCAAGTCACAGGGCCAGAAGAGCCCTCTCCCCCGTGACTGGGGACCCTAGTGAGGGGGCAGGAGCAGGGGGGCCCGGGCCCGGTCCATCTGCAGGCTGTACTCTGTGCTCGTGGGGCCGCTGCCGGGTGGGCGCATCTCTCTGTGCGCTGACGCTGGAACCGTGTGGAAGCTGCCCACCGGCGGCCCAGAGCCCGGTGTGAAGTGCCCTGGACACAGCCATTTGTGGGTTTTCAGGGCCTGGCTCTGTCTGTCTGCGACCCTCCCTGAGAATCAGTCTGGAAGGTTCCAGGTGGGGAAGGGACAACGTCCCACCTTACCCCTTACCCTGCATCCTCAGAGGGATAGATGGAGGCTCATCCTGCAGGGTCTGGGGCAGGGGAGAAGGGACTGCTCCCCTACAGCCCCAACTGGTCGCCATCCCTGGGGGGAGCGTGCACATCCACCGTTAGCTTAGGTTCACCAGGGTCCTGGTCCTCCGCCTTGAGTGCGCACAGGGACTTTGGAGAGGCTGCGGGGCAGGAATCTCCCACGATGAGGCTGGGCGGCCGCGGCCCGTCCTCCCTGTGGGTGCTGCCTCAAGTTGCCCCTCCTGCCCGCTCCCCCCAGAACAGATGCGGAAGAGGAGCAGGGCCCGGACAGCTCCCCCCACCCCTGGTGCTGGGAAACCACCTGAGCCTGTGGGAGAGGAGGCCGTGGGTCCCCGGAGCCCTGGAACCTCTGTGGGCAGGGCAGGTGTCCCCACAAGCCAAGGGCAGTCTCCCACAGGCCCGGCAGCCACTGTAGTTGGTGGGTCATGGCATGGGGTCGGGGGGGTTGGGTGTGCTGGCCTCCATGGGGGCCTTGGTGCAGGCCAGGCAGGGTGGGGAGGTGCTCGGAGCTGAGGGTCAGTTAGGCAGATACCTGGAGAGGCATGGAGCCCAGGGAAGACCTAGCGTGGTCAGCGAACACCGGATCAGGCCAGCTGAACCAGGCCCGGGGCGGATTTCTGCCCCAGGGACCGAGGAGCCCCCAGCCTACGGTTCCCATCTCCTGGGAAGCCCTTCTGGCGGTGTTGTGGCTGCTCGTGTCACGCACAGGGGCCTTGCCCGCCCAGCCCAGATGGACAGGAGGCATCAGGCCCGGGGGGGATGACCCTGGTGAGGGAGGCGCCAGCCCTGGGGAGGTGAGTCCGGAAGGCAAGACAGCTGGCCTCTTCTGGGCGCTCTCCCCAGGCAGCAGCGGGCTTGGGGTTCATGGTCCAAGCCATCTTCCCTGGGATGCATGGGCGAGGGAGGCGGTCCTTCCAAGGGGGCCTCGAGCCACGCTGAGTCTGGGCCGCAGCAGCGCCTGCCCTGTGGATGGACGGTACCCGCAGCTCCTCCTACGATGATTCTCTTTCGAGTGCCTGGGCAGACCCCAGCCTCCCTCGTTCTCAGGGTGAGACCGACCCAGGGTTTTCGATGGAAGTTCTGTTGCCCTGGCCCCTGCCCACCTTCCCACCCCAGCAGAGCCTCATATAGCCGAGGGCGCCATCCTGCCGGGAACATCAGCTCGCCGTCTCTCCTCTCCAACCTCCATCCCGAGTCGAGCAGCTTGCCACCCCTTGGGCTCTGAGTCACCCCGGGTTCTCTCTGCCGGGGCGTCCCCTTAAGCCCCGCCGGGAGCGCCCCCCGCCCCTTGTGATACCCCAGCTCAGGCACCAGACCGTATTGCCCCTCTTCTCCTGTCTGACTCTCAAACTCAGAGCCTGCGGGCCTCTCTTGTTCACTGGAGCTGGCCCAGCTCCCCCGTCTCTGCCTCGGTGTCCTCACGGGGGAAGTAGGGACGTGCCGGTCCCTGCCTCGGGTGCGGGGCTGGCTGGGGGCTCAGCGGGGGCTGCTGTCTTGGTCGCTGTTGCCAACGCAGTGGTCATTTCGGCCCGGGCTGGGCACAGACCGCAAGGCATCGAAGCTGCAGAATAGATGAGTGGAGAGAGGCTCTCCTCCTCTGTAAGCACGCGGGGCTGTCGTTCTCTCCCTGGGACGTGTCATCCATACCCACTGGCGGGACCTGGAGCCTGGCGTGACGCTGCCTGCAGCCCTGTGCTCACCACCCCTCGTCCACCAGGTGGAGAGGTTCAGACCAGTGCGATCAGTTGTGGTAGTGTTAGCCGCTCAGTCATGTCTGACTCTTTGCAATTCCACGGACTGTAGCCCGCCAGGCTCCTCTGTCCATGGGATTCTCCAGGCAAGAGCACTGGAGTGGGTTGCCATGCCCTCCTCCAGGGGATCTTCCTGACCCAGGGATCGAACCTGGGTCTCCTGCATTGCAGGCGGATTCTTTACCGTGTGAGCCCCCAGGGAAGACCTAGTGTGGTTAGCAAACATCAGATCAGGCCGGGAGAGTCCCTGCTGGCGGCCAGCACCCCCTCTGACTCTTCAGAGCTGAGCTAATGAGGTGTTTTCTGCTGGGTGCTGGGGGAGGGCTGACGTGGCCTCCCCGCCCCACCCCCAGAGCCGCTGCAGCTGAGCCCTGGGAAATATGACCCGTGCTCCAGGGCGTGGCCATTGAGCCTCCCCGCGGTGGGATCCTGGCCCCTGGCCACTAGACCATCACACGCGGTTAGCCGGGATAACACCTGCAGGGTCTCAGGGGCTGCGCGCTGGGGGCCAGGCAGGCCTTCCTGCTTATGTGGTTCATGGGTCACAGGGCCTTTCTGCCTCTGGAGAGCTTAATGCCGAGTGTTGCAGAGAGACATCCAGGAGCACAGGGGCACCAGGGGACCAGGCAGTCAGGGTCTCTCACCGCTGCCTTTATGCCTAGGGGCCCCCCAAGTGTCCCAAGCCTGAGTCTCCTCCCATCTGGCACAGGGGCTGCAGAGTGGGTTAAGTAGGTCGCCCCGACATTCATGTCCACCCGGAACCTTCACATGTGACCTTATTTGGAATAGGGTCTCTGCAGGGTAATCAGGGTAAGGATGGAGAGGAGGTCCTCCTGGAAGAGAGGGGACCCTAAATCCAGTGACTGGTGTCCTTGTATAAGAGACAAAGAAGGACACGCAGGGATGTACAGAGAAAAGCCAGCCCTGTGAGTTCCGGGGCTGAGATGGCAGTGATGTGAATGCTGGTCCGGGTCGCCCAGAGTCCCCAGAAACTGGCGATGAAGGGAAGCACCCTCCCCAACTGCCCCAGAGCCTTTGGGGGTTTCTGGTCTGCAGACTGGGGGAGAGTCAATGTCAGCTGCAGAGGCCGCAGCTGTGGGGCTGGGTCCCCAGGATCCGGGCATGGGCTGGGAGGTGCTGGGCAGGGGGCAGGGTGCAGCTTGCGGGCCGGGCCGGCCACGTGGGGCCGCAGATGGACCCAGCTTCCCCGGGACCCTCCCCCACTGCCTTTGCAAAGCCGCTTTCCCGGACGCCCGGGAACAGGTGTGTCTCCCGAGCAGGGTGGCAGTCTATTTCGGTGTACTGGGCAGGGCTCGGCCCAGCCCTCCTCGGGCATGAGGGCAGCAGCTGCCTCGTGACCCTCTGGCATGTCCCCTGAGGGCTGTGCTGGCCGCAGAGGCTCCAGCCCTCGGCCAGCTGCCGCCTGCCCGCGGCCTCACGGGTGCCGGCCGGGCTCGCGGAGGTCACAGTCCATGGGGATGCCCGGAGGAGGGACAGGTAAGGCCCACGCTGCCCTCACCGCTCCGACCATCGGCCCGGGAGGAAGACTTCTGTTCTGACCAGAAGTCTCCAGTCCCCCCAGGAAGCCTGGGGTCCAACCCGAGGGGAGGCAGCGTGAGCTCTGCCGTGTATGAAGGCAGATGCGGCCGGAGCTGACGTGTGCCCGGCCTCAGCAACTGTCCTCTGGACTCTTGACGGCTGCCCTCTGCGGTGACCCGTTTCACAGATGAGGAAGCTGAGGCTCGGGGAAGGGGGGCCTGGGCAGAACACGGTGGCGGGCGCTGCTGCTGGGCCCCTGCTCTGGGTGGAGCCTCCGTGCCTCCTGCCCCTGTCCTCTGCTGCTGGGCCCTGCTCTGGGTGGAGCCTCCGTGCCTCCTGCCCCTGTCCTCTGCTGCTGGGCCCTGCTCTGGGTGGGGCCTCCGTGCCTCCTGCCCCTGTCCTCTGCTGCTGGGCCCTGCTCTGGGTGGGGCCTCCGTGCCTCCTGCCCCTGTCCTCTGCTGCTGGGCCCTGCTCTGGGTGGGGCCTCCGTGCCTCCTGCCCCTGTCCTCTGCTGCTGGGCCCTGCTCTGGGTGGGGCCTCCGTGCCTCCTGCCCCTGTCCTCTGCTGCTTTCCTGGTGGTTCTGTCTTCAGCCAAGGGTGACTTTGTTCCCGGGGGAGGGTGGGGGGCGTTTGGCCTTGCTTGGAGCCACTTCTGATGGTCTCAGCTTGGCGGGGGAGGGGGTGCCACAGGCCCCTGGAGGGGTGTTGAGGCCAGAGACACTGCTCACCGCCCCGTGGTACACAGGGCGGGCCCACAGAAGCATGGTCCAGCCCGGAGTGTCGGCTGGGCCTGAGGCTGGGAAACCAGCCTTAAGAGATATTGTAATGGCTTCGGTCCTTCTGCTATTGATACGAAGAGGAGGGCCCATCAAGGTAGAAAGAAACTCTAAGGAGCTTCCAGTCTGTTCCAACCCCCCACCTCGGATGAGGTGGTGTTTGGCGGGGATGACCGATGGCGGATGGCGGGAAGAAAGCTCTGGGGCAGGGGGAGGGGCTAGAGGAGGAGACAGGGTGTGTAGGGGGGCGCAGGGGAGCGAGCCTGGACTCCGGAGCAGAGAGGTGGGGTGCAGTGGGGAGAGCCTCTGTGAGCTGAGGTGTGTGGGGCCAGGGGGCTCCGGCTAGGCTCCAGCCTCCATCCTGAAGTGCTCCCAGCCTGGTCCTCAGGGCGCCATCCTGGCACGAGGCTCAGTGCCCAGCACACCCTGTCTCAGCCAGATCCTCTGTCCTGGCTGTGGCGTCTGTCCAGAGGCAGGATCTGGGACCCCTCATCCGTGTGTCCCCATCAGCATCCCACACTCTGCAGGCTCAGGGAAGCAGCCCCAGGGGTGCCAGGTGAGTGGCGGCAAAGGTTTGAAGCCTGACCCCACTGTGGGCCTGGTCTGGGTCCTGTCTTGCTCCGGGGGTGGGGGGGGGCGGTGCTCCAGACCCCCTCTGTAAAATGGGGGTGTTTGCAGTTCTTCCCTCCCACAGTGCTCTGAACCCACGCGCCCTGAACCCTCCTAGCAGATCTCCATGTTTGTCCCCACAAATGTGTAGCTGTGGGTGCCCCTGCCTCCCGGGCTGGCTGGACGCAGCCCCACGTGGCGGTCTCCCTCCTGGCCTTAGCGCTCCGGCTGGCTGGGGGTCAGATAACATCCCCCGGCCTGCTCTGTGTATTGGGTTGTTCTGAAAACACCGGCGGATTCCAGGAGCTGAGCCATGTGACCACGTTCACTTCTCAAATGGAATTTCCACGCCGGCGGCTGGGCGGGTCTCCCCACTCAGCTGAGAACTTGGTGTCCTTCACGCCCTGCTCTCAGCGGACGACGGGCAAAACAATCGTGATGTTAAAAACTGCACAAACCCAGTGAGATAAGCCCTGTTGTTCCCGACTCACAGACAAAGAAATGGCATCTCGTGATGAAAGTACCAGGGAGGGAGATGTGACTCTATTTATGTAAAATTATAATAAGAGCTAGAAGTTAAAGAACTGTAGAACTTTTAGAAGACAATATTATATCAGGATAGGGATTTTTGATCTTGGGGGTTTCTTAGAAACGACAGTAAGTACGCAAGCAAGAAGACACAGATACGTTGGATTTATTTCTTCAAAATGAAGCAGTCTTACGCTGCCAGGAGCATTATGAAGCAATGAGAACACAGATCACAGAACAGGAGACAGTATCTGCCAATCATATATCAGAGGATGGGCTTGTGTCTAGAATATTCGTGTGCATGCATGCTAAGTCGCTTCAGTTGTGTCCGACTCTTTGCGGCCCTATGAACTGTAGCCCGCCAGGCGCCTCTATCCACGGGATTCTCCAGGCAACAATACTGGAGTGGGTAGCCATGCCCTTTTCCGGGGGGTCTTCCCGACCCAGGGATGGAACTCGCATTTCTTATGTCTCCTGCATCGGCAGGCAGGTTCTTTACCACTAGCGCCATCTGGGAGGCCCGTCTAGAATACTTGAAAGTGAGAGTTGCTTAGTCATGTCTGACTCTTTGCAACCCATGGACTATACAGTCCATGGAATTCTCCAGGCCAGAATAGTGGAGTGGGTAGCCTTTCCCTTCTCCAGGGGATCCTCCCAACCCAGGGATCGAACCCAGGTCTCCCGCATTGCAGGCGGATTCTTTACCACTAGTACCACCTGGGAAGCCCGTCTAGAATATATAAACAACTCTCATAACTCAGTCAGAAAAAGCCGAATTCAATGAACAGATCTGAAGAGATATTTTTCCAAATAATATATACAGATGGTGAATAGACATGTGAAAAGCTGTTCAGCACCGGTGGCTATCAGGAGATGCAGACCCAAGCCACAGTGAGACACATCTCACGCCCATCAGGGCGAGTGCACACTCAGTCGTGTCTGACTCTGCGACCCCATGGACTGTAGCCCACCAGGCTCCTCTGTCCAGGGGATTCTGCAGGCAAGAAGACTGGAGTGGGTTGCCACGCCCTCCTCCTTCAATCCCCGATGTCTTCCCGACCCAGGGAGTGGACCCGTGTCTCTTGCGTCTCCTGGTTGGCCGGTGGATTCTTTACCATGGCGCCACCTGGGAAGCCCATCAGGGTGACCGTGATGAAAACGACTGGTGGTGACAGATACTTACGAGGACGTGGAGAAGCTGCTGGTGGGACGGTGAAGGGATGGAGCCGCTTAGTGGGGCAGTCCGGCAGTCCCTCACACGGTTAAATGCAGGGTTACCGTGTGACCAGCAGGAAAGGGGAGTGTCCACAGGGAAGGGCCTGTGCCGGAGTGCCCGGAGCAGAAGGGGGAACAGCCCCAAAGTGGAAGCCCCCCCGGAGTCCGTGTGGTATGTTCCTGTAATGAACCATTGTTTGGACATAGTTAGGACACGCTGACCCCTGCTACAGCGTGGGTGAACCGTGAAAGCCTTCACCTGAGTAAAGGAAGCCAGACACACAGGCCCACGCATGGTGCGTCTGTCTTTCTATGGAATGTTCAGGGCAGGCGCGTCCATCACAGAGGTGGGAGGTCACTGGCTGTGTCACTGGTCGCCAGGAGCGGCGGGAGCGGGATGGGGAGGGATGGAGATGGTGAAAGTGAAAGTGAAGTCACTCAGTCGTGTCCGACTGTCTGCGACCCCATGGATTGTAGCCCGCCCAGCTTCTCCATCCATGGGTTTTTTTTTTTTTTTTTCAGGCAAGAGTACTGGAGTGGGTTGCTGTTTCCTTCTCCAGGGGACCTTCCTGATCCAGGGATCAAAGCTGGCTCTCCCTCATTGCAGGCAGAGGCTTTACTTTTCAGAGGGATGGAAATATTCTAAAGTTAATCGTGGTGGTGGGCGCACTTCTAGGAACGTACAACCATCCAGACCCCCAGTTCTAACGAGACACACACAGGACACACTTCCCCTACCATCACCCTCTTGGACCGGTGGGTTAGGTGGAGAACACGCAGAAGGGCAGAAGGTTAAAGGAAATGGGGAGGGCGGGGAAGCCAGAAGAAACGGAAAACCAGGCCGGTCACACAGAGACCTGGGCTCGAATGCCTCCCCTGCCGGTTACAAGCTGTGGAATCTCAGCCAGTTGCTAAGCCTCTCGGAGCCTCGGTTTCCCCGGCTGCTGTGGGAGGTGATCATGCCTCTCGAGCCAGTTGGTGTGCGGAGCCCACCAGGCAGAAAGGAGAGTCGTGGGTATTTCTGGGTGGCCGCTGGGGACAGAGCCTGCCCTCAGAAGTCACAGGCCAGCGGCTGTCCCTGCAACCCTCCCCCGGCCCTGGCGGCCCCTCCGAGGAAGGAGAGAAGACTGGAGCTCCTCCAGGACCACCCAGCGTATACTACACCCCCCAGCGGATACTAGACCCCCCATCCCTCCCTGCTCCGTCCACAGACTCCCACCAGGGTCCAAGCAGCACCGAAGCCGGTGGGCGGGGTGTCTGATTTGGGTGAGGATCATCCAGCCCAGATTTTCAGACCCCAGCTGAGACCCCTTCATTAGCAACACAGATCACTAAGTAGGCTCTTAAGGTCCACCTTTCGTGGAGAAAACACGAGGGTTGTAGGGCTGACCTTCCCTGTGGGTCTGGAATCCTGTGCACGTCCATGGCTCCGAGGAGCAGGTCGGAGGAATTTTAAATTGAACGTTGCTGCGGGTTTTGCATGGTTCGGTCATGGGAAGCCGCTTCATGACTTGGGGGAGGAGGGTCTTTGTCTACCAGGCAAGCATCTGGGGGGCAAGTGTGGAGCCACGAGGCCGGGCACTGGAGGAGGGTCCGGCCAGGACTGGAGACCCCAAGAAAGGGCTGCTGGCCCCCGGGAGGACGCAGAGAGCCTGGACTCCAAGCTCAAGTGAAGGAGGGTCCTTCCACCACAGGAGATGGAGCTGGGCTCCGACGGCAGGTGAAACGGATGCTCTTGATGAGCGCTGTGAGCTTGCAGCCCTCGGGCTGCTCATAGTCCATGAAAATAGCCGTGGACAGGAAGGTTTGCCAATCAGGGGCACCCCGGGAAGATGCCAGACAGCGAGTTAGGTCAAAGGTGGACCCGCCTCCCCCAGAGCTGGTCCCCTCCCTGCCCTCCGCCCCTCAGTTATCTGCTCTCCCCCCAGCCCCATGCAGCATGCCACAGAGGGGAGAGCAAGACCCAGAGAGACAGGGCTTCCAGTTCCGGCCTGGAAGCTGCTTCCGTCCTTGGAACCTGTTTGTCCATCTCAGAATGGTCAAGAGAGGATGTTCCCTGATGTGCAGAATGAATGGGATAATTGGACCTTAAGTGATGGGTCAGCAGCGGGCTCTGGGCAGTGGACAGTGTCCTCCTGGGAGAGGGGTGAAGAGGAGAGGCCGGGGGTGTGGTGTGGTGACCTCTCGGACGCCTGCACCATCCTTGCTGGGTTCAAAGCCAAGGGCTCTTCTGGGCCACTGGGACTCGCTGATGGTGACCCGAGGGGCAGCTGGGTCCCCGCCAGGCGGGTGGTGTCTCCAGGCCAAGGCTGCAGCCCCATCTCCAGGGACCTGGGCAGAGAGGGGGGCAGCTTCTGACTCTAAGCAGGCCCACATGCACAGTCAGCCAGTCCCCCAGCTGGCTGCGCCGCCCCCCCGCCAACTCTGCCTGGAGAGTGAGGGTCCCTGGAAGGATTAGCACAGCCCTCACAGACCCTCAGGCTTCCCGGTGGCCCAGTGGGTAAAGAATCCACCTGCAATGCAGGAGATGCAGACAGATGCGAGTTCGATCCCTGGGTTGGGAAGATCCCCTGGAGGAGGGCGTGGCAACCCACTCCAGTATTCTTGCCTGGAGAATCCCATGGACAGAGGAGCCTGGCGGGCCACAGACCATGGGGGTCGCAAAGAGTCAGACACGACTGAAGCGGCTGAGCACGCATGCAGCACGCACAGACCCTCCCGGCAGGAGCTGACAGCTGGGGCTTGGGGTCCTGCAGGCCTGGGTTCCAGTCCGTGGTGCTATGTGTCCACTCCCGGCTCTGTGACCCGGGTCACTGGTGGGAATCGCCCAGCGCTGTGTCTGGCCGATAGTCCAGGCCCAGGAGCTGAAAGCTGATGTTGTCACTCAAGACTGTTATTTCTCAGCCCCGCGGGGAGCTGTTCTGTGCTCTGAGTCACCAAACGCACCCCCCTGTTTCCCATCATACGTCAGAAATAGTCGTGGGGCACCTGCTGTGTGCTGGGCCTGAGCTGTACGCCGAAGACCCAGACGAGGTCCCTGGCTGTCCCATTGGTGGCCGCCTGGCCCACGTCGAGGTGACACGGGGGACAAGCGGTGGCCTGGCCTGGGAGTCCAGGGACCCAAGCCCTGGCCCCGACCTGGCCTCAGATTTGCCCTCTGCTTTCCCCTGTGTTGGGGGGGGGATGGACTCAGATGCCCACCTAAGCCCTGACCTTCCGGAATGCCACCCGTGAGATACTTAGATGCCTTGCAGGTCAGGAAGGGCAGCTCTTCCGGCGATGAAATAACACCCTCCAGGGACGTGGGTGGCCGGGGCGCCTGGACCAGCTGCTCGAAGCTTCAGGAGTCTGTAAACTGCCAGAAGCTGGAGCCGAAGGTAGCTGGGCGCCTGCCGTAGGCAGCCTGAGCTTCCGGGGTGGGGGTGCTCACTGCCATGTTCTCCCCACTTCTGCCTCGGGAGGGAACCCCTCTACCAGCAGACACCACCCCTGCAAAGCCCCTACCTCATGCCAGTCTGCAGAAGCCCGGCCTGGGGCAGCATGACCGTCCCCCGTGCAGAGGAAGACCGGCTCAGGGGGGCAGAGGAGCGGCGAGTCCCCAGCCCTGCCTCCTGCTCCTGGAGGGTTGGTTTCCTGGGGCCACAGGAACGAATCCCGCAGACATTTCTTCTCAGACGGCTCTGGAGGCCAGGCGCCTGAAATTACCCTGTCCCCGGCACGGGCTCCGTCCGAGGTCTGCGGGGACTGGGCCTTTCTTGGCCTGCTGACAGCCGTCTCCTCCCTGCGTCTCCACTCCTCGAACCTCTGTGCGTCTCTGCCCCAGTTTCCTGTTTATAAGGACACAGTCGTGTTGGAGACAGACCGAGTGGCCTCGCTGTAACTCGCGTGCCTCTCTCTAGGACCCCGTCACGTTCTGAGGAGCTGAGGGCCAGGACTCTGATGTTGGGGGGATGTGGTTCCATCTGCCATGGACGGGTTCCCTTGTGTGGCCTCCCATTATCCTCGCCGGCTGGGAATCCATGGAGGCTCCTCTTTCCAAGCATGGTGGGGTCATAGCGTGGGTGGTGGGGTTGTTGTGTGGGTGGTGGGTCGTTGCGTGGGCAGGGGGTCATCATGTGGGCTGGGGGGCCGTCACGTGGGCCGGGGGGTTGTTGCATGGGTGGGGGGGTCATCATGTGGGTGAGGGCGTTGTTGTGTGGGTGAGGGGGTTGTCGTGTGGGCTGGGGGGTCATCGTGTGTGTGGGGGGCCGTCCCTGCATGAATCAGGAATCTGGGGTTTCCCCACTTGAACTCTGCCTGAGTTCTGCCTTTGGTTGCTGGGGCCGGACAGCTGGCCTGTTGTCCTAACCTGGCGTCTCCCTGGCTGAGCAGCTGGGCCCAGGCGCCTGGGGGATTTTGGTGTGCCATCTGCGTGGGAACTGGCTAGGGTTGCCCTGGTTGAATTTGGAGCAGGCAGAGCCTGTTTCTGGAACCAGACCCAGAAGGTGATGAACTCGTTCTAGGGCAGAGAGATCACACCAGTCCATCCTAAAGGAAATCAACCCTGAATATTCATTGGAAGGACTGATGCTGAAGCTGAAACTCCAGTACTTTGGCCTCTAAGAGCTGTCTGCTGCTGCTAAGTCACTCCAGTCGTGTCCGACTCTGTGTGACCCCATGGACCGCAGCACTCAGACCCATGTCCATCGAGTCGGTGACGCCATCCAGCCATCTCATCTCCTGTCATGCCCTTCTCCTCCTGCCCTCAATCTTTCCCAGCATCAGGGTCTTTTCAGCTCTTCACATCAGGTGGCCAAAGTATTGGAGCTGATTCATTAGAAAAGACCCTGATGCTGGGAAAGATTGAGGGCAGGAGGAGAAGGGCATGACAGAAGATGAGATTGTTGGATGGCATCACTGACTTGATGGACATGAGTTTGAGCAAACTTTAGGAGATAAAGTGAAGGGCAGGGAAGCCTGGTGTGCTGCAGTCCATGGGGTCGCAAAGAGTCCGACACGACTGAGCAGCAAGTGCAAAGAGAGCTCAGAGCTGCTGGGTGTGGCCTGCTGGGAGCAAAGGAATCTCATCAAGGGAGGAGCTGTCTTTTTGAAAAGCAAAGGGAGGTGGGTGCAGCCAGGAGCGGCTGAGGACTCAGAAAGAGAGGCTGCCGTGGGTGGGGCTGTGACTGATGGGTGGAACCTTTATGGGTGGAGCCTGTCATGGGTGGGGCCTCAGTGGGTGTAGCCTGCAGCTGGGAGAGGAGGCTGGTCTTGGCTTGCAGCTGCCTTGAGCGCCGAAGAATTGATGCTTTTGAACTGCGGTATTGGAGAAGACTCTTGAGAGTCCCTTGGACTTCGAGGAGATCCAACCAGTCCATCCTAAAAGAAATCAACCCTGAATATTCATTGGAAGGACTGATACTGAAGCTGAAACTCCAATACTTTGGCCGCCTGATGCGAAGAGCTGACTCACCGGAAAAGACCCTGATGCTGGGAAAGATTGAGGGCAGGAGGAGAAGGGGACGACAGAGGATGAGATGGTTGGATGGCATCACCGACTCAGTGGACATGAGTTTGAGTAAACTCTGAGAGTTGATAATGGACAGGGAGGCCTGGCGTGCTGCAGTCCACGGGGTTGCAGAGTTGGACTTGACTGAGCGACTGAGCTGAGAGCACCAGGCGGGAGGCAGGCCTGGGGTTGAACTCTAGTTCCACCCCTTCTGGCTGTGTGGCTTTGGGCTGGTTATTGACCTTCCTGAGCTCAGTTTCTAGCTCTACCAAATGCATGTAACGATATCCACCTTGCTGGGTGGTTGTGATGACACCAGTCAAGGTCACACCAGACTCTGGGCACTTCCTTTCCTGGGTCAGAAAGGCCAGCACCTTTGGGGCTTTGGCTGTGGAGGAGGTGACCTTACCGTCTCTGGAGCAGACCTTAGGTGGGGCAGGCGCAGAGATGGGGGAGGGGGTGGCCTGGTACAGACGGGGTGGGGCTGCCTGGGCTGGAGGTTGGCGTGGCGTTCTGGTTTGCTATGGGTGGGTAACTAACCATCCCAAACCTTCATGGCATCAGACAAGCGTTCTGTGATACTCACAGGTTCCGAGAAGCAGAGATTTAGAAAGGGCTCCGTGAGGGTGTTTCATCTCTCTTCCACGGCGTCTGTGGTTTCAGCTGGAAAGCGAGAAAACCTGGGGTGACTCAAGCCCTGGGGACTGGCATCTCTGGAGGCACCCCGACTTGGGGGACGTGCGGGGTGGTCAGAGCTTCCTCACAGCCTGGCCACTGGGTTCCCAGACTTGGCATCCTAGGAAGCCGGGCAGAGGTCTGTGGCACTGTGACTTGGGTCAGGGCAGCGGCAAAGGTCCACCCTGGTCCCGGGGAGGGTCTCAGAGCTCGCCGATGAGCAGGAGGAGGGTCAAAGCCAAGTGTTGAGAGGAGCCTGCGGGTGGGACTGGTGTTCAGCCATCTTTACACGTCCAGTCAGACACATGATCAGTTCTGTCTGCAGACACTTGTGCTGAAGCCCCGGGTCCAGTCCTGAGACCCCAGGTGGAGCGGCGCTCGTCACTGGCCTCCAGGAGCTGCCATCTGGCCACAGGGCAGTTCCTGGGCTCAGCCGAGGACGGGGCTGCAGAGGGGTCACAGAGACCATGCTTGTCGGGAATCTAAGAGGACACACAGCTTTGCACGACGATGGCGCCCCCGCGGGCCCCTGCCGCTCGCTCGTGAAATTACAGACACAGGCCTGGAGACGGGTCTCAGGATGAACATTCCTGTGCCTGGGGGTCAGCGTCAGTGCGATGAGCTTCCTGCGAGGGGTTTCCATGTCTGTCTCCACCTCCGTGCCCTTGGGTGTGAGCTCCTCAGGGTGGGGGACCGTGTCTTCCTTGGCCCCGTGCCAGCAGGAGCTCGGCAAGTAACTGGTACCACCCCAGCTTCGCCAAGGACGGATGGATGACGTGTCTGCAGAGGCTTCAGGCCCGGCAGTGCGGAGACCCTTGCAGCCGGCTCACTGGGCTCAGGCTGCCCACAGCCTTGGCAAAACGGGCCGGATCAGAGAGCCGCATCCTGGTTCCCGCTTTCATTCACAGCCAGCCCTTAAGGAGGTTAAGATGGGGAGTGACTACAGGTGCTTTGCTTTGATTTACCAACACATAACAGCAGGAGGCTGAAATGGCACCCCACTCCAGTGCTCCTGCCTGGAAAATCCCATGGGCGGAGGAGCCTGGTAGGCTGCAGTCCATGGGGTCACTAGAGTCAGACACAACGGAGAGACTTCACTTTCACTTTCCTCTTTCATGCACTGGAGAAGGAAATGGCAACCCACTCCAGTGTTCTTGCCTGGAGAATCCCAGGGATGGGGGAGCCTGGTGGGCTGCTGTCTGTGGGGTCACACAGAGTCGGACACGACTGAAGCAACTTAGCAGCAACAGCAGCAGCAACAGCAGGAGAGGCCCAGGCCTGTTCCTGAACCGGACGACCTGTAAAGAGTATCTTGAGGGCAGGGGAGACAGATGCCCTAAGGTCTTCGTGCCGTCAACTCCCTGTTTAGAAAGCCAGTCTAAACAAACCCCTGTTCTGGAGGCTGTGCTAGCTGCAAGATGCTGGTGGTCACCAGGTGTGTGAGTGCCGTCTCCCAGCTGGGCCTGGCCGAGCGCCCCTTGCTCTGTCTGCACTGGTCCCCGCTGCCGGGAGCCAGCATGAGGAGCTCCGCCCGTGGCAAAGGTCATGAGGAAGGAGGCTCGGCATACGCAAAGCAGGGATCAAGCCTCAGGAGTCCCCCTGGAAATTCTCGAGCATCTACCCCCAAAACCAGAGTTGCCTACTTTACTGCTTTGTGCTCTCACCTTCACCTCTGACTTTACGGGAGGCTGTCCCCCGCCACTTCTTTCTGAAAAAGAGTTAACTTAGAGCTCCAGTTAATAATAATTCCTAGGCGTGATAAGAGTATTTCAACCTACAAACTCCTCTGAAGGTTCTCTAGCCTGCCTGACAGGCTTGTCTGGCCACGTGTGATTGTTCACAGCCTCCCAACCGTGAGAGGCACGAGATGCTTTAAACCTTCTAAAAACAGGTTCTTTAGAGAAGTTAGAAAAGTATTAGTATAGTATAATGGGCTGATTAGAAATTGTATTGGTGAAGGGTTTTTCATTTGTTGAGCCAATGTTTACTGCTAAGTCTCCACATCCCCTGCCCTTATACACATTAATGAATATATAGAAGAAATAAGTATTAACCTTTGATATTAATCACATTAGACCTTAGGCTAAGCAAATTCTTTCCTTAATTAAAACCCACTACACCCTCACCCTATAGGAATGTAACTTTATCTGGTACCTTCGGAAGGTGGTGTCTGTTTTAAGAATAATCACCCCTGGAGAAATAAGTGTTCTGGTTGACTGACTGCTGTCACAAGGAGAGGGTCATAAATTGTCAGCAGGCCCCCTGGCTAGAAGATGATGTAACACCCCTAAGACCTCTGTATACATTTGTATGAAGCACCTGACTTTAATAACAGTCAGGACTGCTGACCCCTCGTGACTTTTGTATAACATCTCAGTGTATAAAAACAGACCCTGGAAAAATAAAAAATGGGATCAGTTCCTCGAAAGACTGGTCTCCCATGCTGTTCTTTCTCTCACCTTCTGGCTGAATTCCATCTGGGGCGTGGAGGCTCGTCAAGCCTACTAATTATGCCTGGGCTTCTAAGATCTGACCAGGGAGGCCTTAGTGTCTCCTCTCCTTCGGGAGAACACGAGGACGCCTGCGGCCTACGTAGGTGACGTAAATTCCTTGCCTTGGAATTTTACTAGCTTTCCACGTAAACCAAGTTATTCAGCCCTTTTCTCCACTGAATTTTCCCACTGAGCTATCCTCATTCTATTACTCTTTATATCTCTAATTAATATTTAATTAAAGCTATTGTATCCAGTTCCCGAAGCCGTCTCCCCTTCGAATTTCCCTGGATCCACCGGGGCTGGGCCCCGGCACCCCGGCCCTAGGGAGCGGCACTTCTCAGACCCGGCCCCTGGCCCACAAGGTGAGCGTGGTGCTGTGCGCTCGCTGCTACCCTGAAGGTGCCTGTGCGGCATGCGTCACCTGCTCCTGGAAGCCCTCCCTGACTGCACACAGGTCCACCCCCCTGCAGCACCTGCCCACGGCCCCGTAGCCTCCCTCGGTACGTCTGTGCCCACTGTCGTGGTTAGAAAGAAAAGCCTGAGAGAGGAGGTGAGAACTCAGCACCTGGGACCCACTCTGGGTGCATCAGAGCCCCAGGAGAGGCTGTGACGCACGGATGTATAAAGCTTATTCAATATTAGAGCAGACTTACAAAATGTGGAGACTCCACACCAGCTGTTGGCGTGATACAGAGAGCAAGATGGAGAGTGCTACAAAACCACCATGCTGATGGAGCATGGCTTCCCCTTGGATTCCCCGAGGATGCAGGGACTGCATGTCCCAATAGTGAAGTGGATTGACCCTGAGAGCAAAGCCTGGAAAATAAGCTGAACAAGGGCTGTTGGTCCTTGGCCAAGCCAGCAGGGCCTTCTCGGGGGTCCAGTGTTAGCCAGACCCTTTGGGAAGGGACAGGGCCATATGTAGAGGCTTGGAAGGTGAGCGGACTGAGCAGAGATAAACAGTTTGAAGAGTCCCCGATGACCACAGAACATTGTGTGCTTTGCTGTCTGGAGCGTAAGGGATGAGAGGAGTCCCTGGAACAAGAGAGGCACCTGCCCCCGACCCCCACTCACCGGGCCTTGCGTGCACCCTCTCCTGCCTCCTGCCACACCCGTGCCTGGCCAGTTTGCACACCCGCCTCCCCGAATGCCCACCGTGAACAAGCAAGTGCACGACTGGGACTTGCAGAGCAGCAGGCGGCAAAGGGGATGGTGGTATTGGACACCCGAGCAGCAGGGACCCTGGCCGAGTCCCTGATCCAGCCACGTGGCTTTGGGAAAGTCCCCTGGCATCTCTGAACCTCTGTGTGTACTCAGTCAGGACTCTGCGCCCCCCCATGGGTTGTAACGCACCAGGCTCCTCTGTCCATGGGATTCTCCAGGCCAGAATACTGGAGTGGGTAGCCATTCCCTTCTCCAGGGGGATCACCCCAACCCAGGGATGGAACCCAGGTCTCCTACATCGCAGGCAGATTCTTTACTGTCTGAGCCACCAGGGAAGCCTCTATATCTTCATCTGTAGAATGGGGGTGACAGGCCATTTCCGTGGCGGGGGGTGTATGGTATGGGTCAAGTGAGGGCCAGGACTGGGTCTGTTTTGTTCCTGTGGAACCTGGGCACATAGTAGGTCTCAGGCGTTTGTTGGGTGGGTGCATGAACGGTGAACAAGGAGGAGAGCTTTGCTGGCTGGAGTTGGGAGTTGCTAACATCTTGGCTGAGCACCCTGCAGCTCTGCCACCAGAATGAAGTCATGGAAACCTGCAGTGGTTTCCACGGTTAGGGCGCCAAGCAGGGTCAGGGAAAGATGCTGGGAAAGATGGAAGGCGGGAGGAGACAACAGAAGATGAGATGGTTGGATGGCACCACCGACTCGATGGACATGAGTCTGAGCAAGCTCCGGGAGTTGGTGATGGAGAGGGAGGCCTGCCGTGCTGCAGTCCATGGGGTCGCAAAGAGGCGGACACGACTGAGTGACTGAACTGAACTGAACTGAATGAAGGGTCAGGGTAGATGCCCTGAGGCAGGAGAAGGCCAGCCCGCCATGCTCCTGCACAAGCAAGGATCGCGTGGAGGGGAGGCAGCGGACACGTGTTCAGGTGGCATCTCAGCGGCTTCCAGGTCCCGTGATGGGAAAGCATGGCGCGTTTGCTCACGAGTCTTGAATGAGGCCAGGCTGGTGAATTTCTCTGGACAAAGTGAGAGATCACCCCCAGGCAGGTCTGTGCCAAGGGAGTGAAGCGGAGAGTGGGACGTTCGGTGGGTACACCAGCCGGAAGGGAAATCTACAGGCCCCCTGATGCTCTTGCCTGGTGTCCTGGGGGCCCCCCACCGCGGTGGACATGAGCTGAGAGGTTGACATCAGCCTTGGCAGCAGTGCTTGTAGGGTTCAGCCGCCAGGACTGCTCCCCGCATCGAGCTCCAGCAAGGTTCCATGCTGGGTCTGCGTGGATCCCATTTGGATGGAAGAGAAAGCCAGGACAGGCTGTTGATGAGGCTTTGGGGTGAGCAAAGGTGTGGCCCCCAGCAGCTCCAGGTCCCCTTCCTGCTTCCCGAAGCTTCTGCCCTTCCCACTCCGAGTGACTGGTTTCCCCCTGAGACCCTGGAGAACTAAGCCAGCAGCTATTGGTCGGCAACGCCTGTCAGTCATCACCTCCGAGCTCTCTCCACTTCACCTGATTCTGAACGGTGCCTCCTGAGACCAGGCTCCACATCACAGATGCGAGCGCTGAGCCTTCTCAGAGCTCAACCAGCCCTCAAGGTCACACAGCTGCCCCCTGCATGGTGGGCCCAAGCCCAGCCTTGCCAGCTGCTGTCCTGGCTTGGCTCCTCCAGGCCCTGGATCTGGTTGGTGGATCAGAATTGTACCCAGAGGGATCACAAGAGAAGGGTCACAGCGACTGCCAGGTCAGACCCAGGAAGCCACGAGCCTCCACTTTGAACGCGGGTTCCGTGTTGATGTTACTGGTAATTGTTCTCTTATTCCCAGCAAGGCTTCCCTGTGCTGGGATTTCATTTTCATGGGGCGGGATTAAGTGGTCACAGCCCCGTGGGATTGATCCTTACCACTTGACTTTATGTTTCATGTTATTGTCGCAGTTAGGGACTTGTTAAATCAAATGCTAGAGCCAATCTGGAAATTGTAGCGAAATGAACCTGCTGGGTTTGGGGTTAGGTCTGGAGTGTGGTGGTGCCCACTCTCTTTCTCTCTCAACTTTTTGTAATAGGCTTTGTTTCTTAGAGCAGTTTTCAGTTTACAGGGAAGTTGAACAGTAAGCAGGGGGTTCCCAGGTCCACCGTCACCCAGACCCCCCGTTTCTCCTGCTGACGTCTTTCCTGTACATTCTCTGCGACCTTTGTGTGTTCCGCGTTTGTCATGATGGATGGACTAGTTCTGATACGTTATTATTATATAAAGTCCGCAGTTACGTCAGCCGTTGCTCTTGGTGTTGTGTGTTCTCTGGGTTTGGATGAACGTATAATAATATATGGGCTTCCCTGGTAGCTCAGCTGGTAAAGAATCCTCCTGCAATGCAGGAGACCCTGGTTCGATTCCTGGGTCAGGAAGATCCCCTGGAGAAGGGATAGGCTACCCATTCCTGTATTCTTGGGCTTCCCTAGTGGCTCAGACAGTAAAGAAGCTGCCTGCAGTACAGGAGACCTGGGTTCAATCCCTGGGTTGGGAAGATCCCCTGGAGAAGGGAAAGGCACCCCACTCCAGTATTCTGGCCTGGAGAATCCCCCTGGATGGAGGATCCTGGCAGGCTACAGTTCATGGGGTCACAAAGAGTCAGACACGAGTGAGCAACGGAGCCCAGCAGAGCGTAGTAATGTCTGTTTACCACCGTGAGATCACACAGAACTGTTTCTCATGAAATGCCCTGAGTCCCGCCTGTTCATCCCTCCGTGCCCCCGGGCTCTGACGCCCGCTGCTCGTTTACTGTCTGCGTGGTTTTGCCTTTCTTGATGATGTCGTGGGATCAGTCGTGCAGCGTGTAGCCTTTCCAGACCAGCTTCTGTGACTCAGTAACAAGTACCTGAGGCCCCTCCAGGCCTTTTCATGGCTTCACAGCTCATCCCAAGAGTTCTTTACGAGACGAGGTCTGGCCCGAACCGCCCCATCCCCGTCTAAGGGCCCATTCCTGCCCTGTCCTGCCACGCAGGGGGTCCTGATTCCCTCTTGTTGTGTCCACGTGCCAGCCGGGCCGCCTGCCCCAGCCTCAGTCCACTCACTGGGCGGCAGGAGAAGTGGCCGTGGCCCTCGCTCTGCAGGCTTCTGTGAGCACTGGTCCCCTTTGCAAAACACCCGACTGGTGCAGCTGCACGAGGTCCGAGGACTGAGTCCACCTTGAGGGGTAAGAAGTCCCAAACCTCAGATCCGCAGAAGCCTCAGGCTGGGACCCCAGGGACTAGCAGGCAGCCACAGGTTGGAGGGGACAGCTGAGCAGGGGGTACCCACAACAGGCCCCCTCTGGGCAGTGTCTACTTCCCACCACCAGGGGGCAGCACCCTGCTCTCACCCAGCCACCCAGAGCTCCGGGAGGATGCTCCAGGCAGCAGAGCTGGTGCTCCCACAAAACGACCCTCTTAAAGCAGCTTTCACCCCAGATCAAGTATATGTCCATTAACCAGGAAACTGGCCATGCCAGGCTGTGAGTTCTTGCGAATGACAGCGGCTGTTGTGAAGGCGGGAGGAGAAGGGGAGGACAGAGGGTAAGATGGTTGGATGGCATCACCAACTCGATGGACATGAGTTTGAGTGAACTCTGGGAGTTGGTGATGGACAGGGAGGCCTGGCGTGCTGCAGTCCATAGGTCACAAAGAGTCAGACACGACTGAGCGACTGAACTGAACTGAGCTGTTGTGTGTTGATCTCTTATGGTTTGCGGGACTCTGGGCTGCTTGCTACGCAAGCCTTTGTGCCTGAGGTCGTAGCCACCGCTGGGGCAGGCGCTGTGAGCAGAGGGCGGATGGACAAACACCTGGGTGGCCGGGAGTTCCAGGTCACTGCCTGCTGGAGGTGAGGCTGGGCCGTACCCAGGTCCGCCCCCCGCCGCCCGCCCCTGACACTGGTCCATCCCACACAGGTGCTGGTGTGAGACCTTGCGTGCTCACTCATGGAGCCGCAGGGCACGCCGTCCTTTATATGCTTAGTGAGTGAGAAGACAACATTCGTTCCCCCACCAACCCTCCCCCAAATCTTGGTTTAGTCTCCGATGCGGACGGGGTAACTCAGGAGCCTCTCAGCCCCACGTGAGTCCCAGGCAGCCCCAGGGCGGTGTACAGCCGTGAGTCAGCTCTGCCTGAGGTTTCAGTCCTCAGGCCCAGTGGGGAATCTTTAATTCCAGCCCAGGACCCCACCCCCCAGCAGTTTGATTAAGTACTGGGTGAGGGGGTTTCTGTGAGGATCGTATAGGAAAAGACAGCGAGGGGCAAGCCTGCTGCTCCTGGCACTTACACCAGAGTGGAGGTGTCCCCACGGCACCCAGGGCCGCCGGCGGGGCTCCGCAGCCCTCGCTAGGCTCCACACCGTCCAGTGTGCCGTTTGGTCCTGACCCATCTGAAACCTCAAGGCGGTGCTTAACGCTGGGTCCGGGGTACTGGGGGTGATGCCAGGGTATTTGTGCCAATTGTCTCCTTTCCTGTGCCTGCTTCTCCAGACAGGGTGACTTTTTAAAATATGAAAGTGAAAGGTGAAAGTGAAGTTGCTCAGTTGTGTCCAGCTTTGCGACCTCATGGACTGTAGCCTGCCAGGCTCCTCTGTCCATGGGATTCTCCAGGCAAGAATACTGGAGTGGGTTGCCATTTCCTTCTCCAGGAGATCTTCCCAACCCAGGATCGAACCCGGGTCTCCCGCACTGCAGGCAGATGCTTTACCATCTGAGCCACCAGGGAAGTCCTGGTATACATATATATATTTTTTAATATATATGTCTATAATTTGCTCACTTATTTACTTCTGGGGTGCTGGCTCTTCCTTGCAGCACGCGATTTCTCTCTCCAGTTGCGGCGAGCAGGGGCTCTTCTCTAGTGGCAGCGCGTGGGTCTCTCACTGCGGTGGCTTCTCTCGCTGCACAGCATGGGCTGTGGGGTGCCCAGGCTCAGCAGCTGCGTCTCCGGGCCCTCGAGCACAGACTCAGGAGTCGTGGCGCACGGGCTTAGTTGCTCCGAGGCACGTGGGATCTTCCGGGATCAGGAATCGAATCTGTGTCCCCTGCATGGGCAGGTGGATTCTTTACCACTGAGCCATCAGGGAAGGCTGATGGCTTTTGGCCCCAGACAGCTGCTCCCCTGGGGTCTTCAGAGCCTCCTCCTGGAAGGCCTGGTGTCCCTGCATGGCCCGGTCCTCTCCACAGGCGGGACCAGAGGAGGGAGTCCTGCACTGTGGATCTGCGGACCCACAGTGGGAATGGTGGGGAGAGGGGATCTGGAGGCTGTGGGGCAGGCTGGAGGCTGGAGGGGAAACGTCCTCTGTGTGACACCCGCCTCCTCCAGCTTTACAGGAGTGAGGACAGCTTCCGTGCCTAGCACTCCATCAGGGATGGTGCTGAAGCAGTGTCTGTGCACGCATCGTGCATCTGCTTCTGTGTGTGTGTGTGTGTTATACATATGAATACTATATATTTGTGTGTGTATGTGTGTGTCTGTCCTTGGCGTGTGGATGTATACTTGTGTGTGTCTCTGTGTGTCTGTGTGTGAATGTGTACATGTCTGTCTGTCCACGTGCATGAGTGTGTATTTGTGTGTCTCTCTGTGTCTGTATGTGTGTCTATGTCTTGTCTGTCCGTGTGTGTGAGTGTGTGCTTGTGTGTTTGTGTCTCTGTGTGTATGTCTGTCCATGTATGTGTGAATGCATATTAGTGTGTCTGTGTGTGTATGTCTGTCTTTCTGTCTGTGCGTGTGAATGTGTGCTTGTGTGTTTGTGTCTGTGTGTATGTGTTTGTTTATCTGTGTGTGTGAATGTGTATTTGTGTGTCTCTGTGTCTCTGTACGTGTGTGTCTGCCTGTCCATGTGTGTGTTAATGTATACTTGTGTGTCTCTGTGTGTCTGTATGTGTGTGTCTGTCCATGTGCGTGTGAGTGTGTATTTGTGTGTCTCTGTGTGTGTGTCTGTGTGTCTGTGTGTGTGTCTGTGTGTGTCTGTCTGTGTGCGTGTCTGTCTGTCCGTGTGTGTGAGTGTATATTTGTGTGTCTCTGTATGTGTGTGTGTGTCTGTCCGTGTGTGTGTGAATGTGTATGTGTGTGTGTCTGTCCATGTGTGTGTGAGTGTGTGTATGTCTGTATGTGTGTGTTGAGTGCATATTTGTGTGTCTCTGTGTGTGTGTGTGTCTGTCCGTGTGTGTGAGTGTGTATTTGTGTGTCTCTGTGTGTGTCTGTCTGTATGCCTGCAGCTCCCTGGCTCCTGACCTCTGGACCTCTGCTAAAACCTCAGAACTCATTCAGCCCAGAAAAGGGGGCCAAGAGCCCTGCTTTGTGCAGCCCTGACCTGAGGGATGGTGGGGTCGGTGCCCCAGCCCCCTGCCCTCCTCCTAAGGGATGCCCTGGAGGGTCTCCGAGGGGGAGAATAGCTTGACAGCACACTCTCCTTCTTCCCCACTGCTTCCTGCCACCTGGGGTCCCTTGGGTACACTGCCAGGACCCAATCCTTGCCTCAGCCTCGGGTCAGGTGACCCCAGGCTGAGACGGAAGGTGGGACTGGAAGATGTGGGTCCATGCTAGGCTGTGCGCTCGGAGCTGGCTGAGCAGGAGGTCTGCTTCCATCCCTGCGCCTGGCAGAGACCCAGAGGCAGGCAGAGGAGTGGACGAGCTTCCCCGTGGAGGAAAGGGGATCAGCTCCTCTCAGGGAGTCACATGAAGCTCGGGGCGGGGGTGGGGGAGGCAGTGCTGTAGGCTGGTATGGAAGCCCGCCGGGCAGAGAGCACGGCCCACACTGGCCCCAGCAGCCCGGGTCCACCTCCCACTCAGGACCAGCCTGAGAAGGGCGAGCCTGCCCCTAGCCAGGCATGTGGGATCCCCACCCCCATGCTCTTTCAGTAGCCTCCCAGGTCCCCCAGGCCTCCAGCCCCATCAGGCCTAAGAGGAGCTGGTCCCCAGCCCCTGGTCATCCCCTGACCACCTGGCTGTGGCCACTGCTGGGCTGGAGCTCCCCGGGCACGGCCGCTCCGTGGGCCCCAGTGACCTCACACTGGCCCCCGTAGGCGCCTCTGGAGGGTGTGGGTGAGCGGCGGCCCTTCCCGGAACCCCCGGAGCCCCACAGGTGGGCCCTTTGGCCATCCACCCTGACCCATCCCTCTGAGGGTCTCCATGACCACCCTCAGTCGTGGCTGGCTGTAGGGGGGAACAATGATGGTACTCAGGCCACCGGCCCCAGGCCACAGAGTGGATTCGAAGTGAGCTCACAGGAGGATGCAGTCGTTGTATGGCACAGGACCTGGGTTCCCGTCTGCAGAAGGACTCGCGAGCTCAGCAGAGCCAGGGGTGGGGGTGCCTTGCTTCTGAGGCCCCGGAGGGCCAGGGAGGTGGGGGACAGGACCACCGTCAGGGTCTCCCATCTCCTGCCCTCCGCTGGCCCCCCGATGCCCTCTGGGTCATGCTAGGGTTATGCGGGGCCCGTAGAGCTTGAAGAGGTGCCGGTTGCTCACCTGCGCCCGGCGCATCCCGCTTTCTAACACTGCTCCTTTTCCCCTGCAGTGTCGGAGCCGCAGGCTGCTCCCAGCCCCCCGGAGAAGCCGCCCAGCACGGCGATCCTGTGTAACACCTGCGGGAACGTATGCAGGGGTGAAGTGCTGCGGGTGCAGAACAAGTACTTCCATATCCAGTGCTTCATCTGCAAAGGTGAGCATCCCGGCCGTCCCCACCGCGGGGCCGGGCACAGCGCTGCCATGCAGTGAGCCCACGTCCCCAGAAACTCGTTAGATCTGGGCTATTGGAGAAACTGATCCCCAACCTTCCTATACCGACGTGATCTTTTCAGCATGGCCTGCCTGCATGCCTTCTGGGGCTGACAGGAGTTCCTGTCTGAGGGGGCAGTGGGTCAGAGGACGAGCTCTGGTCCTGGGTAGCATCTTCGATGGCTGTAGCCGTGTCAGAGGATTCGGATCCACCGGCCAAAGTGGCCACCTGGGCCCAGAGCCACGCAGTAAGTGGCCATTGCTGGAGGCGTGAGCTCGGCACCTTGGGGTGCACGGGGCCGGAGCTGGACCACGAACCTCAGGCACGCCCCGTCCTCACCGGAGTGGGACTGAGAACGTTACCACTTGCTCCAGGTGAAAATGACTTTTTATCTGGCTATACAAAGTGACATGTATATGCACTAAAGTCAAATAGATAATTTGATATTCAAATATCAGAAAGATAAGAGTAAAATAAATCACATGAAATCCCCCTGTTTGAGGCTTTCTGGAGCATCCTTCCAGCCTGCCCTTCCTCCCTGCACTGAAGTTAGTGCATATTCTGTCGTGCCCAAAGGGATTTCGTGAATTTACATTTAGTTTCCTGAAAACAGGGCTTCCCTGATACCTCAGTTGATAAAGAATCTGCTTGCAATGCAGGAGACACCGGTTTGATGCCTGGGTCGGGAAGATCCGCTGGAGAAGGGATAGGCTTACCCACTCCAGTATTTTTGGGCTTCCCTTCTGGCTCAGCTGGTAAAGAATCTGCCTGCAGTGCGGGATACCTGGGTTCGATTCCTGGGTTGAGAAGATCCCTGGAGAAGGGAACGGCTGCCCACTCCAGCATTCTGGCCTGGAGAATTCCATGAACTGTATAGTCCATGGGGTCACAAAGAGTCAGACACGACTGAGCCACTTTCACTTTCCTGAAAAGAAATGAAAAGTAGCATTTGGGGGAAGGGATGGACAAATCAAACCAATCTGACACAGTGTCCAGACTCAAAGAATTTATACATGCGTGCTGAGCTGCTCGGTCGTGTCCCACTCTTTGCAACCCTATGGACAGTAACCCACCAGGCTCCTATGTCCGTGGGATTCTCCAGGCAAGAATAATGGAGTGGGTTGCCATGGCCTTCTCTAGGGGATCTTCCCAATCCAGGAATCGGACTTCCATCTGTTATGTCTCCTGAACTGGCAGGCGGGCTCTTTATCGCTGCTGCTGCTCAGTCGCTTCAGTCGTGTCCGACTCTGTGCGACCCCATAGTCGGCAGCCCACCAGGCTCCCCTGTCCCTGGGATTCTCCAGGCAAGAACACTGGAGTGGGTTGCCATTTCCTTCTCCAATGCATGAAAGTGAAAAGTGAAAGTGAAGTCGCTCAGTCGTGTCCGACCCTCAGCGACCCCATGGACTGCAGCCTTCCAGGCTCCGCCGTCCATGGGATTTTCCAGGCAGGAGTACTGGAGTGGGTGCCATTGCCTTCTCAGTCTTTATCACTAGCGCCCCCGGGAAGCCCATGTAGTTTTAAAGATTTCTTTTAGTGACCCTGCAACCCCACCTTACCTCTGGGCAGCACGCGGTGTTGTCACAGCCTGCCACCCCGTGGGTTTGAACACCGTCCAGAGATGCAGGGAGCTTCACAGATGGGCCTTGATGGGCCCCAGGCAGTGAGGGCCTGGGCTTCCTGGTCGAGGTAGGGAAGCAAACACGCCACGTGTAAGATGACGGAGCACCGTGGCTTCTATCAGCTCCACGGGGCCCGTTAACTGCCTGAGTCCCTGCAGCCTGTCGTGGTCCCATGAGGTCCCGCTGTGTGCCAGACCTGGCCTTTGAAAGCGCTGAGTAGGAAGGCTTGAGATCTAGCTTGGAGGCTGCGGTCTGGTCTGGTCAGGAGACAACCTACCAGCTCAGTGGGGACAGTTGGCCCTTAGTGGTCGAAGCCGAGGGCTGGGAAGGGCCCCCGGGGGTGCAGCAGGGCCCCCAGGGAGCCCGCTGGTCCTGCGTGGCGCCCGAAGTGGCTCCATCTCCCCTGGCCCTCACCTCTGCTGAGCGCTTCCTGTGAGCCCAGCTCTCTTGTGTGTTTCCTTCTAAAGCCCCCCAGTCTTGGGGGGCGGGGTGGCTGTGGCGTTATCGCCACTGAAAATGAGGATTCAAGGGTGGCTGTGACTCACAGGTGTCCCCTGGGGGAGCCACTGGCATGAGTCGGAATTGGGGGGCCCTTCCCATGAGGCTCAGCTCTGCCCCACCCCAGCATAGAGGGACGGGGTGCGGGCCCCCAGCGGGGTCTGTGTCCCTGTGAAGAGGGGGCAGGAGGCGAGGGCCAGGGGGTCAGGGAGGCCACGGTCATCGGTGAGCCAAGACGGACCCTGTGCTCAGTCCTGCCGCCTCACCCGGCTGCCCCGGAGCTTCAGAATCACGGATCTCCTGGTCCACACCCGTCCTTTCCCAGGAGGGAAAACTGAGGCAATGGGGGGACCCTTCTTGCCCAAGGGGGCAAATCCGGTCAGCTGCTGGAGACCCTAGACCCGAAGATCTTCAAATGAGAGCAGGAGAAAGCCAGGGGAGAGAGGGAGGGGAGGACAGATACGGATGAATGGGAGAGACAGAAGGAGCAGACCTCGCGGGAGCCTCGGAAGGAGAGAAAACCCCAGTGGCCAGCTGTGCTCCCCGCCCCTCACCCCACCCACCCCCTCGGGTCAGTGCCACGGTCCCCAGCGGGCCCCTGCCTCCAGCCCGTCTGCCCGGCAGGGACCAGAGTGGGCTCTCCAGGCAGACAGGCCTCGGCCTCTCCCATCACCTGGGATGAAGGTAGTGCCTTGAGCTTACCTGGCCCAGGTAGCAGGCGCAGTGTCCAAGCCACCTCTGCGTTCAGCTGGTGCACCTGGGAACTGGCTGTGTGTGGAGGAGGTGGACGGGGTGGACGGGGTGGGGTGGGGTGGGGAAGGAAGCGGGGAGGGTGGTTGGAGTATGAGGGTGAGTGGGGGTGGTGACTGGGGGGTGGATTGACAGGCGGGTGGAGAGTGGACATGGGGCAGACAGGAGCCCGGCCGGCTGGCTGGAGCTGCATGGACAGGGTGCCACCCTGCCCCGACGCACACCCTGCGACAGGCCAGGCCTCCTGGCCGGAGTGAGTGTTGGGCCTGGTCCTGCCCCCACCCCTCTGGGCCCAGGCTCCCGCCAGACCTTGTGATGGCACCTGGCTGGACGCCCGGGTGGTGCCTCCCAGGGCTTGTGAACCAGGTGTCTTGGGAGCTCAGATCTCCCTGTCGGGGGTCCGCATGGAGGGGCGGGCCCTGCTGGCCACTCCATCTCCCCAGGGGCACATGGGCACTGCCCTGGCCCTGGATCCTCCATCCTTGTCTCTTGCTAAGACCCCTGAATGAAGGTCTTCCCTCTCAGGTTCCTTGGAGGGGCCTCCTGGACAGGGGGACAAGGGGGGCGAGAAAGGAGGGCAGCAGGGAGAGCCCCCACCCCCTCTAGGAGCCCCCCACCTGTAGCCGCATCAAGTCACAGACTCTGTGGGAGCTCTTGTGTTGACTTCGGTCGTTTGAAAAGAAAACTTGAGGACCGCTGCCCTGCCCTCAGCCGTGACCCTGTGCCCTTCACTCAACCCTAGGCCCACAGGGCTGCGCCTGTGCCTGGGGACCTTTCCCAGGGCGGACGTGACCCGACACTCTGGCCAGGGCCCTGCCCGACCCGTTTCTTCTGGTCATCAGAGCTGCCCAGGTTCAATCTCCTCTGTTCTCCTTCAGAAGCACGTGCTGTGTTCGTGCATAAAGCCAAAGCCATTAGATTGCTCCTTTTTAAAAGCCGATTTGAAAAGACCCAGGGGAAATGCTTGCTGTGTTTAAAAGGATTGTCTGGGGCACTGACCTTAGGAACTGGATAAAAGGCATTAGATGTCCAGCACCCCACCCATCACCTGCTGTGGCCCACGGGGTTTGGTCGGTGGGGGGGCGGGGGGGCTGCCCCTGGTGACCCGCCCCCAGGGTCCTTCTCTGAGCTCCAGCCTCCCGAGTAGACGTGGGGATGGGTCTGACCCGGTCCTCAGCAGCCGGGGTGGGCAGTGCTGGGCCAGCATCTGGGCCTCATCCTTGAGCCCCAGCAGGCACCTGAGGCGGGTTGTCGTGTTAGGGGGGCAGTGGCAGGAGTCTGTCAGCGTGAAGGCCTGGTTCCAAGACCCCCAGGGATCCACCCACCCACAGGTTCATTCTGTGCCAGGAGCCCTGCCAGCCTGCCGACACAGCAGGGCCCCTGCCCTCAGGAGGTGGCCTTGTTGCAGGAAGGCGGACCCCTTCCAGGGCCCGAAACTGGGCTCTTGTCTGACACTCGGAAATGAATTGTCCGAGGAGACATGTGTGCTGACAAAGCAAGAGATTTTATCGTGAAAGGGCACCCGGGTGGAGAGAAGGAGGGGAAGGGAGCCCAGGAGAACCGCTCTGCTGCATGGCTCGCAGTCTCGGGTTTTATGCTGATGGGATTAGTTTCCGGGTGGTCTTTGGCCAATCATTCTAATTCAGGGTCTTTCCTGGTGGCGCACGCGTCGCTCAGCCAAGATGGATGCTAGCGAGAGGGATTCTGGGAAGTGGACGGACGCGCGGTGTCTCCTTTAGACTTTTCCCGAACTCTTCCGGTTGGTGGTGGCTTATCAGTTCCGTATTCCTTACCAGGATCTCCTGTCATAAAACAACTCATGCAAATGGTTACTATGGCGCCTGGCCAGGGTGGGCGGTTTCGATCAGTGTGCCTCCCCCAACAGCGTGTCTGCTTAACCTGCTGAAAAATGACAAGAACAGCTAAGATTTCCTGTGAGTTTTAAAAGAGTTGTGTTTATTCAAGCACGAGGATTGCATCGTCTTCAATTGGTCTTTTATTCACCGCTCATGAAAATGCAGTCTATGAGTCATTGAAGATGCTCTTGGATGAATAAAAGAAGAATAAAAGAAAAAACCCAACTTACAGTGTCTTAAATTACATGGGTATTTATCATCTTAACAGGAAGTCTGGAAGTAGCCTTCTTGCCCCCCAGAGCTTGTTAATGTAACAGCTCAACAAAGTCATCAAAGACTGGGTTCTTTTTCCACTTCTCCACACCAGCTGCCCCACCCCCAGCCTTTTGCATTTCAGCAGTGCCTGTCCTCATGGTCTCAAGATGGTTGCTGTAACTGCAAACATCATATCCTCACAGGTTGACACTCAACCCTGGGGAAGTGGTTGGGCAGGGATGTGGGGCAAAGGGGCCCTCCTCCCGCATGATTGCTCTGTGTGGTTAATCAGGGTAATCTCCCTTTGATGACAAACCTAGACTGTTTATTAAAAAGCAGAGAAATCACTTTGCCAGCAAAGGTCCATATAGTCAAAGTTATGGTTTTTCCAGTAGTCATGTATGGATGTGAGACTTGGACCACAGAGAAGACTGAGGACTGAAGAATTGATACTTTCAAACTGTGGTGCTGGAGAAGACTCTTGAGAGTCCCTTGGACTGCAAGGAGATCCAACCAGTCCATCCTAAAGGAAATCAACCCTGAATATTCATTGGAAGGACTGATGCTGAAGCTGAAGCTCCAATACTTTGGCCACCTGATGCTAAGAGCTGACTCATTGAAAAAGACCCTGACGCTGGGAAAGACTGAAGGCAGGAGAACAGAGGATGAGATGGTTGGGTGGCATCACTGACTCAGTGGACATGAGTTTGAGCAAACTCCAGGAGATGGTGATGGACAGGGAGGCCTGGTGTGCTGCAGTCCATGGGGTTGCAAAGAATCAGACATGACTGAGCGACTGAACAGCAGCGACCCTTTGATCAGGGAGGAGAGCTTTTTCCTGGAGGCCCTCACAGGCTTCCTATATGACTCACCAGCTGGAACTGGGTCACACTCACTCCCACCAGTAAAGAGGAAAGGGAGGGCAGGGACTGACTGACTCCAGCCACGTTCCTCCCTTGGTGGGTGTGTTGCCAGCCCAACTGCAGTAGGGTCTGTTAGCACAGAAGACAGCTGTGTCGAATTCTGACCCGAGATCCCAGCATATTGGGGTCCCGCCACCCAGACACTTGCTTGGTGTGACTTGGTTCACCCAAATATGAAAATCTGTGAAAGGAGTCGTTTTCCAGGCCCTCTCGACGTCGTCAGGCTTGGGCTCTGCTGCCAGTTCTGGGTTCCCATCCCACACCCTGCTCACATGGGTCTCAGACACATTTCTTAGCCTCGGTTTCCATTCAGCATCCCTACTGGGCACCTGCTCTGAGCTGGGCAGCATTCTGGGTGCTTGGGACGCATCCATGAACAAAACAGACATCCTTGTCCTCGTGGAAATCACGTTCCAGGGCCGGGAGACAGAGAAGAAGCACTAGGTAGAGTAAATAAGTAGATTTTTATTATATACTGAAAGGGAAGCGCTAGGGAGGGGAAGACAAGGAGCAAGATGAAGATGGAGTTGGGAGCGTCAGGAAGTCACTCTTTTAAGTTGGATAATCAGGGCAGTCTTCACAGAGGAGGTGACCTTTGCACGATGACTCAAAGGAGGTGAGGGAAGGGTGTCGCAAGCAGAGGGAACAGCCAGGGTAGCGACACTGAAGCACGCAGCTCTGCCTGGCGGTTTCCGGGACACCAGGAGGCTTGCTTGCCCGGAGCAGAGTGAGGAGAAAGTGGGGAGGGCTGGAGGGGTTCTTGTGAGGACCCGGGCCCTGACACCGGAGGAGCAAGAATGCAGGAGGGTCCTGTGTGTCTTAGTGTCGTGGCCTCTGGGTGCCATGCTGATGTGGGGGTCAGGGCAGGGAGGGGAGACGGGCCCGGAGCCCTGGCCCGAGGCCACGGCAGCTTGGACGAGAGTCTGAGGGGGCGTCTGCTTCCAGATTGTCTTAGAACCCAGCCAGCTTCACGGTGTACAATGGGACTGCGGGTGACATGGAAATAGGCCAAAGACCGAGCACACGGCAGGTCCTCGGGGAAAACGAAAGCTGTGACCGTTGTTACAAACACTTGAAACTTGCCCAGGAGGATGAATCTGGTCCTCCGGACCTTCCACGTGTGGCCGAGTCCTGTGCTTTCGGAGCGTCTGTTTCCAGCTGGGGTCATCTGTCGTCCTGCTCACGATGCCTGGGAAGCGCAAGCCCTGACTCCGAAACGCTGAGAAGATGAGAAAGTGAGGCCAGGAAAGCAGCTGCTTTCTGATCCGTGCGGCCCAGGGGCTGAGTGTGCTCATGTTTGCAGAAAGAGTGAAGGAGACAGGGGGAAGGGGTGTGTGTGTGTGTGAGCGTGTGTGTGAGCGTGTGTGTGTGAGTGTGTGTGTGAGTGTATGTGTGAATGCATGTGTGTGTGAGTATGAGTGTGTATGTGTGCGTGTGACTGTGTGTGTGGTGTGTGTGTGTGCATGTGTATGTCAGTGTGGTGTGTGTGAGTGTGGTGTGTGTGTGTGAGTGTGCATGTGTCTGAGTGTGTGTATGAGTGTGGTGTGTGTGTGTGAGTGTGGGGTGTGTGACTGTGTGTGTGAGTGTGAATGTGCGTGTGCATGTGTGAGTGTGCATGTGTGTGTATGAGTGTGTGCGCATGTGTGAGTGTGTGTGTCATGCACCAGCTCTGCCTGTAACTTGGTAACAGCAGGTCGGGTTGTCCACAAGGACACACCCCTCTGGGGATCATGGACGGCCACGCCCAGAGCTGGTCTGGGTGTCAGGGGGTGACAGGGACCAATCGCCTGTGTTCCAGAGCGTTCGTGGGAACCGGAAGCCAGGGGAGAGCGGTGGACAGTCAGGGCAGGAAGGGCTCTCAGCTGACGCGGGCCTGTTGTTTCCAGAGGGAGGGTCTGCGGCAGAGGCTAGGCTGGGGCCTGGGTGGGCGGTGACCCGCTGCCCCCAGCCAGCTCGCTCCAGCTCTGCGGACGCCTGAGTTCTCGGTCCGCCTGGTGCTGTAGCGTCAGCCGCTCTCTCCTCGCCCAGGCGCCAGCACCGGAGCACCCCTCAGCTGGCCACCCCGAGGGACTGCCGTCCGCATCCCAGGCTCTTCCTTTGTGAGTCTTTTCCATCCGAGTCCTCTTGTCTACAGACTTCTGTGTCTCTTTAAGGGACTGCGTGAGCCCTTTCCCCATCATGGGTTTGTCAGCACATTTCAATACCTGCCCAAATCCCTTCAGCTGCCTGGCCCAGCGGTTAAACGGTTGCATGGATTCCAGCCGATGCTGGGCTGATCAGTTTCCTTTGCCTCATCTCAGTGATTTGTTGTGACAACCGTGGGAGATCAGTATGATTAACCCTTTGCTACAGATGAGGACTCTGAGGCTCAGAGAGGTTAAGTAACTTCCCCAGGTCACACAGCAGCGGGAGCGAGGATCCACGCCCAGGCTTCCTGTCTCTAAAGCCCAGAGTTCACTTATCACAGTATCCTGTAGTTACGCTGCAGCTGACACTGTGCGGGTGGAATTCTGTGGATGTTCATAGTCATTTCCTCAAGATAGAGTCCCAGAGACAGACGGCTGGGTTAGTGGGTAGGAGCCGTTCGCACACTCCTTTGAGTCGGTAAAAGAGCCTTTGAGCCAAACAGTATTCCAGAATACGGATTGTCTTCCCACCACGGCCCGCCCCCTCCCGACCATTTCTCAGAAATGACCATGGTTGACCGCCAAAGAGGGGGCCTCTTGGGGTCACCCACAGCTGCTCAGAGCCCTTCGTGACTCTCGGCTACTTGCTTAGGCAGATGGAATGTAAGTACAGCATATTGCCTTGATGAGGACTTCTGGCAGATGACAGAGGATGAGGTGGTTGGATGGCATCACCGACTCGATGGACATGAGTTTGAGCAAGCGCCGGGAGTTGGTGATGGACAGGGAAGCCTGGTGTGCTGCAGTCCATGGGGTCGCAAAGAGTGGGACGTCCCTGAGCGACTGAAATGAATGTATTTGGACTCTCTATTTTTAGCAGGCAGAGGTCTGGCTTTACTGTCTGGCCTTAACCTTAGGCACCTGGGCAGCTACAGTCCACTCCGCAGCAGAGATGACCCGGGAATGTGGGGGGCATCGTGGCACCAGCGGGACCCAGCTCGCAGGGCAGAAAACTGCTTTTATTCCGTCTCCTGGTGCCTCCGTGATGGAGACTCAGGTTTAAAGGGGCACTCGATCCCTCTGCACGTTTTTCTCCTTTGAGGAATAGTCAGTGCCGTCATAGCTTTAAGAAGATTGGAAAATGAGCCAAACCCCAGAGCCAAGGGTGTCCGGGAGCCAGCTGTCCCTCAGGGCTGAGTCGCTGCAGGAGGCGTTTGCAGAGGACAGTAATTCTCCTGCACAGGCCCCGGGGAGCCTGTTCTTCCCTAGTCGGGGTGCAGCTGCTGGGGCTACACCGCGGTGTGAGATTGAACAAAGGGGTCTCGCTCTCGGCTGGGAAGGGGGCAGATCCAGAACCAAGTGCCGGCCTCGGGTCTGCCAGGTGAGTGACGTCAGTCCAAAGAGACGTGGACGGTGTCCCCGCACGACTCGGGGCTCACGTCACGCGAGCTCGTGGGATCCCCTGTGTGCTGCCGTCCGCCCGGATGAGGACATGGGGCCCAGAGAGGCCGGGGACCTGCCTAGGGCCCACAGCATGATGCGTGGGGCGAGCCTGCATCACCCGGGCAGCCCCGGCGTCCCGGCTCTCAGCTGCTCAGCTTTCTGTCCAAAGAGCCAGCTGCTCCTTGGAGACACGGAAGGAAGGATTTCCAAGCCTGCGGGCGGCTGTTAGCACGGAATGGTACGTGCAGCTCTGTGGCCTAGGTGAGGGGGACAGGGGACGATGGGGAGACCCAGGAGAGGCCCACCGCCTTGCCCCATGTGGGGCTGGGGGCTGCGCTAAGTGGGTCCCTCCCTCAGGGCCATTGGAGCCCCCAGGTCGCTGTGGGAGGGTGCACCAAGTGCGCTGACCAGTCCACGTGCTGACCGGACCGAGCAGAACCCGGCCCCGGGGACCCTGAGACCCTCTGGAGATTCCGATTCCCGGAGAGCTCTTCCCGAACCTACCAGCCTGAGGAGCCACCTGTGGTGAGCGGAGGCTGTCTGGTTGCCCTTGCCTCCCGAACCTGCAGGGCGCCATTCAGGGGGCGCCCCGATCAGACACCAGGAGTTCCTCTCCACCGCCACCATAGTGTCATCGAGACCTGCACTGCAGAAGGCTCTCACCCTCTCTGTGTAGGGATGATCTCCATGTAGTAGCGACATGTGTGTTGCGTTCTGGTTTTCTGTGTTGATCTTGGCTGTGCTGGGTCTCCGTTACTGAGCGGCTCCTCCCTAGTTGTGGCGGGCGGGGCTGCTGTCTCGCTGCGGTGTGTGGGCTCCTCATTGCGGTGGGTTTTCTTGCTGTGGAGCACCGGCTTCACGGCATGCAGCCTTCAGTACTTGCAGCCCTTGGGCTCAGTGGCTGTGGCGCATGGGCCCAGTTGCCCGCTGCGCGTGGAGTCCTCCCGGCCCAGGGACGGAACGCGTGCCCCTGCACTGGCAGGTGGATTCTTTACCACCGGACCACCAGGGGAGCCCCGTCGTACGTGTTGCTCTGATAGATTTGTACTAGCAATTTTTACTACTAACTAGCTTTTTACTAGTACTAGTAAATTAGTACTAGTACTACCTTGTACTAGTAGCTGTAATAACAACCCCATCCAGAATAAGCTATTAAATATTTACAACCTTGTGACCATAAGAACCTACATAGCTTATTAAAAAGCAGAGACATAACGTAGCTGACAAAGGTCCGTCTAGTCAAAGCTGTAGTTTTCCCAGTAGTCATGTATGGATGTGAGAGTTGGACCATAAAGAAAGCTGAATGCTAAAGATCTATTGCTTTTGAACTGTGGTGTTGGAGAAGACTCTTGAGAGTCCCTGGGACTGCGAGGAGATCCAACCAGTCCATCCTAAAGGAGATCAGTCCTGAATATTCGTCGGAAGGACTGATGCTGAAGCTTAAGCGCCAATACTTTGGCCACCTGATGCAAAGAACTGACTCACTGGAAAAGACACTGATGCTGGGAAAGATTGAGGGCAGGAGGAGAAGGGGACGACAGAGGATGAGATGGTTGGATGGCATCACTGACCCTATGGACATGAGTTTGAGCAAGCTCTGGGAGTTGGTGATGTATAGGGAAGCCTGGCATGCTGCAGTCCATGGGGTCACAAAGAGTTGGACAGGACTGAGTGACTCAGCTGAACTGACCATAAGAAAAGGCTTCCCAGGTGGCGCTAGTGGTAAAGAACCTGCCTGCCAATGCAGGAGATGCAAAAGATGCTGGCTTGATCCCTGGATCAGGAAGATCCCCTGGAAGAGAGCATGGCAACCCACTTCAGTATTCATGCCTGGAGAATCCTATGGACAGAAAAGCCTGGCAGGCTATAGTCCATGGGATCGCAAAGAGTCAGACAGGACTGAAATGACTTAGCACGCACGCACACAGCATGACCATAAGAAATTTCTGATAAATTGAGTTCCATGTGGACTGTGGGGTTTTTCTTGTGGAACCATTGGCGTTTTCCATCTCAGAAGCGCCTCTCTTGCAGACGGTTCTGTGGGGGAGGGATAGAAATTGGCTTTCCAGGCAGAAGGGGGACGAATGCCTGCTTTTACTGAGAGCCTGGCTCTGGGTTTTTAAACAGAGGTCCATGGTCTTGCTTTGGCATCTCCAATCGACTGAAGTTGCCCATTCTTAGAATTTCCCAGAAATGATATCCTCCGCAATCAGTTAATCTTTAAACGTTTGTTTGTGTATTTGGCTGTTGCAGCGTGGGAACTCTTAGCTGTGGGTGTGGGGTCTAGCGCCCTGGGCAGGGCACAGACCCAGGCCCCTTTCCCTGGGTGTAGTGAGTCTCAGCTGCTGGACCACTAGGGAGGCTCCCTCGGTTGATGTTTTGATGAAAACACTTAAGCATTAATTCGAAGATGGGCTGCAGAGTTTTTCAAGACCCTGGCTTAGGGGCTGCGACGCTTGAAGACCCCAGACAGACCAGATGGCAGGCTGGTCCTCTGCAGGGAGGGGCGTGAAGGCTGCTGCCTCGGGAACCAAGCCTGGCTCCCACGTGCCCTGGGGCCTGTCCTGGGGGAAGGCGCCCCCTCCTCCACTCGGCAAGTCCCCCTCACCCAGTCCTCCCAGGGCAGGAGGTGTGTGTTAGGGTCAGTGCCTGCGTGCCTGGCCTGTCTCCCTCCTGCAGGGGCTCTGGCCTCATCCACACTGGGGGAGACGGGTGTGGGGAGTCAGGAAGCCTCGCTGTGGTCTGGGGGTGATCATTTGTCCTTATGGGATCTTCCCATCCAGAACAGGGCCTAGCACATAGCAGGTGCCCAGGTACTGATCGCCTCCCCCATCTGGTATTTCTGTGCTGGGGACAGCACAGCTGGAGGGGCTGGGGGCTCGTGGGCATCTCCACTTCACCCCTGGGGCTCAAGGAGGCAGGGAGACCCTGGACTGGCCCCCCAGCACGGCCTCCTTCTCTTCCTGGGCCAGTGTCCCTTTCTAGAGGCTTCCACTAGGAGGTCCACTCAGCTCCAGGCTGAGGGGCCCAAGCTGACGTCCCAGGGGTTCAGCGGGCCACCCCGAGTTCCCCCCGAGGCCTGCGTGTGCCCCATCAGGACCCGGGAGCTGGTGGTTGCCTGCTAACTCGGCTCCGCCTGTGTGTCCCCAGAGTGCGGCTGTGACCTGGCCGAGGGCGGCTTCTTCGTGCGGCAGGGCGAGTACATCTGCACGCAGGACTACCAGAGGCTGTACGGGACCCGCTGCTTCAGCTGCGACCGCTTCATCGAGGGCGAGGTGGTGTCGGCTCTGGGCAAGACCTACCACCCCGACTGCTTCGTGTGCGCTGTCTGCCGGTGAGCGGGCAGGCCTCCCTCTTCCTTTCCTCTCTCCTCCCCCTCCTCCCCTCGCTCCCCCTCCTCCCTCCTCCCTCATCCCCCTCCCGCTTCCTTGCCTCCCTCCTCCGTCTTCCTTTCCTCCCCCCTCCCTCCCCCTCCCTTTCTCCCACTGGCTCAGGGCCAAGCGTGGCAGACGGACCCTGACCCTGCACGGAGGCACACCTCTGTCCAGCCCCACGCCCTGCGGCCCCCCGCTCCTTGCCACACAGGACTGAGCCCTCTCCCAGGGACGCAGAGGTGCCGAGGCTGCCAGCCTGTGGCTGCCGATGGCTTCTAGGGCACTCTTCCCTTCCCCCGCCCCAGCCTCCGCGGCCCCCTTGGCCGGGTCCTGTCCCATCTGCCGCCTCACGTTGGTGCCACGATGCCCTCGCTTCAGCCCCTACGAGCCCACCCACTGCCACTCCCCTCTCCTCTGCTGTCCGGGAGCAGCCCACCCGTGGCCCCCGCCCCTGGTCTGTGGGTGCCACAGTCCACCAGGCAGCACAGGCGTCTTCCCAGGCTCCTCCTGTTCCAAACTCTGCCCAGCTTCTGCCCCGCTCGGGCCCAGAATTCGTGTGCCCGGTGTTCCACCAAGGCCTCCGTGCTGGGGTCCCTGCTTCCCCCCTGCCTGTCACTGCTCCACGCCGCCCCCATGGGCTCCACGAGGAAGTGTGAGCCGCCAGCCCGGCTGAGAGGAGCGTCATGGTGTGTTCCAGTCCCTGCGCTCCTTTGCTCACTCGGTCACCTGTGCAGGCGTTTCTCAGCGCCTCCGCGGGGCCAGGCCCCGGGCTGGCACTGGTGACTGGAGCCGCCTTAGCCGGACCCTGCAGGGCACAGCGTCCAGCGACATGGGGCCGCGGCTAGACTGGCCTCCCCCGGGGCCTCTGCCCTCCCTCTCTCCTCATGGGCCCGCTGCCATCCTGGCCCCACAACCCCGCTGGGCACCGTGTCCTGGAGCTGCCCAATGCGAGTGCCCATGGGCAGGGGCTGGATCAGACTCCTCTCTGGTGCCCAGAGCCTGGCACGGAGCAGGTGGGCAGTGAGTCGTCCCTGGAGGCAGACTGAGGGGCTCACCCTCAGCCACAGGGCCGCACCCACTCCCCTCTCTGCCCTGCACCTCTGGGGCTCAGAGAGGAGTCAGCAGGCCGCCCCCTCCCTCCCCCTCCTCTTCTCTCCCCCTCCCTGTGCAGCCCCAGATACATCGCTTTCAGGAGAATGTTCCATTTCTAGAAAACAAAGACTGAAAACCTCCGGGTTTGTTTTCTCTCTGTTCTCTGTCTCACCCCACCCAGCTGCAAGGGGACTTTTTGGAGCGCTGTTCCTGAAGCTGTTTTCTATAGTTACAGCCTCTGCTCCAGACGAAAATGGGAGCTTTGTCAAGGGCGGGGGAAGGTGCTGAGCCGGGAAGCCAGGATGACAAGGGGCATTTCTAACGGAGGGCCACTGTGTGTCATGGCAGCCTGTCTGGGTCGAGTTTCCCCAAGGGTGATCTGCATGTTTGATTTCTCTGTGCGTAGCTTAGAGACGTAATCACCGCGGGTTTGAAGGGTCACCTCTGTGATCCACCCTTTTAAAAATAACAGCTGACAGCTCTGTGGTTCTGGAGTCACCGGGCCTGGAGTTATCCATCCACTATAAACAACTAGAAAACAAACCAAAAACAAAAAAAATAGACAAAACAGTTGTTTTGGGAGATACTGGGGCACAGGCCCAGGACTAACAGAGGAGTCGAATGCCGGGACCCCGGTGACCACCCAGATTCTGCCCACAGGCTGTTTGTTGAGCCAAGGAGGGTATGGCGTCCTCCCTGGGTTAGGAGAGAGCGAGACAAGAGACAGAGCTGCAGCCAGACCAGCGTGGCCGAGGGGAGAGCGCCGTGCAGAACGAGAGTGCGGGAGAATCGTGTAGCGCTGCCTTCGGGTCCTGGACCACAATGAACAAAATCCCAGACTTTAAAATAAAGACAGAAACCCAACGTGCGGTTTTGCACGCTCCTAGCGGCCGAGCTTTCTGCAGGACCCAGGCAGGAAGGCACACCACACAGAGCTGGCCCCAGACAGGCCTAGGTTTGACTCTGGCTCTGAAAGGCAGCAGCTGTGTGTCCTTGGGAGAGTTAACCGCCTTCTCTGAACTTCAGTTTTCTCACGGATAGAGGAAAATGGAGACCCACGTGGACAAGCTCGTTAAACAGCTGTTAGAGGAGGCGGGAACTAAGAGTCTGTCATGGAGCCTGGCTGGCAGCAGTAGTTCAGTACATGGCATTGTTGCCTTGAGTGCTGAAGTGAGCAGCGTCCCGGGTGGTCAGAGGAGGCGGGGTTGGATGCGGGAGGCCCACAGCCTAGACTGCCCAGTGGATCGGTGGCTGGCCACCGTGCGTAAGCGCCAGCCGGCCCCTGCCTGCCCTCCCCACGGCCCTGTGGTTCCGCCTGCTGGTGTGATGAGGAGACTGCAGCCAGGCCGTCCAGTGACCAGTCTGAAGTCGCCTGGAGGGGCCGCGGCGGCGCCTGCATGGGGAGGCCCTGCGTCCCGGGCCTGGTCTCCGGGGGAGGCGGCGCGTGGTGTCCAAGGCTGGTGCTCCCCCAGGAGAAGAGCTGGGTAGGGGGTCCTGGCTGGTAACGCGCTGTTTTATTTCAGGTCACCCTTCCCGCCGGGGGACCGAGTGACCTTCAACGGCAAGGAATGCATGTGCCAGAAGTGCTCCCTGCCCAAGTCAGCGGGCAGCAGCGTGCCCCTGTGCCAGGGCCTCTGGAGTAAGTGGGCGAGGCGGGGCTGGGGGGGCGGTCTCTGCGGTGCCGGGAGGGGGCTGACGGCACTGGGACCCAAAGTGGAAGCAGTGGGAACGGATAACTGCCGTTAAATGTGCCGCAGGGAGCCGGGGCCAGGGGTCTCTGGGGCGCTCCCGCCTCCGAGCCTTGGCTCAGCCTGTGACGCCCCCACCGCTGGCCCCCGCGTGCCCTTCCGCTTTCAGCCTGGCTCTACGCCCCCTCTTCCAGGAAGCCTTCCGGCCTCCTCTGGTCCTCTTCCTCTAGCACCCACACTCATTCACAGCTCCCACCGTTCATTCCACAGCACCCAGAAGCCGTAGGGAGGGCCATGAGGGGAGCGGTGCCCTCTGGGCTCCTGTGGTCTGTGGCTCTCTGATAACTGCTCCATCCCCTGGGAGCTGAGCCAAGGCATGTATGCAGTGGGTGCTCAATACATGCTTAATGGAGAAAGGGGTTGTCAGGAGCCTGTGGGCATGGGACAGAGTGAGAGCAGGGCGGGGGCACAGAGGTGCTGGCCTCACGGCCTGGGTGGCTGTTCTGGGACCAAAGATGGGACAGAGGGGTGGGGAGGGAGCCCAGCGCTCCGGGACGGCTCCCACAAGCTCCCACTGCAGAAACGGGGTGTTCAGAGCCCACACTGCATTCAGGGTCCCTGCAGTGTCCCCAGGGCCAGGGCCATATGTCCTGAGACAGAGGAGGGGTTTGTACTGACCCCCAGAGCCAGCCCCTTGCTCACAGTCCCCTCCCCACCAGCCCACCGTGTCCCTGACACTGAAATCTGCACAGAGAAGGCCGCATACCCTTCTGGGAGCCAAATGTTGGCTTCAGGGGCTGGTAAGAATTTTATCTGATAAGTGAGGTGAAGCCTTCATCCTCGGGGAGGCAAGCTCACAGCAGGCCCCACTGGTGAGGCTGTGGCTTTGGGGTCTGCTGGGAGAGGTCTCCAGTCACAGCTTTCTCTGCGGCTGAGGTCTGGATTGATTAAAGAATTTGAGGATGTGCTCCAACAAACAATCCTATTATCATTTAATCTGAAGTAGCAAAACAAAAACAAAAACAAAAAAAACTACAGCAGAATTCAAAAGGCAGGGATTAGTTTGAACAGTTTGTCCAGAGCATCCTGGCAGCTAGAGTGAAAAGGGAAGCCTGTCCAACCACAAACTCATTGTCTGAGACTTCTTTTTGAGATTTTTAAAAAAATGCCATGGGCAGAAAGGCTGCCCTGTCCAAATGGAAATTTATTTTAAAATATCAAATTTGTGTTTTCAAAAACAAATGCTTGCTTGACCCCTGGCTGGTCTAATAATATAAGCTGCCCCTGCTCCCAGCCCACAGTGATAATCTGCAGCTTAGAACCATTTCTGTGCCTTGTTGTTCAGTCGCTCAGTCATGTCCGACTCTCTGAGACCCCACGGACCACAGCACGCCAGGCTCCCCTGTCCTTCACTGTCTCCCAGAGTTCACTCAAACTCATGTCCATTGAGTCGGTGATGCCATCCAACCATCTCATCCTCTGTCGTCCCCTTCTCCTCCTGCCTTCAGTCTTTCCCAGCATCAGGGTATTTTCCAGTGAGTCGGCTCTTTGCATCAGGTGGCCAAAGTATTGGAGCTTCAGCTGCATTTTTGTTCCTGGAAAGCACTGAATGTCCATCACCAGCTCGTGGCTTCTGTGTGGACGTCTACACATCCCAGCTCCTGCCTCCTTTTGTCCCCAGAGCAGCCTAAGGGCAGGGGTTCCTCCCTCCTTCTCCAGGAGCATACGTTCCCTGAGCCTGGCGGGGAGGGCCAGATGTGCTGGGTGCCCAGTGTCCAGCGAGGGACAGGTGGGGCTGAGGTTTGAGCCAAGCCCGTTAAACTCCAAAGAGGGGAGCCTGCCCTGCTATGAACAGAGGCTTTTTCTGAGATACTGTTTGATCTGAAACTTGAAGCACAGGCTTCAGGAAGTAGGCATTGAGGTGAGGGTACTGCATAAGCTGGGGGCAGCCGCCACCCCCATGTGAGTGGACAAGGGGGCTTCTGTGTGGGGGCAGGGGGTGGAAGTGACTCCAAAGAGACCAAAATCAGGTGGCAAAGCCATACCAGAGGGCTCCAACTGCATCCTGGAGGCAGTAGGGAGCCAAAGATGGCTACTGAGGGAGAGTGTGCCCACGTGGGTTGGGAGCACTGGGAGTGTGAGCCTGAGGAGCGGTCTGCCCTGCAGGGGGTGGCGGGGGGGCACCCTAGGGGAGGGGCCCAGTCCCTTCCTGCCCCCTCGGCCCCTTCCTGCATCCCCCGTCCTTCCTGCCCCCTGGTCTTTCCTGCCCTCCTGTCCTTCCTGCCTTCCTGGCCTCTTCCTGCCCCCGCCAGCCCCGTCCTTCTTGCCCCATGGTCTTTCCTGCCCTCCCGTCCTTCCTGCCCCCTGGTCCTTCCTGCCCCCTGGTCCTTCCTGGCTCCTGTCCTTCCTGCCCCCGTCCTTCCTGCCCCCTGGTCCTTCCTGCCCCCCATCCTTCCTGGCTCCTGTCCTTCCTGCCCCCTGGTCCTTCCTGCCCCCCCGTCCTTCCTGCCCCCCGTCCTTCCTGCCCCCTGGTCCTTCCTGCCCCCCGTCCTTCCTGCCCCCCACCGTCCTTCCTGCCCCCCCCTCCATCCTTCCTGCCCCCCATCCTTCCTGCCCCCTGGTCCTTCCTGCCCCCAGTCCTTCCTGCCCCCCACCGTCCTTCCTGCCCCCCCTCCATCCTTCCTGCCCCCCATCCTTCCTGCCCCCTGGTCCTTCCTGCCCCCAGTCCTTCCTGCCCCCCACCGTCCTTCCTGCCCCCCCCTCCATCCTTCCTGCCCCCCATCCTTCCTGCCCCCTGGTCCTTCCTGCTGCCAGTCCCTTCCTGCCCCCTGGTCCTTCCTGCCTAGGGTGGACAGCTGCAGGTGGCCACCTTTGGGTGCTGCCTTCCCCAGGGGAAGTAAGAGTGACTGGCTCCTCCCGTGGGAGTCTCGCTCAGTCCCAGGGCCCTGCACCTCCCTCCCCCGCTCTCTGAGTCTGTTGCTTAGTAACAGGATCCATGCTTCTGGCTGGGCGCCAAGGCTTCCCTGGGCAGGGATGCGCCCCTCCCCCTGGGTGTCCACCACCTCCCTTCTTGCCTGAGCCTCCACGATGCTGCACCCTGGGCTGCCTGTCCCAGTGCCTAGGAGAGGGTGTCCTCCCAGAGGGCCCCCTTTTCTCCCAGCCAGGTGCCCCTTTTACAGGCTGCCCTCTGAGTCTCCAGCTCTGAACTGGTGGCTGGTTGGAGCTGGTCACAGCCTCCTGGGATGGTCCAGGAGGCTCCTTTGCTTTGCCCATGTACGGAGACCGGAACCAAGGCTCTGAGCAGGCTTTCTTGACTTGGGCATTGTTGACTTTTGTGGCCTGATTCTTCTAAGCTGTGGGGGTGACCTGTGTTCTGGAAGGGTGTGTGGACCACCCCTGGCTTGGCTCACAGAGGCCCAGCGCCACGCCAGTTGAGGGGCAGCTCTGAGGCCAGGCTGCATGGAATGGACCCCGCCTCTCACCACCTGTGTGCCCTGGGTGAGCGGTATCCCCGCTCTGGGCCTTGAGGATAGATGTGGGGTTAGTAGTGGGTATGGGTGGTGGCCTGGAGGGGCAGTCTGGCGGGGGGGAGCCAGGAGGTGGGAACCTGGGGCCTTGGATGGGGCAGCTCTGTCTGAGGTGAGGAGCCCCCGTGGTTCCAGCCAGGATGGGGTCACACCCTGAACCTGGGGTCGCCCTCGGATCGAGGACCTGGAGGCCACGAGAGGCAGGGGGTGGGGAGAGGGGCAGGAGCGGGTGGGGCCCTGGCACCGGGGCCTCTGCTGGGTGTGTGCTGGTGAGGAGCTACAGGCGGGCTGGGTCTTCACTACCCGGGCAGAGGCCCTAGGCTCCTCCGTGTCTTCTGCCTGCGTGACTTTGCTCTGTTCACGTGCTCAGGGGTGGGTGATGGGGCCAGAGCCTCAGTTCCCCTTTCTGGAAATGGGGTGAACCTCTCCCGTGGTGCGGCTGTGAGGTTCGATAAGGGGGTAACATGGAAAGATGAGGCGGGGACCAGGCCCCAGGGGAGGAGCAGGCCCGCCAGCTGCCTTATGGGGTGCAGCGGCTGCCTTGTGGGATGCATCTGCCTTGTAGGGTGCCCGGAACCAACATCCCTCCTGCCCCACCCCCACCGCATTGCAGTCATGGCCTGGGGGAGGGTGGGATGCACTTCAGTTCAGTTCAGTCCAGTTGCTCAGTCGTGTCTGACTCTTTGCGCCCCATGGACTACAGCACTCTAGGCCTCCCTGTCCATCACAAACTCTCGGAGTTTACTCAAGCTCATGTCCATTTAGTTGGTGATGCCATCGAACCATTTCATCCTCTGTCGTCCCCTTCTCCTCCCGGCTTCAATCTTTCCTAGCATCAGGGTCTTTTCCAATCAGTCAGGTCTTTGCATCAGGTGGCCAAAGTGTTGGATTTCAGCTTCAGCATCAGTCCTTCCAATGAATATTCAGGACTGATCTCCTTTAGGATGGACTGGTTGGATCTCCTTGCAGTCCAAGGGACTCTCAAGAGTCTTCTCCAACACCACAGTTCAAAAGCATCGATTCTTCGGCCCTCAGCACTTTTTATAGTCCAACTCTCACATCCATACATGACTGCCGGAAAAGCCATAGCCTTGACTAGACAGATGCACTTGAACATGTTTTATCTTTCCCAGTGGCTGCTCACAGCTCCTCCCACTCAGTCCAGTTCCTTGGAGAAATCCCAGGTCGAGCCCATAATTTCTCAGGCACTTTTAAGAATTAGAACCCAGTGGGTTCCTTATCAAAGGTCACTCTCTGATTTGACCCAGAGCTCCCTGACCCAGTTAGATCTGAGGGGACAGTGGGCTTCACCCCACTCCCGCCCCAAGACCCTAGCTGGGGCTCAGAGGCCCCCGGCCCGTCCTGGGTCTCATGCACCCTGTTAGTGACAGGGCCGGGCCTTGAACCCATGATCAGGCCTGGCAGAGGAGGGGGCACTTGAAGGGAAACGAGGAAACTGTCTGGAAGATTCTAGAAGGTCATGCTGGGGAAGGGACCCAGGCCCATCCTGCTGCTGTGATGGCCGAGCCAGGCCCAGGTTGCAAGAGCGAGACCTTCGAGGTGACCTCTGCCCCACCTCTGCCCTGGGCTGTGGGGCGCACTCCCTCAAGGACATCCCGGCATTGACAGCAGTTGTCGACTGGCTTCCTCACACAAGGTTCCACCATTACTGGCAAAGCAGTGCGAACCCATGCTGAGCTCCAGATGTTTTCAGAAAAGGATGATTGCGTCTCCATGACAACGGGCCTTGCAGCTTGCTCTGCCCTCCGTGTTCACAGCTCACTGTTAATGAGGCTGCACCCCGAATTCAGGGGGGATGAGTGAGGAGGCTGGGGTTAGGGGGACGTTCCCCGGCAGCTGCAGGTGGCATGTTGGGCTGAGCCTCAGACCCTGCCCTGGGGGAGGGCGCGCTGCTGATGCGGCCAGAGGCAGAGAGGAGACGTGGGCTTCCTCTCAGCAGTAGCAGGGGTAACTCCAGTGTTCACATGCGCTTATTCGTCTATCAAGCGCATCTTCCAGCCCACAGGCCTCCGTTAATCTTCTTCACCCCCTGACAGCCATGTGAGGCCGGTTCCTTTACCGTCCCCATGAAGTGCATCCCTGTTTTAGCGGGCACAGAGAGGTGAAGCAACTTGGTCACTGTCACACAGCTTGGCCGGCAGCCTGGTTCCAAGGTCCGTGTTTCCAGCCACTGCCAGTGGTCTGCCTCTTCCCAGGTCTGCCTGGCACAGTCCAGGAGGCTCTTTTGTGTTGCCCACTTGGGGAGACCCGAACGGAGGCTCCAAGCAGGCTTTCTTGACTTGGGCACTGTTGACATTTGGGGCCTGATGATTCGTTGCTGCGGGGGTGACCTGTGTGCTGGAGGGTGTGCAGAGCATCCCTGGCCTCCAGGCTCCAGGAGCACCCCTCCCCACCCAGCTGGGATGGTCAGAATTGTCTCCAGATGTTGCCCAAAGCCCGGGGAAGCAAAATGGCCTTGGTTGAGACTGGCAGAGAGTGTGCGTGTACCCGGGGTCACCTGCTAGGTGAGGGCCCAGGGTGGCTTGATCAGGGATGGGCATGGCTGGAGTGCAGAGCGGAGGGCCGGCCAGGAGCCCAAAGCAGGCTGGGGGCCGTGGGTGGGAAAGCACCAGTCACCTGGGGACCAAGGCACTGCCAGGGGCCTGGTTCCAACCTGGGCTGGGACCCAGACCCGGAGTGCAGGAGGAGGTCAGAGTGTCCGGCATCCGAGATGTGGCACAGAAGAAGCTCAGAGGCCAGGCTGGAGGGCTTCCTGGAAGGGGCGTTACGGCAGGCGAGCACTTGGAGGTCAGGCATGGGGGCCTCTGACCTCTCTATCTCTGCACCTTTCCTAAGGGGGCACGGTTAGGGTTAGAGTTCACCCGCCCACAGAGGAGGGCAGAGGGGCCACCAGAGCTCCTGCCATCACGGCACCCTGCGGCCCAGGGACCCTCCCTCTCAGGACAGCCCCCAGTGCGAGGGGCCTCTGTCCGAGTCCACATCTGCTTGCCGAGGCCTGGAAGCCCATCTCTGGGAGGCAGGGCCTCCATCGGTTCATCCAGGTATCCCTGGCTCACGGCCCGGACTGCATGCAGTCAGCGCTCAATGCATGCAGGAATGAGCTTCAGGGTTTGTTTTCCACATGGTCACATCGGCTGTTGTGTAATAGCGTCCTCCTTCAATGCTGGACGCTCCCCTCTGTCCTGCCCGCTGTCCCTGCCCTCGTGGCGTGGGCCTCACGTCCCAGTGCTGCGGGCACCCGCAGCCCCGCGCCCCTCGCCCGGGAGGATGACGTCTGTGCTACGTTCTTTCTTCCAGGTTGTGGGGGCTGCGGAGCCGAGATCAAGAATGGCCAGTCCTTGGTGGCCTTGGACAAACACTGGCACCTGGGCTGTTTCAAGTGCAAGACCTGCGGCAAACAGCTGAACGCGGAGTACATCAGCAAGTGAGTAGGCGGGGCAGGCCCACCTGCGGTGTAGAAGGGGCGGGGCTCCTCCTGTGTCCAACCGGCGCTCTTGGCCTCAGCCTCCACCCCAAGTCTGCAAGGCGAGCCCCGCCAGGACGCCAGGACTTGGCCTGTCTGTCCCAAAACCCTTGTCCTGCCCCCCCACCAGCCTGGCTTCCCTGACACAGAGACGCTCATTTCTGTTCAATGAGCCGTGGCGTTAGGGCTCCCGCCCTTGACCTAGGGGCAAGCGCCGTCCCTGGGTGTCGCCCTCCCTGTGGGACCTGCCGCCCTCGCTGGTGCCCGGATCCCCGACGAGCACAAAGTGGAGGTCACCCGAGGCTGCTGGCCACAGAGCCAGGGAGGGCTGACAGGCTCAGGGGTCATGGGTGCAGCTGTCCTCTGCTGTAGTGCTGATGTGTGGTCCCTGACGGGTGCTCAGGATACAGGGGTGGCTGGTTTGGGGTGCGTGGGGAGGGAGCTTGTACAGATCAGGGTCCGAGCCCCTGCTAGTTGGCCAGGAGGGGGCTGCATTAGAATCCCCAGAGACCCCAGGGACGGCAAGCCTCCCGGCAGCACAGGGGAAGGAAGGGTCGTGGAGTGAGCTCACGGAGCAGCTTCTCTGAGGGCAGAGCGGCTGTCTCCTGCCAGTCAGGGGCGTTTGGGACAACTTCTATCAATGGCTGTGCTGGTTCTTGATGCTCTGGGGAAACAGAACCATCACAGGAATTGATTGGGATAAAAAAAAAATTCCTGCAATAAAAGTGCAGAGAACGAAGCGCACACACGTGTACATGCGTGCACTGTCCGTGAGGTGCGTGTGCGCCGGGGATCCGGTCACTGCATGCACACGCGTCAGTTTCCTGGCGGACCTTGTCCGCTGATTCTTTAAGGTGTGTGAGCTTTGGGGAACCCTGGGGAAGGCTCTCCGGGTTCCTCTGTATCGCTTCTTACAAACGCATTTGGACCTACAGTTATCTCAAAGTCAAGCGTTGCCAGGGAAACCAATATGAGTCTCTGTCCAGGCTGGGTCAGGCTGGGTGAGTTTCTGCTTCCTGTTTCAGAGTAAGGAGAAGGAGTGAGTGACATGCAAAGGCGGCCTTGGGGACCGAGCACTTAAAATAAAATGCTTCCCAGTCCCCAGAGTGCAGCAGCTCACCCACACAGCGTGCGTGTTATTTAGCAGCCTCCGGAACTCAGGAGGAGGGGCCTTGGGGTTGCCATGGAGACGTTTTCTTTGAACCTCCTGTGTTTGCTGCATGTACAGCCTTTTTGAGGGGCTGTGATCGGGGCCCTGAGGTCAGGACATTCGAAGGTGGACCCTAGGGGCTCAATTGACATATTCCATCGCCTGTGCAAGGAAGGAGTGCTTTCTCAGTGGGACTGCGAGAAGCACCAGGACCCCACTCCATGCCTGTCTACTCCTGCCAGCGTCCGTGGGACCCAGACAAGGTCCCGAGCTTCGAGGAAAAGAGGGTGCCATCAGCTCCTTCTGCTGACAGCTTGAGAAACCTTCCCTTCTGTTGGCAGCTGAGCAGAAATCCAGACCAAACTGATGACATGGCAACACACCAGCAGTGCTGGGGGAGATGGGCCAGAGTACCAGATGCCTCCATCACCACCCACTGTGCAAGCCACCTCCACACCCGACTCCTGATGGACCGGGCCCGGGCCAAGGGCGCCGTCCTGGTTGGCAATGATGGTGACAGTGACAATGGCCTCAGCCAGCAGCTGGCAGGTGCCCGCCGAGTGCCAGGCGCTGGTCATCCCTTGTCATACACAGACCATGCTCTTACGACCCCTACTTCACAGACAGGAAGCTGAGGCCCAGGCAGGTTAGGTGACCACTGGGACTGGGGATCTGAGTGCCCCTCTCCTTAGTGAGGACTGTCGGGCCTTGGGGGTCCTCAGGGTGCCCCCGCCCGTCCTGACTGCCGGCTCTATTGCAGGGATGGGCTGCCCTACTGCGAGGCCGACTATCATACCAAGTTTGGGATCCGCTGTGACGGCTGTGAGAAGTACATCACGGGACACGTGCTGGAGGTGAGGAGGCCAGCTTGGAGGCGGGGCTCGGGACCCGACCCCGCAGGTTCCGCTGCTCTAAGTCCTGCTCTGGGCCCTGGCACCTGCCTGCCCCGCTGGGACTTAACCAAGAGGATCCGAAAGGATTCCTTTGTGCAGGAATCCACGCCCCTGAGCCTCTCCCTCCCTCTTCCTCCCAGCTCTGCCAGAGGACACAGTCCAGGCTCTGCTCAGTGAGTGCCGCCTCCTCCAGGAAGCCTTCCCTGCCACACTCTCAGCTGTCCGATCCTGGTTCAGCCCTTTGGGATCTAGATGGGAATCTGAGTCTTGGGGGTTTTAAAAGTGAGCCTGTACCCCATAGCTGTTCCTCCCCCACACCCCAAGCCCGTGGCAGCGCCAGTCTACTAGTGGTCTCTGTAGAGTTTCCACTTCTGGGCGTTTCCTGTAGATGGAGATGTACGCCCTGCTGTCCTCTGACGGCATCTGTCTCACAGGTGCCTCCTTCATGAGCGCGCTTCCGTATTGCACCGTGTCTCATCACAGGACTAGACCAGAAATGTGTGAGCTGATCTCTCGTGTTGGACACAGCACGGCTTTCCACCCTTTGGCTATGATAAATAACACTGAGATGAGCATCTTTTTTTATTGTCTTTCTAGTTTTCCTGAAGGTTAGTTCACGGACGTGTCGAAACCGAGCCAACAACTGTGATCGTTTTCAGGGTTCTTGAAAGTTATAAAGTGCTTTCCAAAAAGTTTATTCTGACCTCCCACCCTGGGTGTAATCTCCATGAAATCCTGCGCCAAGTGAGGATGTGAACCTTGCTGTCGTATGCCCCCCTCCCACCCCTAGAGGTGCTGAATTTTGTCATTTTTAACCAATCAGAGTTCTCCTTGAATTTCAGTTCCCTTTCATCAGCGTTGCCTGTTTAAACACTGGGGTCAGTCAATCAGAGTTCTTGCACTGCAGTTACCTTGCATCAGACTTGCCTGCTTCTGCTCTGGGGTCTTCGTGTTTTTCTGACGCAGTTGCGCAGATGGTCACATGATGAGATGGTTGCCGTCCGGTCTGCCAGACGTCTTGTGTCTTCTTGGGTGGTGAGCAGGCTGAGTGTCCGTACCCACATCCTCTGAACGTGGACGAACGCTGCATCCCTCCCCCGCACCCCACCATGACACCTTACCTGGCGCCCCTCGTCCTGGGCCTCTCTCCTCACCCAGCCCTTTGCTGCAGATCCTGCTCTGGGCAGTCAGCTCCCCTCCCACCCAACCCAGCTGCAGGACCGAGGATTCTGGAGAATTCCCCCACCAGGGCCCTACCTGCCGCAGGGCTCCAAAGACTGTTCCAGAGCTTCCGAGCTCCTTCCTCCTGGGGGCTGCTCCCCGCCCCACCCCAGCCTGCCAGCCACAACCTCCCTTGTCTGAGATTTACTGAGAGTTAACGAGAGGGAGTCCAAGGTCACTCAGGGCTATCTGCGAAGCTTCCTGGTCAAGGCTCTGTCCCTCCTCCCGCTCACACCCTCTCACCTATTCTTGGTCTGAACCCACCCTGCCTCCCTGGGGGCCCAGACCTCCCCTCTCACAAGCCGTCCTCCCCCCAACTTCCACCCTGCCTCCTCTGGGGCCTGACCCTGCAAGTCCCCCTTCCTCCCTGGGGGGCCCACCTCCCCTCTCACAAGGCATCTTCCCCCCCATCCCTGCCTCTGAGGCCTGACCCTGCCCTGCAGTCCCCCTTCCTCCCTGGGGGTCCCCACCTCCTCTCTCACAAGGCATCCCCTCAGTGGCTCCATGAACAGCTCCCATCCCCCTCTGCTGTCCCCCCCTCTACTTCACAGTCAAGTGTCTCCATGGGATGCTGACCTGCCCCTATCCAGCACCCCCACCTCCCTCCCCAGGGCATGCTCTGCTCACCTCCCCCAGGCCCGTCTCTGTGTCCGGGAGAACACGTGCTAGGCCAGCGGCCACCCCCACGGGGGGCCGAGCCCACCTGAACCCAGGCTGCCCAGCCAGGCCCCCCGTCCAGTGCCTGTTCTTGCCCGCCCCCCGGCCTCTCTCCCCGTGGAGTCGCTGGTGGGTGCTGTGCTGCTTCGGTGCCACCCGATGCCCTGAGTGGGGGCCTCTCGGGCTCTGTGGCCTGTGGGTCGCTGCTGCAGGTGTGTGGGTGGGATGCTCCTGACCCGGACCCTGTGGCTGCCCTGCCTCTCCCAGTCCTGAACCTGCCGTGTGCCTGCGGAGCGGCCCCCATCCTCAGAGCGAGCCAGCATCTCCTCGGGGGACCCTGCAGGACGTCCCCCCAGCTCGGTGGTGGCCCCCGGGGGTAGCGGGTGAGGTGAGGGGTCTCCCCTGATGGATTGGGTTCGGACGGCAGGGAGGGACCCGTCTGCCTGCTCCGTCTGCCTGTTAGCTCCCTGATTGATATTTGATGCTGGGCCCAGCACAGGCTCCGGGTTTGGGCACTGTGAGTGGGGCGTGCCCTGGTCCGCCTTGACCGTGAGGAGCAGGAGGAAGGCAGGTCTGCGGTGGAGGGTGCAAGAACCTCCCGGGAAGATTAATGCTTTGTTTTCACCCCTGCGGGTGAGCTCCGGCGCGGTGGTGGCTGAGTCCTCGGCGGGGCCCCGCGCGGCTCAGAGCATTCTCCGCGAGCCGGCTCCGCAGCCGGCTCCGCAGAAGGGGGGCGGCCGTCACCGCGGCGGCGCTGCCTGGGCTCGGCCCAGAGCCTGCCGGCTACCTGGCTGGCCAGGCGGAGGGCTCTTACTGGGGGGCGGTGGGGGGGGCGGCAGGTGGCCGGCCGGGGACAGGACCTGCAAACAGGACGAGAAGGATCCAGACTGCCGGCTGGAGGGTGAGGGTGTCCGTTCCTGCTGGCCTGTCCCCGGAGGGGTGCTGGAGAGGGGCCTTGGGAAGGCGGGGGTGGGGGTGGGGCGACTGCTTGGACTGGGCTCTGGTGCCAGGACTACATGCAGGTAGGAAGCTCCCTGGGCCGGTGGGGAGGCCGTGCTGGCAGAGGGTGGGTGGGCTTGCTGGGAGCCAGGCTGATCAGCAGGGGTGAGACCCTTGAGGCACCTGCCACCACCCCCCACCCTGCCGACTTGCCTCCCAAGAGGCTCTCTTCTCCAGAGCCCGAGTAGGAGAGCAGCTCCGGGCCCCTTCCCCGCCTGCAGAAGTCTGCCGCGTCTGCGTGCCCGGGCCCGGAGCCATCTCATGCAGGCGCCTGCCCGCCCGCAAAATGTGCCTTTGACTCCCTCAGCCGCGCTAAATACTCAGCATCCGCTACCCCGTGTTTGCCTGCATCCTGCGTGTCTGGGGTGTCTGTCCCCATGAGCCCGCTCCACACTGGGTCCACAGGGGACCCGGGAAGGGCTGACACAAGCCCCCACCCAGTCGCCGGCTGGCTGGCTGGCTGGCCCCCTGGAGCGTGGGAGCAGCCCTGTTGCAGGGCTGCCTCCCGGGGATGTAGTTGCTCTGTGGAGCAAGCTGGAAAGTGGGCTGGTGGTGCGTGGCCAGGGGACAGGGCTCTGAGAAGACCAACCAGCGTCTGGTCCGGAGGGGAGGTGCCCAGTGAGGGAGTGTCCCTGGCTCGGTGCCCCCATCACCACCTTCTCCTCTTGTTCTCACTGGTATTAGCAGGAACAGGTGGGAATTGGGGGGTGGGGGGTGCGGGGACTTCTTGCTCAGCCCCACCCTCCTTAACCTTGGTCCTACCTGCCTCCTGCAGCCTGGCTGTCTCCGTGGTAACGAGAAGCCCAAGGTCCCTCTGGAACCACTAATTAATCCCCTCGTTCCTTTATTGCTTCCTCTCTGCTTCCCTTCCTCCTACTCCTCCTTCCTCTACCCTCCACTCACCTTGCAGACCCTTCCTGAGCACTGTCCCACCCTGGCCTGGGGGCTGGGCTCCCAGGGTGACCGTGGTAGGAGTTCCTCTTCCTGGAGGCCCCCTGAGGGGTGCGGGGCTGGTCACCTGAATGTTTCTCCATTTCAAGTGGACCATCTCCATGACTCCAGAGCTGGCAGATTTGTTCTCCCCTCTCCTTTCCAGCACTTTCCTTTTCACCCTTATAAGCCGGCAGGACTTTTATCACAGAGAGAAAGCAAGCCCCGACTCTGGACAAATAAAAGCATTTCCTAAGGACAGAGTTGAAGTCAACTTTTCTCTCTCTTTTTAAAATTTAATGAAAGTGAAGTCAACTTCTCCAGGCCCTAGCTTCTCTCTCTCTCTCTTTTTAAAGTTTAAAGAATGTGTTTATTTTAAAAACATGCTCAGAAGGAACACTTGTCATAAAATAAACCAAAAAGCATCCGTAATGAATGTCATCACCCAGAAAAAAAACTACTGTTAGCATTTAAATGTCATCCTTGCTCATTGTGTCCACACACACCCACAGAGACACACATACACACACTCAGATACACACAGACACACACACACAGACATACACATAGACACACACAGACACACACACTCAGATACACACATAGGCACACAGACAGATACACAAACAGATATACATATAGACACACGAAGACACAGATATACGCACGCACACACAGATCACATAGACACAGACATACACACTCATAATACTCACACAGAGATATACACCAGCACGCAGACACACACAGATAGATGCGCAAACAGATACACGTGGACACCGCAGACACACACATGGAGACCCCGTGCAGGCACACGCTGACTTGCCTGCAGCCTGACGCCGCGTCCCCGCTCAGCACCAGCAAGGAGCAGCGTCTCCACTCCTTGTCTTCAGCCATCAACGTCACCATGTTCCCAGGCATCTGGGTTGGGGAAGCCTTGCAAGGACCTTGGGCCAATGTCCTCACTGCAGGACTTCTCAGAGCCTTGATAGCTGAGGTGTCTGGAGGTGGAGTGTGTTATCTCTCTGCTCCCACACTCTGACCAGAATCCCCCTGTCGCCTAGGACCCTGTTATGCACGAAGGGTGGATGCTGTTTCCCCATTCCGAATGTCTTTATGAGATACCCCCTCTGTGTGCGGCTCTGCTCTAGGGCCTGGGGACAGCAGAGGACGAGGTGACGCGGCTCTGTCCTGGAGCAGTCTCCCCAGATCGAGTGGGGGTGAAAGAGGGGCAGGGCCAGGGGGCCACGCCAGCCTCGACATGCTTCCCTGAGCCCCTGAGCCCAGCACGAGCCTGTCCGAGGCCAGTAGCATCAGCCGTGGGTCCAGGCTGAGTCAGGGGCTCTGGGGAGGGTCTTTGCTGACATGGCACACAGCCAGGCTCTTCTTTTTGGGGTGAAATCTCCTTGGGCGGGTCTGGGGTGGCAGAGCCCTCTGTGTGGGCTCCTTCACCCTGCCCCCACCCACCCCCGCCACATGCTTCTTGCTAAAGGTTTTTGATGAGCTTCTCGGTAAATGTCATTTGATCTGCGTGCTCTGATTAGATCTTTTAAGATCTGGATCCGGTTCTGGTCATTCGCAAAGGAGACTAAATTAGCTTCAAATCTGGGGATGTGCCAGGAGCAGCCACAGGGAGCTGGCCAACCTGGGCTGGGGGGGAACGTGTTCCCTACAGGGCTGGCCCTGCGGGGCGGGGCACCCAGGGGAGGCCTCAGAAAGTAGGCGGAGGCCAGGCCGGCTCTCCTGAGATGGAAGAGGCCGTGGAGGTATCTGGGAGGAGCAGGAGGTGCCTGCCTCTGATGGGCTGCGGGAGGCCCAGCCTCTGTGCTCCCCACATGGAGGAGGGAGCTGGGAGGGCTGGCCTGCTCCTCTCGGCAGGTAGGGGAGGGGGCTGGGGACCCAGAGGCTCTGCCATTTCTCCGTGGTACCAGCCTAGCCCAATGCGCTTGGAGCGCTTGGAGCCCTCCCCTCTGCCTGGGGGTCGAGGAGGAGCAGAGCCCGCTCAGTGCCCCAGGAGGCTGCGCTCCTAATGAGCCTTGTTCTGCCTGATTAAAGACGACAGCCACTTGTCGGAAGGCACGCAGCATCATTGTGAAGGCACACGCTACAGAGTCTCATGGGCTTTTGATCCCCTTGGTAATCTGGGCCACCCTGAGTCCCACCTGGGTTTAAGGGGCTTGTGCTGCCTGCCGGGGGTGGGGGCTGGGGGGTCGGCGGCACAGTGACCCCCAGGGGCTGACAGCTGAGGCCTTTCTTGGACAGTATTGGGAGGGGGGCGATGGAGCAGGGGGGTGCAGCCATGTTCCGATGACGGCGAATGCCCCGGCTAGCGTGGCCACACCAAGACAGTACTGAGCAGCCACGGGGACTGATGGAAAGCGTGAAGACGTGACTGTGTTTGACCTTATGAGCCTGTCTTAGTCAGCCTGGGCTGCTATGCTATGAACGCTAGGCTCAAACAATAGACACTCATTTCTCACATTTCTGGAGGCTGGAATTCCGAGTTCCAGGTACCTGCCCTTTGGGTTCCTGGCTTGGAGATGGTCGCCTTCTCCCTGTGTTCCCCCATAGCAGAAAATGCTGATGCCTCATCTTATAAAGACACTGCTGCTGCTGCTACTGCTGCTAAGTCTCTTCAGTCGTGTCCGACTCTGTGCGACCCCAGAGACGGCAGCCCACCAGGCTCCCCCGTCCCTGGGATTCTCCAGGCAAGAACACGAGTGGGTTCCCATTTCCTTCTCCAATGCATGAAAGTGAAAACTGAGAGGGAAGTCGCTCCGTCATGTCTGACTTTTAGCGACCCCATGGACTGCAGCCCACCAGGCTCCTCCATCCAAGGGATTTTCCAGGCAAGAGTACTGGAGTGGGGTGCCATTGCCTTCTCCATAAAGACACTAATGTCCTTATAAAACACCACAGGGGCCCCAAGTGTGGAGACTTGGCTTCTTTTTATGGGTAGATCTATGAACAGTCCTCCGTCGTGTTTATCACACTCGCCCGTTGACGCCCCTGTGGGCTGGTTCTACCTTCTGGCTCTTGGCGGTGATGCTTCTGTGCAGATTTATGTGCAGGTTTTTGGGTGGCCGTGTGCTTTTATTTCTCTTGTTCTCTTCATTTTTCCTAGGTACGGAGGAGTGGAATCGCTGGATTATAGGGTAGTTTTATGTTTACCTTTTGGAGTCACTGCCACCATTTTCCCAGCAGCTGCACCATCTTGTATTCCCACCACCAATGTGCAAGGACTCCAATTTCTCCACATCCTCACCAGCACTGGTTATTTTCCATTTTGTTTTATTTAAATTAGACCTGGTGACCCCAGTGGTAAAGAATCTGCCTGCAATGTGGGAGACTTGGTCGATCCCTGGGTCAGGAAGATCGCCTGGACAAGGGAACGGCTACCCACTCCAGTATTCTTGCCTGGAGAATCCCACGGACAGAGGAGCCTGGCAGGCTACCGTCCGTGGGGTCTCAAAGAGTCGGACACACCTGAGTAACTCACATGTTCCCTTTCACCGGTGGGTGTGAGGCAGGATCTTGTTGGCATTTGGATTTGCCTTTCATTAATGACAGTGGTGATGAGCATCTTTGACTCGCTTCTTGGCTGTTGCTGTATCTTCTTTGGAAAAAAATGTCATTTCACGTCGTTTACACGTCTTTTAACTGAGCCCTTATTTTTTTGTTGTCGAGCCGTAAGGATTCTTCATATATTCTGGATCCTCAGCCCCTATCAGATCTATGATTTGCAGATATCTTCTCCCATCTGCAGTTTATCTCTGCACTTTCTTCATAACGTCCTTTGACACACACACGTTTCTAACCTTTACCAGGTCCAATTTGCCTCCCGTATTGTTGCCTCTTGTGCTCTGCACGTCCTACCCGGGAGTCCATTGCCAAGTCTGGGGTCAGCAAAATGTACCCCTGAGGTTTTCTTCTGTGGTTTTATACTTTTGTGGGAAAACTCTTGATTGGCATGTAACACACAGCAGAATCCATGAATCTCACCTACTGGGCACACCCAGGCCACCAGCACCCCGACCAGGAGGACACACGCCCAGCATCCCAGACGCCGCCTGGGGCCCCAGCCACCACCCTGATTCTACGTATGGCATCTGCTCTGCAGTGTGGTGTCCGAGGCCTTGGGTCTGTCTGAGGCCTCCGTGTTGATTGCTCAGGGAGCGGGGTTGTTGAGGGGAGGTGCGTGTGAGCATGGGGTGCACGCCGCAGAGTCAGGGACCGCCCAGCTCAGGGCAGGGGTCACAGGACCAGACTCCTGGCTCTGCCCCTCCTGCTGTGTGACCTTGTTCAGCTTCCTCTACCTCTCTGCGCCCTGATGAAAACGAGGCTAGTCACCTACGTCCTAGGCTGTCCCAGGGATGAAGACCCGTTAGCGTGTGAAGGGGCATCCCCTTGCTCCTTGCTGAAACAAACAGCATCCTGGTTGCTGCTGTTTTTGGAGCCGGGGGTGAGGTCGTCTGCCAGGGGCTGGGCTGGGTGGTGCTTTCCAAATCAGTTCAGTTCAGCTCAGTCGTGTCCGACTCTTTGCAACCCCATGGATGGCAGCACGCCAGGCCTGCTTGTCCATCACCAACTCCCAGAGTTTACTCAAACTCAAGTCCATCGAGTCGGTGATGCCATCCAACCATCTCATCCTCTGTCGTCCCCTTCTCCTCCCGCCTTCCATCTTGCCCAGCATCAGGATCTTTTCCGGTGAGTCAGCTCTTCGCATCAGGTGGCCAGAGTATCAGAGTTTCAGTCTCAGCTTTCCGAATGGAGGGAATTGGGTAGACGCGGGGCCAGCTCCACATGGTGGCCACGGGGCTGTCTCTCCACTCAGCCTTAATTCTCCTTGGTCTGGCTGGGGTTTCAAGCCTGTCGTCTTCGAAACTGTCCCCGCGGCTTTCTCTTTCCACCTGCCTCGGTGTGGGCGTGCCTTGCGGATACGCCATATAGGCCCCCAAGTGGCTGTTGCAGAATTTCTGCTGTCTGACGTCATGTGGGTGGGTTGTCCCCTCTGCCCGCCGCCGAGAGTGAAGGGGGTGCCTGCCTGGGGAAGGCGTGAGGACAGGTCAGAGGTCACGGTGTTTAGAGCGTGTGAGTCCTCAGTTGACAGCGGAGACCTGGTAACAGGTGGTTTCCACTTAAAGCCAGGGCTGTTCCCACCCCTCCACTTTCACCTCGGGGTAGGAGCTGCTCTGAGCACGTGGCGTTTTCACCGAAATGGCAGCTTCACCCTCGTTCCGTTGGGCCCAGTGCTGCCTCGTGACCTGCTCCCCAGATGGATCCCTGCGACCAGGGGTTCCTGCAGTGGCCCCATGCCAGTCCTGCCCTCGGAGGCTCACTGTCTGGTGGGGAAGAGTTTCCGAATGAATTGTCAAAGCCTGTGACCATGGGGCTGTGGGGGACCCCGAGCAAGGGAGCAATCAGGGGCGGCTTCCAAGAGGAGGTGGCATTGGAGAGGCATTTGGGAACGTTCTGAGTGGCCCCAGGGGGGAAACAGCCCTTGGCCTGGAGACGATGGGCCGCATGGACTGGCATCTCTGGCCCCAGGCAGGAGAGGAGTCTGTTTTGGATATTTCTTCCCTGATACTCAGGCTTGTCTTGTGGCTCAGCTGGTAAAGAATCCGCCTGCAATGCAGGAGACCTGGGTTCAGTTGCTGGTTTGGGAAGATCCCTGGGAGAAGGGAATGGCCACCCACTCCAGTGTTCTGGCCTGAAGAGTTGGATACGACTGAGCAGCTTTCACTTTCAACTTTTCCCCCGAAACTCAAGGATTACCTGGTTGACACCAAAGTTACCAGTGAGGAAGGGGCAGGAAAGTGAGATGCTTGTAATGACCTTTCACCTTGACACTTAACTGGTGCAGGAGCGAGTGTTCCTGACTCATCATGGAGAGGTGATTAACCTTCACATCTCAGCAGACAGTGAGCGGGGGTCGTGTCCACATTTAGCAGCGGGCTGCCCCACCTGCGGGTTGGGAAATAGTCACTGTGCCATCATGCTGAAGACAGTATTTTGGGGTGATTTTTTTGGAACCGTGTAGAAATAATCCCAGGTGTGGCTCAGCTAGTAAAGAATCTGCCTGCAATGCGAGAGACCTGGGTTCGATCCCTGGGTTGGGAAGATCCCCTGGAGAAGGGAAAGGCTACCCACTCCAGTATTCTGGCCTGGAGAATTCCATGGACTGTATAGTCCACGGGGTCGCAGAGAGTCGGACGTGACTGAGCAACTTTCACTTTCATGTAGAAATAAGTCAAACTTGCCAGTGTCCTTTGTTTTGATAATTTTGCTATTTTAATGAAGTTGGATGAATTTTGAGAACAATAAAAACAGTAAAACACTCATGGAGAAAAGTGAGCAATACAGAGATACGAAAATGACCCGTCGTTTTCACCCCGCCTGTCCTGTCCCTCCCCCTGGGGAAGTAACGTTAGTTTGGTGTCCCCTCTGCTCCGAGATACAGAGGTTTGGGGACCTGGCCCCTCTCTGCCTCCTGGCGGTGGTGGAGACAGGAGAAGTGGCTGCTTCTGGAGGCGGGTCTCTGCTCCCAGGCCTGGCCCCCAGTGGACAGGGGCACGTCCACACACACACACCCTGGGCAGCCTGGAGCGTCACGGCCCCGACCCATCCCCACGGCTGTGGACTCTCCCCGCACGGCCGGTCACCTGAGCACCTGCGTCGGTGGTGGAGGGGGCGGTGGCTGTGGCTCAGCTGCTGCTGCTGCTCCGAGCCCCCGTCCCCGGCAGACACCCCGCTCCCTGTGCTTCTTCCCCGGCAGACACCCCGCTCTCTGTGCTTCTTCCAGGCGGGGGAGAAGCACTACCACCCTCTGTGCGCGCTGTGTGTCCGGTGCGGCCGGATGTTCGCAGAAGGCGAGGAGATGTACCTGCAAGGTAAGAAGAGGAGCGTGCCGCCCGGGGCCCGGGGCGCCAGACAGGCACTCGGGGACCGCGCCCTGTCCCGGGGCGCAGGCGGCTCAGTGAGCTTTCCTGCTGTTAGGGAGCCCCGCCTCCCAGTGGGGCCGAGGGTCGGGGCCGGCGGGCTCTCCCCACAGGGACCCTATTCAAGAGCAGGACCCAGGACTGGTGGACGTGTGGGTCCCAGTAGCGTGTGGTCTGTGGTTGCTTCAAGCCCGTCCTGAAAGGCCCTTAGCCCAGGGTGGGGTGGGCAGGCAAGTCTCAGGGTTTCCCACCACCCCTACCCCTAACCCCTGCAGGCTGATGAGGGGGTGTGGAGGCCACCGGCTGCTCCTGAGGCTTCTTTCCCGGCCAGGGGTGTCGCCAAAGCGCCGGTAAAGAAAGCTTTAGAGGAAGGCATGGCCAACCTTCTCACCCATTCCGTGGGAAATCCCGGACCCATTCACCATTCAAATCACAGTGACCGTAGAATAAAGGCGTCCTGTGGCCCCAGACCTGGAGGAACAGCAGGTCACGGCCAGTCGTCCCCGCCCTCCTTCTGCAGGGGGCCTTCTTCGTAGCTCATTGCTGCTTGTTTAAAAAAAAAAATTGCATCAACACTGAGACCGGGCACCCAGCTCCCAGCCGTTTCTTTACGCGTTTATTGCCTGGGGTGCGGGCAGGTCTCCTTTGAGCTGCACTTAGTTTTATCATTTTGACGAACCTCTCCCCCCGCCACCCCCCCACCTGTGGCTTATTCATTCCTAACCTTGATAAAGAAAGGTTGTTCACATACTTGTCAAAACCTTGGAAGGAAGACGTTATTCAGTTCATGGCAGTCGGGGAGAGGGATCAGGCCGAATTCTACAAGGATGGTGCGGGGGATTTATAGCCAAGGTGCTGGGAGTCGGGGAAATGGGTGGATGGAAAATTATCAAGAGGAGAGCCGGAGGGGGACCCCTTGCTGAAGGCAGGCCTGGGGCCTAGACAGAGGCGGAGGCCGAGGAGCTTGGGCATATATCAAGGGTTGGGGAGTCCCCGCGCGCCCCCCCCGTCCCCCCGCTAAGGCAGCTCAGCAGGATTCTCGCTGGGCCTGGGTTCGCAGGCTGAAGGCCTTCCCCAAGGGCGCCAGCAGGATGGTTGGATGCTGAGACCCTTCCCCTGCCCCCCGACTTGGTCTCAGTGTCTTTTCTGTCTCGTGACCCCAGAGGCAAGCCGAGCGGGCTGCACAGTGTCCCCCAGATGGGCCGTGGGATGAGCTCACCCGGGGACCGCGTGTCACACAGGCCTGCTTTTCTGAGACAAGCTCGGGGGCTGACGTCAGCCGGGACGGCCTGGTCCCCGGTGTCCCCTCTTGTTCTTTAGTCTTGAGAGCTTATCAAAGGGGTCCTTTGGGCCCCTCCCAGCTGTGCCGGGATGTCTTGGGTGGGGAGGAAGCCCCCTGCAGCCCGAGGCGCCCACCCCCCACCGCGACAGCGCTTTCGGGACATGCTGACACCAAGCACGGGAGCCTGGGACACGAGCTCGCCATCAAGGGGACCCAGTCTCAGGACAAAGACGCTCTTCATGGCTCTGGGCTGAGGCCGGCTCCCAGTTTCTAAAGCTGGACCCGCCCTGACCTCCTGTGGAGTGTCAAAGCCTGTCTTCCTGCCTCCCTTCCCCAGTCTGTGCCCTGAGGGTGCAGACCTGGCTGGTGGTTTTCACACCCTGCACAGACACTGTGAGACCCTCTGCCTGCCTGGTCCACCTGCGTGCTGGGGCTCCAGGAGGGTGTGTCTGATGGATGAATCCCGAGCAGTAAAAGCTCAGAGGAGCAGGGTTGTGAGCCCTCTGGCCTCCGAGGGAGATGAGGCAGCCCCCTCACCAAACTCCTGCCAAATATCAGCCCCGCCTCCCAGCCCTGGATGCAGCTGCCTGTCTGCAGACTCGGTACATGCCCGGGAAGAAGGTTGGCACTCACTAATTACCAGCGTGGTTGTTATGTTAGACACTTGGTTGTGCCCAACTCTCTTGGGGCCCCATGGACTGTAGCCCGCCGGGCTCCTCTGTCCGTGGGACTCTCCAGGCAAGAATACCGGAGTGGGATGCCATTCCCTCCTCCCAGGGGATCTTCCTGGACCAGGGATTGAATTTGAGTCTTCTTGGCAGGTGGATTCTTTACTACTGAGCCACGAGGGAACCTGAATAATCAGGGGTACCCAGATTAAAATAACAATTAGATGCTATTTTCCCCCATTGGATCAACAAAGGTTAAAAGGACAGACACATCCCGCTATTTGGAGAATTGGAGTAGACGGGCCTCTTACCTGGCTGATGGAGCGAAAATTGTGAACTTGCCAAAATGCCTCAAAAGCCTTAAAAATGCCCACACTCTCTGAGCCAGGAGGACCCACTTTTAGGAAGCCTTCAAGTCAGTAAGAGAGATGAAGTGGAATTTGTGTTTCATGGAATTCCCATGACTTTATTTAGAAATAAAACGTTGGAAGTAACAGTCAGGGAGCAGATAAAGAGATTCCTATTGATCCTTACCATGGAATATTATGCAGCCCTTAAAAGTTACACCTTTGATATTTAATTATGTGGAGGAACACTAAGACATTTTAAAGCAAAACTCACAGAATACAAAACTACGTGCAAATGCTGTATTTAACGCGCACGTGTACACAGGATGACAGCAAGCAGGAGACTGCAGATGACTCTCATTTTCTTGCTGATTCCTTTAAGGTCTTGCTTAGATTTTAACAAAGAGTACCTATTACCGGGACTTCCCTGGTGGGTCCAGTGGCTAAGACTCCTCACTACCAGTGCAGGGGGCCCAGGTTCGATCTCTGCTCAGGGAACTAGATCCCACGTGCTGTACCTAAGGATCCTGCATGCTGTAACTAAGACTTGAGACAGCCAAATCAGTACATTTTTTTTTAAAAGAACATCCATTACCTTTGCGATCATAAACAATATATTTTTTTAATAAAAGCTCACACACACCAATCAATTCCCGGTCTCTCTGGGAGCTCCAGGTTGGTGTAGGTGCTTTTCCAGGGAGGGGCAGAAATGAGCTCCCTTCTCAAGTGTTAACTCACATGGCCTAGAGGCTTTGCAGGCAGAAACGGGCTGCAGCTCCTCCTGCCACAGGTTTAAGCCCCTACGACCAGTCAGGCCCCCTACTCTGTCTACTCTGTGTGGACCTGAGAGTGGTATGGACACAGCTCCCATCTCCAAGGGGATGTGGGCTGGCCTGGTACCAGAGGGCGGAAACCTTCCCCCGGCAGAGGCTGTGTGAGTGGGGTGTGGGGTGCGGGGGGCGCAGGGGGGTCAGGCTGAGGTTCAGCGAGGCGGGAAGCAGCGTCTCCGGACCCTGAAGTCCTTACCCTTGTTTCATTGTATTAAGTTCTCCCAGTGGCCTGCTGAGGTAGGATTATTGTTGGCCCCGAGTGAAGGTGGGAAATGCCTGAAGTCTGGGGAGGTCAAGTTTGAATTAGAGAAGAGCAGGACCCTTGGGTGGGGAGCGGGGAGGGTGCTTGTGGTAAAGAACTCACCTGCCAGTGAAGGAGACATAAGAGATACAGCTTCGATCCCCTGGAGGAGGGCATGGCAACCCACTCCAGTGTTCTTGCCTGGAGAATCCCATGGACAGAGGAGCCTGGCGGGCTGTGCTCCATAGAGGCAGACACGAGTGAAGCAACTTAGCACACACGCAAAGCCCTCAGGACCCTGGGGGACCTGTGACCTTGATGGTGGGACCATAGATGGGGAAGGCTGGGTGGGGCTGGCATGACCGAGACAGCTCAGACACCCTGGGAAGCAGTGAGGGGCTGGGGCCCCAGCCCACAGTCCCACTCCCAGCCCACACCTCAGGTTCCCACCTGAGGGTCCTCCTTCCTGCCTTCCAGCTGAGAGCCCCGCCCCAAAGCCCTCATCTCCCATTCAGGTCGCGCCCAGCTCCACACTCCACTGTGCCCATGGCTGGGCTTGGCCACTGCCCACTTCACGGAGAGGAGCAGCCCTCTTTATCTGCTGCCTGAGTTATCTAGCTCTGAATAGAAGCCACCCCCAGAGCGCTCCTCGAAAGCCTTCTCTGGGTGCTGGGGATCCGAGGGGTCCCGTGGGAGCACTGGCTCATGGTGATGCTCTACCTGTTTATTCCATGTTGCCAGTGGGACTGTGAGCCCCAGAGCCCGAGAGCCGCAGACCCAGGAACAACCCGTGACTCGGCACAGAGGAGGGCGGTGTGGTCCCAGTGTGATCATCACAGAGGAGGCCTGTGGGGCCCCCGTGTGACTCGGCACAGGGGAGGGTGGTTGGTCCCAGTGTGACTCGGCACAGAGGAGGTTGATGGGGTCTCAGTGTGACTCGGCAGAGAAGAGTGTGGTGGGATCCTAGTGTGGACACTGACCCCTTCCTCCTGACCCCCACACAGCCCTACCTCTGGGAATCCATCCTAACTCTTCCTCTTGGCCATCTGTCCGCAGGCTCCTCCATTTGGCACCCAGCGTGTCGACAAGCAGCCAGAACTGAAGACAAAAACAAGGTTGGTGGAATTCAGTCTCCGATGCCTTCTCCCCAGCTTCTGAGCTACATCATACAGTTGAGGGGGTGCTGGCTTGTCTGCAGGCTCAGTGGTTAGTCCTAATGGGCCGTGGGGTGGGTGGCCCGAGGCCCTCGAGTGTCCAGGTAGAACGAGCAGATCGGCTGCTGGCTGGCCCGGGGGCTCCCTGCCTGGCCCTCCTTTGCTCAGTGGACGCCAATGGCTGCGAAAGTTCAGGGACCACTGAAAAGTTAGCACATCTCCTAAGAGTCCCCAAGAACGTCCATGCTTCTGACGCCAACAGCTGCTTCGTAGGGTCTCCCCATCTGCCCTCAGGTTCAAAAACAAGTTAGAAGGACTCAGTGGAAAGTGTCGCAGCCCAGTTGAGGTTTGTCCCGGGGAGAGTGGAGTGGACTCAGCCCAGCGTGAGGCAGGGTCCTGGGGGGAGGTCTGGACCCAGGCTGCCACCGTCCTGACCTGGTGGAGTCCGGATTCCACACCTCCCAGCGTCAGCACACATGAGGTGTTACCAACCAGGGAAGCCCCACGGCCGGAGATCTTACTGGGGCTCCGTTAGTCGATTGACTGGCCTATTGACTGATTGCCATGTGGTTGCTTTCACTCTCCCGGTGACATCACCCAGGACTGCCAGCATCTCAGGACTGGTCTTTCTGGTGTGGCCCGCCCCACCCTGAGACCTTGGGGGTGTGGTGAGCGCCCTCCCCCCGAACAGAGAACTCCGATCAGGTGTGACACTGATCACCTTCCAGAAGCAGGGCAGGACCCGTGTCTAGGCCAGGCCAGCCCTCCCCTCTGGGCCAGGTGAGACTCCTCATCCCGCAGAGGCCCTGCTGGGGCGCCCGGCCAGAGGTGCCACGTGAGGGAGGAGGCCAGCCTGCCCCGGGGCCCTCCTGGGCTGGTGTCCCCAGGAGAGACAGAAATCAGCACCCTGACAAGCAAGTGATGCAATGGGCTGGCGGGGCCGGAGAGCAGGGGAAGGACTTCCTGGGGATGGTGATGGGGGGACATAGAGGGGGTCCTCCAGTGGAATCGAGTGGGAGCGGAACCCTGAAGAGGGGTTGGGGGTCCCAGGCAGGGCTGGGGGCTCAGGCAGAGGCCCCGGGGCAGGACAGGCAAGCTCCCTTTGGCTGGGGCCGTCAGCAGGGCAGGGGTCCTCCGCCTGCACCTTTAGAAACACGGCCCTCCCGCCTGGGCCGCCCTCTCATGCCTGGCACCCTGCCTCCCAGCAAACTCATCCTGTGGGCTTTCAGATCCGCCTAGAAGGTCATCCCCTGAAACCTCACAGACGCCTCCGCTCACATCCTCTTCCCCCAGAGCCTCCTCGCCGGGCTCCAGTCTCCTCCATCCTGAACCCCCTGGCCCCGAGCCAAGCCCTGGCAGATGACAGAGAAGTGTTTGCGGGATGAAGGGAGGAAGTGAATCTGGGTGAACTGCAGCTCAGGGCATCCACCACCCCAGGCCCCTCGAGGGGAGGTGTGGCAGCCAGCTTTGCTCTGTCAGGGACCACCCCCACCCCTGCACCACCTCCGCTGGGATCCACACCCTGCAGACCCCAGAAGCGAGTGCACCTGCCCTCCCCTCAGGGGGACGAGTCGTGTGTGACCCAGAGAACTCCTGGCCTCGTCCCAGCGGCCCCTGGTCTCCCACAGCCGCCCCCAGGCAGGGCGCCCAGGCCTCGCCAAGATTTTGAAAGTTGTCACACTTGCTACGGATGAGCCACTGGGCAGATGGGCCCTTGAAGACCCTGGTGACTCAAGTGCCCCATAGGGCAGCGGGTCTGCATCCGGACTTGGAAACGACAGCTGGGGGACTGTTCTAGGGAGGTGGCTTCTCAGTGGCCCCCTGAGGGTCTCCAGCACCTGCGTGCATCAGAAGGGGACCACTGCCCTGAGGAACTCGGGCCCTGAATGATAGGAGCAGAGCTCTGCTGTTGGGGGCACTCTGCTATTTGCTGGAGATGCTGGTTCTGCTCATTGAGTCCTTTAGTGACACTTCCACTGTGGGAGGGAGGGGGTCCAGGGCTGCAGAGCCCCCCACCCTCAGCCGTGGGGAGTGGATGGGGCCCGAGTGGAAACCATCCCCAGACCCAGCAGAGGCTGTGGTGCTCAGGGCTGGGAATTTGCAGCGGAGGGGCTGGTTCGGAGATCACCCTCATGAACATTGTCCTAGGAGATGGGATGGGCTGCCGGCTGGTGGAGGGGACCCTCGTCCTCGTGTGGGCTCCTCAGGGAGGGTGGGACCCAGCAGTTCAACAGACGCTTGCCAAGCCCGTTCTGAAAGAAGTCAGCAGAGGGAAAGTCTCCCTTTTCCTCTAGCAGTTGATCTCAGTGGGTTTGGAAGCCTCTGCTTTTCATGTCTCCACTCCTTCATGAGTCATTCATTCAGCACAGCTTCAGCGAGGGTTTGTTTGGGCCAAGCCTGGTTCTTAGTCTGGGGCACCAAGGTGACTGTCACAAGTCCTGGCCCGAAGCTGCTGCTGTTCGGAGGAGCAGGTGGACTTACCTGCAGGTCGCGTCGAGGGCCATGGGGACCATCCCACTGTGCCTGGCGTGGCGTGAGGGCCTGGGGAAAGGTGGCCTTGGGCCAGGGCAGGAGGGCTCCATGGAGGAGGACCAAGTGCCCAGGGTCCTCCGTGCCCTGCGCCTCCCCTAACCAAGTCAGGGTGACTAGCGCCAGCCCTGGATGCTGGACCGACTGTTGAGCTGGCCTCAGGGCCTGCAGGGAACACAGCGGGCCTGGAGGCGGCAGGCACGTCTGCTCTCAGCCTGGAGCCCCCGCCCTGGATGACTATGGGCCACTGGCCCAGCAGGAAGGAGGCCCTCTGGGTGCTGGAGGCTGGCAGGATAGGGCAGAAAGAAGGACCATTGTCTTGGGGGCTGGTCATGGCCCCAGAGTTGGCTTCCGGGGCTCGTCTCCACAGATGCTTCCGGAACATTGAGGGCAGAAGCCGGCAGCCTGGGGACAGCTGTCCCTCGTATCCGGTGACAGGATCCAGGCCCTGGTCATGCCCTGCGTGTCCCTTGATTCACCCTCCCCACCCCTGCCCCTCAGAGCCTCTTCTGTCTCGCCTGAGAAATGAGACTAAACGCTAGGCAGGCCAGGCAACAAGTGGACAGGGCAGTGGGTGGATGGGGCAGTCGGTGCGCAGGGCAGTCAGTGGGCAGAGCAGCAGGGGAACAGGGCGGTGGGTGGGCAGGGCAGTCAGTGGGCAGAGCAGCAGGGGAACAGGGCGGTGGGTGGGCAGGGCAGTCAGTGGGCAGCAGGTGGACAGGGAGGGCGTAGATTACTTTCCTGGTCACTTGGGCCCATGGAGACAGCTCTCCCAGCCAGCTGACCGCCCCTAGCCTGTGCAGCAGGAGAGAGCCGTGTTTTTCTGTAGTGTGTATTGAGTGGGAGCCAGCTAACGAGCATGAACCTGCCGGACCTGGTCAGCTCTGAGTCAGCCTGGCAGGGTCGGCTCGGCGGCCGTCAGCCCCGGGGATACCACAGAGGTGGCGTCACTCTCTCTGAGTCCAGCCTCCGGGCAGAGGTGGCTCTGCTGTAACCTGGCAAACCAGATGAGAGCTAAGTTGCCCATCTGGAGGGGTGCTCAGCGGTCAGCTAACCAGGCATGCCAGGCCCAGTGGGTTCCAGGACCCCCCTCCAGCCCCCGAGGCCAGCTCCAGGGTCCCTGTGAGCAAGCCAGGAAAGGGAGAGCAGCCCTTCCTTACTCCTGGAAGATCCCTGACTGTGTGCCCCCTCGGGGGGAGGGCTGCCCCCCAGGACAAGGATGCTCATCTGCCGAGGGTGCCCAGGGGGTTCCCGTCAGAAGGCTGTGGTCCTAACAGCCTGTCCCCAGTGCCTCATTGGGTGTCGGATTGTACCGTCGTTCAACACACGGTCCCCAACACACGGTCCCCGAGCACCTGCTGCGCCTTCCAGGCTGGGCGCCGGGAACGCAGAGGTGAATGAGCGTCCCTGCCCTGCAGCGTCTGGGAGAGACACAAGGGCCGGCTCCAGGGTGCAGGACATTTGCCTGCGAGGCAGGGAGGGACAGGGCTGGCTGGATGGGCCTGGCGGGCGGGGTTAGGGGAGAGCCTGGCTTCCTGGAGCCAGGGCTTGGCAGGTGTGCGGAGGGGTGGGTCGCAGGGGCCAGCCCTGCTCTGGGTGTGGGGTCCCAGTCTGAGGAGCTGTGAACAGGTGAGGATTGAAGGAGGGTTTCAGAGCTGTGGGAAGGGGCGGCCCTGTGTCTGCTGAGTAGCTAGAGAGGCCTCGGTGCATGTAGAAGGTGGCCGGGGCAGGGCCAGCCTGGCGGCTCCTGCTCCGGTGGGACCAGAGGGAGCCTGGATGGGAGGGCTGGTCCCCCCCAGGTTGCGGCTGTCTGTGGTCACGCCTACCCTGGGGGCGCACGGTGGTCCTGGCTGCTTACTGCGGGGCGGGGGGTGGGGCACCCAGAGGAGGAAGCCGGAGCCCCTGTACTGACCGTGGGGCTGCTGAGCCCGAACACAAAGACGGAGAGACTGACCCCGAGCGAGGATGTTCTAGCGGAATTCACAGCGGCCGCCGGGGTGGGAGAGCCAGACCTGCGGTTGGAGCCTCTGTGGCCTTGGGCCAACCACCCGCCCTCTGGGAACTCAGCCCCTCGGCTTTAACGTGGACACGAGAGGGTGCTGGCCTCCCTCTGCGTGTCCATGGAGCTTGTGTCTGACCTCAATGAGAGCCAGGCGCCCCTCGACCCTGTTGTGGGACGGCGCTTCCTGGGGCCGGGCTGGGTGGACGGAGCTGGACGACTGCCCGGGCTTGGGCGGGTGTGAACGGCACCCCAGAGAACGCAGCTGGGTGCTGGGTTTGATTGTGAGGCTGCTTTGGGCCAGTTGGAGGCAAGGTAGAGAGAAGGTGAGAGACAGCCCAAGTCTCCTGATTCTGGGGGAAACTGCCTGGACTCAGCCCCCTTCCATCTAGGCTCCCTGACCTGGAGGACATTGCGGGGGTGGGAGGCGCTGCTCCTCTCCCCGCCCCCACTTCTCCTGGTCTGGGAACAGGGGTACAGAGACGGGGGGCACTGTGTAGCTGCCCAGCTGCCTGCTCGGGACCCTGAAATGTGCAGGAGAAAGCCGACCCTCTTGCTGCCGTGCAAACAGCCCAAGCCCCTTTCTGTCGGGGTCGTGGTGTCAGTAACCCCGGTGCCGCCCCGACAGTGCCAGGAAACATCCCTCGGGGCCTGGGGTCAGTTCTTGTGGTTCGGCTGTTGCTCTCAGCTTAGGCACTTTCTTCTGAAACACCCAGTGTTAGGCAGCTTTGTGAAGGGACTTCGTGAGCTGGAATCAACTGAACTGAGAGCAAGGGCGACTCACCAGAGCCAAAACCTCAGCAGGCTGCGTGTCTGAGTCCTCGGCAACGGAAAGAGCCTTCCAGGCAGGCTTCTCCATTGCACAGAGAAGGAAGCTGAGCGTCAAAGGTTTTTCTCAGATGTGCCAAACGTACACACACAGCATTTTTGCCTAGCAGAACGGGCCACCTGGCCACCGGGACAGTGGTAAAACACAGACGCTGGGTTTCCCGCCTCCCACGGCGTGTCTCCCTTGAAACCGCAGCACGGGATGTGTGTCTTCCTGGGGGTGGCCGAGCCTCGGGGGTTGGACTGACCTTCTGGAGGGACCCCAGCATCTTGCCGGCCTTTGCAAGCCTGTGGTCTGAGGGGACAGGCAGACCCCTGAGTCGATGCCCCATCCCACGTGTGCAGCCGGGCCATGGGGCCTCAGAGAGGATGCCAGGGTGACGCCTGGGTTAAGGAGGCAGCTGGACCGGCCGATAAGTGACCGAGCGCGGCGGTGGCTGGACCGACCGATGAGCGACCGAGCGCGGCGGTGGCCGCGGAGCTTCACGCCCTGTCCTTCTCCTTCCTTTCTAGATGCAGAATCAGGCTTCCCGTCAGGCTTCCCCGGGCGCCACCCCCTATGCCTGTCAGGTTCGTCCCCGCCGCCGCCTGTCGGGCTCACGTCCAGTCCTGGTATCGTCCCGTCCCCGCTGGTGTCGCGCTGAGTGTAGGAGGCGCTTGGGTCATCTCCCCGAGGGGAGAAGGGGGCGCTCCATGGCAGGCGTTTTTGTTGTTGTTCACTTGTGTCCGAGTCTTTTCAACCCCGTGGACGGCAGCACGCCAGGCTTCCCTGTCTTTCCCTAGTGCCCAGAGCTTGCTCAAACTCATGTCCATCAAGTCTGTGATGCCATCCAACCATCTCATCCTCTGTCATCCCCTTCTCCTCCTGCCCTCAATCTTTCTCAGCATCAGGGTCTTTTCCAATGAGTTGGCTCTTCGCATCAGGTGGCCAAAGTATTGGAGTTTCAGCTTCAGCATCAGTCCTTCCAATGAATATTCAGGACTGATCTTTAGGATGGACTGGTTGGATCTCCTTGCAGTCCAAGGGACTCTCAAGAGTCTTCTCCAGGTGTTAGCCGCACCAAATGTGCTTAAACAACAAACGGAACTGTCCTCTCTCAGCTCTGGAGGCTGCAGCTCCAGGGCCCGCTGGCAGACTTGGCTCCTCACGCGGCCTCACCTCTGGGCGTGTGGACGGCCGTCTCCTCCCTGTGCCTCACACGTCGCCCGTCTGTGCCCTAGTCTCCTCTTCTCATAAGGAAGAGAGTCAGATCCAGGCCTGTCCTTAAGACTCCATTTAAACCTAACTACCTCTTCAAACATCCTGCCTCCAAACACGTTCTGGGGTCCTGGGGTGTGGGCTTCAACCTGTGAGCTTTGGAGGGGGCAGTTCAGTTCATGATACGGCCCCTCCCAGGCTCCTAGCGGGAGGTGTGGACCACTGTGAGGGGCTGGACAGAATTTCAGGGGTGAGGGGAGAAGGGGCCTGCTTAGCAAACGAGAGAGGAGTTGGGCCTCCCTGGCAGTCCTGTGGTTAGGACTCCACACTTCCACTGCAGGAGGCACCAAACCCTGTGGCCGGGCCAAATAAGAAAAACAGAACAGGAGGAGCTGCGAGTGGGGGGCGGGAAGCAGGAGCCCCTTCGTGGAGATGGGTTTCATTCAGATGAGGCGAGTGGGAGGCCTGGAAAGTTAGGTGACTGGGAGGTCCTGGCCGGGGAGAGGGCTAGACCAGGAGAGGGTCCAGGAGCTGCCAGGTCATGCCCAGCAGGCGGGGATGGACTTGGGTGCAGAGACGGGGGCAGGAGCTGGAGGAAAGCAGGGTCGTCATGGTGGTGGAGGACCTGATCCAAGGAGCAGAGGAGACGGACGGTTGGGGGGTCTGTCACCGCGGGGATGCGGACATTATGGTCAGAGGTGAGCGAGGAGGGTTGGGGGGATGGTCCCCAGTTGCAGTGGGCACCCGAGGAACAGGTCCCAGACGGGACAGCCGCCCCGTCGGACCACAGAGGCAGGGCTGGCGGTGCCGCAGCGCGTCCCCCAGAATCGACGCGAAGAACCCACTCCCCGAACGCCTTGATCCTGCCTTTGCTGGCGGGGCACGCAGAACCCCTGAAAACGCATCATTGCTTGCTCTCACCCTCCAAATAAAAAGATCATTTCAGCGACGTGGAAGCTTCGTGGTCGCAGAGTGAGTCCATCCGGCCCTGGGAGCACACGGCCCCTTTGCTGGCAGCCAGGGTCACCCGCTGTGTCTCCCGGTTACAGCTTCCTTGTCGTTCATCCAAGCCTACGTGTTTATTTTTCAACCTGCCCGTAGAAAGGGTCTCGTGAGCTCCAGAGTTTCTGCTGGCGCTCGACTCGCTGTAGTTGCCTCCGGAAGGTTCTCTGCGTCAACAGAGTCTGCCTCAGCCTCTCCCTGTCTCGTCTCCTAGGAAACCAGGACTTCCTCAGAGAGCATCATTTCTGTACCTGCTTCCAGCACCTCAGGGTCTCCGAGCCGCGTGATTTATGTAAGTCGCATTCTCTCTGTGGAGAGGGGAGACCAGGGGCCCAGGGTCCTTGCTGAGTGTGCCCTCAGGGGGCGCGGGGCGTGGGGCCGCGGGAGGGATTGGCGCAGACTCCGAGGCTGACTCGGGGCCTCCAGCGTAGATGTGTTGTGTGACCACGGCTGCCCCAGAACGTGGCGTCGGGTGTGCAGAGAGGTGTGCTCACGGCTGGTTTACAGCGGTGTCGGTGCGGACACCTGCCTGCATCCCGCAGCCAGGACTCACCTGGATAAACAGCACTCAGCAGTCACGGTGCAGATCTGTGCCTGTTGGTGTGGAAAGTTCCAATGTGTCTTGTGAAGGAGCGTGTGAAGGATGACATGTATTACGTGGTCCCATTCTCATTTACGTGTGTGGGTATTCGTGTGCACGTAGGTGTGCGTATGTGATTGTGTGTATTTGAGTGTGTGCATGTGTGTAGGCCGTGTGTGTGCACATGTATGGATGGATATGTGTATGAGTGTGTCTACATACGTGCTTCTGTGCGTGCATGTGTGTACGGGCATGGATATTGTGTGTGTGGGTGTGTCTGTGTGTATGTGCACATACAAGTCTAAACGTGATTGAGAACATTTTAACTAATTGTTGACAGCAATTACCTCTGGGTGGTGGCTTTAGAAACGGAAGGTGACTGTTATAATTACTTGCTGGTTTGCTAATCTAAAGAGCCTGTGCTGCGGGGAGGGAACGGGAAAGCGGGGTGAGCCCTGAACTGCAGGCTGGTTGGCCCAGCTTCACCCCTGCAGGCTGGTCGAGCAGCACGAGTCTCCTCTCCCATTCCCCTGACTCACTGCCGGAGCCTGGTTTTTCTCTAACATGATGGAGATCGGATTCCCTTCTCTCGACACTTCTTTTCAGCCCCTGGAACTTTCTCTCTGGTTGGACACAGGGCCGTTCCTGCCCTAATGATAAGAACCCAGGTTCTAGTCTGGAGGGCGAATGGCCGGATGACCCTGGGCAGCTGCAGACTCGGAGATTCAGAAAGACAGCCTGATGTCACCAGGCCAGCTGTGTGCCCTCAGGCAAGGTGTTAGCCTCTCTGAGCCTCCGGGAGCTCACCCGTACCTGGGGGCCCACAGCACCTGCTGCCCAGGGCCATGGAGGGCCTGAGTGGGAGGCCCTGGGCACAGCCCTGAGCCCAGAGTGGGGGCCCAGACAGTGCTCACTGGAGTCACTGTTGTGACACTGGTGCTTGTCTGCGGGGCCTCCGTACCTACTGCCCAAACCAGGGGGGCTCAACCGCAGAGATGTATCTTCTCTCCATCCTGTAGCCTGGGAGTCCGAGTCACGGTGTCGGGAGGCTTGTTCCCTGCAAGGCCTGTGTCCTGGGCGTGTGGACGGCCGTCTTCTCCACGTGTCCTCACGTGGTCGTCCCTCTGTGCACGTCTGTCCTGACCTCCTCGTCCCAGGAGGACCCCCAGGGTGCTGGCTGAGGGCCCCCACCCTGCTGACCTCGGTTCACTTTAACCACCCTTTAAAGGTCACTGTCACCAAATACATATTCTGTAGGGCTGGGGGTTAGCGATTCCATGAAAAGAGGAGGACACAATCCACCCCAGATGCTGTCGTCATCAGGACCAGTAAAAGTGACTGTTACTGTTTGAACGAGATCATGTTCATGGCACACGAGTGTGGTCCTGTCCACAGACGGCAGCTGCTGTTGGTAACTGCTCGTTGCTGTTCAGTCGCTCAGTCGTGTCCGACTCTTTGTGACCCCGTGGACTGTAGCCCACCAGGCTCCTCTGTCCATGGGATTCTCCAGGCAAGAATACTGGAGTGGGTTGCCATTTCCTTCTCCAGGGGATCTTCCCGACCCAGGGATTAAACCCGAGTCACCTGCATTGCGGGCAGATTCTTTACCAACTGAGCCACCAGGGAAGCTCAATAAATTGTGGGTTTTTAAAAAGTAATCTTTTCACTGCCTTTTTCTTTATTACAAAGGTAACCCACACTTATTAGGAAAAAATAGTGATTGGTATAGAGACAAAAATGAATACCATTTATAATCCTCCCAGCCAGAGTAGCCCACTGTTAATGTATCGAAGTACACACTTTCGGTCTCTTTTTCTCCGTGCGCGTGTATTTTATCTCTTTCTTTTTAACAAAATGAAGTCACGTGGGCTATATTGTTTTGTAACCTTTCTTCACCATGCCGATAAAGCATTGAGTTGGCATAGTGTACAAGCGCATCATTAGATTGTATTATTGGCAGGATTATATTACAGTTGTAACATCATATACGGTCACATCCTAGGGGCTTCCCAGGCGGCATTAGTAGTAAAGAATCCATCTGCCAGTTCAGGAGATGTAAGAGATGTGGGTTTGATTTCTGGATCAGGAAGATCCCCCTGGAGGAGGGCATGGCCACCCAGTCCAGTATTCTCGCCCGGAGAATCCCATGGACAGAGGAGCTTGGTGGGCTACAGCCCACAGGGTCGCAGAGAGTTGGACACGACTGAGTGACTTAGCACACACACGTGCTGCATACAGAGTAGGGAGGAGAAAGCGGAGGGAAAACACTCGCAGACACACACAGCCCAGTGGCCTTCTGCCATGGGAGGGCATAGCCTGTTGTCACGGTGCCCACCCAGGACCTGGATGCTAGGCAATGGATCTGGGAGCCCCACTGGGTGGTGTGGATGTGAGCAGCCGGGAGCACGGCCACTTAGCCACCTGGCTGGGGGTTGGGGGTTGGGGGCCTCTTTCTGAGCTGGCTCATGCTGATGTAGTTGGCCTTGTCAAGCGCTCTCTCTGATTCCTGCAGTCAGGGGCTGACCCAGGGCCAGGTGGGCCTCGCTGACCACGCGTTTGGGGCTGAACAAGCCAGCGGGCAGCTGAGCGCTGTGATCATAGCAGGGCAAAGGGGGCAGGGTGGGTGGGCACAGCCTCCCCCAGCCCCATGGCAGCGTCACCCTTTAGGTCAAGCTGTGTGGGTGTTCGGAAATCCAGCAGATGGCGAGGCCCAGTTGGCATTCCCATTTTCAGGGGGAGACGGAGGCCCAGAGAATCCACCTGGCTTTGGCGAATGCTTGATCGATTTTAGTTCAGTGCAGCATGCTTGCCCTGAGGACCATGTCATGTCAATCATGGAGTTGGGGGAGGGGCTCCGTGGTGAAGCAGAGTCCTGGCTCCACAAGCCGCTAGCCTTGCAGGGAGGGGACATCGATGCACCAACAAAGATCAGCACCTTTACTCAAAAGAGGAAAACATCCAACCCAGATGGGAGAGAGAGCAGGAAAGCCTTCCTGGAGGAGGAGGCCTCTGCTGACTCTGGAAGGACCAGAGGATGAGCCGGGCAAAGAGGTCTGGGGAAGGCGTGTTGGAGAGAGGAACCTACGTGTGCTGAGCCCTCGGGCTCTGGACGTGGGGAAACGGTAAGGAGTTGGGTGTGGCTAGTTTCCTGGGCCAGGGAGTGAGGGGCTCCAGTGAGCAGATACACAAGGGCTGGACCTCCAGGGGCCTCAGCTCCAATTTCTCCAGAACACAGAGAGGAGAAGCTCAGAAGTGCTGATCGGGGTCATCGTCATGACAAATAGCACACTTCAGGGTTTGAACTCAGGTCTTCCGAGCACTGCCCAGGGTTCCGAAGGGAATCGCCAGCGTCTGAGACGTCGGGTGTTCACTCTTTCAACCTACGTCACACACGGCACGTAGTACCCAATGCCTCCCGGGAGCCTAGGAGTTGGGTGGTCAAGGAAGGCTTCCTGGAGGAGGTGGGCTGGAGCTGCCAGACCTGGGAGGGTGCGGGAACGCTGGGGCGTGGGGGCTGAGCCTGGCTCACAGAGGGCACGAAGAGGAGAGACCACACGGCACACAGAGTAGAGACATCCGGCTCCAAACATCGAGTCTGGAGATGGCAGTGAGGGCTGTGTCACCTGTCCCTGGAGGGGGCTGCCGGAGGATGTGAGCTGGAGGGCGAAGGGGGCAGCTGGAGCTCGAGACACGTGGCCCTGGCAGAGAGGAGAGCTGTCGTGCGAGCGCGGCTCTGCACGCAGACAGCCTGCTTCTGTTCCCTGGCTGTGGGACTCTGGGCACGTTACCTGACCTCTCTGGTCTCTGCTTCTTCCCCTGTGAAGTGGAGGTCCTGTGCGTGCCCCCCTTCGTGGGCTTGGCCCACTGATGCCTGGGGTGGAGCACAGAGCTCATGCTGCTGTTGGAGTTTGTTGGAAGAATTGCTGGCAGGACGCCTCTCCCCATGGCCACCCCCACCCAGAGGCAGAGGTTAGATCTGGACTCAGGCAGTGAGGACCTTGACCAGAGCTGCCTGGGGCTGGGAGGGGGGCAGAGACGTGGGCAGAGGCTGCGTTGGCCAGGCCGGGGGTCCCCAACGGAGGCCGAGGTCAAGATGAGGGTTCTCGAGAGGTTTGGGGGGTCAAGTTGAGCTAATGGGGGCAGCCCGACTGGCCAACTCTGCCCATGACTGGCAAGGCCAGCCTGAGACTAACCCTCAGAGGGGACACGGGGGAAAAGAGGTGACTGGCGTGTCCGCTCCAGGCAGGACAGGAGCCTGGGCGTCCACTCCACGGGGGACCAGGCAGTGCTGGGAGCAGGCTGGGGCCGCACATCCCTTCTTCCGTGGGGATCGCAAGCTGTAAACATTCCATGCGCACTTGTTGGGGGTGTGCCACGGGAACACCGAGGCTGAGACTGGTGTTTGGGTGTGAACCACAGCCCTACTGGGAGAGCCAAGCCTCCTGGTGCGCAGCTCCCAGGCCTGTCCGGTCACGCCCCCCCCCCCGGCAGCCCCCAGAGCCAGGAGGAGGGGCTGGTGGGCAGTGGGGCAGACCGAGCCCAGTCATAGGAGAGCGAGCCGCCCTGTGGACCTCACCTGAGCAGATGCGGTGGTTCCAGGCTTGTCGCCGTGAGCGAGCGCCTCTGTGGTGACCTCTGTGAGGTCACACGCCCGCTGACTGTCACCTGCCAGCCCATTGGCTGTGTGTAGGGAGTGCTGCAAAGCCCTGAGTGTGTGTACGAGTGGCTGGGTGTGGAGGTGTGCTCATGAGTACTGCTTTGGGTGGGTGCGGTTGTGTGCGAGTGTGGGGGTGCCTGAGGGTTGTGCTGGTGAGCGTGAGTGGGTGGAGCTGTGGGTGTGTCAGCGTCCCCCTCCACAGTTGTGGGTGGACACATTCTCTGTGCACACGTGTATAATGTGTGCAGGCCTGCATGCGTGTGCTGGGTGTTTGCATCTGTGCATACATGTGCACATACATCAAGCAGGTATTCAAATGCACGTGTGTGTGGCCTCTGTGTGTGTGTTTTATGTGAGCACATGTGTATCTGTGCATGCGTACAAGTCTATTACATGCAGGAGTTTGTGAGCACGCGTCCATGCATGCGTTTGTATGCATGTGTACATGTTCGCCGATAGCTCAGCTGGTAAAGAATCCACCTGCAATGCGGGAGACCCCGGTTGGACCCCTGGGCCGGGAAGATCCCCTGGGGAAGGGAACGGCTACCCACTCCAGTGTTCTGGCCTAGAGAGTCCCATGGACTGTGCAGCAAAGAGCCGCACATGACCGAGCGATGGGTTTCCTGTGCCCACACGCACTGCATGCGTGTATGTGCATGTCTGTGTTTGTGTGTTTGCACCCAAGTGTGGATCTGCATGCATGCATGTATGTGTGTATAGGTGTGTTTGCTGTGCCCTCACACATGTATTTGTTTGTGCACATGTGTGTCTGTGTGTATGCAAGCATAACTCTGTGAGTGTGTGTTTAGACCGCAGGCTGAGTTCTCACTGTCTGTAGGACCAGGAGGCTTCCCCGCCCCCTTGCCTTTGCCCCTCCTCCCGCTTCACTCAGACTCGCTTCCTCCCACGCCTGCCGGGCGATGCAGCCCTGGGTGTGGGTCTGACCAGCCCTCCTGGCACCCCCTGCCCTCTCTCAGGCCAAGCTGGGCGATGAGATCCTGGACTACAGAGACCTGGCCGCCCTCCCTAAGAGCAAGGCCATCTACAACATCGACCGCCCTGACATGATCTCCTACTCGCCCTACATCAGCCACTCGGTGGGGGACAGGCAGAGCTACAGTGAGGTACGGGGCCCCGCAGCGGTCGCCTGGGCGGCCTCAGCCTCCTTTACCCCCTCAGACAACCTGCGCCTCCTCTTTAGAGAGTCCCCAGAGTGCTCTGGCCCAAAACTGCCTGTGAGTCAGGATGCAGGACCCCCTTGGAGCAAGGGGCAGGGAGCGGGAAGCTCGAGGGCGATCAGGAAAGTGCCGGGGCAAAGTGAGCGTCTCGTTCTTGTCTTCAGTTGGGCTGATGCTCAGGCCCGGGGAATGGACCGTGTTCCCTCATCCAGCTCTCCTAGCCTCGCTCCCTGCTCACACGCTTCCCCGTCCTGTGAGCGCCTCGAGTTGGTCTGAGCCCTGGTGGGACCTCAGTTGACCCCTCCCTTCTGTCCCTCGGGCGGTGCCCTTGTCGGGGCCTCCCGGCTCACAGCTGCACCTCTCCATTTAACCTGGAACTTGATGCTGGTTTGGCTTTTTGAGATTCGGATGTGACCCTGGGGGCAGGGTTGGAGGGGAGGAGCGTTTTGTCAGTTGCCGGCTGTGTCCATGGGCTGGTCACATGCAGTGGTCTGGCCCAGGCAGCCCCTCGAGGGGCAGAGCTCAGCCCCAGCCGTAACTGAGTCCCCCAAGGTGTGGCCAAGGCTCTGGGGTCTCCAGGCTCAATGGGGGTCATGCGGGCAAGCCCAGCTTGGCAGGCACTGCTGCGGGATATAAGGGCGGGGTGGGGTCCTCCAGGGGTACACTCACTGGTCACGCCACAGCAGCTGGCCAGGGCCACCCCTGCCATGGTCACTGCGGCCACAGTCGCCACCCACGCTCAGACCCGCCCTCACTCTGCCCTGACCCCGGGCTTGGCACTGCCCACCTCCCATGGCGCAGCGCTCTGGAAAGAGGAGACTGAGGGGGACGTGCTGGCCCCAGGACCGTGGGGCTTGGCGCAGAGCTGGCTGTGGGCCCGGGGGGCCGACAGGACCATGGGGCTCGGCGCAGAGCTGGGTCGTGGGCCTGGGGGGCCGACAGGACCGTGGGGCTCGGCGCAGAGCTGGCTGTGGGCCCGGGGGGCCGACAGGACCGTGGGGCTCGGGGGCTCGGGGCAGAGCTGGTCATGGGCCCGGGTGGGGCTCAGGGCAGAGCTAGGCATGGGCCCGGGGGGCTGACAGGACCATGGGGCTCAGGGCAGAGCTGGGCGTAGGCCCAGGTGGGGATCGGGGCAGAGCTGGCCGTGGGCCCAGGGGGCCGACAGGACCGTGGGGCTTCGGGCAGAGCTGGACGCGGGCCCAGGTGGGGCTCAGGGCAGAGCTGGGCGTGGGCCCGGGGGGCTGACAGGACCGTGGGGCTCAGGGCAGAGCTGGGCGCAGGCCCAGGTGGGGCTCAGGGCAGAGCTGGGCGTGGGCCCGGGGGGCCCCAGGACCGTGGGGCTTGGGGGCTTGGGGCAGAGCTGGCCGTGGGCCCAGGGGGCCAACAGGACCTTGGGGCTCAGGGCAGAGCTGGGCGTGGGCCCGGGGGGCCCCAGGACCGTGGGGCTTGGGGGCTTGGGGCAGAGCTGGCCGTGGGCCCAGGGGGCCAACAGGACCTTGGGGCTCGGGGCAGAGTTGGGCGTGGGCCCGGGTGGGGCTCAGGGCAGAGCTGGGCGTGGGCCCAGGGGGCCGACAGGACCTTGGGGCTCGGGGCAGAGCTGGCCGTGGGCCCGGGGGGCCGACAGGACCGTGGGGCTTCTGGCAGAGCTGGGCGCGGGCCCAGGTGGGGCTCAGGGCAGAGCTGGGCGCAGGCCCAGGTGGGGCTCAGGGCAGAGCTGGCCGTGGGCCCGGGGGGCCGACAGGACCGTGGGGCTCAGGGCAGAGCTGGGCGCGGGCCCGGGTGGGGTTCGGGGCAGAGCTGGGCTTGGGCCCGGGTGGCTGACAGGACTGTGGGGCTCGGGGCAGAGCTGGGCACGGGCCTGGGGGGCCCCAGGACCGTGGGGCTCAGGGCAGAGCTGGGCGTGGGCCCGGATGGGGCTCGGGGCAGCGCTGGCCGCGGGCCCGGGGAGCTGACTCTGGTCACCACCGCCTCCGTGCCGGCTTCTACCATTGCCCAGAGCGAGGTGCTGAGGTCCCGTCCCTCCTCCGTCTCTGGGGACCTCTCATCTCTGCAGACCCCACCACGCCCCAGCTGGGGGGCCTGCTCAGAGTGGGGCTCTGAGGGGCCCTTTCTGTGAGTAGATGATGAAGGGGGTGCCTGGGAAGCCCCAGAACCGGGGTTGGGGCACTGAGCTGGGCAGACATGGCCCAGGGCTGGACAGCTTCGCCCGCTTCTCTAGACCTGTGGCCTTATAGCCCCTCATCCCAGGGCGGAAAGCTCACAGGGGGAAGAGCAGTGGGCCAGAAGCACAGAGCTCTGCCAGCCTCTCTGAGCCTCAGTCTCCCCGTCTGTGAAATGGGCAGATTGGGATACACGTTCCCCCTTCCCATTCTAAGGGCGGGGATGGTACAAAAAAGAGCCCCCAGTCACTCGAGGCTCCTCCTCGGAAACTCTCCACAACATCTTCCTACCTGTCCAGGTGTGGGGGAGATAGGTGAGCTTTCCTGCCTGGAAGCTCAGTTTCCAGAGCCCCTTCTGCTACTTGCTGCATCCCTGAGCCTGTGTATAGGTGGTGGATGACAGAAATACAGACCCATATACAGACGGTGGAAGGTGCGCTTGTTCTAACGGGAGGTGCCTGGCTGGCAACCGCGCCCCGGGGCCCCGATGGCACCCAGCCCCTCACTCTGGTCCTCTCCCCAGACCCCGAGGCTCCGAACCACCCTTCCTTTCTCCAGGCCCCTTTATCTTTTCTGAAGAAGACCTGTGGGCTCACGGGGTGGTGACCCCCGATGTTCTGACCAACAGTCCTCCTACTGAAACGTGTCTTCACGGGACGGTGGCAGGGCGGGGCGGGCCAGCCAGGAGACAGGTCCACGCTCATCCGCACAGAGCTCCGTCCTGGGGGCTTCTTTCTCGGGGGCCACTGACTATATGTCTCTAAAGAGAAGGCTTTGGAACCCATGTGGGATCTCGTAGGGAGGAGTCCCTTCCTTTCGGGAGGAGGGTCCCTGGGTGGATGTACCTGGGCCGGGGTGTGGGGCCCTCCCCGCGTGACCCTCTGGTGCCGGGCCTAACAGGGTCCCCTGTGTTGTGTCCACAGTCCCCCCAGCTGCTCTCGCCAACACCGCCCGAGGTAACCGCCCCCCAGCCCGCCCATCTGCTCATTGCTCCGCTGCCTAGATTATAAAGATGACCACCCGAGGCTCCCCTAGGAGGGTCCCCCAGGCCCTTGGCTGTGGCCTCTGGCCCTGGCGTCAGGCCGTGGCCCTCTGAGGCTGGGGTGGTTATTTTTATAATGGTGTCTCATCCGCATGCTTCCCCGTGCATCTGCCAGTCCGGCGCTGCGGACCCCTGGGACACAGGCGTTCTGCGGTCTGGTCCACGGCTTCCTTTAGAGGAAGAACAGGTCCAGGGGCCGGGGTAGCAGGGGCCACCTGATCCGCCTCTGAGCGGGATTGTGGGACTGTCCTTGGGGCCTTGAGGGTGGATGTGCTGAAAGCGTTTGTATAAAATAGCGTTTATAGTTAGCGGCCCGCACTTTATGTCTGTTTCTCAAAATTGATCTATGACATAGATGGCTGCCAATCAGACTCCATAGGTGTCAGATCCTGGGTACAGGAAGGTGACAACAAATGCTGTGTGTGGGCAGCCAGCCCTGAGTGGCCATGCCCGTGTGTGGTCGTGAACCCCAGGGACAGGGCAGGTGAGGCGACGAGATGCCTGTAAAATGTAAGCTGGTCAGTGGGGCTGTGCAGAGAATGCCCGGGGATGGAGACAAGACAGCCGGACTGCGGCAGCCCCAGAGGAGACAGAGTGCCCATCGCCAAGGGGGTGGCGGGCCAGGCCAGGAGGTCCGTGTTAAGCACAGGGAGCGGGGAGGCCCTGACAAGTGCGCTCCCAGCATGAGGGCAGCCTGAGCGGAGCGTGGAGGTGGTCATGCAGGCAAGGTTTAGGGACAGTGGCTCGTGTGGGTTTGGCTGAAGAGGAGCCCTGGGAGGCAGGAGGTAAGCTGGGAAGGGCATGGGAGCCGTGAGTGCCAGACCCAGACCCTCCCAGTGCTCATCCCCATGCCTGCCTGGTGGGCAAAGCAGCAGGGTCCACCCACGGCAGGATGCCAGGCCGCATCGTGACTCTGGCCAGGGTGCCGAGTTGCGGTGGGCCGGCGGTCTTCTCCACTCCCCGCCCGCGTGCCATGCCATCTCACGCCACCCGCTCTGAGCGCTCGAGAGAGCGGCCCGTCCTGCTTGAGTGGAGTCTGTGCTGTTGGTGACTGTGCGTCTGGCTCAACTGAGCTTCTGGGTCCGGGGTTCCGGGGCTTCTCACCTCCCACACCTGGGGAGCCCCTGTCGAGGCTGGTTACAGAATCTCCGTGGGTCTGAGTGTCTCCCGAGGACCCTTGGGGGCCGAGGGTTGGGCAAGAGGGGGACTGAAGGAAGTGGGGGGAGCCAGGTGCCTTTACCCACCCTCGGAGCCCAGCCACAAGGAGGTGCTGTGGAGGGATGGGTACCATCCCGCCCTCCAGCACCTGATAGCTGCTAAAGGATGTCAGGCTGAAGGGAGCATCAGCACCAAGGCCAGCTCCCCGCCCGGCTCTCCAGAAGGGTCCTGGCGGGTGCAGGTGTGGGACTCCATCCCGGGTCCACGTCGAGTCAGCCTCCTGGGTCAGGCACGCGGCTAGCGCTCGGAGGGCGGAAGGGTGGGACGGGGCGGGTGGTGCTCCTGGCTCAGCGTTCACCGGGCTGTCTTCCTCCCAGGGGGAGCAGGACGACCGCTCCTACAAGCAATGCCGGACCTCCAGCCCCAGCTCCACCGGGTCGGTCAGCCTCGGCCGTTACACCCCGACCTCGCGGTCGCCCCAGCACTATAGCCGTCCAGGTACTTGCCCCCACCCCCACAGCTCCTTTTACCCCCCTGAACCTGTGCTTCTTGTTGCTTTGAGGAGTCTGTCTTGTACTTTGCACAGCTGGAGAAAGGACAGGCTGGGAGATGGAGAGCTGTGCTTTTAGTGGCAGAAACAAAAGGCCCTCCGCGGTCTGGGTGGGGAGGTGATGTGCAGAGGCGGTGGGTTTCCCTGTTGGTTAGAGGAGCCATCCTGGGAAACGCACAAGGCCGTGCTGAGCACGTAGAACCCAGCTCATGTGTTAGTGTCAGGAAGGTAAAACCACACAGAGTGCAGGAGTCACTGAGCTCCGAGCTCACGGAATTCTAGGAAGGTTTGCGCTATGAAAGCAAAATCAACAGACAGAAGCTGGTATCAGCATACGCATGGACGCGTCACCTGTTTCTGGGTCAGTGGCCCCAAAGACAGCCGTGGGGAGAAGCCTGAGGAGGGTCCTCTCTCCCTGGCCCCGGCCTCATCCCCTGCCTGGCACCCAGCTGTGTATTGCTTTCCCTTCCCTTTTAAAACTCTGAGCTGCTTCTGTGTGTCAGAGTCACAGGGACTCCACGCAGAGGCTGCTTTTTTGAGGGATTTTTCCAAGCATCTCCTCCTCGGCCAGCTGTTGCACGGCTCCATTCTCACCTCCATGAACTCAGCTCTTGAGTTTCGCAGTGCTTGTGGAAAAATCAAAGCTCCATTCATTGGCAAAGTTATTTTCATTACCTCCCTGCCATGTGCCTGGTACATCCTGCTCAATAAAAGTTTGGAAAGTTGGTGACTGAGTGAGTGGTGAGAGATGAGTGATGGACTCAGTGAATGAATGAGTGGGTGAATGAACAAATGAGTGGATAAATGAATGGACAGATGAGTGAGTGGGTGAATGAATGAGTGAGTGAGTGAATGAATGATGACTGACTCAGGAAATGAATGAGTAGGTGAGTGAATGAATGAGTGGGTGAATGAATGAGTGGGTGAATGAATGAATGGGTGAATGAATGAATGAGTGGGTGAATGAATGAATGAGTGGGTGAATGAATGAGTAGATGAGTAAGTGAGTGGGTGGGTGGGTGAGTGAGAGGGTGAATTAGCAAGTGAGTGAGGGAATGAGTGGGTGACTGACCAGGTAGGTGAGTAGGTCAGGGAGAAGGGCCATCAGCCTCTCTGAGGACCCCTCTGCTGACCCTTGGCCACTGTATTTGGGTCACCTGGGCTGGCCAGCAGGTGCTTGGCTGGATGGCCACCCCAGGGTCAAGGCCTGACTCCTGGGCGAGACCTGGTGCCTATCCGGTGACTGACCCCTCCCCAGTCCGGCTAACCGCCCTCTGCCTGGGTCCCGGATCCCAAGAAAACCCCTTCATGGGGCAGTGGGCAGGACCCAGGGAGCCAGCTGCTCCCACCCAGCCTGGGCACCCTGACCCCAGCAGGCAGGCCTTCCTCCCTCTGAGCCCGGAGCAGAGGCGCCCCGAGTGTGCTTGGCGGCCCACCCCCTCGAGGTGCCTCAGAAAGGTGTGTGTTCTTGGGTCGAGACGGCAGAGCGGGGCCTGGGGCTCTTCTGCGGCCGTGTGGCCGGGCGGGCTGACTCTGACTTGCTCTCTGTCACCCGCAGCTGGTACTGCGAGCGTCGGTACCAGTAGCTGCCTGTCCCTGTCCCAACACCCAAGCCCTTCTTCCGTGTTCAGACATCATTACATCCCGTACTTCCGAGGTAAGGCGCGCGAGGCTGCGGGCTGTGCCCCAGGCCGCCCACAGAGCGTCCGTGTCTTGCCGTCCTGTGCCTGCTGCCGCATGGCTTCCCCGAGCCCCTGTCTCACGCCTGTGCTCCCCGCTGTGTGTCTTGTGTGTTCAGCTCTGTTGGTGTGTCCGTGTTCCCAGGAGGCAGCTTGTTGTGTCAGAAAAGCGAGCGGCAAGGCGGAGAGAGGGTTCTAGGACCTACCCAACGCCCACCTTGGGCTGGCTCCAGAGCCTTTACCTAAGTCACCCCATGTTATTTCCCCCTCGGCTCAGCAGGCGTGGGGGACTGCTCGCCACAGTTATCAGGAGGTGTCCGCGGCTTCAGTTCATGGTGGCCAGGCACCCCACATGGCTGCAGCTCCTCCCAGGGCACAGACCTGCCCATCTGCCCCACCCCTGCCCAGGCACCTGTATGTGAATCAGTCCAGGAAAAGGGCCAGTTCCTGTGTTATGGACTGAATTGTGCCCTCAGAGTCATTTGTTGATGTCCTAAGCCCCTGTGAGCCTGTGTTTGGAAAAAGTGTCTTTAGGAGATTATATGGAGAAAGAAATGGCAACCCACTCCAGTGTTCTTGCCTGGAGAATCCCAGGGACGGGGAGGCCTGGTAGGCTGCCATCTATGGGGTCACACGGAGTCGGACACGACTGAAGTGACTTAGCAGCAGCAGCAGCAGCAGGAGACTATTAGGGTTTTGTGAAGTCATAAAGGTGGGGCCCTAATCCGATGGGGTGGGTGGCCTTTTTGGAGCAGAACAGTCTGTCTGCGTGTGCTCAGAGGAAAGGCTGTGTGAGGCCAGAGCAGTGTCTTCCGCCGATGAGAGAGGCTGCACCTGAGACCCAGCCCAGCCAGACCTTGATCTGGGACTTCCGGCCTCCGTTCCTGGGAGAAATGAATGTCTGCTGTGCAAGCTGGGCAACTGAGGTGCTTTGTTATGCAGCCCTAGCTGACTGATACACCCCGGAAGATCCCCCAGAGCACAAGAGGAGCAGTGGTGGTCTGTTGGTTCCCCCGGAGTGAGTTAGGGTCCCCGTTCCTCATGACTGCTGAGTGCCGAATGTTTCAGGAGAACCTTCTGACCCCGAGGGACTGGGAGAGGCCAGCCCAGCGGGATTAATGCATCACTGATGGTCACCCATCCCGGCTCCTTGGAACTTGGACAGTTCTAACATGCATCGTCATCACCCATCTGAGTGACCCCATTGGTCTAACTGAGAAGAGAGCCCCTGGTCAGTGGGGTGCCTTCCCCTCCTGTCTGTGGACCTTGCCCCCCAGCTCCCAGACTTTTTGGACGTCCTGGCTTTTCTGAGAAGGAGCAGAGCCCCCAGATCTTGTGAGCAGGAGAACAGCGTGGCTCGCGTGCATCCGTGTGGACAAGGGTGTCATGTGGCCGGGCTGTGGCCTCACCCAGAAGAGGACAGAAGACACACTGCAAACCAGAGGAAGCTTGACATTTATACGCGTCCCTGCAGGTCACCCAAGCAGGCGCCCCTTCTTGTCTCGAAGGTCAGAAAGCTGAGCACACGGCTTTCCTCCCGCCCGATGTGGCCCTGCTTTGGGTCCTTGGCAGAGGTACAGCCCAGAGGCGAGGCTGGGCAAGCTGCCCCACCCTGGGAGCTGGGCTGACCGCCTGGGAAACAGCTTTGTCCACATCTGCCCAGGCGGCCCCGGGGACTGCCCTTCCACTCTCCACCAAAACATGGCTCAGAAACTATCACAGCCCCTCCAAGGGCACCCCTCAGGTCGGGGAGGGGGCTCGGTGCCCTGCGGTCTGCTCCAGGTGGGCACTGGCTCCACGGTGGGCCACCCTGCTTCCCTTCTGCCTGCTCTTTCCCTAATTCTCTTTGTGCAGGAATTGGACAAAGCCCCAACCCTCCTCTCTCGTGCAGGAGGTGGGGGATGCCTGGCACCCCCGGGTCTGCCTGCTGCTGACTTTCAGGGCTGCCCGTGACCTCAGGAGCCCCAGCCCCTTCCCAGACTACCCCTGGGGTGACTGAGGCACAGGGACAGCTCACTGGGCTGGGCCCAGAGGCAGGCCCTCGCTCACCAGGTGTGTCCACCTGCAGGCTGTGGGACTGCTCCTTTTCCCTAAGGCCCACGAGGTCTAGTGCATCACAGCCTGTGGGCATTCTGTGGCGAGCCGTGCCGAGGGCCACCTGCCTTCCTCTCAGCTGGTCATGGGGCCTGGTGTCCACTTGCACTCCGGGAAAGCCTTCCCTGGCCGCTCCTTGCAGCAGCTCAGCTTCCTTGGCTGCCCAGCTGGAGATTTTCTCTCTGGACTATGCTACAGATGGAGGGTTCACCCAGGAGGGACCAGCGTTTGCCCTGACCTGGTCACATGCCCCTCCGTCCCCACCTCACCCTTCCATTCACAGACACACCTTCTCACCGTGTCCTGGCACCCGGGGCCACCCTCCTGTCAAGGCCTGTGTGCAGCGTAGGTGCCCGTGGCAGCCATTTGCACTCGAGTATAAATTTCAGTCCCTGGTGTATCTCCCGGGACAGTGTGAGGCCCTGACCTCTCACCTGTTAAGGAGCAAGCCGCAGGGACCACAGGTGAGCACAAAGAGAGGTGATGCTGGCAGAACCATGCTGCTGGGCGGCAGGGGAAAGTGACCCGTGAGCCCCCGCCCACAGTGTGAGGGACAGAGGAGGGGCTGCACAGGTGGGGCCTCTCGTCGGAGCCCCCTTGCCCACCCGCTGGCAGCGCCTGGCAGCACCTCTTCATCTCACTCCCTTCTGGGGCCACCCGCCTGGTGGCCGTGGTCGGCCCAGGTGGCCTGAGGCAGCAGGCTAGGCAGGTGGAACCTGCCCGCATCATGGTGTCCCATGGGAGCCCTGTAGGGGCTGGGGGCTGGCCTTGCCTCTGATCACCTTGAGAAGATCCACAGAGCCAAGTTGGGGCATTCCCAAGGGCTGAGTGTGGACAGCTGAGCAGCGGAATGAAGGGCATGGTGCTGGATCGGAAAGCAAAGTACAAACGTCCATGAGTTCACAGCCATGTACAGGCATGACCGAGTAAAAAACCAATGGGGAAAAGAGACCAACTCCCGGCAGAAGAGACCCCAGTGATTCATGGGGACCCTCTGCCCTTCAGGAGGGGTGCCCTCCTCCCTGCCGTCAGGTGGGGGCTGTGCCTGGCAGTTTCCCTGCAGAGCACAGAGTTGGGGGTGGAGAGGAGCCAGATGTGCAGAATCCTGGGCCAGCACGACCTCGGCCATGGGATCAAGGTCAGTTGCAGTGCCGGTTCACGTGGACAGCAGCACCTCTGACAATGGGGGGAGGGCGCCTCCCCTCCGGGCTCTTCCCCCCAAACCCGTGACCCCATCTGGTCATGAGAACACACCCGGCAAATCCTCCCTGAGGGGCGGTCTGCCAGACACCCACGCGGCACTTCTCAAAACTGCCCAGGTCATGAGGTGCCCAGACAGTGAGAAGCAGTTACAGCCCCAAGGGGCCTGGAGGGGCATGAAGACCGTGTCTACTGGCATCCTGGACAGGTCCTGGGATACCCAAGGGACGCGAGTGGAAAACGGGTGAAATCTGAGTGCAGCAAGGCATCTGGACGACACCAGGGTGGCCACCCGCCGGCTGCACGTAAGATGGAACCGTGTGGGATTCCCAGGAAACCTCCGTGTCGCCCGGAACTGCTCTGCAACAAAGCACTGACTCCAATGGGCAGGGGAGATGGCTGTTCACGGGCCAGGGCTTCCTGGGCTCCGGATGGCACGCCCCAAGGTCCTCACGGCTCCCTGAGGGCGCTGAGGACCGTCCATAGCAGAGGTCGGAAGCGACCTCCGTGCTGACCCGCCTCCGGGAGGGGCCACATGTCCGGGCATGAGGAGCTCTGTGCTGTTTCAGCATCGCCGCATGGTTGGGCTTGCCTCTGGCATTCTCCCACCCCTGGTGACATCGGTGGTGGGGGTTTTGGCCACCAGGACCCGCGGGGAAGGCAGTGCCCAGGGCTCAGTCTCGCCAGCACCCAGGGCCCTGCAGAAAGCGGTCGTGGGGAAAGTGCTCTTCGAGACCCCACGTGGGCTCTATGCGAGTGTGCACTTCACTGTGGATTTGTGGCACGGTGACTGGGCGGGCGGGCATGTGTTCCGAGAAGGGAATGGCCGGCTGGGCTGTGTCCCCTGGAAAGGCTTTGCACCTGAGCCTCGACCCAGGTGGAGTCTGGACAAGCGGGAGGATTGGAAAGGGGGTCCCCCAGGGGTTGGGGGAGGAGGAGCGATGAGCAGAGACAGATTGGGTCAGGTCCTAGTCTGGTGGCCAGTGAAGAGGGCCCTGGATGGCAGGTGTGAGGAGGGTGTGACCTGCCCCCTGACCCCAGTGAAAGCCACAGTCCTCCTCAGACACACATGCGTGTGTGTGCACACACACACACATGCACATGTGTACACATGTACACAGACACACACACAGACATGCACACACACGTGCATGCATGCACACACATGCACACATGCACACAGACATACACATACATTCACATGCACACATGCATGCACACACACACACACACATGCACACATGCATTTGTAGACACGCACACAGAGAGACATGCACATACATTCATGCACACACGTGCATGCACACACATACACACGTACACACATGCACTCACATGCACACATACACAAGAGTCTTGCTTGTGAAGTCGGATGCTGCACGGTGACCCTGAGGACTGGGGAGGATGGGGTCCCATGGCGTGCTGGAGTCTGCCCCACCGGGGAGGAGCAGAGAGAAACAAGCCATGGGAGGCTGGGCCAAGACGCTCTGGCACAGCAGGGTCAGGCCGTCCTCAGCTGCTCTGGGTTCGAGCAGATGAGTGTGAAGCCCTGGCTTCCGCATGTTCTGTGCCCTGGGGGTGATGAGTCACGGCCAGCAGGGCAGGTCTGCGGTTTCCTTCACACACCCGTGGGCATCGTCTACCCACTGGGAAGTGCAGCCTAGCCTGAGGCTCCAGAAGGCTGTGAGCTGTGCTGGAGGGCGATGCTAAGGGAAAAGCGGGCTTCACATCCCCTCCCCGGGGGGTACAGTTCTCTACCCGACGTTCCGTCCATGCTGACAGGTGAAACTGGTGCCCTGGTGGGAAGCTGCTGCAAGCTGCAGTCAGTCTGGGGAGCTGGTTGTGGTCTGCTGTGCCCACCCTGCCCCTCAGGCCCCCCGGGGTCCCCAGCATACCACCCCAAGGCAAGAGCACCCCCTAAGCCCATCTGCCGCTCCACCCCCGTTAGCGCACCTCCAGGCCGGCCCGCGCTGCCTCATCGTGTGTCGCCTTGGGGTCCTGTGACTCCCAGTCTGGGGTGTTTTCAGGTCAAGGCGTCCCTCTCCTTTCACCCAGCTGTCCCGTAACGTTCCCTGAGCTCAAAGGGGGAATGAGTTGTGCCATTGTGTGTCCTGCTGAGACGAGCCGTGTGCCATCCCTTCAGGAGGTGTGGGGGCAGGGCGGGGAGGGTCACCACGGCTGTCTGAAGTCTGGGACTTGATAATCCAACCTTGTCCGCAAAAACTGAACTGACAGATCTAGGTGGGATAAAAGTCGGAGCCAAAATCAGAGGGCTCTTCCCCTTCAATCTGGCCAAAAAAACCCAAACAAAACTGCTTTATTTGGGAACACGGTAGCTGATGAACACCAGTTGCCTCTTTTTCTCCCGTAGCTGATAAAATTGTCCTCCGTGGCTTTTAAAAGACAGATGTCGATGAATTCTAGCACTTCAGCCCCTGTTGTGAATGGCTGATTTGTGAATCCTCCCAAGAATTCAGCATCTTTTTACACAAGGATACTTAGGAAGAGGTGGGGGTGCTTAGTCTTGGTGAATTTGTGATTTTCTAGATTCAGGCAGCCGCCTGGCCATGCCCCACCCCGCACCCAGGGAAAGTGGGGCACCGTCGATGGCCCGGCCAGCCATCCTGGGAACTTCCAAGCAGGCTGGGCCTTGCCCCCCACCCTGGGGCCATGGAAGGCGGTTCCTCAAGGTTGGATTAATGAGTCGTGGGGCCTCATCTAGAGGTGTCGGTGGAGCGGGGGTCACACTCCCTCCCCTGGGCAGAGGGCGCAGAGGCCCCACCAGGCAGGGGAGACAGGGGCTCCTGAAGCTCTCACGCTTGAAATGCTCTCCTCTGCTTTCCCCTCCCGCCTCTGTCTGCCGTCTTCGCTCTTCCGTCTGGAGGCAGTGAAAGTGGCCGGAGCACCCCCAGCCTCTCCGTGCTCTCAGACAGCAAGCCTCCCCCCTCCACCTACCAGCAGGCTCCTCGCCACTTCCACGTCCCAGGTAGGCTCCCAGGACGCACGGCCACCCACCAGGCAGACGGGCCACCCCTGAGCTGTCGGGGTGGGCGTCTGCTGTTACCTCTTGGGAGTCGCATGTTCCCCAAGCTTCTTCATCCCCCACCCCCCCAATTCTGAGATGCTTTAAAAATCCACAGATGGGTGGTGTGCACATCCCCAAACCGGCACGTATTTGAGCCTCTCCCAAAGCCCCACAAACCCCGGGGAGGCGCATCTGCCCTTCCGGGAGTGGACTGGAGACAGGTTGTCCCTGGACACCCGCCCTGGCCCCCTCCGGCCCTCTGCCCCCTTCACAACGGTGGGTGGCATCTGGGCTGAGTGCAGCTGAGGTGTGTGGGGCCTGGGCGCCCGTCGCTGGGCTCCCCGATCCTTGCTGGGGGCGCTGGGTGACGGGCTGCTTGCTGACGGATGGCGGGAGAATGGAAATCATCACGGTGTGCTTGCTCACCCTGCTGTCTCTCTCCTTTTTTTTCCCTTTCTCCTTTCCCAGACACTGGCGTCAAAGATAACATCTATAGGAAACCCCCCATCTACAAGCAGCATGGTACATGCAGTCGGAGTCCTCTGCTGCTGCGTTTGCCCTGCATGCCTGTCGGTGCCTTTGCTTCTGAATGCTTGCTCTTGCTGTGCTTTGATACATGACGGGGAGGGTACCGCAGGGGCTGCGGCCTGAACGTTAGGTATGTGGCGTTTGCCGGCGGGATCCCGGGAGGCCCCTTCGTAAATTGCAGCGGAGGGTGTGTCCGAGTAAGCATCTCTGTGTGCGTGTGAACCCAGGGCTGACTCGAGGGCCGGGCTGCAGATGAGGGCTTGTAACCGCGAGCTGGTCCCCGCGTGTGGCTTCGGGGACACTGCTTTGAGGGGAGCAGCCAGCCTGACTTTAGCCCAGATGGTGAGGGACGGAGGTGCCTGGACCCCAGGTGGCCCAGCCTGGTCTTTGGAAAACAGCACAAACCAGAATCAGTCCTTGAGCCCTCCGTGAGAATGTAAGTCCTGTGTTTTGAGAATCTCTGATGGTAGAATTCACGACTTGGCCTTTGGTTAAAGGGATTCCAAGCCTCAGCAAATAGGGGCAGGCGATGTCTGCTGGCGAGGGTGTCTCACCGCGCCACTCCCACCCGGCCCCGCCTCCGATTTCCCTCCCAGACGTGACCTGCCATCTGCGCTCCACTGAGCCTGCAGGAGTCAGCTATTCAGGGGCCAGGAGGCTCCAGGTCTCACCTCTGTTTCATCAGAGAATTTCTGATGATTTGGGGTGTGTTGCTTCACCATCCTGAGCCTCTGTTTCCTCGTCTGCAAAACAGGACCTATCCTCCATCCTGCCTTTTGGACAGTCTGGTTGCGGGGACCTGGGTTGGGTAATGAACGTGAAATTGCATTCTAAACTGTCGTGATGCGGGATTGGTATTAAATCCGTAGAGACACGGGAAGGGGAGCTCCCATGCTTAAAGTTCTTGCCCAGAGGCATCCCCAAGATGGCCACGACCCCTGCTGACAACTGGAAGGGTGCTGTGGGGTGAAAGCTATCAAAGTGTGCATTCTGGACTTCTGGGTGGTCCAGTGGTTGAGACTCCACGCTTCTAATGCAGGGGGCGTGGGTTCAATTCCTGGTCAGGAAACTAAGATACTGCCTGACACGCAGCATGGCCAAAGACGGTGTGTTTTTTTTTTGTGGCTTACTGGGCTTCCCAGGTGGCGCAATTGGTAAAGAATCCATCTGCCAGTGCAGGAGACACAAGAGATGCAGGTTCGATCCCCGGGTCGGAAAGATCCCCTGGAGGAGGAAATGGCAACCCACTGCAATATTCTTGCCTGGGAAATCCTCTGGACAGAGGAGCCTGGTGGGCTGCAGTCTGTGGGGTCGCAGAGAGTCAGACACGACTGAGCACGCACTGGCTGGCTGGCTGGCTGTGGCTTACTGACAAGCCCATGGTCTGTCTGTTTTATAAATGTTCTCCTTGACTGCAATAGGCCCTGTGCTCTGTGTATTTCTGCCTCTTCCCAAGAAAGTGAAAGATGACTGGGAACTCCTGGGCTTCCAGGAGGTGATGCCTCTTACTGTTGCCCCTTGATCGGAGAAGCAGAGGACCCAGATCTTCCCGAGGGATCAGAGAGGGCGGGGCTTGTGAACCCCAGGACCCTCAGAGGTCGTCCAGACCAGCCCCCATGTCACCCATGGGGAAGCTGAGGCACAGGAAGGTAGGAGCAGGCAGACAGTGATGTTTTTCCGTCGGGGTGCCCGTGCTCCAGCCTTGAAGGTGTCCTCGTCTGTGGGGAGAACTGGCTGACTCAGCCTCTGATCTGCTGGTAACACGTCACTCACACACACAGGGACCGGCCCCTAGGAGGGGGCTAGGCGGTAAATCGGCTTATGAAATTGCTCCCTAGCATCTGATGAGGCCGAGATCCAAGACAGAGAACTCCTCACACTAAGTCTCTTAGCTGAATTGTGCCACAGAGATTCAGTTTACCAATTTTTTTTTTTTTTTGGCTGCACCGTGCAGCTTGTGGGTCTAAATTCCCCGACCAGGGATTGAACCCATGGCCCCTGCAGAAACACAGGGTCTTAATCACTGGACTGCCAGGGAAGTCCCGCTTTGTTCTTACCAGGGGTGATCTTCATATTTTATTTTTTTTAAATCGGGATATTTACACCTTTTCTATCGAAAGGCAAGTGAATTCCTATTTGAACCCTGAGTAATGACCCAAACTCTTTTAATGTTCTGGAACTTGGGCTTATTAGTTACTTTATGAAATGGACCTTACAGAGCGCCTGCTCTCTGCCGAGCTTCAGCCCCACTGCGGGATGAACAGGAACACAGTCAGCCCCCACTTGACTATCAGGGGGCCGTGAGAGGGGCAGGCGCTCTCAGGGGCCGTGAGTCCTCTCGTCCAGCTTTCCCCGGACATCCCTTGGGGGTGACGATGGGTGTGATGGGGTGCATTTGAGACGTTCTGTTTTTATAAGGTTTTCCTATCTGGCTGGACCATATCTGCCGGAAGTGCCTCGGGGGTGGGGGCGTGCATGTGTGTAGCACGCATGTGTGTGAGCATGCGCGTGTGTGCATGTGTGTGTTTCAAGTCCACGTGCAGCCCCTTCTCCCCATCTCGGCAGCAAACCGACCGTCCACTCATCTCTCAAGGGAGAGAGGGACACACCTCAGGCTGGAGAAGCCGTCAGTTTAATCTCCCGACTTGCCAGAAACAAAGTCCGGGCGGTGACGTTGAGTCCCTGGGCCATTTAATCAGTTTGCTAAGTCACTACTGCTGGGAGTGGGGTTCGAACCCACGCAGACACATGTCCATCGGATCTTAAGTCCAACGCTTAACCACTCAGCAATCTCAGCGGTAAGAATACTGGAGTGAGTTGCCCCGTCCTCCTCCAGGGGATCTTCCCGATCCAGGGATTGAACCCGCATCTCTTACTTCTCCTGCATTGGCAGGCAGGTTCTTTACCACTAGGGCCACCTAGGAAGCCGAATGGCAACCCACTCCAGTGTTTCTTGCCTGGGAAATCCCATGAATAGAGGAGCCTGGTGGGCTACAGTTCATGGGGTCACAGAGTCGGACTCCACTTAGCGACTAAACCACCAAGTCACTTCAGTCGTGTCCAACTCTTTGCAACCCCATGGACTGAAGTTGCCAGGCACCTCTGTCCACAGGGATTCTCCAGGCAATACTGGAGTGGGTTGACATGCTCTTCTCTTAATTGGTTTAAGATAATACTTTCAGTGAGCTTTAAAAATGTATGCATTTTAATTAATGTATTTACTATTTAACTTTCTATTGCCAAGTCATCAAAAGTTGTTTTTAATTTAGCAACACTTTTTTCTGGCGCCTTCATCCCACTTGTGCATTTGGAGAAATGAGCCTACAGAATGAGAGTAGCCGGGCCTGGGGACTCAGGGAGGGGTGGGCGGGGGACACTGGCATCGAGGATGAGGATCAGGGTCAGGATTAGCGATTGCATAGCTGCCACAAATGCATCGTGTGCTGGGGTTCTGTCTCAACATAGCCCTGTTAGCTGCCATGCAGTCCCTAAGTTGTGTCTGACTCTTTGCGACCCCATGGACTGCAGCACACCAGGCCTCCCTGTCCACCACCAACCCCTGGAGTTTACCCAAACTCATGTCCATCTAGTCGGTGATGCCATCCAACCATCTCATCCTCTGTTGCCCCCTTCTCCTCCCACCTTCAATCTTTCCCAGCATCAGGGTCTTTTCCGAGTCAGTTCTTCGCATCAGGTGGTCAATGTATTGGAGCTTCAGCTTCAGCATCAGTCCTTCCAATGAATATTCAGGACTGATTTCCTTTAGGATGGACGGATTTGATCTCCTTGCAGCCCAAGGCAAGGAAGCTAAGGTCAGGGCCATGAAGTGGCCATCGTGACCAGTTGACGGCCAAGTCGCCCCGGGTCTGCCTGAGCCCTGAACCCGCTGCTCTCACTGAACATCATTAGGGACCAACGGTGTTTTCTTGGACTGCGTTAGTTCCGTCTCTCGTCGTTCAGTCGCTCAGCTGTGTCTGACTCTTTCGACCCCATGGACTGCAGCTCATCAGGCTCCTCTGTCCTTCATTATGTCTCTGCTTGGTTACAATTTAATGACGTGTTTTTAAAAAAGGAATGAGAAAGAGAAGAAAGGGAGCAAAGGAACTGAATGGAAAACAAGAAAGAAGGGAAAGAACCACATCCCACTGGCGGAAGGCGTTGCACAGGCTGGGGGTCCACAGGAGACCTCCCACCGCCCGCTAAGCCTCCAGCTGTGATGGGGACCTTTTTTGGGTCCTTTGAACGGCCCGAGTCACCTGCAGTGTTGAGCCAGTGTTGGCCCTCTGTGAGGCAGACAGGACTCCCCCACCAGCTCTGTCTCCTGCTCTGGGGAGCAGGGTCTTGGCTCCCAGGAGCTCCGCATGCAGCCACGTGATGCCTGGCACAGAGCGGGGACTTTCCTCCCAGTGGACTGAGCTGGCCCAGTGTTGAAAGTGAATTCAAGAGGAAAACGTAATGCCTCCCCCCAGACTTCCCAGGAAGCTGTCCAGCTGCGAGGACAGATGTTCCGTTTCACCAGCCAGTGCGTGGGGGCTGTCAGATGGCAGATTGCGTGGGAGCCCCGGCCCAGGGGGTGGGGGAGGGGGGTGCCTCATCACCTCCCACACTGCTCTCAGCAAGGGGCTCCCTCCTGCCTCCCAGAGCCGCCCACCCGCACCAGGCCATAGCAGCCATCCACACAGCCTGTAACTATTTCCCGGGTGGCTCAGACGGTAAAGAATCCTCCTGCAATGCAGGAGACCCAGGTTTGATCCCTCGGTCAGGAAGATTTCCTGCAGGAGGGCATGGCAACCCACTCCGGTATCCCTGCCTGGAGAATCCCATGGACAGAGGAGCCTGGTGGGCTACAGTCCTTGGGGCTGCAAAGAGGCAGAAATGACGCAGTGATTAATACTTAATCGCATCTCGTGTGTCTCTCTGGGATTCCTTCATAGTGGGGTGGAGGCGCATTTTGGCTTTGGGATGGGGGGAAAGGGGATGGCTCTGGGCAGATCGCCCCTCCCATCAGGGTGCTTCCCGCAAAGGTCCCAAGCAAGCAGGAGCAAGGACATCAGCCTAGCCCAAAAGGGTGCTCGTGGCAGATACCTTCTGCGGCTCGCACAGAGCTGCCTCGTGACAGGAAAGACACACACAACCCCGTTTCTCTGCTTGTCCTGAACCGATCTGTCTGTTCCTCACACGCCGAAACGGCCTGCTACAAATTAGCTGCACGATTCGCCTCTCATTTATTCCTAGTATTTCAGACCTGCGAGCCGAGCTCCTCATACGTGGCAGTGTCCGTGTTCATCTCACGTGATCCTCTTCACGTGGAGCGGGTGGGGTGGGTGGCATTTGCCCCTTTTACAGATCAGGAAACTGAGGCTCAGGCCCATTAAGGAAGCAGCCCACAAGCCACACGAAGCGCCAGGGTCCTCTGTGTCCCTAAGCCCATTTCCCATTTCTGGAGACACCCCCGCCATGTGTTATGTGGCTCTGAAAGACCCCTGTTTGAGTCTGGTTAGCTCGTGCACACCTCTTGGAGCGGGAGGCATTTGCAGAGAAAACTTGCTGCATGTTGGTGGGGTCCCCCCCCTCCATCAGAGGTGGGGTGCTTCTTTGAGCCCTGAGGTGGCTCTACAGCCAGAGCTCTTCTGCCCCCATGTGAACCCCAAGGCCACGTGGGGTCCTCAGACCCAGGAGGTGGGGGTGGGGCGTGCTGGTCCCTGGGACCTGAAGTCTTGGGACTCTCATGCCCTCCATAGCCCTTTGGCTGGAGCCATTTAGTTGTTTGTGCGTTTGCAAGTTACCCCAACCGCGGCAGTGCCTGCAGGGGCCTCTGCGGGCTGGTGAGGGGTGACGCTCACTCACTTTTACCAGAAGAGCCAGCCCTGGAGGCCGTCTCTGGGCTGGACGGTGGTCGAGCTCTCAGAGCCCCCAGTACCCGCTGGCCAGACTGTTGCTGAGGCTGCTGCGCCAGCTGCCAAGAGTCCCGGCTGATGCACGGCTCAACGCCCGGGGCTCTGCTGCCCGGCGACGGCCATTGTCTGGGCAGCGGGAGCGCCCACGCCACTGGGCATGCATCCGCCTTCTGGGCCCCGTCCCCTGCGGCTCCATCACGGTGCCCCGCACGCAGGCTTGACCCCTGTTGTCTTCTGTCGGTGGAGAGAGCGAGGTCTTTCTTTTCATGTTGCAAGCCGCTGTCTCTCCCGGGAGAAAGAGAAACAGGGAGTCGCTGGGAATAACGAAATGTCAGCGCGTCCAGGATGGTCTTCAACTGTGGCCCTATCTTGTCAAGGTCCTGTAGCCCAGTCCCCCGTTTCCAGGCTCTCGGGTCTGATGTCAGTCTTGTCGGTGGTGGTGCACAAGGCAGGGTGCTCCCAAAGGCTGGAAGGTCTGAGCCCTCCGCGGGCTGCAGGTAAGGAGCCCAACCTTGGTGCGTCCTCGGTCTCGGTGGCTCGGCCTCCAGCCTCGGCCTCCGCGGCAGGTGGCGAAGGACCCTGGGGTTTTCCTTTTGTGGTTCCGTGTGTGCATGGGGCCAGTGGTTTAGCTCGGGACCCACGGGATGGGTCATCACGAATTGGATGCTGAGAACTGTCGGCCTTGCCCTCATGTGGTTTATTTCATCATGTTGGTTTGGAGACGATAATGAGAGCCCTGCTGGGTGACCATCCCCACCCTCCCCCCGCCAGAAAAAAAGGGAAACGGAGAATACAGACACTTCTTGACTCAGCTCCAGAGAGTCTGCCAAGCGGCGGACGCTCGCGTGCTCTCTCTCGTCGAGCCCCCCCCGTCCTGGGCTGCACCCTCGTTGCTCTTGCTGGAGTCCTCCCAGTGGCACTGCTCACTCACCACTCTGTGTCTTGCGGGCAATGAGGTGGGGCAGACAAGAGGAAGGACTTTGGGGTCAGACCGCCCGAGTCCCATGTCAGCCTCTGCCAAGTGCTGATCTGTGATCTCGAGAAAGTCACGTCAGGTCTCTGAGCCTCAGTCCTCTGACCTGAGAAATGGGTCACGTGGGGATGAGCAGTAAAGTCTGTGAAGCTCAACCCAGCAGAGTCTGACCCACCGGGGGCTGGACCACGGGGCCCTTCTGTTACTTTGAAGTTAAACTTGGAAGGTAGAAAGCGTGATCTTCGAAATGCCAAGCGGCCAAGGAGGGGTCAGCTGGATTGTTAATGAGACCTTGCATCACACACCTGTTCTTCTTTTAACAAATCCTGTGCAAGGCCCCCAGCCCCCATTCCTGTGGGGATATTCCGCAGCCGATCTGCGGTCGATCCTCAGTCCTCAAAAGTGCAAGTGCTGCGACGTGTCTTTCGTTTCCATTTTGAGCATGACTGTGAAGTGGGAACCAGGACGTGCAACCCGCCATCGGTGGTACGCTGCCTTGACCGATTGATGTTTCCCTTCCAGCTGCGAGGCGATCAGATGGGGAGGATGGAGCTTTTGACCCGGATAACAGGAAGGTAATGAGGGGCAGGCCCAATGTTGGGGGGCCTTCTCCAACTCGAAGCCGCAGCTCCTCCCCTGAGGTTCTGCTCCTTGGGGGTCTGGCACGGGCCACATGGAACCACGTTTAAGAGGCAGTCCCACCAGCCTCCTCGCACTCAGGAATACTACCTCTCCCACCAAAGTCCTCGTTCTTTGCTGTGTGACTTGAAAGTGAAAGCATTAGCCGCTCAGCCCTGTCCAACTCTTTGTGACCCTGTGGACTGTAGCCCGCCGGGCTTCTCTGTCCATGGAATTCTCCAGGAAAGAACACTGGAGTGAGTAGCCATTCCCTTCTCAAGGGGATCTTCCAGACCCAGGGATTGAACTCAGGTCTTCAGCATTACAGGCAGATTCTTTACTGTCTGAGCCACTTTTGGTTCTTTAACCAAGGAGATGACTGAAAAGAAAAGAAAAGAAATCTTGAGTCCACCGTGGCTCAAGAGCTAAGACCCTTTGTTCATCTTTAAGGAAGGTGGGTGAGTGTGGCAGGAGCCCAAGGCTGACTTACCTGACCCCCGCCACATGTGACCTCACCTGGGGCCCTGACCTCCCCAGTCTGTCTCCTCATCTGTAAAATGGGGCAGTGCCCCTGCAGGTCAAGCTGAAATTCAGCTTCTGTCTTTTCTCTCAGCAGAAGACCAGCTGGCTGATTCTCAAGGGGGTGGCAGACACGAGGACCAACTCTCCGGACCTAGACAGCCAGTCTTTGTCCCTCAGCAGTGGGACCGACAGAGGCCCTCCCCAGACGGTGCCAGGGGACAACTTCTACTCACGTGAGTGGTTCTTCTGAGCAAGAGGCTGTCAGTGCAGCATGAAAGGCCTTGCAGAAAAGGGGCCCATGACCTTGATCTGATCCCCCCCAGATCTAAGCCTTGCTCCTTAAAAGCTCTTGAGTGCACACCTACGGACAGAAGGGCAAGGCGGGCAGGAAGCAGACCCTAGCCACACACGTCCTTTCCTCGATGGCATCCGGGCCAGCAGGCTGCCTGCGGGCCATGCCAGTGTCCACCTGAACTCTCCACGGCTGGGAGGAGGCTGCCTCAGGCTCCTGGGGTCCTCGGGGGGAAAAGGGCTTCCGGGCTGGAAGTGAGGGCCTGTTGTCCTCCGGAGCAGACGGAGCGTGGTCCAGGCGGTGAGTCCAGACTCGGGGCCGAGAGCAGTGCTGCCCCGTGTTGCTGTGCGCCCCTCCTGAGCAAGGGGCCGGGAGCCGGGACCCCATGTCCTCAGGGAGCGAGGTGGGACAAAGACCTGCATCTGCCTGATCCAGGGGATTGTGACACTCAGTCGGCGTGCCCTTCGGATGTGGGGCAAAGCTCCCCGTAACGCTCTGCACATCCGGAGGCTGTGAATTATAGAGGGAACAGCAGCAAGCTGCTGCCTGGCACACGCGGGAGACGGCAGACGGACTCTGGGTCTCGGCGGCTGTGGGTGGGTTTCTGTGGACCAGCTGGAGGTTAGTTTGGAAGTAGAGAAGGCCAGGAGGGGATGGATGTGCGTGTGAGAAAGCCCAGGAAAGACACTGGCTTTGCCTTGAGAGAGGCCCGAGTTCAAGTCCCTGCTGGACGCTGACCTCAGGCCAGTTACACTGGTCCTGGGCCTCAGTTTCACCCGTGTGCCTGGCGGGGCTGTTAGCTGCCCGGGGTGGGGAGGGGCCCTGTGAGCCACCAGCGCTCATCCGGGCGCGTAGTAGATGCTCAGCAAACGGACTGCTTTTCCTCACCACCATCCTCATCCTCGTCCTCCCGGCTGTAAACCGTCTCACAAACGAAGGCGCGCGTGTTCGGACGTGGGAGGGGCCGGGAAGCGTGGAGGCGACGCTTGTTAAAGGAGACGTCCAAACACCGCACTTGTGTGTCGTTCTGTGTGCCGTCTCTGTAGGCGCCTTGCCGGCCCGGCAGCCACCATCCTAGTGGGAGCCAGAGTCACTGCAGGGCTGACATCCCCTTGGGAAGGTCGTACCAGGGAAGACCCTCAGCAAGACCCGTTCACTTGGCGGCCCGGGGCGGAAAAGGCCGAGGCAGGCGAGCAGGGGTGAGGGGTGCAGGGCTGCTCACAGGAGCAGTGAAGGGCAGACCCGGACCTGGCAGCTTCAGCTGGACCCCCAAGCCCCTCTCTGCCTGGTGGGGGGTGGGGGTTCGGGACTTGCCTGTGGCCCCAACCGTGGCCCCTTCTGCTTTTCCAAATGGCAATTGTTTGGAAGGTGGAGACCTCCTACTGTACCATCCCCCCAGAGTACCCCCAGCAGCGTCCCAGTAGCCCCCTGCCTTGGGGGCACCAAAGCATTAGCTCCCAGAACGGACACTCTAGGGTTCTCAGGTAGGCTTTGTCAGCATCGGTTCTTCCTTGCTGGGTGGTGGGCAGGCCTGTGTCTGCAGGGCTGGTGCCTCCCTGAGTCTCTCCTCGGGGAGGGCGTGGGGGTGGGTAGCTGCTGTCCCCAAGGAGTTCCTTCGTGGCCTGCCTCTGGCTTGGGGCTTAGTGGGGGTGCTCCATCTGGGGAGAAGCCCAGGCAGGAAGAAGCTGCCTCCTGGGGACCTTCCTGTGCCGCGCTGACCTGCCCTGTGACCTGGGCGTGTTTGCCCACCTCCCTGCACCGCTTCCTCATCTTGTGCCACACAAGGTGCCTTGGGTTCGTCCCAGGCATTCCCCCCGGGCAGTAGACCCTGCAAGGCCTGGAGGCTGTGCAATCATTTTGGACAATCACACACCTGTGAGGTCTGTGTCAACCTCATTCCTTGCTGCCGTGTTCCCATCACAAGCTGCAGGGGTGCCCGGCCTGCAGAAATCGCAGTTCTGTGCTAGAATTCGTGCTCCAACTGGGCGAGCCCTCTGAAGTGCAAAAACCTGTGTCTGTGTTGGTATGTATGCGTATGTGTGTATATGTATGTGTGTACACACGCGTGTACATGGGTGTGTGTGTGCGCGTGTATTGTGTACTTGTGTGCGCACATTTGTACATGTGTGTGCGTGTGCACATGTATATGTATATGTTGTGCAGGTCTATACATGTGTGTGCACGTGTGGTCATGTGTGTGCATGTCTGTACATGTTTGTGTGTGTGTGCGTGTGCGTACGTGTCCTCCTTCAGGGATGCAGGCTCACAATGATTGTGATAATGCTTCTGTCATCGCTTCACTTTCTGCTGGTGTTCTGACATTGGTTCCTGAGAACGGGAAGCCCAGGGTGTCTGACCACTGCACCTGTGACTTCATCTCTGCCCTGCTGATATCACTCTGCTCCCATCATGCATGGAAATGGCAACGAGGACCCAGGCTGCTGGTCCTGCCTAGGTCAGGCGTGCCTTGCTGTCTGCCAGCCTCTTGAGAAATTTGGGCAGGATGAGCAGCACCCCTAAATTGAGAACAGAGGGGCATCCACCTTCTATTCTCAAGTTGCATTGAGAAAATGCAAGTGGCCCCCAGTCGTGAGTCCATCGACACCAGTTTAGTTTGCAGTCATTACTGAACAAAGCGGTTTGCACACAGCAGGGCAGGCCCGCCTGCATCCCAGGACATCATCCGTAGCGCGCCAAAGGAGGGCAGGACTGTGACACTCAACACAGCGGGCGCTCAATAAATGTTTGTTGAATTGAGATGCGCTAAATTCAACGGGTATTTATTGAGCACCCACTCTGTGCCAGACGCTGTGTGGGGCGCTGAGGGGGAGACCCCGCCCTGGAGAAGTATGCAGGGAGCTGTGACAGGCAGAGGTGCTGCTGGGAGCCTGCGCACACACCCCGCTGCCCACCTGGGGTCCTCCGTGGGCTCACAGGGGCCGGGCGCGACCTCATCCCACTCATGACACCATCAGCACATCTCACCTGAGGCTGAATTCATCGTTCGGTCACTCACCCATCCCTTCACCGACCATTAACTGAGCACCTACTATGTGCTGGACACAGCGCTAGGCAGCAGAGAGGAGGTGGTAAATATGGCCCAGTCCACGCTGTCCCTCAGGGAAGCAGATGACTGAGAAATCTGTGTGATATCTCCCTCCTCTGAGACGGTGGTTCTCAGCCGGCATGGCTCGTCGTTCCAAAGAGATCTCACTGAAATACACGTTTTATGATAGAGTGCCTGGTAAGCTGCAGTCCATGGGGTTGCTAAGAGTCGGGCACGACCTGAAGCGGCTTAGCAGCAGCAGCTGTTCTTTTCCGTTATGCTACACCTAGGGCATTATCTGTATATGCGTGTAGTTGTCTGGGCTTCTCTGGTGGCTCATTTGGTGACAAATCTGCCTGCAATGCGGGAGACCCAGGTTCGATCCCTGGGGTTGGGAAGATCCCCTGGATAAGGGAACAGCAACCCACTCCAGTATTTTTGCCTGGAGAATCCCATGGACAGAGGAGCCTGGTGGGCTACAGCCCACAGGGTCCCAAAGAGTCGGACGTGACTGAACAACCCACGCCTTCACTTGCTTGCTTGCTTTCTTGCATGTAGTCAGTTGTATTATTGCTGAATCTGATTTTTGCCCAGGAAAGGGATGGTACTGATTTTCTGTTACAAGGAGAGGGTCTTGAGCCTCACATGATGCGGGTCACAGGATGAAGGACACCAGGAGGTAGGCCCCTCCCCTGGCCTGGGCTCTGCTGCTGCTCTCGGCGCCCCTCCCTGGCCCTTCAAGTCCTGTTCTCCCTTTTGAGGTTCCCCACGTTCCCCCTCCTCAGGGGGTCAGAGGTGTGCTGATGTCAGACAGAGCCCCAGGCTGGCTGAGCCCCTTCCCTGAGGACTCGGTGGGCCCTGGAGAGGACCCCACTGTTCGGAAGGGAATCAGGCAGCTAGGGTGGGCTTGGAGGTCAGGGGAGGACCGCTCGGCATGGAAACCAAGGCGCACAGAGGGCTGGTCCAGTGGGGGCCAGCGCCCCCCACCCTGCCTGTGACTTTGCCATCGTGTGCCACCTTCTGCGCGTCTGACCCCGGGGAGTCCCGTCCACTTGTCTGCCGCCTGCTGCCCACCCAGTCAGGGCCTGGCTGGAGGCTGGGGTCTGAGACTGCTCCCTGGGTCACCACACCCAGTGCCCACCAGGAAGGGTCGGGAGACGGCATCTCTGTTCATCTGTGTCTCCCTGCTAACAGCAGCAGGAAAGCGGGTGTCAGGCCCGCCCTGAAGTGGCTTTCCCCGTCCTCTGTTAGTCCTTGGGAGCTTCCAGGCTGTGGAGAAAGAAAGATTATTCTCACGTTGCCTGGTCCATGGTGGAAAGAGAGAGAGAACCAACGTACGGTGTGCCAACCCCATGAGAATTTCAGCGCACAGGGGCATGTGCAGTTCTGGGCGTTGTGACCTGAGACCCAGGGGGCAGAATCCACGAGCATCACATGGATGGGACGTCAGTCCTGGCCCTCCTTGTCGGATAAGCAAGAAAAGGCCCGGAGACAGGGCGCGACCGCCCGACCTCAACCAAGCTTTGGTGAGGGCTCCCGCGCCCTGGCCCTGGGTGTGCTGGGACACAGCAGAGTCTGCACAGACAGCACCCCCACCCCAGGAGCTGACAGTCTGGCGGGGGGGGGTGACACAAAATCCAGATGAAAGGTGAGCCGTATGGCGCCTGCCTTTGCGTGCTGGACGGCATCACCAGCTCGATGGACAAGAGTTTGAGCAAGCCCCGGGAGGTGGTGAAGGACAGGGAATCCTGGCGTGCTGCAGTCCATGGGGTTGCCAAAAGTCGGACACGACTGAGCAACAATGACAAAGAGCCTGCAGGTCAGGGGGCCAGGCCCAGCCGGGCTCGGGGGAGGAGGGTACTGAGTGAGCAGGCTTGAAGAGGGAGGTATCTGGGGGAGAGGACCCTCCCCACAAAGGTGAAGCCTGGCTGCTGGGCCGTGGGTGGCGTGGGGGCTGGGATGTGCAGGGTCGCCAAGGGCTTTGGGAGCCTTGGGAGGGCCCGGCCTGGCCTGCGAGTGGGGGGTGGGCCTACGGGTTCTCAGCAGCGCCCCGGCCACCTCTGACTGAGCCTCCAGCAGGACTGTCGGGGGCGGGCGCACTGCAGTCATCCAGGCTGGTGGGGGGTGGGCGGCAGGGAGGAGGCTTCTGGGGATGTCCTGGGGGTGTCCCAGGGAAGGACCTTCCAAGCAGCCTGCACTGGGGCTCGAGGCAAGAAGCGAGGTGGCCATTTGGGAAACAGGAGGCTGGGGGCGGCGGCCAGAAGCCAGTGGTCCGCGTGCAATGACTGCGAACTTTCTTCTCTGTCTTCAGGGACCAGAGTCAGGGCAGCAGGGTTGTAACTTTCACATTGTCTTACTTTATTCAAGACGAGGCTGACAGTTTTACCCATTTAAACACGGACAGGCAGCTTTGCAGAACATAGACTAGAGGCTGCCGGGCCAGGGCGAAGGGGACTGCGGGGCCCAGATGAGCCGTGGGGAAGCCCCTTGAGCGGTCCAAGCAGCAGGACAGGTATGAGCGGTCAAGGGGGAGCTCATAATCAAGAATGACCGTCCAGGTCGTCCTGGCTCAAGTGGGCGGGGTCACCTTTACTCAGAGGCAGGGCAGGAACAAGGTGGGTTCTTCCTGTTGAGACAGGAGTCTGAGACACCCAGCCAGAGCTGCACAGAGGTGGATGGGCGGGGCCCTCAGGAGAGGTCTGGGCTGGAGACAGAGTCCCCGGGGCCCTTGGCTCCCAGGTGGGCCTAGGGGTAGGGTGTGGGTAACCTGAGACCCAGGCCCTCCCCTGGGCGGGTTCCAGAGCTGCATTACTTTCTCCAAAGGGTCTGGGGTCCAGAGAAGCTGTGATTCTCCTGCTCAGCACCCACCTCTGCCCCTATCCTCTGCCTCCATTCCGCTTTCCTGCAGGACCTAGGGCGAGGGTGGAGAGAAAGCGTGGGCAGGTGGAGCCCCCGGAGAGCCCCGGGGGTGGAGAGAGCCAGGGCTGGGGGGCGGGATGGGGGAAGCCTGGGCGAGAGAGGCCCGAGGGGGCTGGAGGGCTCAGGTCAGACGCCCAGCATTCTGCAAGCGGCCAAGGGGCTCCTGGGGCAGAGACGGCCGGGAAAGTGTGGCCAGCCTGGCCTCCGGCTGGATGGACAGCCTGCCCTCTGCCCTCCCACTCACGTTCGGTCCCAGCAAGAGCAATGGGGGCTCCAGACGTCAGGGAGGGGACCTTGGCCCAAGAGAAGCCCCCTCGTGTGTGAGGGCAGAGACCCCCTGCCATTTCCTGGGGGCTGGCTGGGACTCTGCTTTCAGCAAAGGTCCCTGTGCCCCCCACGCTGGACAGGCTTGCCCCCAGCATGGGGACCGGATGGGTGTGACCTCGGATTTGTGGGCAGGGACACAGGCCGGGCCCAGACCCTCAGGTGTCCAGGGGTGAGAGCCCACATCTCGGGTCACAGCTCTCTGCCCTATGACCCACAATTCGGCTCTGAGTCTCATGGTGCCCACCTGGGAGCTGTCTCTCCTGTCCCAGCCCCGGCAGGGAACACCTTATATAGGGCCCTCCATGTCCTTTTCCCCCTGAGGACCCTGGGGGCAGGGTCCAGGGGATGCCCTGCGCCTCCTCTGTGCCTGCAGCAGCCCCCCAGTGAGTGCCCGTGGGGCAGAGGGTGCCCAGCGCTTCCCTGAGCAGAGCCTTCCCTCGTTCATGGGTCCCAGCATGGTGGGGGCACCACGGGCACTGACCATGGACGTGAGATCATGTGAGGGGTCAACGGAGGTGGCTAGATCTGGGTGCCGGTCCCCCTGGGGGTGAATCCTGGCTTCTCCCTTGCTGCGTGACCCTAGGTACAAGAGCAAACCTCTCTGAGTGTGGAGTCACCATCGCCTCATCTGTGAAGGCGGGCATGGTGCAGTCTTCCTGGCAGGAAGCACCTGGGCTTTGGGGCTCCAACGTGAGCATCCTGTGGGCTGAGCCCTGGGGTGTCACGCAGAGCTGGTCTGGTCCACGGGCCAGCCGTGGTGAGCCTGAAATGGACCCCTCTCACGTGCTTCTGAAGCCTGAAGCTTCAGAAGGAGGCCCAAGGAGCCTCCTGCCCACCTTCCTTGGGGTTGAAGGCGGTTCCAGCCCCTCCTTCCTTGGATGGGGACACCGAGGTGCCGAGAGGGGACCTGAACCTGAGCAGGGCTGGGCAGCTGCAGACTTCCGTATCCGTGATCAGTGAACCAAAACCCGCTCACTGTGCTGGTGAAGCTGACCGAGATCTGCCCAGGGGAGCGGCTCCCTGCCCCTTCTCCACAAGGCATCCTGGAGGGCCCGTGGGTGCCCAGGGGAGCAGCTCCCTGCCCCTTCTCCACAAGGCATCCTGGGGGGGCCGTGTGTGCCCAGGGTAGTGGCCCCCTGCCCCTTCTCCACAAGGCATCCTGGGGGGGGGGCGTGTGTGCCCAGGGGAGCGGCTCCCTGCCCCTTCTCCACAAGGCATCCTGGGGGGGCCGTGTGTGCCCAGGGGAGCGGCTCCCTGCCCCTTATCCACAAGGCATCCTGGGAGGGCCGTGTGTCTCAAGCTATACCTGAAACAGTCATCCACCCGCAAAGGGCCTCTCCTTGCCCATCCATTCAGTGATTAACCTCAGATGAGCCAGCCCAGAAGAGGACAAACCCAAGGAGACACCACTCAGGGCCCTTCAAGCGGTCCCAGCAGAACGCTGAGGGCAAGGTTGCCACGGGAGGGCTTCTGGGAGGAGGTGACAAGGGGGCCTGGTTAGGCTGAGCTTGGAAATGGGGCGTGGACAGGCATGCAGAGCCTCTAGGGCCTGTTGCAACTCGGGGCCCCAAGTGCCCAGCTGTCCCTGACATGCCTTTTCTATGTTCCCTCTGTCTCCCTCTAATCCACACACTGCACATACTCTTAAGGCCAGCTGATGCCAGCTGACAGGCAGGCCCCTAGACTCCCAAGCCTGCAGACCCTCACCAGGGCAGAGCTCCTGTAGCAGAGGGTTACTGGGGGAGAAAGTATAGAGTCCTGGGAGCTTGTCTCATCCTCTTCATGAGTAATCATTTGACCTTCTATAGGTCATTTAGTTTGGAGATGGCAATGGCAACCCACTCCAGTGTTCTTGCCTGGAGAATCCCAGGGATGGCGGAGCCTGGCGGTCTGCTGTCTGTGGGGTTGCAGAGATTCGGACACAGCTGAAGCGACTTAGCAGCAGTAGGTCATTTAGTTTCCCTGGGCCTCAGCTTCCTCACCTGTAAAATGGGCTCATGTGTAATGCCTTGGCTTGTGATGGTCACATAAAATCTCTGAATGTGTGAAGGGACCTTTTAAACTGGTGGTTCTCAAACCTGACTGCACCCAGGATCCAGGGACCTTTGAAATCTACCGATGGCTGGTCCCATCCCAAGAGAAACCAATTCTAATGGGTCTTAATAGCACCCCAGGGATGTGATAAATGGAGACTCTTCTCTCCCTGCCCTCTCCACTTAGTACAGTGGAAAAGCCCTAGAGCAATAGGGTGGATGGCCGTAGAACTCTGGAAAGAGGAAGGCGGACTGGCCAGAGACCTGAGGACGTGAGGAAAAACGCAGGACCTGTGTCTCCCACCTGCCATGCAGCAGACAAGGAGACTAAGTAAACCGCCCTCCCTGACCCCCGGCCCAGGGAAACACGCTCCGTCTACGGCCAGTGTCTCCCACCGCCCCCTCAGGGCACAGAGCAACCAGGAAAGCACCTTTCATCACCAGGATGTTACCAGCAACACCAGATGGACTCTTAAGACCACAAGAGCAGTTTAACAAGCATTCTGAAAACTGACTTGTCTTCAGAAGCACAGTCCACAATAAGCCAGGCCCTACCTGTTAAACCTAAACAGGGAGATGGCCTGCTAACATGGAAAACTTAACCAGGATCCAGGCCTCCTAGCGTAAAATTCTCATGCCCAGGATACCGTAGAAAATCACTCATCGCACCAAAGACCATGAACATAACTATTTGAATGAGAAAAGACAGTCAGCACATCCTGTTGTTGTTCAGTCGCTCAGTCGTGTCCGACTTTTTGCGACCCCATGGACTGCAGCACGTCAGGCCTCCCTGTCCTCCACTATCTCCTGGAGCTTGCTCAAACTCATGTCCATCGAGTCGGTGATGCCATCCAACCATCTCATCCTCTGTCGTCCCCTTCTCCTCCTGCCCTCAGTCGTTCCCAGCATCAGGGTCTTTTCCAGTGAGCTGGCTCTTCACATCAGGTGGCCAAAGTATTGGAGTTTCAGCATCTTTCCTTCCAATGAATATTCCTTTAGGATGGACTGGTTTGATCTCCTTACTGTCCAAGGGACTCTCAAAAGTCTTCTCCAGCACCATAGTTCAAAGCATATCCTAACACTGAAAAGATGTTAGAATTATCTGAGGAGGATTTTTAAGGCAGTCATCACAAAAATGCTTCAACAAACAATTACAAATACTCTTGAAACAACTGAAAACTTAAAAAAAAAGAAGGAAAGTCTCACAGAAGGAATACAAGTTATAAGAAAAAGAATTCAATGGAAATGATGGAACTGAAAAATAAAATATGCAAGATTTAAAAATTCACAGGTGGGTTCCCTAACAGAAGAGAAGGATGTATCAGAGGAGAGACTCTGAGCTTGAAGATAGAACAAGAGAAATGATCCAACCTGAACAGCAGAGAGAAAATAGGAAGAAAGACCAAACAGAACCTCAGAAACCTGTAGGATAACACTTATGTCATGGGAGACACAGAGGGAGAAAATGGGTCCAAAAAATATTCACAGAAACATTGCCTGAAAACAAAAAAAAACTGGCAAAAAGACATAAACCTACCGGCTCAAGAAACTGAGTGAACCGCAAGTAGATTAAGCCCAAAGTTATCCACAACCATACTTAAACATCAGAACCAGAAGACAGAAAAAACTATCTTGAAAGTAGTTCAAGAGAAAAGACACTTTATACTCCCTACCAGGGACACCAATGTGAATAACAGCCAACTTCTCGCTAGAAACCACGGAGGCCAGAGGAACATGGCACATTTTTCAGTGCAGAGAGACATTTGCTGCCGATGCGAATTCTATCTTGGGTGGAAATATCCTTCAGGAATGAATGGAACATGGAGACTTTCTCAGACAAAGGAAAACTCAGCAAAGCTTTCGCTGGCAAACATACTTGCCTAAAGGATATTCTCCATTCGGGAAGTGATAAGAGGGCTTAGAAATTCAGAAAGGAAGGACATCAAAGTAGGTAAAAACAGAGTCAATGTATCAAACTTTCATTTTGATGAGTTTCTTAAGTCATTGTTGATGATCAAAAATTATAGCAGCATGCGATACAGAAGCTCAAGGCAGGCAGAAGAAAGAGCTGAGACAGTCGTAGCTGATGAGTCAGGAAAATGAAGTGGCCTGGTGGAAGCAAGGTCTCTACACTTAAGCGTAGGATGCTGAGACAGAGGCTGGCAGCCTAAGCACAGGGGGTTTTAGAAGCTGGCCTGGTGATGGCTTCCGGGTGGAGAATCACTGGTTTAGAGCAGATAAGACTAGAGGAGAGGGCATAGCTGGTCCCGGGGCCCTAAGGGGTGACAAGCCTTAGTGAGCGTCAGAATGCCCTGGAGGGCTTGTAAAACACAGGCTGCAGGACCCCAGATCCAGAATTCTGTGTCTGTAGGTCTGCGGTGGGGCCTGATAATCTGCCCTTTCTGACAAGTTCCTGGGCGAGACTGGTGCCACTCATCAGAGACCCCGCTTTGAGACGTGCCGCCAGCACCCTTGGCTGATCAGGAGTTCCTGGGTCTCCGCTGAGGGCTCCTCAGCCCCACAGCCTCACACCCCCAAGTGTTCTGGCTCCGTGCGTAAACTGGGGAGCAGGTGTATCCTGGAGGGACCCTGGGACTGTAAGCCAGGAGGCCTCATCTTGCAGCTCAGGACCGGGTGAGCTTGGCCAGGTTCCTCTGTGGCCCTGGGCCTCTGTCCCCCTTTCCATGAAATGGGAGGAGCCGGCTGGGTCACTTCCTGGCAGGGCCCAGGGTGATGGCAGGAGTGAGAGGCGCCCAGCGGGCCTGGCCTGGGCACCTCGCCCTGCTTTGCTTTCTCCAGCTCTGCTGTCTCCTGTTTCATGGATCAGTTTTCACACAGGTTTCCTGTGACGAGAAGGCTCATTGGCTAAAACAAGTTTGAGACCCCTGCCCTTGATGTTGTAAAGGGCCCCTCCTGACCCCCACCCGGAACCTTCCCACAGGCCATCCGGGGACACACAGGTCCCCGAGGCAGGCCCCCAGCTGAAGCCTTTCCTGCGAATATGGCCTGTTCAGAAGGTCTTCTCTCCCCCTCCCTCCGCCAACCCCAGGAGACAGGCACCCGGATTAACAGCACCCTCTGTTCGGAAGCTGGCCTTCCTGGAGTGGGCCGCAGGGTGGGGGCGCCGGCAGGCGGTTCTGCACACAGTGCCCGCCTCACCTCCGGGGGGCTCGGTCCTCTGTCCTTGGGGACATTCCGGTGGCTCCCAGGAGCACGTGCTGGGAATAGGGACCCCTGGAGTCAGCAGACGTGGCCGCTGCTCTTCATGGGCCCACAGACTACGGAGAGACAGATGTTCAGACATCCAGGGGACGTCTGCTCCCCCACGGTGGGGGGGGGTCCCCCGCCCCCCGCCCCCCGGGGACCCCAGCTCTGCCCTTTGTTCGCCTTCCGGGGCATGTCCCACACTCATCTCTGAGCCAGGAACTTCCGTTCTGTTCTCTCTAGACGGGGCACTGAAGTGGTTAATGATGGGGCGGGGGAGTTAATGATGGGTGTCTCAAAATCCTGGGCACCCCCCCAGGGGAGCCAGGAAGGTGAGCGATGGAGGGGGACCAGGTGTGGGATTTGCACAGGGAATTCAGAGCCCCATGTCTCAGACTGGCCCCTTTAGACGTTAGAAATTAGGATTTTAATGTGAAAACCCCCAACTGCAAACAGCTCAAGGGTTTTGAAAGGTAGTCTGCAGGCCACCTCTGATGGAGCTGGGCCTCCGTTGGTCACCTCTGGCTCAGGGTGGCCCAGCCCTGCCCACACAGGGCCCCTTCCCCCCTCTGCCCCCAGCTCTCCTGGTCAGCCAGGTGAGGAGCTGGCCAGGTGACAGGACACGCATGCCTGCCAGGCCGGGTCAGGCTCCATGGCATTCCCGGGGTCAAGGGTGGGCTCAGGGACACCACCCCCTTCCTGTATCCATCTTCAGTCAGTTCCCGGGGGATCAGGATCTGGAATGAGGCAGGTGGGATGTTCAGGGTCCTCCTGTGTCACCCAGTCACCCCCCACCCACATGGGCATACCCCTTTCCCGCGCCCGGCCGAGCCTGGCCGCCTGCGTGACAGCTGTGCTGTGTCTGTTCCAGGGTTTCCCTATTCCAAGTCTGACCCTGTCACAGGACATGGCAAGAATGGCTTGGACCACCGGGTAGGTACTCGATACCCCCACCCCGCACACCCTCCCCCCACACGCGTACTAACCAGCGCCCAGGGCTAGTGCGGGTCCCACAGCTTGGGGACCACTTGGCCAGGAGGAGGGGCCCTGGGGACCCCGCTCACCCGCCTGCCTGCCTCTGCCTGCTGCCCCACCGAGGGCCAGACCACCACCCAGTGACACCCCTCCTCTGTCTGCCTCCAGCTCCCAGGGAGACCCCAGGGTTAGGGGGACAGGGGCGATGGGGCCACTCAGAGGGATCAGACCCTCGTTAAGGCCTTCCTGATTCCCTTCTCCTGTGACCTGGAGCTTAACAAGGACCAGAAAGGATGAGGCGCATCATGAGCCATGTGTGCCTAGCGTCCACCTCCTCTCCTGGCGTGTTCTTGCCCCCCACCCCACACTGTTGGTACCACCACCACGGTCGCCTCTGATGGTGCCCTCAGCACTGTGAGCGCTTTTGGGGTCACACGAGGGGCTGGCGTCTCCTGCCCTCTCCTGACAGCTGCTTTGAGCACCCCCTCCCCGCTCCCTGAATGTGGGGACGTGAGAATGTAGCCGACAGCCTAGCACCTGGCGTGTCCCCCAGCCGGGCCCACGTGCTCGTACCTCTTCCCACAGCTTGTCTAGGTCCGCAGCAAGGACCCCCCGGGCGGGGTGGGCGTGTGGCACCGGACCTCCCCCACGGCAGACAGATGGACACACACACACACACACACACACGACAAACACCACACACACAGAACACACAACATACACACACACATACACACACGACAAGCACCACAAACGAACACACAAACACATGACACACACACACGATAAACACCACACACATACAGAACACACAACATACACACACACATACACACACGACAAACACCACAAATGAACACACAAACACATGACACACACACACACGACAAACACCACACACACAGAACACACAACATACACACACACATGACACACACACATACACACACGACAAACACCACAAACATACACACAGAACACACAAACACGACACACACAGAGACACACAGAACACACAACATGCACACACATGACACACACACATACACACACGACAAACACCACAAATATACACACAGAACACACAAACACACGACACACATACACACATAGAACACATAACATACACAACACACAACACATAAGACACACAGAACACACAACATACACACACACGACAAACACCACACACACAGAACACACAACATACACACACACATGACACACACACATACACACACGACAAACACCACAAACATACACACAGAACACACAAACACACGACACACACACAGAGACACACAGAACACACAACATACACACACATGACACACACACATACACACACGACAAACACCACAAATATATACACAGAACACACAAACACACGACACACATACACACATAGAACACATAACATACACAACACACAACACATAAGACACACAGAACACACAACATACACACACACAACAAACACCACACACACAGAACACACAACATACACACACACATGACACACACACATACACACACGACAAACACCACAAACATACACACAGAACACACAAACACACGACACACACACAGAGAACACACAACATACACACACATGACACACACACCTACACACATGACAAACACCACAAACATACACACAGAACATACAAACACACGACACACATACACACATAGAACACATAACATACACAACACACAACACATAAGACACACAGAACACACAACATACACACACACACGACAAATACCACACACATACACACATAGAACACACAACATACACACACACATGACACACACACATACACACACAAACACCACAAACATACACACAGAACACACAAACACACGACACACACACACGACAAACACCACACACACAGAACACACAACATACACACACATGACACACATGCGACAAACACCACAAACATACACACAGAACACACACACGACAAACACCACACACACGTCACACACACATACACACACAACAAACACCACAAATATACACACAGAACACACAAACACACGACACACATACACACATAGAACACATAACATACACAACACATAAGACACACAGAGAACACACAACATACACAAGTACCACACACATACACACATAGAACACACAACACACACACGACACATGACAAACACCACAAACATACACACAAACACACACGACACACATACACACATAGAACACATACACACACAGAACACACAACATACACAACACATAAGACACACACACATATGCTCACATACACATACCACATAGACACACACACACAGCCCCAGGACACTTGCTGCCCCAGAGGCAGCCTCTTACCGCTTGGAGGACACTGTCCACAGACTGAGCACTTCCATCCTCCCAGAGAAGCCCCTCAGACTCGTCCCCACTTGTTCCCCCGGGTGTTCCTGTCACCACGTGTGTAATGCAGGGAGCGGTGACCCCTCGCACTGACCTCTGGCCCAAGGTCCAGCCACGGGGCACGTCCTAGAACAGGGGCCCCATCACAGAAGCTGTGGGCATCCTCAGGCCCTGCTCCATCGCCCTTGGCCTCTGTGGGCCCTGCTGCTGTGTCTGTCCTGGGCCCCAGAGCCTCTGCACGATTAGCTCAGGTGAACCAGACGCATTCCACTGACCGCTCAGGTGAACTGCACCCATTCCAATGACGGCTCAGGTGAACCTCGCACATCCCGCTGACCACTCAGGGGTACTGTGTGCATCCCACTGACTGCTCAGGTGAACCGCACACATCCCACTGACCACTCGGGTGCTGTGTGCATCCCACTGACCACTCAGGTGAACTGCACGCATCCCACTGACTGCTCAGGTGAACCACGTGCATCCTACTGACCATTCCCCTGTTTGTTCAGAATGGGCTAAGCTGGAATGGGCATGCAGCATGCTTCTCTGAGTTTCCTTTAAGGATTTTTCTGCTCCTATCCTCCAGTCCTGTCCACAGGACCCCCAGGGCTCGGGAGAAGGTAGATCCTTAGGTTCAGCATGAGGGGCCTGAGGGCAGAGGGACTGGGTCAGAATGCTCCCTGAGTCTCTGCTCTGTGACTCAGGGGCCGTAAGCGCCAGGGTCACTGGCTGGGCCACATCCATGCCAAGGCATTCCACCCCCACAAGCCGAGTCTGGGGGGTTTCTCTCAAAAAGTGGGAGACAATTAAGAGGATGAATGTCAGCACCCACAGGCTTGCATCCTTGGTGGCCGAGCTGTGCGTTGTCTAGGGAGAGTTCCCTCTTGGCTGCCATGCTGGAAGGACACTAGCAGTGGGCCCCAGCAGTGCAGGGAAGGCGTGGCCTCCAGATGCTCCACCCCCAAGGAGCCTGGGAACAGCTGGTGGAGACAGTCTGGCGGGGACACCATCTCCAAGCCTCTCCTAGAGCAGAGAGTGGACACTTAAGCTTCACAGAGTTGACAGGTGAACCCTCCAGGAATGTTTCTCCTGCTAGCCTCAGGGTGGCGAGCAGAGTGAGCCCTTCTGTACATCCTGCTGCTGCTGCTAAGTCACTTCAGTCATGTCCCACTCTGTGCGACTCCATAGACGGCAGCCCAGGCTCCCCCGTCCCTGGGATTCTCCAGGCAAGAACACTGGACTGGGTTGCCATTTCCTTCTCCAATGCAGGAAAGTGAAAAGTGAAAGTGAAGTCGCTCAGTCGTGTCTGACTTGTTGTGACCCCATGGACTGCAGCCTACCAGGCTCCTCCATCCATGGGATTTTCCAGGCAAGAATACTGGAGTGGGGCGCCATCGCCTTCTCCGTCTGTACATCTTAGAGAGTCGATAAAGACGGAATTCATCATCCCATGAGGACTTTTAGCTTTTCACATTAGACTAGCTCGGAGGTTCGTGAAAATCCTTGTTGACTTTTCTTTGGAATTCTTTTTTCCTTACTTATGTTCTCTCCTATTTTTTTTTTTTTTCACTCTTTCTAAGACTCTTATATAACTGTATGCCTGTTTTTTGGCCGGAAGACCGGATAATTGATGGCCAGTCTTTTACAGCTCAGCCATGTCAGATTGTTTCTTGGTTTGTTTTTTTTTTTTTTTTACTTTCTGAAAGGATTCTAGGTGACCTAAATTAAAAGCACAGATGCAGAGAGACCAAATCCCAGAGGAGAGGAGAAGAAAGAAATGGGAGAAAATTATGTCAGAAACACACAGAAGAACACTGTCTGGAAAAACCATCGAAGCTCAGCTGCGAGCTTCCTGATGACCAGGGCACAGAGGCTGGCGGGACCAGCTGTGTGTTCTCACTGTCAAGTGGAAGGAAGTTAGTAAATCAGGAGGCGGAAATGCGCCTGCTTCTAGTTCCAGGATGGATTTGGAGCCAGCACCCTAGGCCCCACAAGGGCTTCCCTCGTGGCTCAGCTGGTAAAGAATCCGCCCGCAATGCAGGAAACCTGGGTTCAATCCCTGGGTTGGGAAGATCCCCTGGAGAAGGGAAAGGCTCCCCACTCCAGTATTCTGGCCTGGAGAGTTCCACGGACTGTATAGTCCACGGGGTCGCAACGAGTCGGACACGACCGAGCGACTTTCACCTTCACGTTCACCCTAGGTCCCAAAGCTTGTTTAAATGTCCTAGTAACTCGCCAGCCACAGAGCCTACCACGTGGTGGACAGTCACGCCTCTCTGTAGGATAAATGGGAAAAGAGCCGCCTGTGAAAGTCTTTCCTGTGGACCAGAGAGCGCTGGCTCCAACACATGCCACTGGCTTGCTATTAGAAGACTGGAGGACCCCACGGACAGAGGAGCCTGGCGGGCTACAGTCCACGGGGTCCCAAAGAGCAGGACGCAACTAAGTGGCTAACACTGAACAGGGCGGAAGTCGAGGTTAAAGCGAACCAGCAGTTTCCGTGGTATGAAGAGGGAACAATTCGTTCTCGATGACCCCAGTTATAAATCGGTTACAGCATTCATAAACGTAAATGTACCAAGCAACATGGCAAGGCCAGAGACCTTGGTTAAATGCAAGTATGGAAAGCATTTTGAATAAGACTCTTGAAATCAGATAAGGATCTAGTGAAAGGAAAAAAGGATAGAGAGCAATTTAATAGTGCAAAGAACAAAATTAGACTAATAAGTGTATGAAAAATCCGTATCTTCTGGATTAGGTTTTCACATGCCCATAAAACATTAACTAGTGTATACCACTATGAAGGAAACCCTAACAAAGTGTAAAAGTCTGATGTTGTCCAACTGTGACGCTGAGAAGAATACATGCATTAGCATCCGGCAGCCCTGAGTCCAGATCCAGCTCTGCCATGTACTGGGTGTGTGTTTGGGCAAGTTACTTAAATTTCAAGTCTCTATTTCCTAGTCTTTAAAAAAAAAATCATGGCAACCCACTCCAGTATTCTTGCCTGGAAAATCCCAAGGACAGAGGATCCTGGCGGGCTGCAGTCCATGGGGTCGCAAAGAGTCGAATATGACTGAGTGACTGAGCACACACACACACACACAGAGTCATCCTTACCTCTTAAAGTTATCATTAGGACAGATAACATGACATTTGTGAAATCTTCTAAGCTCTGTAAGCCTAGTTCCCAAATGAATAATTATTATAAAAGCACATCTCCACCCTTTCTTACCTCCACATCACTGGCTCCTAAGTAAAACGTGAGCTTTAGCAAGAAAAGAACAGTCAGTGGTGAACGGCCAGTTTCATTCTCCCTGTTATTAATCCCAGTATAATTTTTGGAAACTAAAAAGCATCGGTTAAGTCTTTTACAGTTCCATGTATTAGCTGTGTGATCTTGGGCAAGTATCTTTACTTCTCTGAGCCTCAGCCATTACACGCTGATAACAATGCCCACCTCCTGAGGCTTCAAGAAGATGAGTGAACGCGTGTGCAGGGCAGCTGGCAGCTAATAACACCAAACAAACGGGAGAAGTAAAGAGTTGGTTGCTTTTAGATTCTCTGTTCTCCGCTGAGAACTGCAGAGGGATCAGCTAGGGGTGTGCCTTTGGGTGTGGCCTTTGTGGGATCCCCCGGGGCCGCTTAGCTGTCCCGCCAGCCCACACATCGAGCCAGAGGCCCCGGGCTCCCCTGCACCAAAGAGGGCGTGAATGTCCCCCCACACTGGGTACTTAGATCAGGAGTAGACTGCTCTTCCTCTGCTCTGGACTGACACGGTGCGCCCCCTCCACCTGAGGGGTGCCCCCCGGCCCTGCTGAGAGTCTCTGCCCTGTCTCCGAGCCTGGCTGACCAGACAACACTGCTCCTGCTGCCCGGAAGTGGGTTTCCCACAGCCGCAGGTGGTGCTGCCCCCTGGCCCGGGAGCTTGCCGCCTGTGATGCAGAGCAGTGGGCACTAGGTGGCAGCATTTCTCTTTCGTATTCCGAACAGGCCCCGGGGAGAAGGCCAAGGTGGGAGACAAGAGCTGCCTTGCTTTGTGCAGGAGGTTCCCTATCCAGACGGCCTGAGAAACCGTCTCCAAATTTCGCTCTTGAAACTCCCAAGGGGAGTCCTTCACGGGCGACTCGGTGGGTGCGAGGTTGGCCGGTCCCAGGTCCCAGCGCTGGGACGAGGGTGCGGCGTGCCAGGCTCTTACCAAAGGACTCAGTAATGGAGATAAGCAAGATGCTCATACAACGTTTGTGAGAAGTCCAAATTAATTTTTAAAAAATTGGCGATGGACAAAGGATCAGACCGCCACAGCCCTCCGCTTACGCGCTCACCTGCCTCGCCACCTCGTCCCGGCGTCTCTGGCCTCAGTTTCCCCCACTCAGGATGAGGGACGTTGGACTGGGTGCTTCCGGAGGCCTCGCCCTGCCCCATGCTCACGAGGACTGTGACCAGCTGCTCACTTGTCACCTGCAGCAGTAAATAAGTGCTGGAAGCCCTCTCCCTGTAACACGACCCAGGGTGAGGAGGTAACGCCCCCTTAACTGCAGGGCTCCCTCCATGGAAATTTAACCACTGTGCCCAGTTTCAGAAGCACTGGCCAAGAGCCCCGATCCGGGTCAGGTGCTGTACCCGGTGCCAGACGTGAGCACACATGAAACGCTTCTCTCCACTGCGGGCCCTGGACTCAAGGCCCACACAGAGTGGACAGGACGGGGGCCAACTGACGTGCAGGGCCCCGGGGCCCGTGTCGCAGGGCGGGGACCCTCCGGAGAGGTTTGCAGGATGACTTTTCCAGGTGGGCAAAGGGAAGGAGAGCGCCAGACATCAGGGCTGGCTGCTGAGATGCCACGGACAGGTGGAGGCGGCACCCGAGAGGGTGGCCGGGCTCCCAGGTCCGCCGCCCCTCCGAGGGCCAGCCCTTGAGTGCCAGCATGTCACAGCCACGCTTATGACACGCGGCGTCTGTGCCAGGGGCTTTATAGACACCGGCCACCCAAGCCCCCTGGGGCCCGCTCGTCCAGGGGACCGGAGGCCCCGTGCTGGAGCCGCAGCCCCGCTGAGAGGCCCGCGGGGTCCGGGCCAGCTGTGGGGCCGAGGGGCAGGCACCCGGGAGCTGTCATCTCAGCAGCTTAGGAGCTGGTGGGACAGGCAGGGGCGGCCTGAAGGCGGCAGGAGGCGCGTTAGCACACCTGCTCTTGGGAAGCCGGCGGCCTTTCCAGAGCCTGGTCTCAGCGGGCACCCCAGGCTGACCCTCGTCCCCCACCCGGCTGCCAGGACCCTGGCGACTGCCTGCCCCCTGCAACCTGCCCCTGCCGCCCTCTCTCTTTCTCTTCCAGAATGCCAATGTGGGCCCTGGTGGAGCAGACCCGGATGCCGGCTGGGCCACGCGAGGTACAGGAGGCGGGGACCCCGTGGGTCTCTGGCTGGGGCAGGGGCCGCTGACAGGGTTCCACGAGTCTCTCGTTCCGAGACCACCCTTCCCGCCATGGCCGCCGGCAGAAGGCTCCGAGCGCCCGGGAGGAGGAAGCCGGGGATGCTCGTGTCCCCGCCTTTTCCGGTCGCGGTCGCGCTTCGGTTTTCGCTTTCATCCTGATACCTGACATGCTTCCTCTTCTCCCTGGGGTGTCCCCCTCTAACTCAGTGCTCCCCCCGTCTCCTGCTCTAGGTGCTCCCCTCTGGAGCACGGGCCCACCCTGTCCTGACCGACTTGTCACTCCAAGTCACTCAGGCAAGAGATCTGTGTTTGAATGACCACCCCAGGCCAGGGCGGCAGCCAACCAAACACCGACGGTCACGTCCACGATAATAAGGGGGGCAGAGCCGCAGGGAAAAGCCACCTTGGGGCTTCCCAGGCAGCTCCGTGGGTAAAGAATCCACGTGCAATGCAGGAGCCCCAGGAGACGCGAGTTCAATCCCTGGGACGGGAAGATTCCCCCGGAGGAGGAAATGGCAACCCACTCCAGTATTCTGGCCTGGAGAATCCCTTGGCCAGAGGAGCCTGGTGGGCTGCAGTCCATGGGGGTCGTAAAGAGTCGGACGCGACCGAGCCACTGAGCACCCACAACAAGGGAGGCGAAGTGGAAGGGTAAAGCCCGCCCCGCCCCCGCTGCTCATGGGGCAGTCTCCTGGGGCTTCACACTGGCAGGATGGCCTGCAGGGGGGTTGGCGTTGCTGGAGAGACCTGGTCGTGTGGCTGGTGTCCGCCTGGGAGGCTCTGCCAGTCCTGAACCACAGGACCACGATGCTCACTCACGGTTGTTACCCAAGGGTGACGGGAGCCTGCTCTCCAGGGCTGATCCACGCTGGATGTTGGAGTAGGGGAGAGGGGAGGGAGTCGCAGCCTGCACCCTCTAAGTGGTCTCCAGGTCTCCGGGCTCAGAGCTGGCCTGGCCAGGCCTCCGCACAGCACACGGGGGAGTTCAGGGACCAGCCGCCCACTGCCCGAGCCCCTCACTGTTGTCTCCCGCCAGAGAGGGAGGCTTTACAGACAGGACCCAGAGATGCCGCCCTGGGGGGATGCGTGCCCATCCATACGATTTTTTTTTTAACAAGCCACTTTTAGTCTGGAAGGAAAAAAATCTTTAATAAGCTAGCATGTGGGGCTCTGTATTTAAAAGGAGGAGCTGAAGGGTGAAGAAAGTAAGACAATAAGAAGCGGGTAAGCCCAGGGGGTAAACTGAAGCAGGTCTGGGGAGCACCCCCACCCCAGGGAAACAGCAGCCCAACCAAGAGAGAACACAGCGCTGCCTCGGGCTCCCAGTCTGGCCTCCAGTCTCCAGACCATGCCTCCTGCTCCTGGCTTCCCACGGAGACCCCAGGGTCCCCCCCACCCCCAGCTCCGAGGATGCTGCGGGGTGGAGGCGGCGTGGCCCGTCTGGCCGCAGGGCGGGGTCCGGGTGGGATTGCTCCACCTTTGGGCCGAGCCTGTGCGAGTTCTGAGCTGGCCCCTGTGGTCTCTGCTTCTCTTACAGAATACAAGGTAAGGGCCACCCGCTCCCGCGCTGACCTCTGCCTGCTGCGCCGCACCTGCCCAGGTTAAACGTTCCTTTTGTTGTGCTTTCCCGTGAAATGTGTGTGTCAGATGTGGACGCATGTACGTAGCTCTTCCTTAGCCTCGACTCAGCTCTTGGCCTCCTTCCTCACAGACGCACCTGCTCCCTGGGTGACCCCGGGCTTCCTTCTCCCTGCAGATCTATCCGTATGACGCCCTTATTGTTACAAACCGGATCCGAGTGAAGCTGCCCAAGGATGTGGATCGGACGAGACTGGAGGTGAGGGGGCCCCAGGGGTGGAGGGCACGTCCGCCGGCAACATCTCTCCCCACCTGGCGTGTTGACACACCACCCCCGAGGTCCCCACAGTGATGTGCAGGGCCGAGTGATGGGCTCGGAGTCAAGGACCTGAGTTGTCTGCAAGACCGGAGAACGTGGTTACGTGCCCAACAAAGATGGCTTTGCCAAGAGGCGCACAGCTGCAGCGGTTGGGGCCAGGAAGGCTTCGTCACTGTGCTTAACTGGGTAACATTCGCCTCTTCCTTGAACTCTGGGAAAATCGGCACAGTTTGTGGTTTCTTATCTGATCACCTTCACCCTGACCTTGAATGGTGCTTAACTCTGGGAGCAAGGGTATGTTTGAAGGACCTGCAGGACGAGGGCACAGAGGATGTCTGGGTGACATCTCTTGACCAGGCCCCACCACGAGCCATGGTCCCCGGTGGTCAGCATGCATAAAAACTTTCTTTTATCCTCACCATCCTCCCACCAGGAAACCAATGCGGACTGCACCTCCTGAGCCGTGTTGGGAAGGCTTCACAGGGGTGAGGGGTCTGGGGGCCCCTAAAGGCCCAGGGCCACCTGCCCTGTCTGTGCCCAGGGGCTGGGAGCAGCTGTGGGGTGGGTGCGGGCTCAGGAGGCTGCCAGGAGGGAGCAGTAAGGGCGTGGATGTGGCCCAGGGGCCCCAGCACTGCCGGGGGCTCGGCAGGGCTGCCAGGCGGAAGCCCATCCCAGTCCAGGCCAGGTGGGTCTGAAAAGAAGCGCAGTCTCAGGGGGTCCAGATGGACGCTATGGGGCCCTGATCTTCCTTTAAGATGACATTGATATCTGCTGGGTGGGTAGCTGTGCTCACGAGAGGCACGAGAGCCCCTCACCCAGGGCTCCAGGCAGTGGTCGCAAGGAGGGACGGGGACGCTGGTGGGGCTGCGCGGTGGGGGGGCGGGGATCAATCTCCTGTTGTGATGATGGAGCCTGACCAAAAGTTGTTGTTCAGTCGCTACGTCAGGCTTCCCTGTCCTGTACCATCTCTTGGAGCTTGCTCAAACTCCCATCCATTGAGTCGGTGATGCCATCCAACCATCTCGTCCTCTGCAGTCCCCTTCTCCTCCCGCCCTCCATCTTTCCCAGCATCAGGGTCTTTTCCAGTGAGTCACCAGAAGTAAGCTGAAAGGGAACTGCTAGCTCTTCTGACCGACAGGGCTTCGGGTGAGGTCTGATCAAGCCCCCAGACCCAGGTTCTCCCCTGTTTCCTGAGCGCCTCCCCTGTGTGCCGGCCTCACAGAAGGACAGACGTTCACCTCCCCTCCCCCAGACTCTAAGTCTGGATGGAAGAGACCCAGTGGGGTTCCCTGAGGGGCTCTGGGACCTGGGACCTAGGACCTTGAGACAGGGGCGGATGCTGGGCTCTCAGATAATTACGGTATAAATACATAATGTGGGTAAATACGGTAATTTATCCACTTAACCCTTTACTAGCAGCTATTTAGTGGTGCAGCTATTGCTGAGAGTTGAAAACATAAGGACAATGTTAACAGTAACAAGACTGGATTTTGCGTGTGATTTGAGGTACTAGTTTCATTCCCTTATTGATAAACGACACAGTGTTCTCTCCTCTCTCACAGCCTGCCTTAGCCAAAGTCATCCATGGAATGTTTAATTGCAAAGAAACCTTTTTATTACCAGTTAAAAACTGAAAACCATGCCGTGCATTAAAAGTATTTCACAAATTATTTGCTCATGATTATGACATTAAGGCTTCCCAGGTGGCTCAGTGGTAAAGAATCTGGCTGCCAATTGGATTTGGGTTCGATCCCTGGGTCGGGAAGATCCCCCCTGGAGGAGGAAATGGCAACCCACTCCAGTACTCTTGCCTGGAAAATTGCATGGACAGAGGAGCCTGGTGGGCTGCAGTCTATGGGGTCACAAAGAGTCGGACATGACTAAGCACGCACAGAAGGCAATAAACTGTGGCCGTGTTCTGTGAACTGTTCAGTGTGGTCTACCATGTTCTGCATACCTGCTAAGTCGCTTCAGGTGTGGACAACGCTTGTGACCCTATGGACCTTAGCCAACCAAGCTCCTCCATCCATGGGATTCTCCAGGCAAGCATACTGCAGTGGGTTGCCATACCCTCTTCCGGGGGATCTTCCCGACCCAGGGATCGAACCCGCATCTCTTGCATCTCCCACACTAGTAGGTGGTTCTTTACCGCTAGCCCCACCTGGGAAGCCTGGAATGAACAGAGCAGGCCCCGAATCAGGCTCAGGGAGTACCCAACACGTGGTCTGGAGGACAGGGTCCAGGGCGGCCGCTGCCTGGGCCTCAGGGTGACAACCCCTGAGTCCTTTGCAGGGGACACACTCTGGCTCCTGCTGAAGTGAGGCCCTTGGTAACTGTGCTCAGGTCTCACTGCTATAAAACAGGGCGCTTCCGGGCTGGGTGGCTCTGTCAGGACCTGCCTCAAGGGCTCGCATGGTGGTGCATGGTTGTTTCCAAACTGTGAAGGCCCTGAGGGCTCCCACTCTCGCCACGGCGGGGGAGGGGGCAGGGGGGCCGCTGAGCTCAGAGCAGGGTGCCCACAGCTCCTGCTCCTGACCCACCAGCGGCCGCGGGGCCACCAGCCCGTTGGGACTTGCTGTTTCCCTCCTAGGGAGTGGGGTGCCCTTTCACCAACTCCCATCCCCCCCTTTATTTTGCTACAGTACAGAATGAAGGTGCAAAATAGCAAATGGTTAATACATGTAAACATTTCCCTTTTTTTAAAAAAAGCCTTGGACATGAGGGGTAATGAGTTTCGTCACCCCCATTTCCAAGAACACCTCAGAGCATGCGTTGCTCTCTGGTCCTTCTCTTCCTGATCTCAGCCACCCCAGGAGGCAGGTTGGAGGTGTTGCCACACAGGGTGTGTCTCACATCCTCCTGGGTTGGGAGCTGGGCCCTGAGCCAGGAAGGGCTCCAGGGGTGGGGGGTGGGCTGCATCCCAGCAGGAGAGAAAGATACAATAATGTTTTCATCTTAGGGGAGAGAGCTTAATTTTTAATATAAAAACAGTTCCTAACTCTTGTAAAAGTCCAGAAAAACACGAAGAAGAACATAAGCATTCCATGGAATTCCCCCACCGAGTCATAACTCTTGTTAGCTCCGGGGCGGACCTGTTTCCGGAAATCTTTTTTTTTTTCTCACAAATGCCCAGAGATAACTGAATTCTGTTTGGATAAGCAGGCTTGTACTGCTGATGCCTCTTGGCATCTACTTTGTTTCTTTTAAATTTGTTGTGAACCTTTTCCACGCCAGTTCATGGGAGTCTGCCCTTCCTTTTAGACAGCTGCGTGCTAGTCCTGTGCCTGTTCTGTTGCCCAAAACTTGACCTCTGTGCACTGCTGCCAAATTGGATCTCCAAGACAAGGCTTTGGGTCAAGTAGGAAAGAAGAGCTGAACTGCTCTGCCAGGCAAAGGGGGACTTTGTGTCCCAACCTGAGAGGGTTCCTTGAGTTTTCTAGTTCAAAGGTGGAGTTGCTGATAAGGTGTTTGCAGGGCCTGCACTCATTTAATCTGGTCTCAGGTGATCTCTTGGTGAGCTTTTCTGGTACCTTGAAGCTTAAGGCCTCAGCTGGCCTTCCCTGGAATGAAGAGTGCTGACGTCTTCCATTTATTGGGGGTTTTATTAGATTGGTGCAAATGTAATTGCGGTTTCAGACTATGAATTTTAAATCTTTGTAACTAGGCTCAAACACATCTATATTAATCAAAATAGGAACCATTACAATCCACACGTTTTTACCAATGAGAAATACATTTGCTTATCCCTGTAGTGTAAAAATCTGTGCTTCAGGATTCCATGAACTCTTGGAAAACACATTCTGCCTCCGGCTGGTTGTGGAAGTGTTTTCCCTGCAAAAGTCGTCGAGGTGCTTGAAGAACTGGTAGTCGGTTGGTGAGAGGTCAGGTGAATATGGCAGGTGAGGCAAGACTTTGTAGCCCAATTTGTTCAGCTTCTGAAGCATTGGTTGTGTGACGTGTGGTTGGGCGTTACTGTGGGGAAGAACTGGCTCTTTTCTGTTGACCATTGCTGGCTTCAGGTGTTGCAGTTTTCATGGCATCTCATCGATTTGCTGAGCATACTTCTCAGATGAAACGGTTTCGATGGAATTCAGAAAGCTATAGCGGATCCGACAGGCAGCAGACCACTAAACAGTGACCGTGACCCATTCTTGGTGCAAGTTTGGCTTTGGGAAGTGCTTTGGAGCTTTTTCTTGGTCCAGCCGCTGAGCTGGTCGTTGCCAGCTGTCATATAGAATCTGCTTTTTGTCACACATCACAATCCGATCAAGAAAATGGCCCACCGTTGTTGCGTAGAACGAGAGAAGACGATGCTGTAGGACGTCAGTTTCTGTGCTTTGCGGTCAGCTCACGAGGCTTCGAGCTTTCTCGCCTTTCCAGTTTGCTTCATGTGCTGAACGACCATAGAGGGGCCGACGCTGAGTTCTGGAGCAGCTTCTCGTGTGGTTGTAAGGGGATCAGCTTCGATGATGGCTCTCAGTTGGTTGTTGCTGACTTCCGATGGCCAGCCACTCCACTCATCTTCAAGGCTCTCGTCGCCTTTACCAAACTTCTTGAACCGCTACCGCACTTGTACGTACACTTGTTAGCAGTTCCTGGGCCAAGTGTGTTGCTGATGTTGTGAGTTGTCTCCACTGCTTTATGACCCATTTTGAGCCCAAATAAGAAAAATCACTCGAATTTGCTTTTGTCTAACATCATCGTTTCCATCTTCTACAAAAAAAATAAAATAAACAGCAAGGAACAAGTCATTAGCAAAAAAAAGGAGAGATGCATATTAAAATGATATATAACCTAACAACATTTATTTAGAATGTATTCTACTATCAAATGGCAAATTTCAACAGTGCAAAAATCACAATTACTTTCTCAGCAACCTTCTAGTTTTATGAAAATGAAAGTGTTAGTCTCTCAGCTGTGTCCAGCTCTTTCCATGGACTGTAGCCCGCCAGGCTCCTCCGTCTGTAGGATTTTCCAGGCAAGAATACTGGAGTGGGTTGCCATTTCCTCCTGCAGGGGAACTTCCTGACTTAGGGATGGAGCCCTAGTCTCTTGCATTTCAGGCAGATTCTTCACTTTCTGAGGGCTTCCCTGGTGGTTCAGATGGTAAAACATCTGCCTGCAGTGCAGGAGGCCTGGGTTTGATCCCAGGATTGGGAAGATCCCCTGGAGAAGGAAATGGCAGACTCCTCGGTCCATGAGTCGCCAGCTCACGGGACCAGGGATGATGGCTGAGAAGGTAAAAAGTCTGCTTTCAGTGCAGGAGACCTGGGTTCAATCCCTGAGTTGGGAAGATCCCCTGGAGAAGGAAATAGCAACCCACTCCAGTATTTTTGTTTGGAAAATGCGTGGACAGGGGGGCCTGGTGGGCTACAGTCCACGGGGTCACAAAGAGTCGGACATGACTGCGTGACTATCACTTCCACTTTTCTGAGAAATAGTTCTATAAAGAGCTCAAACAGCGTTATTACGTGCACCCTTTGAGGCAAACCAGGACCCTCCCAAGGCTGCACTGTCGCTTCCTGGCTGCTCCTCCTGTGTCTCTGCATCCTCTCCCTTCCCTGACTAGCAGCTGTTTGAATCTGCCGTTTAAGACTCAGGGGAGGTCACTGGCCGGCGTCTGTCCCTGACAGACAAGGGACAGGGGAGGGCTTCCGTGCCCAGGAGCCCTGCTGGGTCTTGCCCTGTTCCCATCCCACGCAGGGGCGGGTGGTAGGGACCAGGCTGTGGATGACAGGCCATTGGCTGGGGCTCCGTCACCCAGCAAAGCAGTGGGTCTGCTGTGTGCCCAGCAAGGGGAGACGGTGGATGTGGGGGCACAGCTGGTGGTGCCCACACACCACCACACCACCAGGGATGTGGGGTCAGCCCCTGGAAGGAGGACCGCTCTGTTTGTCAGTGGTCAAATCTTGTTATCCATCCTTACCACAGAGTGTTTGGCTGAGCCTCACTAGCCTGGTGAATATGGGCCAGGCGTCGAGCCGGGCCTTGGGGATGCATGGTGAGCCAAAGCCAGCAGGAGTGCTGCCCTCAGACTCAGCCTGAAGGGGAGGCAGACGTCCATCAACTGATGACTAATGAGGGTATAAAATTATAGCCCGAGATGGGGGCTCTAAAGGAGAGGAACGTGGGCCCATGAGCATTTTAAAAGGGATACAGTTAAGCGTTGATGCTTCTGATCTGTGGTGCTGGAGAAGACTCTTGAGAGTCCCTCAGAGTGCAAGGAGGTCCAACCATTAAATCCTAAAGGAAATCAGTCCTGAATATTCATTGGAAAGACTGATGCTGAAGCTGAAACTGCAATACTTTGGCCACCTGATGCGAAGAACTGACTCATTTGAAAAGACCCTGATGCTGGGAAAGATTGAAGGCAGGAGAAGGGGATGACAGAGGATGAGATGGTTAGATGGCATCAGTGACTCAATGGACATGAGTTTGAGTGAGCTCTGGGAGCTGGTGATGGACAGGGAAGCCTGGCGTGCTGCAGTCCATGGGGTCTCAGAGTCGGACATGACTGAGTGACTGAACTGAACAGTTAAGTGGGCGTGATAAGTGTGCCTGAACGTGTGTGTGTGTGTGTGTACCTGCACACAGGGGATAGTGGCAGGTAGGAGGAGCATTTCAGGTGAGCACACAGCAAGCGCAGAGGCCCTGGGGCAGGACGCAGCAGGGGCCGTGCTTGAGCAGGTGACGGGGAGGAGGGCCAGGCCTTGTGGGGTCCTGAGCTTAGGTTAAGCAGTTCAGTTTCTAGCCAAAAAGCAATGACTTTCAAGTTGCGGGATGACATGATTACATTCGTATTCAAAACCGTGCCTGAGGCTGCACTGTGAAGCCTGGGCTGGCTGTGTGCCTACAGGAGATGGTTGAAGAGGTGGTTGGGTGGTCTGGGCCAGAACTGATGGCATCTTGGACAGGGCGGTGGCAGTGCTGAGGTGAGAAGCGGGTGCGTTCAGGCCGTATCTGGGGGTCGAGGTGGAAGGGTGCTGTGGGGACGGGCAGGGACATACTTGGGGTGACTCCAGGGTGTCAGGATGGGGTGGTGGGTACATGGCAGTCACTGGGTTCAGCAGGGTGGACCCAGGTTCTGCCGATGACTGATGCTCTGGCCTGTGAGGCACAGACAAGGGAATTCAGGACTCTCAGCCTGGCACAGAGAAAGACGCCAGGTGGGCGCCTGGTAGCCCATAGTCTCGAGCAGGAATCTGGAAAGGGTGTGGTGGCCCTCCCCACTGTCACCTGGACAGCAGTCGGATGAATTCTGGATCCCCATGGGAAGGGTGAGGACCAGGCTTCCCAGGGAGACCCGTCTGGGGCCAGTTTAATGCCATACCTGAGATCCAGCACTTTCTCTCCCAGAGGGTCTAGGTCTCAACCCTACCCCAGCACCCAAGGGCCTTGTGCCTTGGGGGCTCTTGGGTCCTCCTGCATTCGACAGGTGCCCTCTGAGGGTCTGCCCTGCCTGGAGCTTCCACCCTGAGGGGAAGAGCCTTGCCTGTCCTGGGCAGACTCCAGCGTCCACTTACTAAGGCCAGCCCTGCACTCTTACGCCCAGCATTCGCCCAAAGACATGGCCATTTCGCTGTGTGTCAGCCTCTTGCCGTCCAAAGATGGCACCCTGGAGGAGGGAGAGAGCACCTCGGGTCCGGGTCCGGGTGACCTGGGTGTGAGTCAGTCTCCATAATGTTTCTAGCTGTGTGACATTGGACCAGTTACTTAGCCCCTCTGAGTCATCAGATGACATCACTGTGCCGGTCCGGCTGGGCGGTTTGAATGCTTATTCAGTTGTTCAGGAGTCAGGAGCGCTTGCCATGGGAGAGTCCTAGGCGGTATGATGTGCAGTTTCAGTTGTCTTGTCCGTGTCCCCCCGTCTTTACCAACCTGAGAGCCACGTGGGCCAGCATGAATTGGAGAAAGGTTTCCATGGAAAAGGGAGTGCTACGGGCAGGCCAGACAGTGCTTGCTGAGAACTGCCTGGAAAAGCGAGGTGGCTGGTGGTGAACGGAGGCAGGGTCAGGCACCGCCTGGTCACCCGCAGAAGGGAAGCCCCTCCTGGATGCCTGGTACTGGGACAAAGCAGGATGCTTGAGAGTTTATCAGATGTGGCTTATTTAAAAAGCACTTGATCATCACCACCAAGCTGTTCCAAGCACTCGACACATTGCTGTACTTGGTTTTCACAACTTGGTGCAGTGGGTACAGAGAAGGCTTGGGGGGGTACAGAGAAGGCTTGGGGGGGTACAGAGAAGGCTGGAGGATGTCCCCAGGCCGTGCAGCTTCTAGGAAGCAGATCTGGAGTTCTGGTTAAGAAATCACGTGGGGCCACTCTGCTGTGTGTCTTCCCAGATTAATTACAGTATGGAGTATTGATTTCTAACCCCTCTTCCACACGCCAACCTCCCAGAGCACACAGTCTGCTCCTTAGGTAGGAAAGTATGTCTGCCAGGGCCTTCCAGAGAAACAGCAGAACCAACAGGAGACAGATGGGCAGACAGACAGACAGACATAGAGAGATGCAGACAGACAAGTATTGAGTTCGCCCAAGAGTTCATTTGGACTTTTCAGCTAGATGTTATGGAAAACCTGAATGAACTTTGACCAATCCAACATCAAGAAATTTAATTTAAGGAATTGGCTTCCTGTGGGGCTGGCAAGTGTGGCATCTGCGGGGCAGGGCAGCCAACTGGACACTCAGGAAGGAGCTGACATGTAGAGGCAGAATTCCTCCTCCTCCGGGAAGCCCTCAGTGTTTGCCCCAGCAGAGTGAAAGCCGCCACTGCATCTTCACTTAAAGGCTGATTGTAGGCATGAACATGTGGTCAGAATAGCTTCACCACCCCTGGACTGTTTGGCCAAACACCTGGGCACCAGGGCCGGGCCTGGCTGACTCCTGCAGAGATCAAGGCTGGCCGTTGAATAGGTGGGGAAGGAGGGTGTGTTCTTCCGAGGCCTGGAGACTGCGGTCCCCAGGGTGCTCCTTTCTGAGCACTTGGCATAGGCAGGGCTGAGCAGCTCCCCGCGTGCCAGACCCTGGAGCTAAACACACACCTGAGTTTGCTCAAGCAGGAAAAGCCTGTGTTGTAGGAATGCACCTAAACCCCAGGTCCTGAGGTTAAAGAATACATCCTTTGTTTAGACTCATCTGACCGGTCTGATGGGTCTCAGAAGAACCCGACAGACTGATGGTGACTGTGTTCCCAGCCACGTGGATGTGTCTGGGAGACGCGTCTGCCATAGCCTCTGGGACCCTAGGGCCTCCTGATGAGACACGGAGAACAAACATGAGCCATGCTGGAGGGCCAGGACAGGTGGTAGGACTTTAGTGGTAGAGGGTGGGGAGGGAAGAGGGGGGCCTGCGGAGAGAAGGGCAGGCCCTGCTGGAGGAGGGGGAGCTGGGAGGCAGCGTGACCGAGGAGGTGAGAGCACAGATTTGGACTCAGGGATGCAAAGCACAGATCATCCCTGGATGAGGACAGAAATCAGGCCCATGCTGCCCAAGAGGTGCTGAGACAGATGAGGTCAGCCATGCTCAGTACTGAGGGACGCACGTGACCCCGGGCCTGCTTGCTTGGATAGTGCAACCCAGGAGGGCCCCCGGGAGGAGGGGACATTTGAGCTGGGACCTGCAGAAGGAGGAGAAGCTGCTCTGTGAAGTGGGGGAAGAGCGTTGCAGGATCTGGGTGGCAGAGAGCCTGGCATGTTTCAGAACTTATAGATGCCGCCACGGGGCAGAGCCATGGTGGGAGAGGTGGGAGAGGACATGGTGATGCAGGGCCTCGGGGCCACCTGGCAGCCACATCAGTCCACATCTCCGAGCCTCCATCCCCGTCCTACCCAGTAAGCTATGGCGAGGTCACAAGCTGGCGATGGAGAGCTCCTGGTCCTTGTCTGGCACAGAGGATCACTCCACAGACAGCAGAGGCCATTGTCCTTATGACAACAATGACATCATCACGGTGATGGTACCATCATGGTGATGATGATGTCATGGTGATGACGTTGTCGTGGTGATGATGACATCATGGTGATTATGATGATGTCATGGTGATGGTGTCATCATGGTGATGATGACATCATGGTGGTGGTGGTGATGTCGTGGTGGTGTCATCGTGGTGATTATGGTGTCATGGTGATGGTGTCATCGTGGTAATGATGATGTCATGACAATGATGTCGTCATGGTGATGGTGTCATCATGATGACATCATGGTGATGACAACATCGTGGTGATGTCGTCATGGTGGTAATGTTGTGGTGATGAGGTCAAGGAGCAGGAAGCATGGACCCCGCTCAGCAGGAGCCCCCTCTGCAGACAGGGCCTCCTTGTGCCCTGTGACAGTGCGGGGAGGCGCTGTGGGGCCCAGGCCTCTGAAGGAACACAGCTCCTAGAGTCACAGGCTGAGGGGGTCTGGGCCTGAGGCCACCTGCTCAGCACCCACTGGAGCAGGGGTCTGGTGGTGGCTGGTGGGCTGCAGTGGGCATCTGAGGTTGGTGAGGTGGTGGGACTAGGCGAGGCCTGCAGGGGAATCAAGGCAGGCCAGTCCCGGCAAGCAGGGCAAGCTCAAGCTGAGGGCCTTCACCATGAAGCCTGGGATGCTTCCAGGAGCCGCCGGAGGCAGGTGGTTGGGACTGAGGAAAGGGCCTGGCTCTCGAGCCTCCTGGCCTGGGCCCTGGGCTGCATGCCCCAGGGCGAGGCTCGGGACCTCTCTGAGCCTGTGCTTCCAGAAGCTGTGAGGTGAGAGCAGGCTCTCAGGGCGGGTGAGGATGGCAGCAAGTGTCGTGAAGTCCCTTCCCGAGCCTGGCAGTGCTCCCCCATCGTCGCAGGGGGTGATGGCGTCCCCATCGTGTAGCCACGCCTTCCAGGAAACAAACGCACTCGGAAGGACAGTGCAGATGGTGGAGTGCAGCTTATTACACCGGCGGCCCAAGGCAGAGTCTCTCTTAGCCAAGGACCCCAACTATTTTTTGTGAAAACCTTATATACCCTAAGTGTACATGCCCAAACCCGCCTCCTCAAATTCCCTGAAAGTAGTCTGAACAAAGGAAAAGAAAGATACAAAGTTAACCTGTGATTCATATGCCTAGTTGTGAAAAGAAGAGAAGCGAAAAGCAAAGGAGAAAAGGAAAGATATAAACATCTGAATGCAGAGTTCCAAAGAATAGCAAGAAGAGATAAGAAAGCCTCCTTCAGCGATCAATGCAAAGAAATAGAGGAAAACAACAGAATGGGAAAGACTAGGGATCTCTTCAAGAAAATCAGAGATACCAAAGGAACATTTCATGCAAAGATGAGCTCGATAAAGGACAGAAATGGTATGGACCTAACAGAAGCAGAAGATATTAAGAAGAGATGGCAAGAATACACAGAAGAACTGTACAAAAAAGATCTTCACGACCCAGATAATCACGATGGTGTGATCACTGACCTAGAGCCAGACATCCTGGAATGTGAAGTCAAGTGGGCCTTAGAAAGCATCACTAAGAACAAAACTAGTGGAGGTGATGGAATTCCAGTTGAGCTATTCCAAATCCTGAAAGATGATGTTGTGAAAGTGCTGCACTCAATATGCCAGCAAATTTGGAAAACTCAGCAGTGGCCACAGGACTGGAAAAGGTCAGTTTTCATTCCAATCCCAAAGAAAGGCAATGCCAAAGAATGCTCAAACTGCCACACAATTGCACTCATCTCACAGGCTAGTAAAGTAATGCTCAAAATTCTCCAAGCCAGGCTTCAGCAATATGTGAACTGTGAACTTCCTGATGTTCAAGCTGGTTTTAGAAAAGGCAGAGGAACCAGAGATCAAATTGCCAACATCCACTGGATCGTAGAAAAAGCAAGAGAGTTCCAGAAAAACATCAATTTCTGCTTTATTGACTATGCCAAAGCCTTTGACTGTGTGGATCACAATAAACTGTGGAAAATTCTGAAAGAGATGGGAATACCAGACCACCTGATCTGCCTCTTGAGAAATTTGTATGCAGGCCAGGAAACAACAGTTAGAACTGGACATGGAACAACAGACTGGTTCCAAATAGGAAAAGGAGTTTGTCAAGGCTGTATATTGTCACCCTGTTTATTTAACTTATATGCAGAGTACATCATGAGAAACGCTGGACTGGAAGAAACACAAACTGGAATCAAGATTGCTGGGAGAAATATCAATAACTTCAGATATGCAGATGACACCACCCTTATGGCAGAAAATGAAGAGGAACTCAAAAGCCTCTTGATGAAAGTGAAAGAGGAGAGTGAAAAAGTTGGCTTAAAGCTCAACATTCAGAAAACGAAGATCATGGCATCTGGTCCCACCACTTCATGGGAAATAGATGGGGAAACAGTGGAAACAGTGTCAGACTTTATTTTGGGGGGCTCCAAAATCACTACAGATGGTGACTGCAGCCATAAAATTAAAAGACGCTTACTCCTTGGAAGGAAAGTTATGACCAACCTAGATAGCATACTCAAAAGCAGAGACATTACTTTGCCAACAAAGGTTTGTCTAGTCAAGGCTATGGTTTCTCCTGTGGTCATGTATGGATATGAGAGTTGGACTGTGAAGAAAGCTGAGCGCCGAAGAATTGATGCTTTTGAACTGTGGTGTTGGAGAAGACTCTTGAGAGTCCCTTGAACTGCAAGGAGATCCAACCAGTCCATTCTGAAGGAGATCAGCCCTGGGATTTCTTTGGAAGGAATGATGCTGAAGCTGAAACTCCAGTACTTTGGCCACCTCATGCGAAGAGTTGACTCATTGGAAAAGACTCTGATGCTGGGAGGGATTGGGGGTAGGAGGAGAAGGGGACGACAGAGGATGAGATGGCTGGATGGCATCACTGACTCGATGGACGTGAGTCTGGGTGAACTCCGGGAGTTGGTGATGGACAGGGAGGCCTGGCGTGCTGCGATTCATGGGGTCACAAAGAGTCGGACACGACTGAGCGACTGATCTGATCTGATCTGAAGCCTAGGTAGTTAACAGTGGACAATTATCAGTAGGCCTGTGATCATACCCCAATAAGCATAATAGAATGTATGATTGTATTTGGTTACACAGATAATTAGGGTATTCTTTTAGATGAGGGAGAGTCTACGTACCAGCCCTGGGGCTCTTCCTTCCAGGGGCCTGGTTTTCCATTGGTATGTCATTTCCATAGATACTGGGCATAGAGCTTAAAGTCCACAGCCCAGCCCAAGGTGCAGTCCTGCTTCAAGATGGAGCCTGTTCTGTCTATCTCCTCCTTCACCCAAGTAGACCACAGGATGTCCGTGGTGCCTCCTGAAGCCTGGATGCTAAGGGTGTGTGAGTGCGCATAATTCTACCGAGATGGGCCCTTCATTAATGTTTCAGAGGGTCTGTGATCCAGAAGGAGTTGGGGGTTGCTGCCACCAACGGCCCCCTGGCTACGTGGACCTGCCTGTCTGACCCGCATGTGGTCCCAAGGAGCAGCTGGGGGCAGCCTCTCAGAAGGAGCCCTGGACCCCCGGCCTGAAGGTCTGAGTTTCCAAGTGCTGCTTGCTGGGGCTGTGTGACGCAGGAGACGTCCCCATCTGGGGCTCAGTCTGCATCCTGTGGGCACCACCGCCTCGCCACCTCCCTGGGTATGAGCACAAGTGTGCATCTGGCAGAGCCATGCATCCCTTGGCCCCTCGATGAGCTCTTGCTGTGAGCAGAGGTTCGTCATTACTGAGTCCTGTCTCCAGGGAGCCCTGGCCGATGGAGCTGGTTACAAGCTTGTTGATTTAGAAGACAGTCAGAACCTGAAAATCGAGAGTTGTTTAATTCAGTGGGAAATTTCAGGACTTCGAGCCCAGGAGACAGCATCTCAAGTGACCTTGAGAGAGCTGAGGTGGGGCGGGAATCCAGGTTATAAAGAAGTTTGTGACAAGGGGCTGGTGATCTGGACATCAAAAGATTATTGTTAATTATGGAAAACCAGGTATCTCAAGTTCAGGAATTTAGTGCTTCTCTGTGTAAGGGAAGATGCAAGAGCCTGGACTCGCTGAAATCATTCCTTTCACACACACCTCACCTGTCTGAGACCAGTGTCCTATTTTCACATCCGGAGCTTCCTTTCCTCAGGGCTCACCGTCAGGAGTGGCTGCAGTGTGATGGCTCTTAGATAGCGGGTATTCTTCTCCTTCCTGAATTCCCTCAGGGCTCAGCGGCTCACACCAAGGGCTGCAGTCTCTGATATGACTGTGACACCCTTGTTTACTGATACAGCAGGAAATATTCCATCTCAGTCCTTACTGAGTTCTGTCTCCGGGAAACTCTTGCCAGCAGAGCTGGTTACAAGGTTGCCGACTTAAAAAAAATAGTCACAACCTAATCGTGGAGAATTACGTTTTGTTCGGTGAAGATTTTTAGGACTTCAAGCCTGGGAGACAGCATCGCAAGTAGCCCTGAGAGAATGGCTCCAAGGAGGAGGGGAGGAGTCAAGTTATATGGAAGTTTTGCAACAGAGGAGGAGGGGCGCCAGTGATACTCAACCTGCCTGCCAAAGCGGGAGATGTAGGAGACGTGGGTTCCATCCCTGGGTGGGGAAGATCCCCTGGAGGAGGAAATGGCAACCCACTCCAGTGTTCTTGCCTGGAGAATCCCATGGACAGAGTGGCCTGATGGGCTGCAGTCCCAAGGGTCACACAGAGTTGGGCATGACTGAAGCGACTTGGCACAGCACAGCATAACACATGAGTAGTCGGAACATCACAACTGTTTCTGTGCGATAAAGAAAACCAGGTATCTCAGGGGCTTTCCAGGTGGCGATAGTGGTAAAGAACCCGGCTGCCAATGCAGGAGACATAAGAGACCCAGGTTCGATCCCCGGGTCAAGAAGATCCACTGGAGGCGGTCTCGGCAACCCACTGCAATATTCTTGGCCTGGAGAATCCCATGGACAGGGAGGAGCCTGGGGGGCTATGGTCCCCAGGGTCACAAAGAGTCAGACACGACTGAAGCGATTCAGCACGCAGCAGAAATCTCAGCTAAGGAATTCAGCACTTTTCTGTGTATGGGAAGGCAAAGAGTCTGGGTTCACGGAAGTCATTCCTTCCACGTGCATTTTTCCACGGGCATCTCTGCTCTCTGAGCCAGAATCCTGCCTGTTTTCACATCCCGAGCTCCTCTGTGCTCACTGCAGGGAGTGACTGCAGCCTGATGGCTGTTGGATGGCAGGTATTGTTTTCCTTCCTGAGTGCCCTTAGGGCTCAGAAACACACCTTCAGAGGGCCAGAATCGCTGATGGACTGTGACAGCCTTGTTCACTGATACGGCAGGAGTACTCCATTTCTCAAGGTGAAGTCAGGTCCTCGCCCTCAGAAAACTACCTGTGGCCATGAGATGCTAGTGGGAGCCTCCCTGACGTTTCACGGGGCATCAGGCCTCCAGATCTGCGGCCCTCAGATGGGCTTCACTGCTCTCTGACCCTCTTCCCTGGCAGGTGTGAGACCGCTGTGGGGTGGAGGCGCCCGGTCTGGTTTATTTCTGTGTCCCGGCACCTGATGCCCCACAAGTGAGTGAGGAGAGAGCTGTCTCCAGCCCTCCCAGCTCTCCGGTCACCCCACTACCCAGGAGCAGCCTGTGCAGGGTCCTAGGCACACAGGTCCCCTTTCCCACCCTGAGGTGTTCCTTACAGAGGGAACCAGAGTACAGTTCGCTTAGATTGGTGGCTGTGAAGCAACTCCTATTGTTAAATTTTCAAGCATTTTCCACACTGGTTGTTAAACTGAGCCATTACCGAAAAGCACATCAAGTGTACTTGAGATTCATAAATTATATTTAAACCACAGGTAACAGAGACAACTTCCCTTCTCCCTAATTCCTCTGCCAGTTTTCACTACCATCTGTGTCCTTGGGGTGGGTTGCCTCCATCGCATCTGCATGGAAGGCGTATTCTACAGCAAGTTCCCCTGGGCGCCTCTTTCCAACTCATTCAGTAGCATCTCCTGGAAGCTTGAAACTGGCTGTGGTGTGAGTATCCACACCACGGGGAAGAAGGAGGCTTGAGGACCCGGGAGCCTGCGGTGACGGTGCAGTCAGGAGAGGCTTTCTGGAGGAGCTGAGACTCAGACCCAGGTCTGGGGATTTGGGGTGGGGGGGAGTTCCCCAGGTGGACCGGAGGGGCCGGCATTCCAGGCAGAGGAAGAACGGGGTGAAGGCACAGGTAATTCTCATTTTACAGATGTCACAGCTGAGGTCGTGCCGCTCTGCACAGCTGGGCAGGCCTGGAGCCGGGACAGGGTTCCTGTGAGTCTGGCTCTTGGGCCCAAGGCCTTTGCACAGTCCCGTCCTGGACAGTGACCAACAGGCCAACCCCCAGCTGAGCATGTGGGACCCCTTCCATGCCTCCTTCCCAGGGGTGCTCCTGGGGGAGACAGCGCACCCCCAGAAGTGAGGGCCGTCCCAGAATGTCCCTCCACCCAGGCACTGTGCCTCAGGCTTGCTTCCTGCTGGCTCAGGCAGGAGCTTGGCCAAGCCTGGCCTTGGTGGGTACCTGGGGTGCGGAGGAGGCCAGCCTTCTCCAGGGAGCCTTCAGGAACCAGTGACTGGGGGAGTTGGGCTGGGGTCAGAAAGCCTCTGGGGCCAGCTGTGCTCTGTGGCAGGCAGCGCATGTGTGCTGAGTCGCTTCAGTCGTGTCCCCCTCTGCCATCCTAGGGACTATTGTCTGCCAGGCTCCTCTGCCCATGGGATTCACCAGGCAAGACTACTGGAGTGGGTTGCCATGCCCTCCTCTAGGGGATCTTCCCAACCCAGGGATCGAACCCGTATCTCTCCTATCTCCTGCACTGGTAGGCAGGTTCAACTAGCTTCGGCTAGCAGGCAGTTGAGGGGGAGCCCGGGACAGGGGTCCTGACTCTGCCGTGAGTGGGATTACCTTCAGTGCCAGTGGCCAGCTGCCAGGAGCAGGGTGCCTCAAGCCCTTCTCCCCTGGGAGGCAGTGGGACCAGCCGGGGGTGATAAGAGGTTGTACTACAGACCCCACAGCTGTAGCCTGGAGTGAGGGACAAGCTGCTTGGGCCCTGCAGTGCCCACGGGCCCTGCCACTGCCCCCTGTACCAGCAGGAGGCCCCCAGGTGGGGAGCACGGGGCCACCCTCGTGGCGCCCTTCTCCCCTTCTCAGCTTAGAACACGGCGACCCCTGTAGCCCCCTCCCGTCTCCTCCCTCCCACGTGTCATCACTTGGGAGACCCAACCCCGGACCCACCCAAGGGCCCTAAAACAGGAGACCAGAGGCTTCAGGGGGGCTGGGCGCCACCCTGTGAGCCCACTCCAAACTTCTGCCCAGGATCCCTGTCCACCGCCACCTCGGAGCCCTTTGCCCCTCACCCCCACCTCCCCGGGGCCGTGCCCTGAGGACCAGCATCCCGCTCAGGCCTCTGATCTTTCTCTGACGCCCCTGCAGTCCTGTTAACCACCCCCGGTCTCACCCTCGGGGTCTTAGGACTCTGCGTCAGGCACCCACACGACACAAGCCCAGTGGGAGGAGACACGGCTTTCCCCGATCCGTCCTCTCTGGCATCTTGCTGGCCCCACAGTCACAGGGAGGGTCGTGACGTGGCCCCCAGAAGCTGGTGCTGCTCTCTGGATGATGGTTCTGAGTCCCCGTGGGCTGAGCTGTGGGTTCCCCAGCTGGTCAGGAGACCCTGGCTCAGCACCGTGGGTATGAGCGTTTCTCTGACCCTGTTCCTGTCTGCGGGTCTGAGATGGCAGCAGGCGGTGGACGGCCCCTCCCCGGCCGAGGCTAGCTGGATGGGATGTGTGTGTCCCCGTGTGTGGCAGTGTGTCTGTGAGGGTTTGCTTGTGGGTGCCAGTTCTGAGGCCTCTAGGCCTAGGTTCAGTCAGGAGGGACTTTAGAGCTTCCCTGGTGGCTCAGAGGTAAAGACTCCACCTGCAGTGAGGGAGACGTGGGTTCTGTCCCTGGGTCAGCAGGATTCCCTGGAGGAAGAAATGGCAACCCACTCCAGTATCCTTGCCTGGAGAATCCCAGGGACAGAGGAGCCTGGCAGGCCACAGTCCATGGGGGCCCCAAAGAGTTGGACATAACTGAGAGACTCACACTTCCTGTGACTCAGCATAAAGGCGTCCCTTGAGTCCCCTCCCCCGTATCATGCCCGTGACTGGGCTCCAAAACCCAGGGCAAGTCACACAGGGCTGTGATTTCTGTGAGAGATATGCCTGGCGGTGATGGCTGTTTCTGCTTTCCATCGTTCCCCACGTGTCTTCACACCATTTTCTCTCTCGATCATCACGGTAACCTCTAGTAGGACGTGTTTTTTAAATTCAAGAAAGCACTCCTTTTTCTGGCAGGAACTAGGTTTTTTAATGATAAAATTCACAATTGCAGCCATTTAAAAATATACGGTTGACTGCCTTTAGCGCATTCTCAATGTTGTGTGGCCTCCAGTGCCTCTGCGGAATTCCAGAACGCGGTGCTTGGGTCCAGGAGGAAACCGCATGCCCACCGACCAGCTCTTCCCCAGCCCCCTCCTCTTCCAGCTCCCGGCAGTGACTGAGCTGGTTGTGGTCCCTGAGGATGTTCCCCACTCTGGATTTTCCTACAAATGGACTCACTTAGCCTGTTTCCTCGCCCATCCGTGTTGTAGCAAAGGTCAGAGCGTCACGACTTTTTCTGGATGAATCATGTTCCCCATGGCACTGGTGGTGAAGAGCCCGCCTGACAAGAACCCTCCTGCAGCAGGTTTCTGATCCCTGGGTCGGGAAGATCCCCTGGAGGAGGGCATGACTACCCACTCCAGTGTTCTCGCCTGGAGAATCCCCGTGGACAGAGGAGTCTGGCAGGCTCCAGTCCGTGGAGTAGCAAAACGTCAGGCGCGACTGAGTACTCACCAGTCATGTTCCAGAGTCTGAATCGACCTCATCTTGTGTGCCCCTTTGTCCTTCAGTGGGCACTTGGGTTGCTTCCGCTTTGGACCGGGTGTGATAATCTGCTGTGAACACGGGTGTGAAGGTACCTGTGCGAGTCCCCAGTTTTGGTCTTTGGGGATCTGCTGGGTCTTGAGGTGATTCTGCTAAGCATGAGGAGGAACGGCCAGGCTGGTTTCCATGCAGCCTCGAGGAAGCCACACTTCTTACATGGGGGCGGGAGGGGGTTTTGAACCAGGCCCTCTGGGGCCGCAGCTGGCCCTGCTGCATGCTCCCGCCCCCCTTTCCATCTTCTCCCCAGCTCCTCCCAGGCAGCGGGGAGGGCCAGCCTCACTCCTCCTGGGAAGCCCCCCAGGAGAGGGTGCCGTGCCCACCTGAGCTGGGTCTTGAAGGACAAGAAGTTACTCAGCACCGGCTGAGGAAGACAGACATAAGGGCAAAGGAAGCAGACACCTGCAAAGAAGAGTCTAGAATTTAGGTGGCGTCAAGTGGCGACAGAGGTGGCTCTATCTCAGATCGTAATAACTGTGCCCAGGGCTCACTGTTCCTGCCCAGGGCCGGGCTCAGCCCTAGGAGCTGACCTGTGCTGACTCGTTCACCCCACAACTCCGGGGTGTGCCAGGGTGACCCCATTTACATGTGAGTAGGCTGAGACTCTAGGCGGGCTAGCTGGGGCTCAGAGAGACAGGAAACTTGCTCGGGGTCACACAGCAGAGGTGGGGTGGGGAGAGGGAGGATTTGAACTGAGGCCTGGGTCTGTCTGCCTCCATGTCCTCGTGCGAGCAGTGGGGACACTTCCTGCTCACACAGCAGCCATGAGAAGGAAATAAAACGGTACACGTGACCATGTGTGCACACCCCTTGCCATTTCCAGGCCTGATTTGCATTCGGTCTGTGGTGGGAGAGGCTTCTGCAGGTGTCAGGAGTCAGGGCTCTGGCCCCTGCTTGGCAGCTGCTCACCGTGGGTCCCCTAACCATCTCTCTCTCCTCTGTGCCAGCTTCTGTCCACTGCAGAGCAGACTGGTGGGGATGCAGAGGGAAGCTGGGGAGCCAGGCATACACAGGGAGACCCCCCCATCCTCTCTGCAGGCCCTGCCTCTGGGGGTGCAGAGGGAAGCTGGGGAGCCAGGCATACCCAGGGAGACCCCCTCATCCTCTCTGCAGGCCCTGCCTCTGGGGGTGCAGAGGGAAGCTGGGGAGCCAGGCATACCCAGGGAGACCCCCTCATCCTCTCTGCAGTTCCTGCCTCCGGGGATGCAGAGGGAAGCTGGGGAGCCAGGTGCACCCAGGGAGACCCCCCATCCTCTCTGCAGGCCCCGCCTCTGGGGGCGCTTGGCCAGGCCACTCACTGCCCCGCTCTGGGTTTCCCTTTTCATTTGCAGAGACACCTGTCACCCGAGGAGTTCCAGGAAGTGTTTGGGATGAGTGTGGAAGAGTTTGACCGCCTGGCCCTCTGGAAGAGGAACGACCTCAAGAAGAAAGCCCTGCTGTTCTGACGCTGCCAGGGGGTGGGGGGACCCTGACCATGGGCGCACTTGCGGGAACCACCAGACCCCCTCCTCTTGCACTCGGCTATGGCTTCTCTGTCCACGGCGGGCGGGTGGGCGGTGGGCACCTGGGGAGGGCCAGTTGGTGGGGACTAGGGGTGGGAGGAGGTCCCGGAGCAGGTGGAGCCCCCGTTTCTGGTTTCTGCCATCACCACGCCCGCGCCTAGTCTGCGGCCCAGACCCCTGGCTTTGCACTGTCCTTCCCCACTGCCGCTTGCCATCAGGAAGGAGGACGCGGCAAGGTCACTGCCCGGAGATGCAGGACCACTTAGACGCACGCAGCCCACCCTCCCACCTCCCTGCAGTGTCTTCCCCACGCTGGGTCTCCGGGGCGCACAGAGGGCGGGAGTGGATGCCCGAGGAGGCGTAATCAGTGGTGGGCGCTGATGGGTTCCGGTGGCTGGGCACCCGGCTCCTGGTATCTGTGGCCCCGCTTCCCTGCTCAGCCTGGGAGGCACGGCCTGGCATGCAGGCCCCCGCCCCCCGCCCTGGGCCTCCCCGGGGCTGTCAGAAGCATGGGGGTCGATTTTTGCAGCCTTCGTGATGGATCTGTGTTTAGTGAGGACCTTCAACCTGAAGGCGCACCTTCTGCCGGGGCCCTCCGTGCGCCGTGTTCCTCTTGCAAGGTCATCCCTTAGATGCCTAAGCGATATCTTTAAAGTTAACACAGAAGTTTTTATTTTGTTAAAGAGTAGAGCCTACTTAAACACAAAGACGACATATATAAAGAGTTTAATTTTATGGTCCCGCTGAAAGGGAGCGCGCCCAGCCTTACTCTCCACCTCCGCACCCGTGTGCTTTGTGGTTTTGTGTGTGCTCCTTGTCTGCTTCCTTCGTGCTTTTTTCTTTTGTTTCTTGGCCTGTCACACAGGTACCCCCCCCAGGCAGACCCCCCCCCGCCCACACACCCCCCACCGCGGTTTGTAAGGACGCCTAAAGTATGGCCGCCCTGCGTTTCTCGCTGTCGTTTTCCAAGCCTTGCAGAAAATATCCTCCCTGATGGCCACAGCCCCCGAATCAAGGGTTCCCACGGCCCCGGATAACGCTTGCGCAGCTTGCAGAGCGTCCTCTTCGTCACGTGGCCCTGGAGTCCCGCTTTGCCCGCTCCGCCCCCTATAAAACACCCCCACGAGGGAAGGCTGGTGTCCGGTCCTGAGACCAACGACACCCAGACCCTCCGGGAAGACGGGATGGGAGATGCTGTCTAGACCGGCAAGGTCGGCAGGAGGACCTGCCGGCCGTGCAGGTGGGATGTGGTACCAGAACGCTGGTACAACGCATCGAGGGGCCTATGAAACATGGCGCAGGTGTCCCCAGAGTGTGGGCACAACCTTCGTGCCGCCGCGTCTTCCTGTGCGTCCTGGACTTCCCCGTCTGTTCAGTCCGCGTGACTCAGCCCCCTGTAGTCCTGCTGTGCACCCGGCTTCTCACCAGCGCGGCTCGGCCAGGGAGGGGGTTCCTCAGCACCCAGTAAATGCTTCCTTCCACGTCGCGAGCTGAGCCTGAGCCGCTGAAAACCCCTATTTTCTCACTAGTGAACGTCTTGTCAGACCAGGGGAGCCTGGAAAAAATAAAGGATGATGTATTACAGCTTGTGAAAGTGAAAAGCTGCTTCTTATAAACGCCTGTCATTTCCAGCCACGGGCCCCCGTCTGCCGCCAGCGCCTGGGGAGGGCATCCGCAAAAAGTGGTCGTCCTGGAAGCGGGCACAGAGCCGGGGGTGGGACAGACCCCGTGTTGGCCACGGGATGGCCCTAGGACAGCCCTGGCAGAGACAGCCCCTCGGGCTGGGGCCCTGAGCCCCTCACCTAGGCCAAAGTGCTGACGGGAGAGAGGCTGATACCTGCTGCCGTCAGGCTGGGGAGACAGACCAGTACACAGACCATGATAAGACTGACCCTTTGGAGAAGGTCCCCAAAGCAAGCCCCATAAACACCCCAGAGGTCAGGGGAGGCTTTCTGAGAAGGCATTGCCAAACTTAAGTCTTGCCAGATGAGGACGTGTTCCTGGAGGCCAGTGAAGGGACAGGAGAGGACACAGGGCTGGAGATGGCATCCCGGGATCCACAAGTAGGCTGTTGGTTGTGGCCCTGGAGCTCGTGGCTAAGGAAAGGACGGGCGCCTGCCCAGTAGATTAGCAGCTGCTGCCCTGGGATGAAACAGTCTGTAACCTCCACCTCTGTTCACTCAGGCTGCTCTAACACAAACCGTTGACTGGAGCCTCAGACAACTAAACGCCGAGTTCTCTTAGTGCTGGAGCCTGAAGCCCCAGGATCAAAGTGCTGGTCGGGCCAGGTCAGATGTGTGGGCTGTGTCTTCACCTGGCAGACAGAGAGCATCTCTCTTCTCACCTAGCCAGCTTCTTTCAAGGGCACTGGCCCCCTTGTTGAGGGCCTCACCCTCGCGACCTGATTACCTCCCAGAGGTCGCCTCTTACTGCGTCACATGAGGGATTAGGGCATTAGTTATGCACGTATGGATGTGAGAGTTGGACTGTGAAGAAGGCTGAGCACCGAACAACTGATGCTTTTGAACTGTGGTGTTGGAGAAGACTCTTGAGAGTCCCTTGAACTGCAAAGAGATCCAACCAGTCCATTCATTCTAAAGGAGATCAGTCTTGGATGTTCTTTGGAAGGAATGATGCTAAAGCTGAAACTCCAATACTTTGGCCACCTCATGTGAAGAGTTGACTCACTGGAAAAGACTCTGATGCTGAGAGGGATTGGGGGCAGGAGGAGAAGGGGACGACAGAGGATGAGATGGCTGGATGGCATCACTGACTTGATGGACGCAAGTTTGAGTGAACTCCGGGAGTTGGTGATGGACAGGGAGGCCTGGCGTGCTGCAATTCATGGGGTCGCAAAGAGTCGGACACGACTGAGCGACTGAACTGAACTGAACTATGAATCTGGGGACACATTTAATCCACAGCAATCTCTAATCTTATTGTGATGACAGTGATGACTCTCACGAAGCCCCAAAAGCCTGTCCACATGTACATACTGTGCCCTGTCTTAGTATATACTTCATGATGCAGGACAGAAATGAAAGCATTTCCCTCCCCACCAAGGACAGCCCATCAGAGGTCCTGGTTCTACCCGAAGCATCTCTCGGCATCTCTCCAACTCAGCAGACACCTTCACGGAATTATCCAGATCAGAAAACAGCCTGAGACTAGAAGGTGGTAGTTACCAATGGCCCTGGGACACAGTGTACACCTGGCCTGTCCCAGGCGAACCGGATACGTGGTCACCCTGACCATACACCCTCTACCCTCACCTCTCACCTGAATGAACACAGCTTCCTAGTCACCTTTCTGGTCCCGGTCTTGCCTGGGGGCAGATCATTTCCCACCTGACAGCTGCAGTGATGCGGCCACAGGTCAGATCACGTCAACGTCCCAACAGGCACTCTGCCCCCTCCCGTAAGTCACAGCTATGCCGCCTTCGTTCGGCACAAGCTCTGAGCTTTTACACACACTCTCCTCCATCCCAGGGCCGGGGGCTGCTGTTTCTTCTCCAGGTGGGGCCCCACTCTCCTCTCTTGGTTCAGCTCTGAAGTTCCCACCTCAGACAGTCCAGTTCACTTCAGTTCAGTCAGTTTCTCAGTCGTGTCTGATTCTTTGTGACCCCATGAACTGCAGCACGCCAGGCCTCCCTGTCCATCACCAACTCCCAGAGCTTGCTCAAACTCTCAGACAGGCCCTCTGCTGACTCCAGGAATTTCCCCACCCATACCCAGAGGTCATTATGCCTGCCTGTATGTCAACACATTCTTGTCTTTTTCTTTCTTCCCCCAAATCAAATTTTCACTTTTATTTGGGGATTGTTTTGTATTTTCTCTCTTCTTTTAATTTTGTTATATTTAAGAATTCATTTTATTGAAGTATAATTGATTTTTGTTGTTGAGTTGCTCAGTCGTGTCCGACTCTTTGCAGCTGCATGGACCTCAGCACACCAGGCTTCCCTGCCCTTCACTATCTGCCGGTGTTTGCTCAAACCCATGTCCATTGAGTCAGTGATGCCATCCAACCACCTCAGCCTCTGTCGTCCCCTTCTCCTCCTGCCCTCAATCTTTCCCACCATCAGGATCTTTTCCAGTGAGTCTTCTCTTTGCATCAGGTGGCCAAAGTATTGGAGCTTTAGCTTCAGCATCAGTCCTTCCAATGAATATTCAGGATTGATTTCCTTTAGGATTTTTTAGCTGATTTATAATGTGGCGTTAATTTCTGCTGTGCAGCAAAGTGATTCAGTTATAATCGTATGTGCATTCTTTTCCACATTCTTTTCCATCATGGTTTATCACAGGATGTTGAAGAGAGTTCTCTAGCACATTCTTCTTGTCTGTTTCCTGACACTTTTCCTCCGAGAGGGCTGGCAGTTTTACAACAGTGCTCTGTGACCCAGGATGTCACTGGAGTATTTGGTATTGAGACTGGAGCCCAAAGCTTTCCCAGGTGTCAGTGCTTTCAGAGCAGCCCAACCCAACAGACTTTCTGCAAAATGTTCCGTACCCACTCTGTCCAGTACGACAGCTGCTGGCATTTGAAATGTGACTGGTGTGACTAGGGAGTTAAGTTTTCGTTAAAGTTAAGTTTAAGCAGCTACATGTGACTAGCAGCTGCCAGTTAGACAGCACAGACCTAGAAGAGTAGACACTTCTGCTGCCCCGGCCATAGAGACTGGATCCCTCAGTGGGCTCGGGGCCTGTCGTTGTGTCCAGTGGAGCGCCATTTGGTGCCCAGTGTGTAGGGTCACTCAGAGCATGCACTGAGCCCCCATCTGTGCCTGGCACTGTCTTGGGTGCTGGAGGTTTACAAGGCCTGCCCCTGTGCCCCAGAGCTCATGCCCACCTCTTGAGCCTCAGGGGTCCCCGGTTCTAAGGAGCTGTCCACCCCAAAGCCCCAAGCCAAGTCCAGTCCCATTTTCCATGCCAGCCTTGGTGTCTGCCACTGGCAGCAACCTTCCTGAACCAGCCTCAGCCTGGGCCTGTGTCAGGAGCCCTGGGATCCGAGGGGCAGGGAGATGTCAGCCTCCAGCCTTTCTTTCTGGACCCTTCTCCCAGGGTAGCTGTGCCTCCTAAGCCACTGAAATCTGAACCCAGAGCTGCCAAATTCACTGCTTTGAATGAGAGGAGAAAGACAGCCAGGCAAGTCACACTGCCCATCCTAGGGTTTGGCTCAGAAGGGACATGTGTCACCACCAGTCCCGCTCATTGGCCAGAGGTGGTCATATGACTCCATCCAACTGCAAAGGCGTCTGGGAACACAGCACCGTGTGTTGAGAAGCCAGCCAGCACGATTGGTGGGCAATCCCAGCTCTGCAGCCCAGGCTCTCCAAGACCTTCTTGTCCCCATAGTCAATACCACCTCTCCCCGTGCCTTCGGTGGCTCTTGGCAGGAAGCCCCCCCGTGCCCTGTCACCATGCTCTTGGTGCCTGAGGCTTGCTGCCCTCATTCGTCACTGCCCATCTGCCCGCCTCACTACATGGACTCCAGCCCCTCCCAGTCTTTGCCATGTTCTGTATCCCCTCCTGAAGGCGCTTTACCCACAAGTCACTGTGTCCTGCCCATGACCTGCTGCCCCCAGCACAGGCGATTGGACCAAGGGTGGCCCCTGAGCCCCTGGACTCCTTGGTGACCCCATGCGGCATCTCTCCCCCAACCCCTAGCCCGAGAGGCTTCATTCTGCATGGACATGGTCCACCCAGTCCGCACTGTCTCAGGGACTTGGACTATGAGATGCATGAGTCAAGGGAGGTGGACAAAAGCAGGGGACAACCCCCAGAGCAGAAGCCAGCAAGACCCACACGGTAGAGAGGGGGCACATGGGAACGCCAGTCAGGAGAGCAAGAGACGGAAGCAGGAAGGAGGCAGAACTGGAGGGGCCATCACCAGCAGGGCGGAGACCATGAGTGGCCCATGGGTGGCTTGGGGCTGTTTAAGCCCACCTGCCCCGCTCTAGGTTCTGGGCCAGCTGAGAACCAACAGGAGGATGAGGAAGCAGGGACTGCATCGTTTTCCTTGTGCATCAGACCCCAGAGCCCCAGTCCAAAGCTTCCAGAACAGCTGAGTCGGAAGATGCTGTTCAGTGTGTTTTAGATCAGAAAAGTCTGCAAGGATGGTCCACCGCTTTCCCCACCTGCTGCTGGACATAGGTTTCCAGCAGGTGACAGCCGGTGGTGAAAGCTGCACCCTCGCCGGCCCTTGCAATGGGAGGAGACTGCCCATGAGCCCATCTCCCCGGGCAAGCAGAAGAAGAATGGGCTCCAGGCCCACACTGAAAACCCAGGCTTGGGACCTGGCCCAGGCCTGGCTCCCACAGGAGGTGGAGAAGTGAATCAGCGTAGCGTCGATTTCCAGCTCTCGCTCTCTACCTTTCCCTGTTCTGAGCACCTGGGGTCCTTACAATAGTACTGTGACATCCTTCCTAATCCCTACTCTACAGACGGGGAAACCGAGGCAGGAGGAAAGGTGACCCAGCTGGGAATGTCAGACAAAAGATCTAAAGCCTGCCCTCTGCATTTGGATAAGGGGCATTGTCCCACAGGTGCCTGCCTGAGCAAGCCTGCCCGAGACCCCTGGGCAGAGCTTGGGCTCAGGTCATTCTAAGACCAGACCAGCGGCTCCCTGACCTCGCCATCCAGAGAATCATCTGTTTGCTCGGACAGTCAGGGACACTCCCCGCTGTGCCAGTGATGGCAGCAGCCAGTTGTGTCCTGCACGGGGAGGACTTTGTCCCAGGCCAGGAGGCCTGGCCTTGTGGTACTGAGGTCACTTTCTGTCACACTTAGCTCAGGAGGCTCCCTAGAGGCGCACCGGTCCCAGGGGCACTGAGGTACCCTGATAGTCAGGCTTCTGTACGGGGTGGGTAGGATCTTCCTGGCCCAGCCCTGCTCTCTCCTCCCAACCCCACTGCTCTCAGCTGTCCCCAGGCCTCCTCCAAGGCCGCCACCCTCCTTTCCAGACGCCTCCCCAACATCACCTCTACCCTTGTCATCGCCCCTCTAGAGGGAAACCTGTCTACACACAAGTGCAAGCTGGGTCATTCCAGAAGTCAGTTTCCCTCGACCCCTGGACCCCTGGACCCCTGGTTTCCCCTTCCCCAATCCCCACCTTCCAGAGTGGAAGAAACCCTGGTGTTGGGTAAGTCATTACAGGGCTGAGTGATCACAAACTGGCCCGGTTCCCGGCCCACGGGCTGAGACGGTGCGTTCCCAAGTGTAAGAGCACTTCTGACAAATTAAATGAGGGAGATCAGTGCCTCCCCGGTGACTGCCAGGCTGCAGGCTGTTATGGAGCCAGCTTTCATGAATAATAGAAGCTGCCTTTTCTCCTGTCTGCAGCCTGAGTCCTGTGAACCTTCCTCAGTGGCACGTCGTTTCTGAGCGCTCCACACAGCAAGTGTGGCCTCCAAAGCGTGCCTCCTGTCTCCAGTGCCCCAAATACCTCCCTGACCTGATACCCACACACCACATCATTCTTCCAGTTTGTCCCGTGCTCAGGGGTCTGCAGCAGCTGGTCTGCAGTGCAAGCTGGACTGTGCCCGCCCCTGCCTGGAGACCTCACCACAGGGACTTCTGTGGCCTGTCTTCTGATCCCTTCACGGGCACCATCTGGCCACTGATCCCTTCTCCAGACTCCTCTTTACCCCTCCCTGTCTGGCACTCCTGTTTCTTGACCGGCATCTTCTCATCTCCCTCCCAAACTCATGTCCACCAAGTCGGTGATGCCATCCAACCATCTCACCCTCTGTCGCCCCCTTTTCCTCCTGCCTTCAATCTTTCCTAGCATCAGGGTCTTTTCCAATGAGTTGGCTTTTCGCATCAAGTGGCCAAAGTATTGGAGCTTCAGCTTCAGCAGCAGTCCTTCCAATGAGGAAACTGAGGCTCAGAGAAGTTAAGTAAATGGCCCAAGAGCATGCAGCTATTAACTGACAGGCTAGGATTCAGACCAAAGCCCACGTGTGCATCCTTTGTAATTGTCATGTACGATTGCATGTCGGGTGTGGGGCTAGGAGTTTCATTAATACACCCTTTATCATCTACTTAACTAGCACCCATTATATAAATGAGCAAACTGAGGCTCAGAAACACTAAGTACCTCACCTACAGTCACATGACTGCTTAGCCGAGGTGCTGGGATTGCAGCCAGGACTACCAAGCTCTAAACCCAAGCACTCCCCAGGGTCCAGCACCCTGCTTCCTCCTTAACTGCCCCACACGAGGCTCAAATTCAGCAACACTAAACGACGTCTGTTACGTGATCATTTCATGATAAAGAGCCCAAGGGATGACTACTTATTGGCACAAGCTTTTAAGTGAATCATTTTCCTGTGTGAAGATGGGACAACTTAGGGACTCCCCTGATGGAACAGCGGATAAGAATCTGCCCACCAATGCAGGGGACACGGGTTCGATCCCTAATCTGGGAAGACCCCACATGCTGTGGGCAGCTGAGCCCGTGCGCCACAACCACTAAGCCTGTGCTCTAGAGCCCGGGAGCCGCAGCTCCTGAGCCCACGTGCCCAGAGCCAGTGCTCCACAGCGAGACACCAACACAGTGAGAAGCCCACGGACCCCAACGCAGAGTAGCCCCTGCTCACTGCAACTAGAGAAAAGCCCACAAAAAGCAATGAAGACCCAGCACAGCCAAAAATACACAAATAAATCTCAAAAAAAAGATGCACAACTTACTTATGGTGGTTGTGGTTCAGTCACTAACTTGTGTCTGACTCCTGCGATGCCATGGACTGTAGCCCGCCAGGCTCCTCTGTCCATGGGATTTTCCAAGCAAGAATACTGGAATGGGCTGTCATTTCCTTCTCCAGGGGATCTTCTCCAGGGAATTCTGCACTGCAGACGGATTCTTTACCGACTGAGCTATCAGGGAAGCTTGTTACCCACCAAAGATGAACCCTGAATGAATGTGTGCGTGAGTGTATGCACATTCAATCAATCGCATTCCTCACAGCCCAGAATCAGAGTGATGTCGGTGGTATAGAGGACCTTGGAGACCAGACTTACGGGGATATATTTAGGGTTTCCCCCACAGCCCCTTCTTCTTCTCTGCTGGCTGCCCCGCCCTCTGATTGTCTGCATCTCCCCTTCCAGGTGCTCCCGAATGCAGCTGCCCTCAGGTTCCTGTAAAGAGCAAGTTGGGCTCTCTTTGCTTCTCTGCCTCAGTTCCCCCTCCGCATTGATGGGCAGTGAGTCTTCAAAACCAAAATTACCTTTCAAGGAGGCTACTGAGGTTCCGAGCAGCTCAAAGACTTGCCAAGGTCATACAGGTGTCAGAGCTGGATTTCAAGAGATGGTTGTTATCACTCTCAGATTATGGTGTTCTCCAAACACCAAGCCACCACATTACCTTGATGGACCAGTGTTTGCAAAGGCACCAAGCAGAGCGGGAGAATGACATGCTTAGGACCAGCTAGGAAGTGGTTCTTTTCCTACTATGCCACGTGCATGAAGGAGACAGAAGATGGTGCGTGTAAGTGGTTGTGGGTTTTGGGGGGAGATGGACTGACACTTTTTTTTCCCTTTCAACATTATAAGACTGTTATCCCTTTTTGTTTTTTTTTTTGGCTTCCATTATTTTGGGTAAGTAGTTATCTGTAAGTCTTATTGGTTTTTTAAAAAACTAAATTTATTAATTTTATTATTATTATTTTTTGGACACGACATATGGCTTATGAGATCCTAGCTCCCCATTCAGGGATCAGATGCATGCCTTCAGCAGCGAGGGCACAGAGTCCTAACCACTGGCCCACTGGGGATTCCCTGTAAGTCTTATTGTTATTCCCCAGAATATGATGTTTGTTCTCTATGTTTGCTTTTAAGATTTTATTTTAACAGTAAGTTTTCAGCAGCTTGGTAGGCAGCCTCTGAGAAGACCCCCAATGATCCCTGCTTCCTGGTGTTTCCACCCTGTGTGGTCACCTCCCATTGACTGTGGGCTGGGCCTCCTGACTTGCTTCTGATAGAACACAGTGGAGTTACTGGACTTTCACTGCTGGTGAAATGTGTGGCTTCCATCTCAGGGGCTCTGGGGCAAGTCAGCTGCCGTGTTGTGAGTGGCCCTGTGCAGGCCTGGCATCCATGAGGAATGTGGCCTTCGAGAAGCCATTGGAGTGACATGGAAACAGGTCATCCCCCATCAAACCAGCAAGTCAAACCTAGGCCCCAGCCAACAGCCTGGTTGCGACTTTGCGAGAGACCTTGAACCAGAGGCGCCTGGTTGGGCTGTGCTAGATTGCTCACTCACCAAAATGGTGAGAGAAGGAATGTAAGTTTTTGTTTTTTTTTTAAATTTTTTGGCCAATTGGCATGTGGGATCTTAGTTCCTTGACCAGGAATCAAACCCACATCCCTTGCATTGGAAGCACAGAGTCTTAACCACTGAGTGGCCAGGGAAATCCCACTGTATGTTGTTTTAAACTGCTAGGCTTCAGGGTCATTTGTTACAAAGAGATACATGACCCCTGTGAGAGCCCTGTGGGTTTTCAGCCTTGGTGACTCACACCACATCCTAACATGGGCTTGGATTTCTCATTGCTGCCTAGTTGCCACAGGGGACCTCTGCTCCCTGTGGGTCTCAGAATTTAGGAAGACTGCGTCAAAAGTGCCATGGAGTAATGATGACCCTATATGCGAGACAGCAAATGAGACACAGATATAAAGAACAGACTTTTGGACTCTGTGGAAGAAGGCGAGGGTGGGATGATCTGAGAGAATAGCATTGAAACACGTATATTACCGTATGTGAAATGGATCGCCAGTCCAGGTTCGATGCATGAGACAGTGCACTCGAAGCCAGTGCACTGGGACGACCCTGAGGGATGGGATGGGGAGATAGGTGGGAGGGGGTTCAGGATGGGGGACACATGTACACCCATGGCTGATTCATGTCAACGTATGGCAAAAACCACCACAATATGGTGAAGAGCCTCCAATTAAAATAAATAGATTAATTAAAAACAAGTGCCATGGAAATGTAGCTTACCTTAGGATAGAAATAGCCTGTGATTAAATTTACTTCCTCAAGAGGTGTATTAGTGGAAGAATGTGGAAGACGTCTGGGGTCACTAAGCCCCTGTGACAGCCCTTCACAGTATCAAACTAGGTCAGGAGCTTCTACAAGGCATGCCGACTCAGGGACTCCCTGGTGGCCCAGTGGTAAAGAACCCACCTTCCAATGCAGGAGACATGGGTTCGATCCCTGGTCCAGGAAGATTCTACCTGCCTCCAGGCAACTAAGCCCGCGCACCACAATTACTGAGCTTGTGTTCTAGAGCCCGTGTTCCACAAGAGAAGCCACCAGAATGAGGGGCCCAGGCACTGCAACTGGAGAGTAGCCCCTGCTTGCCACCACTAGAGAGACATCCTTGCAGCTTCGAAGACTCAGTTCAGGCGCTCAGTCGTGTCCGACTCTTTGCGACCCCATGGACTGCAGCATGCCAGGCCTCCCTGTCCATCAGCAACTCCTGCAGCTTGCTCAAACTCATGTCCATCGAGTTGGTGATGCCATCCAACCATCTCATCCTCTGTCATCCCCTTCTCCTCCCACCTTCAATCTTTCCCAGCATCAGGGTCTTTTCCAAAGAGACTCAGTGATTTTCCAATGACACTCAGATTTCCAATGAAGACTCAGTGCAGCCAAAAATAAATAATAAAGTAAATAAAATTATTAAACAAATAAAATCATGCTTGTTGTTGTAAAACAACCACCTTGGACACTGGGCAGGGTAGTACACGACTGGAGTGTCTCTAGCGGAGTGTGGCTGGGAAAGGAGGCCAGGAAGGGCAGCAGGGCCAGCAAGCCCACTGGCGGGTTGGCCTGCCTTTGGCCCACTGCCTAGAACAGAACTGAGTCCGGCGTTGAAGCACAGCAATGAGTAAGACACGCTCTGTTTCTATCTTCAAGTTTTTGTGCAAGCAGCAAGCGAGTGATGTGAACCAAGTAGAATCGTGGTGACTGCCAGGAAGAAGTACAGGGGGCTATGAATGTACGTATGGGGGAGGGGACCTAGTACTTGTTTTTTGTGGTTTCATAAGAAATAATCACAAATGTAGCAGCTTAACGTAACCCACGTTTTTAAACTCAGTTTCTGTGGGTTGGAGTTTATCCCATTTTAGGTGGGTTCTCAGCTCAGGGCTCATCAGGCTTCACTCAGCGCTTCGGCCAGGATGTGTCCTCCCCTGGAGGCTTGACCAGCAAAGAGTCCCTGCCAAGTTCCTTCAGGTTGGTGCCTGGATTCATTTCCATGGGACTGCCTGGCTGGAGCCCAGCTCTTTGCTGGCTCTTTGTTGGCTGGAGGCAGTCCCCAGGTCTTAGCACCATCCAACCATCTCCAGGTGGGCTTCTCCAGAGGCCCTCTCATAGCACAGCCTAAAATAGAACCTCTCCATATCGTCTAAGATGTGTTCTTTTTTTTTTTTTTAAATAAATCTTTATCGGAGTATAGTTGGTTTACAATGTTGTTAGCTTCTGCTATACAACAAAGTCATTTGGTTATACATGTATGTATATCCAGTCTTCTGTTTTTTAGCTTTTCCCCATATAAGTCATTACAGAGTACTCAGTAGAGTTCCTTGTGCTATGGAGTAGGTACTTATTAGTTATCTATTGTATATATATACTTGTATGGCATCACCGACTCAATGGACATCAGTTTGAGTAAACTCCAGGACTTGGTGATGGACAAGGAGGCCTGGCATGCTACAGTCCCTGGGGTCGCAGAGTCAGACACAACTGTGGATGGTTTAAAGCCTGGGAGAGTCTGAGATTTCCCAATAGGAGAGTCTATACCAGAGCCATGGGCCACCCTAATATCCCAGCATGGAGAGATTGGGCAGAGAAGGGGTGTAAACTCCAGAGGAGCTGCCGGTGTTGGGGGTTTAGTCACTAAATTGTGTCCAACTCTTGCAACCCAATGGACTATAGCTGTGGCTCCTCTGTCCATGAGATTCTCCAGGCAAGAATACTAGAATGGGTTGCCATTTCCTTCTCCAGGGGATCTTCCCAACCCAGGGATCGAACCCAGGTCTCCCAAACTGCAGGCAGATTCTTTACCAGCTGAGCCACAAGGGAAGCCCAAGAATACTGGACTGGGTAGCCTATCCCTTCTCCAGTAGATCTCCCAACCCAGGAATGGAACCCTGGTCTCCTGCATTGCAGGTGGATTCTTTACCAACTGAGCTACCAGGGAGGAGCCTCCAGTGACCTAGAGGAATAGGGGGCGCCCCAGGATACTCAAGATCAAAGGCGGTGAGGACAGAGGTTTTATGGATGACTGGTACTTGGACTTACGGGGTGCCATGCAGGGCGAGGAGAGTGCTTCAGGTGGGGAAGAGCCTAGGAACAAAAGCTTTGTGGGAGGAAGGGGAAAGAGCTCTGTTCAGAGCACCAGTTTTGTGACTTCAGGTGACCTTTAGAAATCTCTGATCTTGTCTGCGGGAGGTCCTTAAGGGAGGGCCAAATTTGCCTCTGCTGCAACAGTACTGGAGTGGGGTGCCATTGCCTTCTCCGAATTTGCCTCTACTCCATTCTAACCGCACATTTTTGGGGCTTCGAAAATGTAGCTCAGTTGGTAAAGAGTCTGACTGCAGTGCAGGAGACCTGGGTTCGGGAAGACCCCCCTGGAAAAGGAAATGGCAACCCACTCCAGTATTCTTGCCTGGAGAATCCCATGGACAGAGGAGCCTGGCTGGCTCCAGTCTTTGGAGTCGCAAGAGTCGGACATGTCTGAGCAACTTAAGCACACTTGGCTTGGGGGCCAGGAGGTCTTCCTCCTTGGGCCTCAGTTTCCCTTTCTGTAAAGAAGGCCATCCTAAATTAAATCAGTCCTGAATATTCATTGGAAGGACTGATCCTGAAGCTGAAGCTCCCGCACTTTGGCCACATGATGTGAAGAAATGACTCATTGGAAAAGACCCTGATGCTGGGAAAGGTTGAAGGCAGGAGGAGAAGGGGACGACAGAGGAGATGGTTGGATGGCATTATCGACTCAATGGACATGACTTTGAGCAAGCTCCAGGAGTTGGTGATGGACAGGGAGGCCTGGCGAGCTGCAGTCCATGGGGTCGCAAAGAGTCGGACACGACTGAGCGACTGAGCTGAACTGAAAGAGGACCAATTCCATAAACTTGAGTTCCGGGTGTGGTATGGCCACGGTCTCGCTGAGTGGACCCCGGGTGGACTTGACGGCCGGCCATCCCGGGTCGGAGCTGGGTGGACCAAGGTTCCGGGAGCTCTCGGTGCGGGGACCCCAGCAGCCCCGCCCCGGAGCGGCCCCGCCCCACCTCCCTTTGTTTCCGCAGGCCCCGCCCACCGCGGCCAGCTCCCTCCCTATTGGTCGGGGGGCGGGCCCCGAACGCCGGGGAGCCTCCGGGGGCGGGGCGTCGTGGCGCGGGCGGGGCGAGTGCGCCTGCGCGGAGCTCGAGCCCGGTCGCAGCCTCTCGGCGGCCGCTGCTCCTGAGGAGCCGGAGCGCTAGCCCGAACCGGGACCGGCTGAGGCGGCTGCTAAGCGGCCCCGCCCCGGGGCTCCATTGTTGCGGCCGCGGCGGCGGCGGCTCTGCCGGCTTCTCGGCTCCGCCTGGCTCGGCCAGGGCGGCCTCCGTCTAGGAGCGATCGCTGCCCCAGCGGCGGCCTGAGGTGAGTCGGCGGGCGGCGGGCGGCCGGGCCGGGCCGGGCCGGGCCGAGGGCCTCCCGGGCGGACACGGGCTCCGGGGCTGGGAGAGGGTCTCACGGCCGGGCGGCGGTCCTGGGCGGTAGAGGGGAATCCTTGGGAATGAGGGGTCCCAGAGCCGGGCGGGGTCCAGGGCGGGGCAGGGGTCTCGAGTCGGACTGGGGTTCCGGGGCCGGACTGGGGGTCCCCGAGCCGGACAGGGGTCCCCAGGGCCAGACTGGGGTCCCAGAGCCGGACGGGGCTCCCGGGGCCGGACGGGGGTCCAAGAGTCGGGCGGGGGTCCCCAGGGCCGGACTGGGGTCCCGGGGCCAGCCTGGGGTCCCAGAGCCAGCCTGGGGTCCCGGGGCCGGAGGGGGGGCCCAGTTGGGCAGGGGTCTCGAGTCGGGCGTGAGTCCTAGGGCCGGACGGGGCTCCCGGGGCAGGACTGGGGTCCCAGGCGACAGGGGTCTCCGAAAAGTCAGGGGTCCCAGGCCGGGCGAGGGTCCTGGGCCGGGCGGGGGTCTCGGGGCCGGACTGGGGTCCCAGGCGGCAGGGGTCTCCGAGAAGGCAGGGATCCCGGGAGCCGGACGGGGGTCCCTCCCTGGGTGTGGCACATCCGAGCGGGGCGCCGCGGGGTCGCTTGCCCGAGGTGTCGGCCGCCGCCGCCCTGAGCGCCAAGTGGGGACAGGGAAGCGGAGCGGGACCGACCGCCGCGCGTCTGGGCGCCGGGCATTGTTTCGGCCTCGGGGTGGCTCCGAGGGGGCTCCGCGGGGATCGGCCGGTGATGCCCCCCGCGCGGGGTCCTGGTCATCCTGAGGGCGGGGACACTGCCTCGGTCCCCGCTCCCTCCCTAGGGTGGCTGGCTCGCGCGATGTGTCGCCCGAAGGCAGCTCTGGGTGGGCCCTCGCACGAGGGGATCCCGGACATCCTGGGAGTGGGAGACTGTCTTTGTCCCCGCCCCGCCTCCCCCCCCCCCCGCCCCGCCCCTTACCTCCACGGGGTGACTGGCTCGCGGTGTCTCACCGAGGGTAACTGCGTGGACCGCCGATCGTAGGGATTCTGGTCACTCCGAGAGTGAGGGGCTCTGAGTGTTTGAGGGTCACCGAGGGTGGCTCCGCGTGGACCCGTGCGCGCGGTGTCTTGGCCACCCTGCGAGTTGGGGGGCTGTGCCCCGTCCCTACCCCTCCCCTCCCCGACCCCCCGCGGCTTGTGGGGGTGTGATCGGCCCGGGGACACGCTCCCCTTTTCCCACAACAGTGCGTGCGCGCGCGTGTGTCTTAGGGGGGTTCCATTGTCGACGGGTGTTCCTGCGCGGGGAGAGGCGCCCGTCGGGCTGTAACGGGCTTGTACGTGGGGGAGAAGCATTTGGCCCGAGTCGGACAGCTGAGCCGCTCGTTTATTTATTGTCTCCTTTGCCGTGTGAACAGAAGCGGCTGCACTGGCCCCGGAACCCGCCCCTCGCCCAGCCCCGGTCCCCGGGGAGCGCGGGGCTGTCACTGCGCCGCCGGGGGACCGCGCGTCGGGGCTGCGGCCGGCGTTTCCTGCTGGGGCGCGAGACTCGGCCGGCCGGGCGGGAGCCGGCTCTGATTGGAGGGAGCCTGGTCCCTCTGCCCGGCGCTTCTTGATTTCTTCCGTTAGGATTGGGAAGAAGAAGAAGAAAAAAAAAAAAAAAAAGTCTGGAAAGCCAGATTTAACTTTGCAGCTCTCAGCGCCTGGAGAGTGGAAGAAAACTTTCCCAAGAATTTGGCGGGCTGGAGAGTGCATTTGAAGGAGGGGAATCCACACCCGCGGAATGAAGCCAAGGCAGTTACAGTTAGAGGTCAGGTTTACGAAAGGAATAGAGGGGGTGAGGCTGTGGGTCGTTCGTTTTACCCTTGTGTGAAAACACCTATTATGTTCCAGGAGAAGTGATTCTTTTCCCCTGGGGAATGCAGTGTCTAACAGGTCAGTCTTTTTCCTTTTCAAGAGCATCCTGGTCTAAGACAGGAAACTGTGCTATAGGCACAAGTAACTGTAGTATCCAAATGGAAATTTTTTGTGAAGGGACAGGGTATAAATAACAGAAATGCAAGATGGAAATGTGGCCATAACTGCAGCTGTCGCTGTTATAAAGTCCAGACAGCCGGCTGGGCTTTCACTCTGTCTCGTCTCCGCTCACTCTCCCATCTCCCCCATGCACCCGGCTCCGGGGCTTCCAGCTTCGTTTGCCCGTTCTTACAGTATCAGTTTAGGTGACTTCTTTATGAAGGTTCCCCTGACGTCTTCTCTTCCTGCCCTCTGAGAGCCGTGGTCTTCAAGGACAGAGTGGTTCGCTGCAGTACCCAGAGAGAATGAGGTCTGTCTGAACGAGAGGCCTCTTTCCTCCATCCCGGATCCAAGTCTTTCCTGTGATTTAAAATCTGCAGTTCCTCAACTCTCCTAAGGACTTTCAGATGAACAGTTGCTATTACTGTGTTTGTTGCACAGTGTGGAGTACTTAACTTGAATTTATTTGGTCTGAGTCTGGCTCTGGAATGAAGCTGCTGTTTGTTCCTGCAAAACCACTGGGCTTCAGTTTCCTCACCTTCTAGGGTTTTAAACTAGGTAAGAACTTTGTCAGCCCTAAACCTTTAATTCTTTCAACCGAATACAGCAGAGGAAAGTTGTCTCAGTGGCAGTCGTATAAATAATGGAGATCCTTTAAAATGTGGTTTCTAAAGTGAAAGTTTTGTTTTTTGTTTCTTTACACAAAGTTTAGTTGTGGGTGTATTCTTTGTCTCAGGGTTGAAAGACACTGTTGATGATGGAAGCTTTGGCAACTACTTGATACTGTCTTGCATATTCTTCATAATTGCATTTCACTTGGAACATCTGTGCTCTGTCAAATTGGTTTGAAGTTTTCCTTAATGAAGTTGTTGGGTTCAGATCTCTTGGCAGGAGTATGTTGCTGATCTTTTGAGTGTCATACGAAGTCAGCCAACTGCAGGCTTTTTTATGCCCCAGTCTCTAGCAGAGATTTTATTTTTTTAATTTTATTTTTATTTCCTGTTGGGGTATAGCTGATTTAACAATGTTGTGGTAGTTTCAGGCGAACATTGAAGGGACTCAGCCATGCATACACATATATCCATTCTGCCCCAAACCCCTCTCCCATCCAGGCTGGCACATAACATTGAGCAGGGTTCCGTGTGCTATATAAGAGGTCCTTGTTGGTTACCCATTTTAAATATAGCAGTATGTACATGACTTTCCCAGAGTCCCTAACTATCCCTTCCCCCCAGCAACCATAAGTTCATTTTCTTAGTCTGTGAGTCTCTTTCTAACGGAGATTTTAATTTGGAGAGTATGGAACTAGTGAACACGGGGAGTACCTTGAGTGGGTGTTTGTGGCTTTGTGTAATGGATTAAAACATAGTTTAAAATGATTAGTTGCAAAGTTGCATTATGTTAAATGACCTATAAAGTTTCAATTCTAAAGAATATAGTAATTAGTCCTTAAAAATATTAATCTCCCTTCCAATTTATGTTTGGCAAGATGGGAATTTGATGTGCTTGATTCTTTTAAAGCCACATGTCTGTTGTTGAAAGGATAAACAGTTTTCCCTGCTATTCTTATTTGAGTGATTACAGGAGTACAACGTAGCTGGTAGCTGTTTGGTCAAGGACTGGTGCCACCAAATTACACTTTCATGCTCAGTAGCGTTTTTTGTCTTTATTTTGATTTGCAGCCTTTAATTAATATAGCATATTAAAAGTGCATTGTTTTATATATGTATGCACTCCACATGGTTTGTTTTGTTCCCTGGTGGCTCAGATGGTAAAGAATCTGTCTGCAATAAGGGAGACCCGAGTTTGATCCCTGGGTCGGGAAGATCCCCTGGAGAAGGGAATGGCTACTCTCTCCAGTATCCTTGCCTGGAGAGTCCCATGGACAGAGGAGCCTGGCGGGCTCCAGTGCGTGGGGTCACAAAGATTCGGACATGACTTAGCAACTAGCACACACATGTTTTGGGAGCAGTCTTCAGAAATGCAAATGGGTTTTCTTTGTGGTTTTCTTAGATTGTCTTAATGTTTTCACTGAAAACTAGTTGCTACTTGTTCTGCAGGCAGGGCTGGTTTTTATATGGATTAGATGAAGAGGGAGCTTTCGGAGAAGAGGTCGCCTGGGGATGGAGGAGGTAGCCTTGAGCTGTGCTTTTGGCAGTCATTCCTTCTGTTCTTCACTGGAAGAAGAGGGTTGACCGGCTCTTCCCTGGGGGCCAAATTAGAGCGCTGACTTAGCCTCACCTTAAAGAACTGATGGTACTCCCCGCTTTTTTAGTTTATGATATTCTCTAAATCATTCTTTTTTTAGAGCTAGAAGTTCAGAGAGAAACTTTTTTCTTAAGCTATATAAATCTAAGTCTTTGCTGTTACCCGCTCCCCTCCCTCACCCCGCCTGCATCCCACATCAGCTACCAAATGGATTTTTCTTCTTTGTTTTCCGTTTTAAAGATCTTATCATATATATGCCTATTATTACAGGCTACATCAAAGCCGTTTTGAATGCTGACAGGATGTCATATGAATAATATATTCAAGATAACTTACTCCAGTACTTTTGCACAGGAAGCTTGGCCCCAGGAAGGCTTTTGTTAAGGTCAATTACTTTCTTGAACTTTAGTTTCCCTCCCTAGCGGAAGAGATTGTCCTGAGGATAAAATGAAATCCTGTATATAACAGGATTTTGTAAGGTGTAAAATATGTTGCCAAGGATTAAAAGATAATGCTTCATTAAGAATGTAATGAGTCTGTTTTTCTTTTTTTTAACTCCAATGTTTGATATACAGATGGTCCATAACATGAAGGATATCAGGCAACTTCTTGTAGGATTGTTTTCTATCTTTAATTGGCCAGTGTTGTTTGATATCTTAGCCTTTTGAGGGAACATCCAGTTCAAGTTTCAGAGATGCTACTCTTTTTAAAGGCTATAGAACGCGCAGACTGTAGCCCTTAACCGTCTCTGTCTGTGTCCCTCTTGTGTTCATGTTCCTGTGAGCCTTCCTTTCATGAAGCCTGATGGCTGGGCATTCCCACTCCTAAGGGACCTGTCTTGAGGTTGGGAAAGGCAGGAGGCGTTGCCAGGTCACAGTCAACGAGAGTTCACGTCTGCAATGCCTTGGAGCGCGAGCCGCGGGAGTCAGGGGGAACCTGACCTCAGCCCCCTGGCGTCCTCGGGCCTTCTTGCCTCATGGCACCTTGGAGACTGCAGGGTCTCCTGCCCACCAGGCGAGGCTGCCTTTCCCTTCCTCTCCCTCCTGCCCTTTCTTCCTCTCCCCCAGCTCTGAGGATCTCTGATGCCCCCAGGCACTGGCAGGAGGCAGATACAAGGGCTGATACAACACAGCACTGGTTCACAAAGACTGTAGACACGGTGATGAGTGACACTGTCACACAGTCTGACAGACATGCGCCCAGAGTACTTGTGATGCTCCTGCGGGCAGGCGACCTGTGGAGACTGGAAGGTGGGACCCAGTGCCTCACTGGAGAAGAGCTGGAGGCTTGTAGTGTAGCGGGAGAGGCAGACCTGGGTGCGACCCAGTGCGGGTAGTAGGTGCTGCCAGGGGTCTGCCAGAGAGTCTGGGGGCCAGGGGGCACTCTGCTGCTGCTGCTGCTAAGTCGCTTCAGTCGTGTCTGGCTCTGTGCGACCCTATAGACGGCGCCCACCAGGCTCCCCCATCCCTGGGATTCTCCAGGCAAGAACACTGGAGTGGGTTGCCATTTCCTTCTCCAGTGCATGAAAGTGAAAAGTGAAAGTGAAGTCACTCAGTCCTGTCCGACTCTTCCCGACCCCGTGAACTGCAGCCTCCCAGCCTCCTCCGTCCATGGGACTTTCCAGGCAAGAGCACTGGAGCGGGTGCCATTGCCTTCTCCCATGGCACACACAGTCCCACATTTATTCTCCTCTGTGGTGTTTGGAGTTCATTAGGTAAGACAGGCAACAGAAGGTTTACAAGTTAAAGAAAAGGCAGTGAGTTACCTGAAGCTTGGACCTAAAGTAGACATTCTGGACAGCTTATAATTCCCCACATCTGCATGTATCAGAACAAGTCTGTGATATCTGTTGTTTTGGATGGAGTATGACCACTCCTTTGCTTTTTTTTGGCTGTACGGCATGTAGGATTTAAGTTCCCCAACCAGGGATCAAACTTGTGCCCCTTGCAGGGGAAGCGTGGAGTCTTAACCACCGGACCACCAGGGAAGCACCCATTCCTGTCTTTTGATGTAAGGAAGTCAGCTGGCTCTTGCTGAATGTCGAGGATGCGGCAGCCACTGCCGGGTGTTTTCACATATATGGCTGCATGGCTTTCCTCCGCTGCTGTAACAAATTGCCCCAAACTGAGTGGCTTAAAACAACACAGATTTATTATCCTACAGTAGATTAGAGGTCTAACTTGGATCTCATCAGGCAAAAAACAAGGTGTCCGCAAGGCTGTGTTCCTTACTGGAGAATCTGACGGACAGTTGCTTGCAAGCTCATTCACATTGTCCATCAAATATAGTTGCTGCCACCTGTCGGGCTGAGGCCCGTTTCCTTGCTGGCCACCAGCTGGGAGGCTGCCCCCAGCTCCTAGGGGCGTCTGTCTGGGACCCCGTCTGAGGTCTGTAGCAAAGTGCTTTTTGCCAGGTAATGTGACATACTCACAGGGCCCAGGGATTACCACGTGGTCATCTTGGGAAATCATTATTCTGCCTCCCACAATTACCCAATCCATTTATGACAACATCCAGTGACACTGTTATTATTGCCCTCAGTTCACAAATAAATAAAAGGCATCTGTATTTTAAGCAAATTGTTAGGACCATCAAGATTCCAGTTAAATGACAAGACAGTTCATCTGACTCACCCTTGAGCTGATGGTGGGGTTTATAGCAGCAGGTCAGTGAGAAAGCAGCAGAGTAAATTTTGTGTTTTGGAGTATTTAAATGGATGGGCTGCTCTGATTATAGAAGTTTTGCCAAGAAGTCATTAAAGTAATTCCTTTGTTGGAAAAAACAGCCACGTGGGGGATTTGGGATGTGAAGGACTTTTCCTCTTGGGGTGAAGAGTGCACAATTCCATGTCCAGTTCTCCAGTGGAAACAGCTGAGTCGACCCAATTGGGGATTCATGTTCCTGAACTTCAGAGCATCTGTTTCAAGACTGCAGCAAACCCAGGAAACAGACTTCATACTTTCAGTGATGGTTTGAAGTGAGGTGCGTCTTGTGGTCAAGGAAGCAACAGGTGATGGTCACGAGCGTTTAAGACCAAGCATGACCTCAGGGGGTCCCAAAGTCAGACACGACTTAGGGACCAAACAGCAACACGATCTTGTTTGTTTATGCTGCTGTTCACTCGCAAAGCCGTGTCTGACTCTTTGTGACCCCATGGACTGTAGCACGCCAGGCTCTCTGTCCTTCACTATCTCCTGGAATTTGATCATGTAGGTGTTTTTAATAGTTTTTCATCATATATATATTTTTTCCTTCTATAAGAAATCAGAATCTAGAATCCTAAGGCATTTTAACTCAGCCTTCAGGAATTTACCGACTCCTGATACCCTGTGCAGAAATGCTGTGTGTCTTTGTCTGTGTGTATGTTTGCTGGGGGGAGGATTTATAGCTCTCTGTTCTTTTTCGAAGGTGTTGGATTCCAGAAAGTTTAAGAACACACTGCTTAATCCGATATTCTTGCCGGTCAAGTATCAGATTTTGTTTAAAAATGAAATACCCCATTTTAAACAGAGTTACACAGACGCATAGTTTTAAGAGTCAAAAGTTCTACAGGACTTAGAACAAAAACCCAGCAGTCACCCACCCCACCCTTCTCCACCCTGATTCCCGTCCCCCGAGGCCTCCCGCTTCAGTGTTTTAGCTGTTTCTTCCAGATTTTGTGTGAGACTTCCTGCTTAGGAAGAAGACAATTTGGGTCACCTATTCCCTCCTCTCACCACCCACACCTCTTTCCTCTGTCCCCCCAGTATAATTACGTTAAAGGTTTTGGTTAAATATTCAGCAGTACCTATTATGAGTATGGAAACATTATTCACAGCTGAGATATGTTGACTGTTTTGCTTACAGTTCCCTTCTTTTATTGTTTTTACCTTTTTTTCTAGAGTTGAGACTTGCCCTGCTTTGTTTTGCTTAGTTTTCTGTGCTGAAAACTAAGCCTCTCAAAGTGTAAATCTCCCCTTTGTAGATCCACACACAGCAAGGAATATTCCATTCTGTCCTTTTATTAGGATAATTGTGTGTGAACCTCTCACCCACCTGGTGGTGGTTTAGTCGCTTAGTTGTATCCTGCGACCCTTTGGACTGTACCCTCCAGGCTCCTCTGTCTTTGAGATTTCTCTGGCAAGAATACTGGAGTGGGTTGCCATTATCCTCCTATGGGGGATCCTCCTGACCCAGGGATCGAACCTGCGTCTCCTCTGTCGCCTGAACTGCAGACAGATTCTGCTGAGCAATACCCAGGTTCAGGGAAGCCCCGATTTTCTCTAAATTGGTTGCTTCCCAGGCCTGCTGCACATTCCCTGTTGCCCTGAGAATTTCTTTCACCTCTTTCCCAAATAAGATGCCGCCTTCTTAAAAGTTTTCTCTCTTGTTTTGGTTGAGCATGTTCAGCAGCAGGTTTCTAAGAAGTCATTTTTTTTTTTGAAAGCTTCTAAGGAAATGGCAACCCACGCCGATACTCCTGCCTGGAGAATCCCTTGGACAGAGGAGCTTGGCGGGCTACAGTCCACGGGGTCGTGGAGCCGGACATGACTGAGCGACTGACGCACATGATGTTGGAACACTGTACTCATGTCTGGTGGACAGTTTGGCTGGGTGTAGAATCCTGGGGTGGAAATCATTTTCCTGCGGAGTTTGGAAGACGCCGTTCAGTTGACTTTCAACGTGAAGGTGGCGGTCGAAGTGCCCGGAGCCATGCCTTTGCTTGGGACCCGTGTCTTCCTCTGTAAATTCCGCAGGGCCGCTGCTCGCGTTTGCAGGTGGCATGGCGGCCGTGCCGAGACGTGGACTTCGTGTCGTCCACTGTGCTGGGAACCCGGTGGACCTCTCCCGTCTGTGGACTCCTGTCCTCCAGCCTGACTCTCCCTCAGGACTTCTCTGTTCCCGTTCCTTTGTCTTTTGTTTTCCCACTGGGGAGATTTCTCCAACTTCTCTAAAGCCTTCTTTGAATTTTGTGTTGCCATGATTATTTCAATTTCAAGAGCTCCTTCGAAGTCCCTGAAAATATTAACAAAAATAAAAATACCATCTTTCCTTGTTTCAAGGATGGTGGTCAGGGGTTTTATTACACCCTTCGTCCTGGAGGAAAGGTTTATCTTTTCATGGCTTTTCAGCTTGATTATCTAATAAAACCCAAAGGATCTGAGAGTAGTGTCATCACACTGCTGTAGTTTGAAGGGAAATTTTTCCATTCGGCCCATCACTTACTGTATAATATGGAGAAAAGACTTAGCTTTTGGTCCTTGGTGGTATTAGTTTTTTTTTTTTTTGGCCACACTCTGTGTCATACGGGATCTCACTTCCCCTACCAGGGATCGAACTTACAACCCCTTCAGTGGAACGCACAGTCCTAACCGTTGGACCATCAGGGAAGTCCCTGGAAGGTGGCTTTGTATGCCTTCAAATGCCTCCGTTGAGAACATTTCTTTTCCACCCATGCCCGGGCTGTGGCTGACTCTGCCATCTGCTTTGTGCACTTAAGACTGTCCACTCTGATTCCTGTGAGGAGCTGCCAGCAGTGGGTTAGGAGTTTGGAATCCTGTTTCCTTTCACTTGACCCGAGTGCTCAAGGCATGTGCAGTTTCTGCGGGCAGTGGCATTGAGGAGCCTCCTTTTTTGGGTTGTATTAATACTTTACTTATAAGTTTATCAAGAAAAGGAAAAAGAAGTAGTAATAATGGTAGATTCTTGCTTTGGACATTAAATTACAGTGTGACAGATGAGGGTTGTTTTTTTTTTTTTTTCCTTTTCGCCGTGCTATATGGTTTGTGGGATCTTATTTCCCCAGCAGCAGTGAAAGCTCAGAGTCCTAACCACTGAGCAGCCAGGGAATTCCCAAATGAGGGGTACTTTTAGCCATGGTAGGTAGACTTCCCTGGTGGCTCAGACGGTACAGCATCTGCCAATGACTCAGGAGACCTGGGTTCAATCCCTGGGTCAGGAAGATCTCCTAGAGAAGAAAATGGCAACCCACTCCAGTATTCTTGCCTGGACTATCCCATGGACGGAGGAGCCCATAGACTGTAGTCCATGGGATCACAAAGAGTCGGGCACAACTGAGCGACTTCACGTTCAGGTGGAGTTAGGTTTGGGGTTGTTGTCTAGCGTGCACCTTTCTGTCAGGAAGTTATAGAAGTGACTTCTTGGGAACAGGACAGGGTGCCTTCTAGGGGGCGTTTGATGAACAGCTTTGTGGCGGATGTCCAAGACAAAGACTACATCTGAAAGTCGTTTTGGAGCCCTACTTTTTGAATACTTCTGAAACCCATAAAGGGTTTGCCTAAACATTCGCAGCATGTGATTCTGAATTAATTTAACTGTGAGAGTCAGGGGTGGTTCTTGGGGACGTGGGGCATGTTGCTTTCTTTTAAAATCCTGTCTTCCCAATGAATACAGATTTGTTTGTTGGGCGGTCATAAGTGACTTGAGTTTTTTCTCCAGATGGGTTGATCATTTGAGCCTTCCTGTGCTTAAAGTGTGACCCGCTGTCTTAGTTTGTCCAGGTTGCCGTAACAGAACACGTAGACCAGGTGCTTTATGAACAACAGGAATTTCCTTCTCACCATTCTGGAGGCTGGGAGTCTGAACTCAGGGTGCTGGCAGATTCTGTGTCCATTGAGGCCCTGCGTCCTGGCTCACAGGCAGCACCTCTGGCCGTGTCCGCATATGGTGGAGGGACACAGGCGCTGACTGGGGTCTCTTTTCTGAGGGAACTAATCCCCTCCAGGGATACCCCACCCTCATGACCTAATCACCTCCCAGAGGCCCCACTCCTCTAATACTGAGACACTGGGCCCAGGTTTCAACACATGGAGTCTGAGAGGACATGGACACTCGGTCTGTTGGGCCCTCTGAGAAGCTCAGACGTGCTGTGTCTTCAGGATGCGTGTGTGCTAAGTCGCTTCAGTCGCGTCCGACTCTTTGCGACCCCATGGACTGTGGCCCGCCAGACTCCTCTGTCCGTGGGATTCTTCAGGCAGGAATACTAGAGTGGGTTGCCGTGTCCTCCCCCAGGGGGTCTTCCTGACCCAGAGGTCAAACCCCAGTCTCCTGCAGCTCCTGCACTGCACGTGGACTCTTTGCTGCTGGGCCACCGGGGAAGCTGAGGCTTCATAGTGAGCAAGACTCAGTGGTCCCAAAAGGCCAGCGCTGCCTTTTGGAGTCTGAGATGGCACCCCCATCATGGCTGGCACTGTGTGCTGAGCGCTTACTGTGTCTGAGGCACAGGGCCAGGCACTTTCCACCTGTGTCTCTTTTAACCTTTTCAGCAGCTCTTGGGGAGGTAATGTCCTCCTTTTGCAGTTGACAAAATGAGGCAAAGACTCACAGCGGCTAGAGTTAACAGTACTGTATTGCACGTTTAAAAGTTGCTGAGAGAGTAGATCGTAAGCGTTCCCATCACAAGAAAAAAAAAATTGTAACTGCGTGTGGTGACTGATGCTAGGAGCCTTACTGTGGTCCTCTCACAGTAGACGCAGTGTCAAGTGGTTAGGTCGTCAGCCTCAAATTAACAATGCTGGTAGTTACTTCGAGGTACAAACGACGAGGTGAAGGGACAGAGAGGAACTCTCTCAAGATCACGAAGGAGGTGGGATTCCAACGCCAACGCCAGGGCCGGGACGAGCGTGTGGCCCGGCCTCTTCGTTTGTTAGGACGTTCTGGTGGCCCACACCCAGGGGACCGGCGTGCCCGAGAGCTGTTCTCAGCTGGCCCCTCAGGACACAGCAGTGGGCAGAGCCAGCCCCGATGGGCAGGCCAGCTGCTGTTGCTGCTGTTGACCCACCTGGTGGTCTTCAGTGTCTGTGCCCCTGCCTCCCTTCCGTCCCCCGTTCAGTGGCTCAGAGGGTCTGTGTGCAGGGGTCTCCGCCCCGGTGGCTCCCGCAGCCGCACACATCGGGAGGGGCCGTGTACAGAGACTGACCATAGAGGCGAGACAGATGCCATTAGGGAGGGCCGCTCAAGGTGCTGGGGTTTCAGAAGGCGGGCGAAGGGACCACCGAGGGGTGGTCCTGTGGGGGACCTTGCAGGGGGCATTGGCTTTCCACAGCGGAACTGAAGATTCCAGCCACCCCGTCTCACTCGGATGTCTTTTCTTGAAATCTCTGTTTCTTAGTGCAGAAAAAGGCATCGTCTCTGCACCGCTTATTTCTATGAGTCCAGTTTTGGACGTTCAGCAGGTTGGAGGCGCCTGGGCTGGACAGAGGAGCCTGCATCTCCCCTCTGGCGGGACAGCTGGCAGGTGTGGTGCAGAGGTGTGTCAACGTGGCCTGGGTCTGGGCCTCCAGCTGCACAAAGACGGCTGCCACCAGGGCCCAGAGAGTGTTCCCTGGAAAAGACAAGGCACAGAATAGTCGGCGTGTCCCCAGGACGACAGAAGGGTGGACAGATGGCCTCCCGGACAGAAAGGCTGCTGTGACTGACTCCCACACTGCCTGCTGTTTGAGACTGAGCCGTCCTTTGTACCACAGTGGAAGGCACTTCCAAGGCCCCTGTCGTCCTGGCGGTCTGTCCGCATCGCCTGAGCCTCAGGGAGGGTGGCACCACAGGCCCCCAGACTGACTCTGAAGAGGATTTCAGAGTTAATCAAGTCTACTGGGGATACAAGCGTGGGGTGGTGCAGAAAAACCACTTTCGTATCACGGCTCATGTAGCATGAGTTAGAAGCGTCTCATACCCAGGTGAAAAATGAAAACAAATCCTGTCTTTGGGTTGCAGTGGATACCACTGTGACTGTGTGGATAAAAGGTTTCAGGTGTGGTGGACCACCAGCTGCTGTTGGGGTGTCTTGTGTTTCCCCCAGTGGGGGAAGGGGGGCCAGGAGGGGGGCCCCACCCTTGCTGAGCACCCAGTACTTGCCAGCTGTCTTACAGAAGTGTCCCCTATAATATAGTTTTAGAGGTAAATATTTTTGATGAAGATGAAGATGGAGGCATAGAGATGTTAAAGTTGCTCAAGGTCACATTCTTACAAGTGGAGAAAATGAAATGCTTGATGAACTCAGGGGTTTGACCTCAAAAGCCCTTGGTCTTTCCCAGACACTTGGTTACTTCCCTGGATAGCAGGGTCGTGACTCAAAGCTCAAGAAAGTGAGGTTTTGTGGAAAGAGGGCCCCGCAGACATGAGGTCTCTCCAGACTTGGAATCTGCCACACTGGGCTCCTAAATTAGGGACTGACCATCTGGAGCGAAGCCCCTGGTTTAAGATTTTTCTTTGCGCAAGTAGACAGAGACCAACCACATGAAAGAGGCGAAGGCTATGTGTTCAGAGCCGGCTTATGGCAAAGGGGTTGGCCTCCGCCACTGCTGCTTGGCAGAGGCTCAGAGGAGGGGGCGAGGTTCTTAGTGGAGAAAAGGGGGCTCAGGGTGCCTGGTGGAGCTGGGGCGCTGCAGGGTCTCTAGAGGAGTGTCCAGGTGACTGTTCAGGGGGCAGGTAGGTTGGTCCTGAGTTGGAAGCAGGACAAAGATTAGGAAGGCCATTAGATATTGGTCTGGTCCTGGCTGATTGTCACGGGGGTTGCTGTCTGGCTTCCTGGGTTGTCACTGAAGACAGCAGTCTGTCCTCCTGAAGGTCTGACTCACAGCAGGCTGGCGGTCTGGGCTGGCAGCTGCAGGCTGAGGGTCAGAGCTCTGGTTTTGCACCGTCTGGCCATTGTCACTGTATACTATCTTTCATCTTTCTCTTCTTGTTAGAAATATTAAAAAATTAGACGACTTCCCCAGTGGTCAGTGGTTAAGATCTGCCTGCCAAAGCAGGGGACACAGGTTCAGTCCCTGGTCCAGGAAGACCCCACAAGCTGCAGAGCAGCTAAGCCCGTGGGCCGTGACTGCTGAGCCTGCGCTCAGTGAAACCGAAGCAGAGAGCAGCTAAGTTGCTTGCTCAAGCTCTTGGCGTTATTTCTGAGAGAGACAGCGCCCTGCTAGTTTCAGGAAGTGTTTATTGAGCACATCCTCTGTAATGGGTGCTGTCCTGAAATTGCATTTAGGGATGGGGTACAGGGCAAGAGATCCGAGTTTGATCCCTGGGTCGGGAAGATCCCTGGAGGAGGGCATGGCCACCCACTCCAGTATTCTTGCCTGGAGAATCCCATGGACAGAGGAGCCTGGTGGGCTGCAGTCCATGGGGTCACCAAGGGTTGGATGCGACGGAGCAGCTGACACTCACTTTCACACAGCGGCCACCTGACCTGCTCGTGGAAGGAGGGAGGGGCCCTGTGGGGAGCAGAGGGAGGGGTCTCTGGACAATGCACACGACTCTGATGTTCCTGCAGCCCAGTCCGAGGCCCAGTTCTTGCAGAGATGCTTCCCAGAGAAACGTGATTTTGATTTTGGCTCACCTGAGACTGAAAGCGAAAGTCGCTGAGTTGTGTCCGACTCTCTGCGACCACATGGACTATGCAGTCCGTGGAATTCTCCAGGCCAGAATACTGGAGTGGGTAGCCTTTCCCTTCTCCAGGGCATCTTCCCAACCCAGGGATCAAACCCAGGTCTCCCGCATTGCAGGCGGGTTCTTCACCAGCTGAGCCACCAGGGAAGCCCAGGAAACCTGAGCCTGAGTGGCCTTTAGTGTAAACCAGCCTGAGTCGCGGCCTTGAAGGCTAGTGCTGCTGCCCCTCTAGCTGGCCTGCTGCCACCCCCTAACGCCCGTGGGGGCGCCACAGGGACTGGAGTACTGAGCCTGCAAGTGGCTCAGTGGGCGTCTCGTAGCGTGTGGACTTGATGCTGGTTGTGATGGATCAGACTTTCGCGCTCTTTCCCACTTGAAGAAGGTTTTCCCGTGTCCTGGGTTTTGCTCCGAGGCTGCAGGGTCCGAGCAGGGCCTGGCAGTTTGCTGGGTGACACACATGTGGAGTGCTCAGTTGCTCTCAGTCATGTCCGACTCTGCGACTCCAGGGACTGCAGCCCGCCAGGCTCCTCTGTCCATGGGATTCTCCAGGGAAGAGTACTGGAGTGGGTTGCCATTTCCTCCTCCAGGGGATCTTCCAGACCAGGGGTTGAACCTGGGTCTCCCTCATTACAGGCGAATTCTTTACTGCTGAGCCACCAGGGGAGCCCGTGCTGTACGTGTGCAAGCAGAGAGCTTTGGACAGGGTGGCAAGAGGCAGTGCCGAGTGCCGTGGGGTCATTGCTTGTAAACGTTCCTGCAACAGCGGCATCAGACTGACAGAGCAGCAGGGCTTTCTGCTCTGTGCTTCCCTGCTCTTTTGCCAAGTTTTATTTGGGTGTCTCCCATATAGAAGGCATGACTTCAGCTTTTGTTACCAAGTAGTAATAGCAGTTGGTACCTCCTCTGTGGGTCACTTTTTGTTCTGCGGTTTCTTTAAGGAAAGTGTAACTCTCCTGCCCAAATCACCTGCCTGATTCAAGGTGTTCCTGATTTCTGAGCACCTTGGGAGGTGTGTTCTGGGGGAGGAAGCATTCCTGTCTGTTTGGTGGTCTCTGGTGATGGTCCAGGTCAACAGGGTCTGTAATGTGTTGTCTGAAACCCCTGCCCACCCTCTGCCTCCCCTTCCTTCTCTGTCCTTCTCCCTGGACAGAAAATAAAATATTTTCTATTAAAAATTGAGCAACTATTTTGGTTTCCTTCATTTGCTCTTCTTTGCTAATTGCATGTTGAGTGAGCCCAAGGAAATGAGCAAGATTTTACTTCCCTTCAATGATGATAACAGCTACTCTTAACTGAGAGCTGAACAGTGTGCCGGGCATTGAGAAGTGGCTTTTAATCCTCACACTCAGCCAGCTGGGATAGATGGTGCTCACCCCCAGTTAATTGGGACGGGGATTAGCTCAGAGAGCTTGAGGCACCCTCCCAAAGTCACACAGCCAGAAAGTGCAAAGCAGAATCAAACACAGGTTGTTTGTGTAGACGGATGGTCTGATTCCAAAATGGGCTTATAACTCCTGGAGGCCATAGAGCTGAACTTAGGTCGGAATGGCCCTGACGTAGTTGCCTTTATGTATCTTTATTATTGACAGATATTTACTTAAAGTAAACTTCCTTGCCTTCAATAAATATGGAGTATTTGAAAGCTTATATTTCAGTCTTGCATTTTATACTTTAGGTTTGCCGTTGATACACATATTATTATTCAGTCACAGGGCTTTATAGTGATGACCTTTTCCCCGACATCTGCTAAGTCGCTTCAGTCATGTCCAACTGAGCAATCCTATGGACTGTAGCCCACCAGGGTCCTCTGTCCACGGGATTCTCTAGGCAAGCATCCTGGAGTGGGTTGCCATTTCCTCCTCCACGGGGTATCCCAGACCCAGGGATCTAAGCCACATGTCTTCTATCTCCTGCATAGGCAGGCAAGCTCTTTACCTCTAGCATAGCACCACCTGGGAAACCCAATGGGAAATGAGTCCCTAATTGATAGACACACATGCTAATTGTTTTAATTGTGACACATTTTTAGCTGTTGCTTCGGCTTTGCTTGTGATACTCATGTCAACGGGATCTGCTGTCATAGGTAGAAATCAGAATATTAAGGAAAGAATACTTACGGTTTCCAAACTTTCAAACTGGACATTTTACGTTGTTCAGCATATAATTAGAATTAAAGCTTTACAAAAGAATACTTACTGTAATATAGATGATGAACCAGCATGATTTTTAATTTCATTAAACATGGAGCTGGTTGCCTGGAGCAATTAGACATCCACAGGCCAGGGGAAAAAAAAATGAACTTTGATCTCAGCCTCACACCTTATACAAAAATTAGCTCAAAATGGACCATGGACTTAAATGTAAAATGTAAAACTATTAAACTCTGAGGAAAAAAGAAACAAAACAGAAAATCTTTAAGGTTTGTGCTCGCTTGCTCAGTCATGTCCGACTCTTTGTGACTCCATGGACTGTAGCCCACTGGGCTTCCCTGTCCATGGGATTTCCCAGGCAATAATCCTGAAGGAAATCAGCCCTGAATATTCATTGGAAGGACTGATACTGAAGCTGAAGCTCCAATACATTAGCCACCTGATGCGAAGAACTGACTCATTGGAAAAGACGCTGATGCTGGGAAAGATTGAAGGCGGGAGAAGGGGATGACAGAGGATAAGATGTTTGGATGGCATCACCAACTCGATGGACATGTGTTTGAGCAAACTCCGAGAGATAGCAAAGGACAGGGAAGCCTGGCGTGCTGCAGTCCATGGGGTCACAAAGAGTTGGACATAACTGAGTGAGCTGAACTAAATACTGGAGGGTTGCCATTTCCTCTTCCAGGGGATCTTCCCAGCCCAAAGATCGAACCCAAGTTTCCTGCGTCTCCTGCATTGGCAGGTGGGTTCTTTACCACTGTGCCACCTGGGAAGCCCTGTAAGGTTTAGGGCTAAGCAAAACATTCTTATTTGGACTTGACCCTGAAAGCACAATCCAGAAAAGGAAAACCGGATACATTGGACTTCATCAGGATTGAAACTTTTGCTTTGCTGAAGATTCTACCAGTGGGAAAAGGGAAGGGTGTGGGAGAGAAAAGGGAAGGGTGGGAACTGAGAGGGGCAAACTACTCTTACATAAAAAAATCATAAAATAAGCTACAAGGATATATTGTAGAGCACAGAAAATACAGCCAGTGTTTGGTGATAGCTTGAAATGGAGCACAGTTACACAACATTGAATCACTATGTTGTATATCTGAAAACTAATTTAATACTGTAAATCAACTATCCTTTAATAAAAATAAACCAGTTAATCAAACATGCCATCTTCCTGTGTAGAGGGAAAAACAAAAGACTGTGTTAAGAGGTTGAAAAGACAAGCTACGGACCAGGAGAAAATGTTTACAAACCACGTATGTGATAAAGGACTAGTATTTAGAATATATATATTAAAAAAGAATTCTCAAAATTCAGCAGTAACATAAACAAGTCTAAATAGAAAAGATGAAGAGACATTTCATTAAAGAGGATGCATGGATGAGAAGTAAGCACATGAAAATACCTTGAACATCATTAACCATCGGGGAAATGCTGGTTAAGATTGCAGTGAGGTATTACTGCACACCTCCAGGAACTGGCTAAAATAAAAAATTGACCCCACCAAATGCTGATGAGGATTCAGAAAATCTGGGTCCTCCATGGCTGATGGGAACATAAAGTAGTGTAACCAGTCTGGAGAACAGTTCGGCAGTTTCTTAAAAGAAAAAAGCACAAAACACATGTCGGATAGTTAGGGAGTTTGGATGGACAGGTACTCACTGCTATATGTAAAATGGATAACCAACAGGGACCTACTGTATAACACAGGGAGATCCGCTCAATAATCTGTAACAACATAAATGGGAAAAGGAATGGAAAAAGAAACTGAAAAAGAGTAGACACATGTCTGTGTAAGTGAATCGCTTTACTGCGCACCTGAAACCAACACAGCATTGGTGATCAATTCTCCTCCAATATTAAAAAAAGATTGGTGATCAACTCTCCTCCAATATTAAAAAAAGAAAACTAAAATCTAAACACGCAACTGCCGCGGGACTCAGCACTTACACTTTGGGGCCGATTTATCCAGAGACGAGGACTTAGGTTCACACAGAAACCTGAGCGTGAATGTTCGCGGCAACTTTGTTCATAATCCCCAGAAATTGGAGACAAGCCAGATGTTTTCAGGGGCTGAGTAGGTTTAAGGGATATGGTACATCCAATCCCATGGAACATAATTCTGCAGTAAAAATAAATGAATTAATATATATAACAACCTGTGTGAATCTCCAGAGAATTGTTTTTCGTTCAGTTGCTAAGTCGTGTCTGACTCTTTGAGACCCCATGGACGTAGCACGCCAGGCTCCTCTGTCCTCCACTATCTTCTGGAGTTTGTTCAAACTCAGGGCCATTCAGTCGGTGATACTATCCAACCATCTCATCCTCTGCCACCCGCTTCTTTTGCCTTCAGTCTTTCCCAGCACTGGGGTCTGTCCTGTGAGTCGGCCCTTCACATCAGGTGGCCAAAGTATTGGAGCTTCAGCTTTAGCAACAGTCCTTCTAGTGAATATTTAGGATTGATTTCCTTTAGGATTGACTGCTTTGATCTCCTTGCTGTCCAGAGAATTATACTGAGTGAAAAAGAAAGCCAACTCCCAAAGTTTACACAGTGTGTGAGTCCATTTATGTAGCAATCTTGAAATTACAGAATTGTATAAATGGTGAGCAAATTAGTGGGCTAGAGGTTAAGAAGGGAGGAGGAGGCGGGCAGGGAGGAGAGTGATTATCAAAGGGCGATGTGAGGAATCCTTGTGGTGCTGGAACTGGCCTGTATTTTGACTGTTTTGATGCCAGCATCCTGGTGTGAGGTTGTACTATGCTTTTGTAAGATGTTACCACTGGGAGAAATTAGGTAAAGAATATATGGAATTAGGGGCTTCCCTGGTGGCTCAGATGGTAAAGAATCTGCCTGCAATGCAGGAGACCTAGGTTTGATTTCTGGGTTGGGACGATTCCCTGGAGTAGGGAATGGCAACCCATTCCAGTATTCTTGCCTGGAGATTTCCATGGACAGAGGAGCCTGGCAGGCTACAGCCCACAGGGTTGTAAGAGTCAGACACGACTTAGCAACTAACACTTTATATGGGGTTAGGGATTTCCCTCTTGGTCCAGTGGTGAAGACTCTGTGTTCCAGTGCAGGGGACCGGGGTTCGATCCCTGATTGGGGAGCTAGATCCCACACGCCAAAACTCAGATCTCGTGGGCCACAGCTAAGACCTGATGCAGCCAAATAAATATTTTTTAAAAGATCATGTGGGATTATATATGTTTGTTTAACTGAATCGCTTTGCTGTACACATGAGACTAACACATAAATATTATGAGTCAACTATGCTCTAATATAAAATAAAGATTAGAAAAGAGTATGTGGGATTTCTTCTTTCTTATAATTACATGTAAGTGTACAGTTACTTCAAAGTAAAAAAGTTTAATAAAAATATGCTGGTTGCTAAGCATTCAGTTGATTGTTATTTGCTGGAGAACTCTTCTAGAGGAATTTAAGACCTTCTGGCTTTTCGAGAATCTTTATGATTCTTCTGAGATTTTACATGCCCATTATAGAGAAATCAAACAATGCAGAAAAGTACACATGTGAATGTTTTTAAAAAACACACCCTAATCCCATTCTTCGGAGATCACCATCAACTTGAAGGTGAAAGTCGCTCAGTCATGTCTGACTGTTTACGACCCCTGGACCATACAGTCCATGGAATTCTCCAGGTAGTGTACTGAAGTGGATGGCTGTTCCCTTCTCCGGGGGATCTTCCCAACCCCAGAATCGAACCCGGGTCTCCCACACTGCAGGTGGATTCTTTACCAGCTGAGCCACAAGGGAAGCCCAAGAATTCTGGAGTGGGTAGCCTATCCCTTCTCCAGGGTATCTTTCCAACCTGCTGCCGTGACAGTCTTCAGGAGGAAATACTGCAAGTATTTCCTTCACACACATTCAGTTTGCTTTCCCTCTGAAGACTGCCATGGCAGTGCATACCCTCATTTTGATATCAGAAAGCCAAAGCTCAGAGAATTTGGGTGACTTGATCACGGGCGCACACTGGATTAATGGCAGAGTTGGCTCCTCAGTGTTAAGACCCTTCCTAATACCTTGCCCGGGCCAGCCCTGCCCTTCTCCTTGTCCCTTGGAGCAGCGGTTCTCCAAGTGTGGTGGTCCTCCAGCCAGCACGCCTCTGTCACTTGGGAGCTTGTTACAAATGCAAATTATCATGCCCCCACCTCTGGAATCAGCATTTTTCTTTTTTGCCTTGCTGCGTGGCATGTGGGATCTTAGTTCCCCTACGAGGGATTGAACCTGCAGCCCCTGCGTTGGAAGCTTGGCATCTTAACCACTGGGCCACCAGGGCAGTCCCTTGAAGTCATAGTTTCTGTTTTGCTGAGGCCTCTGAATGGTTCTGAGGTTCTGCAGGACTGAAGGTGCTTTGCCTTGACAGTGGTGTTTGAACAGCAGGTTGGTGCGCATTAAGCAGACATGTGAATGACCTCTCACCACGGCTTCTGCTGCTCCTTCCCTGCACTACTTCTGCTGAGATTCATGCATCGTCTGGTCGTTTGTCTCCCCCATTCAGTTCTGAGCTCCCTGCTGTGTGAGCTCCCGGGGCTCTGCAGGGCTCTCCAGCTCCTATGTCCAGGCACTCAGAGTCACTGACTAAATAAAAGAGCTGGTGAACTTGACATTGGGTTGATCGCTCAGTTTCTGTCCCAGCCCCTGGTGTCTGGATGGTCGCTTCTGCTGAGTTCACTCCTTGCTTTTCTTCCCTCCTCCCTTCCACAGTTTCAGGGGTCTAGTCTGCTCTGTGCTGGACTTTGGAAATAAAAAGTGATCGAGTGGGTTGCTCTGTTTAAAGTGGATAACCTACAAGGACCTACTGTACACCCCATGGACTCTGCTCAGTGTTAGGTGGCAGCCTGGGAGGGAAGGGGTCCGGGGGAGGATGGATACGTATGCATATATGGTTGAGTCCCTTCGCTGCTCACCTGAAACTGTCAACATTTGTTTCTTAATTGGCTTATACCCCAACACAAGATATAAAACTGGTTGAATGTTAAAAAATGACTATGTCCCTCAACTGGAGTTGCTTCTGCAGCTCAAGTCCAATCTCCCCGTCTCTCTTCCAGATCCGACTCCCCTGCCCGGTTTGTTTTTACTGAGTTAATGCATCCTTACTCATTCGTTGCTCAGACTAGACCCCTCCAGGGTTCTGACTCTCCTTTCACCTCTGGGTCTAATTAGACCTCATTGTACATTTCTTGCATGTGCATTTTTTTCTCTCTCTAGTCTCGCTGTTTTGGCTCTGGGCTAGAAACTCACTGTATTGCATTTGAATCGTTGTAATAAACATTGAATACTTTCTGTACTTCATTTTCCGCATCGCCCCTAGGATGATCTTTCCAAAACACAAATGAATTCTGTTCACCTATGCATCCGGCTCAGCAAGAGTGCACGTTTGGTTAGAAATGTTATTACCTATTTTGGGGCATCCCAAGGACTCTAGGGAGACAAACCTGCTCATCTGTAAGACCAGGGAGGGATCCTGGGAGGGCCCACGTGGGATGCTGGCAGCACCGCTGATGCTAGCGGCAGGAGGCCTCTCGTCGCAGTTCTGATATGTGCTGGATGTCGCTGGAGAAGTTCCTCCTCCGTGTCTCTGCGTTTTGGTTTCATTCTCCCAAGAGAGGGGTGTGATGAAACCTCCTGGCCGATCACACACAGGGCTGCAGGGAGGAGCACATGAGACGCGTGGAGGCAAAGCTCTGCAGTCTGTTAAGGCGTTTACATGCTGTGGGGGTGAGGTGGTATAAACAGCGTTTCTGGAATAATTTAAAGCCCGGTCGTAGGTCTGCCTCAGGACGCCAGCGGGTCCTTGTGTGTGGTGGTACCTGTGACACGGGGCACCGCCCACTGCCACCTAGCACAGCACTAGGGTCTCTCTGTTGCGGAGGCACAGCTGCCCGGGGATGTCCCTCCCCCACCCGCAGCCTGGAAAGGAGGCTCTTTCCTGCCTGTATTTGTTGGCACCAGCTCAGCGCCTTAGGGACCGAACGCGCAGGGGGAGCCGTGAAGAGAGCTCACCGCCCACTCGGCAGTCCGCCTGCGGCCCACGGTCGGGAAGGACCGGGGGACCGGGCAGGCAGTCACTTCCTGGTAACTTGCCAAAGCCTTTCTCAACCCATCTGCTCACAGAAGTGACCCGCATGAAAAGTAAAAGATCTGCTGGAGACAGATGGACTGGATTAGTCCGGTACATTTATGGCTTTTGCGGCCTCAGAACAGCCCGTGACAGAGCTGCCAGGATCTGATAGCTTTCTGGGGAGTGCTGGGTCAGCCAAGGGCTGGAGAGGGCGGGGGGGCCGTCCACGCCCTGCGGCTCTGGCCTGGCCCTGGTCCCTGGAAAACGATGCCTAGGAGGGGTCTCTCAAGTCCATTTGTTAACCTCCTTAGGCTGTGGTGACTTTCGTCTGTAGCAGCCACCCACAGCAAAGGACTTGTCTGAGGGTTAGCCAAGGCAGTGTGGTAACATGTGGACGTGGAGAAGGCCTGAAGGAGACGGGCTGGAACTGGGGGCAGTGAGGAGCGTTAGGCACACGGAAAGCACGCCGGGCGTCTGAGGGACGGATGAATGACTGAACGCAGGATGATAACCCCTCCGCTCTCGGGTCAGGACTCAGAGCACGCGCGTCCTGCTGACCCCGGCTACCAAGTAGCCTGGTTGCTTATTCTCTGCTTTCACTTGTGACGGCCTAAGAATGGGCAAAGTCCTTTGGTTATTTTTCTGGTCAGTGGCAGAAATTCCTTTTTATCACTCCTAGGCTCTGGAGGTGACACCTCTCTTTTCATACTCGACCCTCTCGTTCAGCTGGTGGCCACCCTGAGACCAGACAGGATAATGGATGTCCCTAAGGTGACGCTGCTCATTGGCCCCAGGGCCAGGACTAGGGCTTAGGTGTCCCTGATAGCTCAGCCGATGCTGGGAAGGTTGAGGGCAGGAGGAGAAGGGGACAACGGAGGATGAGATGGTTGGATGGCATCACCGACTCAGTGGATGTGAGTTTGAGCAAGCTCCTGGAGTTGGTGATGGACAGGGAGGCCTGGCGTGCTACGGTCCATGGGGTCGCAGAGTTGGACATCACTGAGCGACTGAACTGAACTGAACTGATAGCTCAGTTGGTAAAGAATCTGTCTGCAATGCAGGAGATTCCTGGGTTGGGAAGATGTGCTGGAGAAGGGATAGGCTATCCACTCCACTATTCTTGGGCTTCTCTTGTGGCTCAGCTGGTAAAGAAGTCTACAGTGCGGGAGACCTGGGTTTGATCCCTGGGTTGGGAAGATCCCCTGGAGAAGGGAAAGGCTACCCACTCCGGTATTCTGGCCTGGAGAGTTCCACAGACTGTATAGTCCATGGGGTCGCACAGAGTCAGACACGACTGAGCACCTTTCACTCACTAGGACTGGAGTCCTCAGTCCCTTGAGCCCCAGCGGCTCTTTTTTCTATATTGTGTGAGTTTTCTGTTCTCATCCTTGACAATGAGGTAAACCTAAGACGCCCTGTGCTCTTTAGAGGGGAGGGTGCACTTCCAGGATGGAAAATGGCCCAGACTTGAATTTGTCTTTCATGCAGCTTTCTCGTGGCTCGGAGTTGATCCCTGGCTACTGACAGGGAACATAAAGGAAGTTGTTTTGTGTGTAAACTTTCACCGGAGTCTTTTTTCACCTGGGAGTTTATTTGGTTTGGACTGGAATAAATCTCTGGCATTGGTTTCTTGATTCCAGAGGCACAGAGAACTGTACACTCTTTTCTAGGGCATTGAGCCAGACTTGTCTCACGCTGCCTCGTTCCCTCGTGCCTAGAGTTTCAGTGCGTGTTGGTGAACTGGCAGAAGTGTGTAAGGGCTGGGCTGTGGGCGACACCCTTCTCCTCCACTGGAGGATGTGTGCTCACTACACCCCTGCTGGAATAGAATCCCCGGGAATGGGCTTTGGCGTCTAGAGGCCCTTCAGGAGGCCAGGTGGTTATGGTAGACGGTGAGGTTGAGCGCTGGTGTCCAAGGTGAGGGGAGTCCCAGGTAATGCAAGCGTCTTCTGCTTTCATCAGCTTAGAAGGGTTTGGGGTACTTTTGGGGTGACTAAGAATATTGTGCAAATAGATGTGGAAATTACATGAATGCTGCATCCTGATGGCTCAGATGGTAAAGAATCCTTTTGCAATGCGGGAGACCCAGGTTTCATCCCCGGGTTGGGAAGATCCCATGGGGAAGGAAATGGCTACCCACTCCAATATTTTTGACTAGAGAATCCCATGGACGGAGGAGCCTGGCGGGCTACAGTCCCTGGGATCACAAAGAGTCAGATGTGGCTGAGCAACTAACGCTTTCACTGTTTTCAGTGTTCGCGTCCTGTTAGTATTTACCATGGGTATGTCCGTCAGCCCCTCAGTTATGCTGGGGGTCATCTACCCATCCTTCTTTCTCCTCGTGGGATAATGTGATGACAGCTGGTTACGCAGAGCCAGAGCCAAGTCTAGTCTGAGTGGCCTCGAACGACTTGGGGAGTCTAGTGCCGTGTCGGTATTTGTTGCTCTGCTGTCTGCTCCAGCTCTGTGCCCAGCAGCTGATAAACGTTACCTCTGAGCAAGGCGTGTAGAGTCAGGCTGCCTGGCTCTTGCTGACGAGCCATGAGATTTGGGGAAGCTTGTAAGACGTGTCTAAATTTCACTTTCAGACAGGAGCCTCTGTCATCTCACAGGAGGGTTTGAGGTTCAAGTGCAAACACATATAAGGTGCGCAGTTCAGCGCCCCTACCAGCACACGGCAAGTGTTCAGGAACGTTGCCAGCAACTAATCGCATCCCAGAGTTTTTCTTTCTTATTAGTTGTTTTTTTTAATTGTTTAGATTTTCAGTGTACGTATTCAAAGCTAATACATTTGTCAGAGATGGTTCATCCTTAGCCTTTGAACCCAAGGTTTCTTTAGCTCTAACTTGTGGAGTGAACTCAGGTATCAGCCCCGTGAGCACCTTGTTTCCAGTGAGTGTAGCCAAGGGATTTCACACCTGGAGCCCTCCTCTGAAAGCTGGTTTTAATATTTGCGTGATGGGTCCTGGAGCTCCATTTGCTTCTTTGGTTTCTTCCTGGACACTCCTCTGCGGTGAGTTCGGGCACCCGGGGATGGTTTCCTCGCGGCCTCATTAGTAGCCTTAGGGGATGTGAGCTCACGCTAGAGGGAGCGCTGAGGTGCTGTCATTTATGTGTTAGATGCTTCCTGGGGCCCCCTGTGCCTTTTCTTCTTAGCTGTCTCCCATCAAACTGATATTGTTTTCATCTGTTCCTTGTCTGTGCTCGGTCGCTCAGTCCTGTCCCACTCTTTGCAACCCCACGGACTGTAGCCCCCCAGCTCTTCTGTCCGTGGGATTTTCTGTGCAAGAATACTGGAGTGGGTCGCCATTTCCTCCTCCAGGGATCTTCCCAACCCAGGGATCGAATCCGCATCTCCGGTGTCTCCTGCCTTGACAGGTGGATTCTTTACCGCTGAGCCACCACGGCGTCCCCACCCTTTCCCCATTAGACTCGAAGTTCTGTTTGGACCAGGACTCTGGTTGTTGCTGTCAGTGCCACATCCTCCTCGCTTAGCAGTATCTAGCACCTAGGAAGTGCTCAGTAAGTGTTTAGCAAATGATAATAGAGCAGAGCGCAGGTAAATCCACACGGTAACATTGAGCTACATGGTATGAAATCTGCATTGACTCAACTCAGTACATCAGTTTTGTCGATGCCAGTTGAAAACGTTTTAGTAGCTAACGTAGTTTAGTAATCATTTATTGAGTGTTATATGGGCACTGGGGCTCAAAGGACAGTATCTGATCCCTGCCATCGTGGACAGCGGCCTGGTGGGGTGGATGGACACACGGCCTTGATAGAAGATGGTCAGTGTTAAGATAATGGGGCGTACACCGTGTGCCCTTGGAGCAGAGGGTAGCTGCTGCTGCTGCTGCTAAGTTGTTTCAGTCATGTCTGACTCTGTGCAGCCCCATAGACAGACGCCCACCAGGCTCCACTGTCCACAGGATTCTGCAGGCAAGAATACTGGAGTGGGTTGCCCTTTCCTTCTCCAAACAGAGAGTAGAGTTTGTGCTTTATTAACACAGGTTAAGAAGTCCAAAGGATTGAAGTCACTCGTTACGTACTCATGCTTGTATATGTGATAGGAAGCACCTCCCTTGGAGTCTGTGCTAAATAAACTCCCAAATGGCTTTAGTGTGGATTGCATGGCTTTTGCCCAGGCCTCATTTTCCTTTCCTTCATTAGGAAAAAAAAAACACAGGCTGGCTTTGCTGCAGGAGCTTGGACCAGAGCTCGGCGAGGAGGTTTTCGTTCCCTCTCTGTCACTAACCCTGACTATTTACTTCCTTTTCCTGGGTGCCACATCCCACAGCCGTACCAGGAGGGTTGGGCCAGGTGATGTCAAGGGCTCTTTGAGTTCTGACTCGGAGACTGACCATTTCAATCCGTCTTCCTCGGGAGCAGAGAAAGAACAAAGCAGTTTGGGAATCGTTTACCTGTGTTCCTGGGACTTTGCAGCCTGATTTTGGGGGAAGGCGGCTGTCAGTGAGCTCAGGGAGAGGCATCAGCCGATCGTCTGCTTGGTGCTCTGCGAGGGGCCCTCAGTGTATGTTAACTCCCTGGTGTGAGTTGAGGCAGCTGGGAGGAGGGAGCACCTCGAATGCCGAAGGTGGTGCTGAGCGCGGTGATGGGGAACCCCGGGGATGTCTTCCGAGAGTCCGTCTTCAGGATCCCACCCTGTATGGTGACTCTGCTTTCAGCACAGGAAGTGGAGGGTTTTCACTTGACATCCGGGTGCTCTTTCATCTTCGCTCCAGGAGTGAGCAGACGATAGTTGTCGAGTCTAGCGGCAGCAATTCCCTTCTCTGCTCAGCCCTGCTCTAAGTCTGGGTGACGTGAGACCCTTGGAGGAGATAAAACTGGGTCTTGCATATCCGCTTGCTTCTCTCTTGGAGAACTCGGAGGGAATGACATAGCGTGCACTGTGGGCGTCCGGCCTGAGACCCCAGCTGCAGGCCATGTTGCTTTCGGTGGGGGGGCGAAGGCGGGAGGAAAAGGCTGTCATCCTCTAACTCGATTTTACATGGTTGTTTTTAACGATAATCATGGTGCCTTAAGTTTATGTTTTGCTTCATAGTTCACTAGGAATTTTTAAATCCATTAGCTCATTTTATCCACTCAGCTGTTCTGTGAAAAAGGCAAGATCGTGCCTTCTGTTTTCCGATGACTTCACTGTGGCTCCCGGAAGCTGAGCGTCTTGACCAAGGTCATGGGTTGAGCTAGCAGCTGGGCTGGGAGTAGATCTCGGGCCTCTGGGGACCCTGTTCCTCCCTTGCTGACACGGTGGTGCTCAGGACACGTTCGGGGTAGCCTTCTCTGGACCCCTTACATCTGGGGAATTTCAGTTCATTTTGGAGCCTTGAGATGGCCTGTCCTCTGCCCCCTTTCTCCCCGAGGCGTGGGCATTCTTAAAATCCTAGGCTGACCTTGTGTATGTGTTTGGGGTGGTTTTGAACCTTCTGAATGGACTGTCCTCCAGGAGGGACCCCTGTGCCCACCTCCACACTCGTTAGAGCTTGACCTGAACATCCCTCTCGTTATGGGAATGGGGTGTGGTGTGTGCTGGGTGCGTTTTGTTTTGATTCAGGCTAGTGAGGGCCAGAGCTGAAGCCGATAATGCAGTCAGAGATCTGTCTTACAGGCATGGGGTAGATACGTGCCCTCCCACTTTGGGCACCCGAGGGCGTGGCCAGGCCACGTGCGTGGGTGTCGTCACGCGGTGCTGCTTGCTGTCTGGGTCACAGTCTGTGTGCGGTGCTGAGCCCGAGGTAGTGAGGCCGGCAGAGGTGGCAATCTGGAGAAGGACGTGTCAGTCACAGGAATTTTCACAGAAGACATGTGCAAAAGAAACCTTTTCAGAAGAGTGGGCCTGGGGTTTAATTTCAGCTCTGAGGACCACTGTGCGCCCAGAGGGCCTTGGGGTTTCCCTGTGACAGAGGACTTGATTCGATGCTGCGTGACCGTGTTCACTTTTCCCTGGACCTTTCTCCCGAATGGAGTGGGTTTTTCTCTCAGAGTCACACTGCCTCTCTGAGAAGTCTTAATGGTAATTCTGCGGGCTGATCTCCCGTTTGTTCAGCCCGAAGGACGACCTGCCAAGAACCATACTCACAGCTTTTCGGCTCTGGGAACTGGATTTGGGTTCCCGCTCTACTGCCCGAGGGAGAGGGTCACTTTTTGAGCTGAAAAATGACACGTGTCTTCATCCTGCTCCTTTCTCATTGCTGTTCCACGTCCCTAGGTGGGCATCTGCTCTCGCTTTTAGGCGCCGAGCGGGCTATGTGCGCAGACGGTGAGGAGTCAAGTGTCCTGGGTAATGTGCCGCTGGAGCCTGTTTTACCCCGCCCAGCTCTCGGAATTTGGATAAGTCACCTGGAGTCTTGGGGCCACCTTCCTTTTCTGTGATGCTTTCCTCGAAGGGTATTTGCAAGAGTCGATGAGGTAACCCTTGTCAAAGTGCTTTGTCCTTTTTTTAAAAAAAATTGAAGCATCAGATGACCTATCAGTTTCAGACATGAGCGTCGTGATTCAGTATGTTTACAGATGACACTTCACGAAAAGTTACCACAAGATAATGGCTCCAGCTCCCTCCCTGTGTGCTTCTCCATTCTGGAAGCTCTCAAGCCTGTGTGTGTTACTGAAGCAGATGGAGTTGGCTGGGTTCTGGGAACGTGGGTCTCAGGCCGGCCCTCCGTCCTGCTGACGGCAGTGCCCTCCTGGGCCCCGGCCAGGGTGCAGATGGCATGTGCTATGTGGCACGTGGCCAACTCTCTGCGACCCCGTGGTCTGTACCCGGCAGGCTCCTCTGTCCACGGGGCTCTTCAGGCAAGAATATGCAGTGGGCTGCCATGCCCTCCTCCAGGGGATCTTCCTGACCCAGGGATCAAAGCCACGTCTCCTGCATTGGCAGGCGGATGCTTTACCACTGAGCCACCGGGGAAGCCCTAAACACCTGCTTTCCTTCTGGGAGCCCTGGTTTGATGTGCCAGGCAGAGCGGGCCCGTGTGGCCAGCCCGCAGTCAGACCCCTGGCACTGGGTCTCCGCGGGCTTCCCGGGGTCGGGGGGGCGCGTCACATGTGTTGTCGCTGTGTGGCTCCACAGGGGGCTCCTGGGAGCTCGCGCCTGGTCTCCCCGGGTCTCGCCCTCTGCGCCCCGTGGCTTGCCCGAGCTGCCTTGTACCTTCCTGCTGTGATAAACCACAGCTCTGGGGGACGCCCCTGATGGGGCAGTGACTGAGACTCAACGCTTCCACGGGAAGGGGGCACCGGTTCCATCCCTGGTTGGAGACCTAAGGCCCCGCATGCTGCACAGCGTGACCAATTTAAGAGAACGAAACAAAAGCCCCGCAGCTCTTGCGTGTGTCCGTCTGCTGCCCTGTGAGTCCTCCCAGCTGACCATCGAGCCTGAGGGTGTTTGTGGGGACCCCTGACAAGAGGTCCTTTTCTAAGCTTTAGTAAGTATGTATATATTTTAAAAAACAAAATGGATATTGTATATTTTTGAGATCTCTTTTATTCAACAAATACCAGTGAGCATCTTTATCATATCACTAAAACATTCTTTCAGAATGTGATTTATAATTGTCTCAAATTGTGACTTAAAGGTTTATGCAACGTTAGAAAGGTGAAGTTTACAATTCACAGTGCCATTACAGGTCATGAAAACGCTTGTTTGTAGAGCTGGGTGTGCATCTCTGATTATTTTCCTGGAACATGGTTCTGGGAGTGAGAAGATGACAGGACGTGACCGCACGTGTGGTCTGATCCCTGAGCCACATTGTTCATCGCAAAGGTGGTCTCTGCCCACATCCTTGTGAGCAGTGCACAGGGGTGGCCCGCTTCTTGCATCCTCACTGATGCTGTGTGATCATTTGAAGCCGTGGCTTGTCGATCTGACACGTAAGACGGTGTGTTTTACTTTGCGTTTTTGAGCGTCAGCGAGGCTGAGTGGTTCGTCGCGCGTTTGTGGCTCCTTTTTCTGACTTGTCTGTGCGGACCTTTTGGACGGAGAGTGGTGGGCTCTTCCACCTCCCGCTCAGATATTTTCTGGCTCTTAGTCTGGGCTGTGGCGGGGATCTCCGAGATGGAAGGCCCTGCACCCACCCTCTGCTGTGTCTGCCACAGGCCTGCAGACCGCGGCCAGCGCTGAGGAAGTGGGCTCTGGTTATGATAGAAGGCACGGCACCTTCAGCACCTGACGTGAGCGTCGTCCGAGCCAATGGAGCAAGGACATGCAGGAAGCAGGGAGTACCCGAGGGCAAAGTGCAGGCTGTGGGTGCCTCGAGCTGCTGCCTCCTGTTCCTCACGTGTCCCCCGAGATCGGCCTTCTCGTGCGTCTGTCTGACAGCCCTCTGATTTGGCCTGTTGTCGTTTGCTGTCATCACGGCAGCAGTGGCTGAAGGCACAGCTTGGCTTAATCTGCACATTTGGGTGTTTGTGCTATTTATAAACAATTAGAACAGGCGTGGAAGCCTCTTTACCGCAAGCTGGCAAATGCAGCAAAACAGGGACCGTCTGTTACCCCGTCTGCGTGGGCGCGGGCACAAAGCAGTCACACAGACACACACATCTACCCATATTTAAATGTTCCTCATAAAAAAAAAAAATGGCATTCAGCCATCGGCCATATGGTGTAGAGACTTTGCCTTGAAATGCACAACTTGGGCTATAAGACACCTGAAATCCGAAGCCGTCTTAGAACCTTGCCCTAATGTGATGGGTCCCGTCCCTGCTCAGCAGACACACGCTTTCCCCACCGTTTTGAGGAGGGAAGGGTGGAGGGGAGGAGGGTGTCACCTTGCAAAGGCTTTGGTTTCAGTCTGTCTATCCCTCCCCCGGTGCCTGTTCCCTATGTATATTTCATGACATGAGCCTTCCCATGCGGTGGACACGTCCCTTCTCCTCTTTCCTGCTGCACTTTTTTTCTGGAGAATTTCTCACTCTCTAAGGTGTCGTTTGGTTTGTCTGTCTCCTCCTCCGCACCTCCGCCAAGGCCGAGATGACTGTCTCTTGCGTTCACTTGCTATGTCACCGGGGCCCAGCACGTGGATTAATCAATACTTGTTGAATGGATGGGCTGAAAACCCTGTTCTTCCTTCTGCCACATCATGACAAATGCTTTTGGCTAAAGCTCTCTGAAAGGGAATGGGGAGAGTGTCAGCAGGTTTGGTCATGCGGGTGGCTGCCAACAGCTTTTCACCCCAGCTCTTTCACCTGGAGGGAGGCGTGGGGCTGGAGTGCACTCACGGAGATGGGCCCTGCAGGAGATCAGCCTAGAGTCCCAGCTTCTCATGGAGGGATGTGGTGCTGCCGTGTGTGCTATGTGAAGAGCTGCTGGAGCCTAGAATCCCAGGCTGACAAATTCCTGGGCAGATAAGAGCAAAGCTCGGGGCACAAGAATGTGATTTGCCCAAGGTCACTCAGCTAGCATCACCGGGCCGTCCCAGGTGGCGCAGCGGTAAAGAATCTGCCTGCCAATGCATGAGATGCCAGAGATGTGGGTTCCATCCCTGGGTCGGGAAGATTCCTCTGGAGAAGGAAATGGCAACCCACTGCAGTATTCTTGCCTGGAGAATCCCATGGACAGAGGAGCCTGGTGGGCTACAGTCCATGGGGTCCCAGAGAGTCGGACACGACTGAACGCACGCACACACACACACACACACACACACACACACACACACCCAGGTAGAGCTGGGATCAGTACCTCTGCCTGTCTTCCCAGAGCCTGTTTAACTGCTCACCACACATCCTGTTTGCTGCTGAAGCCATCTGCCTCAACTCTGAATCTGTAACAGCAAGAGGGAGACCGTTCTCTGGTGTCACAGGCGCAGGGGAAAACAAGTAACCCAGCAGATAAAATGCTGTTCATAGTCCTGTGTCCCGAGAGCGTGGCCATTCTCCACAATGCTTTTATATTTCACAGCGCCTGAGTTTTCTCCTGAATTTTGTAAACCAAGTAAGACCAGAGAAGACGTTGGAAGAACAGTAACTTAGGGAAAAAAAAAAAAATCAATCAAACCAGAGAGTTACAGTTTCTCTTGTATATTCTCCATCCAGAACTTCAGGCTCCTGTGTCAGGTACGGCTCGGAGCTGGTGCGGAGTGGCTCTGTGTGGCCGGGCGTTATACACCATTTTAGAATAACAGACGCAGCCACGACCCCGCCCTCTAACAGCGGGCTTATTAATTTTGAATTTGAATGACGGGGGAGCAGATGGTGAGGTGGGTGTGGATTTAGGCATTTGGCCGTCTGTAGGGTTTGGGGTCTGAGACTGGCTGCCCCGCTCCCCCACCAGCAGCTGAGCTCCGTCTCACCTCTTCCTGGTCCAGAGGGGTTGATCCTGTAGCGGTTGGTCAGGTCAGGCTGCTGATTGTTTTGGAAGCATCAGAGTTTATTTGCACCACCCAGATTCTGAAGCTGAGCTGTCGAAAGGTTGTCTTCTCTGTTGTCCTTCAAATCTGGGTGATGTTTTTGTTTAATTACAGAAGCAAACACAAGCGGTCTTTCATCGTCCATCGTGTGTATTATTGATGTGAATGAGAGGTGAACCCTGCTGCAGAGGCCCTGGGACTTTGTTTACATGGAAGCGTGACACTTCTAGCACAAATTGGATTTTTCTAAATGATTACCCAGGCACGACCCTGCACACCAGAGACGATCATTTATTAAAGAGATCTCCTTCTGTTTTGTCTTGAGTTAAGAGTTTACTTCAGTGTTTAGAAAAAAGAGTAACAGAGCTACACCATTCAACCTGAAGGAGCGTGCACGTTCCCTGCCTCTCTCTCAAGGTTGGACGGCTCAGTCATCGGAGGTCCTCTCCTGCCTGCCCAGCCGTCCTGCCCGCCTTCCCTTCCCTCCTCCTTCCCCCTCAGCTGTCTCATCGGGGTGACGGCCCCGAGGCCTGGCAGGACTGCAGCCTGAGGCATGGTGTTGCTGCGGCTCCTGCTGACCCAGCAGAGGTCAGCTTTGCCGCTGCCACGGTGAGGTCCTCTTTGCAAAAGGAGAGATGAAGGTGGTGGGAACAGGGACCTCTTCGTTCCTTGTGCTGGGTATTTTAACTGTGGCGGAAAGCCTTGGAAAAGTCAGTGATACCTAAAACTGGATGTTGGAAGGAAGTCAGGGACGGGCATGAGAACAGAGAAGGTTCCATTGTAACAGGTGCATCAGTTGTACTACACGAGCCCCTCTTCCGCCTCCCGCGAGGCAGACTCGGACAGATGGCTCCCTCTCACATCTCACTTGTGAATTTGCCTCGAAAGCGTATAACGTTACCTGACTGTGTTTGTGCTTGAAGAGTAGGCCTCAGACCGCATTTAACACAGACGTTTGCTCTTGCTACAAGGGAGACGCTTCTGTGTACCAGCTGGGAGGTGAGTACTGAAATCTGGGCCAGTAGCTGGGATGGCGGAGCTAGATGGCACCGAGGTCACCGTGTCCAGCCTCTCCCGTCTGGATGAGTCAGAAACAGGACCAGAGAAGCGAATTTGCCTTTGACCCTGATGCCCGCTCACGGTAGCACTGGAGCCAGGCTGCGTCTGGAGCTGTTGCTCTGCCCGTGACGCGCACCTCCTCCCATTCCTGCATAACGTCACCCCGTCGTCCAGTCTCTTGTTCTGATGAATTGGTGCGTCCTTGCCATGTAACAGCAGGCCCGAGTTGAAGTGTGGCAGTGTGTACACAATTATGGAGGCTTGTACAGTTTTAAAAGTTGTGCTTACAGTTTCTTTCTTTCTTTTTTTTTTAAAAAAAAACACATTTATTTATTTATTTGGCTGTGTTGTGGCGTGTGGGCCCCCTGCCTAGGGAGCGCAGAGTCTTAGCCGCTGGCCCACCGGGGACGTCCTTGCCTACCGATTCTTGCTGGTTGCCAGGCATTCTTTCAGAAGGGAGTTCTGTGTGGCATATTTATATTTCTTTTCAAAGGCAACTTTGGTTAGAACCTCCTCAGAGGGAGTGAGGGCAGATGGCCCTTGGTGACAGCTGCCCGCCTCGCGGGCAGACGTGAAGTCATCGTTCCCTGAGGGAGACCTGCTTTCCCGTCCTCATCCCGCCCCGCGCTTGACTCAGTCTGTCTTGGTTTCCTAGCATCTGGCCATTTCTGGCCACGTCTGGGTCTCATCCCTTATTTTAGCACACACTTTCAGGGGCCGGAAATCGATGGCCAGTTAGCCCAGACATCCCTGTGAAGGACGGTTTGCTGAGTAAACTGGAACGGAGGCGTTGATTCAGACTGTCAGTGCTCTGGTTCTCTGACAGGTAGGCTGGGAGGCGTTTGGACATGTGTTCTTTCACGGTTCTTCCTCCTCGCAGCATTCCAGATTTTTGGAGCCATCCTTGTAATTGTCACGAATGTCATTCTCGAAGGTCTAGGAAGTTAGGATTTATTCAGTGTTAATTTGATATCGAGAGCTCATTCCTGGCCAAATGTGTCAGTTAGCTGTTCCCCTGGCAGCCTTGTGGGAGGTGTTTGCTATGGCTCAGACGTACGGGAGTTTGAAGGCAGTTTAAGCCATGAATAACGAGACACAGCCAGGTGCTTTTTGGCTGTGTCATTTACTAATCACTGTTAGGCTTCTTGATCAGGCCTGTTGAATTCTTGAGCCCTCCTGCACTCTAAACACACACACACAACACGTGCGTGCACACGTGCACACACGCACACACGCGTGCACACACACGCACGCACATGCACACTTTTTTTTTTTTTTTTAGAAGACCATAGCCCCTGTGGTGGCCACTGTCAGTCAGGTCCCTTTTTGCTGTCTCTGATTCAGAAACATCCCAAGCCCAGGGCTCCTTCTGTGTTTCTCCCTTCCCTGGCATCACTGGCCAGCCTGCCTCTGCCCTGGGGATGGCATGGGCAGAGGAGGGGATTCCGTCAGAGACTGGGGCTCGTTCGGGGTGTATTCGGTTTGTTAATGATGAGATTTATTCTGTGCCGGGAACTCACAAGTGTGTTGAGTAGAGGGGGGCAGGTTTGGACTTCTGCCCTTCTTAGGGAGGGGTGCTTGTGAACCCTGCTTCCAACAGAGAGCACGGCTTGCGTATCTGCTGCCCATTTTGTATCCCCTTCTTGCACGTTGACTGACAGCTGTTCTTGTCCTCGTTACTCGCTCAGCCACCCCTTCTTGAGCCGCACACGTTCCTGTTGTGGTAGGTGCTCTGTGAGGCTCTAGGACCAACCCTTAGGAGACGGCTGGTCAGGGAACCGATCTGTGTGCTGGTTGGAGCTTTGCGAGTGCTGTGCCGGGCACGCCCTCAGGTGCAAGACAGCTCGTGGGTCACTTCAGGAGGTTCCGCGTCTTATCAGCCTGACTCCGTAGCTCTGCTCCCCCTGTAAGATGCTCATCACATTGCTTAAAAATTCTCTGCTGTGTGTATCTCCTTTCCATTCAGTTGAGAACCATGTAGGATAGACTGTTGGCTATGAATACTTTTTTTTTTAATATTCCCACTGCCAAGCACAGAAAGAAAGTCAAGGGCTCATTAATGTTTCATGAAAAGAGGGATGGGCTTAATGGGGGTTGTCCCCAGGTTGGCTGGGGGGAGACCGGGTGGGTTCACAGAGGGAGAGACTGGGTTTTGGTTTTCTTTTATACCTCTTTTATTTGAAATAAGTCAGACTTACAGGACAGTTGCAAAAACAGTGCAAAGAATTCTTGTAAGCTCTTCGCCCAGATTCTCCAAACATTTTATGACATTTGCTCCTTCTCTGTCTGTCTGTGTTTTCCTTAAATGTTTGAGGGTGGAGGACAGATTACAGGGGTAGGGGGCAGAGCTGGAAGAGACGAGCTGAGTTTCGAGCCTTTCTGGGGCGAGAAGGGGGCCTGGTTGGAGTTTTCTGTCCTTAGGTCAGTTGTTTATCCTTCCTGAGAGTTTTCTGTTTATGAAATGACAGTGTCAATCATGCAAATTACATTGTTGTTAATGTTTCTGAATGATGTGTTTGGAAGAGCAGTTCCCGTTAGGTTTACTGATGTTTCACAGAGTATAGGAGGGAGACTAGACTCAGTTTCTCTGGAGGAGAAAGATCTGTGGTTTATTGAGAGCTAACTGTGTGCTATGAATGCTCTGTACTGGAAAGTTAGCTGTTATCTTTGTTGAATCCTTATAACTCCCTTTAAGGTGGCTGCTGCTGCTGCTAAGTCGCTTCAGTCATGTCCGACTCTGTGCAACCCCATAGACGGCAGCCCACCAGGCTCCCCAGTCCCTGGGATTCTCCAGGCAAGAATACTGGAGTGGGTTGCCATTTCCTTCTCCAATGCGTGAAAGTGAAAAGTGAAAGTGAAGTCGCTCAGTCGTGTCCGACTCTTAGTGACCCCATGGACTGCAGCCTACCAGGCTCCTCTGCCCATGGGATTTTCCAGGCAAGAGTACTGGAGTGGGGTGCCATTTCCTTCTCCAGTTTCCTTGACTGATGGTCTGCAATTCAGCACAGCTGGCCGGGGTCAAGGGAGAGGTTTAAGATGCGCTGTGGTTGCAGAGCTTTAGAAGGGCCGAGAAGGAAAGCCAGCATGCCGAGGCGTCACCATTTCCGTCTGTCACTGGGACAGTTCTGGGGACAAGTAGGCTGTTGAGCTTGCCCACTGGGAAGGTCTGAAGTCTTAGAGGTTCTGTTAGCCTCCGGGAAGCCTCTGCCTCTGCTGTACCCACCAGATCCAAGGGTCTATTTTCACATGACTTAATTAAGTCAAGCTTTTTAAATTCACATCAAATAGTGGCCAGAGAGATGCAGTTAATCTAGTGGGAAGTGTGACACAGTGGCGTTTCATGGGAAACAGCTCTCGTCTCCATTGTGGCAAACATGATGTCTCACAGCTGGCAGCGCGGCCTGGTGACCCTGGGCCTCCCCACTCCACCCCGCTTGGGGACTGAGTGGCTTTCTTACCCTGGACTCTCGCTGCTTCCTTGTCCCCGAGGCCTGCTGTTCCCGTGGTCACTCTGGACATCTGCGGAGCCTTAGTGTTCCGACTGGGCAGCTCATGGCCGCAGCATGGGCTGGCAGGGAGGGCAGGCTTTCATTCCTCTTTGAGAGGCCTCCGTGTCTTTTGAGAAGTGGACTGTTCCTGCCTTAGCAGTAAACAAGGCCGTCGCAGTCCTCAGCGATTCTGGCCCTCCAAATGTGAATTTCGAGGTCCTAAGGGGACAGAGGAGCCTGGTGCGCTGCAGTCCATGGGGTCGCTAGGAATCGGACATGACTGAGCGACTTCACTTTCACTTTTCACTTTCCTGCATTGGAGAAGGAAATGGCAACCTGCTCCAGTGTTCTTGCCTGGAGAATCCCAGGGACGGGGGAGCCTGGTGGGCTGCCGTCTATGGGGTCGCACAGAGTCAGACACTACTGATGCGACTTAGCAGCAGCAGCAGCAGCAGTAAGGGTGCTCAGGAAGGAGACGGATCCCTGCCATCAGGCAGCAGAGAGCACTGAGGATCGCAGGGTGTGAAAATCACAGGACACTGGCCCAGACTGCTGAGACGTGGACATGGAAGGAGTGGCTTCAGTGAGCCCACTCTGGCGTCGTCCCACACACAGAAAAACGCTAACTTCCTCAACTTGGGATACCTGGTTTTCTTTAATTAACCATAATCTTTTGATGTCCAGACTACCTGCCCTTTGTTGTAAGACTTCTATATAACCTGGCTCCTCCCCTCGCCTCCTCAGAGGAGTTCTCTGAACATCACTTGAGAGATGCTGTCCCCCGGACTTGAAGTCCTAAGAGTTTCCACCAAGTAAAACACATAACTCTCAACCTTTAGGTTGTGGCTGGTGAGTCAGCGCTCTCTAAGTGGTGCTTCCCTATTTGGGGATGGTGCCAGGGCCCCTTTTGTGCCCAGTGGCCTGAATTGGCACTGTCTCCAAGGGCTTTAAGGCAGAGTGGTGCCACAGGAAGCACCCAGACACAGGTGTGCCTTCAGCTGGACTTGAGCCTGGAAGTCCCTGTTCCTTCCAGGGCTTCCAGGGCTACATCTGTGACCCCAGAGCTGCAGGGGAGAAGCACTTGGGGTGAGAATTCCACCAGGAGGGTGACAGGCGTGTTCGCGAACGCTTCATTTCCTCTCTACCTCGGTGTGATGCTGACCTCGGAAGGGATGCCGACAGAGGATGCAGGCCTGGGGGCCGGGACTGGCTCCTCCCCTTCGCCCCTGGCCTGGTCTTCGCTTCCTCAGCAGGGTCTTTGGGAACCGGGGCAGCACGTGGTCTCCCCCCATGCCTGATGGAGTGGGTCCGTGAACTCCTGTACCAGACGTCTCCTTCTGACCTTGCCCGCTGTAGGGTCTCTGTCATCTCTGGGAGGAGCCAGAGCTGGTTGGGGTGCTCCTTCCTCCCAGGCGTGTGGGCTGAGCTCATCCACCTCACCAGTGACCTGCGGAGAAAGCCTGTGGTGGTTTCAACGAGGCCACGTTATCCGTTCAGTCTTCCTTTCCTTTCCCCTTTGTTGTTATTCATTCCTCTGATCAGAAGGAAAACTTTTTCGGGCATATAGGTGCAGTGCAGCTTTATGGTCGTGAAGAGAACTTGGTTCATTAGCGCTTTCTGTCTTTGCCTGAGACTGAAGCTTGCTTCCATCCCTGCAGAGGCAGAGCTAGCTGTCTGTATGCTAGCCCAGTCCAGGGTTCTCACTCCTGGCTGTTGCTGCTGGGTGGCAGAATCTTTTCTTAAAATTCCATTTGCCTGGATTTTCTTAAAACTTCACGTATCCAAGCGTGATCAGATAAAATACACACAGCGTCTTCTAATTTTACTTCACCTTGACTAGTTAGGGTTGTCTTTTTTTCTCTTATTCTTAATTCTCCGCCTCTAACTCTTCAGCCCAGAGTCCCAGGCTATGAAGACAGAGGAATCAGCTGCTCAGACCGAGGCAGCCGCTGCTTTCTGTTACTGCAGATTAGTTTTGCTGGTTCTAGAATTTCCTAAAAATGGGATCATGCAAGTCTGCCTTTTCGTGTGCCTCACTGTTCACTGAGGTCCTTCTTTTAGGTGGGACCATGCGAGTCTGCCTCTGCGTCTCGCTCCGTCCTCTTACGTCCTTCTTTGAGATTCACCCGAGGTATGCAATTGGGTAGTGAGTTTCTGTTTTTGCTAAGAAATATTCCATCGTATGAGTGCTTTGTTATTTGTGACCCGTATGTTTGTTGCTGGTTGTTACTTGCTGTTACCCACATGTTTCTTATTGGCTATTTAGCTTGTGTGCAGTTATTGGCTATTATGAGTAGAGCTGCTGTTTTTGTGTAGACCTGTGCACTAGTTTCTTCTGGGTAGATACCCTCCAGGGGAATTCCTGGGTCAAACAGTAAATGTCTGTTCAGTTTTCTAAGAAACTGCCAGCTGTTCGGGGACGTTGTACCGCATGGACCCCCTGCAGGAAAGCTAGGGTTCTGCTGCCAAGGTTTGCTATGAGCCGTCTTCTGAATTCTGGTCATTCTGACGTATAAGGGCATCTCGCTGTGATTTAAATTTGCATTAACCCAGTGATTAATGAGTGTATATGCAGATGCATATGAAATAAACGACTTCAGTGAGGATTCATAACCCTGTCTCTCTGATCTGTCCAGACACAATACCACACGGGTTGGTTGTTGTAGGTGGAACTGAGCCTTGACACGAGGGGACTTGGGGTCTCCAACACGGCTTTTTTCTCCCCAGTGTTTGGCTGTTCTAATCTGTTTAATTTTCCTGCATTTTACAGTGATCACTGCAATACAGTTTTTCTTAAAAAAAAAGCTGCTGGGATTGTGTTGAGTCTATAGATTAATTTGGGGGAGAACCTCTCAAACGGATGATTATAGTATCTCTCCTTTTGCTCAGATCTTCACCAAGTGTTCTCAGCAGAACTTCACAGTTGTCAGTTTATAGATCTCACACACGTTTTGCTAAGTTCATCCTTAAGTATTGCCTGTATTTTACTGCTATGAATAGTACTGGTTTTTCCTTTCAATTTTCAGTGTTCCTTGCCTAGTGAGGAGTTTTCCTGTTTTATAGAGAAGCTGACAAATAAGTAGACAGGTGAGGGGCATTCCCTCTCCCCTGAGTCGGTTTGGGGGAAGGCTTTGCGGAGGTGACGTCTGGTTGCACCTACAGAAGTCTCAGTTGGAGGAGAAGGTGAGTGCCAGGGGCAAGGGTGTTGCAGAAAGCGGCGCTGCCGAGGGTGGGCAGGAGCACAGGGAAAGCTCTGAGAATGAGAGGCAGCTGGATCAGGCCGCACCGAAGCTCGAGCGGTGGAGTGTGGCAGGTGGTGAGCTTATAAGGACACCGGGGCCAGATTCACTGGGGTTTACTGCTGCACAAGGTTAGAACTTTATTCAGTGAGCACTTGGGAGTCCTTGTGTGTTTATGAGCTTGGAAAATGAGCTATTTTTTTTTTTTTCATTTTTGTATTAAAAGTTGTGGTAAAATATATATAATATAAAGTGTACTGTTCTAGCCATTTTGAAGTTTATAGTTCAGTGGTGTTAACTGCATTCACTTTGCTGTGCAGCCATCACCGCCACCATCTCCAGGGCTTTCCCATTTCCCAAACTGAAACTCCACATCCGCTGAACACTAGCCTTCCACCGCCTTCCCGCAGGTCCTGGCAACCACCGTCCTACCTACTGTCTCTAGGAGTTTGACTCCTCTGGGGCCTCACCTGAGTGGAATCCTAGGTGCTTGTCCTCTCGTGACTGGCTTATTAACTGAGCTTGGTATCCTCAAGGTTCACCCCTGTTGTAACATGTGTCAGAAGTTCCTTTTTTTTTTTTTTTTTGAGGGCTGCATGGTGCATGGATTTTAGTTCCCTGACTAGGGATCGAACCTGTAACCCTTGCAGTGGCACTCGGAGTCTTAACGACTTGGCCACCGGGAAGTCCAGAAGCTGCTTCCTTTTAAAGGCTGAATCCTGTTTCATTGTGTGGATAGGCCGCTTTTCGTTTCATCCATTGGTGGGCGCTTGTGTTGTTTGCACCTTTTCACTGTTGTTAGAAAGCAGAGGACCCCAGAGAGCAGGGATTAGGAGCAAGAAACGCTGACCTAAAATTCTCCGTGGAAGCTTTCTTCATAGTACCCACCATCATTTCTGGCTGTTTTTATTTATTTGCATACTGTTTTTCTTTCCAACGTGAATGCTAAGATTGTGTTTGTTTTGCTTATCATTGCATGCTCTATAATTAGGTCCTCAGGTATTTTTGCGAGTTTTTTAGTAAATATTTTTTAAAAATCTTATAATAAGTAGAGCACTTTTTATAATCTTTTAATTGTAAGCTAATGTAGAGCAAATGTAATGATTTGCGTTTTTCTCATCTACCCTTTTGCTGTCTCTTCGTGTTCTCTTGGTTGAGAACACCCCTTCCTGCCCCAGCCTCTCCCTGTGCCTTTTCATCTTCAGTGCCGCTGCCAGAACGGACTGCCTTTCCAAAGATGGAGCTCGATCGATGGCACTTTTCCTGACAACTCGGGACTCTCGTGAGCCCAGGTGTTTATCTGCTGCTCTAGATTGCGATTCTCGGATGTCAGAGACTTGCCTTTGAAGACATTGACTGTAGTGTCTTAATCAAGGTCACATTTAACAACTTATTACTGAATTAAATTGAACTGATGTAAGTGGAATGAAAATATGCGCTCTTGATACCATGTTTAAAACTCTTCTCAGCAACCAGCTTGATTTTTGTCAAGTCTCATATCAACTTAGGAATCAGGCTCACGAATCAGGAAATCTGGTTCCTACGATGTCGTCAGGGTACACACATTAACATGATTAATAAAAAAACAAATCTAGGGTTTGTCTTTTGCTTTCTTCAAAACAGCAGGATATTTTTGTTAGGGCTTTCATAATCCATCCCTGTATTAATCTGACCCTTAAGAATCACGATAATTTCTGGAAAGAATGTAACCTGTGGATTTTTATACTGATTCCTTAGGGGGCTTCTTGCCAGCTTGTATAATCCAGAAGGGAAGAGTCTTAGGACTCAGAACATACATACACGCACCTCCTCCTTTAAAGACACAGACTTTGCTCTGGGATATTGATAAATCTTTTAAAGATTCAGAATCTGTGCTGAAACCAAGCCCTTGTTGCCCTGAGTCCAGTTCAGACACTGTGACAAGTAGAGTAGGGACCTTATTTATTGACTTTCTCTTTGCAGACTCAGATTAAACTAGTACCCTCGATTGGATGTCCCTGAACTCAGAGGCCTTCCTTTATCCACAGCAGCTTCTGGATTCTCCACTGTGGTCTTGCCAAGCAGCCCAGGACTGTTATTATCCCCACGTTCTAGACGAGGGCACCGGGAGTCGCAGAGGCTTAGCGGTCTGTGCTCAGAGTCACCCGGTTACTCAAACAGCGGTCAGCTAGAGTTTGAGGGAATTTTAGACGTGGTCTGGCCGGGGGAAACTTTCCAGCCAGACAGCATCTAAAGTGGTGCTGCTTTTCTGAGATTTCTCAGCTCAACCTTTGGGCAGCCCATTTAGATTATCTGCAGAGGCTGTGGAAATATTTGGAAGAGTCTGCATGAAGAGTCTCAACTACAGCCCTATAAGGGAAAATATGCAAGTGCTTTGCTGAGCGCTGGCCCCTGGGCTTCGGTGCCACCCGTTCTGTCCCACCGAGGCTCCCCGCGTGTTCTCCTGTGGTGTCAGTGCAGCCTCAGCAGAGCAGACCCTGACTAGGAGATGACCAGACTGCCTGAGAAGACAAGCTTGCCAGAATCGTTCCCGCCCTGCTTTCCATGTGCTTGTTCTAAGACTCTCCATAGGCAGTGTAGTCACTGACTATGAGAAGGCAATCCATGGTATTTTTCCCTGCAACTGTCTCTTCAAATCTTAGGAATTTTGTCTGTTATGGAGATCTGGAAATGAGCAAGTGAATTAATCCACCAAACACATATTGAGGGTCGTGCATTGTTCTAGCTCCCATGTCAGGCGTGTGCTCAGCATTCTAGGTACAGAAAGAGGTCACACACAGTCCCTGACTTCAGCCTGCCTCGTGTCGGGTGAAGAGACGGATTAACTGTGGTTACAGCATAAGGTGGGAAGTGCTCGCAGTGCAAGTGGGCTGGGGTCTCCAAGGGCAGATAGGTAAGAGGTGGCTGGTAAAAGGGGTGTGTAGGGGGAGGAGACAGGAACACCCAGGGTTCAGGCGCAGCGCAGCAGTGTGAGCCGAGGTCCAGGGCAAAAGCAAGCCTGGTTTATGTGGGAAGTGAGTCATTCAGAAGAGCTGAGGGTAGGGGTTGGGGAAAACCGAGTCTGGAAAAATAAGCAGGGGCTAGTTCAGATTCTGCTACAAGGTCAGGAGAAGTCATTGAAAAGAAGAATGTAGTGGGGCATTTTCCGAGGTGTCTCCGGTGTTGCCCACTAGTCCTTAGAGAGAGGGGTGAGGTGGGCCTTTGTGAAACCAGTGCTCCAGGGTCCCGACTGTGGACCCAGCCCCCGGAGACAGTCTCCGTGAAGGGCAGGTGCGTGGCTGCCCAGGCATTCTCAGCCACGCCCCCCGCCCCCCTCAGGAGTTTATGGGATGCGCTGTCTGTATGAGTTCTGTGCAGGGCGGGTGGAGGAGATGAGGTCCCTGATTTGGTCCTTACCCTGGAGGCTCAGACTTTTATCTTCTTACAGGCTCATCAGTTGGTCTTTTCTTCTACATCTGATTTTGAGTCATAGTTAGAAAAATTTTTCCCACACCAAGGTTATAAAGGAATTGGCTTGCTATTTTTTTTCTGGGACTTGAATGATTTCATTTTTCATAGTTAGATTCTAAAGTATCTTTAGCCTTTTTTCTTGTGTCTGATGTAAGTATTTAATTTTATCTTTTTTTTATCCCTCCAAATGGTTACTAGTTGTCCTGACACCAATTTTTAAGAGGTCCATCTTTCCCCACTGATTTGAGATACTGTCTTTATCACAGGCTGTGTGTCTATATAGCCTATGATACACAGGCTATCCTATGGGTCTCTTCCTGGACCTTCTGCTCCATACTATGGATCTTACTGGGAATTTGTGTATCAGTATAACACCATTTAAATGATAGAACTTTTCTGTTATGCTTAAGTAGAGGATATGGCTGGCCCCCTTCATTGTCTTAGACATCTCTTATTTTTGCCTATACGTCTTAGACTCGATTTGTCTAGTCTGAGACACAAAACAAAAGAACATTTGTTACATGTGTATTGGGCTTGCATTAAATTTACCTGATAACTTGGAATGAACTGACATCTTCCTGATGTTAAGTTTTCTGTCCAAAGGCAAGGGGCGCTTTCTGTTTGCTCAGGTTACTCCTTTGTCTTTCAGACGAGCTTTGAAATTTTCCTTATGTCAGCTTTACATAAGGTAAATTAAGTATCTTATGTTTTAAGCCACCTTTTAAAATGGAATTTTCTCTTCTATTTATATCTTATTGTTTGGTATAAAATATTAGTGTTGGTCACTCAGTCGTGTCCGACCCTTTGCAACCCCGTGGACTGTAGCCTGCCAGGCTCCTCTGTCCATGGGGATTCTCCAGGCAAGAATGCTGGAGTGGATTGCCATTCCCTTCTCCAGAGGATCTTCCTGATCCAGAGATTGAACCCGGTCTCCTGCGTTGCAGGCGGAATGCTACGCAAAAGCAACAGTTTTGAATATCCTACTTGATTAACATTTTTCGGTCACAGTTTTGCCTTTTATTGTGGATTCTTTCCTGTTCTCTAGGCATGCTTTCGTATCAGCTGTGCACAGAGACAATTTTATTCTTTTCCATTCTTAAGTTTCTGATTCCATTGACTAATATTCCAACGCAGTGTTAAAAGCGGTAGAAGAAATGGGCTTCCCTGACTTGTTTGTGACCTTACTGGGAATGCCCGGAGTGTCTCCTCATTAAGGAAGATGTAATTTTTGTTGTGTGTTGATGTCTTAGTCTGTTTGGGCTGCTGGAACAAAATAGCGCACACAGGGTGGCTTACAGACAACAGAAATGAGTTTCTCATGGATCTGGAGGCTGGATGGCCAAGGTCAGGGTGCCTGCCTGGTCGGAGCCTGATGAAGGGCCTCATCTGGGTTGCAAATGGCTGACTTTTCACTGTGTCCTCACATGGTACAAGGGGCAAGAGCGCTTTCTTGAGTCTCTTTTGTAAGGTCACTCGTCCTGTTTGTGGGGGCTTCAGCCACAGGACCCGATCACCTCCCAAAGGCCCTGCCTCCTAATACCACCGCACTGGGGGTTAGGTTTCAGCAGAATCGGAAAGCATTCGGCCTATGACAGTTACTGCGTATGTTGTATCAAACTAAGGGAGTGTGTATCAGTTCCCATTTTATTGGCTTAAGTCAGGAATGGGTGTTGAGTTTTCTTGAAGGCGTTGTGATCCTCTGTGGGGAGAATCATCTGATCTTCTCATTAGCGCTGTTAGTACGTGAGTGATATCAGTAGCTCTTCTAATGTGGAGCCATCCTCGCATTCCTGGAACGGATTTCTTCTGTCATGTGTGCTATTAAGGTGTTGTGTTGGTTTCTGTTTGCTAACATTTTATCTAGGAGTTTTGCGTTGATATTTATAAGTCAGGTTGGCCTTTAGTTTTCTTTTTGGTGTTATCTGCATCAGGGTTAGGCATCGTTTTTATGCCTGGTCCTAAAGAAAGAAAGGGCTGGAAAATTGTTTCTCTCTTTCCATCCTTTGGAAAAATGTATGTAGTAATCTTGATGGTTAAGCTTTGGTACAATTCCCCTGTAAAACCATCTGGGTCTTGTGCTTTTTTGTGAGGCTAGTTCTTTGTTAACTTTCTTTGCTTCCTCTGTGGAAATTGGCCTGCATAAGGTTTCTGTAACGATTTGGTAAATTTTGTTCTTTTCTGTGAAATTGTCTATTTCACTTAGTTTCAGATCTGTTTGCATAGGTACATAGTTCGAGACTTTTCGTCCACCGTGTGTAGGTATTTAAGGACTTCCTAGTTTTAGAAGATAACGAAGTTGTGGGTTGTGTCCCCTTGAAGTGTTCATGGATCCCAAGGCTTAAAGTGAAGTTCTAATAACACGAGCGTATGCTATAATAACAGTAACAGCTACCATTTGTGAAATGCCTGCCTCTGTGTGGGTATCAGTTCATTTCGTCCTCATTACAATCCTGGGATACACAATAATCATCTCATTTTAAGGATGACATAATTTGGGGGAGTTACCCACTTTTCAAAAACAGAAATAGACTCACAGACATAGAAAACAAACTTATGGTTACCACAGGGGAAAGGGAGGGAGGAAGGATAAGTTAGTAGTTTGGGATTAAAATGTGCACACTACGATACATAAAATAGGTAACTAATAAGGGCCTGCCGTGTAGCACAGGGAACTATATTCAATATCTTATAATGAACCATAATGGAAAGTAATCCAAGAAAGGACTCACGTACATATATGACGGAATCAGTCTGCTGAGGCTAACAGCATTGTGAATCAACATTTCAATAACATCTTTTTCTTTTATTTCATGGCCATCGCTGCTCAGCAGGCCAGGGTTGTCTCAGAAGGTCATCAAGGCGTGATTATTGTGAAATAGTCGGAGCAGGGCCTTTGGAGTCAGAGCTGCGTTCAGACCTGTCCTGCTCCATTCCAGCTGTGTGGCTGGTAGCATATTGTTACCTGGAGGAGGGGCTCAGACACTTATTTGCTTCATAACCTTAGGCCACCTCTGAGCCTCAGTTTCTTCACCTATAAAATGGGGTGAGACCAGTTTGCACCTCCTGGGACTGTTGGGAGCCTGCATGAAGTCATGCATGTAAAGGGGCTAGAACAGTGTCCCGTGCCTGTGACTGCCATGTCGGGGAACAAGTGGGCCCTGGCCTCTGGTCCCCCTGTCTGTGGGGCCGAGTGAGTCTTCTCAGCATTACTGTGAGAATTAAAGTGTCCCGTGTAGATGCCGAGAAGAACGCCTTTCATCCACAGGGTCTCAGAAAGCGCTCCTTCCCCTGCTTTGTCTGTCTCTCGCCATCAACGATTCTTGTGTGGTTTCTTCGTGGCCTGTGCTGCTACGCAGCTGTCAGGTGCTGGGAGATAAGCAGAGCATAAAGCTTGCTCCTAACCAGCGGACTGGCTATTTTGAGGAAAAAACAAATCTTAAGGTCAGTCAGCGCCTGGTTATCGGCACCGCTGGTAAGAGAGGAAAGAGTTTAGTGACTTGGGAGGGTTGAGTTGGGAGGAGCTTACTGGGGATGTTGAATTAGAGAAGGCTAGGGGAGAGGGGTTTGAAGGGCCTGTTAAGGGTACATGTGGTTTGTTCAGTCTGTGGGAGATGCTAGATGTATGGAACTTTTCTAATGGTTTCGGGTCTCTGATCTGGGAATGTTTTGCCTTCTGAGGAGCAAAAAAGAGCTTTGCTTTGAGAATCTTTTGGATGCAGTTTCAGGTGAAAAGAAAACCACACAGTAGCTTAGTAAACAATGAAATGAAAATTTATGAGAAGGACGCAGGTATCTCAGGCAATTCACGGGCAGCCCAGGCTCACAGGTAACTGAAAAATTCCAAGACAGTCTCAGGAATCCATCCTGCGCCCTGTCTGCCTGGCGCATCCTCTCTCTTGCCTCTGAATGTCTGCATGTCCTCTTCAGGGTGTAACTTCATTCTTTCTTCCTCTGTTAATGACTTCACACTCCGGCATGTATGTGCCTAAGCATGGCAGCTCCGTAGCTCCTGAGTTCACACGTCTTCAGTTCAAGAGATCGCAACTGGCTAAGAGTTCCTAGTCCCAGGCGAGATGTACAGAGGGAAGACTGACCAGCTTGAGCTAGGGTGGTCCAGCTATTATGACCTGGGAGCGGGGTTGGGGGCGGGTCTGCTGGGCCCGGTGGTATAGATGCTGTTCAGAGTCCAGCTTGTAGTTGAGGGTGCTGTTGTCTGCAGGGCATGGACTGGGCAGGATCCCAGTGGTGATTCCAGGAAACCCCCAGCCCTGCAGTGGATCCCCGAGGGGAGCTCTGTGAAAGCAGCATAGGGAGATGGGTTAGGGCAGGTGCTGTCTTTAGTCCTCCAGATATTTTGATGCTGCTAGGTGAAACCCCAGGGAAGAACTGCAGGATGAATATGATTTGGCAAATGCAAGAGGCATTTTTGATAAAGAAGTATACAGATGGTGATGAAGAGTGGGTACTGCCAGCGTAACATAGATCCATAAACATTTTTAACATTTTTTGCTTATAGCTATTGGCAGCCCTTGAATTTCTGGGCAAGGTTGATTTTGTTTGTATTGTGGTAAAATAAACAGATACTTTGCCTACCTAATGTGAAGAGCTGACTCAACAGAAAAGACCCTGATGCTGGGAAAGATTGAGGGCAGGAGGAGAAGGGGACAACAGAGGATGAGATGGTTGGATGGCATCTCCTACTCACTGGACATGGGTTTGAGCAAGCTCCAGGAGACAGTGGAGGACAGGGAAGCCTGGTGTGCTGCAGTCCATGGGGTCGCAAAGACCTGGACACGACTTAGTGACTGAACAGCACATGTAACATTCATTTTCCCATTTTAAGCCTTTTTGAGTATATAATTCAGTGTCATTACAGGTGTTCACAAGTGTGTGACCATGAGCGCCATCCGGCACCAGAACTTTCATCCTGCCCACCTGCAGCTCTGTCCCCATCAACACTGACTCTCCGTCCCCTCCCCCAGCACCTGGTACCCACTATCTTCCTTTCTCTTTGAGTTCTGGGCTTCCCTGCTGGCTCAGTGGTAAAGAATCCGCCTACAATGCAGGAGACACAGGAGACGCAGGTTCGATCCCTGGGTAGGGAAGATCTCCTGGAGGAGGGCATGGCAACCCACTTCAGTATTCTTTCCTGGGAAATCCCATGGACAGAGGAGCCTGGCGGATCACAGTCCATGGGGTCACAAAAAAGTCGGACATGACTTAGCAACTAAATACCAACAGCTTGTTTGACAGCTGTTTGACAGCTCTGGGGACCTCGTATAAGTGGGATCATGCAGTACTCGTCCTTTCGTGACTGGCTTACCTCACTTGGCATAATGTCCTCAGAGTTCACCCATGGTGTAGCATGTGTCAGACTTTCCTTTCTTTTTCAGGCTGGATCATTTATCATTGTAAGAATGAACCATATTTTATTTTTCCACTCACCCATTGATGGACATTGGGGTTGTTTCCACATATTTGGCTATTATGATTAATACTGGCAGCCCTTCATTTCTGAAGTATAGATGAGATTGTTTTCTACTTAGAATCATCAGAAAATTGTCTTCCTGATGAAAAAGACCTTAAAGACTGGCTTTTTCTGGCTTCTTCATTTCATGGAGGGGAAATCAGGAAAAGGGAACCACCAAGCACACACCTTGCCTACCCTGAACTCATTTGCCATTTCTCTGCCCACTTATCTGAAATGATGGGAACTTTGGCAGCTAAGAGTGGCCTCAGTTAAGATCCTTTTTTCTGGAGGGTGTTGTAGACTTCAGTAGATTTGGGAAGAATCCCATTGACCAGTGGTTCTTGAACTTTTTGCTTAGGACTTTTTGGTTTCAAAATACGTGTTGAGAATCCCAAAGAGCTTTTTTTTTTATTTGTGTGGTTATATCTGTGGCTATTTATCATACTAGAATTTAAGTCTGGAAGATTTTTGAGATATTAAAAGCAGAGACATTACTTTGCCAACAAAGGTTCATCTAGTCAAGGCTATGGTTTTTCCTGTGGTCATGTATGGATGTGAGAGTTGGACTGTGAAGAAGGCTGAGCACTGAAGAATTGATGCTTTTGAACTGTGGTGTTAGAGAAGACTCTTGAGAGTCCCTTGGACTGCAAGGAGATCCAACCAGTCCATTCTAAAGGAGATCAGCCCTGGGATTTCTTTGGGAGGAATGAAAGCTGAAACTCCAGTACTTTGGCCATCTCATGCGAAGAGTTGACTCATTGGAAAAGACTCTGATGCTGGGAGGGATTGGGGGCAAGAGGAGAAGGGGACGACAGAGGATGAGATGGCTGGATGGCATCACTGACTTGATGGACGTGAGTCTGAGTGAACTCCGAGAGTTGGTGATGGACAGGGAGGCCTGGCGTGCTGCGATTCATGGGGTCGCAAAGAGTCGGACACGACTGAGCGACTGATCTGATCTGATCTGATCTGATTAATATATTTATGCAAAGTAACTGCATTTACCAAAGTGATATAGTGTGTGGAAGAGTGGCATTGTTTATGTTTCTGCAAGTATCTTCAGGATCTGGCTTAATGGAAGAAAGCTGGATTCTTGTGTCTGCGTCTGCATTTTGTTTGTTATGAACCATTGTTTTGGTGGAAGTACATAAAGATAGTCTGGCCTCACACAGATATGTACTCGGAAAACTGCAGAATATTTTAGTACCTTTCCAGAAAATTGTGGATATTCTTTGACACTGCACTGAAACTCAGCAAGTGGTAGTTTCTTAATGGTTCATGGCAATGTGGACTCTGACGCTGTATCAGAGAGCACTTACTCTCAGTTATTGCTGTTCAGTTGCTAAGTCATGTCTGACTCCTTGCGACCCCATGGGCTGCAGCCCACCAGGCTTCCCTGTCCTTCACCATCTCCCGGAGTTTGCTCAGACTGATATCCATTGAGTCGGTGATTTCTCTGTTACATGAGGATATTTCAGCCTATTCTGCACCTTACTTGTGTCTTTACCCACACATGATTTTATGACATGATGGTTTCCTGAGTTGCGTAGATCTTCCGAATGTGGACACACTGCATTATACACCAGGAGATCACGTTCCTCGGTGTCATTCCTAATCTCACTGGAAAAGTCTCTGTTGGAAAGCCATCATGCTCCTGGTGGTGGATGCCTGTGTTTGAAATTCTTATTTTCACCTGGAAGCGCAAATTGTATCCTTGGCAACAAATGCTGTCATTGTTTACCTGGATGTGATGAGGTTTGTTCATTTTTGAGGAAATGTTGGTCACATTCTCAGGTCTGGATAATTGTGGTTTGTTTCTCATTTCTTCTTCGGTGCTGCATGAAGAGAGTGGCTCTGTGTACCTCACGGCTCAGACACTTGTCACGCATTCTTCCTGCTTCATCACACAGCATATTAAAAAGGTTTCCTCCAGGGCCGAGATCTAATAACAGCAGTGATCTTTACTGCTTCATCAAAGGGGCTCTTAAGTGAAAGCAGCATTCTGTAAATTTTATTTATTTTTACTGCTAGTGTGTAAGTGAAGAATATATCGACCGAGAGTCCAGTTGGGTGTCACTGCTTTGATTTGCACTAAGATGCCGACAGCTTACCCTCCCTTTCATTTGCACCGTTAGTGCAGGAAATAGTGAATGATGACACAGTGTCGTGAAGATAGTTTGACCTCGCAGATACCCTGAAAGAATGTTGGTGTCTCTCAGAGGTTCACATCGTGGGGTGAAGCTCGCTGACGTCAGCCCTGCAGTCCAGTCCTGTGGGAGTCAGAGGGAGAATCTGCTTTAACCCTAGAAATGAAAGGCGTGACGGAAGTCAGGACTTGAGCTGCCATCGCGGTCCTCCCCGGGACCCTTGTTGTAACTGTAAATGCGCTCAGTCTTCCTGGGGAGGGAGCCAGCCCTGCAGAAGCACAGGGTTGGATGTTGAGTTTCTGAAACCACGTCCTAGTGGTTGTCTGAAAGCTATTTGGCATTTTAAACTCCCGTCTATCCTCCTGGACACTGAAATTTAATATCATGCAGTTACCACCAAATGATGGTGTCAGGCTCTCGAGTCGTGACTCCATCTGTCGGCAGTGCGGCTTTGGAGCCCTCCCAGCCGAATACCGTCGCCTCCGAGCAGGGAGCGACCGAGGAGCAGTCGGTCTAGAAGATGGTGCACGCACCTCTGAGACGACCTGTGTTTGTGTTGGAAAACCAGAGCCATCCATCGAGCTAAACACAGAGCGCTTTGAGTAACAGCCGGCACTCATTCTGACACTGGCACGTCGGCGGGCCTCACGGCGCCCTTCTCCCCTCTCCTTCGTTCTCAGCAATGGAAGAGCTGATAGCTGAGCTTCGTCTCTTTCTGGAGCTCCTGGACCGCGAGCGTCTCACCTCAGCTGTCAGGGAGAAGAAGGCCGTCGTCACAGACATCCTGCTGAGGCTGCAGTCGTCCAGAGGTATGTCCCTCTCAGACTTCTGGTCTGTCCTCTTCCAGTCTCTTTTGGCCTCAGGTGCTAAGTCGCTTCAGTCATGACCGACTCTTCTGCGACCCCGTGGACCGCTACCCCCCAGGCTCCTCTGTCCGTGAGGTTTCCCAGGCAAAGATACTGGAGTGGGTTGCCACTTACTTCTCCAGGGGGTCTTCCCAACCCAGGGATCAAACCCTTGTCTCTTCTGTCTCCTGCATTGACAGGCGGGTTCTTTACCACTAGTAACACCTTTTTGCCTCTAAGCCATCCTTAATTCTCATCTTTCTAGAACACATTCATGAATGAATTTATTTACTCCTCAGGTTGTCATTGAAGGCCTTACTATGTGCCAGGGACTGTGTGAGTCCTGGGTTTGGAAAGATAAAGCCTTTAAGGAGTTAATGGGATAATGGGTTCATTGTTGGAGTCCCTAAAATCATCCAACATTGGGAGGTTTGCTAGGACTCAGCATGGAGTTGTATTTTCTCATGGCTGGGATTCATCACAGAGGTTGTAAGGACACCCAGACAGGCTATAAGGGAAAAAGACTCCTGCCGAGTCTGGAGGGTTCCACGCACGGGCTTCCTCGTGCTCCTCCTCTCGCGAGGCTCACACAGATCGCACTGTCTCCTCAGCGACAAAAATGTAGCTGCCCATGTGCCATGCTTCTATTCCGGGAAGCTCACTGGAGACTCAGCGCCCAAGGACTTTCCTGGGGGCTGGCCACATAGGCACCCTCTGCCTGGCACATACCCAAATCGCAGACTCACAGGAGAGGAGGTTTGTTGGTCAGGGTTCCCTGGAGGAACAGAACGCACGGAGCTACCAAGTGAGATGGAAAGATCTGGGATAGGGATTGGCTCATGTGGCCTCAGAGGCTGAGCAGTGACACGACCTGCCCTCTGCAGGCCTGAGGCCCGAGAAAGCCGGTGGTGTAATTACCAGATGGTAATTCAGTCCAAGTCGGAAGGTCCGAGAAGGGGCGGTGGGGGCGGGAGGGTTGCTGCCGGTGTGCGTCCTGATCAGAGCAGCAGGAGCACCAGTGTCTGAAGGCAGGAGAAGACGGATGACTTGACTCCAGCCCAGAGGGTGTGTCCACCCTTCCTCCCCTTTTCTGTTGTGTTCAGATTCTCAGCACACTGGAGGACGTCCACTCACACGGGGAGGACCATCCTCTTTGTTCAGTTCTCCAAGTCAAATGCTCATCTCTCCCAGAAACATTCTCACAGAAGCACCCAGAGATAACGTTCTGCTAGCTCTCTGAGCATCCCTGAGCCCAGTCAGGTTGGCACACAAAATGAGCCATCGCAGCAGGTGTTTGGCGTCGATCGTGTTGTTTGCTCAAACAGTCTAGGCACCAACGTTAGACCAACCTCATCAATTAAGCAGTGTTGGAAACGCTTCTGAAATTCACGTTCCCCAATGCCAGCCAAGGGCACAGCCTTGCCCGCAGGCCCTGGTAAAGACAGCATGCTCAGGCCTGTTGTGTCCCCACGTTGGTGCACGGTGGGTAAGACAGAGTAGTGGGGACAGAGCATCTGTGTTAGGAGAGCACCCGAGAGGCGGATGCCCCCAGACCCACTTAGTGAGAGAGAGTGAGTGGGGTAGGGGCTGGGGGCAGTTCCTGGGGGATACGGGGTTAGAATCTTGAAGGCAGGAGACACCTGGATGAGATGTGGAGGTTTACTGTAAACAGCTTCACTGAGATATAATTCCCATGCCATGCACTCCAGCCATCTAAATGTGCAGTTCTTTGCTTTTTAGTGTGCAAAGCCATGATTTGACAAAGTTAGATTGGCATTCCAGAAAGTTCTGCTGGTCAGTCTGGGCGGTGGGCTCAAGGATCTGGTAACAGGTGGAATGAGAGCTGCCTGAGTCCCTGAGACAGAAGAGCAGGATGAGCACGGTGTTTTGGGGTCAGTCAGATTGAAAGGGCCAGTAGGATGGAGAGAGAGCTCCATGTGCTCATTTGTGCCTGACTCTTTGCGACGCCATGGACTGTATAACCCACCAGGCTCCTCTGGCCATGGGCTTTTCCAGGCAAGAACACTGGAGTGGATTGCCATTCCCTCCTGCAGGGGATCTTCCTGATGCAGGGATCCTGCATTTGCAGGTGGATTCTTTGCCACTGAGCCACTGTCTCTGAGACAGAGACAAAAATAGGGCTGAAAGCCTGCTTTTAAGCGATGCTGCTGCTTCCCTGTCTGAGCCCTTTCTCTACCTATGATTGCCCATGGATGAACCCCAGGCCCCTCAGGCTGCCTACAAGGCCCTTTATGACATGTGGCGCTCCTGGGTCGGGAAGATCCGCTGGAGAAGAGATAGACTACCCACTCCAGTGTTCTTGGGCTTCCCTTGTGGCTCAGCTGGTTAAGAATCCGCCTGCAACGCGGGAGACCTGGGTTTGATCCCTGGGTTGGGAAGATCCGCTGGAGAAGGGAAAGGCTACACACTCCAGTATTCTGGGCTGGAGAATTCCATGGACTATATAGTCCATGGGGTCGCAGAGAGTCGGACACGACTACTCACCTTCACACTTACCAAAATCCCAGACTTGCAGGAAAGCAGGTTTGTTAATCAGAGGTCCTCAGAGAAACAGAATCAGTGGGATTGAGCTGAGAGAGACTGCTGTGAAGTCATGTGGGCTTTGCTCTCTGTCTCTGCCCGTCACCCAGGCTGTGACCTTGAACAAGTTACTCAATGTGTCAATGCCCAGTCTCCACCCCTGTGGAAAAAAGGGGTAGCAGCATCTACCTCAGAGGGATGTTGTGCGGATTGACAAGATGATATAAAACTTCCAAAGATTGCCTGGCACGGCAGATATGAGTGACTGTTGACTGTTATCTCCTACTCTTGCTTTTGCTGGCAGAGGCAACATTTCTCGCAGCCTCATCTCTTCTGTGTACACCGTGGGTCGGTCACCTGAGACCACTGGTCTGAACTGGGCGCAGTTTGGGCCTCCTGCCTCTGGAGTTGCTGTCTGGTCCCCCTGGTTTCCCTTCCTCTCTTCCTCTGCTCAGTGGGTTCCAACACCCTTTCCCTCCCTGCTTTGTTCTGGATGTAGAATACCTTCCCCATACCTTCCAATTCACTGATTTTCTCTTCAGCTCTTTATTCTGCTTAAAACTCATGCACTGATTGTTTTGGCAGTAGAATTTCCATTCATCCTTTATCTTTCTTTTTTTCTTTTTTTGACTGTTTCCAGTCCTCTGCCAAGATTCTGGTCTTTGTTGTAGCTTCTGCAGGTCAGGGACTTTGTCTTTTCCCAGCCCGTGACATCGTGCTCAACCCCTTGTAGGTGATCACTGAGCAGTTTTTTCTAGGTCTAGGGAGTTGAGCCCTTGCGTGTAAAGTGCACTGGGCCCGAATTAGCGCCTTCTGGTTCCCTGCTCCCCACATCTCCTGAGAGTCGAGCATGCATATGTTTGTCTTCCCAACTTGAATACGCTGGCCTGAAGGTATGAGAGTGTGTCAGTCTTGTCAGCAGCGAGCAAGTCTGTTAACAGCATCCAGCCCAGGAGGGTGCTCAGTGCAGACTCACTGATTCCCAGGGAAGCGTCTGCCCCCTCGGTACGTGGGTGAGCACTAACCTGGGCAGGAGTTCAGGAGAGGCTGCTCTCCTTGAGAGACCGCCCGGCCTAGGGAAGGATGTCCACTTTGGTGCCAGCTCCATCGTTCTTCCTGTCCGTGCTCTACTTAGTGCTGCAGCCTTTTTTTTTTGGTCCAGCTGTAGATCTTTCACCTGTAGAGTGAGGCAGAAGAATACTTACCTTGCAGGACTGTTGTAAAGGATTAGGGAAAGTAAATATTTGTGATGTGTTCAGTGTGGGGTCAAGGAGGTGGCAGCTGTTTACAGCTTGCTCCTCTTCCTCATCCAGTTTAGTTCAGTTCAGTTGCTCAGTTGTGTCCAACTCTTTGTGACCCCATGGACTGCAGCACACCATGCTTCCCTGTCCGTCACCAACTCCCAGAGCTCGCTTAAACTCATGTCCATTGAGTCACTGATGCAATCCAACCATCTCATCCTCTGTCATCCCCTTCTTCCCCTGCCCTCAATCTTTCCCAGCATTAGAGTCTTTTCAAATGAGTCAGTTATTCGAATCACGTGGCCAAAGTATTGGAGTTTTAGCTTCAGCGTCAGTCCTTCCAATGAATATTCAGGACTGATCTCCTTTAGGATGGACTGGTTGGATCTCCTTGCAGTCCAAGGGATTCTCAAGAGTCTTCTCCAACACCATAGTTCAAAAGCATCAATTCTTCAGGGCTCAGCTTTCTTTATAGTCCAACTCTCACATCCATATGGGCTTCCCTTATGGCTCAACTGGTAAAGAATCTGCCTGCAATGTGAGAGACCTGGATTGGGAAGATTCCCTAGAGAAGGGAACAGCTACCCACTCCAGTATCCTGGGCTGGAGAATTCCATGGACTATATAGTCCATGGGGTCACAAAGAGTTGGACACGACTGAGTGACTTTCATTTTCTTTCACATCCATACATGACTACTGGAAAAACCACAGCTTTGACTAGACGGACTTTTGTTGGCAAAGTAATGTCTGTGCTTTTTAATGCTTTCTAGATTGGTCATAGCTAGTCTTCCAAGGAGCAAGCCTTCCTCATCCTCATTTGTGCTTTTGGTGCAGGTTTTGAAGTGAAGGACCATGCCACGAAGCCGGAGACCCCTAGCAGCCTGCCGGCCCCTCCCCAGATGCCTTTGCCCGAGATCCCACAGCCGTGGCTGGTGAGTGCAAGACCCACCATTAACTTTGTCAGAGTCCACATGTACGCATTAATATATAGTATCTGTTTCCCTCTTTCCGACTTAGTCACAGACTCTGAGTTCATCCATGTCTCTGCAAATGACCCAGTTTCATTCTTTTTATGGCTGAGTAATATGCCATGGCACCTACATACCACATCGGTATCGATAGTGTGGTGTATGAAGCAGAAATAGAGACACAGTCTTGGAGAACAGGCGTATGGACACCAAGGGGCAGAGCGGTGGGTGAACTGGGAGGTCGGAACTGACGTGTGCGGTTCTCTGCTACGTCCCTACTTTATAAGTAGCGAACTGATGAGAGGCTGCTGCACAGCACACGCAGCTCCACTCAGTGCTCTGTGGGGACCTAAAGTGGGAAAGAAATCCAGAAAAACAGAGGATAGAATCCCAAGGACGGGGGAGCCTGGTGGGCTGCCGTCTCGGGGGTCGCACAGAGTTGGGCACGACTGAAGCAACTTAGCAGCAGCAGCTGATTCACTTTGCTGTACAGTGGAAACTAACAGCATTGTAAAGCAAGTGTACTTCAATAAAAATGAAAAAAAAAAAAAAAAAAAGTCCCACAATCAGGAGAATCACTGGACACCTGGGTTATTTTTGGTTCCAGGGCAGGTGATAAAAGCCTGATTCTGCAAGAAAAGAGGCCTTGGTTTGCTCAGGGCATGCCTATGAGTGTGTTTTGGGGAGCTAGTAATGGTTAAGTGGGAGGCTGTAGGTGTGGCCTTCCCACAGGAGGCTGCTGGGCCTCTGAAAATTGCTGGAGCTACAGGTCCATGGAAATCTGTTCTTAAGTCAGATTAAAAAAAAAATCAGATGATTATCAGCAAAATAATGGCAGTAGAGCCTAGTGACATGCCCGTCTCTCTGCGTTAGCTCTGAGTTTGAATATCCGTAGCCTAAGACTTCAATATTCACTGTTATGCTTCTTTCTGGGATTAAATATCCTTTTTTTTTTTTCCTCCAGAAGAAAAATATGTACATAGTCCAGGAATGTGTATTTTATTTGATTTTCTGCATTCAAAATTTGTTTTGGAATTCTCTGGCTATTTTTGTGATCTGGGGATATTCGTGTTTGCCATTTTTCATGCCCCACTCAGCTTTTTCTGCCTTTTGCTATTTTCTAATTTGCTTACTCAGGAAAATTAGGCTCTCATTCAAAATTAGAGCAGTGTCAGTTACCTAGCAACTCTTTTCCTAATGGTTGCTTTCTGTATGAATCATCTTATCATCTGTCCAGCCAGAGAAAAGCTGCAGGAAGACAGGGCCACAGCCTGTTTGTTTTGTCCCTGCCTGGGTCCCAGCACAGGGCCAGTGTCCTGTGGGCGCTCCGTGATGATCACTGGAGAGGGGATGGAAGGAGCTCGGCACTCACTGGGTCCCTACCACATGTCACAGGGCATGCTTATTCCTCTTCCACTTACAATTTCATTTAATCCATACAGCCTGACCTCAGAGAACCCTGCAACACCTCTGAACACGTGAACAGTGTGTGTATCCACTTTACAGAAAAGGAAATGTGGCTCCACTGGCAAAGGGACAGCCCAAGGTTAGGAGGAAAGGCAAAAGCAGATTTTTATAACCTATTCTTTTGATTTCAAATCCAGCCTTTTCTCAGTAATACTGTCAGTATTTGTGGAAGTGAGGCAGCAAAACCAACGTGAGCGCTCACCAGCATTCACAGACAGAGAAGGTTTGTCAGGAACCACGAGCCTGTTTCTGCATCGGGTGCTGAGGAGGCAGCAGGGTCCAGGGCGCAGACGGGAGTGTGGCTGCCTGCTTCCAGGTACCAGCTCTGACACTTGCTGTGTGGGTTCAGACTGTAGCTTTCACGTCTCTGTGTCTGAGAGGCCTCATTCCAAAACGAGTGTGCTAATAGCATCACCAACTCGATGGACATGAGTTTGAGCAAGCTCCGGGAGTTGATGATGGACAGGGAAGGCTGCTGCGCTGCAGTCCATGGGGCTGCAAAGAGTCGGACACAACTGAGTGGCTGAACTGAACTGAACTGAATAGTACTTAGTGAGATTGTTGTGAAACTGAAAAGAGTTGGTGTGCCTCAAGTGCTTGGAATATCTGCCTTGCATCTATTAAGCCCTGTGCAAGAGCCGGCTGTTACTGTGTAGGGCAGTGCTTCTTAAAATTCCAGGGAACTTGTTAAAGTGAGCATTCTGGGCTTCCTTGGTGGCTCAGTGGTGAAGAATCCACCTGCCCAGTGCAGGAGACATGGGTTCAATCCCTGGTCTGGGAAGATCCCACTTGCTGCAGAGCAACTAAGCCTGTGTGCCATGACTACTGAGCCTGTGCTCTAGAGCCCGGGAGCCATGACTGCTGAGCCTGTGCTCCGGAGCCCGGGAGCCACGACTGCTGAGCCTGCGCTCCAGAGCCTGGGAGCCACAGCTGCTGAGCCCGTGCTCTGGAGCCCGGGAGCCTCGACTGCTGAGCCCGTGCTCTAGAGCCCGGGAGCCGCGACTGCTGAGCCCATGCTCTGGAGCCGGGGAGCTGCAACTCTGAGCCTGTGCTCTAGAGCCTGAGAGCAACAACTACTGAAGCCCGTGTGCCCTAGAACTTGTGCTCCACAACACGAGTATATTCCTGGTGGTTTTTCAGGGCATTTGTTACTCAGCAAGTAAGCCCGTCATTCTGTAAACTGCATTTGGTGAGTTGGCTTCTGTCCAGTGGGTCATGTGCTGTTGGCACGTTGACTTCCAGGAGATTTGGCTGGTGGGAGAGTAGAGATGCGGTGGGTAGGAGTCTATGCCAGGCAGAGAGCGTATCATAAATTAAAGCACAAGCCCAAGAAAGACCCCGAAAGACTGAAGCCTGCAGACCCCTCTGTGTGGGTTTGGGTGGCTCGTCTGTGGGTGAGGCTGGAACACACTGAGGTGGGGGTTAAACCTCGAGGGGCTGTGGGCCTGTCTGCAGAGCAGATCGGACCATCCTTAGAGCAGCTCTAAGTGACCAAGAGGGGTTTGTTTCTAATGTAAGACTTAGGGTGCTCCAACCTGGTGTTATTTCATTCATTTGAGCCACAGTTGCATTTTCAACTCTTTTAAAAATGGCACGTATCAAAGGAATACTGCCTTTTATCACAGCTCTGTGTGTTCTAATCTCTGAGAAATGAGTCCTTTTCTCTTTTTAGCCCTTTTAGTGTTGAACATCGCTTTTTGCAATTGTTACTGTCTCTTGATGTCCTTTTTTCCTGGACACTCGAGAGGCTGGGCAGGCAGGCGGGGTCACATTGGCCACTTTTCTGAGCACACTGAGCATCCCGTCACCCCCCATTTCAGGCCTGACAGGCCCGTAACTGAGGGCCCTCACCTGGCTCTGTGAGGCCCTCTTGGGCATCAGTGCTCCTCTTTGGTTGGCTGACACCTAAGTGGGCACCACCCTCCCCAACAGGATGTGGCAGAGACCAGATGGGCCTCTATGCCCCACAGCTGGTGAATTACACTCAGGTGATAGAAGTGAAAGGGAGGGGAGGGCGGGATCCAGTGGGCCTCTGAAATTTATCCATCTGGGGTAATTGCAGCTTTGTGCCCATTGATCAGCAGTGCCTCCTTTTGGCATTCTCCTCATTGCACTAGATTTTCACCTTCTGAAGACGGTGTGTGTTCTTCTCCTTGTGTTCCTCACGTTGCAAAGCAGAAAATGCCGGGACGACCGCTCAAGGTCAGGGCCGCATCAAAAAGCCCGCCTTGTCACGCTGATGATCCTTCTATACGGGAAGGGAGCAGTGCACATTTCTGTTTTGCCCTTAGAGTCAACACGGCTGCAGCCCAGGGTCCCTGGATGAGCCGGCGACCCCTTCAGTGTGGCCTGTAGGTCAGGTGGTGGGAGTGTGGGTGTGTGCTCTTCGAATTCAGATCTGCTCTCAACCCTTGAGGTCACAGGGCGGGGTGCAGTGTCTTTACAGCCCCTCCAGTTCCCTTGCTCTCCGGGGGGGACTGGAGCAAGCCAAAGTATGCATATGCATCATGAAAACATTTCTGGGAAGGGCCGCGCTTTTCAGCAGATTCTGGGTTTTGTTTCACACTGAGAGCTGTGCAGCTGTCAAAGGCCTGGTCCTTAGTTAGCACGCAGCCGGTGCAGAGGGAGCATTTGTGAAGGCGGCCGGGTCGTCCGGAAATGGGTCCCATCTGTGTTGACATTGGCCACCCAGCCCTCCAGCCAGGGCTGATATAGACCACTGGGGATTGTGCTTCCTGCCCTCCCCTCCTCCGCTCCAGAGTAGCAGGGGGTCCTCGGACAGGGAGACCTCACACCTCCCTGCTGAGCGAGGAGAGCAGGCACGCTCCTCTGGGGGCTGCAGACGATACGGATGATACCTCATCAAGGCATTTTCCAGAAATGTTTTTATTTGCTTACTTGAGTGGTCACTCCAGTGTTCTTGCCTGGAGAAGTCCACGGACAGAAGAGCCTGTTGGACTACAGCCCATGGGGTCGCAAAGAGTCGGACGCGACTGAGTGACTACATGGTACTTAGATGGGAGTGTGTGCGTGTGCGCTCGCTTGTGTCTGACGTGTTGTGACCCCATGAATTGTAGCCCACCAGACTCCTCTGTCCATGGGATTTCTCAAGCAAGAATACTGGAGTGAATTGAAAGAGACACATGTACCCCAGTGTTCACTGCAGCGCTGTTTACAATAGCTAGGACATGGAAGCAACCTGGATGTCCATTGGCAGGTGAATGGATAAGAAAGCTGTGGCACATATACACAATGGAGTATTACTCAACTATAAAAAAAAGAACGCATCTGAGTCAGTTCTAGTGAGGTGGATGAAATTGGAGCCTATTATACAGAGTGAAGTAAGCCAGAAAGAGAAACACCAATACAGTATGCTGCTGCTGCATCGTTCAGTCTTGTCCAACTCTGTGCGACCCCATAGACGGCAGCCCACGAGGCTCCCCCGTCCCTGGGATTCTCCAGGCAAGAGCACTGGAGTGCGTTGCCATTGCCTTCTCTAACGCATGAAAGTGAAAAGTGAGAGTGAAGTCACTTTAGTCGTGTCCGACTCTTAGCGACCCCATGGACTGCAGCCTACCAGGCTCCTCTGTCCACGGGAGTTTCCGGGCAAGAGTACTGGAGTGGGGTGCCATTGCCTTCTCCCCAGTACAGTATATTAACGCATATATATGGAATTTAGAAATATGGTGATGACAACCCTGTATTCAAGACAGCAAAAGAGACACAGATGTAAAGAACAGACTTTTGGACTATGTGGGAGAAGGCGAGGGTGGGACAATGTAGGAGAACAGCATTGAAACGTGTATATTACCATACATAAACTAGGTGATGCGTGCAAATTCGATGCATGAAGCAGGACACCCAAGACTGGTGCTCTGAGACAACCCAGAGGGATGGGGTGGAGAGGGAGGTAGGAGGGGGCATTGGGATGGGGGAACACATGTGCACTCATGGCTGATTCATGTCGATATATTGCAAAACCCACAATATTGTAAAGTAGTTAGCCTCCAATTAAAAAAAAAATGACTATTGGAGTGAGTTGCCATTTCCTCCTCCAGGAGATCTTCTTGACCCAGGGATTGAACCCGCATTGACAGGTAGATTCTTTACCACTGAGCCACTGGGAAAGCCCCATTTAGATTGGGTAGAAGATAGCAATTTAGTGTTTTGATGTCTTTAGGCCAGACCCTGTGTAAATATAATGACTTATTATACCAACAGGTAATAGGTCATTTTTTTTTTTTTTATTATGGTAAAACATACGTAACACAGACTTTATCATTTCAATCATTGGTCAGTGTCCCATTTAGTGGTGTGAGAGTTTATTTTCTTGGGCTCCAAAATCACTGCCGATGGTGACTGCAGCCATGAAATTAAAAGACACTTCCTCCTAGGAAGAAAAGCTATGACCAACCTAGACAGCATATTAAAAAGCAGAGACATTACTTTGTCGACAAAGGTCCGTCTAGTCAAAGCTATGGTTTTTCCAGTAGTCGTGTATGGATGTGAGAATTGGGCTGTAAAGAAAGCTAAGCGCTGAAGAATTGATGCTTTTGAACTGTGGTGTTGGAGAAGACTCTTGAGAGTCCCTTGGACTGCAAGGACATCCAACCAGTGCATCCTAAAGGAAATCAGTCTTGAATATTCATTGGAAGGACTGATGCTGAAGCTGAAACTCCAGTACTTTGGCCACCTGATGAGAAGAACTGACTCATTGAAAAAGACTCTGATACTGGGAAAGATTGAAGGCAGGAGGAGAAGAGGGTGAAAGAGGATGAGATGGTTGGATGGCATCACCGACTTGATGGACATGAGTTTGAGCAAGCTCCGGGAGTTGGTGATGGACAGGGAAGCCTGGCGTGCTGCAGTCCATGGGGTCACAAAGAGTCAGACACGACTGAGCGAGTAAACTGAACTGAGTTCAGTCGTGTAAAGTCCATACATATTGTCGTGCAGCCCTTAACATGATCTATCTCCAGAACTTTTCATCTTTCCGGACTGAAAGCCTGTCCCAAGTGAACAGGGCTCCCCTCCCCAGCCCCAGGAGCCGGCATGCTACTTCCTGTCTCTCGGAACCCAGTGAACAGGGCTCCCCGCCCCCAGCCCCAGGAGCCGGCATGCTACTTCCTGTCTCTCGGAAACTGAGGTTTTGGTCCCAGCCCCTACCACCTGGCTGGATGGCATTTCGTCCTTCCTAAAGTACTTTCATAGCAACTTCGTTTTCTGTGTTTGACAGATGGGATCATGAGATTCTTTGAGATTATTATGACAAAATTAGTTATTTTACCAGTTGCAGAGTGGAGACTAAGCCTGAGATTTAAAACACAATCATTTAATTCCCAGGGAAGTCAGATGTGATCCTTCTGGTGGATGTGACCCATCCCGTTTCTTTTCTCCTTGTCTCTTGAAAACCTCAGAGTTTGGCGTTGCGTCTCATCCCTACGGCATCTTCATCATGGACCTGTCCCGTGTCCTGTTGGCATGGCTGGAGGACTCTCCCCACTCCCTGCCTCCTGGTGGAGGAGGAGCGGACGAGAAAGAGGCTTCACGGCCTCTCATTCAGAGTTGTGTGTAAATAAAACTTGAGAAAATACACATGGATGATTTCCCAGTGTTTTCTCAAGTGCTCTTGGAATGCAAATTAAATAGTGATTAGAAGGGAATGGGTTGTCATTTGGATAAAAAAAAAACCTTACTTTACCAAGAAGAGTACCTGCTCAAAATTCTTATTTTAAAAAAAATTTTAAATTTTTTTGGCTCTGCTGAGCAGCACACAGGACCGTAGTTCCCTGAGCAGGGATTGAACCCATGCCTCCTGTAGTGGCAGCATGGAGTCTTAACCACTGGATCGCTAGGGAAGGCCCATACTCGAAATTCTTGACGTTGGTGTTGAAACCACGTTTTGCAGTTTAGACCTTAAACTTTTGTTCCCTGTTGACAGTCATGAAGCTTAGCTGATGCTGTCAGGGGTGCTGTCCTCGTGCCGGCGGAAAAGGGTTTTGCCAATGCATGGCTCTAGCGTGGGCCCTCTTCTCTTCTGTCAGATCCTATCTTTCGGCTGCTACTGAAGAGTCCACCTGCCAATACAAGAGATGCAGGAGACACGAGTTCAGTTCCTGGGTCAGGAAGATCCCCTGGAGAAGGAAGTAGCAACCTCTTCCGGGATTGTTGCCTGGGAAATCCCACAGACAGAGGAGCCTGGCGGGCTACAGCCCACGCGGGGGTCACAAAGAGTTGGATACACTGAGCCTGCACAAACTTGCACACTTGTTCTTCCTAACGTGTGTGTGCTGGGCCCATCACACAACTTCACTTAGGATTTTAATCACCATAACCAGAAAGACAGAATCTGGACGTACCCCTGTGTGTATAGAATTAAAGTCAGAGAGAGCTTCCACATTCTCAGCTGGGGTTTTTCTCTGCTGAAGTCAGGTCTTCTGGTTCACTGGCCTGTCTGGTACAAGGGCCTGAGTGATAAATTGGGGCTGGCGGAGGGGAATGTGGTGGGGCGGGAAAGTGCAGTAGGGGAGAGAGGGGAGCGGAGGAGTGGGAGTGGAGACAGAGGCAGTGCCGATGCGTTTTCCTCCCGAGGGGACGAGAGGGCAGATCCCACGGAGCTGCAGGGGCTGGACGCCTCGGGTTGCGCCCAGCAACCTTGAAGGCTGGCTGCTTTCCCTGCATCTTACATGGCTCGGCCACCGCAGTGAAAGGTGCCTGGGCCTCGGTCCTGACACAGGGATGCATTCTCACTGCCGCAGTGCCCACCCAGCTGGCTCCTCCTTCTCCACGAAGCAGCTCGGCCATACCAGGGACGCTGGGCGACGTCTATCATCCCCTGAGCCTCAGTTTCCTTGTTTCCAAAATTATATTGAAAACACTAACCTCTCAGAGTTGTCTTCTGAGCAAGAAAAAAGATACAGGAAGTCTTCCAGAACAGCGTGTGGCACACAGAAGGCAGTCTGTGAATAGTAGTTAATATTGTTATTTTGCTGAAATAATAGCAAAATAATCATTGTATTTGTGCCATCTTGTCGTTCAGTCGCTCAGTCGTGGCCAACTCTTTGCGAACCCATGGACTGCGTGCAGCACACCAGCCTTCCCTGTCCTTCACCATCTCCTGGAGCTTGCTCCAACTCATCTCCGTCGAGTCGATGATGCCATCCAGTGATCTCATCCTCTGTCCCCCCTTCTCCTGCTCTCAGTCTTTCCCAGCATCGGGACTTTTTCCAGTGAGTTGGCTCTTCACACCAGGTGGCCAAAGTATTGGAGCTTCAGCTTCAGCGTCAGTCCTTCCAGGGCATATTCAGGGTTGATCTCCTTTAGGATGGGCTGGCTTCCTCTCCTTGCAGTCCAAGGGCCTCTCAGGAGTCTCCTCCAGCAAGTCCAGTGACTTCTGACCTACCGGAAGGATCTGAAGGAAGCCTTCCCTTTGAAGGCAGTGGCGCTAAACCGTGGTCCTCGTCTTCTCTGTCTCTTCCCGCATCTGCCCTGTAACAAACCGTCACCTCTGCCCGTGTCTGTAACCCCTGAGGCAGAAGTTTAAGAACCAGTGGCATTTGGGGGTGGAGCTTGAGATCCTCTTTGGAGAGGCAGGGTGCTTCTCTAGAAATATTATTTTTTGAGGTGTGTGATTTCAAAATGCACGTTTGTGTTTTTTTTTCTTTTTAAAACAATAGTATACAGAAAATTCAATGGACTTCCCTGGCCAGTCCGTGGTTATAAGACTGTGCACTTCCAATGCAGGGGTCACGGGTTCAGTTCCTGGTCAGAGAACTACGCAAGGTACTGCTTAAAAAACAAAAGCAAGCAAGCAAACAAATAGAAAAACCCCAAAGAAAATTCAAGCTCTACAGATGTGCATGAAACAGCCGTAACCTTGTGTTAGCATTTTGGAGAGTGACCCGTCTTAGTGTAGAGGTCCGCATAAGCACAGCTCCGACAGGCTAACAGGCACCTATTTTCTTTCATGTAACAGCGTCCAGTAGAGACTTTTCAAGTAAATGACTGCGGGCGTGCACCGTCTTCCTTTTAAATGGCTGCGCGTGGCTGTGTTGGAACACCTGAACAGTCTCATCTCAAGGAATATTTTGATTGCTTTTAAATTTGGAGGGGAAGAAAAACACAATCAAAAAAAAAAAAATTGGAGGGAAAAACTTTTATTGAACATCCTTATATGTTTTTGCTCATGTGACCAGTTGACCTTCTTAGCATGCATTTCTAGAAGTAGAATCGTGGATTTAGGAGCATACGTGCGGAGAGCTTGTGTGGAGTGCACACCAGCAGGGTCTGAGAGTCCGCTGAGAAGTCTCATTAGCTGAGTGCCGGCTCCTACCTCACGCACCTTAGCAGCCCTGGAAAGGAGTGTGCTGTGCTAATTGATGAGTGTGTGTTTGATTCAGCCATTGGTAATGCTTTCCCAGAACATGAATAATTCCACTGTTTCAACACACTAAGAGGAAGCTGAAGCATTCTCATTTCATTAATAAAAACACTCAGGGACTCAAACAGCCATCTACCAAAAGCACTGAGTGGAGATTTTTAACCCTGGTGTGGACTTCTGTTCTGACCTCGCCCAGGGAGGATTGGGTATCAGGTTCCGCTGTCAGCACCGCCCCTCAGGGGGACCTGGATGTGCTCCAGCATGAGAGCCCAGGGTGACGGCTGGTGGGCAGCAGCCTGGGGAGGGGAGTGCAGGGGGACCAGGGCCGGGACGCTGCCTCAAGGACGGGGCAGGGTGCTGTGCGGATGACCTGGAGTGAATTATCTCTCTTCATCTCCGAGAGGAAGGAGTGGGTTGAGCCCACAGTGGCGATTAGTCATTCGCAAAGGACTTCTTGGCTTCAGGCTTGAGTTACAGGGGGAAAAAAAAAAAAAGGTGGAGTTTCGTGTTCTATGGGTCATTGTTCTCCTTGGAAGCTGAACTTGGTTGCCCTTCAGTTTGGGGCCTCTGTTCTCCTCCATTCCCAGTGACATCTTTCCTGTTTGTTTATAGGATATGGGTGATGTGAACTAGTTGGGAAAGGGGAAGAGAGTGAATATGAATCTGAAAAAGGTCACTGCTGGGCAGACCCGGGCTTGAAGACCCCAGCTTGTCATGTAGCAGCGTCTGATTTTCAGCAGATGTTTGTAGACGCTGCGCCTCCCTCTCGGTGTCTGTGAAATGTAAGGCGATGTAGTGCTGGCCTTGCAGGGCCCCTGCACGGATGGCCGATGCAGCATATAACCAGGGCCGTGGCTGCTCGGGGACAGCAGGTGTTCTGTGTGTTGAATTTCCAGCCCTTCTGTCTCTGTTGTCCTTAGGTCCAGGAGGGAGGGATGGAACCAGCAGATCCTACACGTGTTCATGGGAGGAAGAGCTGGGTCTGCTTTAGTGTAGCCAGGCACGTTTGAGAGACCGGTGCGTCAGCTGGTCTAGCTAGAATTTGGATGGGCCTGAGCCTGCCAGCTTTCCACGTTGTGAAGTTACGGCTTCGAAAGCAGGCTGCCTGTCTCGGAGTCTGTCAAGGAACTTCGATGGGACTGGGTTGAGTGGTGAGCAGATACCTTCTCCAGAGAATAACGTGCAGTTTCTTTTAGAGCTGGCTTCTGGGTGATTTCCTCTTCCCTTGCTTTGTGAGTTAGCCTGACACACAGGAGGGGTTTGGTGAGATAGAGGGCACACATGCTCACCTCTTCAGTTGCCACGTAACGAGCACTGCTCTGAGATGCGCATGGGCGATTTGAACCGTCTCTGTGCCCCCCAGGGGTCTCCGGTGTGGGTGGTCCTAGGAGGAGGAAGTCAGCCTGGGGACCTGGGCCAGTCAGTGGTGTGGGGTGGGCCGTTGGGTGGAGGGGAGGAGAGATACCCGTCTCTGCTCTGGGGAGGGCTCTGCAAGGGCCAGTGACTGCAGCCTCTGCCTGAGTTTGTGTCTGGTGGTGGCTGGCGAGTGGCATCAATTGAGCGGCGTGGCCAGGGCCAGGCAGAAGGTGGTCGTGGGCAAGTGAGCAGTGGAGACCCCGCCAGAAGCCTAACTTGGGAAACTCTTTGTAGGATGATGTTATTTTTCGGTGGAGACATTACAGAGGAAAGAGGAATGTGCCCGCGGACGCCTGTTAGGTCAAACTCCAGAATTCTCTTCTAATTCTGGTGCTCTGTTGTTTTTCCTCCCTTCGCTCAGCCACCCGACAATGGGCCGCCACCGCTCCCAACGTCCTCTCTCCCGGAAGGCTACTACGAGGAGGCCGTGCCCCTGAGTCCCGGGAAAGCTCCGGAGTACATCACCTCAAGTGAGTGCCTCCTGTTCGGCCGGGCTGTTAGGGAGCCCCCCGTTTCCTGGGATAAAGGGGAGTTGGAGCATACCCAGCAGCATGGAAGTTTAGAGTCAGGAGATCCTGAACCCAAGGGAGGGAGTATAGGAAGGGCTTTGAGAAGTCTAAGGTGTCCTCCACATACCTTGTGTAATTTCAGAGGGGTTGTCCTTTTTTGTGACTCAAAATTAGTGAAATCCCGTTGCCATGGGAACATGTCTCAGCTAGTGAAATGTGTTCCCTTTGGTCAGAAGAGGGTGGCCTTTTGAGGCGTGTGCCTGTGGGGTCCCCGCCAGCTTGACCAGGGCGCATCCCTTGGAGGCTGCATTCATGGTGCCGCCAGGAGGGCATGTCTACAAGATACATACAAAACAAGCAGACGTCTCATAGCTGTTTGTTTCGTTTTTAAATTTATTTCTTATTCAAGTATGGTCAAATTACAGTGCTGTGTTAACTGCTGCTATACAGCGAAGTGACTCCGTTATGTCCTTTTTCATATTCTTTCCTGTTAGGGTTTATCTCAGGATACTGGGTAGAGTTCCCTGCGCTGTGCAGTAGGACCTTGCTGTTTATCTTTTCTCTATAAGCAGTTTGCATCTGCTAACCCCAAGCTCCTAATGCAGCCCTCTCCCACCCCCACCCCTTGGCCACCAGCAGCCTGTTCTCTGAGCCCCTGTTCTCTGAGCCCCTGTTCTCTGAGCCCCTGTTCTCTGAGTCCCTGTTCTCTGAGCCGCTGTTCTCTGAGCCCCTGTTCTCTGAGCCCCTGCTTCTGTTGCTGCTTCACCGAGAGGTTTGTTTGTGCCACCTTCTACCTTCCACATGCAAGTGACGTCGCGTGGCCTTCGTGCTCCTCTGTCTGACTTACTGCGCTGAGCAGGGTGATCTCTGTGTCTGCCCATGCTGCTGTGAATACTGTCGTTTTGTGCTTTCATGGCTGAGTAGTGTTCCATTGAGGATGTGCTGCAGCTTCTTTGTCCACTCACCTGTTGACCGACATTCAGGTTGTTTCCTGTGTCTTTTCTTTTCCTTCATTCATACAGGTTTTACCAGAATGTTTTTGCCTAAGTTAGGGCTATCACGACACGGCTGTTCTCTTCCTGCTGGGGACTCAGAAGTGCCCCTTTATTGGCAGCCAACTTTCACATTCACAGAAAGAAGGACATGCTGGCATTGAACACCTTTTTGGAGTGATGTCTAGAGTTTGTTTCTAGAGCTTTGGCTTTATTTCTCCCCCTCATACTCTGGAGTCTGTATAGTCAAAGCTATGGTTTTTCCAGTAGTCATGTATGGATGTGAGAGTCAAACCATAAAGGAGACTGAGAACCAAAGAATTGATGCTTTTGAACTGTGGTGTTGGAGAAGACTCTTGAGAGTCCCTTGGACAGCAAGGAGATCAAACCAGTCCATCCTAAAGGAAATCAGTTCTGGATATTCATTGGAAGAACTGATGCTGAAGCTCCAATACTTTGGCGAAGAAGTGACTCATTGGAAGAGACCCTGATGCTGGGAAAGATTGAACGCAGGAGAAGGGGACAACAGAGGATGAGATGGTTGGATGGCATCATCGACTCAACGGACATGAGCTTGAGTAAGCTCCGGGACTTGGTGAAGGACAGGGAAGCCTGGTGCTACAGTCCATGGAGTGCAAAGAGTTGGACACAACTGAGCGACCGAACAACAACAAAAAGTGCCCTGGCGGCAGCGTGTGTCGCCTCGTAATGAGGCAGATGTGCCTCTCCGAGTGTGCTGACTTAGGGAACCCGACTTGCCTTCCCCATAAACATGGATAAAATGGGAGTGAAAGAGTATTAACTCGTATCATAGAGAGACTCCCCGTGCCTGTCACCCCACTTCCACTGTTTTCAGACATGTTCTCCTTCATCCTCGCCGTCTGCCTGCCACCGGAAGTCTCTGCTTCATGCAGACTTGGGCTTTGCCATCGTTCTCTCCCCTGGCAGCGCGCATTAGAGCTAATGCCATAGAGCTAATGGCAGAGCCATTAGAGCAAAGTGGAATCTAGCTTGCTTGTTAGCAGGAGATCCCCTTGGGATGTTTTGTGAACATGAAGAGAGACACGCAGAAGCCAGGCGGGCTGGACTCCAAGGCCCAGGGGCCTTTCCCGCTCACTCACGCCTGCTCTCTCTGGAAACTTCCTACAAAGGCTCAGCCCAGCATCAGAAGGTCCTCATTGTTCTGAATGAGGTCTGAGTGAGAGAAGGGATTGTTCTGATGAGAGGGCTGTGAAATCTTGGGTCTTGAGATCTGGAGATTAAATATTTTAGAACCATTTGGCAAAAATGCATTTAAATCATTTCTTAAGCGTCAACTGCCTCAGGAGATAGTAAATTAAGTAGAAAACACACAAAAGTTAAATGGCTTGTTCATTGGATCCCTTTCTTTCTGAGAGCAGAGAATAAAGAACAAAAACATCTTGATGAGGGTATTTCCCAGCTCTGGGGACATTTGGTCCCAGCTGTCTCCCGCCTCCACTCCCCCTTCCTCCAACATGCTTTCAAGACTAGAAATTGATAGTCTTTTTGTTTTACCTGTGGGAGCCTGTGGTTATTTTCGGTCCAAGAATCCCCACCTGACTGGTGTGTCATGTCCTGAGTTGCTGACGGGCAGGCCCCTTGGGTTGAGCTAATTCCAAGGAAACAGTCATGGAAGGACTGCTGCTTGGGGAGACAGCGGGTCAGCAGAGCTCACACACTGGGCTTCTTAACCCAAGCATCTGTGGCTGAACCTTGGCTGCAGGCGGGGACCCCTCCCAGTGGACCCGTGGCAGGGGGCTGAGTCCGGGTCTGGCCAGGGTCACACACCCCTCACTTATTGTGGACTTGGGGAAACTTTGTTGAGCTCTGTGTCATGTCCGGTTTGTCTGAGAAGCAGGACCGTGATGAGTGTTGTAGAGTGAGGGGTGTGTGGTAGACACGCGACCCTGTGCACTTGTGGGAACCTGGGAAGACGAGTGTTATAGGGCCAGCTGTCATCAAGGAGAGCTGGGCACAGCCTGGGGGCAAGGAAGGTTGCTGGAAACCTCCTCTGCCTCTCACCTCCCCACACAGGGGCCCTGCATGAGAGGCTGGACCATGGCTCCACAGAGCTGCATGCCTAGCAGTCCCTTGACCTGCCCGTGTACTGGCAGCCGTTTCCTGTTTGCCTTCCAGGTCATTCACAAACTTCCCGTGTGGCCAGTCCTAACCTAGAGGCATCCAGGGAAGGGAATTTAGGGGAATGCTGAGTTGATACAGTGTGAAAAGCACCACTGTTGGTCTTGGCTTGGTTTGGTATCCACACACCTCTCTTTACCACGGTGAATTTCCAAACAAAGACAGGAGCAGAGTCATGGTTCAGTCTAACACAATTCAGCTGCGGCCAGAAACTCCCCAACTCCCCCAGAGGATACAGTGTCCTCTGTCCACTTTGGGTGACACTGTTCTCTCATAGCCAAGTCACGCTCTCCCCCTTGAGTGACTGTAACTGTTGGGCCTGATGGAGCCCGATGGAGGTGATGGAGCTGGATGGAGGTGATGGAGCCTGATGGGGATGATGTAACCTGATGGAGGATGATGGAGCCAGATGGAGGTGATGGAGATGTGGAGCTGGATGGAGTGATGGAGCCTGATGGAGATGATGGAGCCAGATGGGATGGAACCAGATGGGGATGATGGAGCCGGATGGGGATGATGGGGATGATGGAGCCAGATGGGATGGAACCAGATGGGGATGATGGAGCCGGATGGGGATGATGGAGATGATGGAGCCGGATGGGGATGATGGAGCCCGATAGAGAGGCACCTTCTCTGGTGTGATGCTGCATGCTCCTTGGTGGGTGGGATGACCCAGAGCCCAAGTGGGGCAACTTCGGTTGGTGGGAATGTGATCAAACTTTTAGACTCTCCTGGGGGTATTGGAGAGATAAAGCCATTTCCTGAAAATGATCGGGTTCTCATTGTCTTCAAAATCCCCCCTGGGAGAGCGTGCCAAAGGCTTCTGTGTCATTGTCTGAAACGGGTGAGCCGAGAAGTGGAAGCACCTCAAGGTGGCACGGGAGAGTCACTCCAGGGCCTGGGCCTCACGTGATGTGGGGCTGCTGAAGGAGGCAGTGGGAGGCTGTCCCCCCACATGTGGAAGGAGAGCTGGACTCAGTGGCAGAGGTGTGGACACATCATTGGTGACTCTCTGCCCTCCTGCCCAACTGCATGTCTTTCTTCACTTGGCACAGGGTCCTCATTACCTCCTCACCAAATCATAAATTCCAGCGCCAACAGCGGACTCCTTGATGTCCTGTTTCAGCCTCCAGGAGGTACCCTGGGCTCTGCTGGGAGACCGCCCAAGGGACTGATGTGTTGTCCTGCGTGCTCAGACTCTTAGTCCCAACTGCTTGGTTTGTGAAGTTGGCTGACATTCTTCTAGCATGATTCCGTCTGTCCTGCTCTCTCAGCAGAAGGCGGGTCATGAACTCACTGTCTTTTCAGTGAGTGGACCTCAACCTGTGGACCTCAACCCATCCTCCCCTTGATGCAAAGGGTGGCCAGGGCATGGTCTGCTCTTTCAGTTCATAATCAGAATCAGCCAAAACCGTCTTCCTTCGTCAGGATGTGGTCTTGGGTGAGTCACCTGCTCTGCCGGCATCACCCTTCCCTCCCTCTGAGATAAGGACACAACTGTGCACACACGTCCGGGCGGCTGAGAGGACCAGCGAGGCAGGGTGTGTGCCTGCGGAGCCAGCCTCCTCTTCTCACAGCTTTATCCCACAGCGTGCAAGTATAAATATAAAAAGTACTGCCTGGGGGCTTCCCTGGTGGCTCAGTGGTAAAGAACCCTCCTGCCGATGCAGGAGACACGGGTTTAATCTCTGATCCAAGAAGATCCCCCGTCCCACGGAGCGTCTAAGCCAGTGCTCCACGACTGCTGAAGCCCGTGCACCCTAGAGCCCGTGCTCCTCAACAAGAGAAGCCTGCGCAGAGAAGCCGGCTCGCCACAGCTAGAGAAAAGCCTGCACAGCATCAAAGACCCAGCATGGCCAAAAATAAATCAATAAAATTTTTTAGCAAAAAACACTGCCTGACACATTGGAAGTGCTCATTGAATATTTGTTGCCTGAATGAAATGAAATCTCCCCATTGCTGGTTGATCTAGCCCTTCATTCTCCTGTTGACTTGTTCACTCAGTGTTTACTGAATTTGATATTCTAGAAAGTGAGTTAAGCACTGAGGGGTTCGTGGCCCCACAAGCGGCCATGAGCATGGTCTTTCTAGGATAAAACAGGACTTGATCGGCTGCCCGACTGAAATCTGTCAGCAAGCCTTGGACCGTGGAGTAGCTCGTGGTCTTTCACAGGTTCATGCTTTCGTCCCTGGGCCCTATGTTCCAGCCACACTAAAATTTTAAAAAAAAGCCTTTTATTATGAAATACATTTGTCAAAAAGTGCATAAAATATGAATTTATGCTTAATGGCTTTCCATAGAATGGAACACCTAAGTGTCACCACCACGTCAAGAAGAGAGCATTGTCAGCCCCGGAAGCCCCCGCTTCCTCTTGAGAGCCTCCTCCCCGCAAGGGTCGGCCCGGCTTGGCTTCGGTGACAGTGACGTAAATTCTGTTGAAAAGCACGTGCCTCGCCGCTGTTCGCACAGTGTTCTATGTTTTTCTTTGCGTTTGCAAGTCGTGCTCCTTCTCCTAGACTCTCCTGTCTGGTCGGCGCCATCTCGTCAGCAGTGGAGGCCGATGGCTTTGTCCAGCCTTCCCTGTGTGCCGTGTGCGTGGCCCTCTGGTTGCCTGCCTGTCTGAGTACTCGAAGTGTGGATCTGGAGACCAGTTTTATTTAACTTGAGTTAGAATTTGAATTTAAACGGCCACCGTGGCTGCCATGTGAACAGGGGCTGTTGGGTAGATGTAGACGGTGGCATGTGGGGAGGCGGTGAGTGTGCACTTGCACATGTGTGTGTGTTACTGTGGGGGAAGGGGTGCAGAGAAGGAGGAGAAAGGCCTTGACTCAAGCAGCACGGGAGGGGAGCCTGGACTCTTCTCTCCACCGTGGTCTGTAACCTGGATCCTTCAGGCGCTCGAATCCCCCAGCCCCACACGTCTCTTGGCAGAGCATCCTTCCCACCATCACGACAGACACCTCTTAACTGTCACCCTGGCTTTAGCCCACTCTCCCTGCCATTGCCAGAGTTACCTCTAGGGTGAGTCACCCTAGTCTCTTCCATAAAAGTCTCCCCTGACTTCTTTATTAGGATTTAAAAGTTAAACCATCAATCACTCTATTCCCCGCCTCCCTTATTAAATAATTCTTTGCGAGAAAGTTAACATACACGCATGTCTCCTGATTACAGATTACAGTCCATTTCCAGCGAGTTCTGTTCTTAGAGGGTCGGCCAGTTCTTATGCATCCAGTTGCTTCGGCCACAGATTCTCCTAATCCGTCCTTCATTCCTCATTGAGGTGTTCGCTCCTCACATGTATTATGGAAAACGAGTGTATTTCAGATGTGGGTTGAGGGAATGCTGAGCTGAATCACACTACCTCCAGCATCTTTCGAGCCAGCAGGGCTGAAGCGATCGAGATCACTGGCAGTCACTAGTGTTGCTTCATCGTTTTTAAGATGCCTTCCATCCTTCTGAGGGCTCTGCATTTAAGTTGATCTAACAGTCCTCCGGATGACGATGGCAGCATCCACTCAATGGACATGAGTTTGAGCCACCTCTGGGAGATTATGAACGACGGGAGTGTGACGTGCTCCACTTCGTGGGGTTGCAAAGAGTCGGACTAAGCGACTGAACAACAAACAATTTCTCCCTTCTGCACATATGTATCACTTGCTCTGTGCCAGGCCCTTTGCGAAGCACTGGGACAGTCACATCCAGCAAGGAGGTCTCCCTTCCTGCAGGGGAGACAGCTTGATGCGGGACAGACAGACAGGGGCGACAACACAGCGGCCAAGTTATGTGCTGAGTGGTGTGGAAGCCGAGGGGAGGGTCGTCTCACCTGGCATCTGAGCTCAGGCTGCCGTAACACAATATCATCCACTGGGTGGCAAAACAATCCTTTTCATGTTCTCAGAGTTGTGTAGACTTGAAGCCAAGATCAGGGCTCCAACGTGCTCAGCTTGTGGTGAGCGCTCTCTTCCTGGTGTGCAGCTGGCTGCCTTCTCATCCTCACATGGCAGGGTGAAAGAACTCCAGGTCTCCCTCTTCCTCTTCTCAGTGGATTCGGACCCACTCACATAACCTCGTTTAACCATAATTACCTCCTAAAAGTCCTGTCTCCAAATACAGTAACATTGGGGTTGGAGCTTCAGCACATGAATGTGGGGGGCACCTGTCAGGGCTGGAGATTCAGGGAGGGCTTCATGAGTTAAATCCTAAGTGATGAGCATATACCAAGGCAAGGGTAGGAGATGGAGTGGGATGAATAGGGAGCCTGGGTGAGAGCAGTGTGTGCACAGATCCTGAGGAAGGGAAAACGGGCTCCCGTGGGGACCCTGCAGACAACCCAGTATATAAGTGTTGACGCTCTGCAGAGTAGGAGGGGCAGGTGGACATCTGTGACAACCCCCAGGGTGGCCTGACTGAGAGGGGTGGTCTGGGTCTGGATCTTGAACTTTAAGAAGGGTTGGTGTGTGTGGTGATGCCAGGAGGAAGGAAGGCATTGCAGACTTGAAAGAACTTTTAAAAATATATTTACTTATTTGGTTTCCTTGAGTCTTTGGTTGCAGTGCACGGACTCCCAAGTAGCGAAAGGCTCCGGATCACACAGGCTCAGTGGTTCTGGGGCACGGGCTTGCTTGCCTCTTGGCATGTGGGATCGTAGTTCCCCAAACAGGGATCACACTCTGGTTTCCTGCATTGGAAGGTGAATTCGCAATCACTGGACCACCAGGGAAGCTCTGGAAGAACCTTCACATCAAGGTGTGGGTGGGGGTTTCCTTTGGCAAAAGCCATTGTTGAGTAGGGGTCGTGGCACCCAGCGAGAATGCGGCGAGGATTTAACAGTGTGGGGCCTGCAGGTGCCGAAGTGGTTTTTATAAATGCAGAATTCTTAGTCACTTCATTTGAAAACTCTTGGGTTGGGTTTCTACTACCCAAGTCTGAGTTATTTTTCCCCTAGTTTTGCCAGTTGATGTTTTCCAAGCACCCTGAATGCCGAAACCCCTCTTCACTTACAAATAAAATGATGGAGCCCACAGGTCGTCCTCAAGATAAGGTTTTTGCTCACTTTTATTTCTCATCTTTGACAGATTATGACTCGGATGCGATGAGTAGCTCTTACGAATCCTACGATGAGGAGGAGGAGGATGGGAAGGGGAAGAAGACGCGGCACCAGTGGCCTTCGGAGGAAGCCTCCATGGACCTGGTGAAGGACGCCAAGATCTGTGCCTTCCTGCTGCGGAAGAAGCGCTTCGGGCAGTGGACCAAGCTCCTCTGCGTCATCAAAGACACCAAACTACTGGTAAAGCCTCGCCACTCGGTTCTCTTGTGTAGAGTCGGTGAGGCGCAGCGGGCCATCTAACCGGGCGGAACCTATACCCGGGCGACGTTCACACTGGTGGACACAGAGGGAGCTGAAGCGCTGGCCCGTGACTGGCCGTCAGCAAGCCTGGCTGAGGCTCCCGTGCCTTTAACGCCCTTTTCTTGCCAGCTCCCTGAGCACTCAGCGGGCAAAACCATCCCTGTCTCGGGCCAGCGTCTGCGGCTCATGTCAGTGGAAATGCATGCTGCTGCAGCTTGCCAGACGTCGCAGGATGGATTTTCTCATTTGTAGTGAGTCAGTGAATTCCTCAAAGCCAGGTCATCGAAGGCGGACGGGCAGGCCAGGCGAGGTCTGGGGGACGGTGCCCAGGAAAGGAAATTCTTTTGGAGAGCTAAAGGCTGACTCTTTTTTCTTTTTTTGTAACTCAGGGAGGCAGACTAGAAAGAGTAAGTAGCAGAGGAGCAGGGGCAGGAGGATGCACACCCTTTGCTGCAGGCGCCAGGCCACCGGGGAGCCTAGAGGGGGAGCCAGAACCTTTGCGTCGCATCCTCTGTCCCTCCTCCCTGCTTCCTTCCCAGCTTCAGAAATCACAGTTGGTTGTTGGCATTAAGAATGTTAGACTCTGCTTTTGTATTTTGTTTTTCCTTCAAATGAACCTTGGGGAATAAAAATCACTAAAAATTCTATCATTAAAACAGAACACGTGAGGGTGTATGGTTCTGTACCTCACTTTTCAGTGGAGCAGATAACCTCCCTTTAAAAAAAACAGTCTCATCTGTGAATTATGGGAATCTTATATTACTAGATTCTTAGGACATAGTATGTTTTTTGATTCATGGTTTTGTAAAAAAAAACAAACTTTTTTTTTAAGCAGTGAGAATACATGTTTTTTTCCACATGTGTGGCCTGAATTTCTCCCAAATTTAGACTATGCCAAAAAATGATGATGCCACGGGGGAATTTTAAAGTAAAGAACGAAAGAAAAAAAGATTAAAAAGATTAATATGGTCCGTATTTACAATCTGACATAATGGTTGCAAGATGTGGATATGTTATATAAACGCTTTAAAAATACACAGTTGGCTCTTGTGTAAAGGGCTTCCCTAGTGGCTTAGCTGATAAACAATCTGTCGGCAATGCAGGAGGCCTGGGTTCGATCTCTGGGTTGGGAAGATCCCCTGCAGAAGGGAAAGGCTACCCACTCCTGTATTCTGGCCTGGAGAATTCCAGGGCTGTATGTATAGTCCATGGGGTTGCAAAGAATCAGACACTTGACTGAGCGACTTTCACTTCACTTCTCACGTAAAAGAGGTTTTAGAGCACGCGGTGGGAAGCCTGTGGTTGGGGTAGGGTCAGCACTTGTCAGAGGCACTGAGTCCACCCTTGGCCCAGCCCCAGCCCCAGCCCCTTCCCTTCCTGTCTCTTCCTTCCCTCACTCCTCATCTGCTTCTTCCATCACTTACCAGGTCTCCCATCTTCCAAACCGGGATGATGATACCATTTAGAGTAGCTGTAAATATTTAAGAAGGGATGAATGGAAAGCCATGCAAAAGCACTCTTTGATGAAATGTAGAATCGAAGTTTTGTTATGAAACTTTTTTTCATTCAAAAATGACCTACGATCCAACTGCCCAGATTACTCCTATTGACACTGGAAAAAAAAAAAAAAATTAACAGTGTTAAAAGCAAGTACTCTCTAAGTCTCACAGAACAGAAAGCTGTAAACGGAAAACAAAACAGCAGCCTTTTCCCCTAAATGACTGCAGTGTGTTTTCCCATGGGCGCCACCATGATGAGCTTCTTTGAATGTCCTTGCAGAACCTGTTTGTCTCTGCGCCCAGGCAGCTCTCTGATGGGCCCTGAGATGTGCCCAGACCCCTTTAGTGCTCTCCCGAGGACCCTGCCCTCAACTGGCAGGCGCAGCTTGGCAGCCGTTTCTGTCTATTAAATGCTGATATGTATGCTCTTCATAAAATGATTCATCTGTGTTTTAGAAAGAGTAGGGACGAGATAGGTAGCCATGAAATGAGGTAAGTTGCGGTGTGTCCAGGATGCTGTGTGCCCACGCCAGAGAAAATCTAATACATTCATGTCACCTGTAGAGGACGCTCCGCTAGAACATAAGATCCATCCGGACTTGACACCCCGCCGACGCCCGTCCGGGTGCTGGTTAACTCTGCTGAGTTACGAGCAGGTGTGTGTGTGCGTGCACGGAGGTGCGGCCTGGGTGTACCGCGGGGCTCTGTGTGCATCCCCGGATCTCCAGGGGCTCCAGCCTCCGAGCATCTCTGCCCTTCAGCCGGACCTCCAGGCGCTTCTCCAGCGCTGCTTCCCCTGTGCCCTAAAGGACTTCCTTGTACCCTTACTCTCATCTCTCCCGTCCATCACAGTGCTACAAAAGCTCCAAGGACCAGCAACCCCAGATGGAGCTGCCGCTGCAAGGCTGCAACATCACCTACATCCCGAAGGACAGCAAGAAGAAGAAGCACGAGCTGAAAATCACCCAGCAGGGCACAGACCCGCTTGTCCTCGCCGTCCAGAGCAAGGAGCAGGCCGAGCAGTGGCTGAAGGTAACTGGTTGTTGTTCTTGTTTCTGAGCCAGTTTCCTTCCCAAACCTCTTCCTGAGATCTGTTTGTTTTTGTTTAATGTGCATTTTTTTATGCACGCACGGGCAAACAGTGGATTAACCTGTCTTTGATATCTTGAATATTCTGATTACTTTGAGGTTAATCATTTTAAATTTTGTCTTCAAAAGGGCATTCTGCCTCCTGTTTGCAATCTACTTCTAGAACTTTCTCTTTTGGCTTGATTTTATCGTTTTGCTTTGTCATGTCCAAAGTGAAGTGTTAGTTGCTCAGAGCCTTTACCGTATGAACCACCAGGGAAGCCCATCGTGTCTAGATGTAGTTTTTTTTTTTTCCCTGCTCAGCTTTCCCTGGGCCTTTTAAATCTGTGGATTTAAGTTTTTTTTAAAGTTTTTTCTAAGTTTTGGGAAAAGTTTTCGGCCATTTCCCTTTAAATATAACTGCCCCATTCCCTTCCCTCTCCCAAATAATTTAAACATATGTTAGACTTTTCCACTATTTTCTACTTTTATCTTCTCTTTTCGTTTATCCTTAGTTTCCCTCTTTAGTCGTGTTCATTTTTTTCTTGTTACTTTCCAGATCACTGCTTCTGTCTGCAGCTGTATCTAATCTGCTAATAAGTTTGCTCTTGTTGACCGGGTTCTTTATTTTGTCTATGGTAGTTTTCAGTTCTGGAATTTCTAGTTGTTTCCTTTTAGGAACTTTTGTTTGCCTTTTCTCTCTATGACAAGCACATACAGGCATGCTTCTTTTGACTGTGGTTTCGGTTGAGTTTGGACCTGGGTCTGTAACCTACGGTTCCTTTTCTTGTGTATGTCATTTTATCTTCTTGTCAGGATATCTGATGATCATGCTGGTCATTATATTAACATTTGGAAAAAAAATATTGTAGTACATTTTGATGTCAGCTCTGCTGAAGTATAATTCAAATATCCTACAGTTCATCCTTTTAAAGTATGAATCATTGGTTTTCAGTTGACTCATAGAGTTGTGCGGCTATCAACATAATCTAATTTCAGAACGTTTTCATCAGCCCAAAGAGAAACACTGTCCTTACTGTGTTAGCAGTCACTTCCCCCAACCCCAGCCCCAGCCAACTACTCATCCGCTCTCCGTCCCTATAGATTTGCCTGTTCTCAGCATTTCCTGTAAACGCACTCATGCGATATGTACCCTTTTGCGGCTGTCTTCCTTACTCAGCATGATGTTTTCAGATTCATCCACATTGTATCTGTATCACTCCGTCTTTCCTTCTTAGCGCTTTCTGTGTCTTTTCTAAGAAACCATTGTTTAATCCAAGGCCTGAAAGATTTATAACTACATTTTCCTCTAATAGTTTTGTAGTGTTAGCTTTTAAATTTAGTCTGTGATCCATTTTGCTTTCATCTTTGGTTATAGTGTGAAGGAGGGCTTTAGTCTCACGCTTTTTCTTGTGGCATCCAGTTGTCCCTCTAGAAATAATTGGATTCTTAGCACAGTGGCTTCATTTCTTGGAGAGCATTTTCATTTGCCTATGGCACAAGCTTTGCTAGGCACTAGGTCTCCAAAAGCAGTTTAATCTAATTTCAGAGCTTGAGATTCTTCAGAGCCCTCCAGATGACCTGAAGTCAGGCTGCAGTCCATTAAAGGGCAGGCTTATATTTATTTTAGTCTTACTCCAGCTCCTAATCTTGGGGTCCTACTCTTAAAGGTAGGGCTCCCCAGGTGACTCAGTGGTAAAGAATCCACCTGCCAAGGCAAGAGACGCAGGTTTGATCCCTGGATTGGGAAGATCCACTGGAGAAGGAAATGGCAGCCCACTCCAGTCTTCTTGCCTAAGAAATCCCAAGGACAGAGGAGCCTGACAGTCCGTGGGGTCACAAAAGAGTCAGACGTGGCTTAGCAACTAAACAACAACTAAAGTGTGGGGTTTTGCCAGGGACCTGTCCTTTCTGTGCCCCAGACCCAAGCTTTTGGTTCCCGCTCCTCCAGAACTGTCAGAGTTCTAGCTGGCTCCTCAGCTGCCTCCTCTGGGGAGCAGCAAAGGCAGTCCTAGCTGCTGGCCTGCCTCGCAGTATTCCATCTACCTCTGGATCACGGCCGGGTGATTCCACACTGTGCTCATAGCTGTTCTCTGCTTTTAGGAAGAGGCTGTGTGTATTTCATCTGCTTTCCTGACGGTCTTTACCGGGGGTTGGTCCACACCTTCGAGTCCGTCACTGCCTGATAGTACTTGCTATGAAGAAAAGGACTGGGGCGGGCTGGGAAAGCTTGATGAGACAGTTTATAACGCGGCTTTTGTAATAAGATGCCAGCGCCCATTAAACCCAGAGCCCTACTTCCCTCTTCTCCCCTGGAAAAGCATAAGGCCAGACTCTGCAATGACAACAGTGATCATTTCTGCTGGGGCAGAGCACATAGATGTGGCTTTTCGCATGTCTGTAATTTGGGAGATGGAGCAGAGCATTTGTTTGTTTTAATGGGAGTCCTGTGATCGAGAGTTCCGGCTGCTGAGTTTGCTTCGCCTTCCAGACACAGAACCTCATATGTCACGTGTCAACCCCTGCTGTTACCAAAGTACTTTTCCATCGTCAACAAAGCTGCCCAAAAAGGTTGTTACTATTAGCCATTTCATTTTACAGGTGAGGTACTGAGTCCCAGATAGACACAATGGCACACCAGTCAAGCTGTGATGGAGCCAGGAGTGGACTTTAGAACTTCCTGACTTCATGTTCATCTTCATTCTGCTGGGCCATCTGACAATTTGCCATTTTCTTTTTTTATTCCTGACTTCCGGGTTCTTAGCACCATTCCTTCATTAAGGAGGGAAAGAATGAGGAAATAGATGAAAAGCCTAATTTTGATTCTGTTTTCTTCACCTGGTTACTGTATCTGGCCTTCTGCATCTCTGTGTTTACCTGTTTCTTAGGGGAGAACCGAGAAAGGACGCTCTGAAACCCAAGCTTTCTTCTTTTCACTCTGTTCTCACAGTTTGTTGACTATTTAATGCGCACCGAGTCGTAGCTCCCTTCTTAGTCACACTGGTCTGGTGTGAAATCATGTAGAGTTCACTGGGTTTTACTACTTCATCGGGAAATAATATTGAGCTGACAGTGCTGCTCACAAACACGCAACTAAAGACAAAACTTTTTAAGAAGTCAGGTGCTAATGGAGTGAAACAATCTTACATCTATGTCAGCAATGTGAAATACAGTTCAGGGGTACTTAGCCAACTGCAGTGATGACTCTGTCAGTGGAAGTTGCATTGCAAGGACTTTTTAGCATTTGCTCATGTTTCTTTAGAAAGAAGTAAACACGTGGTAACTTACCTTTTCCTGAAGGGTTTACCTTAATTACTCCATTTAATGTTGTGCTTCCCTCTCATTGCATGTTATAATACAGGAACCTACGAAGCCTTGATTAGAAATGAAAGTCAGATGACAAAACTAGTTTTAAGCAGATACAAAATTTTAATTTTTTAAAACCAGCAGCGATCTGGGATGGAGAAGGCGAGGGCAACCCACTCCAGTGTTCTTGCCTGGAGAATCCCAGGGACGTGGGAGCCTGGTGGGCTGCCGTCTATGGGGTCGCACAGAGTCGGACACGACTGAAGCGACTTAGCAGCAGCGATCTGGGATGTTTTAGTTTAGTTTCATCCAGATATTGTCTTTAGATTGACTGCCTTTTCAGAATCATCTGGAATTTAAAACAGAGATTTCTAATGATTTGGTGCCTAAGAATGTTTTTTTTTTTAGTTTATGTCGTCAACCTTTTTAAGACCCCCAAAGCCACCAGTATACCTGAAACATGCCTCCCCTATTAATTCTCTCTCCCTCTTCCAAGATAACTTTTATCTAGAATTTGGTCTTTATTATTATTATCTAGATATGCTTTAGGAATACTTTTTACTTACACATGTATATACTCATAAATGAGGGGCAATCTTATTTTTCATGTGTAAACTTTCTGCGTAAATGGCTCCAGCCAGCACGTGTCTCTCCACCAGCTTTCTTCACTCAGCTGTTTGTTTGCACACTCTCGCTATCTTGGGCCGTGTTCAGTGCGTGTCCTCAGGCGTGTCCCCTGGTGTGGGTGTCCTGGTTTCTCCAGGATGGGGACCATCTATTGGAATTGCTGCGTTTGGCATGTGCTTATCTTCACCGTTACTGGAGCTGGGCAGGTTGTTTTCCAGGCTCCTGTGTGTAACTGAGCCTCCTCCAGTGATGTGTGAGAGGAGTCATTTCGTGTGTGTCCTTTCAGAGTTTCTTTGTCCGTATGCAAGCAAATAGAATTGCAGATTTCAGTTCCCATCCTCCCACCCTCATAAAAAGGGTGTATTCTGCACCTAGTCTTTTTTTCCCCCCTAAATAATTTTGAGATTTTTTTCCAAATTAAAGAATAGAACACTTCCTTTTTTCTCTCTTACACTACATAGCATTTCGCTTTATAAACAGAATATGCTTTAAAAAAATCTGCCTCATATTTATGGATATTGGATTGTTGTCATCTTTTGATGTGACAGAGTTCTGTAATATTTATCCTGTGTCCACAGCATCTCACACCTCTGCTAGTCTGTAGGCTAAATTTCCAAAGAGAGTAATTATTTGTATGAAGGTTACAAGCATTTGTAATTTTGAGATATAGATGAACCACTCTTCATAGGAGGTTTACCGGTTCAGCTTCCCACAAACAGTACATGTGCGCCTCTTTCCCCACTGTCTTGCCAGCAGAGCATGTTACCAGCCTTTGAATTTTTGCCAGCCTGGGAGGGGAAAATGGTATCTCACCTAGTTTTAATCTGCACTTATTGCCTTACGAATGGCATGGACCATCTTTTTGTAGAGTTTAAGAGCCTACGGCTGTGTTACGGTTCCTGTGAACTGTTTATGTCCTTGGGTCTCTTTGTAGATATCCTGCTCAGAAATCTCTTTTTAAGGAAACTCCTGATTCCAGAGGCCAAGCCAGGTTTGGTAGCCACAGCTCTAGCTCAGCCTGCTACTTGGATAGAAGTTCTCACGGAAGAAGCAGGGTTTGAGAGCACAAGTAAGCTCTCAGTCAGGCAGGCTGTGAAGGTAAATAGCATTCCATAGCCATTTTCCCAAAGTTTTATTTGGTTCTTATAATTGCTTCTGAAATTCATCATAATAAATATAGAAAAGGCAGGAGGGAGAAGGGGGTGAGCTAGTTCTGCATAGAGAGCGTGTCACTAGAGGGCTGACTGGAGCCTGACCCGGAATTGTGATCTCAGCTCCAGAAGCTTCTTGCTGAATGTCTCAGATGAGCTACTTGACTTCTCAAAACATAGAGTTTTCTCATCTATGAAATGAGAGGGGTGGAAAGGAGTATTTCCTTTTGGAGTTGTGGTGAGGATACAGCCATATGAAAATGAAAGTGTTAGTCTGACTCTTTGTGACCCCATGGACTATAGCCTCAGTCCACGGAATTCTCCAGGCAAGCACACTGGAGTAGCTTGCCATTCCCTTCTCCAGGGGATCTTCTCAATCCAGGGATTGAACCCCAGGTCTCTTGCATTGCAGGCAGATTCTTTACTGTCTGAGCCACCAGCATTAAGACCTAAAGCATTTAGAAGAGCACCTCGCCTGTATGAGCACGTATGTACGTGCGAGCTGCTATTGGTGGTGATGTTAATCAATTTACAAGCTCCTGCTGACGTCAGGTTGGAAGTCAGGATGACAGAGGATGTTTTCCGAGGCCAGAGCTGCAAGCGTCCTCCTCCCTTCCTTCTGCCCTCCTTTGTCCAAACCTGCAGGGAGGCCGGGAAGCACTATCATCCCGTGTACCCTCAGACGGGACACCATGTGCCAATCATCTGCCACATCCCCTATTGCAAAATAAACTAATAAACATCCCAAACAGTCCTTAAATAGTTTATACCAAAGATAACTTTTTAAAAAATTTGCCTACTCTGGATCTTGGTTGCCGCGTGCAAGATCTTTTTTTAGCTGTGGCATGTGAACTCTGAATTGTGGCATGTGGGATCTAGTTCCCTGAGCAAGGATGGCCCCCTGTGTTGGGAGCATGAAGTCTTAGCCACTGGACCACCAGGGAAGCCCCCAGAGAGAATGTTCAGAGGAAGTTGTCTGCACTGTAGACACCACTGACCTTTTCTGGTGAGAATCCGTGAGAGTTCTAGTGCTGACTTTGGTATACATTTGGTGTTAATTTCATCCACCCTTTTCTTGCTCTTTTCCCCCACTCCCTGCTGCGCAGCATTGTCCTGTTCTTACAGCATCTCCTGATCTCCGGCTGCTTTAGAGGAATATAGTTGAGGAGAGTTTTCACCATGATTTAATGTGTTATGAGAGTATCGTGGTTTTGCCAGAGTTCTCAAGGAGAATCACGACATGGTTTCTTGTATACGTCACCTCAGAGAACCCCGTCCTGTATGTCCTTTAACAAAGGTGTTTTGCACTTCCTGGTGGTCCAGTGGTTAAGACTACCTTCCAATGCAGTGGGTGTGGGTTCAATCCCTGGTCAGGAAGCTAAGATCATCCCACATGCCTTTCAGTCAAAAATCCAAAACAAGCAACAGACGCAATATTGTAAGAAATTCATTTGTTGTGGTTCAGTCTGTATGTCGTATCCAGCTTGTGACCCCATGGACTGCAGCACGCCGTGCCTCCCTGTCCCTCACAATCTCCCGGAGTTTGCCCGAGTTCGTGTCCATTGAATCGGTGATGCCATCCCACCATCTCATCCTCTGCTGCCCTCTTCTCTTTTTGCCTTCAGTCTTTCCCAGCATCAGCGTCTTTTCCAATGAGTCAGCTGTTCACATCAATAGAGATTTAAAAAAATGAAAAGTAAAATAAAAAGTTGAAAAATGTAGCATTAAAAAAAATGGAAAAAAGAAAAGTCTTTTGTTCACCCAGGATCTCCCCTTTCTTTATTTCTTTTTGAGGTAGGGCCTCCATGTTAGTGTCTTCATTTTCACTCTAAAGAAATTACTAAATTGCAGTTATTTCTAACAGAGCAGACCTTCCTAAAACAACTCCTTTCAGCTTTGACTGGAAACATCTTTATTTCACGTTAACTCTTTGTGGGAAGTTAGCCACCACTTGTATCGATTGTACCTTTGAGTGTGATGTGTCTTTTTTTCCTGTGACTGCTTTTAAGATTTGTTTGATCTTTGCTTTTTGTCAGTTGACGATGATGTGTCTGGGTATAGCTCTGTAGGTTTTTACCTTTCTCAGTGTTTGAGCTTTTTGTTGTTCTGTGGGTTGAGGTCTTTCAGCAGCTTTGCACCATTTGGGGCTATGTCTCTTCAAGTGGTTTTCTGCCTCATTTTTTTCTCTCCTCCTCTAGTATGTGTTAGGTCACTGGGAATAGCCCAGGGATTTTTGGATACTCTGTTCTATTCTCTTCATTCTCCCGTGTATTTTTGGGTGGGTATTTAGCTTTACCTCTCCTCGAGTTTATTGGTCCTTTCCTCCTCTGTGTCTACTGTGCTTTTAAGCCCATCTCATGAATTATTCTTTTGTAACGTCCCATTTTTCATTTCTAGCATTTTTCTTTAAAAAAAAAAAAATAGTTTTCATCTCTCTTCTGAAATTCCCTATCTCTTCACACATGTTGTATACCTTTTTCATGATCTCTTTTGACTTCCTATCATAGTTATTTTAAAGTCTCTTGTAATTTTAATGTTTGATTCATCTCTAGGACTACTCGTATTGAATTTATCTCTTGACTTTACATCCTATTTCATGTGCTTTGTGTAAAAGAACAGCAGAGACGTAAGCAAATACTATTTCCTCCAGAAAAGGGTGTGTCCCTTCTCCTGTTAGCTGCTTGTAGGTGGGCTGCCTCAGTCCCACCTGCAGTGGCGGCAGATCTGGACTGGGCTGCAGCTTAACTTTGACTCACGTTGCTACTGTTGTCACATGTTTTCAGGGCTGGTTCTGGAATTTTCCATCAGCGTGCCTCAGGTTCTGAGCTGTCGTGGGAGTCTGGAGCCCTCTGTGTGCTACAAACACAGGGCAGTGTTCTGGACCGCCCTGTTTTCCTTTTTGGCTTGACGAAGGCTAGCTCTTTGGTTTGCTGGGGTCTCCTCTCCGTTCTGCAGTTGGGCCTCTGGCCTCCCATGCCTTGGGAGCAATCTTTCTGTCCTGGTGTGTCTCTAGCTTTTGCAGGTTGGCTGCCTTGCACTCTGGGAGAGCCCAGGTCTCTCTGGAGGAGGGGATCGTCTTCACTGCTGCTGTGAAGCAGCTGCCTTGCACTTGGCCAAAGTTCCGTGTGTCTCGGGGGACATCCCTGAACTCAGCTTCTTTGGCTCTAGCCTTCTGGGCTGTTCTTACACACTCAGTACAGAAGCAAGGGAAGGAGGTGGAGGTGGGTATAGACTTGTTCCGTCACTGCATCACCTTGAGTTTTAAATGGTTATGCCAGCCTTCATGTGGCTGCTGGCCCTTCCCTGGTGGCTCAGCTGGTAAAGAATCCGCCTTCGGTGCAGGAGACCTGGCTTCGATCCCTGGGTTGGGAAGATCCCCTGGAGGAAGGCATGGCAACCCACTCCAGTACTCTGAATCCCATGGACTGTATAGGCCATGGAGTCACAAAGAGTCAGACACGACTGAGCGACTTTCACTTCACTCAGTCATGTGGCTGCTAGAAATTTTCTGGTTTCTCCTCCACCTCCCTGTGGTAGGTCCCCTCCTCCTGCTGTTCTGCCATTTGTGAGGCAGCTGGGGTCACTTCCTTCTTAAGAAGGACTCTTCACTTTTGAGAACTTATCTCACTTAGGCTTCTTTGTATCCTTAATGCTTTAATGAATTAAAAAAATGCTACAATTTTTTTTAGGAAACATTATCCACACTGCTTTGTCAAACTGAGAGTGATGGCTTGTGTGCCTTTTTTGTGGCAACAGAGGTCAGGAGACCCTGTGCTGCGTTTTTATTCATCAGTCTTGCCAGAAGTTTATCCATTTTATTAGTTCTTTCAGAAAAACCCCCAATTTTTCCACTGTTGATGTTTCTCTATGGTACTATTGCTTTCTATTTTATTAAGTTCTCTTCTTTCACTTTGTTTTGGCTTAATTTTCTACAATTATCCAAGTTTCTTGAATTGTATACTTAGATAATTAATTGTTATCCTTCATATATATATATATATATATATATATATTTATTTATTTATTTAAAGCTACGCATTTCCGTCTAAGCACAATTTTAGCCACATCCTCTATTCTGATTTTTTTGTGTTTTTTATCATTTAATTTAAAATATTTTCTAATTTCTCTTGTGAGTCCCCTTTTTAATAATGGTTTATTTGGGAATATATAGCTGAGCTTCCAAGTATTGAGTGATTTTTTTTTTAATTTATCTGATTGTTTTAAATTTCTAGTTTAATTCCACACTAGTCCCAGAACTTTATATGGTTTCACAAAGTAGACATTTTGTAGACTTGACTTACTGCTCAGCATGTGGTCAGTTTCGGTATGGATTCTTTGTCTGCTTGTAAGGGGCATGTATTATACATTTGCTGGGTGTACTCTTCTGTAGATGGTTATTTGATCAGTCATGAATTGTCATGTGAAGATCTCCTACATCCTTACTAATTTATTTTTTATGAGTTACTCCAAGGGAGAGATGTGGGAATATCTACCAGTTTGATTATGAATTTATCTATTTGTCTTTATTATTTCCTTCAGTTTTTGCTTAATATTTTTGAGGCTGTGTTCTTTGTTACATGCAGAATTTAAATGGCTGTATTTCAGTTCAGTTCAGTTCAGTCGCTCAGTCGTGTCCGACTCTTTGTGACCCCATGAATCGCAGCACGCCAGGCCTCCCTGTCCATCACCAACTCCCGGAGTTCACCCAGACTCACGTCCATCGAGTCAGTGATGCCATCCAGCCATCTCATCCTCTGTCGTCCCCTTCTCCTCCTACCCCCAATCCCTCCCAGCATCAGAGTCTTTTCCAATGAGTCAACTCTTCGCATGAGGTGGCCAAAGTACTGGAGTTTCAGCTTTAGCATCATTCCTTCCAAAGAAATCCCAGGGCTGATCTCCTTCAGAATGGACTGGTTGGATCTCCTTACAGTTCAAGGGACTCTCAAGAGTCTTCTCCAACACCACAGTTCAAAAGCATCAATTCTTTGACGCTCAGCCTTCTTCACAGTCCAACTCTCACATCCATACATGACCACAGGAAAAACCATAGCCTTGACTAGACGGACCTTTGTTGGCAAAGTAATGTCTCTGCTTTTGAATATGCTATCTAGGTCGGTCATAACTTTCCTTCCAAGGAGTAAGCGTCTTTTAATTTCATGGCTGCAGTCACCATCTGCAGTGATTTTGGAGCCCAAAAAAATAAAGTCTGACACTGTTTCCACTGTTTCCCCATCTATTTCCTATGAAGTGATGGGACCGGATGCCATGATCTTCGTTTTCTGAATGTTGAGCTTTAAGCCAACTTTTTCACTCTCCACTTTCACTTTCATCAAGAGGCTTTTTAGTTCCTCTTCACTTTCTGCCATTAGGGTGGTGTCATCTGCATATCTGAGGTGATTGATATTTCTCCCAGCAATCTTGATTCCAGCTTGTGTTTCTTCCAGTCCAGCATTTCTCATGATGTACTCTGCGTATAAGTTAAATAAGCAGGGTGACAATATACAGCCTTGGCATACTCCTTTTCCTATTTGGAACCAGTCTGTTGTTCCATGTCCAGTTCTAACTGTTGCTTCCTGACCTGCATACAGGTTTCTCAAGAGGCAGATCAGGTGGTCTGGTATTCCCATCTCTTTCAGAATTTTCCACAGTTTATTGTGATCCACACAGTCAAAGGCTTTGGCATAGTCAATAAAGCAGAAATAGATGTTTTTCTGGAACTCTCTTGCTTTTTCCATGATCCAGCGGATGTTGGCAGTTTGATCTCTGGTTCCTCTGCCTTTTCTAAAACCAGCTTGAACATCAGGAAGTTCATTGTTCACATATTGCTGAAGCCTGGCTTGGAGAATTTTGAGCATTACTTTACTAGCGTGTGAGATGAATGCAATTGTGCAGTAGTTTGAGCATTCTTTGGCATTGCCTTTCTTTGGGATTGGAATGAAAACGGACCTTTTCCAGTCCTGTGGCACTGCTGAGTTTTCCAAATTTGCTGGCATATTGAGTGCAGCAGTTTCACAACATCATCTTTCAGGATTTGGAATAGCTCAACTGGAGTTCCATCACCTCCACTAGCTTTGTTCATAGTGATGCTTTCTAAGGCCCACTTGACTTCACATTCCAGGATGTCTGGCTCTAGGTCAGTGATCACACCATCGTGATTATCTGGGTCATGAAGATCTTTTTTGTACAGTTCTTCTGTGTATTTTTTCCACCTCTTCTTAATATCTTCTGCTTCTGTTAGGTCCATACCATTTCTGTCCTTTATCGAGCCCATCTTTGCATGAAGTGTCTCCCTGGTATCTCTGATTTTCTTGAAGAAATCTCTAGTCTGTCCCATTCTGTTGTTTTCCTCTATTTCTTTGCATTGATCGCTGAAGAAGGCTTTCTTATCTCTTCTTGCTATTCTTTGGAACTCTGCATTCAGATGTTTATATCTTTCCTTTTCTCCTTTGCTTTTCGTTTCTCTTCTTTTCACAGCTATTTGTAAGGCCTCCCCAGACAGCCATTTTGCTTTCTTGCATTTCTTGTCCATGGGGATGGTCTTGATCCCTGTCTCCTGTACAATGTCACAAACCTCATTCCATAGTTCATCAGGCACTCTATCTATCAGATCTAGGCCTTTATATCTATTTCTCACTTCCACTGTATAATCATAAGGGACTTGATTTAGGTCATACCTGAATGGTCTAGTGGTTTTCCCTACTTTCTTCAATTTCAGTCTGAATTTGGCAATAAGGAGTTCATGATCTGAGCCACAGTCAGCTCCTGGTCTTGTTTTTGCTGAGTGTATAGAGCTTCTCCATCTTTGGCTGCAAAGAATATAATCAATCTGATTTCAATGTTGACCATCTGGTGATGTCCATGTATAGAGTCTTCTCTTGTGTTGTTGGAAGAGGGTGTTTGTTATGACCAGTGCATTTTCTTGGCAAAACTCTATTAGTCTTTTACTGGGAGTTAAAACCTGAAATGTCGCTCTTTCAGTTGTTTCTTGCTTAAAGAATTGCTCTCTGATTAATCTGTAGATTAACAATCTTCCCTAATGGTACCTTTTTGATGAATAGAACTTGTTAAATCTGAAATCCGCCATATCACGTCTTTACTTCTGTTGTTGCTTCTTGTTTATTTGCTAAGTCACGTCCGACTCTTTGTCCAACAGTATCGTGCCAGACTCCTCTGTCCATGGGAATTCCCAGGCAAGAATCCTGGGGTGGGTTGCCATGTCCTTCTGCAGGGGACCTTCCCTACCCAGGAATCGAACCTGCATCTCTTGTGTCTCCTGCTTTGGCAGGTGATTCTTTACCACTGAGCCACCGGGTAAATCCTTTTTTCACTGGTAATAGTCAGTGCCTTTTGCATCCTGCCCCCGAAATTTTAGCCTATCCCAAGTCATAGCGATAGAACCTGTGTTTTCTCCCAGAAGTTTTCTGGCTCTGTCTGTTTAGGTCTCTGATTCCTACGTTTTGGTTCTCATGTACAGGATGAGATGTGGGAGTCAAGATCCACCTTCTTACGTATGTATAGTCAGTTGTCTTAAACCACTGAGACACCAGCTTCCGAGACTGGGGACGCACTGCTCGTGCGTGTGCAAGCCCTTACTGGGCTCCGCGTGCTGTCTCCTTAGTCTGTTTGTGTGTCCACAGGTTGGTGCCATGGCGTCTTGCTTGTTGCATCTGTAGAGAGAGCCTTGAAATCCGCTATCATGTGGGTTCCAGCATGGTTCTCTGTTTTTCTAAATGATTAAAAACTTTGAAATCATGTTTTTATGTGTAAAAAACTCAGTGCCGTCATCCTAGTTTTTAATATCACCTTGTCAAGGCCACATCTCTGTGCTTGAACCAGATGTTTTTTCCTTAAAAGAACTGTCGTACAAGGAACAGTGCGTGTTAATCTTGATGACAGCCGGTTAGAACGACAGAAGAGTGAGTGGAAAGCCTGGAAATCTGGAGTGTGTTCTAAGAATGCCTTTAACTCATTATGATATTTTCGGTCATGCAATTTTCCCATTTATCTGTCAAGTGGAAGTAATGCTGATCAGAATGATCAAAAAGCTAGCATGGAAAAGGTATATAAATGCCCCCTTAGAATTATATTAAACAGTTTAAATATATGATTTATTGGCATCACCTCTTAGGATTCCTTGCTTGGAAAGCTCTAAGAACTCTCTTACTTGAATTACTTTATAAAACAAATGTCAATTTCCCTTATTAATATAAATTCCTATTCTCCCATCGTGCCCTAAACCTTTCATCCCAGGCCTTTAGTATTTTGAAAGATGGCTTCAGTGCAGCAGTGAAATGTCTTTTTAGTACATCACACACACCCCTCTGCCAGGAATGAGAAGCCGGGCCTGCACACCCCTCTGCCAGGAATGAGAAGCCGGGCCTGCACACCCCTCTGTCAGGAATGAGAAGCCGGGCCTGCACACCCCTCTGTCAGGAATGAGAAGCCGGGCCTGCGTTTGGCCAGGACATGACTTGACAGAAACTTCTTCAAGGGTAGCTGCCAAATCTGTTTCTCTCCTTTCGGTCTGCAACTTCCATTACCAACAACTCTTGCCAAAGTTTAAATTTGTGTGTGTGTGTGTACAGATGTTGAAAACATGAGCCATCTTGTAGGGGTCAGTCAGAATACAAGAGCCAATATTCCCAGAAATGGAGTGGTCAGGTTTCCTACAAAAATGTGCAGAGATTGTGTTTCTGAAGATGAGGGTTCAAGTTAAAAGCAAACAAAAATACCACAGAACATATAACAATTTGTTTTTCTTTTTTTGAAGGATTTGTAACACTGAATTTGGATCCAGTTCCCTTAAATACTTATTGAACTTCTCTCTAAACGTGGCTGTTTCCGAAGAAGTATATTAATATAAAAACCTCCTTTGCAGCTATTAAAAAAAAATAGGTCAATAAACCCTTTATTTAGAACTTCTGAATTAACTCTGCGAGGGCAGCATGGCAGTACATAGCAATCAGAGCAGAAAGTTCCATGAAGCTATAACCTGAAAGAATCCAACGGTTTGATGAAATCTGTGGAAACAAAGACCGGCTTCTGCCCGTGGATCTTTTCCGCAGTGTCTTCCTCTGTGCCTGGGAGGGTAGTCATGAATAATTCCTATTGTTAAATACTTTCGCGATGCTGAGAGGCCACAGGTAATCCCACGCAGCCCCAGGTGCCAGGACCCCTCTGGCCTACCACAGCTGCCTCCATCTGCTCCCTCCGCGGGGACAGTTCACGTTCAGGAAGGGGAACTGCAGGCAGGAGAAGAGGTGCGGTTGGTCTGTGCGGTGTTGTGAGCGCGCAGATTCTGGGCTGGCTTCATCAGGCGAGGCTCCCGTGAGTTACCTTCGATGGCTCAGCAACTGCCCCTGGCTGCAGGGGTCCAGAGACCCCTGGGCTCCTCAGACCTCTGTTTGATGGAGAAACAGGGCCTGGTAATGGGACGGGGGTGAGCGGAGGGGACGGCCAGGGACGAGGAGAGAGTGGGAGGGAGTCAGCGAGGCTGCGGTGTTGGCGATGCAGGCGTGGCTTCTAGTTGATGCGCGCTCTCTCTGTCTCTTTTTTGTTTTTAAAAAGACTTCCCAGCTGCCTGAGGATTTTAGGAATCTGCATGGAGGACCGGGAAAACTGTCATGAGGCTTTACTTACCTCCTGTGATGGTCTAGTCTCTTGCCTTCTGTTTTTCATTCACACCTTTTTTTTCTCATAGAGAACTTCAAGTCCGGTTTATCTCTTCATTCCCTTCTCTTTTTTTTCCCTCTCAACAAACTCTTTTTTTTAGTTGCTGTTACACACGAGGCATTGGGAAAGCCAACCTGAGTGAGGCGGAGCCCCTTCTTTGAAAATGAGCCCAGCTTTAATAGAGGAAGCAGACCAGCGGGTTCACGATGCCCGTGAACGGGCCCCGAGTGTAGCACGGGCCGCCTGTGCCCGTGGAGGGACAGCTGCACTGCATCCCAGGATGCCCGTGCCCGGGCCCTGAGCTTAGCACAGGGCCGCCCATGCCCGTGGAGGGACAGCTGCACTGCGTCCCATGCAGGAGGGTCTGAACAGGCTTCCTGGTCACGTGGGAACCAGGCCGCCCTGGAAGGGTGAGTCCTGTTCAGCCAAGAGGGGAGCGCACCTCCCTGGGAGACCCCTGAGGTCTAACTGGAGCTGTGTTCATCCTCCACCTTTGGAAGAAAAAGAAAGAAAAAGAGACAGTTGTGTTTTGCATAAAACCTTTTGCCAGGGATAGATTTCTACAGGTTATGCTTTGTGGAGTTTAGCCTTTTAGTGTGAACTGAGTCCCTCAAGACCCTCAGGGTGTGTGTACAAATGGACACGCGTTCACGTCTGTACCACTCGGATGGAGGAAGAGCGCACGCAGGCTGTGTCGCTGAGCTGTGTGGTGGCCGTCGCTTTGCCCACATTCTAGGTGGGGGGTAAGGCTCACAGGAGGCTCTGCTCTGCGTCTGGAGCCCACTGGGGGTGGGGCTGGGCTGGGATTCAGCCCTAGCTCCTGTCGGACAGGAGCCCAGGAGTTTTCCGTTGCCGCAGCGATGCTGGCGTTGGTGAGCGCGGTCACGTCTTAGTGTGGGTGAATACGCGTGCAGGCGCTGGCTGAGCACCCAGGGTCACATTTTCTCTTAATCCAACCATAAGGACAAGACAGGTCGTCTTTCTCCAGAGGAAAGAAAAAGTCTCAACCTTAGATCAAGAGAGCTTGTTCCTTGTCAGCTGAAGGCGTGATAAGCAAGGAGGTGGGGGACTAAAGACTCAGCGCAAAGATAGCAAAAGCAGCACGAAACAGCCAAACTGAGGGAGCCTTCCGCCGGAGACGTTCAGGAGGGGCAAGTCCCCTGCCTGGTGCGCCTGTGCCGGTTTTCAGACGTGAGACTCCGCGAGGAAACAACAGCGGCGAGCTCTCTGGGTTCTTCTCTTTCTTTTTTCCTGTTTTAGTCTCTGGTGCGGATTTCACCCCCATTGCTTTTTCGTAAAGCAGCTGAGCGGCGGGATGGCTGGAGACGCTGTCCCAGCCTCCCCTCAGCTGCTGGCTCCAGTCCCAACCCCAGAGCAAGTCGAGGGAATCTGAATGTGTCTGCTGGGACCCTGTTGCAGAGTTCCTATACAGATAGCTGGGAGTCTGGCATTGCTGTTTTTCTTTTTTTTTGCTCAGAAGGCACTTGGGTTGAACTCAGGTTGCGTCTTAGTTCCAAAAAGAATAGTAGACATTTTGAAAGCTCTGCCTGCTAGCTCCTCATTCACAGGCGTGCACGTTGCACCAGGCCAGGAGCTTGTCTGTCTGGTTTCTTGCGTGTCCTCGGTGATCAGAGCACCTTGCAGGAGCTTAGGGAGGACGGACGGGACAGGGGTGGCTGCGGGGTGGCTGTGGTCAGCAGTAGGTGCCACACGGTGGTCCTCACACCCGAGGGTATGAGCTGGGAGCCCTTCCGGAGCGCTCAGCGTGAACGGTACGGGTGTGGCAGTGAGGACGGACGGCGGCGGTGACCGCAGCCACCGTGTCTTCCTTGTGTTGGTACACACGCAGGTGCTGCCTGAGGCATTTTGCATACAGGGTCACATTGGCTCTTAATTCAACTGCAAATACAAGACAGGTCATGTTGACAGACCTTCGTTTGCTAGTGAGGACCCTGAGGTCAGAGAGGGTGCGACTTGGCCACTCCTGCTGTGCTTGCCTCGCAGATGGGTCCGCAGGCGCCTTCTCAGACTCTTAGTGCTTATCTTCCCTGCTTCTCCAGACCCCAGCCGCCCCCTGGCTCTGCAGAGCCCCTCCTCAGGGGTCCCCTCTAGCCATGCCCGCCCGCAGTCTCTCCGCCTCTCTTACAGACACTCCTCCTCCAGGCAGCTTTTGCTGGGCCGTCCTGCTCAGCTTCCTTCCTTCCTTCCTCCTGCTCCCTGCTCCTGGAAAGTGTGCTGTCCTGGTTGGCTTCCGGCTTCCGTGTCCACTGCAGCTGGACTCTTGTAGCCACTCCCCTTCTTTGGCTCCATCCTGTGTACTGACCGTGTGTCTTCCCCGAATCTCTGCCCTGCTTTATCTCCCCCCGCCCCACCCCAGATGTGCCCCCTCTAGAGCCGTGAGCACCAGCCTCAGCAATGGCTCCTGGGGTCCCGCTGGCCTCTCCTGGCCCGTCTCCCCACACGGCACTCTGGGTTTTCCGTAAACTCTTCACGTCTACACTTTGCACCTCGTTCCCGCTGCCTGGAGCCTTTTCTACCGGTTCTTCCCGTGGCCACGTCCTCTGGCCTTTTAGCTCAGCTTGCATCTCACATGTCATCCTAGGAAGGCCTCCCTTGATCTGACTCAGCCGCCCCTTCCTGTTAAAGACCCTTTTCTATTCTTTGTAGCATTGGTGACTGTCTTACATCACCTTCACTTCTTGGGCGATACTCATAGTTTGCTGTGATATCTAACTTTTACTGGAGTGGAAGCCCCATGAGGGCAGGACTCTCCTGTACATCATTCCCTTCTGTATCCCAGAACCTCTGTTGTTTTCAGGATGGTCTAGACATTTGGCAAATGATAAGTGAATGCGTGGGGCTTCCCTGGTGACTCAGTTGATAAAGAATCTGCCTGCCAATGCAGGAGACCTGGGTTCAATCCACGGGTGGGGAAGATCCAAAGGAGAAGGAAATGGCAACCCCCTCCAGTATTCTTGCCTGGAGAATCTCCATGGACAGAATGAATGAGTGAGAGAATGAACAAATTTATGCCTGGCTTCCCGAGACTTAACTCCAGATGGCACGGACCCTCGGGTTTTCCCGCCGCACCTCTCGCCTCCGCTTCGACCCTCGTGTGAGCATCTCTGCCATTCTGCACTTGCCACAGGTGGTCAGAGAGATCTACAGCGGCTGCAGCGGGCCCGCCGAGCCGGAGTGCCCTCCCCCGCCGAGCTCGCCGGTGCACAAGGTGGAGCTGGAGAAGGTAAGGGGCGTGCTGCTTTCCAGGAATTAACCTTGTGGCTGATTTAGGGCTTCCTGAAAGTCTTAACAGCACCTCTGAGAATTTCAGCGTTTCTAGTTGAAAAACAAAAAGAAAAACAAACAAAAAAACAACAATGCACCCCTGCTGTGCCTCTGCCTGCCGGGTAGGAGGCGTAGGTCAGCTGCTCCACTGACCACGTGGTCTTCATCCTCTCCAGCTGTAGATGCAGGAAAGGAGTGTGAAGGTGTCACAGGCCACTGCCTGTAACACAGCAGCGTGCGATCAGCGGGCAGCTCTGTGTTCTTCTGGAATACGGCAGGTGCTTCCCGAGTGTCCCTTCCCAGAGGCTTATTCCCCACAGACAGGTTACAACCCGATACGCCTGCTGTCTTTCCCTGATGGTGTTCTGACAACATCCCCACCACCCACAATCCCAGCTTTTCCTCTCAGCCCACACAGTGCGAAGGAAACCAGAAGTCAACCCACAGACTGGGGTAAGACATGTGCAAAAGACATCTGAGAGAGGACTTGCGTTCAGAACAGATAAAGAAGTCTCAGAAATCAGTATGAACCAAAAATCCAGTAAGATTACAGATAAAGGTTTTAATAGATGTTTCCCTAAGGATGATGACCCTTCAGGGTCCCTTGGACAGCAAGGAGACCACGCCAGTCAGTCCTAAAGGAAATCAACCCTGAATATTCGTTGGAAGGACTGATGCGAAAGCTGAAGCGCTGGTATGGTGGTCACCTGATGGCCACAGTTTGCCCGTATGTGCAGAGACCCCATTTCTGCGGCGAGCCCCAGCTTCCTGCCCCGTGGGGTCCTGTTGGTGGCCTGTCTCCCAGGAGCGTCCTGAGCCCTCCCTGTTGACCCCTGCCCCACCCATGGACAGTTCCTTTCTGTCTACTCTTGTAGCCAGGGCTCTCTAGAGAAACAGAACCAAAGAGTCTGTGTGTGTGTATATACATATATTTTATATGTATTATAAAATATAATTTAAATATAAAATAAAATTCTACACGCAAATGAGAGACTCATTGTGAGCAACTGGCTCAGATGATTATGGAGCCAGGTTAGGATGGTGTGTCTTGGTGAGGGAAATAGTTTATGTACTCCTAATATTTTTTCAAAATTATTTGCCGGAAAAAGTGATGTAACATGTGTTAGTGTAAGCTCAGTGAGTTTTTCCTTTGTTCTTTTGAAGTTTTTAAAGCTTTTGTGGCAAACCAACCAGATCGTCTTATGTTATAGCTGAGCCCTAACCATCTCCAGATTATTGGAACGTGGCCCACATTTTCTTTCATTTTTGAGATAACATTTGGCTGATCCACGATACATCACTTGGTCAGTGTGGCCATGGTAAGGTAACTTAATCTTTTTATCCTCACAGAAACTGTCTTCAGAGAGACCAAGTTCAGATGGTGAGGGTGTTGCAGAAAATGGAATTGCTATGTGTAATGGAAAAGAACAAGGTGAGTTCTGCTCATGCCAAAAATATATAAACCAAAAAAAAAAAAAACCCAACTCCAAAACAGAAACATGACGACCAGGTCTGTAAATCCTTATTATGTAGAAAATGTCCTCAGTAATTTAGTGATGCAAGTGTCATCGTCCCGCGTTACACAGACAGAAATCCAGAGGCCTCCCTTTGATTAGCACTGTCTCTCCGGGTCTTCATTTTAATGCCACCAAGCCTTGGTCTGGGCATTCTCTTTTTGTCTGGGTATGTTCCCTGCGTGAATTTATTGTATTGTGTCTCTTTTTCTGGGGTTGGGGGTGGGCGCTGTGCCGCCTGGCTTATGGGCTCTCAGTTCCCATCTGAACCGAGACTGAACCCGGCCCCTGGCAGTGAAAGCACCTGCGTTCTAACCACTGGGCAGCCAGGGCTCCCTGGGCCTCCCGTTTTACTGCATGACCCACAGCAGGCTACTTCCTCACCTGATTTATCCCTGGGACAGGTGTGCATCAGGGGCGGGGTGCCAGCATCTCGCTGGGAGACGTGCTTGGGGAGCGGGGGAACCTCATGTAAGTGGAATAGTCTAGCGTTTGTCCTTCTGTGGCTGGTGATTTCGCGTGGCATGGCGTCTTCAGGGCTCATCCCGGTTGCGGCGGGCGCAGGACTCCCTTCCTTGTTAAGGTTGGACAGAACTCCCTTGTGTGGGCGGATCACGTCTCCATTCATCACCGAGGGACATTTGGGTGGCTTCCACCTTTGGGCTATTGTCAGTGATGCTGCTGTGGGAATGGGGGTACAAATACTGATTTTTACTTTTTCCCTAAAGTCAACTTTATAAAGGTGTAAGTTACACATTGTCATATTCAGCCTTTTTGGCATATGACAGACACATACATGTAACCTGCATCGCAATCAAGACGCAGAACACCGCTGTCACCCCCAAGATGTTCCCTGGCAACCACTGACCTGTTTGCTGTCCGGGAAGCGGAATCGTATGGGGTGCAGCCTTCTGGGTCTGGCTTCTCACTCCGGGTATTGCGATTTGGGCGGATCCACGAGCTGAGTCAGTCGTCCGTTCTTTTTCTAGGCTGAGAGGATTCCAGTGTAGATGGGCCAGTTAGGTATGCACTTCCCGACTGGAGAATAGCAGAGTGGTTTCCGGGTGTGAGCGGTTTATGAGTGAGGCTGTTGCAGACGTCCAGGGCAGGCTTTTGTGTGAGCATGTAAGGTCTTCACTTCTCTAGGCTGATGCCTCGGGTGGGGCTCTGCAGCCGCTGGCACTCATGCCTCCTCACCAGCCTTCTGTTGCCATCTTTGTTTTGTTCTTTTTGCTTTGGCCATTTTAATAAGTGCTGTGTAATTGTGCCTTTAGAATGCATTTTCCTGTGACCAACAATGTTGAACATTTTTTAATATTTTTTTGCCAACTGTGTATTGTCTTTAGCTGTTGTTGCTCAGTCACTCAGTCGTGTCCCACTCTTTGCAACCCCATGGACTGCAGCACGTCAGGCTTCCCTGTCCATCACTGTCTCCTGGAGCTTGCTCAAACTCATGTCCATTGAGTCAGTGCTATCGTCCAGCCATCTCATCCTCTGTCGCCCCCTTCTCCTCCTGCCCTCACTCTTTCCCAGCATCAGGGTCTTTTCCTGTAAGCCAGCTCTTCGCCTCAGGTGACCATAGTACTAGAGCTTCGTCTTCGACATCAGTCCTTCCAGTGAATATTCAGGGTTGATTTCCTTTAGGACTAACTGGTTTGATCTCCTTGCTGTCCAAGGGACTCTGAAGAGTCATCATCCTTAGGGAAACATCTATTAAAACCTTTATCTGTATTCTTATTAGATTTTTGGTTCATACTGACTTCTGAGACTTCTTTATCTATTCTGAACACAAATCCTCTCTCAGACATCCTTTGCACACGTCTCACCCCAGTCTGCGGGTTGACTTCTGGTCTCCTTCGCACTGTGTGGGCTGAGAGGAAGAGCTGGGCTTGTGGTGGGGGGGGGGGGGTCTTCCCTGTGCACAGCCAGCCCTGTCTCTGCTCCCCAGGTGAGCGGCTCTGCCCGCCCAGCTCACCACACTCTGTCACCGGGGCAGGGGCCTGGGGCACAGACGTCTCCTGGCTCAGAAAGAAAGTCGCTGCAAACGGAAGTGCAGTCCCCCCCATTAAGAGTCTTGGAGCCCAGATCGTCTGGGCTGTTTTGATACGTCACGGTTTACCCCAAAGGGTCATGATCTCTGCCTCGGCCCACGAGATTTTCTAACTCTGTTGTTTCTGTCTGTAATTTTAGTTCTTTGCGTCGGAAGTTGTTCGGTGGAAGGTATCATCTCTGTCTTCACAGGGCACATTATGTGTCATCAGAGCCAGGAAAGCTGTCTTTAAGTTCTGCCCTGAAATTGGACAGCGTGCAATCTCAGGGTTCCTGTTCAGACGCCGAGGCTCAGTGGGCACTGCTGTGGCTGGTCTCTTTCCTCGTCTGCCATTTCCTCCCCTAGTGTCCCTGCCTGAAATTAGGTTCTGCAGAATGGTATCGTATGTCTGGACATACAGATCAGTGCCTGTGTCTGCATCTGACGGTCTCGTTTCCTTTTAACAGGACCAGCCTTTTCTGCTCTGTCAAGGTGACCTTGGTTCAGACACTTCTGCCTGGCATGGAACTTTGCATATAGTCAGATCCCCAGTGGATAACCGCTGAAGGAAGCTAATAGCTTAAGGACATCCTGACCTGCTCCCCGAGCTTTTATCCTTGCTGCACACTCTTGGCCAATTTGCACTTGAGAAATTCCAATAAAGCCCCTTTGATCCCAGCCATGTGTCAGCTCAGACAGATTTCTCTGCTGGCTGCGTGGAGGAAATCCCGAACTCCTGCAGCTTCCCCGGAATGTTAGACTCTCAGCTGAACACGGACACAAGCCAGACTCTGTGACCAGAGCCATAGGGATTGACTCTAAACTCTGGCTTCTTCTTTCCAGGTGTCAGGCCCCGGCATGTAATGAACCAGTGCAGTGTGATTTTGGGTAAATTAGTAGAGTTGCTACTGATACTGCAGCTGATGTGAGAAAAGAGAATTGAGTCCCTGGGGCTGATCTGTGTGGGAGCGACGGTTGTCCCTAACTAGCCCTGCACGCGTTTACCATTTAATCACGGGCTAACGAGTCTGTTGGTGGACTTAGCAAGTGCTAAGTCGCTTCAGTCATGTCCAACTCTCTGTGACCCCATGGACTGTAGCCCACCAGGCTCTTCTGTCCATGGAATTCTCCAGGCAGGAATACTGGAGTGGATTGCCATGCCCTCCTTAGGGGATCTTCCCAACCCAGGGATCGAACCCACATCTCTTAAGTCTCCTGCACTGGGAGGTGGGTTCTTTACCACTAGCGCCACCTGGCAAGCCCCCAGGTGGCATCAGTGGTAAAGCAGGTGAATAGTCTGATGGCATTGGCCCCATGTCCCCATTCCTCCCGCCTGACCAAATGTCAGACGCCTAGACTCTCACTGGTACAGGGACCAGAGACCCGCCTGGGCTTGTGACACTTACGGCTGTAAAACGCTGCGTCACCACCCCTCCCCGCGCCCTTCCCCAGCTTCACAGTGCCGCTGCCTGGACTGTCTCTCCTCCACAAGGTCTGAGTGGAGAGTTCTGAGTCGTTAGGTTTTTCTTTTTAACTCTACTATGTGAATACCATCCACATATTCTTGTTCTATCAACATATTCTCCCGTTCCTACAGCTTTGGCTTTTTCTTCCAAGGATGGCCTCCCTTCTGCTTTTGCAAAAAACAAAAACAAACAAAAAAATCAATCCATGGGCTTTCAGAGAATTAAAGGTCCTTGCTAACGTCTTTTTTTGTAGTCGAGTCCAGCAAGAGCTTTCCCAACAGTAGCAAATCCTCATCAGATTGCAAGTCAGTCTGACAATTCAGCTTTCTCACGCATCACCTAGCAGGGAATGACTGATTCACGCTCCTGAGCTTTGCAGAAGGCGCCTTCTGAGCACAGAGCGCCCTCGTTGAGAGGACCTTCTCAAAGCTTAGCTTGAATGAGACTCTGGTCAGAGATTGTCTCGACGCTCTTGAGAAACCACATAGAAGGGTCACCCACTGCTGCTTTCACTTTGGTTTGGAAGAACTGAAATCAGTGGTTTGGGTATTCCAACCAGGGATTCCATGTCTGACGGCAGCTGTGGAGGGGCTGTGCCTTCAGATCGGGAGATGGAAGCAGGTTCCTGGTGCTTTATTTTACAGGGGGTTGCGTGTGGTGGGAGAGCGTAAGAAGGGGTCAGAGTGACCACCCCGTGTTCTGTGTTTCTAACATGACCTGGTCCGTGTGAAATAGCACAGATGTGCTTGTCTTAGCCCAGGCTGCCTGCCGTAATGAGATGCCACAAGGCCGTGTGGCTTAAACGACAGAGATGCGTTTCTCACAGTCCTGGAGGCCGGAAGCCCAGGATCCAGGTGCCGTCGTGGCTGCCGGTGTTGGCTGCCAGTCATGGCCCCCTTGCTGGCTTGCAGATGGCCCTCCCCTCACTGGGTCCTCAAGCGGCCTTGCCCCGCATCCCACAAGGATGCCAATCCTGTCGGACCAGGGCCCCACCCTTAGACCTCACCTAACCGTCAGTGCTTCCTGAGGGGCCTGTGTCCAAACACAGCTGTACGGGGCTTAGGGCTTCCCATGTGTGAGACGTGGGAGACGCCGCCATCGTCCATCTGCCGTTCACGCTGTAGTGTGGCTTCTTACTCAACTACATTGTAACTCCTCCTGGCCTCAGACGCTGTTAACTGTCCCTTCTTCCTGGAGAAGAAATCAGGGTTCAAGCACAGGGACTGACCTCAGGGACCTCCCTGAGTCAGGGCGGGGAGAGGGGAAAAGGGACACGGAGCCCCGAGGAGGCTGGCCGTTCCGCACGTGGGGTGGGGGGCAGGGTGGAACCTAGAAGGGGGCCCTCGGCCCCACTGAGTGGCCGGCGTGGGGGAAGGAAGTAGCGAGTGCCTCCACTTTCAGAGGGCGGGCGTCGTAATCAGGCCGACGGCTTACGGTCTCACATCCGAGTCCTCTTTCTCTGCGGATCCCGTGTGGTTGTGTGTGCTCCGTCTCTGTGGGCAGAGGGGCGCTGAAGGAATGCTTGACTTGCGTTGCCTTTTCAAAGGGTCTGTGCCGCCCTCTGGGTTACAGATAGCGAGATGAGGGGTCCTCCTGGAGAGGCCTGGGAAGGGGCTGTTGGGAGGGGTCTCGGGACTCAGTGATGGCGTCTGGCCTTGATGCCCTGGGGGCCTCTGGGCCCTCCCAGCTCATCCACACTGAGCAAGGCTGTACCTGACCCGCCTGGAGGCTCGGTGTCCTGCGAGGCCCTCGGCTCCAGGGTCAGACACGGAATAGCCCCCGGTGACGGCTCACTTCCCAGAGGTGCTGACGGTCCTGGAGGATCCTCTTTGTCCACCCCGGTCTGCACCTGGTCCCCACCCTGTGATTCTGTCAGAGGTTGTGGACCAAGCCCGCAGGGGCTGGAGAGAGCAGATGGCCGGCGTGGGTCAGGCATGGGAGAGCAGCCGGCGGCCGGCGCTCAGTCGGCCGGGGGGCCTGGGGCTGTGGTCAGCCAGGCACGTGGGTCCTCAGGCATGGCCGCTGGGTCTCAGGCCCTGCCCCCACCCGCCATCACTTACCAAACTGTGGGTTCAGAGTGGCTGGATTTTCCAGTTTTCCAGGGGAAGCCAGAGGTCGTCTTTGTGCAAAACAGTCATGAGTTTTATGCGTACAACTGAGCCCTGCCGGCCAGACGGAACCCACGGGGCTGGGGCTGGGATGCGAGCCCGACAGGTCGGCGAGGGCTGGCCGAGGCTCCCCGAGGACCGCCCCCTCCACCTGCCGGGCCGCGCCCTGTGCCGCCCAGGATGCGGGCGTCCAGCCTGCCTTCTGTCCCTTCCAGCGTCACAGGCTCTACGAGAGCTGATGCTCTTCCTGCCTGGACGGCTCTGCCCGGGGTTTCTGCACAGACGCTCCTTGTGCTTAGCTCCTGACTGCTCGGCCCCTCTGCTGCGTGACCCTGCCTCAGGTCTACAGAGGCCTTGCCATCGTGAAGCCTCCCCCAGGGGTGCGTGTGGGTGTGTGCACGTGTGTGTGAGCTCATGTGTGCGTGCTCAGCCCCCTCTAGAATACGAGCTTCCTGGGAGCTCCTGTTTGTGCTGTGTTCTCTAGACTCTAGAATCGCAGACACAAAGCAGGTACTCGATGAGTGAAAATTCGGGGAAAGAAAGTTGGCCACAATGCATGCTTTATTGTGACATTTTTTTTTTTTCCCCATTAAAGTCTACCATTGAAACATGCCTTTTTGTCATTATCTTTTTTCTTCACAGTTAAGAGGAAAAAAAGTTCCAAATCAGAGGCCAAGGGAACTGTGTCTAAAGTCACTGGGAAAAAAATCACCAAGATCATCGGTTTGGGAAAGAAAAAGCCGTCGACGGACGAGCAAACCTCCTCGGCAGAGGAAGACGTGCCGACATGTGGTGAGACGGGGGCGGGGGGCTGTATTACGAGATCTGCCCCTTCCCTGAGCACGGAGACCCTCTGCGGGCGACCTCTGTATTGCGTTCATCTGAGTCTCATTGGTTGGGATTGTGATCGGTTAAGCTGAGGGAACGGATTACACTTTCACTACTGTTTTTTTTTAATTCATTTTTTTTTACACTGCTTATTAATGATGCCCTTGCAAGGGTTTGAGATGACCTCTGAGGTTCTCTCAAGGTGAAAAACAGTCTCTGTTTGATCCCACGAGGCTCTCCCAAATTCCTTTTAAGCAGCTTTAGAGGGAAATGTGTATGTGTCCGGTTGGCCAGCAGAGGTGTGTCAGGTGTGTAAGCACGTTTACACAATCCCCAGCAGCTCCCCACTTAGCCTGAAGTCCTGCAGCTCAGCTGTCAAGGAACGCTCTGCGCCTCAGACTCAGTCGGGCTGGCTGACCCCCGCTCCCCTCACCGGTCTTGGTCCAGTAAGAGGTCTCTGGGCAGCCCTTGTTGGCGAGGCCGGGGCTCCCCTCACCGGTCTTGGTTCAGTAAGGGGTCTCTGGGCAGCCCTTGTTGGCGAGGCCGGGGAAGCACCAGGGAGGTGGTGGTGATGGCTGAGACTCCCCTACTGCCCCTGCTCGGCTGGGCCAGGGCACAGGAGAGGAATCTGCAGAGAAAACCACATCCGGTCTAGTGGCAGAGGGCTGGCCTGAAGCAAGGAGTCAGAGACGAGTGTGTGACGGCTGGCTTGTGGTCACAAACCCAAGGGGGAACCAGGTCAGCCACGGGAGAGTCTGGTGGGGACGTGGCCTGGATGGGGCGATGTCAGGGACCATCTCCCTGCAGAAGTGGGACTGTCTGTGTGGTGTTTCCTAGGCAACCACGCTCCCGAGAGTTAGGCGACTCTTCTAAGTGGAAAGTCTTCAGAGTCTGAAAGGTGGACATTCGCTCTTTAAGAAAATGGGGAGTGGGCTGTGCTTTTCAGTGGCCGCGGCTCATGGGCTGCTGTCCGTCAGGGCCAGCGCCTCGACGCCTGTGTGCGTGCTCCGTGTTCCACCCCTCTCTCCCACTCTGGCTGAGCCTCTCTTCTGGCCAGGTGTCGGGTTATTTGGGGATGCCAGGAGATAAACAGCTCTTAGATGCTGCCCATTGGTGCCCAAGTTGGGCCCCCCACACACAAAGATGAGTTTATTCAGCTGATATCCCATCCTAGGGCGTGGCGTGTGCTGAGAGGGCGGTGCGAGCCCGGAGGCATGTTGGTCAGGCGGAAGGGTCGATTGTGGAGCGCGGGGCAGGTAGACTTGGGGTGGGGGTGCCCCCCGAGGGGAGGGCAGGGTGGGTTCACAACTTCCCCCTGGCTTTCACAGGCATGGTCCTGAGAAGTCGTGATACACAGGAACCCCCTGGGCCGTTGTGCAGAAGTGCGTGTGGAGCGGAAGACAGCGGGCAGGCAGTGGTGGGGCCTCACGGGGTGGAGGCGTCATCTCGGGGAGGCCCCCGTGAAGTGGCCACTCATGGGTTGATCTGGGAGGGGAGGTGGTGACCTTAAAAGGAGACCAGGGGTCTGGAAGCGCCGTGCACACAGAGGTCCTGAGCTTGGCCTTCGTCAGACAGTCGGGTCACAGAAGCGAGTGCACTGACCCACGTTCTTTGCACGGAGCACAGCCGCCCTGTAGAAGCTAAGCCAGCGGGCAGAGCTCGCGGAAGGACGCGGGGATGGGGCATTGTTGATGCCAGGGCCATGCCCTCTGCCTTCCTGGAGCAGCTCACAGCCCTGGCGGCTGGGCTGGTTTCCTCTTACATTGGCCCCTGGAGCCACGATGGGAGTTCGGGGTTAAGGTGGAAAATGGGAATTCTCCAACAAAAGGGGATTACTAGTTTAGCTTTGTTTTTTTTGTTGTTGTTGTTGTTCTCAAAACTGCTCTAGGCCAGTGGAGGAAAGAGAGGTTCTTTCATGAGAAACGTTTGTATGGAAGGGGACTTGGCCACTTGAGGTCCAGGCCGCTCGCTGTGCGGGAGGACGCTGAGCTGAGGAAGGCTGTGGGGCTTGTCCTGAGCCACCCAGGGAGCTGGGGGCAGGACAGGGCTGGCCCGCGGGCCTGTCTTGCAGCCCAGGTCTGCCCTGCCCCTCCTGTCCCTCCCAGGGCTTGCCACCTTTGTGACTTCTGTTAGCAGCTGGGGGAGCGCGTGCTGGACGGCGCAGTCGCGGTGAGGCAGAGTCGTGGGGGTCTGTAGCCCGTGTGGGTTTCCACCAGGTTCTGAGTGGACACCTGTCACCTGTACTAAGGGAACACCCTCTGTCCACATGGTCTTAAAATGATCATCCAGTTCTTGGCTGGGCCAGGGCACAGGAGAGGACTCTGCACGGAAACCCAGGGGGAGAGTGACTGTGTTCAATGATGTTAGAACAGCTGCAAGCCCTCAGGCAGGAGAAGCCGCTGGATGAAGGCTCCCCACCCAGCCTGCCTGAGGAGACTGTGCAGCTGCTGTCCTTGCCAACAGGAAGGGTGGGGCTGCTCCGGGGACAGGGGACACTCCCAGGGAGGGGGCGACTGGGAGCTGAATTGAGATCTCTTCCCTGGCCTCCGGGTGCACCAGAGGAATGCCCATGGGTAGGAGAGGGTGCTCTGCAGGTCCACACTGCCTGGCTGGCTGCGCCCCCCGGCTCTGCCCGACCCACCCAGCTCTCCCTCCCCCTCAGTCGGTGGGCGCTATGCCAGCATCAGCCAGGTCTGCTCTACAAGCAGTCACTCAGCCAAGCTGGTCCAAGACAGGCACGTGGGCCCCTGAGCAAAGACTGCCGTGTCCTTTGCTTGCCCGTCTCCAGCGCTCAGGGTTCCAGCGTCGTCGTCACTGTGTAAGCTCAGCTGTGGTTCCCAGGAGATATGTGTTTCGCATCTTTCTTTCTTCTCCACCCCGTTTCTGTCTGTCTGGCCCAGGCCCCAGGCCTCTCAGCTGTCCCCCTTCTCCTCCTCTGGACCCCTGCAGGCCACCCAGCGGGGGTTTTGAACCCTTGGACTAATGACGCTAATCGCGTCGTCCTGTGCTGAGTCAGCTGAGGGCCTCTGACAATCTCGTCTCGGTTGGGTTTTCCAGCTTTTCCCGCTAAGTTACTAGATGAAGATGCAGGTTGAATTCACCCACCCCCCCCGCCCCCCACCCAGTTTTGTCCCCAGCACCGAGCAAAGAGCCTGGGATACAGCACCTCAGTAAACACTTGTAGACCGAATGATTACCGTAAGCAAATTGCAGATTCTCTGAGCCTCGGGTTCTCTTCCTGTGAGATGGGCTCATACTCAAAATTACTTTGTTTTCCTTAAAATTGAAGGTAAAATTATGAAACATTAGGCACGTTGCCTACCTCACAATTTACGCTCAGTACATGGTCTCCATTATTCATTTGTTCACCTGAAAAAGCCTAAGCACGCCGACACGGTCAGCCAGGTAGGTGACTGAAGCAGATAGTGTCTACACTAGGAACAGAGACTGATGCAAGGGAAGGGCCCCAGGTGCCAGGATGGAGGCCTTCCTGGAGGCAGTGTAGCCTGGACAAGTTGGAGGGACTTCCTGGTTATTTCTCAGTCCCCTCCCAACTCTAATGTTCAGTGACTCTGATGTTTTCAGCAAGAGTTGTCGGTGGATATGCAGGAAGGTTATACGTCTCACTTTTTATCGTAATCCAGGCACAAAAGATCAGGCGACATTTGGTGAGGGGGAGGGAGGCAGGAGGCATTCTTGGCGTCTGTCACCACGTCAGGGGCGTCTGGAGCTCTTGGGCCCGTGTGCCCCCTGGAGGGCACGCGCTTGGGGCGGAGGGAAGGTTCTGGCGTCAGTGTCTGTGGGGCCAGGGTCAGCTGTTGGCAGCGTCTGGACGTCGGGTCTCCCCTTCAGCCCTCCCGCCGGCAGCCCTTGTTGCTCCTCGACTGCCCTGTTCCCCCCGCCAGTTACAGATGCAGGCCTGCGGAGATGCGAGGAGCAGTGGGAGTCCCCACAGACGTGTGCCCAGAGCACAGAGGTCCCCTGGGCAGCACCACCCTTCCCCGTCCTAGGGGAGGCAGTGGACACTGGCCCCTCAGCCAGGCCTCCTGCCTGCCCTTCTGCGGCGGCTGGGACTCAGGAGCCTCCTGGTCCGCACACAGCGGGAGGCGCGGGTGCCTGCAGCTGCCCCCTCCGCCTGAGCCCGAAGCTGTGCCTGTCGGGTCAGCCTCAGGCCGTCATGAAACTGCACCACGCTCGCCACCACGCTCTTATAAGCAGCCTTAAAGAGTTCTTTCTTCAGTATTCGGAGCAAAGACAGTCTCAAAACATCAAACGGAACTTTGCAAATTGTTCAGATACAGTAACTTCTTACCATGACATGATAAGTGGGAACAAACAAGCAAGAAAAATCAAAGGATTCTGGCATTGTCTTACCGGCAGGGCACTGAAGTGACCAAGGCCAGCCTGCGCCCGGCCCTGGCTGCTCCTTGGTGCCCCCTGGTGGCGGGTGTCTGCTCGGCTGACCGTCTTGGGGTGGACAGGTCCTGTGTTGGCAGCGATCCCATCACAGACTGGCTGTGTGTGTGTGTGTGTGTGTGTGTGTGTGTGTGTGTGTCTGTCTGTCTGCCTGTCTGTGTGTTGGGGGGATGGGTGTGTGTGTCTGTGTGCCCGTGTGTGTGTGTGCATGTGTGTCTGTCTGCTTGCCTGTGTGTGTGGGGGGGGGGGTGGGTGTGTGTGTCTATGTGTGTGTGTCTGTCTGCCTGTGTGTGTCTGTCTGCCCGTGTGTGTGTGTTAGGGGGGAGTGGAAAGAAGACTCCTAGGGGACACGGGGCCTGCCCTCTGGCTCCAGAGGCCTCAGATAGGCCACATGCCATGTCCCTGCGTGGCCTCTCCCCACCCAGGAAGTAGGAATGTGGGCTGCCTCTTGGGAGTGGCCGGTGAGCCTGGCGGGGAGGCCATGAGCCAGATGTGGGCTCGTTTCCGTGGTGCTTGCTGTTTACAGAGACAGGCCTCTTACCCACTTTGGTTCTCATTTCGCTTTTCCCTTTTGGGCACTGTAACTAAAGATGAGGAAGGCGTTAAAATATGGTAATTGCCTGTGAAGTCACGCTCTAAATAAAGTGTGAATCTGTCCAGTGTAATCATTCCTCCTGTGACTCGCATGTTGAGAAATTCACAGCATTTGGTGACTCGGTCAGGGAAGGCGGGCCCCTTCGCCGCTCCACGGGTTGGGTCGTTCTCTTGGCAGGCCGGGCGATGCTCAGAAGCTGCGACACACCCCACACACACAAACACACACCTCCCCAGCCCTGCGCTGGGGACAGGTGCGCCCGCGTGGTGATTCTAAACTCCTGAGGATTCTAAGCCCTGTGGAAGGCCAGAGGAGTCCCGGCACTGCTCCTGCCAAGCCAGACGTGCCTAAAGTCCTCCAGAAACCTTTTAGCTTCTCTTCCTTCACCGTCCCTCCCCGCCGTCTTCTGCGTCAAGGCCAGGTCCCCACAGTAGTGTCTGAGGTTTCCTGTGATCAGGTTCCTGGACGTCCCAAGTCTCAGTTTGCCGCGCTCCCCACTTCTCCAGGCCTGAGGAGCTCCCCGCACCTCCCAAGGCCCAGGTGAGGACGTGCCCTGGCTACACGTGAGCCTGCACTCTGCCGGCCCCGGGGTGGTGGGGTGGCTGCGCCCCCCAGTGCCCTGCGCCCCAGAGCCCTTGCAGACGTGTGCCCTGGCAGGCTCAGGCAGCTGAGAGCCGCCCCAGGCTTCAGCTTATTTCTTCTCAATCATGCACACTGTCCTGCTGTCCGTCGGCCATCCTGTGTATCCATTCACATCCGAACGCACACACAGTGGATCCAGTTGGCAGCTGTTTCATACAAGTCCAAAGACAGGCCTTCAGCGTGATTGATGACTTACAGGTGATATCAGGGAGACAGTAAATAGTTCTAATAGCCACCCCTTGGATGTTCGGGTATTATGTCTGACTGTGTGTTTTTAAGGAGAGCTTACAAAAGAATGTGTGTGAGAACTGGGCCACTTACAAATACTGCTTCCCAGATGAAAACTGAAGCTCTTTCTCTGCCATCTTTGGCTCTCTGAAGAACCTCAGGTGGGTCTTTGCTGGGAGGCCGTGAACAGGATCAGGCATGACCTCCCTCCTCCCCTTTGTGAACTCGGCTTCCCCAGCCTGTCTTCACGCCTCTTCAGTGTGTAAAATATAGGGGGCTTTGAGTCCCAGGCCCTTGAGCTGGGACTCGCTTCTCCATTTTCTCTGTAATTTTGCAGATATGGCAGCTCGTGTCACAAAACTGAGGTTTCAGTTCCTGGCGTCCTTTAGGGTAATATACTGGGAGAACTGGCATCACATTCAGGAATGTGGACCTTTAGGTACTGTTAAGTGTCTCCCTAGTAAACTCTCCGAGCAATTATTTATAGTAATATTTATATGGAAAATAGGAAGCACCATTCTGGGCCCTGAAAATACGTTTGGTTTTTTATTTTCCTTTGGTTTTTGCCTTTATAGTGTTGATCCGTTGCTAACAAAGGGTGTAAGGTGTCGAAGAGAAAAGAAGCAAAAAGCATGGTCCAAATTGCCTTCGGGAAGACATTTAAAAATAGCGGGGGTCAGAAAGGATGTATTTATTGAAAGTCCATTTATTTGTTTCTTGGCTGTGCTAGGTCTTCACTGCTTTGTGCAGGCTTTCTCCAGTTGTGGCGAGCAGGGGTGCCCTTCGTGCAGTGCAGGGGCTTCCCATGCCGGTGGCTTCGCGTGGAGGTGGCTTCTCGTGGCAGCGTTGCCTGAGAGCACCTTCTCTCGTTGCAGAGCACGGGCTCTGGGCGCTCAGATTTCAGCAGCTGCAGCACGTGGTCTCGGTAGTTGCGGTGCGCAGGCTCGGTCGTTTATGGCACACGGGCTCAGCCGCTCTGGGGCACGTGGGGTCTTCCCAGGCCAGGGAATGAAGCTGTGTCCCCTGCACTGGCAGGTGGATTCTTAACCACTGAGCCATCAAGGAAGGACCCTCTCTTTTGAGCTGCGTGCGTGTGTGATTGTGCGTGTGTGTTTACATATGTGTGCACATGTGTATGTACGTGTGTGTATGAGTCGAGAGAGCAGCCGGATAACCTAAGGAACCCTTGATTCTCTTCTTCCTCCTTGACCTGCCTTCCGCATGCTGCTCCCCTCGCTGCCTGCCTCTCGCAGGCACAGTCCTGTGCATGGGTTAGAAGTCGCTGCCTCCCGCTGATATCTGTTTTTCGTTCCTTGCTGCTTGTAGAAAAATGCATTGTGTGTTTGTGGCAAATGAAAATGATCGGTTACTAGTATCTGAGGAGATTAAAACATGACGACAGCTCTTGTAATTCCACCCCATTCCATCCGTACTGCGTTGATACAGGGCAGCCCCAGAGACGTGGATGGCGGGTTTCCACGTGCGTCAAACCCAGGCCCTCAGACCTCAGCAGATCCTCCCATCAGAGGGCCGAGGAAGGGCGTGTCTGTTCTCTGGGCAGGAGTCTCATCCTGAAGACCTGCCGTCATTTGCTGGAATCCTCCAGCAGTGGGGAGCTCACCACCTCCCCAGGCCGCCTGTTTCCTTGAAAGCTTCCCTTTGCAGATAGTTTCATTCCTCATGGGAAGCCAGAATCCACCACCCAGGGGCTTTTCCCTAGCTGTGTCCTTTGCAGCTACTTGGAATGAACCCGGACACTTTCCTGGGTAAGGCCCCTTCAGCTTTTTGAGGACCACCACCAATGCCTCAGTGAGCTGTCACACACCTGGTCAGGCTCCGGGGTCCCGAAGGCATCCGGGAGCTGGTGCTCAGCCACATCATGCAGTGCGGAGTGTCGGGCTCCGGGGAGGTCTGAGCTGTCCCGGCCCCCAGAGCTGATGGGAGCGGTCGTCTCGTGGTGGTGGCTCCTCTCGTCCCAGCAGCCTGTGCTTGCGGTGTGCTGCATGCGGGGTTTGTTCTCTCCTCACTGCTGCCTCAGGCACGTCCGTCCCAGGGACTGACGGCCACTCTCCTTGTAGGCTCCCTGGTTCCTTCCCTCCTCGGGCACCTCCCTCCCGGGGTGCTGACAGCCGCTCTCCTTGCAGGCTCCCTGGTTCCTTCCTTCCTCGGGGGCCTCCCTCCCAGGGACTGATGGTGGCTCTCTTTGCAGGCTCCCTGGTTCCTTCCCTCCTCGGGCGCCTCACTCTCAGGGACTGATGGCCGCTCTCCTTGCAGGCTCCCTGGTTCCTTCCCTCCTCAGGCGCCTCCCTCCTGTCGGGCTGATGGCCGCTGTCCTTGGTTGCAGGCTACCTGAACGTGCTTTCCAACAGCCGCTGGCGGGAGCGCTGGTGCCGAGTCAAGGACAACAAGCTCATCCTGCACAAGGACAGGGCCGACCTGAAGACGCACATCGCCTCCATCCCGCTGCGCGGCTGCGAGGTCATCCCGGGCCTGGACTCCAAGCACCCCCTGACCTTCCGGCTACTTCGCAACGGCCAGGAGGTGGCCGTGTTGGAGGTAGGGACCAGTTGCAGGGAAAGGCAATTAAAATAATTTCTTCTTTTCACACTAAAAGCTTTCATTTTTAAAATTTAAAATTTTTGTTTCTGGTCTATTATTATTTTCTGCTTCTCTATTAATTCAAATCTTTTTTTCCTTTGTCTTTTTTTTTTTTCATTTAGCATTAACTTGAGTAAGCTACAAAGATACACACAAATCTGTATACATAAGTATACATACATATGTGTACACACATATATGTATACATAAATAGAGTGTAGAATTTCCAGTGTATGTGTAACTATATTTATGTTCTACAGTCGATAGAAATAAGGATTTTTTGGATTTGGTAAAATGGCCAATGTGTGTTCACAATTAATCAGTGTGTGTGTTAGTTGCTCAGTCATGTCCAACTATTTGCAACTCCACGGACCATTGTCCGCCAGGCTCCTGTGTCCAGGCTCCTCTGTTAATGGAATTCTCCAGGCAAGAATACTGGAATGGGTTGCCAGTCCCTTCTCCAGGGGATCTTCCAACCAAGGAATCGAACGCAGGTCTCCTGCTTGGCAGATTCTTTACCCTCTGAGCCACCAGGGAAGCCCAATCAGATGCAAAGCCAGATTATAAATGACTGCAGTGATGCTGACCAGTGGAGGAAATGGCCAGTTAGCCAACCTAGAAGGTCTTGGTAGGAGACAGGAGTTTGTTTCAGAGACTGCTTTTTTTGGGGGCATGAGGGCAAAAAATGATTAACATCATAGTTCTTCCTCCCACGAGCTCCTCACACAATGGTTTGGATGGTTTGAGGTCACAGGTCAAAGGTCCGAGCCCGCCGTGGTGGCTGACCTCGCAGAAGGGAAGCAGGCCTGGCTGGGGCTGGGGTGTCTGGGCCCCAGTCTTGGTTCTGTTGCAGACTGTGATCACAACCCAATCTGTTTTTCTCTCTCGGCTTCTTTATTTGTCTGTGAAACAAGCACCAGGCTATGGTCGGTGAGCTTGGTAAGTATTTATACGGGCTGAATGCTGTGGAGTGGACGGCAGTAGAAAAAAGCTGGAAGCGTAAATGAGGAAGCTGTACTCTTGGTGCAGAGCAACGCAGGTGTCCCATGAGAGCCCGGGCAGTGGGTCTGACGGGAGTGCGAGGGCAGGCAGGTGTGGGCTGGCGCACGCTGGGTTCAGGGGTGGAAAGGGAGCCTCTGGCCTGGACGCCTGGTGGGGACAGGAGGCCCCGGGGCTGGGCAGGGAGGGGCTGGGTGAGCAGGACCCTGTCTGTCTCTGCTCCCCGCCATGCAGGTGCAGCCTCATGTCCCCGGAAGATGGTGGTTGTGTTTCATTGTTTTTCCCTGTTCTAGCTGTGGAAGCAAACACACACACTCAGAAAAGTAACCACGCTCAGCGTTCCAGCATAAGCAGAGTCTGCCTGAATCAGTTAAGGAAATGCAGTGATGCGGGCAGTAAAACTGTACACTTTCTAAGGCCATTGTATCCGAACTTCTGAGAGAAAGTTGTGAGCACAGTACACATAATTCCACGCACCCTTTACCCACAGCCCCAGATGCCAACATGGTGCCGCATCTGGTATCTCTTGCGTGGTCGCTCCCGCCTCTCTTTTCTCTCTATATGTTTTTTCAGGACCTTTGACAGACATGTTGCCCCTCTTTCCCTAAACACTTCAGGGTGAATTTGCTAAAAAACGAGAGCATTCCTTTACCAAAACCACTCCATAATCATCAAAACCAGGGAATTCACCCTCACGCAATACAATTATCTGACTCACAGATTTTAATCAGATGCCCCCAGCTGTCCCAGTGATGTCCCTTGTGAGCAGAAGGAAACGCCAGGTGGTACTGCCCTGGGCTACAGTCTCTTTGGCTTTCCCTGTCTGGTTTCATGACATTGGTACTGGGCATGGTACAAAGCAGTTATCATGTAGAAGATCCCTCAGTCTGGGGATGTCTGCTGTTTTCCTGGAAATTTGCATCTGGGGTCGGCACGCTTGGCAGGGCCCGTGGAAGCAGTGGTGCGGTGTGCAGGACAGCCATCAGTCTGTCCCTCGACTGGTGTTAACTCTGAGCCTGTGGGCGGGTCGTCTGCACAGCTTCCCCACCGCAGAGCTGCTGTGTTTCCCGTTTGTCTTTAACAGCTTCATGTGGGAAGATTCTTTGAGATGTCCTACCATGCACAGTTTTCTCCACTGACTTTCAGCATTCGTGAGTTAGTCTTGCCTGAAGCAGTTGCTAAGTGACGGCTTCCTAATTTCATTATTCCCTGAACATTAGTTAGTTGGTCTCTACTGTCAGGGAGATTTCCCTTCCTCTCATTTAATTAGTCACTTATTCATTCATTCAAGTATGTTTATATATCAGCAAGGGGTCAGAGATGATTGTTCTAATCAATGAGTGAAAGGTTGTTGTTGAATCACGCGAATACACCGGGATTCTTGGCCCCCGGAGGAGAAGAATTCAATCCGGGGCCAGAGACGAGGCTTGATCGCTCAGAGCTTTTGTGTAGTAAAGTTTTATTAAAGTATAAAGGAGATAGAGAAAGCTTCTGACATAGGCATCAGAAGGGGGCAGAAAGAGTACCCGCTTGCTAGTGTTAATAATGAGGTTATATACTCTCCAGTGAATCCAAAGAATGTCTGGAGGTTGTAAAGACCTCATCAGACCTACTCCCATAATTTACATTTTAAGATAACACTGTCCTCAGGCAAGATACATCCTTGTAAAGACCAGGTCTACTCCCATAATTAACATTTTAAGATAACAGAAGGTTGAATCCAAAGACTGTCCTTAGGCAGGATACATCATTGGTATATAATCCTAAGGAATGTGGAGAAAGAAAAAAAGTTTGTCCTTTCTTCCTCCTTGAGAATTCCAGACCCCTCTCTCTTTGGGGACCCCTAGACTCCTTATCAACCTGCCTAGGAAATGACTCTCTCATGAGTATAATCCTTTATTGTCAGGATTTATCCTGGTCAGATTAACAGAGTTGGTCAGTGGAAAACCCTTCCAGCTATGTGACCTCTGCTGTGTCCCTGAAATAGACACTGAAGCTCCCGTTGTTTTGTGAGCTCCTTCCTCATATTATGATGCACCAAGATATTCCAGGCTCATCTCGGACTTTTCCCTTCCTCATATTATGATGCACCAAGATATTCCAGGCTCATCTCGGACTTTTCCCGCCCCAGGCCTGTTGGAATCAGCCACGGTCCAGAGAGCTCTGGGGGACTCCTCCTGGTGGATGGTGGTACTTAGCAGCCAGCATCTGGGTGGCAGGTGTGCTCAAAGTTACTGGGGTGTCATAGGAAACTGTGTGTGTGTTTATACATACACGTGTTCAGGCATGTTTGTTACACGTATTACACACATGCATATGCATGTGTACACGTGTAGTAGTAGTAATAGTGTCAGTTGCTCAGCTGTGCTCAGCTCTTTGTGACCCCGTGGACTGTAGCCCGCCAGGCTCCTCTGTCCATGGAATTCTCCAGGCAGGAATACTAGAGTGGGTTGCATTCCCTTCTCCAGGGGATCTTCCTGACCCAGGGATCAAACCCCAGTCTCCTGCATTGCAGGCGGAGTCTTTACCATCTGAGCCACCAGGGAAGCCCATATATGTATACACTCGCATCTCTACCTGAAAGTGAAAGTGAAAGGTGCTCAGTCGTGTCCGACTCTGCGACCCCACGGACTGTTCAGTCCATGGAATTTTCCAGGCCAGAATAGTGGAGTGGGTAGCCTTTCCCTTCTCCAGGATATTGTCCCAACTCAGGGATTGAACCCAGGTCTCTATCGCAGGCAGGTTCTTTTCCAGCTGAGCCACCAGGGAAGCCCAATCTCTACCTATTTATCCACTAAAAGCCACAAGATCATAACTAATGTTTTAAATTCAGTATATTATATCCACTATATCCACTGAGATAGTTGTTAAAAGTCTGAGGAAATTTCTGAAAATGAACAATGAGGAAAATAGTTAAGAGTGTAATAGTATCCACAACATCTTAGATATTGTGTTAAAATGCTTTTAAAAATGCTTCGATGAAATAGTTATGGATGCACGGCTACAGGATCAGTCGCAGATTCATTCTTGACATAGAAGGGCAAGGGCAGAAGACCAGTGAAGAGAACCTATTTGTGATTCTTTCTAGTATCCAGGTGTTCGTTGCAGCTTAGCAGACGTTGGTTGCATCCTGCTCTCTGTGAGGCACACAGTTGGGACCCTTCACTCTGTCCAGTGGCCGCATACGACACCGGCCAGGCAAGGTCTGTCACTTGTACAGCATCGCTGACCAACTCTATCAGCACACAGTCCCTCCTCAACCGCTCCTCCCCCGAGAGGTTTTGTGCCCACCGTGGGGTGTATGTGCTTACTTGTACTCTGATCCATGTTCAACTCGTCCAGGTTACGGTGTTGAAAACCCACTTTTCTTTAAGCGTTTAGGCTCGACTCACACATCTTTCTTTATATAAAAATTTTGTAAGTTTTACAAAAACTTAAAAAAATTATTTTTCTTTCACATTCAGGTACCTCATAACTCTGTTTCCCATAAACTTTAAACATTGCTCACATATTTGATTAACGAAAGTATTTAGACATTTGAAATGCTAGTATGAACGTAACGTAATTGACCTTCTAAATCACATAACAGGGCGGCTTAGAATTTTAATGCACTGAATCTTAAAGATCTATTTCAGACTTGTAAATCAGGCAGATGACATTTGGGGAGCATTTGAAATATCCTAAGAAAAAAAAAATAGCATGCACAAAGCAGCCCAGTGCTCGTCAATACAACTACACCTGTATCCACACAGCTACTGTGAAAACGGAGGTGGGGTGATTTACTGTGCCGTCTAGTCGGGGGGATAGAATTGGTACTGCAGGCCCACGCCAGAGACCACAGCAGAGGCTCCTGGTCAGCAAAGTGGATGCCCACTGGCCCAGGCCTGACACGCTGTCCAGGTTAGGCGCCTGTGGCTGGAGAGGCTCTTCCTGGTGCCCGGATTTTATTGCCAAACTAAGGAGGCTTTCTAAACAGCTTCCTGTGGCTGAGATTTAAATAATCCCATTAGCTTCTACGTCTTAAACCCTAGTGCCTTTCCCCAAAATAATTGGGAGGCATTTAGTCCCTCTGGTTTTTGTTTCCCGGGGCATGATCATGGTGCAGCTTCTGCATTAAGGCCTAGCGTGAAGGCGGGGTTGATCCCGTGACGCGGGCAGTGGCTGCATCCTCGTCGTCGTCCGCATCGGCACGCTCCCCGTGTTAAGCGCCTTTCCTGTCGTGTTGTCGCTTTACTGACACTTTCACGAAAGTGTGAAAACCGCACTGTTACATAAAATGCTCTTTCCGCCTCTTCGCCTCCCCAGGCCTCCTCTTCTGAAGACATGGGCAGATGGATCGGGATTCTGCTGGCTGAGACGGGGTCCTCGACGGACCCCGGGGCCCTACACTACGACTACATAGACGTGGAGGCGTCCGCGAGCGTCGCTCAGACGGCCACGCAGACCTTCTGGTAGGTCCTCCGCCGGGCAGACAGCGCTGACGCGAAGCGCCTTCATTCTTGCCCTAGTTTTCCCCTTTTCTGTAAGTGTGTATCTTTAAAGGGGGAAAAAAGAAAACAACGGAAAACTCTCCTTTTCTGTATCAATGCAGATTTTGGTGAAATATTTGTCATTTCAACCATCTGTGTTTTCTATTAGAACAGGGTTTGGCAAGCTTTTTGTGCAAAAGGCATGACAGTAATATTTTTGGCTTTGCAGACCAAATGTTAAAACTGCTTAGCTCTGCCACTGCGGTCACAGACATAAATGAATGGACATGGCTGTGTGCCAATAAAACTTGATTTGCACACACAGGCAGTGGGCCATATCTGACCCATCGACTGTAGTCTGCTGACCCCTGTATTAGGGAAACAATTCTATAAAGCAGAAATAATTCTCCTTATTGTATAAGTGAAGACTGCATTTTCAAAGCTGTCAATCATATACTTTGAAAACTTCAGTGTGATTTTTTTTAAGGGCTGTTACTGTATAAAAACATTTAAACAATGAGTATTTCTTTCACATAATCATGGCCAGGATAATTAATGCAGCAGTTCTCAAAGTATGGTCCACAGACTGCTGTGGGTATTCAAAACCCTTTTTAGGCAGTCCCAAAGGTCAAAACTGTTCCCATAATGACACTAAGAAATTATTCTTCTTTGCATTTGCATCAGTGATGCAGAAGGAACCAGGGGCAGAGGGGTAAGTTGGCAGGTACCTTAGTACTATCTTAAGTGGTCGCTTAACAAGGTGCTGTGACCACGGTCACCACCACGCCTTTATAGCAAAAGAAGGTGGTGGGTTCACTTGAGACGTCCATGGTCCAGCATTGAAATTGTTCCTGTTTCTGTGAAGGGCCAGAGAGTAGATATTTTTTATTAACGCTCTTGGGTCCACGTCTTTTTGACATTTGAGACGTGGCAGGCAGGACACACAAGTGCTTTATTGACTGAACTCTAGTGTTGTCCCAAGGAAACGCTCTTATGTGACAGAGTCATGAACTCAGCAGCTCCTCCCCAGCCCACCACCTTTTTTTTCCATTTTTACCGGAAAGAACAATTCACAGGCGAACTGTTGTTATTCAGACGTAGGCATTTGCAGACACTTTTTCGAAAATGAACCAAGCGAGCCTCTCATCTCGAGGAAGGTAGCTGGCAGTGTTTGTTGCCTGAAATGGAGTTGAACTTTCACCGAGAATTGAGAACCCTAGGAGCGTTCTGTCTTCCACTCCGAGCCGACGTCTTCCCAGTATGCAGACTTTTGTGATAACATTGGTGGTGATGTTAAGTGTGATTTTTGATATTGTGTAATGAAGTGTGTGCATTTGGAAGGTCTGTGTCAGTCATGCACAGGTCAAACGTCCCTCCCACAAGCAAGAGAAATGAATGGGTATTCATGTCAAAGCGGACAGCAGGTTCACTGATACAGTTTCAGATTCTACATGGCAACGAATCATTAAGAAATTACCACTCGTTGAGTTTTGGTGTAGTATCAAAGAATATCTTCCATGATATTCTGGAAAAACTGTTAAAATACACCTCACTTTTCCAACTAAATATCTGTAGGAGGCTGGATTTTCTTCGCCTACTTCAACCAAAACAACATATTGCAACTGACTGAACGCAGAAACAAGTTTGGTAATCCATTGTCTTCTACTGAGCCAGACATGGAATAGATTTACAAGCATATCAAACAGTACCATTTTTCCCATTAAAAAAAATTTTAAAAAGGTATCGTTAACATTCATAAAAATATGTTGAAATACAGTGGATTTACTGCTGTTATTTTTGAACGAATAAAGGCGAACACATTCCTGAGTTTCAGTTGCAAGTGCCGTCAGCCTCGGAGTGAACACCCACATAAACCAAAGCTCTTCAGCGTCTTCGGTAGGGTGGAACGTGGTGTAGAGATTTAAGATGCAGGAGGACTGCTCGTCTGCCGGAACACGTCTGTGAAAGGAAAACACGGCTGGTTCCTGTTCCGTGCTGTGCAGAGCAGGGGTCGGGCACCCTTTTCTATGAAGGGCAAGTCAGCGGGCACGTTCAGCTTTGCAGAAAGTGTTCGCCAGCACGACCACCCCACTTTGTCACCATGCTCAGCTCCCCGTGGTCGGGCAAAAGCAGCAGGGCGGTCCTGGAACCAGTGGACATGGTCGCTCCCAGCAGGGGTTTGCTGGGTCCTTTGTGTAAAGTGATGCTCTGTGAGGTTCCGCTGGAAGGAGCACCGGGCCAGGAGGAAGGGACCCGGGTTCTGTCCTGCTGCACCAGGTCCTAAACGGAAAGGTTTGAGACATGTCCGTCCTCACCTGTCAGCGTCCAGCTTCTTTTTGTAGAACACAGAGTCTAGGTAACGTGATATCTGAAACGTGGGGCTCTCGTAGCTCAGATCCCTGGATTCCTGCTTCTGTCTCTCTCGTCCTCGGAGAATCTGGACTGGGGCTCGAGGGAGGCGGATTGAAACAGAGCAGGTGATGGAGTTGTACGATCAGCAAGTGACGATAAATATACCAACAACTGTTGGCAAGCCCACCCGGGCCTCGAAGACCCTGAAACCCTTTGAGTACGAAGAAGATAAACGCAGCTGTTTGCACTATTTGTCTGTTTAACATCAACACCACTGTCTAACTTTTCCACACAAGTGGTGTTTGTGGGGCACTTGAGCAGTCTTGAATGGGGTTGTGGGATGAACGTTAACTTAATGCTTGGCTAGGGGGCTCGGTAAAGTAAAGATAACGTCGGCCTGTATTAGGAATCGGGCTTCTCTGGTGGCTCCCTGGTAAAGAATCTGTCTGCAGTGCAGGAGACCTGGGTTCAGTCCCTGGGTCGGGGAGATCCTCTGTAGAAGGAAATGGCAACCCACTCCGATATCCTTGCCTAGAGAATTCCATGGAGAGAGGAGCCTGGTGGGCTACAGTCTGTGGGGTCACAAAGAATTGGACATGACTGAGCAGTTGAGCATGCACTTGTTAGGAATCAAGCCACCATGTTCCACCCAACTAAGATCAACGGCCTTGACAAAATGAGTTAATCCTATACAACTTTACCGGAAAACCTCCAGGAACGTTAGAGGATTTCTGAAGTCAGACCACCTATACTCTCTCACTTCTGTTGTTTGAAAACCAGAGTGACAGTGATCAAGCGCTCACTGCTCTGTTCATTCTTGTTATTTTTTTTCCCATAATAAGATTCTAATTAGGAAAGTGTAAGTAAATTACAGTGAGTCTCCTAATTGTATAGTAAATAAAGCACATTTAAAGTTGTTTCTAAGGAAACGTAATACCCTTAAGTCCAGTTTTGCACAACCCGCACATCTGCTGCTGCTGCTGCTGAGTCGCTTCAGTCGCGTCGGACTCTGTGCGACCCCATAGACGGCAGCCCACCGGGCTCTGCCGTCCCTGGGATTCTCCAGGCAGGAACACTGGAGTGGGTTCCCATTGCCTTCTCCGTCCGCACATCTAGAGTGACATAAAAGAAAGGAGTTCATGGTCATTAACTGTACTGTTTGCACATAACTAGTTTTGAAAAGCCTCTCATAAGTCTACATGTAACTACAACAATAATAAGCAAACTGATAACAACATTTAAGAGAAACCCTGATGAAAAATATTTCCCCTAGGACCCAGATGAATGGAATATTCATCTGAACCAAATATGAGAAGGTCACATTTTCGAAAAAGGAACATAGATTGCAATTTTGAAAATTGATTTATTAAAAACATGCACAAGTTTATGGCTGCAAGAATCTTTGCCGCCCCATTAAAATCTTTATTGGAAATGTCACTTAGCAATAAAGTTTATTTTTATTTATTAGTTTTCTGTTAAACCTTCTGTAACAATTAAGAGAGAAGAGATTTAACAGGGAAACCGTTTTCAAAATATAAAATATGGTAGCCTGACAGTGTAATAAATAGTCTAAGATTAATTTCTGCCATTATGTAATTGGCAGCCAGTTAGCGAATCTTTTCGAGGTCATTAGGGGAATTTTGTGTGCATTGATTATGTCCAAAGGAGAAAGGACAATGATATATTTTGGGAAGAGGCAGTAGAGGAAAGAATAGTAGTGTGAGGTCTCCTAGAAGAAGTGGTCTGTTGAAGAGTATTAGTAACAATGAAGAGTCGAAGCATGCCTTTCCGTGGCCTGTTTTTAAATAAGACACGATATAGAGGATACCAGGCAGATGCTCTCAAAGTTTCTTCTGGAACTCGTTTCAAGTCATGCTGGGTAGGAGCCCATAAGAGAGCCGTGGCAGCACTGGTGATGCTAAAAGCTGTGGATCAGTGTGGATACAGAGAAGGGGGCAGACAGACCAGTGGGAGACCGCCGCCACAAGCCACCCTCTCAGCGGAGTCCCCGGGAGATCTTATTCCAAAATGCAGCTCCTGAGAACACGGGTGAACCTTGAAAGCGTTACGGCATTGTGAGAAGACGATGCGCTCTGGAGACGGGTGGTGTTGCTGGCCGTACAGCAAGGTGCACGTGCCTGGGGCCCCGGAACGGGCACTTAAAGGTGCTTCAGCTGGCGGCATTTCTGTTGTGTGCACTTTACATATATATATATACACACACACGTTATATATATATTACATATATATACATACACACACACACACCTCCCGGGGGTCGTAGTGGCAAAGAACCGGCCTGCAAATGCAGGAGACGCGGGTTCAATCCCTGGGTCAGGAAGATCCCCCGGAGGAGGGCACGGCAACCCCCTCCAGGATTCTCGCCTGCAGAATCCCCATGGACAGAGGAGCCTGGCAGGCTACAGTCCATAGGGTCACAGAGATTTGGACACAGCTGAAGCGGCTGAGCATGCACATGTATTTCTGTATCTTACGTTTTGGGTTTAACAAGTGGCACGTGGCCTCGTGTCTCATTTTGGGTTTCTATGTGGCCAACAGTGGATTGCAGGAAGAGTGTCTGGTCAAAAGGCGAGGGACCTTGTGTTTGGTCTTGGATCCCAGAGACCTAGCTGGGGGGCCCAGGTCCCTCTCTGAGAGACGACAGGCAGCCTGGCTGGTGGCCGAGGTCTCTTCCAGCTGGGACAGGACATCCTGTGTGTCTGTGACCTCCCGTTAGGTCTTGTGGATCAGAAGTGACCTGCTGGTGTCTGTTCCTAATGAGTGAGCTTCTGCCCCACCCCTCGTGGTCCACGCTCCCTCCTGGCATCTGTGCCCAGTGGGGACCATGCAGGGGCTGGAGCTCGGAGGCCCAGACCAGGCAGGAGACAGCCCCTGGGCAGGGCGTCTGTCTCAGAGCAAGGAACAGCCCTGCAGTGCTCACGGGCATTGGAGCACATCGGGCCACAGATAACCCGTGGGGCCGGGGTGGTCATCGTGTGGCCTGCCTCTCATCACCAGCCCTTCACCCCAAAATACCCTCTAATGGGGTATTTAAACCAGAAAATGTTAAATGTGCATCTGAAAGCAAATCCCATCTGTGTTTCTTGTATTCTGTTTTTCCTATACATTGTTGTTATTTCATCGCTAAGTCCCGTCCGCCTCTTTTGCAACACTATGGACTGTAGCCCTCCAGGTTCCTCTGTCCACGAATTTCCAGAATACTGGGGTGGGTTGCCATTTCCTTCTCCAGGGGATCTTTCTGACCCAGGGCTTGAACCCATGTCGCCTGCATCTTTTCCTAAATATATGTTAAAGTATTTTAAGTACAGAACAATCATATGCATTTTTGTATCAGGAAAAGAGTTACTTTGTGAGACGGCTGTGTGTCCTGGGTGGGACTCGCTGTGAGTTCTGTGTTCTCCCAGCAGAGGGCAGCACTGCACCCGAGCCGCCGCCCGTGCTCAGGCGGGTGGGTGGGAAATGCAGGTTTAACCCCAGGGTGGATCCTGTACAGCCCCTTCGTCTCATTCTCTCAGGAGGCAGGAATCCCAGGGCAGCTTTGTCGCAAGAGTCTGAGAGGCAGGTCTCCCCTTCCCACTTGCTGCCCACAGGTTTGCTCATTTGCCCTGTTTTTTACATTCCTCTAGTTACCATAGGAATGTCAGATCCCAAGAAAAAGCAAAATTTGAAAAAACAGATTTTTTGTTTTGTTTTAAATTTCAGGCTATCTTAGTTTTTCCCGTTGGGAAAATTGGAGAATCTACAGGGTAGTTCTTCCCTCGACATTGAGGGTTTTCACTTGTACCACGAGCAGACCGTTCACACGTTCCTTCCTTCCCTGCTTCCTTCATTCGTATTTGTTGAGCAGCTTTTATCTGCTGGCTGTCACCTCGGCACATGAGGAATAGAGCTGGTAGAGGTGTGTCCTCCTGAAGCTGAGGTTCCAATGGGGAAGGCGGGCATCCCTGCATCACGTGTCGGGGGATGATTAGCGGTAGGAAGGAGCAGGGACAGCAGAGAGGTGCAGAGGGGAGGGATGCTGTTTACCTGGGGTGAGTAGGAAGGAGCAGGGACAGCAGAGAGGTGCAGAGGGGAGGGGACGCTGTTTACCTGGGGTGAGTAGGAAGGAGCAGGGACAGCAGAGAGGTGCAGAGGGGAGGGGACGCTGTTTACCTGGGGTGACTGGGGAAAGAGGGGTCTCAGAGCTGCAGGCAGAGAGCCGCTGGGGGCCTGGGGTGAAGAGCGGGAGGGGCGGGGGCACGGGGAGTGGGCTTGGTGCTTGGAGCCTCACAGATCACCAGCTCTCATGTGGGTCTCCCGAGGGCTGGGGGTGGCCGCCCTCAGGCCCCCAGAAGTTCCGGGCGGGAGGGCAGAGGAGCGGGAACAAACACTCAAGGAGGGAACAAAGCTCAAGAAAGGCTGTGGGATGGGTGCTCTAAGGTGCTTCTAGAACAAGGTCCATGAACATGCCCTGAGAAGAGCCACAGAGGAGATACCTCGGTTTTGCAGGCCAGATGGTCTCTGCTTCCAGAATTACCAGGCTCATGAAAAAGGCATGTGGAAAAAAAGGAGACACAGACAGTTTATCAGTGAAGGGTCCCGGTAAATAAAGGTGTTCCGGTCAAGCTTTATGGGCAGAAGCAGGCTGAGCCCCTGCTATAAACTGCTGAACGCCGGGTTATTTGTGGCACACCAGGCGTGTGCAGGGCCGCTTTCCGAGGCCCCGGCAGACTCGTCCCCGGTCTGTGCTGCAGTCCCAGGCACGGATGACGTCCCCTCCTGCAGGTGAGGGTCCGCCCTGATGGCTGTAGAACACCCGGTCCTGCCCGGGTCCTGATGTTTCTCCACCCGCAGCCACAGACAGAGCCCAGGCACCCGTCAGCGCCCCCGGAGGCTCGGTCATCCACCGCAGGGTCGTAACCCGCTTCCTCTCTTTCAGCTTTATGAACCGGCGTGTTCTGTCCACTAACCCCTATGTGGGGAGCACCTCCAATGGCTACGCGCACCCCAGCGGGACGGCGCTTCACTATGATGACGTCCCCTGCATCAGCGGTTCGGTGAGTGTGGTGGGCAGAGCTGGGGGTCAGCTGTGCTGGAAGGGGGGCGCCCGTGGGTCCCTGTGACTTCCCCTCCTTTCGGCCTAAACGAGAGAGGCAGGATGAAAACCACACTCCACCTCTCTTGTGTTTGACACCCTGTTTGCCTTAATCCACATGTGAACATGAGGGTCATTGGCCCCAGGAGCCGTTTGTTATTCGAGTTAATGCCGTTAGCCAAACACCGTCAGAAATCTCCATCAGAAGGGAGACATTGCCTCAGGGTAACGACCAAATCGCCAGCTCTGGACACCTTCCTGCGTCCTCAGGGTAGCTGGCCTCCGAGTAGCTGGGACTCTCATCGGTGGAGGATAAGCCGGCCGGCCGGCCTGGCCTGCAAGGCCATGTTCAAGTGCGGGTTGAGATGAAAGGGGCTCTGTATTAGGTCATGGGCGTCAGGGTGTGGGCAGGCTTCGAGAGCCCGTCCCAGTTGCAGAGCCCAAAAACAGGCCCGGCCATTCTCCCCCTTGCCCCCCATCCCCACTCCACCTTCAGCTGGGGTCTCCAGGACTGGGGGAGCTCTGGCTCGTGCTGTGGCCGTAGCCGCCCGCCCTGCAGAGCGGGACCCAGGAGCTCAGGGAAAGCCTGTGGTGGCCCCACAGGAGCAGGTCCCAGGCCAGGCTCTGGGCCCTTTCCCAGGCAGCCCAGCTCTCGGGGTCCGCTTGCTAGGCCTGGGGGAGCCTCCCCCGCCATTGTAGACCAACCGCATGGGACAGTCTGCTCCTCTGAGCCTTTGGCCTCAGCCCCAGATGTTTTGAGAACATGCAGCCCTGCCTCTGTCTCGCTGCCCCAAGGCCCCCTTGTGAACCTTGCCCCCAGAGGGGTTTCTCCCAGGGCACGTGGTGGGCAGAGTGGTGTAGAGAAAGCCAGGACCTCCACAGACGCCTGCCTGGGCCCCCTGTCCCTGCACTCCAGTTAATGCCACACAGGTTCGGGCAGCCCAGGAACGAGCACAGCTCCCGCTGGCCCCGAGCTGAGAAGCTGCCGGCTCCGAGACTCTGCACTGAGGAGGCAGTTGTGCACGCACGTCGCTGGGCGGGTGGAGTGAGTGATGGAGCGTCCAGCGTTCAGGCTTCTGACTCCTTGCCTAAGGGCTCCTTGGAGATCAGGCCTCTCTTTAGACTGTCGTGCCCCTTCCTGGGCGCGGTGACCAGGCCCTCTCTTTTGGAGGCGCCCTCGCTCCTCAGTTTGACAAAGTTCATATTTTTGAGCCTCGATACCTGCTGTTTTAGCAGCGTTTCAATTTCAGTGATTCTTTCCCTTCGCGTCTCCCCGAGGCCCAGGTGAACGTGCATCTCGAAAAGGAGCTTCTGACAGGCGCTCACGCACTTCTAACCCACAGGTGCGGTGGAGCTTGTTTTCCAAGTTTTCCACGTGACCTAATCCTTTGGTATTTTAGGAAGAGGATGGTCCCGTCTAGACCATCTTAATAACCCGGGACAAATATATGCTAGGTTGTCATTATGAAACACTCACATCCATGTTTATCTGTAGTTATTGTTATTTTTAGATTATAGATGGGTCCCCAGCACACAAAAATAGACGCACTGAAGTGACTGCAGCGGAACGAAAACATTCCTACAGTGAAATTTTAAGCCTTTTCTATTTTTATAACAAAAGGCCGTAATTGCATTCTGGCAGAAAGGAACTCTGCCAGGATATAAAAATAGACTAAAATAAGTATAGTACATGAATTAATATTTTCTCTCTTTTTTTTTTTTTTAAATGCAAAGCAATTTATAAAGACCTTTAAAACTTAAACGAAGCTGGCCGTGGTTGTGAGTTTGGGTTTTAATTTGTACTTTAATGTCCATGTTCTGAAGTGGCTTGTAGCTATTTTAATCCTTTGTATAAAGGTTCTCCACTGAAGCAGTGCCATTGTATCAATTAATAGTTTGAAGCATCCTGTTTTCTGTGGTGATTGGATTTCTTTCTTGTAACAGCCTGTGATTTTGGCCGTTGCACTTTCTTCAGGCCTAACCAAGTATGGGATGCTGGGGATGCTGGCAGTCATGAGACCCACAGAGCGTACACCCAAAGCCCGCATGGCAAGCTTGGGAGGGTCCGCGGGTGGTCTGCGCCCAGCCCGTCCTGGCCTGGGGGGGCCTGAGGTGCAGACGCTGAGGGCCGTGTAGTTACGGACTCAGCCCTTCGCTCTGGCTCTGCCTCCTACAGCTCCTCCTGAGCTCCGTGCCTTAGTCTCCCCTACTTTGTAAGATTCCTGGCAGAATTCTGTGCATGGTGCATCAGTTTTACTGTGAAATAAGATAAAGTGCTTGCTGGTATCTTAAACTCACTATTGACCAGGGGATTTTTTTTCGGAAACCAATGCCTGTCACCAGTAATCTGTTGTGTAAGTGACTATTGATACATCTCCCATCAGCAATGCTTGGGTGATGAAGGATGTATTAACACATCTCTGATCAAGAAGTTAACACATTTTTTCAGGAGAACCAGAGCCCCTGATCTCCGGATGGACCCCAGTTCAGCATCCTTTTCCTTAAATCACGTTGTTCCTGCTTCCTGGATCAGGAGGACTTCCAAAACCCGGTTCTTTAAAGACATGTCAGTTTTGTTTTTTTATCCCCCCAACCCCACTTTAACAAACAAAACAAAACAAAAATATCATTAGCCAATAACCCTGGGAACAATTTAAGGAAAAAAGATATCTTAAGTCCCCAAAGGTAGAAAGGCTCTTCTGAATCAGTTCACCTAGTCGTGTGTGTGTGTGTGTGTGTGTGTGTGTGTGTGTGTGTGTTGCTGACAACAGCGTGGGGCATGCACGCGTGTTCCGGGGTGCTTGCTAATAACATCTCTTGTGCTCTGCTTCCTGCGGCTGGGGCGCCAACTAACCACGCGCTGTGTGTGTTCCAGTGGGGCCCCGACGACGACGTTCCCGCGCCCCGCAGCCGAGGCCTGGGAGAAGAGGCGCTCTATGATAACGCCGTCCTGTACGATAACTTGCCGTCTCCGAAAATCTTTGCTCGCTACCCTCCCGCTGACAGGAAGGCTGCTAGGCCGTCTCCTGACAGGCTGTCCTGTAACCACTACAAACACCCCGCCTCCTCCGGCCTGCCCTCCTCCCCGTCTGTCACTAACACCTCTTCCGTGGGGAGGGCGTCTCTCGGGCTCAGCTCACAGGTACAGCACCCCCTTCTGCCGTCTCCTAGAATCTCTCAGTCACGCTTCTCCTGCAGGGCCTGGCGGCAACAGGGTATCCACCAGCTCGCCGTCAGTGAGCCCCATCAGGGGTAGAGCGCAGTCTTCCCCTCAACTAGAGTATGATCTGCAAATGCACTCGGCGTCCAGCCACCCAGGGACGGGTTACAAGAGACGCAGAGCTTTAACCACGTTACGTACCAGCCCGACTAGTTCAGGGGGCTGCCCTGGGGACTCAGAGGTTAAGAATCTGCCTGCAATGCAGGAGACCTGGTTTCAATCCCTGGGTCGGGAAGATCCCCTTGGAGAAGGAAATGGCAACCCACTCCAAGTATTCTTGCCTGGAGAATCCCACGGACAGAGGAGCCTGGCGGGCTGCAGTCCGTGGGGTCGTAAAGAGTCGGGCACGACTTACCGACTAAGCAGCAACTGCAAGCCCCTGGTTGCGTTGTCTTTCGCCTGCTCCTCGCCTCTCTCCATTCAGAGTTCCCCAGGGAACTTTGTGAGTTACGGTGATTAGAGCCAAAGTATTAAAGAGGATAGGGCGGTGAGTTTCCAGATTTCTGAGCTGCGGGTTCCTTTCCGGCGTTTTCGTTGCTCCTACTTGAGGAAGGGTGGGCTCCACTGGCAACTGCTTTCAGACCTTAGAGCAGGATTAATCCCAGGATTACAGTAGGCTCCCATCACGAGTATAGGCGTATACTCCCTAAAATGGAGTAGGTAATAAGGCTCTTGGATGATCACGGAATGGTCCGGAATCTTGACATTGAGCGACTGTCCATCCCACACCTGACACTTGTGGCAAACTGTGGCGTTTCAGTGTAAATATTAATTTTGTGTTTGCATGCATTTAAACTAAGATCCAAGTGGTGCCTGGAAGAATACTCCACAAACATAAAGCACAGGACCACATTTTAAATTATTTTCTTTTCCCTCCAGTTTTTGGGGTAATCTTGAGAAAATGATGAATGCCAAGTAAGATCCTAGAATTTCAGAGTGTGATAGTTTATAGTGGTTCTTCCAAACCCGCTCTTTTTATCAAAGTTCTGTAGGAAGGTTTTTGTGTTTTATTTCTAATAATAGCTGGAGATGCTGATTCAGTGAGTCTGAGGGCCCAGTCCAGTGCATCTTCAAACATAAGTACTTACATAGAAAGTTTTTTTATGAGTGAAAATGATGTGAAAGTCACTCGGCTGTGTCCGACTCTTTGCCACCCCATGGACTGTACAGTCTGTGGAATTCTCCAGGCCAGAAGACTGGAGTGGGTAGCCTTTCCCTTCTCCAGGGGGTCCTCCCAACCCTGGGATCGAACCCAGGTCTCCCGCATTGCAGGCAGATTCTTTAGCAGCTGAGCCACCAGGGAAGCCCCTGACGCTTAACTTATGAGCACTTAGGTAAAAAGTCTCACAGGTCACATGCTTCACTTACTAGGTGAAGGTATTGATGTGTCTTTTTATTGGTATTGGAGTTCACTTTGGTAAAAATGATGGGACAAAATAGCGTATCTTATTGTATCAGTGTCCCCTGATTAGTTTGGAATCACTTGACATGTGGTTGTTTGTGTTTCGTTTTTGTTCATGTTACTTTCAAGGGGGCAGCATGTTTGCAAGCCACTTACCTTCAGGCTCCGTGCCCTCATTTGGGCATTTAGTGGGCTCGCTACCCTTAACACACACCCGCCGTCCGGGCTCTCGGTGTAGGCGCTGTGTCGTTTAAGCTTTTTAGGAGCCCTGTGGGTGGCATCCATATCTTTACGTTTTCAAATGAGCACGCAGGCTCAGAACGCATTCATGAAGTGCTCAACACCTCCTAAATGATGGAATGGGGATTCAAAGCCCCGCCCTGGCCCCCCGCAAACCCAGGCTCCCAGCAGTAAGAAATGTGCATATGGAGGAGCCTGGGCAGACGTGTGCTGTCAGCCTGACCGTCTAACTGGATCCATGGCCCAGCTAAGGTGCGCACACATCCGTTGAGCAGAATGCAGCCCGGGTTGGCTTGCAGCCATCAAAGTAGGGATACGTTGAATTATTCCAAAATTCTGTAGTGAGTTAAAATGCAGTTCATACTGTTCCTGTATTTAGCTTCTTCTGCTTCCTTCCTCAGACCCCATAAGCGAATCAAACGGTAGTTATTTATCCAGTTAGGATATCAGTATAAAGCCCTGGGAGCTGAAGACTTAAGTGCACATGGTCTGCTACTTCCCCAAAGACCATTCCTCCACAGTAAAAGCTGTTTATTCTTGGAAGCAGACTGTCAGTAACCTCAGCCCAGTGCCCTCAGAAACCCACAATCTGTGCCCATGTCTTGATCAGCATATGCCACCTCCCGGTAGAAATGGGTAACCTTGGAGCACTCCATCTGAGGACATCCTAGGGTTCCCTGTTTGCTCCGAACCTCAGTGCTAGAACCTTCTTAGCCGCTCCAGGAAGTTCACAGCCGTCCAATGTTGGGAAGCCAGACCGGTGTCTACCAAACACCTGCACTTTTTTTCTGTCTGTGCTACATTCGAAAGAGTCAGAGACTGAAACAGTTGACTACAAAAAACCCCAGAGGTGTTTGCTTGCTTTTCACTCTCCCACATGTTTATTTCCACAGTCGAAGGGTAAGAAGCCCCCTGTGGCCTCCAATGGCGTTATGGGCAAAGGCAAGGCTCCGAGCGGGCAGCAGAAAAAGGCTGACTCGGCGGCTGGCGTGAAGCGGACGCCTTCGAGTAAGTCGACCCTTCTATCTCCCATGTTCTGGCTTTGGGTGCAGCGTGCAGAGCTGGGGCTGCGTGGCTATCTCCCTTCCCACCTGGGGAGGTGGAGAGTGCCAGGTCTTGCGGGGGGCGGGGTGGGCAATTGGAGAGAGAGATCCGTTCACACCCGGATCCTTCCTTGTCTGCTGGGTTGCGGAATGGCCGTGACTTTTAACCTGGCTCTTAGGTTGCTGCATACGCAAGCAGACAGAGCTGGTTCAGCTGTAGACCTGTTCCTGAGGTAATTCTGGGTTCGGGAGGCGGGGCTGCTGTGAGGGGTCCTGGTCAGTGGGTCAGACTCCTCCGTCTGTGTCCCCAGTCTACTGGGTGAGCCACTTGGGTTGAGTCTCATAAGCTGTCTGAGCTCAGTCTCTGTGTGTGGGAGGCATAGAAACGGTCAGCCGGGGCCTCGGGCTGAAATCAGAGGCTAGCGCGTGTCCCTCAGACCGCAGGAGCCGTTCAGGGTCTGTAAGCCGTCCTGCTCCCCCCCCCGCTGTGCTCTCTCTCCTTGCCGTGTCGTCCCCTTGGCCCCACCCCAGATCAGGGCGGTGGCATCGTCCACCCCACTGTTCGAGTGTAGACGCAGGTTCAGGGAGTTGATGAGGCTCCCCAAGGTCTCCCCGAACCCGTGCACGGACCGGGTTTCCAGGCTGCAGATCCGGCAGGGGCTGGACTGAGCAGAGGCGCCCGCCTGCGCCCAGCACCCTTTGTGACCCACAGACGCATGCCTCTGGGAGCTCGGTCGGCGTACGCGTTCGTATTTGCTTCAGCCCTGGCTGTGTTGGATCGCTCTTCATCCAGCCAGTCGAGCAGGGGCTGCGGACAGAAGACCAGGCAGTGGGTGCCCGGGGCTCTGTCCCCGAGGGTCCCACAGGCAGACGCTGCTCCAGACAGGCCTCAGCACGGGCTCTCAGCGGGCCCTGGAGCGCCTCGCTGAGTGTGGGCCTGTCGCGGAAGTTTCCCCGGGAGGAACATGGGAGTTAAGAGCTCAGTCTGACAGGACCACCTGGGAAGCCGGGCTGACACATTCTGAGCTGGGCTCGGCACAGCTCCCCGCAGCTAGTAGCCCCAACACCACGTGACTCGGCACCTGGCTGCCGACCACGCTGAGTGCCGGGGGCTTGATTTCAGACTCAGCACTCGGCAGGTGAGATGGGGCTTCGTGCTTGGCCTCGGGTGTGCACGGGCCCACTGTCGTTGTGGGGGGCTCGCGGCGCCTGCCCTGGGGAAGTTCGGGCCTCCCGCACGTCAGCTCCCCAGCTCTGCCTTTCTCCTCAGACGTGGTCTCACTCCCCCACTGGGCCTCCTCGTCCTCACTTGTTTAAAGTGCCCTTTCTGACCTCGCTTTCCGGGCAGATCTTATTTCCCTCACGCAGTCAGGTGTCCCTACAGTCTCTTAGGCCCACCTGGGGGAGCAGGTGGGGGACAGAGCAGCGTGTCTGCAGTGCCTCGTGCTGCAGGGCCTGGGCTCAGGAAATCCACCTCCTCCGTCTCTCAGCACTCGCTCCCGTTCTGTTTCCCAGTCGCTCTCCGTATCTCACGAGGTCTTCGGCAGGGAGTCCTTGCTGCCTTTGGTGACACCCAGTGATGGAAAAGGAGAAATCGCAGTCTGGTTTTGCCACGTCAGCCTGTTGCATTGCATCCCGGGTGGCATTTATTTCACGGGGCCCAAATGATGCGGGAGGCGGTAGGTGACTGTACACAGCTTTGTCAGGAAGCAGCTTAGATCGAAAACGAGCCGGCCGAGTTTGGACTGCGCTCTATTTGTAGAATATGCGGTATCCACGCCCCCGAGAGCAGTGCTTTTCTTTCAAGCCTTTTTAAGATTTTTCTTTTTGATGTGGGCCATTTAAAAAGTCTATATTGAGTGTCTTACAATATTGCTTCTGTTTTATGTTGCGGTTTTCTGATCCTGAGACGAGTGGGATCTTTACTCCCCAAACAGGGATTGAAGGGCCACCCCTACATTGGAAGGCGAAGCCTTAAGCCCTGGACCACCGGGGATTCCCTTCCGTTTCGGGTTGTTGGCTTGGTCATTCTCGCGCTGTGATCCTTTTACTACCATTCTTTGGGCGGGGGGCGGGAGGGGGGGCGTTGCTGGGTTTTTAGTGAGGGGAAGATTGAGCCAAGATTGATGGCTGTGTACCTGCTTCCGTAATGCAGTTTTGTGCAGACACCATGGTTTGCCTTGCAAGAGCTGGTGAATGCTGGGTTTAGGAGCGGAGCTAGAAGTGGCTGGAAAGGGCTCACCGTTGCCTGGGAGGGTGGACAGGGCTCTGGGGGCTCCGTTATCGCTGACTGGGATGAGAGCTGCTGGGGAGCGTCCACCACCCCCCGGGCGTCACGTGGTCCTGTCAGAGGGAGGAGTTTAATAGGCATCAACTGTGTTGGTTTTTTTTTTGACGCACAAGGTAGGCTTTAGCACTTCTGCTCTATGGGGGGTGAAGCTGAGGCTCCGGGAGATTAACTGCTGGCCCGCAGTCATCACCTCTTCCCTGGTGCACTGCCTTCATCACTGACCATGACACCCCTTGCCTCCCCCACGGCTTCTCCCCAGAAGTCATTTCCAGTTTAGTAACAGTGTCAGACCTGCAAATAAACCACTGTGGTATCTCATGGGATGTGAACTGCCAAGGGCAGGGGTGCAGGAGGCCTGAGTCATCAGGTGTGAGCGGTTAGCTTCAGGGGCATCGGGAGACCCTGGGAGCTACAGAATTGTTTCATCGCTCAGTCATGTTCCACTCTGCGACCCCATGGACTGCAGCACGCCAGGCTTTCCTGTCCTTCACTGTCTCCCGGGGCCTGCTCAAACTCATGTCCTTCGAGTCAGTGATGGAATCCAACCATCTCATCCTCTGTCGTCCCCTCTCCTCCCGCCTTCAATCCCTCCCAGCATCAGGGTCTTTTCCAGTGAGTCAGCTCTTCGCATCAGGTGGCCAAAGTATTGGAGTTTCAGCTTCAACATCAGTCCTTGCAATGAATATTCAGGACTGATCTCCTTTAGGATGGACTGGTTTGATTTCCTTGCTCTCCAAGGGACTCTCCAGAGTCTTCCCACAGAACTGTGGCCCTGACTATTCTGGTAGGGTAGCATAATTAGAGGAGACGAGCACAGGCTCAGGGTTTAACACGATGCCAGCTAGTGGTGTGATGTTGGCCAAGCCTCTCAACTGTCCTTAAGGCTAGTTTCCTCTCTGCTCAGTTTTCCGCTCTGTGTTCAGTGAGCATTTATTTACCTAGTGCTCATTCTGTGCTTGCTCAGAGTTCTGATGAGTGCTAATTTACCCTCAAAGCAACCCAGTGAGGGCGTCCTGGTGGCTCAGCAGTGAAGAATCCACCTTACCGGACACTCGGATTCCAGCCCTGGGTCGGGAAGATCCCGGGAGGAGGAAATGGCACCCCACTCCAGTATTCTTGCCTGGAGTTTCCCATGGATGCAAGGAGCCTGGTGGGCTATAGGCCACGGGGTCGCAGAGTCAGACGCGACTGAACGACTACAAACAACAACCACCACCCTGTGAACTGCCCGCTCCTGCTCCCCCGTCGCACAGGCGAGGAAAGGGGCCCAGAGCGAGGCAGTGCCTTGTGGAGGCCACACAGCGCGGGCAGCAGGCTGGGCCCCTCCCAGGCCGTCGGGCTCCAGATGCGGCTCTGCACGCCCCTGCGCTCTCTCACGTGCGCACGTGCCAGCAGATTCCTGTTGTGATCTCTGCACGCCCCTGTGCTCTCTCACGTGCGTGCGTGCCAGCAGATTCCTACTGTGATCTCTGCACGCCCCTGTGCTCTCTCACGTGTGCGTGTGCCAGCAGATTCCTGTTGTGATCTCTGCACGCCCCTGCGCTCTCTCACGTGCGCACGTGCCAGCAGATTCCTGTTGTGATCTCTGCACGCCCCTGTGCTCTCTCACGTGCGTGCGTGCCAGCAGATTCCTACTGTGATCTCTGCACGCCCCTGCGCTCTCTCACGTGTGCGCGTGCCAGCAGATTCCTGCTGTGATCTCTGTCCACGCCAGGGGCCAGCCCTGCCACTCCTGGAGGGGGCATAGGTGCCGTCAGAGTCAGTAGAAGAGTCGACAGCGCCGTTGTAAGGGTCAGATGTGACGGTGAGAGGCCTGCGTGCACCAGGAGATTATTTCTGGCGCCAATAGACCCCTCTTCTCAGATGGCAGAACGTGTGGTTCACTCTCGACCTTACTGAAGAGTATACGTGGCATCCTGTCTCGATGGGAGGAGTTAAAGAAATTTCCTAATATCCTTTTCTTTTTTTTTGCCTTTTCATACTGTCCCTGGTGTCGCAAAGAGTCGGACATGACTGAGCGATTTTGAACTGAACATCCTGTTTTCATCTTTGAAATTCGTTTCAAAGAATATCGGATCATTGGAACCAGTCACTTTTCTGTTTGGTTCAAACCCGTCCTGTTCTTTTTCCTCGTTAGATTAGCAAAATGACTCGCTTTGAGTTTATTTTATGGAGCTGGCGGACTAAATGGGCTTTATGAATTGGCCCGTCATCTGCTTGGTTAAACCTAATTTCCTACCGACGCTTTCTTGTTTGAAAGATGCCGACCAGTACAAATATGGCAAGAACCGGGTGGAAGCAGATGCCAAGCGGCTGCAGGCCAAAGAAGAGGAGCTGCTGAGGAGGCGGGAGGGCCTGCGAGACAGGCTGGCCCAGCTGCGCAAGGAGAGGAAGGGGCTGAGGGCGGCCATCGAAGTGAACACCGGTACGCGGGGCCCCCTTCTGCGGGGCCAGCGCCTCCGCGCAGGGTCTGCTCCTCACCGGGCTCTCATCCTTCCACGTGGTGCTTCTTGCAGTTCCAAAGCCTTGCTGGAAGCCCGTGGCAGGGGCCACGGTGTGGAGTAAGGACCAGGCAGGTCGGGGCCCCCTGGCTGGGGCCTGGGTGGGTGCTGGGAGCTGTCCCAGCCTCGGGTGCTGACGGCCGGGTTGTCGGGGGCATGAGCCCTAGGGCTCCGGAGCTCTGGTCCCTGGCTGTGACGGCTGTCTCAGTGGGAGGACACGTCGTCCACAGAAGCCCAGGTGGTAGGCCCCCTGTGGGGCTGGAAGGAGCCCCCTGTTCCCTGCAGAGGGACCAGCGAGAGCGGGGTGGTGGCGCACTTGCGGATGGTATCTGGGAAGAGCCCAGGGGGATGGGAGCAACCCCAGGGGTTCGGGGGGGAGGAGGACACCCCAGTGTGGACTGCAGCCCGTCTGTCTCTAGGTCAGGCCTGTCGTCAGGCCTCCTGTAGGTCAGGCCTCCTCCCCGGGGGAGCTGGGCGAGCAGTGCCTGGCTCAGGGGTGGGTCCTGCAAAAACGTCTGTCCACTCCGCTCAGGGCTGAGTCTGATCCTGGGGCGAGGATGACGCTGTCAACTGTGATCCTTTGACCTTGGGTCGGGGGTGGGGGTGAGGAGGAGGGATGCAGAGACCAGGGTGGTTTGGAAGGGAAGCTCCCGCTTTCCATCGGCATCTGTGCCGGAGGAGCTGGCGGATGTGCAGCAGTTAGTCGGCATCTCCAACCGTCCCTGACTTTGTGCCTAGGTGATTTTTTAAGAAGGAAAGCACTTTCAGAGCTTAAAGGATGGGAGGCCGGTGTGTGCCGGTCTGAGACAACAGCCTGTAGGAGGGGCAGGAGGTGGTATCTCCTGTGAGACGCACCGCCCCCAACCCTGGGACAGGGAAAGGGATCAGAGGCTCAGGCAGAGACCTGAACAGGAGCCCCCAGGTCAGCAGGACAGGAGGAGAGTCCTTCGCTCCGGGTTTCCAGTTTGCAGGTTAGTGAAGATGCAGACAGATTAGACCAGCTTCGGGCCTGGGAGAAGAGAGCCCTCGTGTGCTGCCAGGCACCAGGCTTGGGCCATGCCCATCAGTCAGTTAATCCTTGGGGTCAGGTTCCTCATCTGTGCAATGGGCACATTATCTGCCCTCCCGTGTCACCATGACACATTTCAAAAAAGATAAATACAGTGAATGTGCCGTATTCCATGGAGACGTGAGCTGTATTATATTTTGAGCACAGGGGAAATTAAGATGACTCGAGTAGAGAAAAATGAGAACAGAAAAATATTCAGACGTTTCAAGTCAGTGACACCTTTGGGAGTCACCTAGTCCAAATTCCTCAGTTTAAAATGAGGGTGTTGAGGTCCAGGCCCCAAATTCCTGCCGTTTGTGAGCATCAAGGTCTTCTACTTCCCAGTCCATATTCTCCCAGCTGCATGAAGGGGGCATTTGGGAAGGGACCCTGTTCCTTTCAGGAACTGCTGGATTGGAGTTTGGTGGGAAAGACTCTAGTTGGGTGGGGAGCAAGAACCCCAGGGTTGGACCGAGCGCCTTGCAGAGGGTCCCCGAACATCCGTCCTCGGATGCTTGGAAGTATTTGCCTTCAGCTGGAGCAGTAGTGTTCCTCTGGGATTCCAGGCAGGAAGACCCAGGTGGTCCTGGAAGAGAAGCTGAAGAAGCTGGAGGAGGAGTGTAAGCAGAAGGAGACGGAGCGCGTCAACCTGGAGCTGGAGCTGACGGAGGTCAAGGAGAGCCTCAAGAAGGCCCTGGCTGGCGGCATCACCCTGGGGCTGGCCATCGAGCCCCGCTCAGGGACATCCAGCCCACAGGTACAGTCCACCTGCTCCCCAGGAGAGGGGCCAGGCATGCTCTCCCAGGTCGCAACTCATCCCTGTCCCCCAGCATCAGCCTCGCCAAGACACAGCTCACGTGCCCACCCGAAACGCATTCCTTGGCCATATTTCAAGGTCACGGACCCTGAATTTTTTCTTCTCTGTCTCACTGAACTTTTTTAAAGGTGGTGGAAACCCCAAGTTGTTTTCTTCCCTTTGGCAAAATCTGAGTACAATATTGGGTTGGTCAGGTTTTTTCTGTCTGATGTCGTGTCTCTGGGTGCCAATCGCTGCTCTCGGTTTCTGGGGTGACCCCACGTTCTGGGCTTCTCCCTTCCTCTCGAGGGTCTCCCACTCAGCCCCCTCTTGTCAGCTCTCCTTCCCTGTGCCCTACCTCAGGTCTGCTCGTCTATCTGGAGGGCCCCTCCTGGGACCCCAGAGCTGCCATCTGCCTGCGTGCGGCTCTCTGCCTTGTCCCCACCCCGACCACAGCCTGGGAACAGCGGCTTGCCATGAGGCACACCTGTCCTGGGGGAGGGCACGGGCTGCCCCCCTCAGAGCCCAGCTCGGCTTCCTGGGGGGTGGACAGAGCGGCTCCCTCCTCCCCACCCCACCCCTCAGCCAGAGTGGCCTTTGAAGGCATTTCCAAGTGAAGGAAAACGTGGGGAAAGCTGGCTGCAGCCCCTAGGGGGGTTTCTCAGCGACCCCTGGGAATGGTCACTGAAGCACTGTCCTCCTAAAACGACGTTCTGTGCGATCTAACCAGTGTTCTACATCACACGTTACGCAGCGAGCACAGGGCGGTCAGTCTTCGAGACCTCGTTTGGGGAAGGACAGCAAATTACAGGAGCAGCTTGCGATCTCACTGGGGACTGGGCAACCGCAGGTTCGCTCCGCTCCATCTCAGGACTTGCTCTGACCTGTGGAGACCGTGCTGTAAGCGGTCAGGCATCCTCCGGATTGGACTGTGGCACCCCGTGGCTTCAGCATCAGTCCTTCCAGCACATGTCCAGGGTTGGTTTCCTTTAGGATTGACTGCACTGAGCTCCTTGCGATCCCAAGAGGCTCTCCAGAGTCCTCTCCAGCACCACCACACAAGAGCATCAGTTCTTCGCTTGTCATTTTTGCCTATTTCCCAAGCCTGTTTTCTTCATCAAACATTTCCCTCGTGGAAAATACTGCGGACCTGGAACCCGCACCTTACCCAGTGCCTCCTCTTTCTGTTAACAGTCTCCGGTTTTCAGGCATCGGACTCTGGAGAACTCGCCCATGTCCAGCTGTGAGACCAGCGACGCAGAGGGCCCGCTGCCCGTGAACAGTGCAGCCGTCCTGAAGAAGAGCCGGCCGGCCCCCGGCAACTCGCCCTGCCGGGGCCACGTGCTGCGGAAGGCCAAGGTGAGCACCCACCCTGCCCGCTGGGGGAGCGGCAGTGCTGAAGGGGAGCAGGTATCCTGGGGGGGGGCGGCGACCCCAGCGCCGATGCAGGCAGGAGGGGTAGGGGCACTTCAGCGCTGAGTTTGTTGGGGATGGTGGGGGGCTGAGGAGCTAAGCGTGGCCTCCTGATCTGGTTCTACAGCTTCTGTATATTAGATACTGTTCCACGAGTATCTTCCCAGTTCTTTTCTAAAGTCAGACCCTCCTTCAGGAAGCCGTCCTTTCAGAGTCAGGAACGGCCAAGACCTGGTCTCTAGGCCTGTGCCATCTGTTGTCAGGAAAGCCTGCAGCTCTGGTTCTGCCTCCTGGCTTCTTCTGACTTGTGTCTTCTTTGATGAAGCAGAGATTGGCCAGGTGACCAATGGGATCCTTAAAACAAAAAAGAAAGTCAAGGCGTGCTCTTCTCCAACCATCCTCCAACCTCCCCACCCTCACCCCATAAACCTCTGCCCGAGGGGCCATCCTGTTGTGCCTTTCAGCTGTTCTCTGGCACTGCCCACTGAAAAGTTTTGATGCCAAACTTAAAATCTCAGAAAATTAAGCAACAACAAAAAAGCTGTAGATTATCAAAGTGCACAGTCCTGGGTGGTGTAGCTGGCAGTGTGTGCTGTAGTCCAGTCGCCCTGCTTCATCCGGACGGGTTTCATGTGCCCCGACGAACGTGGAGGCCGGCGCCTCCCCTCTCTCCCTAGTCGCCCTGCTTCATCCGGACGGGCTTCATCTGCCCCGACGAACGTGGAGGCTGCCCCCTCCCCTCTCTCCCTGGGACCCTGCTTCATCCGGACGGGTTTCATCTGCCCCGACGAACGTGGAGGCCGGCACCTCCCCTCTCTCCCTAGTCGCCCTGCTTCATCCGGACGGGCTTCATCTGCCCCGACGAACGTGGAGGCCGCCCCCTCCCCTCTCTCCCTGGGACCCTCTCCGGGCTGCCGTCACCTCTGTTCTCTGGCGGTTTTGGAGCCCAGGGCAGATCGGCTGGGAGATACTGTTTTCTGGAAAGTGGATCTGGCGTTTGATAAGAGCCGGAGTGTTGAGCACTGGCCGCTCGCTGCTGCGTTCACGGGCGGGTCCGTGACGGTGGCGGTTATAAACAGCATCTGCACTGTCTGCCTTCATAGCACACGGGTTTGACCGAGCCTGTGTGTGTTGGTAAATTTGGGGAAAAGAACGATTGTGTGCCATTGGTTACTTTGCTTCAGTTCAGTTCAGTCGCTCAGTCGTGTCCAACTCTGTGACCCCATGAATTGCAGCACCAGGCCTCCCTGTCCATCGCCAACTCCCGGAGTTCACTCAAACTCACGTCCATCGAGTCGGTGATGCCATCCAGCCATCTCCTCCTCTGTCGTTCCCTTCTCCTCCTGCCTTCCATCTTTCCTTAGCATCCGTTAAGTATTCTTAGTTTGCAGAGGAATATGTTTTGAGATGAGGAAACAGTGGAAACAGTGTCAGACTTTATTTTTCTGGGCTCCAAAATCACTGCAGACGGTGACTGCAACCATGAAATTAAAAGACGCTTACTCCTTGGAAGGAAAATTATGACCAACCTAGATAGCATATTCAAAAGCAGAGACATTACTTTGCCAACAAAGGTCCGTCTAGTCAAGGCTATGGTTTTTCCTGTGCTCATGTATGGATGTGAGAGTTGGACTGTGAAGAAGGCTGAGCGTCGAAGAATTGACGCTTTTGAACTGTGGTGTTGGAGAAGACTCTTGAGAGTCCCTTGGACTGCAAGGAGATCCAACCAGTCCATTCTGAAGGAGATCAGCCCTGGGATTTCTTTGGAAGGAATGATGCTAAAGCTGAAACTCCAATACTTTGGCCACCTCATGCGAAGAGTTGACTCATTGGAAAAGACTCTGATGCTGGGAGGGATTGGGGGTAGGAGGATAAGGGGACGACAGAGGATGAGATGGCTGGATGGCATCACTGACTCAATGGACGTGAGTCTGAGTGAACTCGGGGAGTTGGTGTTGGACAGGGAGGCCTGGCGTTCTGGGATTCATGGGGTCGCAAAGAGTCGGACACGACTGAGCAACTGATCTGATCTGATCTGATGTTTTGCCTGAGAGATATTTAGAATTGAGCTGTCCCACAAAGTCCCCCTAATTATTTGCAGAAGGGAAATACGATAAGAATATTCCCTTTTTTTCTTTACCGTCAAAGAAACAAGTGTATTACAGTTCTGTAGCTGCAGGCTCTGGAAGGCTACGTCTCGCGGGCCTGCCCTCACTGTGCAGGGCGTGTGCTCTGCGCGTCCCCCTCACGATAAATGTGAACTGTGTGGTTTTGGCTGCAGCAGACGCACAGCTGGCCACTCAGACCAGCCCAGGGCCTCCCTGACGGAGTGGGGTTGAGCGGGGTTTTCCCGGGACTCCCAAGCATAGTGACTGGGGAGCCGTGGCTGGAGGAAAGGGGTGGTGGCCCGGCCCGGGTGCTGGGAGCGTCCATCCACCTGTGAGTGCATCACACATCTCTGCTCCCACCGTGGCCTTTCTTTCTGGGACTCCTCTAACTCATCCTGGGTTCTCATCGAGAACCATCATCCCAGGCAGTGTTCCTAGGGTAATGCCCGACTCCCGAAGAGGGCTGCTCTGAGTGTGAGAGGGTGTGCCCGCAAAAGCCGGGGAGTGGCAGGTCGCCAGTCACAGGGTTTCCTGGTGTGAGAAGGGCTGACAGGCCCCGACCTCCAGCTCTGGGCTGCCGCATCCTCCCCGTCTGGGCACCGGCGCATGCGGGAGGTGGCCTGGCCTGCCCCGGCCCCAGGCGTGCCCTGTGGACCTGTACATGCCCCCTCTCCCCTCGCTTGGCAGGAGTGGGAGCTGAAGAACGGGACATAGAGCCAGAGGACGCCCGGCTCTCGCAGCGTCGAGTGACCGCCCTGCGACTGCGCTCCGGTGCCAGGACCCAGGCCCACTGCACGTATCCTCTCTACTGTATAATGGTTCCCTTTAAAGAGATTTACTTGTAACGCTTTGGCTTCCAACTTCATTTGTGAAAAGATGGCAAGGGGCGGAAGGTGGGGAGCCTCCCCCTCCGGCAGATGAAGAAGCCACAGCTTCCCGCCCAGGTAGACAACGGCTTCCACCCGTCCCCGCCCCTCCAGACCGAAGACCTGCAGGGACCTCGACGTGGACATGCTCTGCATACTGGGCGCAGCGTGGGCCTGCGGCTGCCCGCTGCTCGGCTAGGCGCCCCGGGGACACCCCCCCACCCCCCACCGCCCCCCGAGTCTCACCAGCGCCTCCCCCACACCTGGTAAAGTCACCACAGAGCTATGCTATGAAGCAGTTTCCCTCTGTTTTTATGAACATTTTGTGAACGGATGATTTTGTCACCAGGACACTCTTCTTTAGGCCTTAAGGAAACGCCCTCTCTGTCCTGGGTTGCACCTAGCGCCCAGGGCTTGCCGGAGCTTCTGGGTCATGTTTTGTCCGTGGTCTGTCCCGCTTTGGAAGGGTGGCAGAGGCTTTCGGCGCTTCACGTTCTGTGTGTCCTTTCCTGCTTTTTCCAGCATCCACGCCCCCTCCGACCCCTCAGAGCCAGCGGGTGGTCTCAGAGCCCTGGGCGGCCACGGGGTGACGGTCACACTCGTTCCCCAGGGGCCTGGCTGCCAGGCAGGGCCTCTTGCAGCATCCCTGTCTGCCTCCTGTGGGATGTTTCTAGAGCCTGAGACGTGACGGGGACAGGCCCGTCCACAGGGGGAGGTCATCTGGGTCTGAGGACCAGGCCAGCCCTCCCGTCTGCAGAGGGACCTCTCAGGAATACTCCTTGTGGGAAGCATGGCCACTGCCCAGGACAGCCATCAGTCACCCCGGAGCCCCCTACACGCCGACTGAAGGACCAGTCACACGCGTGCACGGGCTCTCTGCCCCCCGCCACCGGAGCGGGCCTGGTGTCCGCTGCCCCACGGGTGTGTGTTGTCAGATACAGGAGCGGGAAGCGAGTAGTCAGCGTCCTGTGACCACGTCCTGGTGCTCACGTTTTCTGCAGGCCACACGGTCAAGGTTGCTGTCGTCAGCAGGGTCAGAGTGGCCCCCGAGGCTGGCACGGGCCCTGGCTGGCTTTACCGACCAGAGCAGGGCAATGGTCTTGGTGCCTAGGAATTTTGCAGCAGAACCGGAAGCTGTTTACCTGGACCATGTGAAGTCACTCAGTCATGTTTGACTCTTTGCAATCCCATGGACTGTAACCTACCAGGCTCCTCTGTCCATGGGATTTTACAGGCAAGAGTACTGGAGTGGGTTGCCATTTCCTTCTCCAGGGGATCTTCCCGACCCAGGGATCGAACCCAGGTCTCTCGCCTTGCAGGCAGACTCTTTACCATCTGAGCCACCAGGGAAGCCTGTTTCCCCGGAGCCCACCTGAAAAGCCTGGATTTCCGCAAAGCCGGCTGTCTGGTCTGCGAGCTGTGGCCTGGTGCCCAACGCTCAGGTTCATCCTCCGTAGTTGGTACAGCAGGTGAGGGCGCGTCTCACCCGCACCCGTGACCCCGACCCCCGGAAAGCCAGCTGGGAAGTGAGGAGCCCATCTCCCCAGTGCCGCTCCCCCTGCTCTCCTGTCCACGCAGGAGGCTGGAGCACATGGCATCATATGAAGCGGAGTTTCCATAAACTGTGAGCCGCTGTGGATTCTCACTGCCTTGCGGTCAAATGAACATTCTCCGTCGTGGCTCTCCGGCTCCTCTGATTGGTAGCCAACTTTGTCCAAGACGGTGGTCAGGCTTCAACTGTTACTGAGAAGGGAAAAGGTGATCTTATCCTGGTGCAGGTGGGCAGAGTCGACCAGCGCTGGGCCGGCTGGCAGCGGTCGCCACGACCACCTCTGTGGGTCGCACCTGAGGACAGCGGTTGGCACCGGAGGCAGGATGTGGGCCCTGGTCTTCAGACTCCCAGTTACGTATTTCCTGCCTAAAAACCCACGTTTTTAAATTCACTTTCACACCCATAAGCCTTTTAAGGAGAACGGAGGATTCAGCCCTGTCTTGTTCCCCGAAGCCACGTAAAACGGGCCCCGTGGGGGTCAAGGCCGCCAGCGTCGGGCTGTGTGATGTCGTGTGTTTCCCTCGACATCTTAGATTTGATCAGAAAGTTAAGGCATTTGCTTCAAAATAAGTTATTTATTTGTATATGTTCAGTAAGTATAGGTTTTAATTTATATCTGTACATATTAGACACACTGTGGACATCCTGTCAGAATCCTGGCAGCGACAGCCATCTCCGTAGCCCACCCGAAACATGGCCCAGGGGGCTGCCCCCTCACCCCGGGGGAGACCAGGAGGAAGTGGTGACCAAGCCAGCCTCAGGGGAGAGGCAGCCGGCCTGGACCCTTGCTCCGGGGTGCAGGCCCCCATCCCCTGGGAGAAGCGGATCCTTGGGCCATGTCCCCATCCCTCCAACAGACGGTCGTGGTCACAGAGTGCTCGCCAAATAGGATCCTGACCAAAACGAGACGAACGTGGTGGCCGGACCAGAGCCCTGGCGTGAGACGGTCCCCTCCCCAGGGTCTCGAGGTCCTTCCCTTAGGACATGGTGACCGTCAGCCTCTCAGGCTTCTGTTCCTGGCTCTGTTTTGGCAAGGGTTCATCAACCTTGAAAATCCCCTCATTTTCACGTTTTTATGAAGTGAAGTGAAAGTCGCTCAGTTGTGTCCGACTCTTTGCGACCCCATGGACTGTATAGTCCATGGGATTCTCCAGGCCAGAATACTGGAGTCAGGTAGCCTCTCCCTTCTCCAGGGGATCTTCTCAACCCAGGGATGGAACCCAGGTCTCCTGCATTGCAGGCAGATTCTTTACCAGCTGAGCCACCAGGGAAGCCCAAGGATACTGGGGTGGGCAGCCTATACTATAGTGTTTTCATTCATTCACCAGCCTTTTGCGCAGACATAGAGGGCATGCCACGTCACCCTCGACGTGGGCTCAGGAGGTGGAGAGGACCGCTCCTCCCAGGCCACCAAGGGTTGAGCAGGGCCAGTCTGTGGGTCTGAGGAGCCAGCAGCGCCCCTGCCTCCCAATAGCCGTCTGTGGAGCCTGGCGGGCCGGGGCACCCGCACACGCATCTCCCCAGGCTCTTCTCCCGGGACCGTGGGGAACCAGTCGTGGCCCCTCGGTTCGCACACGCATCTCCCCAGGCTCCTCTCCCGGGACCGTGGGGAACCAGTCGTGGCCCCTCGGTTCGCACACCTTGGCTTGTCCAGCTGGACTGTCCCCTGGCCCATCTCCCTGGTCCCTAGGCTAGTTTGGGGTGTTCTCGTGAAAACCCAGGATGACCCTGACAGGCTGGAGACATGCCAACTTGGAAAAATCTGTCACAGAAAGTGAAAGGCGTGTGTCCTGGCCCTGGAGGCCGGCCCCCCAGCGAGGGGTTTCAGGCTCCTGTTCACTGAGACAGACTGCTGGGCCTGTGTTTCCCAGGGGAGGGCGCAGGGCCGAAGCTGGGCTGGGCCTGAGGGTTGTGGGCAGGATGCTGTTGTCTGCGGCCCCAGCCTTTCTTGCCCAAAGAGTAAGTGTCAGCACCCTGTTTGGAAGGAAATGTAAAGTTTGCCCACGGGCAGCCTTCACCAGCATCTGTCCTGGGACTGGAGCCTTCGCGGCCTGGCCCAGGGACAGGCACTAGGGCAGGGCCTCCCCGACATGTCTGTGTTCCAGCCCGGCCGCTCCGCCCAGCAACACCTCCTCTAGGAGCCAGAAGGACGCCCAGGTGTCTCCACCTCCGCTCAGCAACACTTCAGTATTAAACTATTGCCTTCCTCTTCCCACCCCCCCCCAATTAAGGTTTTTTAATAGAAGAATAATAATTTCAGACCATGGCACAGTTTTAAAGAGGGTATTTTGTTGTTCTTGTTGTCCTTACTGTCTTCTTATCCCCATGATGGACTGGGTTGATACTGTGAAATAAACTAGAAATAAATTAACATTTTCATGCCCTGCCCCCCTGCAACACACACACACATACACATACTACACACAGCTCAGCATCCCAAAAAAAGAAGCAGCCTCCTGGTGGCCCCGAGCCCCAGCAGGGCTGCCTGTCCTGTGTCCTTGGTAAAGACGAGAGCGCTTCATGTGCGGGGAATGTTGGCCTCACATGCACCCCATCTTTTGTGAAATAATCCAGTTATGTCCTTCCAGATAAACCCAGCTTGACAGCAGACAAGCATCACCAGGTGTTTCTATTCGTTGCCACGGAAGAAACTATCCAGATAGAATCATCAGATCATATTTCTTAGGGACCAGAGGTGTTTTTAATAAGATAATCTTTAATTTTTTTTTTTCTAAAAAGAAAGGAAACACTAACTTTAAACTTTAACATCAACTTTTAAATTATGCGTGTTCAGCGTTGATTGACCATGGCTGTGAGTTGTAAAATGTTTTCATATTAAGAATGTAATTATTTCCTTATTGTATTTTTTAAAAGCTAAAGTCATATTTAAAATTCTCTTTGAAACAGGCAAAAAATGGGAAAGGTTTTTTTAATTAAATATGTTGGCAATGTCCATTTTAAATAACTGTAAATATATTTTCACTGTTTCACCATGTATTTAATTCATAAAGTAAAAAAAAAAAAAAATTTATCAGAAGAGACTTGCATTGGAAATACTCACTTTCAGTCCATTTGCCCGATTTTGTAATGGCTTCACTTGACTTTTCTGCTTTGCTATGGATTTTCTAGTTTTACGCGGTGTAGCCCGCAGACTGGCGCCCTCAGGCGTGCCATCTTTGTGTATGCTAATAAACTCGACTCTCCCAATCCGACCTCCGTGTCTTGACTGACTTGGTTTGTGGGCGGACGGGAAGGACTGTCCGCTGGATGGAGTTTTACCAACAAGGCATTTTGCTTCCCGGGGCTTCCCTGGTGGCTCAGACGGTAAAGAAAGTGCCTGCGATGCAGGAGACCCAGGTTTGATCCCTGGGTCAGGAAGATCCCCTGAAGAAGGAAATGGCAACCCACTCCAGTATTTTTGCCTGGAGAATCCCCATGGACAGAGGAGCCTGGTGGGCTACAGTTAATGGGGTTGCGAAGAGTTGGACACGACTGAATAAGACTAACGCTTTCATTTTGCTGGCCGGGTTGAGAAGGGGTATAAGGAGGGGTCGAGGTGGGGCACGTGTTTTGTTTCTTTGGCAAAAATCTTTCATGAAAGAAGCATAGTGCTTTTAGTAGCTTTTAGCCCAAGGACCCAAATATTCGGATCAGGCAGCATCTGTGTCCCTTCTGAATGCAGCTCTGTGCCCGGCGCCAGGAACAGGGCCGATGGGAAGTGACTGTTCTCAGGGCGCCTGCTCCAGCCAAGGGAGACAGTCATGTCCGCAGTGTGGAGTATTCCAGAACCACAGGAGAAGGAGCAGCTGCCTTTGAGGTCGCTGCCTTTGGTGGTGGGGTTTACAGGGCTTCCCTTGTGGCTCAGCTGGTAAAGATTCCGCCCGCAATGTGGGAGACCTGGGTTCGATCGCTGGGTTGGGAAGATCCCCTGGAGAAGGGAAAGGCTACCCACTCCAGTATTCTGGCCTGGAGAATTCCATGGACTGTATAGTCAGACACAACTGAGCGACTGACTTCTGCAGGGTGGGTATTTGAGCTGGGTCATGGTGTTTAAATAGGAGTTCAGCAGGGGGAGAAGGGCACCACAGGAGACCGTGGTGGAGGGCGAGAGCAGATCCGGAGAGTGGGTGGGATCAGGCCGCGGGCCTCCTGTCTGCAGAAGGGGGTTGGGGCGGGGCCTCTGTGGAGAGCATCCAAGCCTTTTGGTGGAGTGGGGGGATGGCCAGGTTTCTGGTTTTAGAAAGACCACTGCCAGGGGGAGGGCAGGCGCGTGTGGCGCTCTGACCTCAGGGCCAGGAGCAGAAAGGCCACTGCTGGTGCACAGCCCACTGAGGGCTGATGGAGCTCAGACGGAAGAGCCCTGAGGGCTGGCCAACCTGCTGCCTGACATGGAACCCAGGGGAACAGAGCTTGGCCAGAGTGGCAAGAATAAGGTGTCGGCTTGGGCTCTGCAGGACGCCTGGGTCACCGAGGAGGGGTGGCCTGTGTCTGTGTGTGACTCGGAGACCCAAGTCATCACCCACCAGGACCCAACCTTCCAGGACTTTTTTTTTTTTAGCCAGGCCATGCAGCATATGGGATCCTAGTTCCCCGGCCAGGGATTGAACCCACAGCCCTGCATTAGAACTGTGGCGTCTAAACCACTGGACCACCAGTGAAGTCCCTGGACCCCCTTTCAGAGGTCAAGGATCAGGTGACCCGGGGGGGGGGCCTCCTTCACCTCCACCCTCCCCTCCCTGGGGCTGGGCTGGGTATTGGCTGGTCATGACCCTGGGAACAAGGGCCCTTCCTTTGCTAGAAGGAAGCAACTGCCCTGAGTCAGGTAAGCTCGCTTCTCCAGGCCCCCTTAAACAGGAAGGTGATGGCCCGCATGCTCTCAGCTGGCCTCTGCCCTCCAAGCCGTCCGCCAGGGCAGTCCTCTGCCCACCGTTCGCTGTCCAACGGCGTGTGGTTCTGCTCGGCGAGGGGCCCGGTTAAGCTTTGTTAGAACCAACTTTAACTGACGCTTTTTCCTCTGGCTTGCATGTGGGCCACGTCCTGCAGGCTTGCAAACGCGAAGGAAGCACCTCTTCATCTCTTTTAAAACCCAGCAAAAGGGACCCCAGAGTTCTTGGTTTTTCTTTCTACAACCAACGGAGACAAACTTGAGGATAGTTATACCTCCAGCTGTAATTCTAGGAGCAGGCGACAGGAAGCCCTGATCGGCATAAATCAGGAGCCCGACTCTTTCAGGGGAGGCAGGGAAAACGTGAGCTGCTGTCTGTGACCCAGGAACTTTTATGATGGGGACTTCATCAATTTTACGATGCTGTTAAAAATGACTATCTTTTCAGGGACCAGTTAGCCAGAAAACAGAGCAGGAGGCACGATAGGGATGAGGAAGCAGGTCAGGTGGACTCACCTCCAGGCCTGGGGGGTGGTCCTGGACACCAAGAAGTCGGTGTGGCCTGGGACAGCCTGCACGCCCAGGGGCGGAGGGCAGGGCATTGGAGATTGCCTTGTTCTGAGGCTTTGACAGCTGGGGCCTCACTGTCCCTGGAGGCACAGCCCTTCCCCGGACCGCTCAGTTCTTCAAGACATCGCCCGCAAACACCGCTTTCACGTGTGAAGCGACCCATCCGGAGTCCACACCCCAGCCACCTCCTCTATGAGGTTCATACGCTCCGGGACCACTATCCCCTGACTTCATCACCCCCGGGCCGGGTGCCGCCCTGGTCCCAGAGTCTGCCGAGATTACTCAGGCCAGCCCAGCCCCTTTCCTTCCTGTGAAAACCGCAGCAAATGAAGGCGCTTGTCCTCATCTCCCCCTGCCTCTGGCTCCTGACTGGCCCCGGGTGCTTCCCTGCGAGGCCTGGCCCAGCCTGACGTGGTGCCGCATTACGGGGAACGGGTACTGTGACAGTCTTACCTCCTGATCCGCCTCGCAGCCCCCGTACTGGGCGATGATAAAACCTACGGTTTGAACACCCCAGTCTGTGGGAAAGGCACGCTGATATCGTGTGATGGGAGATGCCCGTCCGTGAAACGTCCTACAGCCTCCATAAGACTCTCGTCGAACGGAAATCCTTTCCTCCGTGGGTTCTCTTTCCAGCAGGATAAACACTGTCCTTTACTTCAACTGATCATGCATTCATTTCCTCATTCGGGGATGGTTTACTGAAACCCCTACGGCGCCTGGGGCCCTGGAGACCCAGAACTCTATAAACATGACTGTCAGCACTGGCTCCTCACCAGAGCCGGTGATGGATGCGTGTGTGACCCGGGCGACCTCGCTAATAAACACGTAATTATAAATCGTGAGATGCCACAAAGACACCCCCCCCCACCGCCCCGTCTTCTGGTGGCGACAGACTCCAGCCATGGCCAACCCTCCATGGGAGGCACCGAAGACCCATCCCCACCCCTCTGGATCAGGGGGACTCAGGGGTCCCCGGGGACACTCCCACACCGACCCGGGGAGGATGGGGGGTTCTGGGCACAGGGGGTGTTTCTTGAAAAACTCTGTGTTGGCCGCTGAGAACAGGAGCCATCTCCCCCGAACCCCGGCCGGATGAAGGCGACTCTGGAGGAGGAGAGCCCAGGAGGTGTTTGGTGTGACTCACTGATCCCGGTGTCCCTAGGTATGGGGTCACGGACATGCCACTAAGTTCTCACCTTGGCCTCTGCGGATCAAGCCATAAACACTGCTGGGCCTGGCGGTTCAAGACTGACTGGAGTCACCGCGACAGTGGGGAGCATTGTTGCCGCCTCTCAGATCTAGACGGTCACACACCCGGAGCCCCCAGAGCCCAGGGGAGCTTGCAGCCGTGACGCCTGATGCCAACCTGAGTCTGTAAGGGGCTTCGCCCCCAACCTCCCCACGGGTGTGCACGCAGCACGTGGGCAGAGGCAGTGCTGGGGATGGGCGGGGAGCCCGCACACTCTGGGGGTGGTGGACACTGGCTCCCACCCCAGGCAGGTTCCTGGGGATCCCCAGTGCCATGGAGGCCCCCCTGCCAGAACCGGGGTTCTGGGGTTGAGATGTTTGGCGGAGCTTCGGCCTCTGCCTGGGTCAGAGGGTTTCTGCTGTGATGCTTCCCCTGGCTCCTGACAGTGCTGGGGATACAGCCCGGTCCACAGGACGCATCTCCTCCTGGTTTCCAGACCCAGTGGTTCCCGGGGCAGGGACCCAGCCCCCCAACTCCATCAAACGTTCTCTTCCTCCTAAAACAGTAAACAAAGCAGCCTTAGGCCCCAGAGGAACTGCAGGCCGCCATCCAGGACCTGGGAGCCACAGGGCGGGGGCTCCGCCCACAGCCCCACCAGGTTCTCCCGAGTTTTTCCGCCTGAGGGCCAGAGGTGAGCGCTGCAGCTGCTGCTGCAGTTGTACCACTTCCTGTGGAATACGCCGGCTCCCAGCCTATTCAAAAGCAGGGACATCCCTTCGCCAACAAAGGTCCGTCTAGTCAAGGCTATGGTTTTTCCAGTGGTCATGTATGGATGTGAGAGTTGGACTGTGAAGAAGGCTGAGCGCCGAAGAACTGATGCTTTTGAACTGTGGTGTTGGAGAAGACTCTTGTGAGTCCCTTGGACCGCAAGGAGATCCAACCAGTCCATCCTAAAGGAGATCAGTCCTGAATATTCACTGAAAGGACTGGTATTGAAGCTGAAGCTCCAGTACTCTGGCCACCTGATTCGAAGAGCCAACTCATTGAAAAAGATCCTGATGCTAGGAAAGATTGAGGGCAGGAGGAGAAGGGGATGACAGAGGATGGGAAGGTTGGATGGCATCACCAACTCAGTGGGCATGAGTTTGAACAAACTCAGGAAGATAGTGAAGGACAAGGAAGCCTGGTGTGCTGCAGTTCACGCAGTCACAAAGAGTTGGACAGCTTCATGGTGGCTCAGTTGGTTAAGAGTCTGCCTGCAGTGCAGGAGACCTGGGTTCAATCCCTGGGTTGGGAAGACCCCCTGGAGGAGGAAATGGCAACCCACTCCAGTATTCTTGCCTGGAGAATTCCATGGACGGAGGAGCCTGGCGGGCCAGAGTCCATGGGGTCCAAAGAGTTGGACAGGACAGAGTGCCTAACCTCCCTTTGTTCATTTCATTTAGTGACTGAACCACCCAGTGCCTGGGAGGCAGGTGACCCTTTTGTTCTATGCCTGTTGGTGAAGTTGCTCCCACCTGGCAGGAAGCAGCTGCCCTCACAGGTCCAGGCAAATGCTCCAGCTCTTTCTAAGCAGACAGGGAGGCTGGCTTCTCTTCCTCCAAAACTCCAGCACCTTCAACCATGTTGGTCAGGTCTGGTGGGGAGAAAACAGCAGGTCCTCTCCACGCCTTGGTGGGACGCAGGTGACCAGCTGCCCTGGACGCGGCACACACAGAGGGTTTCAGAAAGGGCGCCGGAGGCATGTGTGACCATGCACAGGCTGGTGACGAGCAAGTTGGGAACCGTCTTTGAAACGCCTCGGTCTTTGGCACGAAAGCGGGCAGCTCTGGAGAACTTGACCAGAAGCTGCTTGAATCTCAGGAACTGCTTGAAAGTTCCCAGCAGCCGCCCGAGTCTACGGGCGGCTGCTGGGAAACAAAAGGCCTCCAACCACACGTCCATCACACGGCTACCTGTAGCCGCCTCCCCAGAGGCTACTTCTGCTCCTCCCTTTTCACTCTCCTGCCTCACCTCCCTCCAGTGGCGTCCCCTCCTCCTCAGCCTGTATCTCTTCTGTCTGGTCTCAAAAAGGCCACATATTCTGACATTTCGCACTGAGACACAACGCATGCAGTCTCTAAAATTTCCTCCAGCTTCCTTTAATAAGCTCTTCTGCGCCAACCTCGCTTCTCTCTGAACCTGCAGGGCAGCCCTCCAGGGGTCTCAGATGCAGGATTGTTCTTTGGGCCCCTTGAGGCTGTGGTTGTATTTCTTTCCGGTTATTTATCCTCGAATGAAGAGCACTCCCTCCAGACCAACCGTTTTCCGGTTCAGGAGCTCATGTCCTGTCTCCCCTCGCTGCATTCTTTGCTGCTGGGGGAACCCTCCTTTTGCACATTAATCCTAGAGGCAGCATGATGTTGCCCCAGACAAATCGCGAGCGTCTAGCTGACCATCACCGTGTGTGCACCTCTGGAACTGACCTCCATCTGAGGTTAGGGCTGCAGGCTGAGCATTGAGTTTGGCATCATCAGCTCTCTGTGGTGGTTCTGTCCCAAATGCAGGGATGTGTGGTGACCCCACCTCCTGCTTGAAAGTGCAGTAGCACGTGGCTGAGGATTAAGGCAGTGAGCTATATAGGGGTTCCTCCTGGGATGTCCATGTGACCTGCCCAGCGCGTCTAGACTTTATGAGAGGAAGATGTCCGGGCTGGAGCTCCTGCAGCCATTTTGTAGCCTGAGGTCACCTTGGTGGCTCTGTTCCTGAGCAGTGGCCTGCGGCTTGGAGAAACAGAGCCACACTGGAGGGTCTCCACAGAGCACTGTGACGCCGACCTCCCATGAGACTTCCACCCTGCTGGCGATCTTAACAACTTCCTTAGTCAATCTACTTTCTCACTGTCCTGATAAAATTTCACACCTTCTCCTGTTTCCCTGGATCCCTTCCCTCTTCTCACTTTTGGGGATGACCTCACTTGTAACTTCCCTGAGAACGTGGAGCAGCTGGAAGAGAAGCTTCCAACCCAAGTGCTTCTGAGCCCTTCTGTTCCCCAGGGCCAGGGGTCCCCACTCCCACCTGATCTGACCCTCTGCTCACACTCAGGCTCTGGGCCCCTCACCCCTCAAGGCCTTACTGCCCGGCATCCCCTGCTCTCCCTCCTGCATTTTCTGTCTCCAGGTCTATTAACTCATCCCGTCCACACACTGCCTTAGCTGCTGCCCCGGTTCTCTGTCCTTGAGTTGCCAGGAAATTCTAGAGCACATTATTCCGTGCTTTGGCTGTCCAGTGCTTCACCTCCCGTGAGTCCCTCGACTGGCTCCCAGGAGGCCTCTGTCCTCACGCCTGCCTACGATCTGTCCCCTTGACTCACCCTCTGGGCAGTCTCTGCACGGCAGCCCAGCCCCGCTCTGAAGCACCCTTCATGCAGGACACAGTGGCCTCCCCCTGCCTGCAGAAGCACGTGGTCAGCAGGGGGCCTGGGCCGCCCAGTGATGTCGGGCTGAACCCCAACTCTACATTGCTTTATGCCTCGCTGCCCTGACTCTGGGGCGGGGGTGTTGGCACCTGTCTCCGGGCTTGCTGCCAGCCCGGTTCACGGCTATGTGTGGGAAGCGCCTGCCTTGGACCAGATACACGGCAGAGACTGAGTGGGAGCCACCATCATCCCTGTGGTCACCTTGGCTCGTGGTCCTGATGGTGGCGGGGGGATCCTGCTGGACCGCTGACAGGGCCAAGCACCGGGGCCATAATCTGTGGGCTGCAAACCACGAGCGTGGTCCTTTGTCCCCGCGCAGAGCCAGGGCGGATTTTGGAATAAAGTGCCATCTGCTGAGCTAGTACTGTCAGCTTAGCAACTTCATCATAACTTCACACCGGTGCCAGGGGGTCATGGGCACGGGCCATTAAGACGCCTGGGCTGGTGCACGCACTGCCTGCAACTGGCAACTCTGAGCTCGAGAAGCTGCAAAGTCCCCTGGGCCTCATGGGCCCAGGTTGTGGAAGCGAGGCCATGGTGGACGGGGCCATGCGCAGCCAGGAGAGGGGTGGCCGGGAGTGGCCGGGCCCACCCTGGTCAGCACGTCCCGTTGGAAACAGCTGTGCAGGGTGATCACTCCCGCAGCCCGAGGCTTGGGTGAAGGTTTCACGCCAAATGGAATCGGAATGAGCAGGGGCCAAGGGCAGCTGCCCAAGAGCCTCCACCCCGGCCCCCACCACATTAGCAGGGTGGGCACGTCTGGCCGCCCTCTTTGCCGCTGAGCTCGGAGGTCGGGGGGGGAGTTTCCTCCTTCAGCTGGTCCTGCTGAGTCAACAGCAACCGCACACAGAGGCTACTCACTGCCCCCAGGGCCCGCCCTGCCCCTTCAAGAAGAAGGGAGCTGCTGAGGGCCCGGCTATGGCTGGACACAGTGGGGGACACTGTGATTGGGTCTGGATCAGGTCTGGAAGTGGGGCCTCAGGTGGGAGCTGCCCCCGAGCTCAGCCTGGAGGCGTGAGGTCAGCGCTGGCCGGTCCGTATTCAGCTGTGATCGCGACCGCTCTCAGCTCTGTGGCCAAGGCCTGGTCTGCCATTGGTGACACTGTCTGTGTCGGACGCGGGAGGATGCGGGAGGACGCGGGAGGACGCGGGAGGGCCCACCCTGCAGCGTGCGCCTGGCTGGGAAAAGGGGTCGGGGCCGCTGTGCCCTCTCTCAGCTCGGTGGGGTCCTTCTCGTAGGGGTCCTGACCCTGACTCCCCATCAGAATGGGTGTTGGTCTTGACAGCAGCCTCCGCGCCTCCTGGGGGACGTGTCACCACGTGCCAGGGTATCTTCTGTGGGGGTCCCGGGGCCTTGCTGCTGAGGAAGGAGGTGATCGTCCCTTCTCAGAGATCCCACCTGAGTAGGGACTGCTCCTCCAACCTCCGAGTCGCTCGCTGGCCCTGCGGCTGCACCCCCTTCCACCCCTCGACCCCTGGTCGGGAAGGAAGCCTCCAAGTCCTTGGAAGTGAAACTCTGCTGTTGACGATGCAAAGCTGTTTGGGTTTCCACGGGGACCGGCCGTCGGTCTTACTGACCGAGCCAGAGGGACGAGCACAGCAGATCCTCAGAGTATTTTTCCTCCTCTGATTCTGATTTGTCGATGACTCTGCGTATTTCCATCTGTCCCTCCATGGTTCGTGGCTACCTGGTGACTCTGGACGCCAGACTCGGTGTCTTCAGTCAAAGTCAACTCGAGTCCACCTGGATGGAATCTGGGGCTTCGCTGGAGCGTTAGAGCCACGCCTCTTATTTGAGCTAAAAATAACTTTCTCTGCCAGCGCCGCCGTCTCCCTGTCTGTGGACAGAGGACACACGGACCTGCATGGCCACAGGAGCTCAGGTGTGGTCACAGCGCCCGCACTTCGTAGCCGCCGCGGGGAGCGTTTGTGTCCTCTTGGTCTGAGCAGGAGGCCGGCCTGGCTGTGCCTGGGGCCGTCCCAGGGGCCGTGGCCCCGCATGACTCCCCTGCACCCCCGCCTGGCCCTCCGTTCAGGAAGGGGCTCAAGATAGATCAACACGGGAGCTGCACACGTCTAACCACAGCCGCCGGCCTCTCCCGGGGGAGGCCCCCGACAAACCCCCGCACGCCGAGAGCTGGGGGTTGCGATCCGCCAGCAGAGCAGGAGGGTTCTCACTCCCCCAGGCCTGGCACGTACACATGGAGACCTGCTTGTGCGCCGTGGGTGCCAGCCCTCGAGCCCCGTCTCTCTTCTCACAGCGCACATCACACACAGGCATGGACACACAGACGCAAATACAGGCACGACACATGTTCGCACACACACAGACACACAAAGTGCAAACACACACAAATATATACACAGATACTAGTATACACATAGACCCACACGTGCACAAAGACACAAGGAAGTGCAAACACAGACACACACACAAATATACACACACAGATACAAATACAGGCAATACATTCACGTGCACACACACACACACACGCACACTCACACACACTCACATGCACGCACACACACAGCACACTCACACACATGCACACACACACTCACACACATACATGCACACACACATACGCACACTCACACACATACTCACACACACACTCGCACACACACACTCACACACACAGTCCTCTCCAGCCTCCCCACAGCATCCCTACCCTGGATGGCCCCGGCTCTATCCTGCAAATGCAGACACTCACACACACACACACACACACACACACTCCTCTTGGCCTCCCCTGCCCTGGATGGCCCCAGCCCTGGCCTGCAAACACACAGGCGCACACACTCTCACACACATGCACACACACTCCTCCTGGCCTCCCCTGCCCTGCATGGCCCCGGCTCTGGCCTGCTTCCCATGCGTCTTTTCCTTCCTCGCCCTGGAGACCTGGTTCCCATAGGGCCGCCAGCCCTCCCCTCCCGGTTGGGTCCTGCAATCATTGTCACAGTCCCCACAGCTCCGGGGTCTCCTTTGGGCCCCAGGGGCATGTCCTGTTCACTCAGGGCTCCAGCCAGGGTCCAGCCCCGGTCCCAGGGGGCACAAGATCTGGCCAGAAGGCTTTGAGGATGCTGACGACACTGAACTCCATGTACTGTGGTCCAGAGAAGGAAGGGGGTGTGTCTGTGAGTCTGCGTGAGAGCTGTGTGTGTTGTGTGTCTCTGTGTGCAAGTATATCAGTGTGTGTCTGTGTGAGTGTGCGTGTGCATGGAGGTGGTGATCTGACCACATCAGGGCTTCCTCTATCTACTCCTGGCTCCTCGGTCTCCTCAAAGACAAGTGGGTGGCATTTCAAGGACCAGGGGCTTCCGTTCAGCAGGGGTGCACCTCCAGGCCCTCAACCCCTGGCCTCTGCACCCCACTGGGCAAACGGAGTGTGCTCCAGGGCCCCTTGCTGGCTGCTGGAGGAGAAGTGAGGCGACCCATGTGAGGGCGTGGTGGCATCACTGCTTTGCAGGTGGCACATCTGGGTCCAGCGACCGAGATGGCCAACGTCATGGCACCCTCCCCCGCAAAGTGCAGGGACCCCTGGCCCGCCCCAGCCTCCGTGACACCACAGTTCTGGGGCCCTGGGTGTATGTTTAGGGAAATATTGACAAATAGCTTCATAATAAGGCAAACACCAATCGTATGCATTTAATCTTTGTTAAAAGCATCACAAATGATTTATTGATTTTTAAAAAGGAAAAATAAGAAAGAATTTATCGCATCTCTGTTATGTGCATATAGAAGTGTGGGCTCTATCCAGCTGAATGAGACGTTAGCGGTCCAAGCCCAGCCCGCTCTTCCCTGGGGCCCGTGAATACCTGTAGGGCAAAGACGCAGGACCTCAAAACGTGGAACCAGATAAACCCAGACCTACGTGTGGATCTACACGGTTATGGGGACGGAAACGTATTCGGTTATAGATGCCAACTTATTCCCAGGCTCTTGGGTCTGCACAGCCAAAATGCTCTTCATAGAAATGATGACATAAAATACGAGAAGAACACAAATAGCTAAAGGGAAGCCCTATCCCATCAGCAAGACAATGCAGCTGAGGGTCAGGAGGTCACAGGGGCGTCATCACCCGGAGGCACTGCTGTGCTGCGTCCAGGGGCTCCCTGCTGACCTTGACCTGGGACCTGGCCGGCGCTGAAGGTGTCTGACCCTGGAATGAGGCTCACGGGCTGGGTGGGGGTGGATGGCAGGACGCGGGGTTCCCTAAGGGGTCTTTGGAGACGGCAGGCAGGCTGGCGGAGGCAGATGCCCTGAGAACCCAGCCTCTCCCCGCAGCACCCCGCAACTCCCGCACTTCCCCGAGGTTGTGGAGGACACTGGCACGGCCAGCGGCTCAGCTGGGTGGGCCGCAGCAAGGGGAGGGGGCGCCTCTGCCGCCCTCCCGGCGACCTGCAGCGACCCCTTCTGAACCGGTCTCAGACCCCATTTGCAACACACGGGGCTGGACGCCAGGGTCGCCCCCTCCCGCATGCAGGAGCTGCTCTGGGGGTGCGGATGACCCTCCGCAGCCGCCTTTCTTTTCTGTGGAAGCGGGCTAAGGCTTCCCACCGTCCCGGGCTTCATCCTGGACTCCTCCTCACGGCCAGCGGGGTCCTAGCCTGGGATCTGGGGTGTCCCCACCTCTGGGAGGACGCTCTGGCCACCGAGAGCCCAGGTGGGAGGGGAGGGGACGCTGACTTCCAGTTTCAAGGCAAAAGGTGAAACCCTGCCCTTAGATGCTCCCGGCGGCCCTGACTCTAGGCATCGGTGAGCGATGAGCGAGGGGGGTCGAACTGTGTGGGAAGCACGGGGTGGGGGTGGGGCTGGCTCCCGGGGCACCTCTGTGGCCCCCTTGCTGTGTGTGACCCTGGGGCAGCCACTCCCTCTCTGAGCCTCAGCGGCTCTGTCTTTAAGACGAGGCGGGCACCACTTGTCGCCCTTCACGCTCTGCCTTTCTAACCTCTCCTGGTTCCTGGGTCTCTACGCGGCTCCCTCTAGAAATGAGGAATCGCAAAGCACTGGGCATCTGTGTCGAGGCGGATCCTGGGCAGGAAGCCTGCACATGGGCCGGCTGGGGGGTGGGGGCGCTGGATCCCTTGGAGGGCGGGGCTGGGGGAGCTTTGCTTTTTTTTGGAGGGGGGCAGGAGAGAAGGCTGCCAGTGGGGGCGGAGGAGCATTCCTGGGCTTTCGGCAAGGGGGTTCCCAAGAACGGGGGCTACTGCTTGGCAATAAAAAGAGAACAACCTCCCCACCAAAAAAACCGCAAATGGCTACCTAGAGAGGTATTTACATCATCTCTGCAGGTTAAAAAGACGAAGGGGAGCACGGAGGGAGGCCTGGAGGGTGGCTGGGGGGGACCCCGCAGCAGGCTTTCCGGATTCTGGAGGGGGTGTGCACGACCCCCCGCAGAGGGACGGGCGTGGGAGCGGTGGGAGCTGCCCTCCTGGGGGTTCCGAGGAAGAAAGTGGTGACTCGGCGTTCCTCCGGGGAACAGGAGCCCACGGTGCGGGTGATGGAGGTGGAGAGGGGTGGGTGGGGGTTCTGCACTTCTGAGAGTCCGGCAGGCTCACCCCCCAGCCTCAGGGGGCCCAGCCTCGCCTATGAGAAGTCAGGCCTCCTCGCCGGAGTGACGGGGTGTGGGCTGACAGTGTCCAGAGTTGGGGGCCGGGGCGAGGCGGGGCGGGCTTGAGCTGGACGGGGCGGGAGCAGCTGTCGGCTGGCGTGGACGCGGCGGGAGGAGGAGGAGGCTTTCCCGAGGTCTCCGCGGGGGTGCGGGTCCCACCCCGAGCCAGGGGCGCGTGTGGTCCTGGGCCCTCCGCGGGGAATGACGCGGCGGAGAGGAGAGCGTTCCGGGCGCGGCCGCCGCGGCCTCAGCTCACCAGGTAGCTGTGCATCTCCCGGGAGCTGACGCTCAGGACCACGCCCGAGTGGTTCCCTGGAGGAGAGACCGGCGTGAGCGCGCGGCAGGCCCAGCGGCGCGGGACGGGGGCGGCGGCGTGCGGGCGCGGCGCGTGCACCGTGTGCGGCTCCGCCGACGTGCGGGGCATCCCGAGCTTCCTCCCGCCGTGCGGGTCGTGCCTGGACGCGGGTGCGGAGGCGGTGCGGTGGGCGGGTGACTGAGGGCGGGTCTCTCGGTGCCGGCACAAGCAGTGGACGCAGGGGGCCTCGGGGGTGAGGCCGCGCCCGCCACCCGCCCCCACCGCCCCCACTGACCTGCAGAGGGGGCCGGCCCCGGCATCGGCAGCAGGGGGAGGTAGGCGGGGCTCTGTCCCCCCCGGGCAGGGGCCACTGCAGGGCGGCCCGACGAGGCCCCGGGCGGCGGCGGGAGAGAGAAGGGCACAGGGCACCGTCAGAAACGCAGGGGTCCGCCAGGGTCCCGGGCGGGGCCGCGTCCTGAGACCCTCGGGGAGCAGAGGCGTGGCCGCTGGCCGCCTGGAGCCCCCACCTCCCGGGCGCATCGAGACGGAGAGGCCCAGAGGTTCCCGCGGGGCCGTGGGGGCCACGGGGTCGTGAGCCGGCCCCGGGCTTTGGGTCCAAGGTCAGCCACCTGTCCACTGGGCCGCCTGGGTGGGCGACGTCACCTCTGAACCTCACTTCTAGCCGATTAAAAGGTGGGGGCCGCGATTCCGCCTCCCAGAGTCCCAGGGACACGGCAGATACAGGTTGAGGGGATAAAAGAGCAGCGATGACACCCCCCCCCCCCAGGTGGCAGCTTCCTCGGGCCCCACTGGGGACGTCACAGCACCCCAAGGGCGGGGCGTGCAGGGCAGGTGGGGTGCAGAGCGACTGTTAAGGGTCGGGGGAGCTGGGGCCCCAGGGTCTGGACTCCAGCCCGTGGACTCCCACCAGCTGTGTGGCCCTGGCCCCGGGCCAGTCCAGGTCTCAGCTCTGAAAAGGAGCGCCCCTGCTGGGCTATGGAGGAAGCGATGCCGGCTGGAGCACTCAGTGCTCATGCAGCTGGGAGCATTCAGCATTCACGTGGCCTGGAGCACTCAGCGCTCAGGCGACCGGGTGGGCGGCTCCAGTACTCGGGCGGGACTCAGGGCTCCCGGGCCTCAGTGTCCCCGTGGGTTGAGGAGGGAGTGGAGATGGGGCCTGCTGTCCCATCAGAGTGTGTGTCTTCCCCAAAGATGGACAGACTGGTCACCTCAACCACAGAGTCAGAACCAAGGGGCAGCAGTGACGGCCAGGCTGTCCCCTCCCTGGTCTCCGCAGCGCAGAGGCCGCAGGCAGGCGCTGGGTGGACGGTGCAGCGGGCTGAGCCAGCTGCTGCGTCATCACTGGCAGAAGCTTCGACGTGGTGGGGCTCAGCCCACGAATGCCAGCTCATGAGAGGCCCCAAGAGAGAACCGGAGGTCGACACAGACCCCCACCCCCAGAGGAGGCCACTAAGCGGGCAGCTGCTCCGTCCTCCCCGCTGGCCACTGCGGGGGGGCAATGGGGTCATGAAACAGATGCTGTGCAAACTGTAAAGGGCTGTGCACAGGTGGTTATGTCCGTGTGCGCACGGCCAAGGGCATCGTCTTCCCAGTGACGGGAGGGATGCCGGGAGTGTGGAGGGGGTGACTGTGGGGAGAGGACCCCGGGACCCCCCAGAACACAGCAGCTTTGCCATGGAAGCCAGCGCTCCTGTCTCTCCCACCCCTCAGGGGACTGTGGGGACAGGCGTCTGGGGTCCGGGTCCACTGGCAGCCCCAGGGGACTCCTGCCATCACCTGTCAGAAGGAGAGGACCCAGGGTAGGGCCCGCCCGGCCCCAGGCCTGGCGGTGGTGGTGGAGGGGCTCCCGGCGGAGGGGGTGTTGGGGGCGGGCGTTACCTAGAGTCTGTGGGTGGAGCTCATCCTCTATGAACTCCTCACCCTGGATGGCGCTCTGCACACCCTGGCTGTGGCTCACGGGGCTTGTCATTTCCTGCTCCTTCTCGTTGTGCATCTGGGCATACACGGTCCTGCCGGGGCGTTTCCTGCAAGGCAGGGGGTGGTGGGTGGTGGGGAGATCAGGGCTCTGCCTGGGACGCCTGTCCCTGGAGGCCCCCAGCCCACCCTTCTGTGCGGTGCTCTCATCGCTCCTGGATCTGCCTCCTGCGCCACCTCTGCGCCACGCCACCTCCTCCAGGAAGCCCTCCTGCACCACCTCTGTGCCAAGCCACCTCCTCCAGGAAGCCCTCCGTCCTGTGAGCTCCCACAGCTCTGGGTTTGCCTCTACCCCATCAAGGACCGTCCATCTGTCTCCCCTGAGGCGTGCTGCAGGGAGAGGGTGTTTCTTTATCTGTTTCAGGTCCCTGTCACCCATCACCTCCAGGTTCTGATCAGGTCATCAGGTGTGTGTTTCCACAAGGCATGCGATGCTGACAGGCTCTGAGAGGTGTTTGCTGAGCCCTGCCCAGGCCCTGGGGCGTCCTCTAGTGCCCATCCTCTCCAGGGCAGAGGGAAAGGAGATGGAGGGCACAGCCCCCCTCTGCCTCAGCTGGGACTGGGCTCAGGGCCCTGGGCCGGGCTCCGTGTGTGACGCCCACTTAGTTGGAGTAAAACTCCAAAGGATGCATGGTTCCACTTTACAGATGAGGAAACTGAGGCTCGGTGGGAGGGTGGGCTTCCTCAGAGCCACCATCGGCAGTTCGCCAACAGCGGCAGTTCTCTGGAAATACTGAGATGGCAGGATGCACACTCAGGCCGCGGGGGTGGGTTGGGTCATGATGGGCCCCAGGGGACTACAGCACTCGGTGACTGAGAGCCTCTGAGACTTAGGAGCTGCTTGTTAGGAAGGCAGGCCCAGCCCAGGCTGACGGCTGCGCCAGCTAGGAAAATCCAGCTCCCCACAAAGCTTAAAGCGTCCGGACAAATGGGGCACTTCTGTCCATCTGTTCTGCTCTCTTCCCCAGGTGACGCCAGTGCTCTGGGGGCACACTCACCCCCAGAACTGTGCTCCGTCCACGGTTTCCATGGTAACCACCCTCCCATGATTAATTCAGAAATAAGCCCTCAGAGCGCTGGGTGAGCCCAGCGGTCACACCCTTGCCTCTCCTGGGGCCGGCTCCTGGGCTGGGCTCAAGGTCTTCCCTTCCTCCCCGCCCCCTCTGGAGACAAGGTGCCTTTGGGACTATTTACACTGGAGCCATAAATCTGGAGCAACTCATGGGAGCTGCACTCTGGGCCTCGGGGGGTCTGAAGATGGCAAGATAAAGAGACTGGAATCCTGCCCCTTTCATGCCTGACCTGCCAGGCCTGCCTTCTGCTGCCTGGGTAACTCCTGCCACCCTGCAGTTCTCAGGAGCCCTTCATTTGGTCTCAGTCACGTCGGTCGTGTCCGACTCTTTGTGACCTTATGGGCTGTAGCCCGCCAGGCTCCTCTGTCCACGGGATCCTCCAGGCAGGAGTACTGCGGTGGGTTACCCTGGGAGAAGCCCAAATTCGCCCCAACTAAGGTCTGAGGGGAAAGAGAAGGGGGTGGGGGCCCAAACCCTGAGTCTAGCCCGTGCCTCCAGCACAGCTCTGACCTGGGAGGCAGCGTCTCACCCGTCCTCTCTGCAGCCTCTCGGGACTCACCCACTAACAGCCTGCCTGAGCCAGGCCAGGGCCGGGAGGTTTTCACAAGGTTCCAACTGAACACATCACGGTAAGAAGGGAGACGTGCTCAGGACAATGTCTGCAGGCGACAGGGCCCTGCCTCTGCACCTGCCTGCTTATTCTTCTTGCCTTTTTCCTGCCTCCCTCCTGATTAGTCCCCTTTTACAGATGAGCAAACTGAAGCCCAGGGAGGGAAAGAGACTGGCCAGAGCCGCAGACTGGATGGCGAGCTGGTCTGGGAGGCTGACCCAGCCCTGCTGCCATCTGGGCTGCCCCGCAGGTCGGGAGGGTGGGTCGCCCAGTGTGAATGGTCTTGGAGGACAGAGACCCAGCAGAGTCCTGGGCTGCAGGAGGGACCCTTGGCCTCCAAGGAGCAGGAGCCGGAGGGTCAGGATGTCTCCAGACTGTTCCCAATGGTGACCCTGAGCTAGGAGACCCCGAGGCCACTGGAGTCGAACCAGCCAGATGGGGTGAGACGCGGGGGTCGGATCTCACAGTTGGATTTGCAGGGCATGAGTCTGGCGACACTCTCTGGCCTTTGTGTCCATCCCCAGGCCCCATATCCAGGTAAGATCAGATTCTCCAGCCCCTCCGAGGGTGCCCATGAATAATCCCGGCACTGAGGGCTATTAAACCCATTTACAGATGAGGATCGAGGTCAGAGGGAAGGAGGCACCACGGCCCCTCTGATGACCGCACACTGAGCTTGCCACCCACCCAGCCTCATCCTGAGCCCCTGCCTGCTCCCACCCTGGGTGTCACTACCCCACCCCGACTCCTTCCCAAAAGAGGCTGGAGTCCCACCCCCCACCTTGCTGTGGGGCGCCTGGCACAGGGCAGCTGTGGCTCAAGCTCGTGGAGGGAAGGATGGGTGAGCGCTGGGGGGAGCATGGGTGGTGGAGGACACGGCCTGGGGTCAGAGCTGCACTGCTCAGCTGTGTTGCTCTGGGACAATCGCTTGACCTCTCTGAGCCTGGGTTTCCTCATCTGTAAAATGGGTGTGGGGAGCAGAGGGGAGGATCGGGTGGAAGACGCTCCCTGGCTTGTGAGTGGCCGGCTGCCCTCAGGGACCAAGATGACTCAGGACCAGCACTCGGGTCCAGAGGAGGCCCCCTCCCTGTCCCGTGGCCCATCAAGGACACAGTCCCAGCCCTCCGTGGCCCTCTGGCCCCGCCCGCATGCCCTGTGAGCCCAGGGAGGCCAGGCGGCCTTGCCTTTTGAACTTGTACAGGATGAAGGCCCCGACCGCGAAGAGCCCGCTGACGAAGAGGATCACCACTGCCCAGTAGCCGCCTCCGCCTCCCAGGCTCGGGGGACCTGTGGGCAGAACGGCCCGTGAGCGCTCAGAGTGGGCAGCGGCCGCCCCCGGAACCTGGGACCCCACTGGGTAAAGCCCGGCCCTGGTCCTTCACCCCCTAGAAAGTGGACACAGCTCCGTCCAGACCGATGCTGGCATGGACATGCGTCTTCACGGAGCAGAAAGCGGCCCTTCAGCTCTTGCCAAGATTCTTGCCCCAGAGCGGAGAGGAGAGTCCGTGGTGGGCATGGGGGCAGAGTGCATCTGAGACCCTGCGTGCGTGCTCAGTCGCTTCAGTCATGTCTGACTCTGTGACCCCATGGACTGTAGCCCGCCAGGCTCATCTGTCCAAGCGATTCTCCAAGCAAGAATGCTGGAGCAGGGTGCCATGCCCTCCTCCAGGGGGCCTTCCTGACTCAGGGATCGAACCCAGGTCTCTTACGTCTCCTGCACTGGCAGGCGGGTTCTGTACCACTGGTACCACCTGGGAAGCCCCATCTGAGACCCTAAATGACATAAATTAAAGCAAGAGCTCCATGCGTCCATGGAGAGGGCAGCAAGGCTGACCAGGATTTAACTGAGACGACCACCCGGCCAGGAGGGACATGTGGTCAGCAGAGGGGCCCCCTCTGCCCCCAGTGTATACAGTAGCCAGTGTCATCTGAGGGGCCTGGATGCCCACCCATCCCACCTTGCAGAGGCGAGCCCGGCCCGGGCCCTCACCTGTGTCCACGTCCCTCACGGCCACCATGACCCGGACCCCGCCGCGCAGGAGGAAGCTGATCTTCTGTGCTTTCAGCACCTGCTGGATGGCCGTGAGTCTCTGAAAGCACAGAGCGGGGGAATGAGGGGTGTCTTCAGGGTCCCAGCAGGGGGAGTGGGAGAGCTGAGCGGACGTCTGCCCTGACTCTCTGGGGTCAGGGGGCTGGGGGAGGGCCCCTGCACTCTCCGGGTCTCAGTCACCCCATCTGTAAAATGGGAATGCTAGCCACCAACCAACTCTCACCAAGAACCTCTGAAGGGACACAAGATAATCCAAGCGTGGCCCTGCCCTCAGAGAGCTCCGGCTTTAGTAGGGACCACGGAGTGTGGTAATCCAGGGATGTCCAGGAGGCCCCTGACCCCAGAAGTAATCAGGGGAGGCTTCTCGGAGGTGGAAGATCAAGAAGAGGACAAGGAGGGTCAGGGCAGGTGACCCAGGCGTGCGAGTGACCCCACACCTGAGGCCGAGAACTCCCAGGGGTGGTGTTGCAAGATCGTGGGGGTGGAGGAGGGGCAGTGGGCCTCTGGGCCACCCTACTGGTTTGGGAATTCATAAGCGGGGAGTTTCTGGGGCTCAGAAGGGACTCAATCAGCCCACATGGGTGTCAGGTGTCAGCCTTCTGCACAGGTCGGGGCAGAGGTGCTGGGGAAGTAGGCCCCCAGGGACGGCGGTCCCGTGGCTCCGCTCCCGGGACCTCTGGGCGGGGGACATTCCCTGGGGACTCTGGCCGAGCCTCAGCAGCATTTTGGCCTCTGGGACTCGGCTCCTGTTCACAGAATGAGGGTGCTGGCTTGGCCTGTCGCTTACACAGCTCCCTACCTGGAGGATCTGGGAAGTACCTGGTTCTGCTGCTTGAACCAAGAATGGAAAGGTGCCAGTACATGAGTGGTTGCCAGGGGCTGGAGTGGGGTGACTGCTGGTGGGGCGGGGTTTCCTGTGGGAGGAGTTGGTAATAGTGGGGCTGGAGGGGGTGACTGCTGGTGGGGGCGGGGTTTCCTGTGGGAGGAGTTGGTAATAGTGGGGCTGGAGGGGGGTGACTGCTGGTGGGGCGGGGTTTCCTGTGGGAGGAGTTGGTAATAGTGGGGCTGGAGGGGGTGACTGCTGGTGGGGGCGGGGTTTCCTGTGGGAGGAGTTGGTAACAGTGGTCCCATGGCTGTGAATATACTAAAACCACTGAATGGTACACCTTACAAAAGTAAACATTATCTCAAAGTAAAAAGAAGAATCAGAACCGCAGCCAAGCTCTGGACTAGTCGTGGGCACCGATGCCCACGCAGACGGTCTGGAGAGAGAGACCAGCGCTGAGGCGGGGCTGCAGCACGGCCCGCAGCACCCCTGAGTGTGGGTGGTAGTGCCCATTTTACAGACGAGGGAAGCGAGGCTCAGTGAGACCCCTGCCAGGAAGCACAGTGTGGGCATGGTGCCCACCCCCGCTCTGGCTGCAGAGCCGTGCTCGAGCCACTCCCAGGTGGCCTCCGGGTGGACCCTTGACTGTGCCAGCCTGACCCACAGCCCTTTGTGAAGAGCATCCACATCTGAACCTGGGGCTCCCAACCACACCCCAGGCTCTCGGCACCTCTCTGTCCTCAGGTCATCGTGAGGATTCGTACAAGCATCTCGCATGGCGCCCCGAGACCTGAGCTCTGCACACAGCAGACTCCCTAGGATTGGCTGCTGGCAGTGGACGGGTGTGCGGCTAAGGCTTCTCCCTTACTTTGGGCACATGATTTACTCTGAGCACTCAGGACACTGGGGGAAGTTCAGTTCAGGCACTCAGTCGTGTCTGACTCCGTGACCCCAAGGACTGCAGCACGCTAGGCCTCCCTGTCCATCACCAACTCCCAGAGTTTACTCAAACTCATGTCCATTGAGATGGTGATGCCATCCAACCATCTATAGATCATCCTCTGTCGTCCCCTTCTCCTCCTGCCCTCAGTCTTTCCCAGCATCAGGGTCTTTTCCAATGAGTCAGCTCTAACCATCAGGTGACCAAAGTATTGGAGTTTCAGCTTTAGCATCAATCCTTCCAATTAATATTCAGGACTGGTTTCCTTTAGGATGGACTGGTTGGATCTCCTTGCAGTCCAAGGGACTCTCAAGAGTCTTCTCCAACACCACAGTTCAAAAGCATCAATTCTTTGGTGCTCAGCTTTCTTATAGTCCAAATCTCACATCCATACGTGACTCCTGGAAAAACCTAGCCTTACTTAGACAGACCTTTGTTGTCTAAGGAATGTCTGCTTTTTAATATGCTGTCTAGGTTGGTTATAACTTTCCTTCCAAGGAGTAAGCGTCTTTTAATTTCATGGCTGCAGTCACCTTCTGCAGTGATTTTGGAGCCCCCCAAAATAAAGTCTTTCACTGTTTCCACTGTTTCCCCATCTATTTGCCATGAAGTGATGGGACCGGATGCCATGATCTTCCTTTTCTGAATGTTGAGCTTTAAGCCAACTTTTTCACTCTCCTCTTTTACTTTCATCAAGAGGCTCTTTAATTCTTCTTCACTTTCTGCCGTAAGGGTGGTGTCATCTGCATATGTGAGATTATTGATATTTCTCCCGGCAATCTTGATTCCAGCTTGATTCCAGTGTTTCTCATGATGTACTCTACATATAAGTTAAATAAGCAGGGTGACAATATACAGCCTTGACATACTCCTTTTCCTATTTGGAACCAGACTGTTGTTCCATGTCCAGTTCTAACTGTGGCTTCCTGACCTGCATATAGGTTTCTCATGAGGGAATGGGGGGAGTACCCCGCGGTTTACTCCAAGCACCCACGACAGTGGGGGAGTACTTTGTGGTTCACTCTAGCACTCGGAGTCTTTTCCAATGAGTCAACTCTTCGCATGAGGTGGCCAAAGTACTGGAGTTTCAGCTTTTTTGCTGTGCTTCATGGGGTAGTAAAGAGTTGGACACGACTGAGGGACTGAACTGAACTGAACTAGCACTCAGGACAACGGGGAGAGTACCCCACGGTTTACTCTGAGCACTCAGCACAATGCGGGGAGTATCCCCCCTCCTTTCCTTCCAACCCTCACTCTAAAGTGCCCCCAGTGGGTGCAGCCTCCCAGCCAAGTGCTGGCAGCCGGGACCCGTGCAGTCTTCCCCAACCTTCACCCAGCCTCTACTCTCAGATCCTCATCTGAGAAGTGTGTCAATGACTCTCAACCAGCTGCTGGCCAACGTCCGGAGACACCTATCATCAGGGCTCAGGCTTGGCTGGGAGCCCCAGGTTCAGATGTGGATGCCCTTCAGGAAGGGCTGTGGGTCAGGCCGGCACAGTCAAGGGTCCACCCGGAGGCCTCCTGGGCATGGCTCGAGCACGGCTCTGCAGCCAGAGCGGTGGTGGGCACCATGCCTGCACTGTGCTTCCTGGTGGGGGTCTCACTGAGCCTCGCCCCCCCGTCTGTAAAATGGGCGCTACCACCCACACACAGGGGTGCTGTGGGCCGTGCTGCAGCCCCGCCTCAGCATTGGTCACTCTCTCCAGACCGTCTGTGTGGACATCTGTGTCCGCGACTAGTCCAGAGCTTGGCTGTGGTTCTGATTGTTCTTTTTTTTTGGAGATATTTACTTTTGTAAAGTGTACCATTCGGTGGTTTTTAGTATATACTCACAGACACGTGATCACTACTACCGTTTAACTCCTCCCAAAGGAAGCTTTCATCCTCCCAGGGCAAACCCTGCCCCACCAGCAGTCACCCCCCTGCCCCCCCAGCCCCTGGCAACCACTCCTGCGTGGTCTCTGGATTTGCCGATTCGGACATTTCGTATAAATGGAATCGTACATCAGTGGCTTTTTTGTGACCGTCTTCTTTCATTTTGCATCATGCTTGGGTTCACCCAAGTTGCAGCCTGGATCAGAATGTCACTCCTGTTCGTGGCTGAGTAATGTTCTGCTGTGCGTCTGGGCCGCCTCCTCCTCGCCCAGTCGTCTGCGGGTGGGCATTTGGGTTGCTTCTACTTTGGGTTCACGGACACCCGTGCACGAGTGTGTGTGTAGACACACATTTTTACTTCTCTTCGGTACATCCCTGGGGAGTGAAGCTGCCGTGTTATGTGGTAGCTTCGTGTTTGAAGATCTGCCAGACAGCTTCTATGGCGGCCGCACCATTTTCCGTTCCATCTCAGCAGTGAACGAGGGGCCAAGTTCCTCCACGTCCTCACCCACACTCGTCAGTGTCTGCTTGCTGTGGAACTACAGCTGCCCTGGAAGGCGTGAAGGGCTCCCCTTTCACCTTTCAGTCCCAATCTTAGTTGGATGTCCTGAAACCAGGTCCTGGAGTCCCCTGGGTGGTGCTCACCCCTCGCAGTGAGGCTGGGGTGGTGCGACCAGGTCCAGCCGAAGAAATGGGAGTGAAATTGGCACGTGCCCGTTGTGGGGCTGGTCCAGCCCGGTGCCCGGCCCCCCGCCCACTCCTCCACCACCGTGACGCTGAGGTAGCCCCAAGGGGGAGGAGGGACAGCGATCGGTGAGAGATAAGCCTTTACGTGCTGAAGAGTGACTGAGGTCCCCGTGCTTGTCGGGTATCACCATCAGACCCTACGCCACACGGGGGGCACCCGGCCCAGCAGCCGCGGGAGGTACCTTGTCACTGGTGAGGCTCCTCTTCCTCGTGGGCCTGGGAGGCGGCAGGAGCACGTGCAGGTCGGCCAAGGTGGGCAGCCCCGGCTTTACCACCGTCACCATCAGCTCCTCAGGGATGCTGGTCTCCTGCGGGGACACGGAGCCCCTCTGATGCACCAGCGTGCCTCCTCTGTCCCCGGCCGTGCTCCAGGGCCCCCGCGATCACTCCCCAACCCCACGTGACCTGTCCGAGTCTCGGCTGTTCTTGACCCCTGCCTGGCATGGGGGTGGCCCCGGCACCCTTTGGCGTTATCATCCACCTCCCGCATCCCTGCCCTCCTGGGCCCTCAGCCTTTGGCCCCGACCACAGTGTCTGCTTGCCCAGGGCTGCCCCCCTTCAGCTCAGTTCTCCCACCACCTCCAGGTGAGCAGCCCCTCCCTCGCTTGCTGTCCTCCCAGGCGTCAGGGCTCCTGAGCACGCAGCTCCCTCAACCCACAAAGCTCTGCTTCTGGGAAGTCCCCCTCCATACACATCCATCTGGAAAACTCCTATTCACCCTTCAGTGCCCAAGACAATACTACCCGAATTCTTAATGGGCCAAAGGGAGGCATGGCCATGGTGAGCGTCAGCCTGGGACAACCCTGGATGACTCTAGGGGGCTGTGCCTTCTCCCACTGGGGGGTCAGGGGCCTCGAGTGCCCCGTGCCCACCCTGCCTTTGTCTTCTGTGAGAGCTCCCTGACGGTAGACGTCGCAGAGACTTGTCTCTCTGTCTACTGTATCCAGCAGTGAGTAAATGAGAATCACTTTAAAGAGATTCTGGACCATTGGAGGAGGGCGACTGCGTCTTGTGCAAACAGCTGGTGCTCACTAGATGTGCATGGAGCATGCGGCCCTGCCCCTGCCCCACAAGAGGATGCTCCGACTCCGTGTCCCCCAGGGCCAGGTGAAAGGATCCTAAGTGGCTTCCAAGCACTGTTCTCGGCAGACCCAAAGGACAGATAATTAGGACGCAGGGCAGCCTGCCCGTCCCGCCTGTCCCCTGCCCTGAGGACTCCGGCCCCCGCCCCCCACTTCCCCGGGGTACCCACAGCCCATAAGAAGGGCGGCGGCTGTGCCACGGGTGGGCCGGGTACCTTGGAGAGGAGCCGGGACACCACGAGGCCAACGTCTTCCCTCCACTCGGGGGTGTTGGGGTTGTGAGCGTCCAGGTCCTTGGAAAACTGCAGAGGCACGACCTGAAATTGATCTGGAAAGAGGCGGAGTCGGGAGAGTGTCGCCGCCCTGCTCCCTTCACAGCTGGGGCCACACCCCCTGGCTGGTCCAGCGCTGGCCCTGGGGGTGGATCCTGCCGCCCACCGTGTGCCAGTAGCTGCCCCCGGCAGGGCCCACTGCACTGCGGCCGTTTAATAATAATAATAACAACAACAACTACAGTGACAACGATGAGGCCAGCGGTGCTGACCTGGGAGGGAGAGCCAAGCCTGCTCTGTGACTTCCCCATCAACCCTCGAGGACAGACAAGCTTGGCCTTCCATCTCCCAGGGATCCACGGAGTTTGAGCGGGCTGTCCCCCCACCAGAATAAGAGTCCCTGGAAAGCAGAGTCCACCTGCCCCCCTGCCCCCCGCCTTCTCTTTCTCTCAAATTCCCCAGGGCCCCCAACTCGGACACCTCTTCTAAACCAACAAGCAGGAGGTGGTGAAAGAAAGACCGAGCCCTGGGAGCCTCAGAGTGAACTGTCCTCTCTCCATTTAGCTCCGGAGCCTCGGTTTCCTCATTTGTAAAGTGGGAGGGGGCTCTGCAAGGGTGAGCAGTCAAAGGGACAGGTGCCTCATGAACGTGCAGTGCGGGTGGAGGTGAGTGTTTCAAGGCCCCGGGCTCGGGGTGCGGTGCCCACAGGCTCGGGAGTGAACAATGGCCAAGGGCTGTCCCCTGAATACTTAAACGATGGCTGCTGTCCATGCAGATGCTGTTCTTACAGCAAAATAAGGTTTTTATCGGCACGATAAAGAGAGAAACATGGCTCTGGGTGGTGGGACGCTTCCATTCTGAGGACTAATTTTCGGTTGCAACTGTCTCCTGGGGGCGAGGCTCAGAGCCTCCCAGCAGGGAATAGATAAATGGGACACAGATTCAGAGCAGGACTCCCAACAAAGTCAATATCCCATGTCCTTTGAGATGTAATCGCGTGACAGTCCTCAGATGTCAGGGTGCTGAGGACAGGTGCCTGCGGGGGGTGGGGGCAAGGGGAGGGAGACCCGGTGCCCAGTCCCAGCTCTGTCCCCTGATGCGTGACCTCGCCAAGCCCCTCAGCGGCATCCTCACTTGTGTCCTGTGGGGCCCGTGAGTGCCCCGTGCGCAGGAGTCGTCAGTGTTTATTTTACAGATGGGGAAACCGAGGCTGGGGAGCCCAGAAGTGTGGTAGACAGAGGTGTCACCTCCGTCCAGCAGGGGCCACTCCGGGGTGACCGGCGCCTCGGTGGGTAACCCCCGCCTGGCCCGACCCTGCGCTCCCAGGAAGGAGAAGCCACGCTGCCTGCCGCAGTGGGGGAGAGGGCACTCACCCAGCACGCGGACCACCTTGGAGTCCTGCAGCACGGAGGTCCCGCAGGCAGCCTGCACCGTCACCCGCACGTCCCCCGGGTCCCCAAACCGCGTCGTCACAGAGTTCTCCAGGGACAGGCGGGGCTGCGGGCACAAGCGGGGCTCAGGACGGGGCCGGAGAGCTGGCCCCACGGGAGCCTGCTGAGAGCGCCCGGGGGGCGTGGGGAGGTACCCCCAGAGAGACGCCTGGACCTGAGAGCTCCCCAGCACAGACACGCATCTCCCAGGGCCCCCTGCCCTCCAGAGGCACCAAGACCCCCTGTGTGGATGGTGTCGAAGGCCCAGCTGCTAGGTTGGGCATCCCTGTCACCTTCCTGCCCCAGCCCAAGCTCAACTGGGCTGTAGCACCTTCATGCTCGGACCCCAGGGCCTGGCTCAGCACCCACCCCATGGGGTGGGGGCACCCACGTCATTCGTGGGGTCCGCACTATGACCTCGGTCCTTGCAGATGGGGAGACAGAGGCTCGAGGAGGCACAGTGACTCTCCAAGAGCTCGGCTGGAGGTGGCTGACTTGCTGCTCGAATGCAGAACCCGAGCACCTTCCTCACCCATCCCTGTGCCCCAGAACCACAGTCCTGAGCCCTGAGCCCCACCCAGGCTGGGCCCTTGGCCGCTGTCTATGGGGGGCTGCAGGGCTGCCATTTGCTGAACGAGCGAAGGATCCTCTTTGGGTCTTGGGGTCCCTTCCCCCAGGCTAAGGGGCAGCCTTGTCCACAAAGGTCCTCAGGACCTCCCACCAGGCATCTGTCTTAGGTTCCCCATGGCTCACAGGACACAACCCACAACCCTGGGTGATGCTTCTGAGGTCGGGCTCAGCCCAGGGATCCCCTCCTCCATGAAGCCCTCCCTGATCACCTCCACTCTCAAACTAGAAATGATCCGTCCCCTTCCTGTGACACTTGTCACACCCTAACTTGGGTCACCTACTCTATTCATATATCTTCCCCAGGAAAAAGCATGGTCTGGTCTGATCTGATTCACCACATGTCCACCACATTCAGACACAGCTGGACCTCGAGCAGATAGATGCTCAGGGTGGTGGGAGGGCTGGTATGCACCCGCCTCACCTTCATGGTGCCGCATGCTCTGTCCTGCCCGGTACGGAGGGTGGGATCTGCCCCACGCTCCACGCCAGATGGGAGCCTCTGGGGAAGAGGGGCCTCCAAGGGCTGGGCCTGCGTACCTGCAGGCTGTGGCCGATCCACCAGTAGAAGACGGTGAGGTTGGGGTTCAGGGGCAGCAGCACGGCCGTAAGGTTCACCTCCTGGTTGACGCCGATGACAGGAACCACTTCCAGGTAGAGGGCCTGCAGAGGGGCTGCAGGGGCCACACAAAGGTTAGGGGTCAGAGGGCATCAGGGCACTGGCCATGTCACAGGTTGCTATTGGTCACTGTCACCATCAACCTCATCACCACCACGAACACCCTTACCACCATCATCACTACCTCCACCACCATCAGCCCCACGAGAAACACTACACTTTCATCGCCACCATCACCACCACCACCATCACCACCACCACCATCACCATCATCATCAGCTCTATGATCACCATCACCATCATCACCATCAGCAGCAGCAGCAGCTCCATCATCACCATTATTAGCATCACATCATCATCTCTATCATGACCACCATCACTACCACCATCACCACCACCATCGTCACCACCAACCGCGCTGTTGCACAAGCCACCGTGGGTGTGGCCTCCAGCCCCGCCTGGTGGCCTCCCTGTCCCTGGGCCCCCCGTGCTTCCCCAAGGACAGCTCTCTCACAGGGAGCCGCCCTGGGCCTGGCGGGGGCGATGGGCTCACCGGTGACCTGGACAAACAGCACTGCCTCGTCGTGCCCCGCCACGTTCTCCGCCCTGACGGATACGCGGTAGACGCCGGGGCTCTCGTAGCGGTGCCGGATGGGCTCCCCGGTCAGCGTGAGGTTCACGTACATGGCCTTGAAGCCGTCCCCCAGGTCCACCTGGTACTTGGTGGTCAGGACATCACCCTGTAAGACACACCAGGGGGCCACTTAGGACCTGGCTGCAGAGCTGGGAGCCAGCAATGGGCCATTCGCTGGCTCACGCACGTATTCATTCACTCACTCACTCATTCATTCCCCACTTCTTTCTTTCCTGAAAGCGAGCTCCCTGGGGACCCCAGGGAACCAGGTCTGTTCTATCCTTGCCCCCTGCCCCACCCAGCCTGGAGGGCAGGGCTGAGACCAGTAGCAGAGGATGGAAGTAGTAGCCAGGGCCGGGTCTGCATTTCAGAAAGATGACCCAACCGCTGAGGCAGAGAGGAGTCAGCTCAGATGAGGTCAGGGAGGCCTGAGCCAGGGACCGGGAGGGCAGGGAGAGGCCCCCTACCTGCTGCACAGTTTAAGAAACAGGGAGATGTGCGTGCATAAAAACTCTTAGTCTCCTAGGAAATTACAAAGCAAAACGTTATCTTCCCCTCTGCTGCTGTGATTCCTGCATTTTCTTTTATCTTCTCACTCTACGTGGTGCCAGGAGTGATGCTCGGGGGCACGCGCTCTATGCAGGGAGGGGTCCCAGATCTGTCACCCTCCCCGGCACCCCTCACCCACACGAGCCGTCCAATCGCCCGTCTAATCCCCACCGCGAACACCGCCCTTCCAATAACCGCATCTTCCTCGTGGAGTCTTGGGAAAGGAAAGTGAGGAAGCAAACAGGAACTTTTTCAACTTCGTGGCCAGAACGAGTTCTTCACTTACTTCAGGTCCTCTCTCCCCATCACCTTCCTATCATATCTTCCTGCCACCCCTCTGCCCGCTGGGGGAGCACCCAGGAAACCATGTCCTAGGGGTCAGGAATCACTAACTGTTTAGGGAGCCTCTTGGTTTACACCTGCCAAACCCTAGAACTTGACAGAGAACCTTTATGTAAATTACATTCGTTTACCTTTCTTCACAAATCGGGTGAAAAAGGTTGGATCACCCCTCCCCCATCCACACCCACTCGGAACCTCAGAACGTGACCTTATTTGGAAATAGGGTCTTTGCGGATGTGATTAGTTAACTCGAGGTCACACGGAATTAGAACAGGGTCTAAGTTCAATGGCTGGGTCTTTATCGGAAAGAGGAGCGGCCAGGGGAAGGAAAGGAAGGAAGCCAGGGGAAGACAGAGGCTGGAAGGGGTGCAGCCCTCGCCCAGGGCTGCCCGGAGCCCCCAGGAGCTCAGAGACGAGGGAGGACCCCCCTTCCAGAGGGAGCACAGCCCTGCTGAAATTTGAGTTTGGACTTCTAGCCTCCAGAGCTCTTGAGAGGAGAAATCTCTGATATTTCAAGCTGCCCAGTTTGTGGCCACTGCAGTGATGACCTCGGGGACCTTACACAAGTATGTTCTATGATCCCCATTTTATAGGTTGAAGGACTGAGGCTCTGTGAGTCCAGAACCTGCAGGCTGGCTTGTGGTCAGGGCTCTCTCTGTTTAAAGGCAGCCTGACAGATGGGGTGGTCTCAAGGTCAACTTGCTCCGGGAGGGAGGGGTCTGCATGCAGCTTCCTGGGGGAAGAAGGGGCCTCTGGCTGAGTCTGGACGTGTGGCTTTGATGGGCAGGAGCCACACCACCTGGGGATGCTGTGTCCTGCCTGTGAGCAGCTAAGAGGGTGTGTTTTAACTCCTGAAACACTCCCCTTGGTTAAAACACTTCATCACAGGGACCTCCTTGGTGGTCCAGTGGTTAAGACTCAGCACTTCCACCACAGGGGCCATAGGTTCGACCCCTGGTTGGGGAACTAAGATCCCACGTGCCATGTGGTATGGATAAAAAATAAATAAATAAGTAAAACCCTACCTGATCAGCCTGAGCATCTCAACGAGAGAGTAGCCCCTGCTTGCCTCAGCTAAGAGCCCTCACAGCAACGAAGACCCAGCACAGCCAAAATAAATAAGTAAAATTATATTAAAAAAAAAATAAAAACCTTGTCGTAATCAGGAAGGTAATAGTGGCAATGTAAGAAAATACAAAAAGGCAGAGAAGTAGCTGGAAAGGAAAAGTGGTGACGTCAGCACAACACCCACCACCCACGGCGTAGTGTTTCCATGCAGACCTGTGTGTGTGTGTGTGTTTATTCCTGAGCGCTTCAAAAACACTCGGAAGTCTCATGCTGAGCCAACTGCCAATTCACATGTAATTGTCAAGGATACAACAGAGAGACCCATGTTCGCGGTCTCCATGCGAACATCTTGCAGAACATGTATCACGGCTTGGAATCCACAGTGACTGAGCCACGATTCAGTCACCCCTGGGGTCCCTAGGGCTGCCCGTTCACACCCAGACATGCCTCTCCGTCACACCCCCGACTCCATGGGGTTAGAACCTCTAACCTGTTCTCCATTTCTATACTTTCGTTATTTGGGGAATATCCCCTGAATAGAACCGCTGGGATTAGCTTTCTCATTCAATATGATTCTCTGCAGATTCACCCAAGCTGTGGTGTAGAGCCTGTTCCTTCTTACTTCAGAGCACCGCCCTTGGGATGGATGTACCAGCTCACCTCGCGTTTATCCACTCGCCCGTCGAGGACATCTGGCTGTCTCCCGTTTCTGGCTCTTATGAAGAAAGCTGCTGTGAACCTTGGTGTATACAGGTTTTCCCGTGAACCTCTTTGTTTCCCTGGGATACAGGCCCAGGAGTGTAACTGCTGAGTCCCATGGATGTTGCATGCTTGGTTTTTAAGGAAATGACCAGCTTTCCCAGAGCGGCTGTACCACTTCACGTCCGCGTCAGCCATGCAGGAGGGACCCAGTGTCTCTGCATCCTCACCAGTGTTTGTGGGACCACCGTCCTTCATGTTACTCATTCCTGTAGGCGCGCAGGGACCCTCTTTACGCTGCACTGCGCTGATGGCTAAGGATGCTGAGCATGGTTCCCTGTGCTTCTTTGCCGTTCTCTCCGGGAACACGTTTCTCCATGTCTTCTGCTCATCTTCTGGTTGCTTGTCCTCTTACGGTTGGGTTCTGAGTAATCTTTATATATTCCGGGTACTAGTCCTTGTTGGATACGGTTTGTAGTTATTTTCTCTGTGGTCGTCTTTTCACCTTCTCAGGCTCTGTTTTCACCTTCTCAGGCTCTGTCACAGACGAAACGTGTCGCATTCTGATGAAGTCGTTTATCACACTTCCTTCGTGGATGGTGCTTATGGTGTCAATGCTAAGAACTCTGTCTAGCCCTAGAGCACAGGTATTTCCCCTGCCTTTTTTCTACAAGCTTCACAGGTTTCCATTTAAGGCTGTGATCCACTTTGCGTCGACTCTGCATCAGGCATGAGGTTCGTTTTCACCGGCTCCTCGTTTGTTGACGCCCGTCCTTCCTTCACTGAAATGATTTTGCGCCTGAGCCAGAATCAGCCAGACCCGTCTATGTGGGTCTGTTTCTGGGTTCCCCATCAGATCTTATGTTCGGTTCTAAGATCTTCACAGAACTTGGATTCCCCTAAATCCAGGGTTGTTTCCACACCTGGACTGGGTGAGTGTGTCTATGGCTGTGTACGAATGCAAGTGTGTGGTCACGTGTGAACATGTGTAAGTGTCCGTGTGTGTGTGTGTGTGTGTGTGAGAACAGGAGTGTTCACCGGTGCATGTACCCACTCCAACCTTGCGCCCACTCCTTCCCAAGGCTTCGACCTGGGAGCCAGTGGCCTGTTCCAGACAGTGGAGGGCAAAGGACTCTCTTCCAAGAGCATCTTTCTGCTGTTCCCTCACCTCCGCCCCTGCAGGCGAGGGTCCAAGCCTGCTGGGACAGTGGGCCACCACACGTGTCCTGTCCTGGGTCCGGGTGGAGCGTCCCAGCAGTGACCAGCTGCTGGGATTCCGGGCTCTAGAGGGCAGCAGGTGGCCATGTTTCCTGCAAGTCAGTCCTGGAGCTCCGGGCGGCAGGTGGGTCCCCTCTGAGGGTCCCCTTGAGAGTCTGGGCAGGGGGCTGCACCCTCCTCTGCAGTGAACAGAGCCTCCCCCCCGCCCCCGCACACATACACACACACACACACACCCCGCCCCAGGGTTGCCCGAGGCTGAAGCGTGACTCTCAGGGCCAGGCTCAATCATCGCGGGGCCAGCAGGTTGATGCACCCTCGGCTCAGGTCTGGGGGCTGCAAACCAGGAGGTGTCCACACGGAGGCCCCCTGGCCTGGACCCAATGCCAGCTCTGTGTGGCCCCAGGTGGGTGGCTGCGCCTGTCCGAGCCTCAGCCTCCCCAGCTATAAAGCTGGCTGGTGGGAGCCGGCAGGGGAGGATGGAGGGGAATGCGCCCACGCGGGCACTCGCGCATCCAGTTCTTCACACGGGACCAGAGCCCCCGCTTTCCAGCATCAGAGACCGCGTTGGGTTCCCCGGTCCCACCTGGGCAGGCATGGACGGACGTCTTCTGCATGGAGCCCCCTCGGTTCGCTCAGTACATTTGTTAACTGAAGCCCCCAGTGCTCGAGAGCTGTGAGCCGGGGGCTGGGGTCCCGGGTGGGAAGAGGGGGCTCTGCACCCCTTTGTGCTTTCCTGTCTGCTTGTGAGTGTTTTTAGTTTCTGTATTTGGATTTTCTACAATGAGCATTTGTTACGTCTATAATCAGAAAAATAAGCACGTGCATATTAGTTTAAATAGACTCAGTTCAGTTCAGTTCAGTCGCTCAGTCGTGTCCAACTCTTTGCGATCCCATGAATCGCAGCACGCCAGGCCTCCCTGTCCATCACCAACTCCCGGAGTTCACTCAGACTCACGTCCATCAAGTCAGTGATGCCATCCAGCCATCTCATCCTCTGTCATCCCCTTCTCCTCTTGCCCCCAATCCCTCCCAGCATCAGAGTCTTTTCCAATGAGTCAACTCTTCGCATCAGGTGGCCAAAGTACTGGAGTTTCAGCTTTAGCATCATTCCTTCCAAAGAAATCCCAGGGCTGATCTCCTTTAGAATGGACGGGTTGGATCTCCTTGCCGTCCAAGGGACTCTCAAGAGTCTTCTCCAACACCACAGTTCAAAAGCATCAATTCTTCGGCGCTCAGCCTTCTTCACAGTCCAACTCTCACATCTATACATGACCACAGGAAAAACCATAGCCTTGACTAGACAGACCTTTGTTGGCAAAGTAATGTCTCTGCTTTGGGAATAAATTAACAGTGGTCACCTTAAGAGAATAAGATTTTGGGTTTTTATATATCCTTGTGTTTTTAATGTGTTTCCCCAGTGTTCTAAAATGAGTATATATGTTCTTAAAATCAGGGGAAAAAAGTAACACTTATACTAAAAAAAGAAAGAAATACTAGGAGACAGGGAGGAAATTTATATGTTTATATGTGTGTGTTAGTTTCTAAGTCATGTCCAACTCTTTGCAATCCATGGACTGTAGCCCACTAGGCTCCTCTGTCTATGGGATTCTCCAGGCAAGAATACTGGTGTGGGTTGTCATTCATTTCTCCAGGGGATCTTCCCGTCCCAGGGATCGAACCCAGGTCTGCCACACTGCAAGCAGATTCTTTACCACCTGAGCCACCTGGGAAGCCCCGCATAATATATGTGTGTGTGTATACATATACACATACATGAAATATTTCTATATCTGTCCATATATATTTGTATCTATGTCATCCATTAACTATCAATGATTTTTTTCATTAATCTCTATCTATTTATCATTTATATCTATCTATCTGTCTATGTATCACTATGAACAAAGCTAGTGGAGGTGATGGAATTCCAGCTGAGCTATTTCACATCCTGAAAGATGATGCTGTGAAAGTGCTGCAATCAATATGCCAGCAAATTTGGAAAACTCAGCAGTGGCTACGGCACTGCTGAAAAGGGTCAGTTTTCATTCCAATCCCAAAGAAAGGCAATGCCAAAGAATGCTCAAACTACCGCACAATTGCATTCATCTCGCATGCTAGCAAAGTAATGCTCAAAATTCTCCAAGCCAGGCTTCAACAGTACGTTAATGGAGATCTTCCAGGTGTTCAAACTGGATTTAGAAAAGGCAGGGGAACCAGAGAACAAATTGCCAACATCCATTGGATCATATAAAAAGCAAAAGAATTCCAGGAAAACATCTACTTCTGCTTCATTGACTTTGCTAAAGCCTTGACTGTGTGGATCACAACAAACTATGGAAAATTCTTAAAGAGATGGGAATACCAGACCACCTGACCTGCCTCCTGAGAAATTTGTAAGAGGGACAAGAAACAACCGATAGAACTGGACATGGAACAACAGACTGGTTCCAATTTGGAAAGGAGTACATCAAGGCTGTATATTGTCACCCTGCTTATTTAACTCATGTAGAGTATGTCATGCGAAATGCTGGGCTGGATGAAGCACAAGCTGGAATCAAGATTTCTGGGAGAAATCTCAATAAACTCAGATATGCAGATGATACCACCCTATGGCAGAAAGTGAAGAGGAACTAAAGAGCCTCTTGATGAAAGTGAAAGAGAAGAGTGAAAACCTGGCTTAAAACTCAACATTCAACAAATGAAGATCATGGCATCCGGTCCCATCACTTCATGGCAAATAGATGGGGAAACAATGGAAACAGAGACAGACTTTATTTTTGGGGGCTCCAAAACCACTGCAGATGGTGACTGCAGTCATGAAATTAAAAGATGCTTGCTTCTTGGAAGGGAAGCCATGATCAACCTAGACAGCATATTAAAAAGCAGAGATATTACTTTGCCGACAAAGGTTTGTCTAGACAAAGCTATGGTTTTTTCCAATAGTCATGTATGGATGTGAGAGTTGGACCATAAAGAAAGCTGAAGAATTGATGTTTTTCAACTGTGGTGTTGGCGAGGACTCTTGAGAGTCCCTTGGATTGCAAGAAGATCCAACCAGTCCATTCTGAAGGAAATCAGTCCTGAATATTCATTGGAAGGACTGATGCTGACGCTGAAGCGCCAACACTTTGGCCACCTGATGCAAAGAACGGACTCATTGGAAAAGACCCTGATGCTGGGAAAGATTGAAGATGGGAGGAGAAAGGGATGACAGAGGATGAGATGGTTGGATGGCATCACCAACTCCATGGACATGGGTTTGGGTAGACTCCGGGAGTTGGTGATGGACAGGGAAGCCTGGCATGCTGCAGTCCATGCGGTCACAAAGAGTTGGACATGACTAAGCAACGAACTGAACTGATTTACCTGCCTATCACCTATTACAGAATTTGTGTTGGCTATGAGATTATAAAGTAATAATTTTTTTTTTTTAATGCCTGTTTTTCTTAAGATTCCAAATTCACTAGATCAGTATAATGAGAGGTTTAAAACATTGTATTGCCGCTCACGGGAATGAATGAATCTGACATCACCATGCTGTCAACACCCAGGCAGGCATGTTTGAAGCCCCCTCTCCCTGGACCTGAGCTGGCAGCTCGCTGCTCCATTGCCCCTGCCCTCCACTCTCTCCCGAGTTTTCCATTTCATTGCTTCAGTGCTGGTCTGGACCTGGGCAGGGGTCTCTAGTGCACTGTTCCCGCCCGCAGTTTGGAAACGCTGGTCCAGATGACTCCGCACTCCAGGACTCCGAGGGGGAGAGGACGCCGCCCACCGCCCCGTCCGCCCGGCCGAAGCGGCCCCTCACCTGCTCCTGCCGCACCACGAACAGGACGTCCTCCCCGGGCCGCACGGCCACCGCCTCGCCGCGGATGCTGATCTGCAGGCCCCGCGGCGGCAGGAGCGGGCACTGCAGCCGCACGGGGCTCTGCCGCGGGTCCACGCCGCCCTCGCACACGTTGGACACCAGCTTCCGGTACCTGCGGCCAGAAGGCGGGTCAGCGTCCGAACGGACTGGCCGGGGCGGGGCGGGGCCTGCCGCCCCGCCGACAGCTTCAGTAGCTGTACGGGGGCTTTGGCTTGTGACCCCCGCGCTTCAACCCCCTCCCTCTTCCTGACTCCATCTGTTTGCTCTTTCTGCCCCATTTTGGAGCTGGGGAAACTGAGGCTCAGAGAAGGGAATGAGCTCTAATGGCAGGACCGCGGCCCTCGCTGGTCCGAGCGTGTTCTCACGATGCTGAGAGTTGTTGTTGCTGGGGGACGACTAGAGGAGCCAGAATGAATACTGCGACTTTGCTGGGAAGCGTGGTCCCGGGAAGCCAGAGTGCCCCGGAGGGGCTGGGACTTCCCGATGATGCGCCACGTGGCCGTGGGCAAGCACAGTCCCACAGGAGGCCTCCTCCTCTTACACGGATGGACTGGGGCCAGACGACACCCGATTCACCAGCTCATTCATGCAACGCGAATTGACTGAGCATCTGCTATGCGCCCGGTGGGAGGGCCGAGGTCATCCCTCGCAGCCCTTGCCCTTTGCAGAGAGGACTGTCCAGTGGGAAGGCAGCCCTCACCAAACCACCCCCCATATCAAAGCAACATCACGACTGTGACAGTATGGGGAAGGGGCTGCACCCCGGGCTCTGCTCCCCAAGAATGGGGCTTTCAGCTGGAGCAGAAGGTGGGCAGGAGAGTGAAGAGTGTCCTGGGCAGTGGAAACGGTGTGTGCCAAAGCCCTGTGGTGGTGGGGGGGCAGGTGTGAGATGAGGGTGGGGAGGGGCTGGCGGGGAGAGCCTCACGCGCTCTAGTAAACTTTTAGGGCCTCCCTAGTAGCTCAGTGGTAAGGAATCCACCTGCCAATGCAGGAGACGTGGGTTCAATCCCTGGATCAGGAAGATCCCCTGGAGGAGGAAATGGCAACCCACTCCAGTACTCTTGCCTGGAGAGTCCCATGGACAGAGGAGCCTGGCAGGCTGCAGTCTGTGCTGTTGCAAAACGTCAGACACAACTCAGCGACTAAGCAATAACAACAAACTCTTAGGAGGCATTAGGAAAACCCTGCTAGAGAGGCATAGATTGTTATCGTGCAAAGATGCGTGTGATTAGTTGGGAAGAAAATACCCTCCCTAAGAGCCACCTTCCCACAGCCCCTTGGCATCCCGAGTGTGCAGATGGTGTGAAATGAAACCCTTTGCCCTTGGTATGGGTCCTGACTCTGACATTTCAGACAAAAGTCCCTGCTTGCCAAGCCCTGGAGCAGCTGCTGTGGCTCCCTGATGGAGGGAGAGATGGATGATAGATGGATGATGGGTGAATTGTTGGAGGGATGGGAGGATGAACGGATGGCGGGTGAGTGAGTGGAAGAATAAAGAGATGGATAATTGGATGGATAGATGGATGATGGATGGATGGGTGGACAGATGGGTGGATGGATGAATGCAGGATGGATGGGGAATACACAGAGAGATGATTGGATGACTGGATGATGATGGATGGGTGGGTGGATGATGGATGGATGGATGGATGGTGGATGGATGGATGATGGATGGATGAGGAATAGACAGATAGATGACTGGATGATTGGATAGATAGATGGATGATGGATGGATTGGTGGATGGATAGATGGTGGATGGGTGGATGGATGATGGATGGATGATGGATGGATGGATGGTGGATGGATGGTGGATGGATGATGGATGGATGGATGGATGGGGAATACACAGATGACTGGATAATTGGATGGATACATGGATGATGGATGGATGGGTGGACAGATGGGTGGATGGATGAATGAATGAAGGATGGATGGGGAATACACGGGTGATTGGATGATTGGATGGATAGAGGGACGATGGATGGATGGAGAATACACAGATAGATGATAGGATGGATGGATGGATGGATAGGTGGATGATGGACAGATGGGTGGATGGATGAATGGATGATGGATGGATGAGGAACACATGGATAGATGATTGGATGATTGGCTGGACGGATGATGGGATTTATGCTGCTGAGGTCCAAGCCTGCAGTCTCTGGCCCTACTTCTTGCTTCTTTAGGCTCTGTCCTGCCCCATCCCCAGAGGCAGCAACCAGGCTTGTCTAATAAGTCCATAGGCAGTTCACTCCCTCTCAGAACTTCCCCTCGGGGACACAGAGACCTTTACGATGAAGCTTGCTTAGGACCTGTGGAGTGGTGGGCTCCCAGCTGTTCCACACAGAACACTGTTATAGTTTGATCCCTGAGACGCAGCATGCTCAGCCTCTGCAGAGGGAAGGAGGTCACACCTGCGGAGCACTTCCCTCCCCCTCACGCACAGCGTGTGTTCATCACACCACACACCGAGGGACACACCACGTGTCAGAAAGCTTAGTCCAGTCCAGGGGACAGCTGGGTGAGCGTGACAATAACTGGGGATGTTCTATTCCCACAGAGTAAGCTCCGGGCCCAGGGTGAGTCAGGGAAGGCTTCCTGAAGGAGGCGCCATTCAAGCTGAGACCTAAAGGGAGTGTGAATATCTCTGGCCCAGCTCAGGCCTGGCTTGCTCAGCGTTGGCAGATGGGGAGGGGCTTTGGCACTGCAGGGGCTCAGGGGGCCAGGGAGGCGGGTTCCTTCTCTGGGTACAGCGGGTATGAGCACCAAGGCCGGGGACCTCCTTGCTCTTTGTTTGGAGCGGGCTCAGGGTGTCTCTTCTCCCTGATGCTGACCCATCTGGGCTCCGAATGGAGAGCCCTGGCCGGGGGCAGAGTCTGGGTGACTTGCAGGAGCCCCAGCGCAAAGGGCGGTCAGCCCTGATTTCTCTCTCCCTGACTTCATGCGAGGAGCCGTGGGCACCAGGTGGGAAAGGCAGGGGTCACCATGGTTCTGCCCCGTGCGACTCACCCGAGACTGCTGGTGTAGGTCTGGCCCAGGACACAGTCGTCAGGGGGCGACAGGGGGTTAAACCAGAAGTTGGCAAAGCACTTGTTGGCATCGGACTCCGAGGAGGGGGCGCGCTCAAATCCATAGTCACTGGGAGGAGGAAGACACGGCGGTCAGGAGACGGGCAGTGGTGGAGGTGCGAGCCAGCCCAGGGTAGGTGCCCCACAGCAAGGACACACAGAGGCAGATCCACAGGCCCCGTCCCAGAGGGGAGAAGGACTGAAAGCTGATGGGTACATTCCGGGTGAGAAGGGATGCAAAGGGGATTCTGGGAAATTACAGCGGAGCACTGAACCCAGCCTGGGCATCCTGGAGGGCTGCCTGGAGGAGGTAGCTGACTCTCAATGGAAGATCAAGAGATAACCAGGGGAGCGGGGGAAGGGCACTGCAGGTGGGGGCCAGCCCCTTCAGCGCCAGAGCCGGGAGACGCAGGTGGGGATGGCAGGGCGAGGAAGGCCGAGGATGGCTGGGGAGGGAGCCAGCTTCCAGAACTCGGACATTCTCCTGTGGGTGGTGGGCAAGCACAGCAGTCCTTGAGTGGGGCGGCGGGGCGGGGGGTGGTCAGGGGGCTTCCAGGCGGGTCTCTGGATGGTGGAGGGGGTTGCTGGCTGTCCTGGGTCCCCAGGCTGCCCTCCGTCTTCCTCCGTGTCCCTGCCCTCCTGGGAGCAGGCAGCCCCTGCCGGCTTGGAAAGGACACCCATGGATTCTTGAACGTGGGCCGGACCGGGTGGCTTGGTGATCAGGCCCAGAATAAGGCGGCCGTGCTGGAGCGCGGCTCTCAGGTTGCCCTCCGGGTGGCGGCCACAGGGTCACTCAAGCAGCACCCCCCTGCTCCCCACCCACCCCCAGGGCTGGGGCAGAGTGGGACCCTCACCAGAGGAAGTCCGAGGCCCGGCACGGGCACACGCGGGCCGTGAGTGCTGCCGTGAAGCTGCGGCCCGTGACGCACCAGGACGCGGGCTTCCTCCTGCGGAAGCTCCTCTGCTGGCCCATGACGCAGCGGTCACCCTGCGGGGGGACGCGGGGTGAGGGGCCGCCCCACTGCGGTTCCCACTGCCGGTCTGGCCCGTTCCTTATTCCCCCGGCCCGGGCGGGCATCGGGGCAGGAAACCGGGGCCCAGGGCCAGGGCTGTGTGTGTGCCTGACGCTGACCCGGGGCAGCCCAGCCCCTGTCCAACCCCCCAGCACTCGCTGAGTGCTGTGTACCTGGCCCTGCTGGGCCCTGAGGGGGTCTCAGGCCCCGGAAGAGAGGCCCAATGCAATCCTCAGGCCCGAGGGTTTCAGGTGGGCCCTGTGAGGCTGGGACGAGCCACAGCCTCCAGGCCTCAGGGGCTACACAGTAGGTGTTCAGCCAACAATCCGAGCAGGACACACCAGTGTGAACAGGCACCATGGCAGATACAGCTGTGGGCACCCCCCCACCCCAGCGATTCTGGGACCCTCCCCTCTGAAATCCTGAGCACCCAACCCGAACTGCAGCAGAAGACCATTTCTGGTCCTCACGTATTCCCCTCCGTGTGAGTATTCCTCATTTTGCTGTAGGAAGTTTTGTGTGTCTGAGATTACGGCGTGGGGGCTGTCCCAGATCATTGGTGTTACCCAGTGTGTGATACCTGAGCCCTGCCACCTTCCCTCCATCCCACAAATCCGGGACCCCGAGCACAGCTGCCTTCTGGCTGGGTCGGGCCTGTGCCCCTGCGCCCCGGGTGTACCCGCGGACCCTGGCTGAGGCCGCCCAGAAGGGCCAGCAAGCCCAGCAGGAGGACCCACATCCGGGGGAGGCTGGCAGCCTGGCAGGACGGGGTTTGCGGGCAGAGGGGGTGCCCTGCGCGGGGCCGTGCCCACCTGCAGGTTGGTGAGGTCCCAGGAGCTGTAGTCATCCTCGCTGCACCGCCTGGAGAACCAGGGCCGGAAGTCCACCTTGACCAGCTCCCAGTCCGAACGGAAGCTGATGTGGCCGAAGACGCTGGGGAGGGAAGGAGGGGGCGGGAAACCGCCTTGGTCCGGCCAGCCCCCCAGGCGCCCCCCAGTCCCCTGCGGGCTTCCACCCACACTTTCCCAGTGGGTCCAGCGGTCTCTCCCCTGCCCCAGCCGGGCAGCCCCAGGACGGATTCTGCGCTGGGCCGGGCAGGCTGCAGGCCTACGGGCATCAGCATCAAGCGTTCCCACCACCATCGCCCGTTATCTACGGCTCGTGGATGGCGCTGCTGTGGGCCATCCCAGGTGCCCCCCATGGACAAGGACGTGGGCACAGTGGGGTCAGGAGCCCGGCCCTGCCTCAGTGGCCAGGCTGGTCCTGGCAGAAGTGTTTCACAGGATGACTCGTGGTTGGGTGTCTGCGTTCTGTGCTGTCTGGCTTCTCCCCACCCGCGTCCCTGCCTCTGTCGGCCTGTCCATACCAGGGGGGCTCGTGCGGCAGAAACCCCAGCTCCCTCTGCATAGCTGGGCCACAGAATTTTCCCCCCAAGCAGACCGGACAATCCATGGAGAGGTAGGGAGTCATCCCCCAGCTCAGAGCGGGCTGGGAGCAGTGTGCTTGCATGCTGCTTGGTCTAATCCTCACCACAGCCCACTTCACAGAAAGGAAAACTGAGGCACAGAGAGGCTGAGTAGCTTGCTTAAGATCACACAGCATGTTTGTGCCACTTCTTCGCCCACAGCTGTCATGTATTGAGTGCCTATCATGCGACGCCCAGATCCCTCGCTCTCCGAGAAGGCTGCTGCTTAAGGGATTTCCTCCCAGCACCTCACACTTGGGCTCCAGGAGCCCAGCCTGCACTTCTCTGGTCCTTCTCCAGTTCACCCTATAGGACCCCGGCCATATTACCAGAGGTTGAGCGCCTGGATGGAGGAGGTGAGGTACTCACTCCGGCCTTGGCCCCCATTCCAGGCTCACGGATAGGAGCTGGATACTTGGGGAAGTCAGTTGTGGTCTAAAGGGCACAAACTCCAATCTAGGAGGGTAGTTGAGAAGGGTCTTGGAGTGTTTTCTGGGGGACATGATGGCTGGCTCTGCGTGTCTGAGGCTGATACCGGAAGAGTTTTGGCTCCAAAGGACACCTCGGAGCCAGACAAGCCTGGGTTGACACCTGCTTACTTGTCTGTGACCTTTGGCATGTCCATTCCTCTCTGTACCTTAGTTTCCTTGGCTTTAAAATGGGGACAATGACACTGGCCTTTTGGGACCCATGGTGGATTGGCGATGGTTTGTGTAGGATGCTTGATTGTAGAAGGTTTATAAACACACATGCACACCCACCCTCACTCTTACACATACCCCCCCGACACACATGCTCAGAGGTTCTCACACGCACACACGTTACCTCCATTGCCCCGAACAGTCCCCAGGAGCAGATACTGTGATCTTTACTTCACAGACGAGACCCCGAGCCTCTACAGGGGCCTCTTCTGGTTCTTGCAGCCTCCCTCTGCCTTGGCCTGGCTCCCCGCTCTGTGGTTCACCTCCCCGTCCAGGGCTCTGAGAGGCCCGATCGCTCTCCACCTTCCTGCCTTCCTTCCTGCCTGCCCACGGGCAGCCCTGGTGTCTGGAGACACCCTGCGGTCCTCCTTCCAGCCTGAGCCTCTCACCCAGTCGTGTTCAGCTGCCATAATCCATCCTGCTTTTCTGCTGCCCGAGGCGTGAGCTCCCCCGTCACCCCAGCCTGGGCCTCTCCTGCTGCTGGTGGATGTGGCCCAGCATGGACCAAACGGCCCGCTTCTCCTCCGCCTGGTCCAGCTGCTCTCAGAGGGGCTCCCGACAGAGAGGTCGTGGGCGGCCCAGATGGGGGTGGTGACGGTGGTTGTGAAGGTGTCCCGCTGGTCCGCTGTCCTGACTCCCATCCTGGCGGGGACAGTCCCTTCCCTGGGAGTCTCACTACATGGGGACTGTCTGCCACGGCGACCCCTTCTCCCAAGCAGAGCCAGCTGGGTTGTTACTTAAATGGGGCATGAGGGTCTTAGCTCATTGAAGGGACGTCCTTAAGGGACATCTTCACTCCAGTACTCCAGTCTGGAGAATTCCATGGACTGTACAGTCCGTGGGGTCGCAAAGAGTCAGACAGGACTGAGCGACTTTCACTCACTCACCCACTCCAGGCCCTCCACAGCCTGAGCCTGTCTCCCGCTCTTCTGGAAGCCGTGTTATGATGGAGGTGACCGCAGTGGTGACTGCCGGCACATCCTCTGCCCCTGCCAGACACCTGCCCCCCCATCCACTCCTCCTCACCACCCCAGGGGGCGTGCTGTTAGTATTCCCACCTTACTGACAAGGAGACTGAGGCCAGGGACCCCTCAGGATGGCACGGCTGTGGCCCACCTCCTGGGGAGCAGGATCAGTCTCCCAGCTGGTGACTTTGGGGCTCTGACGCCCAGCCCGGGAAACACTCACTGGCCGGATTGTGACCACCGCGCGAACTCCTGTGTGGGCTGCCCAGGCCCCACCAGGGAAGTCTCTGAAAAGAGGCTGGTTCACTTGATCTAACTAATCCCCTCCGTGTCTCTGAAGTCCTGCCTTTTATGAAGCCTAAACGTTCAGCTGATACTTTGAGAAATAGCTGGCATCTGGCTAACTCTGAGTTTTAGGAAGTCAGTGCCTTTAATGTGTGTGTGAAAATGAAAGTGTTAATCGCTCAGTCGTGTCCGAGAGTAGGTACTCATTCCCTTCTCCAGGGGCTCTTCCTGACCTAGGGATCAGACTGGGGTCTCCCACATCACAGGCAGATTCTTTACCATCGGAACCACCTTCTGAAAGTTGGAAAGTGAAAATCACTCTAGTCGTGTCCGACTCTTTGTGACCCCGTGGACTATACAGTCCATGGAATTCTCCAGGCCAGAATACTGGAGTGGGTAGCCTTTCCCTTCTCCTGGGGATCTTCCCAACCCAGAGATAGAACCCAGGTTGCCCGCATTGCAGGTGGATTTTTACCAGCTGAGCCACCAGGGAAGCCCAAGAGTACTGGCGTGGGTAGCCTGTCCCTCCTGCAGCGGATCTTCCTGATCCATCCCCTTCACCATCGTTACCACCATCACCATCACCATCGACAGAATCACAATCTCAAAGGGCCAAGTGGGCAGTGATCCAGGGCTGACCCTTGCCTCTTAGTCCCACCCCTCACCAGCCTGGTGATCCTGGGCAGATGACAGATGTCCTTGGTTAGGGAAGAGTGGCCACCTCCCAGTGGCAGAGGGTGAGAGGACGCAGAGGATGGTAAGAGACAAGGAGGCGGGTGTGACAATGGGGGTGAGTGGGGAGGATGGGGAGGGAGGCGGGGTGAACCCGCCTAGCGCAGCAGGGCCTGAGGGGCCTCCGCCACGGCCCGCCCGGGGTTCGGCTCTGACCTGCCTGCCCACCTCCCGTGGGCACTCACGTCATGACCAGCGTCTCGTCCCCTGGCTCACTCAGCAGCCCATCCACAAACACGGAGGTGCTGGTGAAGTTGTGCGTGCTCCAGGTGAGGCCCTCATCCACGCTGAACCTGCCAAGAGAAGGGGCAGCTGGGGACACAGTCTGCGTGCAGGGCCAGCTGCCATGTCGGGCCCAGCCCTGCCCACACCCAGAGACCAGAGCTGTCGAGCTGAGGCGGCTGGGCGAACTGGCAGGGGCAGTGACCAACCCCAGGGCCAGTGCAGTGTCCCCAGCGCGGCTGGGCCCTGCCTTCACACTCTCGTAGGTCACGGCAGCCACCTGCCAGCACCAGGTGGCACCCACGTCTGCTCAGGGACACTACAGTCAAGGAGCCCTGGGGGTGTGGCCTGAGATCCCCTGGATTGCCGTTATCCAGGTCTTGGAAACATCCAGGTCAGCCCTCCCCAGTGCCCAAGCCCAGCCCAGGGTCTGCAGGGTCACGTGTGGGAACTTATGCCCCCCCAGTGTGGCGTATCAGTGCTGCCAGCTTGCTGTGCAGAAAGATCTTTTTCAGACTAAAGTGATACTGGTTTCCTGACAGCTCGCCGAGCTCTGCCTCCCAAGTCCATAGTTCACGCCTGCCCTCACGTCCCCACAACAGCCCTTCACACGTCTGAAGCTGATGCCAAACCTACTCTGGCCTGGGCACATGCAGCTGGCTTCCCTGTCTGGCCTCCACCTATCTAATTCAGGTCCATCCTGAAAAGTCACCTCCTCTGGGAAGCCTTCCCTGCTCTCCCAGGAGGAGGGGCGGGTAGGGGCATCCTCACAGCCCCAGGCCTCCCTCTGGCCCACCCGACCACGCTGGGTTGTCATTCCCCACCCCTTGTCTCCCCAGGCCTGGCAGTGAGCAGCTATCAGCAGCATGGGTGGGGGTGGGGGTGGGGGGTGGTGAGGGGGCGGGGTGGTGGTGGGTGCTGGGGAGTGGGGTGTGGCTGGTGGTGGGGTGGTGGGAGCGGGTGCTGGTGGTAGGCAGGGTGATGGTGGGGGGTGGGGGTGGACACTGTGCAGAGCCTGGCACTAACCCCCTTGGCAGGGTCTGGTGCCTTCGTCCTGGGGTCCTGCACGGGGGCCATCCCGGGGAATGCTCCGAGGTATTCCCAGGTGGAGAGGACGGGCCCCCGCCGCACTCAGCGCTGGGCACCCAGGGACTTACTTGAGGATCTTCAGGGGGATGGAGGTGTCCTTGATGGCCACGATCACGCCGCCGTGGTCCAGGTAGAGGATGTGGTGCTCCTCCTCAAACACCTGCAGCAGACCGTGGGTGGGGCTCTGAGGGCAGGACCCGGGGAGGGCTTGGAGGGCTTTCAGGGTCGGGGGTTGCTCTCCCAGGGACAGAACTGCCCACACGCTGGCTGGGAGGCTGCAGCAGAGTCCAGCTCCCTGAGGCAGGGCTGGTCAGAGGGCTCCTGCTGTCCCCAGGCCATCCCCTCCCTCCCTCAACCACCCAGACTCAGTAGGTGTGGGATGAATGGCACGAATGCAAGCTGATGGCAATTTCTAGACCACTGACCAGAGAGCAAAATGCAAATAAACACTGCGAGTGGTTCTGCCTCCAGGAAAACTCAGGCAGCACAAAGGCCAGCAGCGTGAGGATGAGAAAGAAACTGCAGAATTTAGGATAAGCATCCACTCGTAAAAGCAAACCTCTATTTATCATGACTCAGTTCATGTGCCACCTCCTTCAGGAAGCCCTCCCAGATGCCACGCTGGGTGGGTGTGGGGAGTCTCTGGGCCCCCTGTCCCAGGACTTACTGCATGAACTTGTCATTGTTTTCTCCAGCCAGGGAGCTCCTCAAAGGCCCAGTCTGCCTCTGAGTCCTCTCTGTGGCCCAGTACTCGCTCAGGTCACGGCTGGAGGTGCCAGGGCTCAGGAAGTGTGTGTGGGATACATGAATGAGTGAGTGAGTGAATCCCCACCAAGTCCTTAGGGGACAAAATGTCGAGAGACCTGGATAGGGCTCTCACAGGAGGAAACACCTCTGGTGGCCAGGGGGGCATAGCCTCAAATGTGCTCACAACCCTCACATGTGGTCAGACTCCCCATCTTCACACTTGCCTCCCACAAGGACAAGCAGGGAGCATTTGCCCTGTCTACCCACTAGGGAGACGGGTGCCTCCCAATCTCCCCATGGGAGCCCCACAGGCAATTCCACCCTCATTAGCAGGGACTTGGAAATCAGGCGACTCCAACCCCATGCAGCCATGAAATTAAAAGACACTTGTTCCTTGGAAAGAAAGCTATGCCCAACCTAGACAGCATATTAAAAAGCAGAAACATCACTATGCCAACAAAGGTCCATCTAGTCAAACCCATGGTTTTTCCAGTAGTCATGTATGGATGTGAGAGTTAGACTATAAAGAAAGCTGAGCGCCGAAGAATTAATGCTTTTGAACCGTGGTGTTGGAGAAGACTCACTTTGGCCCTGATATGAAGAGCAGACTCATTGGAAAAGACCCTCATGCTGGGAAAGATTGAAGGCAGGAGGAGAAGGGGATGACAGAGGATGAGATGGTTGGATGGCATCACCGACTCGATGGACGACTTTGAGCAAATTCTGGGAGATGGTGAGGGACAGGGAAGCCTGGGGTGCTGCAATCCACGGGGGTCTCAAAGCATCAGACACGACTTAGCAACTGAACTACAAAACAACGCCCACAGGGAACCCAAGGGTCTGCACATCTGTTGCTCTGGTCTTCTGCACCTTGAACAGTCAGCGGTCCCCCAACCCCACGCCCCATCCTTCCCACTTCCCTGACACCCTGAGCTCTAGAGGGTGCTCCTTAAATGTTCTCTGGCTATTCTGGGATCATTCCAGGGAAGTCCTGTTTTTAAAATATGCCCCTTTAACAGTGTATACGCTGTTATATGTAATTTACATTCCCAGAGTTCTGTGGTAGAGACGTCTCATGGCATCCTTGACAAGCCAGCCTGAGCTCTCCAGGTCTTCCTGCCTTTGTCCCACCCTGACCTCTGCCTCCTGCTTGCCCCCCACCCCAGTAAATTCCCTGTCTCTGACACATGGGCGCCCCCTACTCTGTCACCTGGGCACTCCTGCACCCTCCTGTGCCCCCCACCCCGTACCCTCCTCCCATCACCACGGCCCAGCCCTGAACTGACGTTCTCCCACTTAATTCTGACAAGTTCCCAAGTTTGAAGCCTAAGCAAACGGCTTGCCAACAGTGGCCACTGTGAAAATACCTATGGTCAGTTTCTACAAAATACGTCTCTCTGTTTCATCAGGTCTATTAAATCTAATAAGCTGGGGCCAGGGTGGGGGTGGTTTCTGTAATAAATGGACAGGCAGTGACCTTTAAGAGAGTTTTAGACATATCTCACTAGTTTTAGTGAAACAGAAATATTATAACACAATAAATCTCTTTTGCCCTTTTCAAAATTCCTGGTTTCTTGCATATTATTAAAAAAAAAAATGCCAGGACTTTAAACCAGGGTGCAGGTGAGCTCTGCACTCTGAGGATTCACGTCTTTGTCCAGAGCAGTAGCTGGGAGGAGTCTGTTAAGTGGGGGGCTCAGAGGTGCAAAAATTGACTTGAAAATAGAGCTGCTTCCATCCTCAGGAAGGGGAGACACAGACGAAAATTTAGTGCATTTTCTTAAGCGCTTAAGGTAGAAATTGCCACTCCATGAAGTCAGCAGACCACGTGAGGCTTTTTTTTTTTTTTTTTTTCTGGAAAGAAATAAACAGCAAGTGCAGGGGGTCCGAGCCTCTCCTGGGGCGAATGCTTGGGTTTGGCTGGACGCCCCGGTGTCAGACCATCAGCCACCCTGCTCCGTGGGACGCCCTTCGGACAGCAGCCCCCACCCCTCTAGTCTGAGACTCTGAGTCGCGTGCTGGGGTAGTGCTGATGGGCCCTCGCAGTGTGACCCCCCCCAGCTCAGGGGGCCGTTTCCTGCATAACTGCTGTCTCCTGATTCTTGTCATTTTCCTGTTTTTCTTTTCTCAGGCGCACTGAACATCAGATCACCACCCCGTGGATGTGCCCGAGGGACCCTGAACCACACTCACCGCGACCCCCCCCAAACCTGCTCCTCCCCCATTTCTCCTTTCTCTCCCAAGTCTTTGCCATCCACCCAGCAGCTGCCCCTGCAGGACCCCGGGCCTGGTCTGTGGCCCCCATGTCCTGCTGTCGGGGAGTCTCCGTGTGCCTTCCTGCCGGGACAGCATCTCCACCCCATTCCTGGTGGTTATTCCGTTTGGGTTGACGTTCAGGGTAGCCTGACCGTGGGGAGATGTGTCAGACCGCGAATCCTCCAGGAGTGGCTGCTGCAAGAGCAGCAGAAGGTGGGGGCCAGCCGGGCCTGGGCCCTCTTTTCCCCGATGGTGATGTAACTCCTAAAGGGAGTGGTGTCCAGCCGCTCAGGCCGGGGCAGAAACAGCAGCGTGTCTCAGAGCTCCTTCGGGAGCGAGGGGCCAAGAACAGACACGTCTCTGGGGGCCCCGGTGCGGTGAGCCCCTCCCTGCCACCTTACCTGCCGCCAGGTGTGGCCGCAGTCCGACGTGATGTACATTTCCTCTTTATATTCCACCAGCTGGGAGCCCAGGTTACCTGGTCCAGAAGGGAAGAGATGGAGCTGCTCTTAGGACCGGCCACTCTCCCACTGACCAAGGTCTGAGCACAGCCGGGGCCCCAAACCAGGGCTGGTGGTGGATGGGCCCTGGGTCTATGCCACCAAAGCCACCAGCGGACACGCCTTCCGCCCTCCTGGGTGCTGACAGGCCTGCCGTCACCACTGCGGGTCCTAGTCTGCACGGTAAAGGGTTAATTTTGCCCAGAGAAAGCCGGCCTCAGGCAGCTCCGGCAGAGCCCAGGTGCAGGCAGAGCGTGGGGGCCTCAGAAGACCCACGGGTGAGGAGCGGGGTTCAGGAACAAGAAGCGTGGCTGGGGGCCACGCGGGCCAGGTGAGCGGTGTGTGGACCCAGCAGCCCGTGATGGGCTTTAAACTGGGGCAGGACATGGCTGGGTCTACGTTTGGAGGTAGCCCCTGGGGGATGGGTAAGGGGAGGCCAGAGGCAGGTCCGGGCAGTGTGGGGCCGTCCAGGTGTGAGGCTGGGTAAGCATATAGTAGGTGCTCATTAAGAGTCCATCAAGGGGCCATTTGGAGGATGGGGAAGTGGGCGCCAAGTCAGCTGGGCAGCCAACAGGCTCCTCCTGGGTTCTGGTTCACCTGACCCTATACCAGACTGGCAGGTGGGTCACCAGCCTTGAGGGAGCCACTCTGCGGGGCTAGGACTTAATCCGGGGGTGCTGCTGAGTGGGGGCAAAGAACCCCCGCTTAGTATCCAAGGTGACTCCAGTTTGAAGACCAGGAGGCTTGGCCGAGTGGACTCCGACAGGAAGAACTTAGGTCACCTGGAGGACACTGCTCCAGGACGGTCACGGCGGCCTTGGAGCTGGGCTGGGTGACCCCAGTCAGCCTCCTGGGAAGGGGCTCGGACAGCAGAATTTTCTGACATGTCAGATTTCACAGGCTTCTGCTCTGACCACGTGGTGATGGTCGGGGAGCCAGGGACCTGAGCTTCCTTCCAGGATGAAGGGACCTGCTTTGAGGACACGGCAGCCCTTCCGGACTCTTCCTGGAGCCCCAGAGGCCCCTGACCCCGCAACCTGAGCAGCCTTATCCACATGGTGCCCTCAGGAGCGCCTCCTCCAGAGCCAAGTGTAGATGTCACTGGAAAGTCCCAAGGGAGAGGGACCATTCTCAGAGAGACGAGGCAAAGCCAGTTCAAGCAGAGCAGCTGAGGGCTTGTGTGCCTGCCTATTTTTTTGAGGTCCAACCAACATCTAAATCATCCATCCATCCTTCATCAATTTATTATCCATCCATCCATCCTTCATCAATTTATTATCCATCCACCCTTCATTAATTTATTATCTATCCATCCATCCATCCTTCATCAATTTATTATCCATATACCCTTCATTAATTTATCATCCATCCATCCCCTCGTCTCTTCTTCATCAATTCCACCCCTCCCCCTCCCCCTACACTTATCCATCAGCATCTGTTGAGTGCCTGCTCTCTCCCCAGCTTTGTGCTAAGCTGCAGGGGGTGCCAGCTGAGCAACCATGGCCCTGGCTCCCAGGGACCTCTCCTCCTAGCCAGGGAAGAAGGATGCCCTGCAACCGGGGCAGGGCCGAGGATGCCTGGGATCCCGGGGAACCATGAAAGCAGAGAAGGGAAAGCTAATGGACCCACAAAGGAGGGGAATTCAGGAGCGATTCCTGCAGGAAGCGACCTCTGCCCCTTGCCTTGAAAGACGAATGCCACTGGCCAAGCGACAGGGGCAGGTGTGCCAGGCAGTGGGCCGGGTCTTGGCGATGGCAGCGAGGTGGGAGGGGAGGTTGGTCAGGGGAGCTGGGGCAGAGGGGCAGGTGCCGAGCTAGGTTCCCTTCTACCCGCCCAGCCACCGCAAGGCTCTCAGGAAAAGCTGCTGAGCGCAGTCAGGGGGGTGACGGAATGAAGGCAACAGCTGGGGGTTGGGGGTGGGCAGAGGACGGAAGGGGCGCCCTTTATCTCCATCCCTCATCCTTCCAGACACCAACAGAGACGCCGGGACCCGTGCTTCCCACACCGAAGCCGTGCAGCAAAGGCTGCGGGGTCAGCACAGCCTCACAGGCGAGTTTGCCGTCCGTGGTTTCGGGGGGAGTGATGTCTGTCTTTTAAGTGACGTGATCTGTTTTCCTTGCTTCGTCTACCAAAGCTGTCAGGCTGCCAGTCACCCAACAGGCACTGGGGCGGGGGGCAGGACATCAGGGGACATTCAGAGGACACGTCCACAGGCCGTCAGAGCGGAGGGCTCTTCAGGAGCTCGGAGGCCGGGGCCTTCACATTAGGGAGGGGAAACTGAGGCCCAGGGGATGTCCCGGGTGCTGTGTCCCCTCCTGGCTGCTCTGGGCTCTCCTTGGGCCTCCTCCCCCTACAGCCCGGCCTCTCTGCCCTGCGTCCATGCTCTCAGGGCCTGGTACACAGTCAGTACTCCCTGAATGCACGTTTCCTTTCTGACCTTGGCCCGCAGCTTGCAGTGTGGCCAAGACCTCAGGGCCTGAACAGAGCAGAAGAGCAACAAAGATTCACCCCGTGCCCTCTTGGCCGAGGAGGAAGGCGACCTGGACCAGGAGACAGGGCTCCTACTGGGGGCCCCGGGGGCTCTTCCCAACACAGAGAGGACGGGGGTGCTCTGAGCTCCCCCTCACGGCCCCTCAGGGTTTTCCCGGCCACAGGACTCCCCAGGCACTGTGTCCAGGAGGTGTCTGCGCCTTTGCTCTGCGTGACCCTGAGGATTCACCCCCGGACGCGGAGCTGGAAGCAGCGTGTGCTGCGTGGGGGGCCCGGGACCCGGCAGGGTGGCTCCGGGAGGTGCAGCGCCCACCCTACAGCAAGAGCTCGGAAAGGGCCGAGTCCGAACCGGACCGGCGCCCTCAGTCCAGACCATGCATCTGTGTTGTGCTGCCTCCGTAGAAGCTCGTCCCCTTGACACGGCCCAGCCGGGGGAGAACGTTCCAGCTGGCACCCTGGCCTGCTGTGCTTATTGCTGGGTTCACCCTCTGAGGCTGCTTCTCGACCCTGGTGGTTAGAAGCCAGTGTTCCCATCTTTGCTTCTTAAATTCTCCTCTTCCGACCTCACTGGAGTCACCGCTGTGGGTCTAGCCTCTCGTCCACGGTCTTGGAGGACAGGCTCCCAGCAGAAGGCACCTGGTGTGGAGCCCGGCTCAAGGGCGGTAGTGCCCAGGTGCTGTCTAAGTGATAGGGAGAGCTGTGGAAACACGCCTGGCATCCGCCGAACACCAGAGAGGTCGTTCTCTCTTTCTGCAGATGAGGGCGCTGAGGTTCGGAGGCACCAGTCACGCCCAGAGCCCAGCAGCTGGAAGCAGCAGAAGAGGGGCATGTGGCAGCCTCTGCCTGTCCCAGGGTGAGGGGTGAGTGATGGGAGATCCGCGCAGAGGCTCCCTGGAAACAGACAGCCATCACCCCCGGCTGCCTCGGGCGGCTTAGCCCAGACGGGGCCCTCATTTGGACCCACTGCTCCTGCCACGTTGCCCAGCCCATGGGGGGCCACCAGTGGGAAGCTGGTCCCTGCTTAGCGGCAGCGGCGGGGCCTGAGGGAGCCTAGCTCACTCCACCTTCCCTCTCTGGTGCTCTGTTCCCAGCAGACACCCAGGGCTGGATGGAGGATGTAAAAGAATTCACACCTTGGTTGGCCCACATTGTACGGATGGCTCCATCTCCATCTCGGGAAAGCCATGGCGAGGTTAAAAAGCCGTGGAATGAAGTATAAATGCAGCATCCTGCCCCTGGCGGGGGACAGTGAGGGGAGGGAGGGAGGGGCAGAGGGAGGCGGCCACCCACCCCCTGTGCTCCCCCTTCTGTGACTCGCACACGGTGAAGCGAAGCTCCTGCAGATCCTTGCAGCTTTCCTGGGGGCTGGAACGCTTGTCCTGAGCTTTCAAATCAAGTGCTGGGAACATTTGAAACTGTGCCTTCTGCACCTTTGGTCAAGAATTTGAGGTTTCAGGCCATCACGAATGTGCATTTTAAATGTACCGTTGCCTTCGGGTCCAGGGACCTGAGTCCACAAGACCGAGGGTGCCTGACACAGGTGGCCTGACCCCTCTCTGTGTGGGAGCTGGTGCCCCATGAGCGGCATTGAAATTGAGGCTGATGCGCATTTTTGTCATTGACACCCGACCGTCGTGGAAGCAGGTGGACCCCGCCCCAGTGGCAGCCAATGACTAAGACCCCTGGGGCACAGATGGGCAGAAGGAGGCCTAGAGGCTGAAAGCTCTTCATTGCCATAGTCTCTGTCTGGTTGTATCACTTGCCGCCCCCCACTGGAACGCCCCCCTCTCCAGGATAATGTGAGATGCCCATCCTGACCGCCAAGGTCTCCTGCCTCCTGAGGTGCACAGTGCCCACAGGGGTCTCACCTGTTGCTTGTGGGCTCTGGTTGGGTCATTCTGAGAAGCATATTCCCTCCTCTGGAAGAACGGCCCTGTCGCCTCAACATGGCCATTCACTCATTCATTGGCTCACTCACTCATTCATTCACTCTCTCATTCACTCACTCATTCACTTACTCACTCATTCATTCATTACTCATTCATCCTTCACTCCTTCATTCACTCATTCACTTATTCATTCATTGACTCATTCATTCACTCACTCGTTCACTCATTCATTACCACACTCATTCATTCACTCATTAACTTACTCCTTCATTCACTCACTCATTCATTCACTTACTCATTCACTCATTCATTAGCTTACTCACTCATTCATTCACTCTCTCACACACAGCCGCCAGGCTGGGATACATCTGCTGAAGGGTCAGATGCGTCATCCAGCCCACGGTCTGGGGTCCAAATTCTCCAGGCTGCAGCTGGTGCTGGAGCAGAAAGAGGCATAGAGCCTCAGGTTCAGGCAGCCATGAGCCCTGGCCCGGGCCTTGGCAGTCCCTGCTCTGTGACGGGGCAGAGACACTGTCTCTCTGACTGCCACACGCCCCATCCACACCTGGGTGTGCCCAGCCCCAGCCTGGCCCTTCTGCCCCCGGGACCAGTGGCCGGCTGATGGGCCTGCCCCAGAGTCTTGCTCTCTGCAGTTTCAAGGGGCACAGCAGCCCTCCCAGGGCACGGACTTCCTTTCCCAGAGGAGCCTGGGGTGGGTCTCAAGCTTCAGGAGGACACCTTGCAAGTTGCGAGCAAGTCTTCCCTCTCCTCAGGTTCATTACCTCCTCTGTAAAGTGGGGGTGCTGACCTCTCAGGGTCACGGTGGTGATGAGAGGAGTTCAGGGCCTGGCAGGGGAGAAACGGCCGCCATGGCAGCTGTGGACAGAGCGTCAGGGCTGAGCTGCTGAGAGCTGGTGAGGCTGTCCCCTCTCTGAAGGGTAAAAGGGAAGCCAGACGCCAGCCGCTGCCTGGCAGTGGACTTTTAAAACATGTGATTTTATTTGCAATGATTCTTCTAACTCACATAAACCTTGTTTTAGAGTTTTATTTGATCGGCACACATTTCATGACCCCTGAGTAAGTTTCTAGTTTAATGGGGTAGACAGACACAGTCACAACATATGTTTCTCTTTCCCTCCGTGTAAGTTGTATATGTGTCTCTCTCTCCCAACTAGAAACTTCTTTAGGGACCGATAACTATCAACCATGATACAGATTATCCTTCCATCCACTCACTCATCCATCCTTCCATGTACTCATTCACCATTTTGTTTTCCATCCTTCCATCGGACTATTATTCTTTCAACTATTCAAGTTTCCTTTGACGCATCCTGCCACCCACCCATCCATCCATCTTTCCATTCATCCATCCATCTGTTCTTACCTTGGTCATTCACCCATCCATCCATCTTTCCATTCATCCATCCATCTGTTCTTACCTTGGTCATTCACCCATCCATCCATCTTTCCATTCATCCATCCATCTGTTCTTACCTTGGTCATTCACCCATCCATCCATCTTTCCATCCATCTACCCATCCGTCCATCCATCCATCCATCCATCTGTCCATCCATCCATCCAGTTATGTGCCCTCTCTGGACCATGCAGACATCCCTTGGGGGGAGGTGCCAAGAAACCTGGGTTCCTGGGGATGCTATGGCACTGTCCCAGTGGACACACCATGGCCCCAGGCCTGTGACCGCCAAGTCCCACCCCTGAGCCTGGAGCTCCGCGCAGGCAGCGAGGCTCCCGCGCTCTGACCGTGGAGGCAGCGTCCTACCTGCGCCCGTGACCAGGTCCCACGCTCTGACCACGGAGGCAGCGTCCTACCTGAGCCCGTGACCAGGCCCCGTGCTCTGACCACGGAGGCAGCGGCCTACCTGCGCCCATGACCAGGCCGGGGGCGCTGTCCTTGGTGTGCACAGTACCGGACACGTAGGGGTTGTCTGCCCAGCGCAGGTGCAGGTGCAGGTGGCAGTCCGGCTGCAAGGGAGAGAGGGAGTCGCGGTCAGCGCCTGGGAGGGAGCTGTGGCCCGAGGAAAAGCAGGGCCCAGGCGGAACGCAGCCCTGTGGGGGCTGGGCGGGAAGGCAGGGCCACGGCATTTTAGAGGAGTGGGAGGAAGGTGGGGAGGAGGCTTGGAGGCTGACCCCTGGTCATCTGGTCAGGGCCAGGTGGGCTTCTCCAGGGGAGGGGCCTCCCGGCCTGGGTGCTGGAGGGTGGGTGCCCCAAAGTGGCTCCTGAGTGCAGAGCTGGGCCACAGAACGGGACTCCAGGCGCCTGCACGACCCATGGCCATGCTCATCCACCCAGAACCTTCACTGGGGGCCTCTCAGGTGACCATGGGCACCAGGGGACAGCTGTGGGCAGCCCGTAAACTCCATGTCCTCTGGGAGAGGCAGGTGGTACGGTGGGTGTGTTAGAGCCCAGGTTACTCCCGAACATCAGCAGAGCACATCAGGACACAGCCTGGGTGGTGCCCTGGCTGAAGGGGCAGAAACGATGGCTGTTGGGAGCCCTCCAGCACACCTCGAGTCGCTTGGTGGCCGCCTCTGGGCCAGCACTGAGCCACACGCTTCACGAGGTGTGTGTCACGGAACTCTCTCAGCACCCGTCCTGCCATCCCCTCTGTGCTGACGGGGAAACTGAGGCAGAGTGTGTTTAAGCAACTTCCCACAGCTGGGGCTGCCTGGTTCAAAGTCCACACCGTGAAACCTGCGGGTGGGACGGGGAGTCTGGCACTTCCAGGCAAACCAGGCTGGCTGCCCCAGAACGAGGAAGCACCAGCTGTTTCTTGCCCAGCATTGTCAGACCCCCCATCTGTCTTTGCCCCAGCTGCCTGCCCGCCCCCCTACTCCGCTGAGATGGTAGAGGCCAAGCCAGCTCCCTGGGGTGGGACTGGGGGGCCCAGGGGAGTAGACGAGTTGAAAGGATGTATCCTCTGGACTGACCCTCCTGAGTCTCCCCAGGCCTCGGTGACTCACGAGCCCCACCAGCCCTCGGTCACATCTGCATAGAACACAAAACCACAGGACCTAGGACGAGGCCCCAGGTCTCCATGCGGCTCCCCCCAGGCCACCAGACACGACACCAGGGAGTGACCTGCCAGCCACCAGCCAGGACTGCCGCCCACCCCTCCCAGGGTCATTCCACACTCTACCATCTACCGAAATCCATCTGAGAGATCTCTCTTTTCTCTACATTTAATGTTGCTTTAACACTTTCTTCTGGCCCATGAACCGCGTACGTTTTATACAGATTATCCAAAGTTAAAAATCAAAGCGATCAATAAATTGGATATTGATCTGGGCCAGGTGCCCAGGGCCTGATCCAGTGGGAGAGGAGCTTGAGTTTTTACCAGAGTTTTAAAATATATATTAGGTTCATCACACCCTGTATGATTTCATTCATCGCAAGTGTCCAGAGCAGGGAAGTCTATAGACAGGAAGTGGACTTCAGGGTAGGGCGTGGGGTGGGGAGAATGGGGTTGGTGACTAAAGGGTACAGGGTTTCTTTTTGAGTCTAAAGTGGACCGTGCTGATGGGCACATAGCTCTGTGAAGATTCCAGAAACCACTGAATTGTCACACTTTAAATGGGTGAATTGTATGGGATGTGACCGGCATCTCAGTCAAGCTGCTAAAAAATAAAGTAAGATGTGGCAAATGAGCTGGAAGAGCCCCACTTTTAAAGCAGACTTGGTGGGCTAGAGACCCTCCCCAGGGCAGCCTGAAGTTGGCAGGGCCCCGTGGGTGGGTAGCTTGGTCACTGAGTGCCCCCATATGGGAGCCCCCCAGAGAAGGGGAACGCTTGGCTGAGCAGGATAAACTTGACCTGCTGTGGCAGGTTAAGCTGTAGCCTGACCTGGATTTCTCCTGGTTTCTTACAACTGAGAAGCAGGTTGGTGACCTAACATCTTCGGGGCACCTTCAGCCCCTTCTGCCTGGCGGGGAGGGTGTGTCTGGGGGAGGGGTGCCCATGACCTCTGTAAGCAGGGCCAGTCTCCAGCTGCAGAAGGAAGCTCGAGGCAGGAGGAGAAGGCACCTCGGCAGGGACATGGCCTGCCCTGCTGTGTCCAAGGACACGCTCCTGGGCTGAGAAGGTCTGGCCCAGGCACGGCCCTGTTCTGGCGCCCCAGGAGTCCCAGGTGCCAGGTCCTGGGTGGAGTGGCCATGCTCCCCAGCTTGCAGCCAGCCTTCTGCACGTCCCCTGACTCTCTGTGCTCACAGTATCACTATCTCTGGGAGTGGTGAGGCCGGACTTCCCTTCCCCATTCCCAGCCCACTGCGGCTCTGTCTTAATTGCTGGACGCTTGATGGGGGCACAGATAGAACACTCCTCAGGGGTCCCTGTGGTCATGAGTGGCCCACAGGACCCTGGCAGGGCTGTGGTCCCCTTTTGAGCCACACAGGTCCTTCCAGCAGGTCCTGGAGCTGCTGGGGGCGCTCTGCCGGGGGTCTGACTCGCTGACACAAGGCCCAGCTGAGTCTGCACTGAGTGGATGGAGGGATGGCAGGCCTGGAGAGGCCGACCCGCAGGGCCCTCAGCACCTGCACATGTAACGGGAGGGGACGCACCGGGCAGCAGGCTGCTCTCGGGGCGCAGAGTTAGACACGGCGGGGTCCCCCAGGGCAACCAAGGGCACAGGTGGGAAGACCTCAAGGGCGGGCTGGTGCCAGGGGAGGCGGTGGTGAGCGCCCGGTCCTGGAGAGTGGGCCTGGGTACCTGCAGGGCCTGGGTGGGTGTGACGGGCTGAGGGGGCAGCACCACGCTGCCCCAAGATACTCCTTTCTTGGCCCCTCCACACTCGGGAGCCGGCTGGTGCCCTAAAGGGGTGTCCATTGGAGACTGTCGGCTGGTTGGAAGGCCACGCTGCTGGTTGCTGTGAGCAAGGGGACCTGCTCACCCGCGCACCCCACGACTCGCTCAGCCAGTGTCTGAGAAGAGTGGCCACAGACAGCAAAACGGACAGGTTTTCATTCTAAGCCCGAAGGTCAAGAGAGGAGAACCAACCCCAAGGGCAACTGAGCATCCGAAAACAGGCCTGATCCATGCTCGCCTGTTAAAAAGTCCCCTTCAGAATTTGCTCTGTGGCTCAGGAAACTCAAACAGGGGCTTTGCATCAACCTAGAGGGGCAGGAGGAGGCAGGAGACGGGAGGGGGGTTCAAAAGGGAGGGGATATATGTACACCTATGGCTGATTCGTGATGAGGTTTGACAGAAAACAGCAAAATTCTGTAAAGCAGTTATCCTTCAGTTAAAAAAAAAAAAAAGACTCCTTCATTTTCCTGTCACTAGAAGGCGATATTCCCAGCCAGAGACCTCGTCATACGACCCAGGAAAGTCTTTCGGACCCAGAGTCAAAAGAAAAACAGAAGACTCAGAAATCCCACATGTCGGGATCCCCAGCCGAACTTTTTAACATGACTCTTAGCCAAAGGAAGGGGAAGAAAAATGCCTGACGCCGTCACCTCTGAGCGACGCGGTTGCAGGTCTAACTTATTCCCCTTTCTATACATTCCTGCATTTTCCAGGTATTCTGCAATAAGCAGGAATCACTTTTCCGATGAGAAGTAAAACCTCAAGTGTAGCCAGCCCTGTGCATTGAGAGTCTGCACAGCTGAGTGAAGGACACAGTCAGAGAAGAGACCCAGGAGGAGGACCGCCCTGCACGCCCTGCCCCACCCCGCACGCCCCACCCACGGCCGCCAGGGCTGCACACGCAGGGGACGCCGGGGAGCCAAGGCCGCGGCTCCTGCCTTTCCGGCCCAGCTGGGCATCCCGATGCTTGTCCTCTTTCCGCTGTGCCCATCGGGCTCTTGGCCTGACTGCCTGCAGCCACGCACTTACCAGCTGGCTCCCAGTTTTATTATTTTAAGGCTGGGGCATAAATCTCGAAAGGTTATCTCCTTGCTGAGCTGCTTAATTGCAGACAAGAATCTATTCTTAGCGAAAACTTGCTTTGACAGATTAATATGGCTTAACTTTTTCAACGATGATACAAAAATTAGCCCTTTCACAGCAATTCAGTTCTCAGAAGCGCTTTTACAAGTGGCAGGTAATTAATCCTCCCCGTAGGTCGACAGGTGCTGTTATCCCTTGTTGCTAGCCGGGGGGGCTTATGCAGAGGCCGAGCGGAGCCCCCTAGTTGGTGAGGTCAGGGAGCAAGGACCTGAGGCTCTGCCCGGAGGGCGCAGAGCCCCACCTGGTCCTGGGGGGTGGTCACTGGCTGGTCAGGTGGGGTGCCTACCATCTTGAGGGGCCCTGCAGAGATCCAGGCAGGTCCCAAGAGGGCAGAATTGCTTGCTGTTTTGTGTATTGATGTATTCCCAACACCCAGAAGAGTGCCTTTGCATAATAGGTCCCGGTACATGTTTGTTGAATGAATATTCATGTCAAACAGGCACCATTGCTCTTTCTGTTTACAGAGGCACAGCAATGGACGGGGGGCCCTGACTGTGAGGAGCTTCCAGTCAAGGCCAGTGGGAAACAGAAGCATGTGTGCCCAGTGAAGGCTTCTCTGTAGAGGGGACATGCAGACAGGGTTTTCAGGTGTCAATAGGAGTTCATTGAACAAAGAGGAAAAGCCTTCCCCATCCCCAAGGCAGCCAAGACACAGGGGCAGCCTACACTCATATTCATGTAGAAAGGCACCCTTGGAAGATCAGGGTCAGCTTGGAGCTCATGAGATTTGGACTATGTCCTGGCCCCCTCACTCATCCAGCCCCCGCCCCCAATTCCACAGGCAGAGTGTGCTGCTTGGCCCTTGACATTGGCCAACAGGGCTTAGCAAGTGCAGCACAAGCAGGCTTGCAACGTTCCTGCAATGTTTCTGCTCATCCTCCTGCACCTCTGCTATTTCCCAGAGTGTGCCTGGGCTGGTCCCGGGAGGAAGATGCCAGATCCCTTCCTAAATCATAACCCCTGGGTGTGTGAGCGAGCCCAGCCTCTCGCAGATCTGAAAGAGTGAGTGCTGTTTGGGGTGGTTTGTTACACAGCACTGTTGTGACCAGAGCTGACCGAGACACTCCCCTCTCTGACCTCTTTGTAAAGCAAGGAGTTTCTTCCTGCCTTCTCCACCACACCCAGAGAAATAGGTAGTTCAGTCTCTCAGATCCCCTTCTCAGACGTCAGCGTCTCTGACCCCTGGATCCAGCAGTCGTGTCCGGTGCCCACCCCAGGGAAGGTGTGTGCAGTGAGCGGGCACTCACAGGCTTGCAGTTGGTTGGTTTCCCGTTCATGTCCGTGCTGGGAGGCCTCAGGTAATCCCAGTCTCGGCCCTTGTTGTAGGTTATGAGTGTCACCACCTTCCCGTTGACTTTCTGGTTTGCCAGGAAGACTCCTTTCACCCCTCGGACCTGGGACAGAAGCACAAGAAGGATGGTAAACGCCTGCCCGGCCCCTTGTGAGAGCTCTGTGCGCAAGGCCTCATTTGTCCGGGACAATAGCCCTGAGCTGAGGCTGGCGTACACCCTGGAGGTTAGGGGGCTCAGGGCACAGGGAGCGGAGATGCAGTCTGAGCTCTGACTGGGAGATGGCTCTGTCTGACCCCACTTTCCAAGTGCATTTCACAACATCGAGCTGTCCTCCCAAGTCCAGCCTCTGCTGTCAGACAGCGAGCAGAGCCCTGGTCCTTGACATGCGTGCACATCTCGGTCACCCCGTCTTTAGCCGGGGCTCCTGACTCAGATCCCAGTCCCTCGCCTCCTTCCCAGGGGACCCACAGGGCCTGGACCAGTGGAGTCGCTCTGGGCTTCCCTCCAGGGACTTCGTCAGCTCAGCCCCACAGGAGGTTGCCACAGGAGGTTGAGGTAGGGGTCCATGCTGGTCCCAGCCTGCCCTGGACGAGGGTCAAAGTTCCCCATGCCCCCTTTCTCAGGATTCCTGGGGGGCCCAGGGAGGTGACCCACTCACATGCCATAGTCAGTCACTGAGTCGGCTCATAAGAAATGGTCAAGCATCAGCAATTCCCAGTTGTTCAACCTACTGATTCTACAGAGATGAGTTTTTCTGGCAAGTTCCTTGGGTGTGGAGGCCTGGGACCCAGTAACTGAGGCCCACTGGTGTGGCCTGAGTTCCTTGGAGCCCCCGTGGGCCTGAAGCAGCCTTTGCTGCTCTATAAATAGCATGAACCCAGGGCAACTGAGGCACGGAGTTACAGGATTTATCCGGAGTTCCCTGACCAGAGGTGAAGCTCAGGACAACGGTAATAATTCACAGTAAGTGCCTTCTGCGTGGCGGTCAAGGGAGTCAGCAAGCGCCACGGCATTAAATTCTCAGACTCCACGAGGTCGCCGCTGTGCTAGGCCTCCGTGGCAAGGGCCCGACAGGTGGGGAGCAGGCCGGGAGGCACTGAAGACTCTGAGTGAATGGTGTGCGTGTTTCCTGTGGCTTCCGCGACAGGTGACAGGCGGATGGACCTTAAACCACACAAGATCGTGTGACAGCTCTGGGGGCCGGGAGCCCAGCAGGAGTGGGTCCCACAGGCTGAGAGCAAGCTGTTGGGGCCCAGCGTCTACAGGCACCCGAGGTGCTTGGCTTGCAGCCCCTCCTCCATCTTCAGCCAGTCGTACAGCAGCTCCCTGGCCATTCTTCCGTGATTCTGTGTGCTTTTCTGTTCCCTTCTGCTCCTTCCACTCGCGAGGACCCCTGAGATTGCAGTGGGCCTCGTGCAAAACGCTGGGAACTCTTCCCATCTTCTGTCTGCCAACTCCATCCCCCTTTGCCTGTGTCTCTTAATAGGAGGCTGCTGTCTGGGGTGGCGATGGCGGTCTGGCCCTCACTCCACAGATGATACTTCAGGGATGGTCTTTCTTAGGGATGACCCGGGGGAGAAGGACCATGGCCCCTTCTCTCTCACTCTTGGTGACGTCACTCTGTCTCGGGCCCATCTGAGCATCACTCGGGGGCAGGCTGCTGGGTCCAGACGCCTTCCCTGGTGTCCCAGGGGCAGATTCGGTGCTGATTTGCCCGGTGATGGCTTGATGGAAAGTGCTCTTTTATATCCCAACTGGTCTCCATGAAAACACTCAGCAGTAAATAACCCGGACCCTCCTGTCCCAGAGAGGTAGGAGCAGGCTGAGTCTCCCTGGGGTGGGTCTGGTCAGCTGAGCACCAGGTTCCAAAGCTGACATGCCCACTCCACGCGCCCACCCTTCTCATGGCTGTGCTCGTTTCCTGGGGCTGACGTGACAAAGTATCACAAAGTGGGAGAGGACGGGACTTAAACAACAGAAATTCTGTTTCCTCACAGTCGGGAAGCCGGAGGTCCACGATCAAGGCACTGGCAGGGCTGTCCTCTCTCTAAGGTTCTCAGGAGGCTCCTTCCTCATCTCCTCCAGCTTCAGGGGTCTCCAGGTGTTCTCTGCTCTGTCTTCACAGACCCTTCTCTCTGTGTGTCCATGTCTCCTCTTCTGATCCTTGTCATGGGTTTAGGACCCAACACAAGCTCATCTCAAGACCCTTCACTTAGTGACGCTGCAAAGATCCTTTTCCTAAAGAAGCTCAAGGTTATGGCTTCGATGTGGTTTTACCTTTTTTTTTGAGGGGGGGGTCACATTCAGCCCATTACAATGGCTGTCTCCTAGCTGTGGTCAGGACTTCTCAGGGTCAGGGCACAGGACTGGGGACCCCCATGAAAGTGTTAGTCACTCAGTCGTGTCCGACTCTTTGAGACTCCATTAACTGCAGCCCACCAGGCTCCTCAGTCCATGGGCTTCTCCAGGTAAGAATACTGGAGTGGGTAGCCATTCCCTTCTCCAACCTAGGGATCTTCCCAACCTAGGGATCAAACCCAGGTCTCCTGCATTGCAGGCAGTTTCTTTATCATCTTGAGCCACCAGAGAAGCCCCCATATCCTGCTTCCTAACCCAAGCTTCAACACAAGGAGGCCCCCAGAGAAGGGCTGTCATTTGGTCTAGAACCAGGACACCTCCCCCCAACCCCTGCCCACCCCGAGCAGTGGTGTGAGTTCACGGCCCTTCAAAGTCCAGGCCTCTCAGGGCAGTGGTTGCCTGTGATGTCTCGGACAAGACATTTTTCCTGGATCTGCCATTAGATGAACGATAACCACGGAGATAATGCAACTGGCACACGTGTAGACTCTCTAGGCCAGGCCTTCCCCACACACGGTCTTGAATCCCCAGAAAGGGCCACTGCTGTGAAAACTGTCGAGAGCTCGCTGAGTACTGGGCTGCTGTAAGTGTTCAATGGAAACAGAGGCCTCCTTCTGTGCCTCCAGTTGGCACAGAAAGCCTCTGAGGAAGGTATTACTGTCATCCTCGTTTCACTACGAGCAAACTGAAGCAGAGAGGTTAAGTAACCTTCCTGAGGTCACACAGCAAATACATATCAGAACTGGGATTTGAGCCCAGGCAGTGGGGCTCCAGAGCTGTGCTCATAACCACTACCCATGACTCACATTAGGTGGATTTCAGAGAAGCCAAGTCACTTACGAGGAGGCCCAGCTTTGGGGCTGGCCACGTGAGCTCCCTCCAGTCCCCCTGGCCTCTCACTGCCTGGTCTTTGGCATGAATTGCTGTTCCCTGGTTCCTCAAGCCTGGCTAACTTCAGCTTCGCCTTAAATCCATCCACATCCCTTCCTCCAGGAAGCACTCCCTGACTCCCATCCCGAGCTGGCTAACTGCGCTCATGGTGCTCTCTAGATGCTGACTCACTGGGTGGGAACCACTGTCGGGGGCTGATCTTCCTGTAGAGTATGAAATTCTGGGAGAAATGGTCTGCTCCTTCCTGCATCCTGGGGATGGGGCCTGGAGCTGGGCATGTGCTACAGGCGGTACGGATACCCGCAGAGGGCCAGGCCATCCTGCGTGTAACTGCGGTGTCTGCGGTGCCCTCATCCTGAGTCAATGACATGCCCTTCCCGCCTGTAACTTTTAGCAAATGGCCCTAAGCCGTGGGCTGTGTCCAGCTGGGGCGGTAAACCCACAAATGGGTTCTCATTGTAAACCAATGCTTACATTCATCACTTCCTGGGAGAAGGCGGTCCGTGCTGCTGTTGACAGCTGAGAGATGGAGGCTGCAGCCCCGGCTCTGTCCGGGAGGCCTGCTCCCACCTCAGCTGACCCGCTCTGTCTGCTTAAGGCTTGGCTGGCCACCCATGGGACACTCTCCCCAGCCCGGCAGGGACAGCAGAGTCTGGTAGGCCCACCACCAGTATCTACTATGAGAACACACTGGCCAGGGGCTCCCCGAGGGAGGAGCTTAATGGTGAATGACCGAGGAAGGGAGTGCTGGCCAGGAGGGTGGACAGAGCCTGGAATGACAGACTGGGGCTGGTCCTGGTTTTCTCACTTCCTCCCCAAGTACCTGGGCAGGTTGCCTGCCCTGTCCGAGCCTCCGGTTCCTTACCTGTAAAGCGGCTGAGGGAGCCCCTCCCCGGCTCTGGTGCGGACAAGGATACAAGAGGTGGCCCTGAAAGGCCGGGTTCCATTTGGGCCCTTGTGGGTGTGGGTGGGGCTGACATTTATGGAATCCAAGCACATGGGAGCCAGGAGCCCCAGTTCAGAGCCTCTGACCTGATCAGGTAAGCCCCTCAGCATCACACGACAAGAGCACGTGGAGGCTTAAATGGGACACAGATGGGGTGGGACCCCCAGGGAGGGCACTGGGGGATCTGGGAATCTCAGGCAGGGAGGCCCCAACCCCCAGCCTCAGAGACAAGAGCTGCAGGGCCAAGGCGGAGACAGGAAGCTAGAGAGAGCCCGACAGAGTGAGATACACAGAGCGGGGAGGAGACCAGTCCTGGGTGGGGGGAGGCAGCGAGGCCAGCAATGGGACGGCCCCACCCTCTGTCCCTCAGCCTGTTTTCAAGGCACGCATGGCTCTGCAGATGATGGCTGACGAGTAAGTTGATGGTGGGGACCGCTAACCTGAACCTCAACTCAGCAACATGTCATCCCCACAAAAGAATTCCATTCTTCTCATGAGCAGTGTTACAAAGTGCTCCTTGACTAGATTTTTAATTTCATCACAAACAGCGAGTTTTCTCTCTTGCACTGAAAGTACCTGCATGGTATCCTCTAGATCTGCAAAGCCTGAATTAGGGCATTTTTGTAGGGTGAGATGGGGGCCGGGGTGGGAGTGGGAGGAGTCGGGCAGGAGTGGGTGGAGCCGGGCAGAGTGGGAGGAGCCGGGGAGGGAGTGGGAGGAGTCGGGGAGGGAGTGAGAGGAGTCGGGTGGTAGCGGGTGGAGCTGGGCAGAGTGGGAAGAGCCGGGGAGAGAGTGGGAGGAGTCGGGTGGGAGTGGGTGGAGCTGGGCAGGAGTGGGAGGAACTGGGGCGGAAATGGGAAGGGCAAGGTAGGGAGTGGGAGGAGCTGGGCGGGAGTGGGAGGGTTTAGGTGGGAGTGGGAGGGGCAGCAGAGGGAGTGGGAGGAGCCGGGGCGGGGTGGGAGTGGCCGGCGTTGGAGTGGGAGGGGCCGGGGCGGACGTGGGAGGAATCAGGGTGGGAGGAGCCAGGCGGGAGTGGGCGGAGCTGGGGCAGGAGTGGGAGGGGCCGAGGCAGGAGTGGGAGGGGCCAGGAGGGAGTGGGCGGAGCCTGGGCTGTGGGCCCGAGACGCCCCTCAGGTCCCACCTCCAGGATGTCGATGACCACGCTCTCCTCCGCCTGCCGCGAGCTGCGCACATCCTCCAGCACCAGCGAGTAGCGCACGCCGCGCGTGTCCGACTGGTACAGGTTGTAGGTGTCAGTCTGGTACCACTCCTGCACGGCCACGAACACCTGGCTCTCGTCCGTGCTGATGACCTGCAGATCCTGGGGGCGTGGGGGAGCGAGGTCAGTGCGGGCTGGGGGCCGGTGCGGGGGAAGGAAGCTGGCCTGGGCGTGGGGGGTAGGGGGATGGGGCAGGCCTGGGGGGAGGGGTGGGGGTTGGCCACAGCCCTCTTGGCGTCAGGCTGACCTAGATTTTCATCCCGGCTCTGCCCGCAGTGCTCTGTGGCCGTAGACAAGTCCCTTTACCTCTCTGGGCCTCCGTTCTCCCAGCTTCAAAATGGGGGTCATGTTCCCACCCTCCACATTGGGTGGGGGGGCTGCCCAGGCACTGGGTGGGGCATAGTGACACCTCCCCCCACCCCCTGCCCCTGCCATGCCGTCTGCCTGCTTGTCCGCAGTTAGGAGGAGGCCGGGACTCCTATGCACCACAGACCATCACTCCTGGGAGGCGGGGACTGGTCTCCTTAGGGCCCCTCCCCGACCCCACCCTGAGGATCAGATAAGCTACCTGTCAGTTCACTCACTCAGCACGTGTTCATTAAGTGCCTGCTGTGTGCCAGGCGCTTGGCTAGGCCCTGGGCCCTGCTGGGGACCCACACTGGTCTCTGCCCTCCGGGTTGTACACTGGGAAGGAGGGCTGGATTAATTCGCTTCAGCCTCACTCCCAGGGCCTCCTCGATGGCCTGCTACATACAGAGAGCTGCCCTTTGCCCACAGTTCCTCCAGGCCAGGACACCCCTGCCCTTGGCCCTCCTGCCGGACACACAGCCAACAAGGCCCGTGCAGGGCAGTGGGCGGCTCGGGGCCTGGCGGGAGCTGAGGGCAGGCACCTGGACAGCAGGCCGGCAGGAGGCCTGGCCTGAGAAGGTCAGTGGCCGAGGCCAAAGCCCACCTGGAGCAGGACGCCTGGCAACTCTTGAGTGGGCCAGGCACCCCCTCTCAGGATTTGTTCCAGATTTGACAATTAAGAATAAAAAAAAAGAAAAACCCACAGTCGAATAAAAAGGAAGAAGAAACCCAGGGCTAAGCTGAATTTCTTGTTTTCCTTTTCACTCCCAGCCAGCGCCAAACGCTGCGTGGGAGCCACATGAAAAGGCATCTGAACAGGCCTGTTTCAAAGCCATAACGAGCTTTTATGCTGCAGCCTCTCCAGTTTGCCTTCTATCACTCCTAGACTTTTATTGCCCCTCTGGTGGCGGAGCTTCCAAGATCCAGGAGCCGAGGACAGATGGCAGAGGGGGCGGGGCAACGCTGGTCACGACCGCTGCTCCGCCCACCACGGCCAGTGTAGTTTGGGGGTTCTCTTCCCTTTACAGACCTTCAATCCGGTGAAGAGGCCGCCTGGGCAGGGTGCAGGCTGGTGACGGCCCCTCCCCTCCTGTCTGTTCCCACCCCCACCTCCCAGTGCTGTGTAGCCAAAAAAAAAGGGCTTTGCAAAAAAGAGGGGGGCAGTGCTGTGAAACCTGCGATGCACCTCCCTCCCAGGGACAGCCCTGCAGCGCAGCGGGGTCCTGGCCTGTGGACCCGAGCAGCTCACAGCCAGGGAGGGCTTACAGAGTCAGGGTCACAGGCCTGGCAGTTCCCTCTGTGAGACGGGACAGCAGGATGATGGGGAGTTGGAGGGCTGCGCCTGAAGCCTGGGAAGTGGGGCATCTCTGCTCTTCTCGCCCACCCCCCTCTCCCATTTCTCCATGCAAGGCCGCGGTGTCCTCCCGGGTATCGCTAATCCTGCAGCCCGGCACGAGAAAGCCGGCTATCGGCGGAGGTTCCGAGCTCACTTAGTGCCCAGCATCAGCCACACGGGGACTGATCAGTATTTACTGCTATTACCTTCATTCTGACTTTGCCTTCCCCACACCCGGGTAAATGTTTACAAAACCTGAGTAAATGTTTACTAGAACTTGGGAAATAAAGGAAAATGTATAAAGGGAGTAAAAGTTGCCTGTAGTACTGCTCCTAGAGAGACCTGATATTAACATTTAAAGATGTTTACTTCTGGGTTTGTTCCCAAATGTGATTCATATACTTTCTCAAGTATGGTTTGTAGCTTGCTCTTGCGTGTTCTATGAGGAGCATGTTTCTCTGTTGTTACAATTATTTATAAACACCACTTTTGGTGACTGCATGATATTCCCTTTTGTGAATGTACCATATTTCACTGAATATTTCCCCACTGGTGAGCTTTTTAGCATCTCCAGCATGATGTGCAAAACAGTCATAAACATTCCCAGACACAGATCTCTGTGCTCTCTGTATTTCCACAACATAAATCTAAAAAGGGAAATTGCTGCATCTGAGAGAAGGAACATTTTTAAAGTTCTTGTTACATTATGTTCTTTTCCCCCAAGCAGAGCTAGAGGGCGCTGGTTTCTCTCCACGCATCGAGACCAGTCTTTTAAAAATCCTTGGTGTTTAGAGAGTGATAAATAATATACAATTTTCCCTTAAATTGTTCATATTATTCTTCTTTTAAAAGGAAAGTTATAAGCAGAGACATTTGTTGACTCCATTTCTAAACAAAAGACATTAAAATATCACACATATGTGTATGTGTTTCCATGTGTGTATATACTTATATGGGCTTCCCAGGTGGCTCAGTGGTAAAGGGTCTGTCTGCCAATGCTGAGATGCAGGAGAGCCCTGGGTGGGGAAGATCCCCTGGAAGAGGAAATGGCAACCCACTCCAGTATTCTTGCCTGGAAAATCCCATAGACAGAGGAGCCTGGCCAGGTACAGTCCATGGAGTCACAAAGGACATGACTGAGAGACTGAGCGTGCACGCGCGCACACACACACACACACATCTATATGTCTGAGAAATATGTGGAAACATCAGAGTTGCCAATGTTTGTTATCAGGTAGAATTAGGTTTGATTATAAGTAATATAAACTGCAAAAAAAGTGACTCAAATGAGATAGAAACTCATTTTTCCCCAAATGTAAAAGGATTCCAGAGGTAGAGATCCCAGTGTAGAAGCTGGAATCACCAGGGACAGAGTCATCAGGAACAGAGGCTCCTTGGGAGTCACCATCCCACTGCCCAATTCTGCCCCATCTACTGATGGTCTGAGATGATTGCTAGAGCTCCAGCCAGCCATCTTGTCAATGTGCAAGGCAAAAGGAGGGAGAGGGGAAAGAGGAGGGAAAGGCTAGTCTTTAAAATAGGGGCCTGAGAAGTCTCCCAGACCTGATGATTCCACTTAATCTCATTGGCCAGATTTCAGAAATGACCACATGTAGCTGCAAGGGAAGCTGTAAAATTTAGTCCCAGCTGGGAAGCAAGGCACCAGCTAAGATTTAGGCTTTGTTAAACTAAGATGAAGAATAAATATACAATGAACAAAGTTAGTGGAGGTGATGGAGTTCCAGCTGAGCTATTTAAGATCCTAAAAGATGATGCTGTTAAAGTGCTGCACTCAACATGTCAGCAAATTTGGAAAACTCAGCAGTGGCTACAGGACTGCAAAAGGTCAGTCTTCATTCCAATCCCAAAGAAAGGCAATGCCAAAGAATGTTCAAATTACCATACAGTTGCGCTCATTTCACATACTAGTAAGGTAATGCTCAAAACCCTTCAAGCTAGGCTTCAGCAGTATGTGAACCGAGAACTTCCAGATGTACAAGCTGGATTTAGAAAAAGCAGAGGAACCAGAGATAAAATTGCCAACATCCATTGGATCAGAAAGAAAGCAAGGGAATTCCAGAAAAATATTTACTTCTGCTTCATTGACGACACTAAAGCCTTTGACTGTGTGGATCACAACAAACTGTGGAAAGTTCTTAAAGAGATGGGAATACCAGACCACCTTACCTGTCTCCTGAGAAACCTGTTTGTGAGTCAAGAAGCAATGTTAGAACCAGACATGGAACAACATACTGGTTAAAAATTGGGAAAGGAGTATATCAAAGCTGTATACTGTCACCTGTTTATTTAATTTCTATGCAGAGTACATCATGTGAAATGCCAGGCTGGATGAATCACAAGCTGGAATCAAGACTGCTGGGAGAAATATCAACAACCTTAAATATGGAGATGATACTGCTCTAATGGCAGAAAGTGAAGAGGAACTAAAGAGCCTCTTGATGAAGGTAAAAGAGGAGAGTGAAAAAGTTGACTTAAAACTCAACATTCAAAAAACTAATATCATGGCATCCGGTCTCATCACTTCCTGGCAAATAGATGGGGGGAAAAGTGGAAGCAGTGACAGATTTTATTTTCTTGGGCTCCAAAATCACTGTGGATGGTGACTTCAGCCATGAAATTAAAAGATGCTTGCTCCTTGGAAGGAAAGGTATGAAAAAACTAGACAACATCTTAAAAAGCAGAGACATCCCTTTGCCAACAAAGGTCTGTGTAGTCAAGGCTATGGTTTTCCCAGTAGTCATATACTGATGTGACAGCTGGACCCCAAAGGAGGCTGAGCATGAAAGAATTAATGCTTTCAAACTGTGGTGCTGGAGAAGACTCTTGAGAGTCCCTTGGACAGTAAGGAGGTCCAACCAGTCAATTCTAAAGGAAATCAGTCCTGAATATTCACTGGAAGGACCGATGCTGAAGCTGAAGCTCCAATACTTTGGCCACCTGATGTGAAGAGCTGACATTTGAAAAGACCCTGATGCTGGGAAAGATTGAGTGCAGGAGGAGAAGGGGTGACAGAGGATAAGGCTGTTGGATAGCATCACTGACTCAGTGGACATGAGCGTGAGCAAATTCCAGGACACAGTGGAGGACAGGGAAGCCTGGTGGCTGCAGCCCATGGGGTTGCAAGGAGTTGGACACAAATGAGTGAGTGAACAACAAGAGTCCCTACAACAGTTGCCTTGAGGAATGAAGTGAGGTGGTCATGGGAAGGAGGGATGGAGTGGCAAACAGGTGGAGATGGTGTATGTATTTGCATTATTCCTTTAGTTGTAGTGAAACCATTTTAAAGGAGTACTTTTGGAAAGCTTAAAGACATTTTAGTAAGAATGATAGGGGAAATGTCCTCATAGATTTTTAGGTAAAATTTAAGGAACAGCTGAATGAACCAACATCTTCACCAAATTCTTTCAGCACTTTGAATATTGCAACTCACTGCCTCCTGGCCTCCAAGGTTTCTGGTAACAAATCTGCCTATAATCTTATCGATGACCCCTGTATGTGATGAGTGACTTGTCTCTTGCTGCTTTCAAGATTCTTTCTTTGTGTTTCCACAGCTTGAGTATAATGTCTTGGTGTGGAACTCTTCGTGTTTATGCTACTTGGAGCTCACCAAGCTTTTAAAGGTCTGATATTATGTTTTTCATCAGTTTTAAGGAAGTTTCGGGCTTTCGAATAATTCCTCTGCCCCTTTCTCTCTTTCTTCTTCCTCTGGGACTTTCATAGTTCGTACATTGGCTCACTTGATGATGGCCCACAGGTCTCTTGGATGGTCTTCACTTTTCTTCAATTTTTTTTCTTTCTGTCCCTCAGGTTTTATCATTTCAATTGTCCCATCTTCAAAGTTCTCTGGTTCTTTCTATTTGCTCAAATCTGTTTTTGAATGTCTCTAGTGGATTTTCCATTTCAATTATTGTTCCTTTCAGCTTCAGGATTTATTTTTGGTTCCACGGGTTCTGTCTTTTTTTTGGTACAGGAACACTTTAGAGATACTGTGGGTTCAGTTCCAGACCACCCCATAAATCAAACATCATGATAAAGTGAGTCACACAGATTTCTCTGATTTCTCAGTGTATATAAAAGTTACAGTCACACTATTCTGTAATCTCTAAGTGCACAATAGCATTACGTCTTACAAAATGTATAACCTTAACTAAAAAGTAGTTTATTGTTAAAAAATGGGTAACCACCATCTTAGATTTCAGTGAGTCCTAATCTTTTTGCTGGTGGAGGGTCTGAACTAGATGTTGACAGCTGCTGTGTGACCAGTGTGGTGGTTGTGGCAACTTCTTAGAATAAGACAACAATGAGCAATGCCGCATCTATCCACTCTTCCCTTTTTGAATAATTTCTGTATAGAATGCAATGCTGTTTGATAGCGTTTACCCACAGTAGACTTCTTTCAAAATTGGTATCAATCCCCTCAAACTCTGCCATTGCCCCATCAACTAAGCTAGTGTAACATCTAAATCCTTTGCTGTAATTTCAGCAATCTTCACAGCATCTTCACCAGGAGTAAATTCCATCCAAGAAATCCCTTTCTTTGCTTGTCCATAAGGAGCACCTCCTCATCCCTTGAAGTTTTATCATGAGCTTGCAGAAAGTCAGTCACATCTTCCGGCTCCACTTCTAATTCTGGTTCTCTTGCTGGTTCTACCACATCTGTAGTTACTTCCTCCTTTGAAGTCTTAACCCTTTCAAAGTCATCCATGAGGGTTGGACTCCACTTCTTCCAAACTCCTGTTGATGTTGACACTTTGACCTCTTCTCATGAATCACAAATGTTCTTAATGGCATCTAGAATGGCAGATCCTTCCTAGAAGGTCTTCGATGGACTTTGCCCAGATCCATCAGAGGAATCACTGTCTTTAGCAGTTACAGCCTTGTGAGCTGTATTTATTAGATATTCAGACTTGAAAGTTGAAATCCCTCCTGGATGCACGAGTTGCAGAATGTGCACACTTGTCAGAAGGTGTGAAACCAGCATGCTGACATTAATCTCACTGAATTCCCCATCAGAGCTTGTGGGGGCCAGGTGCACTGTCAAATGAGCAGTGATATTTTGAAAGGAATCTTTCTCTGAGCACTAGGTCTCAAGAGTGGGGCTAAAATAGGCAGTGAACCATATTGTAAGTAGATACACTGTCATTCAGGCTTTGTTTCACTTACAGAACACAGGCAGAGTAGATTGATCATGATTCCTAAGGGCCCTAACATTTTCAGAATGATAAATGAGCACTGGCTTCAACTTCAAGTCCTCAGCTGCATTAGCCCCTCCTAACAAGAGATTCAGTCAGTCCTTGGAAGCTTTGCTGCCAGGCATTGACTTCTCCTCTCTACCTATGAAAGTCCTAGTGGCATCTTCTTCCAACAGAGGCTGCATGTCTACAATGAAAATCCGTTGTTCAGTGTAGCCACCTTCATTAATAACCTTAGTTGTATCTGGATAACTTGTGGCAGCTTCTATTAGCACATCACCACTTGCTTTGTCACTTTGCACTATGATGTTATGGAGACGGCTTCTTTCCTTGAACCTCATGAACCAATCTCTGCCAGCTTCAGACTTTTCTTCCGCAGCTTCCTCACCTCTCAGCCTTCATAGAATTGAGGAGAGTTAGCGCTTTCCTTGGGCTCCCCTGCTGGCTCAGATGGTAAAATGATCCGCCGACAATGTGGGAGGCCTGGGTTCGACCCCTGGGTTGGGAAGATCCCCTGGAGGAGGGCGTAGCAATCCACCTTGGTATTCTTGCCTGGAGAATCCCCGTGGACAGAGGAACCTGGGGTTGCAAAGAGTCTGACATGACTGAGCTACTTAGCACAGCACAGCGCTTTGTTCTGGGTTTGAAAGTGAAAGTGAAGTCGCTCAGTCGTGTCCGACTCTTTGCGACCTCATGGGCAGTAGCCTGCACCAGGCTCCTCCGTCCATGGGATTTTCTAGGCAAGAGTACTGGAGTGGGTTGCCATTTCCTTCTCCAGAGAATCTTCCCAACCCAGGGATTGAACCCAGGTCTCCTGCATTGTAGACAGACGCCTTACCATCTGAGCCACCAGGGAAGTGGTGGGTTTAGGCTTTGTTTAATGGAATGTTGTGGTTGGTGTGATCTTCTACACAGATGATTCAGACTTTCTCCATATCAGTGATAAGGCTGTTTGGTTTTCTCCATATCAGTGATAAGGCTGTTTGTTCATGTGTTCATAGGAGTAGCACTTTTAATTTCCTTCAAGAACTTTTCCTTTCAATTCACAACCTGCTGTTTGCTGTAAAAGTCCTGACTTTCAGCCTGTCTTGGATTTCAACAAGTCTTCCTCACTAAGTGTAATCATTTCTAGGTTTTAATTTAAAGTGAAAGAAGTGTGACTCTTCCTTTCACTGGAACACTTAGAGGCCATTGTAATGTCAATTTTGTATGTCTGAGGGAACAGGGAGGTCAGAGGAGAAGGACAAAGATGGGGGAATGGCTGCTCAGTGGAGCAGTCAAAACGCACATAATGTTTATCAATTAAGTTGGCTCCAAGCAATTATAGCAGTCACATCAAAAGTCACTGATCATAATGAATATGGTAAGAATGAAAAGGTTTGAAATATTGTGAGATTTACCAAAATACGATGCAAAGACAAAAAGCAAATGCTATTGGAAAAATGGCCCAATAAACTGGCTCCACGCAGGGTTGCCACAAACTTACAACTTGTTAAAAAGAATGCAGTATCTGCTAGGTGCAATAAAACGAGGTATGCTTGTACTTCTAATTCATGAGCACACTGCTTTCCTGACTGTCTCCCCGTGTCTTTTACTTCTTTGAGCATCTTGAAGGCAGTTACATTAAAGTCTTTGTCTAGTAGGTCTGGCGTCTGGCCTTTCTCAGAGGCTGCTTCTGCTGGTGTTCTCCCCTTGGAATGGATGGCCCCTGCTTTGCTTGCCTTGTAGTCTCCTTGCTGTTGAAAACTGGATATTCCAATCTAATAATGCAGGAAATCAGATTCCCGCCCCCCCAGGGTTTGCTGGCTTTTTTGTTTGTTTTTTATTTTGATTTTATTGCTGCAGGCTGTGTGTGTCTTGGGAATCAGCCTGAGGTGTAAACTAAAGTTCTCCTCAAGTCTTGTCTGAGCGTGAGCTTTTTCCTGGGCATGCTTCATGACTTTCTACATCCCTCCATATGGCTGTTGCTTCTGAATGTCCTCATCCTTAAACGGTTGTTCAGTTATTGAGTCATGTATGAATCTTTGTGACCCCATGGACTGCAGTATGCCAGCCTCCCCTGTCCTTCACTATCTCCTGGAGCTTGCTCAAATTCATGTCCACTGAGTTGGTGATGCCATCTGATCATCTCATCCTCTGTCCTTAAATGTTGGCTCCCAAAAGGGAAAAGAAGAAAAATAAATGTGGGGATGAAGGTGGAAACAGGCTCTGGCTGTAAGACCAGCAGGACCCTATGGGGCCTTCCCAGGACAGACCCTTCCCCCATATCCTCTGCTTTAGGTCCTCTCTGAAGGGCCTAGATAATAGTGTCTGATGTACAATTCCTGAGTTGTTTTATAGATGCTGAAACAACCACCAAGTGGAAGAAATTAAGTGCTTCATGATCAGGAGCATATAGTCCCAGACCTACTGGTGCCCAGGGATTAGCATCATGAATCCTGCAAGCGGTGTGTCCACGGCTCCAGGAACATGTGCACGGATGCTATCCTGTGGCTGAGGGGGAGGTCGGGAGAGACGTTTAGCCGCTACCTTGGGAAGAGCCAAAACTGTGGAAATTAATGACTTACCTTCCAAGCCTTCCCCTGGAAGCTGCAAGCCTTGGAACAGACCAGGAGTTCCAAAATCATTACATCAGGAGGGTTCTGCCAGTGTGGTTTTTGGCCTAAGTGAGAAGACGGACTCCGTGCTTCCACCCCACCCTCTTCCCTGACGTCACTTTCTCCTTTATTCCTACACTTTATGGATTTTATTTTATGTGAACATATTACAGATAAAAGACTATTTCACTTTAAAGTACATTTGCATTCACTTTATGCTTCTGAATGTTTTTATAGAATCAGTAGTTATTTGGATTTTTCCTCTCTTTTGTCTGTTTATAGCCTTTGCCTGCTTTTTTTTTCTTTCTCTTTTTTCTCTATTTTTTTCTCTTGAGTATTTTTTTAGAATCTCTACAAGTAAACAATTTAAGCAAATAATGCTGACAAATATAATAAAAACTGTTTACCCATTTTAGTTTTCAGAGATAGGTGAATTAAAACGACAGAATGAGGCCATTTATACCTTTTTAAGTAGAAGGAAGACAGAACTGATACAACACAAAATCTGGCAAAGCCATGTTAAAACAGGCCTGTTCTAACTTTGCTGGTGGCAAGGTGGAACCCTTTTAGAAAGCAACTAAGCTCCACAAATATTTATATCCTTGGTCCAGAAATTCTTCTTAGACTAACTTGTGAAAATAAAAAAATAAATACCTGTGGGTGCAAATATATTCCTAGCAGCACAGTTTATAACTACGAAATATGGAAACAACCCAAATGCCTACACAACAGGAGTCTGGCTTAGCTGAACAAGGCACAGTCTCCTGAGTTGAAAGTTTTGCCGTTATTTAAAAGGGGCTATCGTGTATCATTCGGAAAAAATTCTCCCAAGACGTTGTCATGTGAAAGCCAGGCTGCAGACAGAGGGACTGCGATGACGCAGCTGCAGAAAAGCCGCTTTGGCTTGGGGCCAGGGACCAGAGGCAGTCAAACAGGGCTGGGGGAGGGCAGGGGGGGAAGGAGGTGGGGAGGCCGTGCTGAGTTCCCCTCGGCTCTAATTTCTGTTGTTTTCATGGGCCATTGGGCCAACTTGGGCCATTAATGAAAGAAAAAAAAAAAAAAGATGGGAATGGTTTGAGCGGAGGAAAGAGGCAAGAGTCACAAATTCACCGTATAACAACAAAATCTGATTAGGAAATTCAGTTAGGTAGCTCTCCGCGTTGTTGGTGGGAACACGGGATCTGGCTGCTCTCCTGAATTTGGTGGAGAGGAAGCAGCCTGCTGCCTGGATGGGCAGTGTGCTCACAAGACCATATGTGGTCTTGGGACACCCCACCCTGGGCTCAGGGTTGGGGGATGATCCCTGAGAGCAGCCTGACTTGTGCATCACCCCCAACCCCTGGCCCATCATGGGTCCTGGGCAGGACTCCTGAGTGAGCTTAGGGACACTTAGTGCCAATACGAATGCCACCCCTATGAGGAGGTCCTCAGTCATCCTTTGAAGCTGGGTCATAGGAAGGACTGCCTCCTCTCACCTGGCCCCCACCCTCTGCCCTCCAGCCAGGTCTCTCGGGCCCCAGGGCCTTTGCATCTGCACCATCCTACCCATGAACAGCTTTCCCCCAGCCTTCGGGCTTCAGAGCAAACACCCCACTCAGGGAAGCTTCCCCCGTCCTCTGTCATTCTCTGGCTTGGCCTCTTATCCCGTTTCAGCACACACCACAGCCGGCAATTATACCACACATTTGTCTGCCTGACTTTCTGCCTGTTTCCTCTGAAAACCCAGCCAGGGAAGGAATTTGAGGTGTCTGACTCACAGCTGTAGAGTTAGTTCCCAGCTTATATGCGATGCTCAGTAAGCGTGTGGGTGAGGAAAGGCTGCTTCTATCTGTGTTTCTGAATTATGTACAGGGAGTGAAAACATCCTCCGGAGGGGGATGTGGCCGGAGGCTGGTCTCAGACCCCTGCACCCTCGACTTCAGTGTGAAACGTGCTTCGGCTTCTTACCAGCTGTGTGACTTCAGACAGGATACTTAGCCTCTCTGATCTTCAGTCACTTCCTTTGTAAAATTGGAATGCCATACCAGCAGGGAGGGGACTGTGGAGTTCACTCTGAAACAGGGTGGGGGCAGTGTCTGGGCAGCCTCCATGTCCCCTCTTCTTTGCTTTGCCAGGACTTGCCTGGTGGCTCAGATGATAAAGAATCTGTCTGCAATGCAGGAGACCCAGGTTCGATCCCTGGGTCAGGGAGATCCCCTGGAGAAGGGAATGGCAACCTAGTCTAGTATTCTTGTCTGGAGAATCCCATGGACAGAGGAGTATGGCGGGCTACAGTCCATGGGGTCACAAAAAGTCAGACACGACTGACCAACTCATACACACATACACACAAGGGGAAGGAAGTAGCATTAATTGAGCACCTACTACATACTAGGCACCATAGTAGATAGCTGGAATGCAGTGGTGAATAAAACAGAAACTGCGCCCCAGCCCCAGAGACTCCAGATGAAAGCAGGAAATGGACACAGGGCCTTCCTCACACCCTGAGTGCCAGGAAAGAGAAGCGTAAGGTGTGAGCAGGACCAGCCTGGAGGCTCAATAGGAGGAGATAGTGCTCTGAAACATCACATGTGCGGGAGTCTGGGGAAAAGGAAGAACGGGCAGAGGAAGGAGCATGGTGGAGGCCCTAGGACAGGATGCAGCTGGGCACATGCAAGGGTGGAGTGGAGGCGGAGGGGAGTCATTGCAGGAAGCAAGGCCGCCTCGCTCTTGTCCATCCTGAGCTGGCCATCACCAGGCACCTGCAGGCCCCCAAGTCAGTGCAGGCTCAGGACACAGCTCAGGGCCAGGTGGAACAGGGAACCCACTCTTACCTTTGGCAATGCATACTTTGGCAGTTTCATCAGGACAAATTCATTGCGACGGTAAGAGATGTAGTATTTGGTCTGGTTTGCTGTGGTTGCCTAACAGGAGGGGAAAAAATACTTTTTTAAGGGGCTAGGTTTCCAGTTAAGCCAGATCTTCATGAATGAAAAACTACACATTGTATTTCAGCTGGTGAAAATGCCCTTTTATATTGTTTACATGTGCTTTGCCTGAACTAGACAGACTCCTATTCATCCTTCAGAGCCCCATACCAAATGCCCCACCTCTGGGAAGTCTTCCTCCACCTCCCTCGGTTAGAACTAATCTCCTTCCCTTGTGCTCTTTCAGCACTTTGCTTCCCTGTATCTGAGTTACAGAACAAAGGAAAGAAAATTTTTTTCCCCAGAACTTCTCTTAGTGAGAGTACTTGGTGAACTGCTGAGTGGAGGAAGAGACAGGACAGAGGTAAGCTCAAGTCACACAAGATGCCACCAGAACACAAGGCAAGAGAGGCGACACGACAGGCAGGGCTCCTGGGACGCCGCGTGTGTGACACAAGGCAGGCCATCGGCATCAAGCCCAGCAGGTCCACGCGCTGTGGTGACCTCCACTGTACAGATGAGCAGAGTGAGGTCCAGAGCTGGAGTGACTTGTCTCCCATGGGAGAGAATGGAAGAGCCAGGAAAAGAGCGGCGTTTGCTTCTTTGGGGAACGCGTAAGTGGGGAGGAGGGAGAGGGGAAGAGGAGCAAGGGGGCAAACAGGCGATGGGAGACGGATTGGGCCAAGAGCTGGACAGAGCCCTGTGGCCCCTGACCTCAGCCTTTAGCCAGGCACGCACCTCTCCCGTCTGACGCAGACAGTGTCACCAGCGGCAGACCAGGCTGCTGTGACAGAGCTGAGAGTGGTCACGATCACGCCTGAGCACCGCCAAGGCTGAGCACAGGGGTGGCTCCTTCACCCACCGCAACTCAGCTTCTTGAGCCCCCACTTCTAGACCTGACCCCTGAGCTGTCCGATCACAGTGTCCCCTGCTTCCTTACAGCACCCCAGTCCTCCCTGAGCCCCCTCCCATGGCCCACCCTCGGCCTGGCCAGGCTTCCCAGCACCTCTAACCAAGCCCCCACTCCCACCCAGGGCCCCCTGCTGCACAAGGACCAGCCCAGCCCGTTCAGCCACAGCTGTGCCCCCAGGGGTCTCAGGCTGGGGTGCTGGCGGACCAAGCAAAGTGTTTCGAAAACACTCCACGCGGGATTGATCGTCAAAGAAGCTGCGGCCACTGTTGCTCCAACACTCAGCAGATGTTTGAGAAACGCAGGGGGCGGTGCTGAGTACAGACCTGGGGCACACCTCCCTGCAGGATGCAGGCTCTACGGTAAATAGTAAAGCATGCCAGTGTGGCCTGGGCTGCAGTGAAGGACGGGAGAGAGAGCTGGGGGCACTCCAAGGAGGCGACCAGCGGGCCTGAAGTAGGCGGAAGCCAAGGAAGGCTTCCTGGAGGAGGGGGTACATGACAGAGAATGGGAAGAGAAGGTGGAAGAGGGGCCGTGAGCACTCCAAGCCCAGGGAAGAGCACATGCAAAGAGACAGAAGGTATGGGAGGCCGAGGGGCTTCAGCAGTGGGTGAAGGAGAATGAGAGCAGGGCTGGTGGTGGCAGGAGCCTCTTACTGACTGCCCTAATGGGGGCCATGACCCACCCTGCCAGTTCCAGCCCCCGCTCCACAGGAGGTGTGGGTCCACTCTGTGGGGTGATGAAGTGTCTCCGAGATGGGGGAGCCTTCAGTGGAGAGAGCGCCCAGCCAGTGCCCTTAGGGACCATCTCCATCAGAGCCTGTGGTATTATCCCCTGGGATCCTAGCGGGCAGAACAGGGGCCAGTGGACGAGAGTAGAGGAAACACTTTATCTCACTGCTGTAAGGACATTTCCAAAGATTTGGGTTGTCTCGGAGGGGACGGGCTGTTTTGAAAGGAGCGAGTTCCTCATCAGTGGAAGTAATCAAGAAGTGGTATGACTAGCTGCTCCCTGGAGTTTCTGAACAGTCAGATCACACGGTTTTGGAGGGTGGTCCCAACTGTGATCTGAGTACCAGGCCGCAGGGCTTGGTCCCTGGGCTGTGGACTGCTGATGAAGTAGCCAAGAACGATGACCAGAGACAACCCATATCAACTCAGAGCCACCAGAACCAGATGCAGCAGCAGGGGTTCAGGCTTGGGGGCCCTGAGCTGTGGGAGGGTCCTGGGGGGCAGAAGGGAGAAGGAGCGGATGGCAGCCCATTTCCAGTGCTCTGGGTTTGTGGGGTTCTGGGGGCGGCGGTACCTCGCCACAGGGGCAGCAGGAACTGAAGCAAGTAGCACTTGAAGGTAAAGTAGCCGTTTTATGGCTTCCTGTTGGGGTGATTCCATCTCCCCCAGAGTGGCTTATATTCCACATCACCTCCTGCCCATTTCCAGGAGCCCCGGAAGCAAGCGCACCTTCACGAAGACGTAGTCGTCCTGCACGGTCAGAGAGCCGCGGTCGATGGGGCCCACGAAGGGCGTCGTCCGCGTGTTATCGGAGCAGTTGTGGATCTGGCAGGTGACGTAGCGAAAACCTGCAGGAGATAAGAGGCAGCCACGCGGGGCGTGAAATCTCAAAACACCCAGACGCCAGCGGACGGAGTCAGACGCAGCCCCAGACATGATGAAGTGCTGAGCCTTCTCGCTCCATCTGTGTTCCGATACCACCGCCGCGGATGTTGTTTGTGGGTCTGAATTTTAAAGGGTTGGCCCTGCGAGTACTACACCTGCCGCTGAGTGGGGATGGGGGCGGCTCTGTGCCTGGCGCTCTCCTGGGAGGAGCTCTTTCGATCCTCAGGACCATACTGGGCGGGGGGCGGGGGGGGAGGGTGGTCCAATCTTCCAGATGCAGAAACTGAGGCTGAGCGAGGTTAGAGACTTGTCTACTCAGGGCCACCCGGCCGGCCTCCAGGCTTTTCCCAAAGAAAGGCTCCATGGAACACAGCTATGTCTGCGTGTTTACGCATCACACACAGCGCTTTCACACTACCATGGCGGTCACGGGCAGCATAGGCCACAGGGCCGGCCAAGCTGAAACGTTTACCAGCTGGCCTTGATGGGAAGCATTTGCTGACCCTGGGCTCAAGTCGTGCAGGAGAGCACAGCTGTGTGAGTGCAGGACTAGGCCCATGTTCTGCCCCGTCCACCCTCTGCTCCTGGCTTAGGCTACCTGCAGACACAACACCTATACATCCCTGGACACCTGGATCCCCTCTCTGGGGGAGGGGCCGCAGAGCAACCCCCAGAGACGTGGGCAGGAGATCCCCACACAACCCCCAGCCACTGGCATTCCCCAGGCCCAGTGGGTGTGTGGTCACCCAGGGAAGGGAGAGTCCAGGGCTACAGCGCCTGTCACGGCTAGGACCCCTCCTGCCCTCCAGACGTCTCTCCACTCACAACCAATCAACAGGTGGGTGTGAGCAAGGACTCAGGGGTTCTTTCCCCACTAGATTTAGGCAAACCCTTTCATCCTTTTTGAAATATCTATGGTTGAGCAAATTGAACACCAGCTTTGCCTGGAGATTCCCATTTCCATTAGGCCCTCTGTCTCTGGGATGGGGGACCCCCAGGGAGTTGCCTGGAGCCTCTGCCCTGGGGACTCATCTCTCCCACGTGTGGGCAGGAGCAGAATTAACCACAGGGGCCAAATGGAGCCCAGCCAGGCGCTCAGAGACATCAGCACCTTTGGGGGCATATCCTGCCCACGGCCTGGGGTAGCTGGGCAGCACAGAGAGTGCCAGGGGGCCGGGCTGGGGGCTGGAAGGCCTGCCCTAACTCACTGGCAGGGTCCCCTGAAACAGTGCGCACAGTAGGCTCGCAATCAGCCATGGCTGTGCCACAGCCTGATTCCTCTAGAACCACATCCTTCTCCCCTCTAAATAGGCCAGTCACTCCCTGTGGTCAACACTGAATATCCTGTCGTGGGCTTGCCTGGCTGGGCACGCTGTGGAGTCGAACCCAGGCCAGACTCAGTGGACGGTCTGCTCACTCACCCACTCACTCATTCGTTCACTCACTCGCCCACTCATTCAGCCATGCATTCGTCCTCTCACTCGCTCACTCATGTCACGATGGTCAGGTCCTCCCTGCTCTAGCTCTACTGCCAGCAAGACAGACAAAGACCACCTCTCACGGTGCTGACGGTCTGTGCAGTGGGAGAAGGGCTGATCCGTAGCCCTTGCTAATCTCTGTGGCGTAAACCACTCTCTGGAGCCACTCTGAGGCTGCCGAGGTGAAGTTTCTGACCACGGGGCTGAGAAGGGAGGTGGGCGCTTGGCTCTCGTGAACAAGCCCCAGTGTGACAGGAGTGACCGTCCTCCTGTCCACAGCCTGCACTGTCACCCCAGGGTCCTTCCGGGGACAGGGGCCCAGCCTTTCCGCAGGGGCAATGGCAGGGGACAGGGTGACCTTGGGGAATGGTCAGTAGCTCAGGCTGGCTGGAGGATAGGTGGGGGTTGCCAGTGCAGTGGGTCCTAAAGGCCAGGATTCTGTGCCACCAAGCTTGGCTGGATGGGGTTCTGGTGGAACTCCCAGGCTGGGGTGGCTGGGAGCAGGGGGTGACTTGGGATTTTTGCATGGAGGGTGGCAGGGCTGGGGTCTGCACCGGCTCCAGACCCCATGACTGAGCTCAAGAAGTGAAGCAGAAACAACAGTAACACTGCCCTGCTCCCTGCAGGACAGGGGCTGGGGGCATCCAGGGAAGAGCCTAGGGCTTGGACGTGGTAAGGGGACCCCCCTGCCACTTGATGACCCATGCCGCCCCAGGCTGAGCACTACGCGTGGGACCCATTCCACAGAGAAGGATGCTGAGGGCGGGGAGCTGAGGTCACTTCCAGGGTCACCTGGCTGCCACATAGAGGGCTGGGAGCTCCCTCCAGAGCTTCGGTCACCAGCCAGGACTCCGGTGCCTGGCACTGAACCCGCCCTCCATGTACTACGTCCCCCCCAGGGACAGCAGCTTGCACTTGTCGGCACCCACTGTAGGTGAAGGGTGGCCCTGCCCAGGTCTGCATGCCAGTAGAAACCAAGGAGGTCCTGCCAGGCAAGGGGCAGGGCTGGGTCTTGTCCACCTGTGGGTCCTCAGCAGGGTCAGCCCTGGGCCTGGTCCACAGGGGGCTCAGCCAGTGTTTGTTGAGTGAAAACACAACCTATAGGTCCTACTGGCTGTGATGTTCTAGAACCTTCCGTGGTTCTGTCGGCAGTGAGCACAGAGGACCTTCCTCATAACAGGCATGGCCTCTGGGCTCATCTGCCAGGAAGGCTCCTGCCCCCTGGAGGCGGGGGGAGCCATCAGAGTCCCTGCCTCACCTCGACACCCAGCAAGTGCAGGGCGGGGATCGGGGCTGAGAGATGGGGAAGCACTCAGTGCTCAGAGGCCAGAACAAATCGCCCTCTTAATAGACTTTTCCACTGGAGCGGAGCTCCTTGATTTCGATTTATCCCTGGCTGGAAAACAAGCACATTCAAAAATTATGCCACATCGTAACACAGCGAGGTCAGCTGTTCAGGGCCAGTCGCCAAGGACAAGGGCGGCCGAGCCTGCCATGGGGTGAGCACTCGGGGTCCCCGGCTCCTACGTCCTCCCTGCTTACCTCCTCCGAGGTCCTGGGCCTCCAGGTGGACCAAGTCAGGGTCAGCGTCCACCCCAGACACAGCCCTGGAAAAGAACGGCAAAGGTTGGCTTTGGAAACGAAGCCCCCAAGCCCTTCCTCCCGGGCCTGTCTGCTGCCAGAACCCCTGGGAGCCTCGTGGCCTCCCGGGTCTGAGGCTCGGAGGGCACGGCCCTCCCCCAGAGCCCAGCTGCTCCTGGGACGCCGATGGAGCCCCCACCTCTGCCTTACTGGGCATTCTTCCATTTACAGTGGTTTAGAGAAGACTTGTGCATCCGTGTCTGTACACGTGTGTATGCATGTGCGTGTGCACACGTGTGTTAGTGATCGAAATGATCTTAGGAGGCAGGAGAGGCCTGGGAATATCACCCTAGTTTCGGGGCTTCCCTGATAGCTCAGTTGGTAAAGAATCTTCCTGCAATGCAGGAGTCCCCGGTTTGATTCCTGGGTCGGGAAGATCCGCTGGAGAAGGGATAGGATACCCACTCCAGTATTCTTGGGCTTCCCTGGTGGCTCAGCTGGTAAAGAATCCGCCTGCAATGCGGGAGACCTGGGTTCAATCCCTGGGTTGGGAAGATGCCCTGGAGAAGGGAAAGGCGACCCACTCCAGTATTCTGGCCTGGAGAATTCCAAGGCCTATACAGTCCATGGGGTTGCAAAGAGTCAGACACGGCTGGACCAGGGGTTCAGGCAGCACAGCGGGGACCGTGGCTGGTGACAACGAGGGCTCAACGAGAGTGCTCAACGAGGGCTGAGAACGGGAGGAAGACGTGTCACAGGGCCTGGGCTACGTCCTCCATGGTGGACAAGGCCAGTGCCGACCCCTGCCCGCCCCGCACGGGCACCCAGGGGGTGAGGTGCAGGTCTTCCACCTGAAAGGACACTTCGGGGTGATGTGCTGCTGTTCAGTGTTTCCCAGACTTTACTGGTTCCCCGTGTCAACCGGACGGTCACCTTCTGCCTGTCCACCCCCTTTAGAACCTTCTGTCTACTTCAGCCATCTCTTAGGCGAGAACACCCAGGAGGTCGTGGGTGTGATGAGCTGACTGCATCTGTTATAATGTGCATTCCAGACGATATGACCATTCCAAAGGCGTCCCCCGGCTGACCCTCTCACGGACACCGACCTGGTTGGTGCAGCACATTTACTTTGCCGAAGGGCAGGCTGAGAATCTGACGCAGAGTCTCACTGCATCAGAGTGTCATAGCGGTGCCACTCAGCACTGTGGACAGGCACCCCCACGGCCCCTCCAGGCCAATGAGACGTCCCCGCAGAGCACTCAGCTCCCACTGCTGGCAGCCCCTGGCCTCAAGCTGGCCCCTCAGTTCTCAACCCAATGCCCAGCAGGCTTGGCGCCGGGGTCCCTGTGCACTCCGTCTCCTCCGGGACCAGGTGGTCCCCGCTGGACATGCGAAATCCACAGATGCTCTGGGTGGTGGGAAGTGCAGTCAGAGTGTTTCAATGTGGGAGCCAGCATCAATCACGCCGACCCTCCGGACAGTCTCGAGTGCAAGGCGAAGTGTTGATTTAGGCTTGCTGAACAGGCCATCTGTAAGCTCCTTGGAAGGAGGTCTCCTGCCTGACATTTTCCTCTCTTTTCTGAATAAAGTTAGACATTGTTCCCTACCAGGAGCGCTGACAGGTCCTCGGCTCAGCAGAGGAAGTTTAGTTTGACCATCCGTCATCTGTGAATGGGGTATGACACCCGGCCTGTGGCTTGCTCACTCATTCACTCACTCATTCACTTTCTCATGCACTCATTCATTTATCTCACTTTTCATTCATCCATTCATTCCCTCTCTCATTCCCTCTCTCTCCCCACCGGAGTCTCTCCCCTGCCACTTCCCAGCGGGCCCACACACCAGGCCCAGCAACAGGCTGGGAGCACGATGAGCCTGAGGTCCCTGCCCCTAGAAACCCTCAACCGTGGGTCTTGAAAGACCACGTGAACCTCTGCACTTACACAGCTCAGATGGAGCCTGGCTCCCTGTGGGAAGGGACAAGCGTTGCCCCCTAGACCTTCTAGTTTGTCATGGTCCCCAAAGCTGGTGTCTGGGGAAGGCCCTCGGTCTGCTGTTTGGAAACAGCAGTTGCTTGAGAAGACCTGTGGCTGAGCAAGCTGTTGGAAAAGTCCATAGCTCTGGGAGCCTGGGGAGTTGACAGTTACTAAGGAAAGCTCTGATGCAAACAATTCCGCTGAACCCTCAAGATGCCCACCACCCGCCTCCAGGGCTGCAGTGGTCACCCCTTCACCTCCCCTCAGGATAGAGGCCCTGCCTCTTGCCGCCCACCTGGCAGGCACTGGAGCTCACGGAAGAGGAAGGCTGAGGCTTTATGGGTGGACCCAGGCTGGAGTGCCAAGGCCAACTTGGAAATGCCTGGGGAATGCAGGAGAGCAGACTGCTTGGCAGAGTGGCCAGTGGCATGGCCACCGGCCACAAGCAGAAGCAGCCATGGCCTGGGGCTGCTGCTTCCGGGCGGTGTGACTGAGGACACGTGCCCTGGCCTCTCTCCACTTTGCCCTGTGTAACATGAAGGGGAGACAGTCGGGGCTGTTGTGTGGATTTCATAAGATGATGCGCTTGGACCCATGGTCGGTGCCTGGTGGATGGTCAGTGTTCACAACGTGGCTGCTGCTGGGAGGCCCTCACGATTCTGTCCCAGTGCCATTTAGAGACTAGCAGGGAGGTGATGAGCCAGAGTCATCACAGTCCCAAAACACAGTAGGTCTCCCAGTCCCTGGCCATGGCCCCAGGAGGTCAGTCTAATGAGCTCACTTGCTTAAGAGTCTCAAAACATGAAGGTCTTAGAACATGGGGCTTTGGCAATTCCTGCTGTCAGGTCAAAGACAGAAACCTGGGGAAGAAATCATTTGATTTGCCAGAGATAACAACGTGTCCGAATGAGCACAAACTCTGCTTTCAGTGTCTGTGGGCCGCTTCTCTCGGTGATCCCAGAGGTCTCCCTGGGACTGGACGCATCAGGGGAGCTGCCAGCTCTGCTAATCTCCCAGGCCACCAGCTCAGGGACCGCCCCTCCCTGACCCCTCCCACCTCCTAGCCCCTCACCTCCTCCTGATCCCTCCCAGCTTCTGATCCCTCCCTCCTCCTGGCCTCTCCCCCTCCTCATGACCCCTCCCTCCTCCGGACCCCTCCCACCTACTAGCCCCTCCCCTCTCCTAACCCCTCCTACCTCCTAGCCCCTCCCCTCCTCCTGACCCCTCCCCTCCTGACCCCTCCCCTCCTCCCAGCTTTTCCCCACCTCCTGACCCCTCCCCACTTCCTTGAGCCCGTGTTGACAGGAATGACAAGGCCTGACACTGGTGCCCTAGTTTCTGAGGAAGACCCGAGTTCTCGCGAGGGCAGCCATGTGGTGGAAGGCGCACCGACAGGCCATTGCTCCAGGGGAGAGACCAAGGCTTCCCTTCTGCGGCCTGTGGCCCTATGTCAGCCAGCTAGTTCCTGGTCCTGATTGGCATGAAGACACTGAAGAGGCAGAGGGGGTGGGCAGGGAGTTGTTTCCACGTGTTTGTCCCGAGGAAACAGGATTGTGGCCTGGCGGGGAGTCCATGTGTTAGTGTGTGGCCCAAATGACATGCGAAGCAGAGAACACGAGTGTATGTGTGCGAACACATCCACACTCAGGAATCACACCTTGGTAGAAAGAGCTTGTCTCTCTGTGCACCTCTAGAGGCCGCGGGAACCCCGTGCTCAGCTCCCCTTCCCTCTGCCCGTGGACCTCGGCCAAGTCTCATCCTCCGTGGGCCTCACTCACTCTCTCATCCAACAGGCATTTCCTGAGCACCGGAGCCCCATTGCTGGGGCAGTGAGACCGGAGAGCTACCTATGCAGACCGATTTTGATCAGCTCCCAAGAGATGACAGAAATGGGGAGGGGGCCGGGGCGCTGGCTGGGGCTGCACAGCCCGGCAGTTAGTCAGGGGCTGAGTTAGGACCAGGCCAGGGGGAGGGAGGGGGCAAGAGAGGAGGGAGGGTGCAGGGGAGGCAGTGGAGGGAGGCAGAGGAGAGGAGGGAGGAGGCAGAGGGGATGAGGGAGGGGGCATGGGAGGAGGGAGGGGGCAGAGAAGAGGAGGGAGGGGGCACGGGAGGAGGGAGGGGCGGTGGGGAGGAGGGAGGGGGCAGGACAGACCTGCCGAGGGGCAGGAGGCCTGCCGAGCGTGGGTACTGTGCCCGGGTCATGGGCATTAGCGCCCCCATCTACTGTCGAGGAAGCGGAGGCCCAGAGAGGGAGACTTACATGTAAACAAACACACATGTGGCCTGGGAACACCGAGCCCCAGCCCTCGGCCTTTCTGACACCGCCCAGCAGAGCAGAGAGGGTGCCCTGGAGGCCCCCCCGGGGTGAGGAGGGCAGGGGTGGGGGCCCCTGGGTCCCGTGGGGCGCGCTCACCAGAACACGTGGTCTTTGGTCGCTCGCTCCTGCAGAAGGGTCCACTTCCTCCCCAGGTCAGACGACACGTAGAGCTTTAGGGCAGAAGGAGCAGAGAGGGAGGTCTGGTTATGACCGAGGAGCGAGCCTCTTCCCAGAGGCCCGTGTGCCCTGGACGTGGAGCACCCCGTGGAGGTGGGTCAGGGGAGTGGGGAGGGCAGGCCCTGCAGACCAGTCTCCAAGAGGCAGAAGGTCTGGTGGGAACTCCACACCCAGCCGTTCTTGACCCCAGGCCACTGGGAGGACCCTAGAGACGGCGGGTGTGGTGTGTGGCAGAGGTCCTGGGAGCAGTGTGTCTGGGTGCAGGCACATGGGAGGGACCTGAACGTCCCTTAAGCTCTCCTAGCGGGTGGGCGCTGGGGAGGAGGGGCAGGAAGGGAGGGCCGGTCAGTGCAGCAACAGCAGCGCCCCCTCTGCAGGCTGGCTGGGGCCTTGACCGCCGCAGTGACCCAGGGCCTGCGCTTAGGGTTCATGTTCTGCAATCACTGACTCCAAAGACCCAATCCTTTCAACTTTGAACTTGAGGTTTCGTGAGTGAAGCCAGGTGGAACAATGAGCTGACGTGGGGCTCGGGGTCCCTGGGGGGAGTGTCGGGCCCACCATTCTCCTGGACAGAGCTGCCCGGGGCGAGGCGGAGACCACAGGAGCCAGCACCCCATGCCCGCCTGGTGCCTCGATCCTGATCCGTCCTGGGTCCACCCACACTGTCAGTCTGGGTGCCTGGACCTCTTTGCCCCCTTGCCAACAGTGGCCCTGAACGCTGCAGATCCCATGACTGCCTGGGAGAGAAAGTTCTGGAAAACGTCCCTTCTGTAATTCCCACAGCCGCAGAAAAGCAGACAAGCTCCTGCACGAGTGCTTCCTCCTTGCCAAGAGCATCTCCAAACCTCCTAACCTCGGGGACTCGTGAGAAAACGCCCCACTTCAGGGTGGCTGTCCCCGCCGTGAACATCCCCAAGAGCCTCCAGAGAGTCACTCTGAATGGTCGTCTGAGGGACACGCTGTGACCTTGGCAACAATCGTGAACACTTGTTCCTTTTTTTTTTTTTTAATTGATTACTTCAGTTATTTTTCAAGTGTCTTGAAGTTTTGGTACATTTAAAAAAATAATTTTATTTATTTATTTTTGGCTGTGATGGGCCTTTGTTGCTGCCTGGGCTTTTATTTAGTTGCGGCGAGCAGGGGCCACTGTCCCGCTGTGACACGGGGGGCTTCTCATTGCCGGGGCTTCTCTTGCTGCAGAGCGCGGGTTCTGGTGTGCAGGGGCTTCAGGAGTTGTGGCATTGAGCTCCGTAGTCTTGGTTCCTGGTCTCTAGAGCACAAGTTCAACAGGTGTGGTGCACAGGCTTAGTCCTCACAGCACGTGGGATCTTTCCCCGACTGGGGATCGAACCTGCATCTCCTGCGTTGGCAAGTGGCTTCTTTACCATGGAGCCACCAGGGAAGCCTGGTCCTTTTTCATAAACAAAACTTGGAGTTGCTCAGCATCTCCTGCATTGGCAAGTGGCTTCTTTACCATGGAGCCACCAGGGAAGCCTGGTCCTTTTTCATAAACAAAACTTGGAGTTGCTCAGCTTCTCTCCTCTGCTCTCACCTGCAGGGAGAGAATGCCCAGTCTGCGAGGTTTTCTTCCCGGAAGAGGCTGAGAGTGTGCGTCTTAGGCGGTCTCCCGCTCAGTGCCGGTCGCCCCCACCAGCTACCCCCCAAGGGCTTCCCAGCCCTGGGCTGCGTAGAACCAGAGGCCCTTTCGCACCTTCCTCAGCAGGCTCCCAATGTATTGAACCCTCGCTCTTTTCTGGGTCCGTCTCTTTCCTCTCTCTTGCCTCTTGGCCTTCACACATGCTGTCCCCTCCACCGGGAACAGCCCTCCTCTCCTCTCCCACCCCCAGGCTGACTCCTCTCCCTGAGGGCAGTCTCCCTTTACCCATCTGCAGATTGAGAGAGCATGGTTCAGATCCTCAGGCAGTCTAAGTGAATGAAAAAGGAGACGGTAGCTGTCAGTTTCCGGCTGCAGGTTATGAAACCCCCAGCTTAATGGATGGTGGGCTTGTTTCCATTGCTGCCGACGCTTCTGTGTTTATGACACCTGCCCGGAACTTTATGAAGCCTTTCCAATTTGCTCTCGTGGGAGGTGATTTCATAGTGCACTACAGTCGCTGCAGAAATAGAATGTTTCTGCTGAGTAAAAGACCAATACCAGTGAATACACAAGAATAAACACGCCAGGGAGGTCCCGGTTACCACAGCTAAAACCCACGTGGCAGCATCCTGGGGACAGGCGGGCTTGCTCTCGACGGATGCTTCAAGAAACAGAGTGGAATGGTAGCACGTGCTGCTCTGACGTAAAGATGAAACCAAGCGGGAGTCGAGGGAGAAATAAAGGAGACGGAGGGGGAGGAGGGCAGAGGGAAGGTGCGTTCGCAGACACGTGTGCCGGGGGTCTCATGCAATTCTCAGAAGCACGGCAATTCCACCCGGCGTTCAGCAGCAGGTTGGACGTGTCGTTGGAACTCAGCATCCTTTTCTCCCTTGCTGTAGGGTACCTGGTCATGCCGCAAAGGCTGCAAAGCTGAAATCCAACGTTGCTTGGACTCCCTCGAAGCTAGACTTCTGGGTCAGACAGACGCACTCGTGCAACGCAGACGCACCCTGGCCTTTTGCCATGGAATCAGTTCCCTGCGGCCTTAGCCATCTATTTATTGAAATACACTTTTGATATTCATGTCAGCTGTACAGCGCAGTAATTTATATATATATATATATAATTTGTTTATAAATAATGTATATAATTTTTATATACATTCCCTTTCCCTTCTCCAGGGGATCTTCCCAATCCAGGGAATCGAACCCAGGTCTCCCGCATTGCAGGCAGATTCATTACCAGCTGAGCCACCAGGGAAGCCCAATGTATATAATAATGTATAGTAAATCATATATATATATGCTTTATATATATGTGTTCTTTGCTTTTCAGATTCTTTTCCTTATGAGTTATTACCACATGCGAGGCTGGCCCCCTGCACTGTGTGGTAGCTTCTTGTTTATTTTATATGTGGTATATTTTATACGTAGTATATTTTGTATGTAGTAATGTGCATATATGTTAGGCTTCCCAGGTGGTACCAGTGGTAGAGAGCCTGCCTGCCAATGCAGGAAGCGTAAGAGGTGTGGGTTTGATCCCTGGGTAAGGAAGATCCCACGGCGATGGGCATGGCAAGCCACTCCAGTATTCTTGCCTGGAGAATTCCACGGACAGAGGAACCTGGTGGGCTACAGTCTATAGGGTCGCAAAGAGTCGGACACGACTGAAGCGACTTTGCACGCACGCATGCAGAGTCTGTGTGCTAATCCCAACCTCCTAATTTACTCTTCCTCCTTCAGTAACCATAAGTTCCTTTTCTATGTCTGTGGGTCTATTTCTGCTTTGTAAATAGATTTATCCGCACCTTTATTTTTAGATTCCACATGTCCGTGCTGTCATATGGTATCTGTCTTTCTCTGTTGGGCTTACTTCGTATGATAATCTCTAGATCCATCCATGTTTTTGCAAATGGCATTATGTCATTCTCTCTTACTGCTGAGTAATATTCCATTGTGCATATGGACCGCCTCTTCTTCATCCACTCCTCTGCTGATGGACAGTCAGGCTGTTTCTATGTCCTGGCTCCTGCAAACTGTGCTGTAGTGAGCACTGGGATGCACGTGTCTTTTCAAATTATGGTGTTCTCTGGATATATGCCGGGGAGTGGGACTGCTGGATCACGTGGTGACTGTTTTGCTGGCCAACAAGGTCATGGGGACGTGGTTCTGGGGGCTGGAGGGCATTTGTGGTGGAGGCAGCCGCAGGACCGATCACTGGCTTTGTGGACGTTCCCAGGCAGTGTAGGCTGCAGCAGTGATGACTTCCAATGCCTGGACCCCAGCATCAGCTGCGTGTTCTTGACCTTGGTGATCCCAGCAGAGCTCCTGGTACCCCGCCTTCCCCTAGTGGTCCAGATCCTCAGGCTTCTGGGAGGATCCTTGGGAATCTGGTCTGAAGCCCCCCTTCCAGAGTCCCAGCAGTTTAGAGAGGACCCAATTGCCCTAAATCCTAAATCCTTTTTCTACTAAAATATCCAGAGTGAGGTCTCTTTCCTGCCTGAGCCCCGTCAGACACAAAGGTCAGAGCAAAAACAAACACATTCAGAGCTATAAGATTCTCACTGCTTACAAAGCTGTTCTCCTGACCACAGAGCCCCCTCATCCCTTCTCAGGAGAGTTCTTGTCTGCCCCACCACCAACCCCTGGAGGATTACTGGGGCTCATTTTCCTTTCTTTTCTTGTGCGAATATCTTTGTTGCTCGGAAGTTCTATTAAAAAGTAAACTTACATCCTGATTCATTCTCTAAGTACCTGTTCAACCCCTCCTCCAGGCAGGCTTCCCTGATTGGCCAAGGTGTCTTTTCTCCTCTACTAAGTTGTCAATCCTAAAGGAAATCAGTCATGAATATTCATTAGAAGGACTGATGTTGAAGCTGAAACTCCAATACTTTGGCCACCTGATACGAAGAGCTGACTCATTGGAAAAGACCCTGATGCTGGGAAAGATTGAAGGTGGGAGGAGAAGGGGACAACAGAGGATGAGATGGTTGGATAGCATCACCATATGAATGAATGGTGAGTTTGAACAAGCTCTGGGAGTTGGTGATGGACAGGGAGGCCTGGTGTGCTGCAGTCCATGGGGTTGCAAAGAGTTGGACACAACTGAACTGAACTGAACTGAAGTTTCTGGAAGGCAGTCTCATGCTCAGACCAATTTCTCACAGTGCTGGAAAGTGAGGAGGTTCTTGACAAGGGGCAGAATAAAACATAAGAGTGGGTCTATTGATGTTTTAGAGGTTAAGTGCCCAGGGCTCTGTCTGCGAGCGCATCTGAGGCTCAAGTGGAAGGAAACAGATTGGTCAGTGTCATACCAGGGGTCCTTAGCAAGCTGACATGGGGGCCAGGCTGTCCAGCTCTGATATCCTTTTGATCCCAGGAGCCTAATGCAATTTGCTGAGCCTTGAAAGAAAAACCACTGCCTTTGGATCTCACCCAGGGAGCCTGTCCAGGATCCAAATAGGGTAGCCTCAGTGACACAGTAAAGGAGGGAACTAGAAATAGGGAGTTAGGGCAGTCTGAGCAGGGGAAGAAGGTCTGTCTGCTAGAGGAGGCGGCAGGCATCTGAGCGGGGAGGGACGGGGAGAAAGCAGAGGAAGGCATTTGATTTTGTAGACATTTGTAAGCCCCATGTGAGCCGGATACTGATGTCCAGCCTGCAGTCCATGTGCCTTTGGCACGTGACTTGCTTTGCCCGTGGGAGGGGATGTGATGTTTTCCAGGTATAAGCAGACACATGAAGGTCCCCGTGCAGCTTCCTCTGCCCCTCTGTCATGAGACTAGCATGTCCACAAGTAACCACTGATTCCTGAACTAGAGACCCCAACCCTGCCCAGGAGCCATGGCTAGCCAGTCCCAGCCAAGCCCGCCAGGACCCCCGCTGACTCAGACCCGGGAATGAGAAAGAATGCTTGCTGCTGGAGCTGTGGAGCTCTGGGGCTGTGTGTTACTCAGCACTAGAGCAGCAGACACCTGCCTTCCACACCAGGTCTGTGGGCATCAAAATCAACGTTGTCCGCCCACGCCATCCGGCTTCTGGGGAGTTAGCGAGATTCCTAAACCCTGAAGCCTAAAAAGCCGAAAGCCCTGCTGTCACTGTTAGTGATGTCCTCAAATTCCTCATTCCCTTTACAACCACAATGAAGCCTGTCTTCTCCCCCTATTCTTTCCTGATAGTCACAAAAAGAACCAAAGAAAATAACTGAGATTTCAGCTCCATTAATTTTTCAGGGCACCGTAAATTAAAGACCAATTGCAATGCAGTGGATTTCTGCAGGAAAATAAGTCCCTGTGATTGTGCTTTAGTCTAATTACATGGAAAGCTAAGTAGCGCTATTAATACCCCAGAGCACATGCTGTCCCAAAGGAGAGCACCCGGAGCAGAGGCAGTCCGCCAGGCCAGGGAATTTCAGGGACATCCCGAACTTCAGGCAGTCAGTGAGGACCAGGTCTTGGCACGAGACTTGCTTTGCCCAGTGGTGTGTGTGATATATTCCAGACCAAAGCAGACACACTAAATTGAGGACCACCAAGGAGGCCAGGTCCTGTAGACAGCCATGGCTCAGGCCAGACAGGAAGCTTCATTTGGAGGTCCCTGACCACGGTGGTCCCTACTGGTAGAAATCCATTCATTCATTCGTTCAACTGCCATCAATGCATCTATATCATCCATCCACCCCATGCATCCATCCTTCCATCCATCCACCATCCATCCTCCCACCCACCTATCCATCCACCTGTCCATCCACCCACCCACCATCCATCCACCCCCATGCATCCATCCTTCCATCCATCCACCATCCATCCTCCCACCCACCTATCCATTCACCCATCCATCCATCCACCCACCACCATCCATCCACCCCCATGCATCCATCCTTCCATCCATCCACCATCCATCCTCCCACCCACCTATCCATTCACCCATCTATCCACCCACCCACCATCCATCCACCCCCATGCATCCATCCTTCCATCCAACCACTTATCCATCCTCCCATCCATCCCTCCACCTACCACCATCCATCCATCCCTATGCACCCATCCTTCCATCCATCCACCTATCCATCCACCTTCCATCTACCCACACACCCACCCATCTAGCCACCCATCCACCCACCGATCCATCCATCCATCCTCCCACCCACCTATCCATTCACCCAACCATCCATCCACCCACCCACCATCCATCCACCCTTATGCATCCATCCTTCCATCCATCCACCCATCCATCCACCTTCCATCTACCCACACACCCAGCCATCTAGCCACCCATCCACCCATCCATCTACCCATCTGCCCACTGATGCATCCACCCATCCACCCATCCATCTATCCACCCATCCATCCACCCATCCACCCACCAATCCATCCCCCTTCCTTCTATTCTTCATTCAATATTTCCAGCCAGGAACTTGAGATAAAATTGTGAAAGAAATGGCCAGGCATAGCCCCACCCTCAAAGAGCTTACCTCAAGTGTGTGTGTAAGGTACAGACAATAATCAAATAATGACACAAATATTTAATCGTGCATTGTGACCCATCCTTGGAAAGAGAGTCAGTCACTGGAATCTGGAAGAGTGTGGAATGGTGAGTCCCAGGCAGGTCTGGGGGCACCCAAGGAAGCTTCTGACCCAGATAGCTTCCATCTGCTCCAGACCCGGGCTCTGCCTTTTCCACCCTTTCCCAACCCTGGGAGCTGGCCTGTGTAGGCAGCATCCACAGGCCCCCTTCTCCCTGGCTTCTGGTGGGATTCAGCTCACAGGAAACTGAGGACAGGAGGAGAGGGATGGGTACCAGGACTCCTGTTCTCCAATTGCCCACACACACAATTTCTCGGGGCTGAGTGACTTTCCCCGGGGCCAGCCTCCTCCTCAGCCCTTTTGCCACGATGGGGCACCAGGCCTCCTATCGGGCAAGGTGGTTGGCTGAAAAGTGAAAGTGAAAGTCTCTCAGTCGTGTCCGACTCTTTGCGACCCCATGGACTATACGGTCCATGGGATTCTCCAGGCCGGAATACTGGAGTGGGTAGCCTATCCCTTCTCCAGGGGATCTTCCTAACTCAGGGATGGAACCAGGGTCTCCTGCATTGTAGGCAGATTCTTTACCAACTGAGCAATCAGGGAAGGCTGAAAAGGTCCCCCTCAAAATATCTGTCAGAATCCCTGGAAGCTGTGAAAGGGACCTGATGGACCGAAAAAGGACTTTGCGGTCAATTCACTGAAGATGCTTAGATGGGAAGGGTGGTCTGGATTATCCAGGTGGGGCAGAGGGAACTCACACACACACTCACACACGGCAACGTGAAGACGGAACAGGAAGAGTTGAAGACGCTGCCTTTGAAGCTCAGCGTGACTCGCCACCAGCCACAGAATTCCAGAAGCTGGTGGAGGCGAGGGAGCCTCCAGGGGGAGAGTCACCCCACAGACCCCGTGGCTGTGGCCTCATGAAACTGATTTGGGGCCTTTGGCCGATACACTTTTGTTGTTTTAAGCTGTCAGGTTTGTGGTCATTCCTTACGGTGTCTGTAGGAACCCAACCCAGGCCTTTCCTCCAGGCGGGCGGCCCCTCCTCCAGGGGCCCTCAGTCCGCCCCTCCCAGCCCCGGAGTCTCCCACCGCACCCAGGCTGGCCCTGGAGAGAGCCCCTCACCGTGTACTCCTCAGTCACCGTGAAGGTGCCCTGGACTGCCCGCAGAGGAGAGGATGCTGGTTTGGGGTCAGAAAGACAATTCCCTCTCCTGGTGAAGGTGGAAGAGGCTTCCAGGAGGAGGGAAGGGCCTGGGGTGGGACGGTATGTGGAATGTTCTGGAAGTGGAGGGAGGCCCCACGGCTGGAGTGTGCTGGGGGGCAGAGTGGAGGGTCCTCATAATTATCCACTGTCCATCAACCATCTTGTGAGCCTGTTGTACCTCACCTCCATCCCACTGGCTCTCACTTGAACCCATGAGCTTCTGAGGGGCACCTGACCACTCGGCCCCAGGGATCAGGGGCTGAGGGGATCCCCAACCCCAGCCCCGGGGAGCAGGGGGTGAGGGGGTCCCCGACCCCAGCCCCGGGGAGCAGGGGGTGAGGGGGTCTTCGACCTCAGGCCCGAGGAGCAGGAGGTGATGGGGTCCCCGACCCCAGCCCTGGGGAGCAGCGGGTGATGGGGTCCCTGACCCCAGCCCTGGGGAGCAGAGGCGGAGGGCGTTCCCAACCTTGGGGAGCAGTGGGTGATGGGGTCCCGGCCCCAGCCCTGGGGAGCAGGGGGTGAGGGGGTCCCCGACCCCAGTCCTGGGGAGCAGGGGCTGAGGGGGTCCCCGACCCCAGCCCCGGGGAGCAGGGGGTGAGGGAGTCCCCAACCCCAGCCCCGGGGAGCAGGGGCTGAGGGGGTCCCCAACCCCAGCCCCGGGGAGCAGGGGGTGATGGGGTCCCCGACCCCAGCCCCGGGGAGCAGGGGCTGAGGGGGTCCCCGACCCCAGCCCCGGGAGCAGGGGCTGAGGGGGTCCCCGACCCCAGCCCCGGGAGCAGGGGCTGAGGGGGTCCCGGCCCCAGCCCCGCGGAGCCCTCCTGCCGCCCAGGGCTCCCGGGGCCCGGGTGATGGGGAGGCTCCCTGCCCTCCGGGCTGCCCGGGCGGCTCACCTTGCCCTCCTTTGCGTAGGCCAGCACCTTGTCCTCCTCCCGGGGGTGGAAGATGAGCGTCTCCACGGAGAAGGGGACGAGCTGCTTTTGGAAGGTGGCACCCTCGTCCGCGCTGAGGAACAGGCTCTGGTCCCGGTCGCTGAGCGAGGAGCTCACGAGGATGATCTGAAAGACACAGGTCAGGAGAGGCATCTGCACTCTGGGGAGCCACTGCCTGCAGCGGGCTCCCCGCAGCCCCCAGAGGCAACCGGCCCAGGCGACACCTGACTCCAGACTTCCCGCCTGCAGAGCCCGGATGGCAGATTCCTGAGGTTCGGAGCCCTGTTTGTGTACGGCCGCCCCAGGACACTGACTTGTCCAGTGAGAGCTCTGCAAGGGCTGGGGCAAGGGGTGGGGAGGGCCCGGAGGAGGCTTATTGTGAAGAGCACCGGGAGCAGGGGCAGTGTGGGAGGCTGCCTCGTCCTAGCTGGAGGCTTCGGGGTGGAGTCGGAGCCCACCTTCCGTATTCTCTCCCTGACCTCAAGCCCAGCATTGGATCACGCTGGAGATGACGGGAGATGCATACATCTTAGAGTGGCCCCGACTCCACTCCGACGTGAAACTGATGGCAAGGCGCCCCCCAGAAAGGACGAGGGGCACCTCCACCATGCGCACCCCCCAGCCCCCACCCCGGGAGGTCCCTTCACATTTGCCTTCCTTCCAGGTTCCTCTTCTCACAGGTACAAGCCCTGCCGGGCTGTGTGTGAGGATTGTCCTCCCGTCACAGAAAGGTCAGGACAGGCCAGCCAAGGGTCAGAACAGGGCGGCCCTGGGGCCACTCGGCAGAATGACAGGGCCCTGCGGAGGGACTCACGCGTGCCTGGTGCCAGAGAAGGTCGACTAGCTGAGGCTGAGTCAGGAGCACCTGAACACAGGGTGGAGGGGCTGGGAGCCAGGTGGTCCTGCCCCCGCCCCCCAGCACTGTGGCCCCGCCTCCTGCTCCATCAGAAGAGCCATTCCTATGCACGGACCTTGTAGAACCTTCATGGCTCTTCACAGCCCCAGGAGATGCCAACACCCGTATGGGGGTCCTAGGACCCTCCCGACTGCCTCCCTCCCAGCCTCACGTGCGGCCTGGCCTTGCCTGGCAAGGTCCACGCCCCTGCCCGTGCCCCTGTCCACCTCGGTGCACACCCTGGGATGGCCTTCCTCCCCAGGCTGGTTGGTGCTCCTGCTGCAAGGCTGCTGGGGGCCCGGGACTTGTCCTCAACACACTCACCCCATTTCATGGAAGAGGGCTCCTGCACGGGGACTGGGGCCCTGTCAGGTCTGGGGTACATCTGTGGAGGTCACTACTGATGCCCTCCCCTCCACATCCCTGCAGGGCCTGGGCGTTCCACACGCAGCATGAATGAGTGAGTGAATGAATGAGGGAGGGAATGAATGAGGGAATGGATGAATGAATGAGGGAAGGAATGAATGAATGAGGGAATGAATGAATGAGGGGAGGAATGAGTGAACTATGTGTCGGTGGAGCAGGGGGCTGGGCACACACACTCTGTCTTTGGATCAGTTCAGTTCAGTTCAGTTCAGTCGCTCAGTCGTGTCCAACTCTTTGCGACCCCATGAATCGCAGCAAGCCAGGCTTCCCTGTCCATCACCAACTCCTGGAGTTCACTCAAACTCATGTCCATCGAGTCAGTGATGCCATCCAGCCATCTCATCCTCTGTCGTCCCCTTCTCCTCCTGCCCCCAATCCCTCCCAGCATCAGGGTCTTTTCCAATGAGTCAACTCTTCGCATGAGGTGGCCAAAGTACTGGAGTTTCAGCTTTAGCATCACTCCTTCCAAAGAACACCCAAGACTGATCTCCTTTAGAATGGACTGGTTGGATCTCCTTGCAGTCCAAGGGACTCTCAAGAGTCTTCTCCAACACCACAATTCAAAAGCAGCAATTCTTCATCACTCAGCTTTCTTCACAGTCCAACTCTCACATCCATACATGACCACTGGAAAAACCATAGCCTTGACTAGACAGACCTTTGATAACCCAGCTCAAATTCCATGCCTGGGTGACCAGTACCCTCTGTGGCTCAGTCTCCTTGTCTGTAAAATGGGAAATGATGGGTGCCCGACACCGTGAGCCCACCATGGAGGTCTAATATGAACGCGACCAGCCGGCCTGTATTACCATTCCACGTGGCGACTGTCATTGGGTCGCTGTCCCCTCTGCTTGGCAGGTGGGAAGACTGAGGGGAGGCGGGCTCCTGTGGTCACAGAGCCATGCTGGGTAGGGCCAGGGTCAGTGGTGATTCCACACAGGGTGGAGTTTTAGCTGGGATGCAGCTGGCAGCCTGGGTGGGACTAGCCTGGCCCAAGATGAGCTCAGCTTTCCCTGGGAGGGAAAGTACAATGAGACGCCCCCAGAATACTTTCCCAAACCCCGACATGCCTCTGGAAGACAACGAAGCACGTGGAGCATAAATCAATGAGCTGCACAAAACTCCTGTTTCTTGTGAACAAAGGATACATCAGTATGTTCTTTCTTTCCAAGGAAGCCTTACTGGGCTCCTGGGTGAGGTCATTCACCTTCAGCAGAAAGCCTTCTGTCCCCCAGCAAGCAGAGGCACATGGAGCCTGATTCCTTGGTGACTCTGATCCCTGAGAGGTGGACACACGTGCTCTGAGATGTTCTTCATGGTGTGGTTTACATGCAGGAAAAATAGGAGGTGGTGGCAGAATGGTTGGGGGAGCCAGAGAGCGTGCACAGATATGTCCATGGTGTTTAGTGACAAGAGAACTAATGCACTCACACACGAAAAAGCAGGACATTATAAGCAAGTTCAGCTTCTGTACATTTCCCGTTGACAAAATTGTAAGGAAGTATATAATAGCTTTGTCATGGTAGGTATAGAAAAGTAAGTGTAATTTTGTCAGTGGAAAATGCGTAGAAAGCAGGGCGGAAGGAGTATTATTCAGCCATAAAAAAGAATGAAACTTGCCATTTGTGACAACATGGATGAACTTGGAGGGCATTATGCTAAGTGCAGTAAGGCGGACGGAGAAGCAAATACCGTGTGATCTCACTTATATGTGGAATCTACAAAGAAAAACAACCAAGCTCATAGATACAGAGAAGAGACTGTGGTAGCAGAGGTAGGGAACTGGGGATAGGCAAAATGGGTGGAAGGGGTCGAAAGGTACACATGTCCTATTATAAGACGAAGAAGCCCTGGGGAGGGACTGCAGCATGCTGAGAATAACCAACAAAACCCTACTGCACATTTGAAAGTTGCTAAGAGAGTAGATCTTAAAAGTTTCATCACACAGAAGAATTCTGTAACCGTGTGTGGTGACCAACGTCGCCTAGAATTGCTGTGGTTATCATTCCACAGTGTGAACACATTTTATTATGTTGCACACCCGAAACTAACATTGCTTGTCAGTTACAGCTCTGTTTTTAAAAAAGAGAAAGAAACACAGGGGTTATTAATAGTGGTTAGTCTTAAGCAGTGGGGTGAAGATTTTTTTTAATTTGAAATAAACTTTTTAGTTTAGAATAGTTTGATATTTTTGAAGTTTTTTTTTTTTTGATGTGGACCATTTTTAAAGTCTGTGTTGAACTTGTTACAATATCGCTCCTGTTTTAGGCATGCGGGATCATCTTAGCTCCCCAACCAGGGATTGAACTGCGGCCCCTACATTGGAAGGCAAAGTCTCAGCCACTGGACTGCCAGGGAAGTCCCAAACAGTTTTAGATTGACGGAAAAGTTGTAAAGATAGTACAGGACATTCCCACACAACGCATGCCCCGCTTCCTATTATTAACAGCCGGCATCAACATTATACGTTTGTCACAATAAGGACCCAACATAGATACATCGGTCGTGTCTAAACCGCACACTGCATTTCACCCGTTTTCCCGCTGATGTCTTTCTCTGTCCCTGTGCCAGGTTCCCACGTGACACTCAGTTGCCACTTCTCCTCGGGCTCCTCTAAGCTGTGACGTTTTCTCAGACTTCCCTTGCTGTTGATGACCTTGGCGGTTTTGAGGAGGACTGGCTGGATATTTTGTAATTGTGTCTCCATTTGGGTTTGTCTGCTGTTTTTCTCTTGCTGATGCTGGGGTTCTGGGTTTGAGGGAAAAAGAGCCGGGGGGTGGGGGAGGTTCTGTGTTCCCTGATCACAGGGGTAGGGACCTAACTCCTTTTGCTCCCTCCAGCATTCAGCACATGCCTGACCCCGAGCTGTGGGTCAACCCAGGCCTGCGGGATGAAGGCGCTCACACGTGCCTGCTTGAATGAGCAATTCCGGCTCACTCTGTGACTCCTCAGGGAACTGTTTGCTTGCTCTTCTCCTCTGGGTGGAAAACATCCCTGGGGATATTTAAGTTGCCTGGGGTGCAGAAATCATAAATAATCTCATTCACTTATTCCTGCTCACCACTCAAAATTTTACACATCAGTGAAGGCTCATTCATTCATTCATTCCTCCATGGTTAAAAGCCGCAGGATTTTAACCTAAATCACACAAGAATTTAGCTTGCCCAGGGTTTACGGGAGCAGAGCAGGGAAGGTCGGATCCAAGTGCAGAACAAAAGCAGGGCTTCGGGAGGAGGCGACGCCCAGATGAACTTTGAAGAATGAACGGAAATTTGATCCAGACCTGGGGAAGGGGGTTCTCAGACAGAGAGGCCAGCAGGACCGAAGACAAGCAGATGGGGGTCCCTGCTGAGACCGTTCATGTCCTCCTCCCACCTCTGTGTACGGTTCCCTCTGGCTGGAACGCACAGCAGGACTGAGACCCCCCACCCTCTCGACCTCACCACTGGCAATGAAGAATCAGATTTCCAGATTTTTTAAATGTCACAAAATCCATGTGTGATAAAAAGAAAGTTTTGAAATTTTCTGAGCCCGGAATTCTGGGCAACTTCAACAAAGCTGAATGTTTCTCGTTTATTTTTCATGTCCCTGCTTTGCGGGTGCCCCCAGCATGAGTTTAGCCTGTTTTTATGATGGGACATCTTCCTTCTTTTCCAGTGCTTCTCCAATACCTCTTCATCTGGCACAGCTAATTTTGAAGGTCACCTCCTCCAGGAAGACGTCCATGATATACATCCTCCAACAGTTTTTCTCATCCCTCCTCTGCCCCTTGCCCAGCATCTCATGTGTTCATTTGCTCCAGTCTAACATTCCTAGGGTTCTCTCTGTGAGTCTGCCTTTCCCTCCAGGAGGGGAGGCTGTGCAGCCTGGCAGGGCCCAGTCCTCATCCTTGCCATTCAGCCCAGAGGATGGGTGTTGGCATTCCCACACAGAATGAGGTCTCTGGGCACAGGATCGCCTCTCCATGACAGCCCTCAGTTACAGCTAAGGCCCTGTTCATGGTGTCACCCAGGCAGAAGGAAAAGGAACCTGAGGAAGTGATTCTGGCCAGAGTCCCAGCAATCTGGATCACGGGCTATTTTTGGCCTCAGAGTGGGACAAGCCAGGAAAGACGGGGGAAGAAGAAAGTGCTGACAAGGAAAGGATTATTGGAGCAAAGAAAACAAATCAATTAGCATCGTGCCGAGAGGAGGCTGGCAGATTGTTCCTCCAAATTGGGAACCAGACTATTTTCAATGGTGTATTTTCACTGGTTACTATTCTGGGGAAACATATGGTACCCGAGCGAGGTTCTGGGGGCCCACAAGGCTGGATGCCTCAAAATCAGAGGCAACTCAGTTAAAGGGAACTATCTGATAGATTCACTGGACTAACAGCCAGCCCATATGAAGCCTGAGTTTCAGGGTCTAATTTGCCAGGCCACGTACACAGTGCAAGCATGGAGCTCCTTGTTCAAAGAGAATCAGGAATTTCAAGATGGGACCTGTAGATCATCAGACCAAGCATGGATTCTCCTGTGATGGCTTGGGTCACATACCCACAGAGTGGACTCTTCCCAAAGCTCTTCGGTTAGTAAGTGCCAGGAGCAGTGGTAGCAGCGTCCTTGGAGACTGTCAGACTTGTGGTGCCTTGGCCCCACCGGGACCTGCGTGTTCATGGCCCCTGGTGAGTCCCAGGCATCCTCCCTTGGATGGGGGGTGGGGTGGGGTGCTGCCTTAGGCTGCAGCTCCTGCTCGCTTCGGCCCTGTGCCCAACTCCAAGCACGCTGGCGGACCTGGCCTCTGCTCCCCACCAAGTGACAAGGAAACAACCAGGTGCCCTAGAGCCCTGCTCTCAGCCACTCCGATGCCCCGCAGGATGGAGGCACCCACGACAGCCCCGGAGTCCAGGGAGGCCACACCGCGCATGGAACATGGAGGCCACAGCTGAGGCCTGCCAGCGCAGGGGCAGTGTAGGCTCTGGAGGCCTCACCCCTCCAGAGCTGGAGGTGAGGAGCTGGCCTCACCCCTCCTTTGCTCCTGCGAGCTGTGCAACCTTGGGCAAATCACTTCACGTCTCTGAGCCTGTTTCCTCCTCTGTAAAATGAAGATAGGGTTCCCATGGCAGAGGTGACTGGAAAAAATAAAGGAAGCAAGGTGCATAACAGACTGAGATGACAGCGGGTTTATTCTCATGGCATTTTATTCTAAAGAAGCTTGGTTCACCAAGCACCTCCTTGGGTCAAGGCCCTGGAGCTGAGGCAGCTCACAGGCGGTGGTGAGAAGGACAGTACAGGAAGCACATGGCTCCCTCCCATCAGGAAACTCCAGGACAGATGAGGACAAAGGCCAGCAAGCTGTCCCCAGGGCGACGAGCACTTCCTCTAAGGGGTGGGAGTTAGGCCAGGGCATGTGGGTTTGACTGCCTCCCTAACTGTGTACCCTGAGCTGCCCTTGCCCCAGCCCAGGCCTGGCCTGGGTCGAGGGCTTCCTGGAGGTGGCGTCACCTGAGCTGGGTCTTGAAGGATGAATAGGAGTTCGCCAGGGGAGGCAGTGATGGTGGAGCTCGGGGGGACAGCACACTGATGCTGAGCGGGAATGACAGGGCCCTTCTTTTGAAGAGAGTCTCCTGCTTGGGGATTTGGTTTTCGGTCGCTTTATTGGATATGCTGCAAGTAGGCTAGACCTCGGCGGGTCGGTCGACCAGACTTGCTCCCCTGCATAGGATTTGTGGTAGAGATGGGGTGGGGGGAGGCCTGACACTGGGCAGTGGGCACAGAGGGGGGCCAGTCCAGTGCAGGACAAACACAAGCCACTGTGACGCGGAGTGACAGGGGCTGCCACGAAGCTGCCTGCAGCACGGGTGTGGGGTGGAGAGAGCTCCCTGTGGTCCGCTGCAGGCGAGGGGGGCGTGGGGCTGGGGTGCTTGTCTCCCTAAGTTCCCCAGGCCTGCAGCCTCTGTGCCTCCCCCAGAGCCCCTGTCTCTGTTAAAACAGATAGATTAGCTCTCTCCGCCAGGATGTTCTGGGTGGGAAGCCTGCAAAGCGACCTGGCCTCAGAGGCCTGAAAATTAACAACCCTTCCGTTATTTCCCTGCCAAGCCCGGCAGGTGTCCCCAGGGTCCCACTCGCGTCTGGTTGGAGAGACGCAGGAAGTACTAAGCAGGGCAGCTCTGGGCGGTGCAGAGATGAGCAGCAGGGGCAGGTGGGGGTGGTGTGAATCGCTGACTGCACTTAGCGGTCACCGCAGACCTGCTAAGCTGAGGTGTGATCATCCCCATTTCTCAGGTGGGGAAGCTGCGGCCAGAGAGGCCTTGCGGAAGATTGTACTGTCAGCCGGGTTTGCACCCAGCACTTCCCTGCATCATTCATCCGCACCACCTCATGACCAGTGGTGTGACTGCATCAGCCCGGAACGTGGAAGCGACACGAGGCAACGGGCTTGGGAGGGTCTAGACAGATTCGCTCCCCCATCCCCCACCGCTGCTCCAAAGACTATTAGGCATGGCTTCCAGACTGCAGGTCGCTCCTGAATTTGGGGGATTTCTGATCCCACAGGCAGCAGAGGAAGGCTGGGATGGTGGGGGAGGCAGGCTTTCTGTCCATCTTCATCTTTGTTTCCCCTGCTTGGTCCACCATTCTATTCTCTGAGGCCATTCACGCACCCATTCAGCTGTGTGCCAGACCCCAGGCTGGGAGATGAATCTCACAGAAGCCTGGCCCCCAGGGAGCCCACAGCAGGCAAGGGAAGCTGTTGAATGATGTGAGCCATGCACTGGGACCGGCGACCCTAAGAAGGGGCTGGAATGGAGGGTGTCTGGAAAGTGTCCATGGAGGCAAGCTGTGTGCTCCCGGCAGGAGTGGGTCAGCGTTGGCCAAGTGCAGAGAGGTCCTCCAGGAAGGGCAGAATGTGCAAGACGCCGATGTGGGCCCTGCACGGCCAGGTCAGGAGGTTTGCCTGAACCTGGCACCCTGGACGCCCTTCTGGGACCCTTCGACATGGGCCTGCCCCTCCCTGCCTGCCCGGATCGTGTCCACCTGGCCTCCCGCTCAGACCTGCCCTGCCTGAGTCACCCCTGCATGATCCAAGTGTGGTCTCACCTGCCAGGTCGCCTCCTCTGGTGCCCTGCTGGGCTTCCATTCCCCCATCTCCTCCAAAAGGTGGTGCCAACATCCCAGTCTGCCTTGCAGTGTAAACCCTAGCTCTGAAACCTTGAGTTAAAAAAGGAAAACAAACAGCACCCAGCAACTGGTTCTCACCTCTGCCAGAGTTCTGGCTGGGTACGCCACTGATCTTGGGTTTCCCTTCAGACTCTTTATCAAGGAGAAGACTTGTTTTTCATCTTCTCTTTACCAAGCGGAGCCCTCAGAGGCTTCCCTCCGCATCCCCGGGGATGGGGGTCCTCAGGAAATTACCTTCCTATTTAAAACGCAATCGTCCAATACATTCCTTGCCAGACAGTCGTGCCCAGCTGGGGACACAGGAAACTGGGCTTTGACGCCCGGAGAGGCAGACAGAGGAGACAAACAGATACAGCAGCATCCACCCCCTGGGTCTCAAATTAGAATCTGTGCAGAGCATCTTACATACGCCGGTGTGAGTCATCATGAGCGAGAATAACTCTGCTACCCGGCAAGGAGAATGCGCGGATGAATGCCTCTCGCTGGGCTATTCAGCACACACTCGGATTGCTACCCAGGGTGTTAGCAGAAAGTCACTCCACATGACGGCTTTCAGTCTGGGGGGCGCCGAGAGAATGCAGAGCCTGGCAGAGATGCCGCTCTGCTCGGTAACCTGGGGCTCATCTCTCTCCTCACCTTCAACTCAGAAATAATCGTCTGTTCTGGGCTGAGGTCCTAAATTAGGCACCACGTGTGAAACTGTGGCAGAAATAGAAGGGCTCTTCGTGGCTTTTGTGCTTTCTTAAGCCAGGAAGTAGGAAGTGACAGGCAACCTGCTCCAGTATCCTTGGCTGGAGAATTCCCTGGACAGAGGAGCCTGGCTGGCTACAGTCCACAGGGTCGCAAAGAGTCAAATACGAGGGAGCACGCAGGCAAACCAGAAAGATCTATTCTTGAAGAAGTCACAGATCATTGGAATTTGTGCAAATATAAGTCTACGGTGCTGTGTCCCTGCTTGAAACCCTCAGGGCCTCTCCTGCCGGGGCTCCTGGGTCTGCTGTTTACGACTTGCCCCGGTGACCTCACCTGGATGACTTTACTCTCCCTCCCCGGCCCAGGTCCAGCCATCAGACCACGTCCACATCCCCAGATGTCCACTGCACCTTCACACTCCTTTTCCCTGGGAAGCCCTGGCTGTCTTCTCTCTCCCGCAGTGAGGAGGCGGGCCTGGAGGGGGCAGGCCAGAGGCTGAATAGGAGGACTTGGGGGTTATCAGCTGAGATAAGCTGGTGGCCTGGGCTGGGGCAGATGTCATGCAACTGGAGGGGAGAGGGCGGGTGACCATGACATTTTATGGTCAGAGTTCAGCGGGTTTGGTGAAGGAAATAGATGGAGAAATAACGGAACCCTAAGCACGTGGCTCGGGCAGGCGTGTGGACGTGAGGACCAGCCGGTGGTGGGGAGGGCTGGCTTTGGGGATGAAGAGGAGCCCAGGGTGAGCCTCACGCTGGGGCTGAGCTTCCTGAGGGTCACCCCAGATGGATAGAGGAGCTCGGGGTTGGAACTCTGGGTGAGTTCAGCAGAGAAACCTGCCCTGGGGTAGGCCTTTGGAAGGTCCGCGCTCAGACGTGTGACTGGGGGTCCTGGGAGTGGAGGACCCTCCCAAGGAGTGAGAAATGAACTGGCCAAGGATAGGGACCAGAGAGACCCCCGCAGAGGGGAGCCTACAGGGAGAGCCCTTCCCCTGGGTCTTACGGCTGAGGGGGAGAGACAGGGAGTAAAACAAATGCAGGAACACGATGATTCAGGTAGTGAGACGCACCATGAGAAAAGTAAAATCAGGTGATTAGACGACCGTGTGTGTATACATGTGTCCATGTGTATACATGTGTCCATGTGTATACACACACATGAGCTTGTATGTATATATGACACACAGGCAATAATGTACGTATGTATAAAGAGATACATACACATGAATATGGGCTTCCCCAGAGGCGCAGACGGTAAAGAATCTGCCTGCGATGCAGGAGACCCGGGTTTGATCCCTGAGTTAGGAAGATCTCCTGGAGAAGGGAATGGCAACCCACTCCAGTACTATCTCCTGGAGAATTCCATGGACAGAGGAGCCTGGTGGGCTACAGCCCATGGGGTCGCACAGAGTCGGATGCGACTAAGGGACTAACACATGTGAATGAACATCTGTGGAAAGGTGAATGAAGCAGTCCAGAAGGGCAAAAGCACTGCTTCCGCTGAGACTATGGGCGTTAAGTTCTTTCTGTCTTACTCTGCTTCTACTTCCGTTCTTACCATGTCATGGTTACCTAAGATGGGAGAGGTACTCAGTACATATCTGTGGGATCAACAGATACATTTTCATAAATTAATATTTTAAGATGAAAGTGTGCTAAGTGTGCAATCAGAAAAGAACAATATATACTTTACGAAAAGAAGAATTGGCTTGTGGGCAAAGGCCTAAGAATGTATGTTCAGTTCTTCATCGAGTAAACAAGACAGGAAGATAATTTTTTTAAATGAAGATTTACTTCTAGAAAATCATGAACAGTTACTAATATGTTAAATTCAGTTGTATTTCCTTCTCTCTCTCTGCCTAGCATCCAACCATCATCCATCCATCCATCCATCCATTCATCTATCCATCTATCATCCATCCATCCACCATCCGTGCATCCATCCAACCATCATCCATCCATCTATCCATCCATCACCCACCTATCCACCCACCCACCCATCCATCATCTACCCATCCTTCTATCCATCCATCATTCATCCATCCATTCACAATGGTGAATCCATCCACCATTCAATCTTCCTTCCTTCCTTCCCTCCCTCCCTCCCTCCCTTTCTGCCTCCTTCCCTCTTCCAATTCACTATTGATCCTCCATCCATCAACCCATTACAAATGGCTTTGGGGAGGGAGCGCCACACACTTTGAGCCCTGTGCACTCTTTAGCCACTGGCTGTAACCATCATCATGCAGCCCAACCCTCAACCCGCCCTTCTTGACGTGGGCACCAGTGGCTTCTGCCTCCCAGTCTTGTCTCTGCATAAAGTTGAACTCCATCAAGTAGGGGTGGAAAAGCAAAAGGGAGATAACGTTTACTGAACATGTACTCTGTGCTGCCCCGGCTCCCCTGGTGGCTCAGCTGGTAAAGAATGTGCCTGCAATGCGGGAGACCTGGGTTCGATCTCTGGAGTTGGGAAGAGTCCCCGGAGAAGGGTATGGCTACTCACTCCAGTATTCTGGCCTGGAGAATTCCGTGGACTGTATGGTCCGTGGGGTCACAAAGAGTCGGGCACGACGGAGCGACTTTCACTTCACTTTGCTCCAGGCCCTGCACTCGGCACCAGCCTTTTATCATCTTATTTTCACAACAGCCACGAGGCGGGAGGGGTTTTTGTTTCTGTTTTAAAGACAGAAATAGGAGCCCAGAGGGGTGAAATGAGCCGCTCCAGCCCGCACCGTCTGCCTGCCTCTGCCCTGGCGCCGAGCCGACTCTGGTGCTGAGAACCCTTGTCCTGCTTCTGTGTCGAGATCGACAATTATCTAGCACAATTTAGTAAAGCATCCGCTCAAACACAATTACAGAATTGATTGTCAGGAAAGGATTGGTTCAGTTTTAATTACCAGCCTGACAATCACTGAAATGCCAAGAAACATCCCCAAGAACATCTGTAAATTGAATGGAGGGGCAGACCTTTTCCCTTTGGCTGGACGCTGACTTGGAAAATCTCGTGTCTGATCGATAATAACCAGATAAGGTGAACCTATCGCAGGACCTATAACAACAACTCATTGCCAATATTTTAGAGCCGTGGCTTATATATACAATCTTGTCTGTAGCATTCGGGAAATATGAGGCCCCCATCTCCCCCTGTAATTATTGATGATCTGAGTTCTCTAAAGGGGCTGATGCTGAGGCTCTGGAGTGAGTAGGGTGTAATTGTTCTGTTTGGCTGGCTGAAGATGTTTTGCAGACAAAGCTAAAAAGCCTGCCTGCTGGGCGGAGGGTGGCGGACGGTTAATTCTCTGGAGTGACTGTGTTTGGGAAAATTGTCTTTTATCAGGACAGTTGTATTAACAATGCATGGTTAGATCTGAGAACAATTTGCTCATTCATCTGCCCCTAACTGAACAGCAGAATGCGAGGGAATGATCTCCGTACCTTCTCGGGGTACGTTTTCCACGCTGGCTTGGGCAGCCTCCAGGGTACAGATGATAGCATTTGACTATGGAGTGACTGTGGAATCTCCAAAGGCTCTCTCTTCCAGTATTTGTGATTAGAGACCGAGATTATTACTGCCATGCTTGTTGGGGAAAGCACAGCCAAAGCCATGTCCATCAGTGCAGGGACTACTGATGTTCTGTGCTCGTAGAAGCCAGTAAGGACAGAGCAGAAAGGAGCAGTATCGTAGCTTCCTCATATCTGTGGGAGGAAATTGACTACCAGGGAAGCCCCAGTCAATGGCCTGGAGCAGAAATCACCTGGATCATGGTTTTCCTGAATGAAACACTCCTGCCTCATGTGGAGTGGATAACAGCGTTGGCAATAATCCTCAGTCAATTCAGTCGCTCAGTCGTGTCCAACTCTTTGCGACCCCATGGACTGCAGCACGCCAGGTCTCCCTGTCCTTCACCAACTCCCGGAGCTTGCTCAAACTCATGTCCATCGAGTCGGTGATTCCCAATCATCTCATCCTCTGTCGTTCCCTTCTCCTCCTGCCTTCAATCTTTCCCAGCATTAGGGTCTTTTCCAATGAGTCAGTTCTTCTCATCAGGTGGCCAAATTATTGGAGTTTCAGCTTCAGGATCAGTCCTTCCAATGAATATTTAGGGCTGATTTCCTATAGGATGGACTGGCTGGATCTCCTTGCAGTCCAAGGGACTCTCAAGCGTCTTCTCCAACACCACAGTTCAAAAGCATCAATTCTTTGGCGCTCAGCTTTCTTTATGGTCTGATTCTCACATCCATATACGACCACTGGATAAACCACAGCTTTGACTGGATGGACTTTTGTCCACAAAGTAGTGAGCCATGCCATGTAGGGCCACCCAAGACAGATGGGTCATGGTGGAGAGTTCTGACAAAATGTGGTCCACCGGAGAAGGGAATGGCAAGCCACTTCAGTATTCTTGCCTTGAGAGCCCCATGAACAGTGTGAAAAGGCGAAAAGTAATCCTACGTGGCATTTGTCAAGCACTTACTGTGTGCCAGGCGATGTACTGAATACTTGACTCACATTTTCAACAATCCTCTGATGAGGTGGGTGCTGTTATTATCCCTGTTTGCCAGATGAAGTGAATCCCAGAGAGGGCAGTGACCTCTCAGGTCACATGGTGGGAGGTGACCCAAGATGCAACCCAGGCAGCTTCCTTCCCACACACTGCAAAGATGGGGGGGGAGCATGTTGCTGACGTTAGGGGGTACAGGCTACAGAGATGAGGGGTGCACGCTGCAGAGATGGTGGGGGCGCTCATGGCCCTTCCCTTGGTCTTTGCTTGTGCATCACAGAACCCATGTCGGCCAGTGATGAGGACAGAGGAAGCACAGCCGAGATGTCCTTGCCTTCATGGAGCACACCATCCAGTGATGAGGTGGTGACCAAAGAAGCCCGTAAATGAGCGGTCATGGACTCTGAGCAGGGCCCCAGCACCGGATGACAGGGTGGGGGTGGGGAGAGGGCCTGGCAAGAACACAGAGAGAGAGAGTCGGCCAGCTCCAGCAGCAAGGGATGGGGAGGCGGGAGAAGGGGGAGAGGGGACCACAGGAAACGTGGAGAAGGGAGACTTGGGGGCTGGATGCCCACTGCGTGGGGCAACAGGGAGCCTCCTGCCGGGGGTGCTGGGAAGAAGCAGTGAGCCATGTAGACCTGGGTCTGCCCTGGTGGCACTGACGGTCTCTAAAGGAGAAAGCCTGGGGAGGAGACTGAGAAGAAGTGGGCACAGAGGTGAGATGAGAGCAGAGAGCACAGGGCCAGGGGGGCCTGGGCCCGAGGGGGCGGGCATGGGGGCAGCTCAGACAGGACAGGGTGGAGCAAGCACCACGACTGTCGCAGGTGGGGTGTCCCTGTCACAGGTGGGTGTCCCTGGGCACCACCGACTGTCACAGGTGGGGTGTCCCTGGTCCCTGCCGACTGTCACAGATGGGTGTCCCTGTCACAGGTGGGTGTCCCTGGGCACCGCCGACTGTCACAGGTGGGTGTCCCTGTCACAGGTGTGTGTGTCCCTGGTTACGCCGACTGTCACAGGTAGGGTGTCCCGGTCACAGGTGTGTGTGTCCCTGGGTACCACTGGCTGTCACACGTGGGGTGTCCCTGGGCACCATGACTGTCACAGGTGGGGTGTTGTTGGGTACCACTGACTGTTACAAGTGGGGTGTCCCTGGGCACCATGACTGTCACAGACAGGGTCTTGGGGGCACTGGTGTCCTTGGGGGAGGGGTGATGCAGAGACGGTGCCATCTGACACTCCTTCTTTCCGTCTCTTGACCATGTGCCATCAGGCATCAGTGAATCTTTCTGCCCCTTCAGGACAAGGAGTGGCCCTGGGGGCTGGCCCACAGCCCCTCTCAGAACAGACGCCTTGTGAGCGGTGGGTGAATTGAGGAAACTCTCGGCGATGATGGGAGACACAAGTCATCTGTCTTGTCCGTTTCTTCTCCTCCTCCATCCGCAGATGAATGATGATTTAATTAAAGTTCCCAGGTCAGCAGCCCTGCACCAGCAGACTCCCGAGGGCTTGGGATCACGTGGAGACCGAGGTGAACCCAGGCTCTGATCTCCCGTAGGAGCCACCAGTGTCGATGTTTCTGGATGGAGAAGTGTGGACGTCCATCCTGTACGGAGGCTCCCAGAACCCTCCCCATGGCCCTCAAGGTGGAGGCCTGGCTGTACCTGTCCCATAGGCACAGACCAGAGACAGTTGGGGTGGGGGGGCAGATCCAGCCCTTCCTGTTGCTCAAGACACAGAGATACCCAGAAATAGGTGGCCCAGGCCGAATCACAGAGCCTCAGAGCTGACTGCATCCCCAGCTGAACTGGCATAGTGTCTAATGATGGAAATGCTGTGACTAGCCCCTGTCCCTCTGCTGGACACCACGTGACAAGGCGGGGGGTCCCAGGGGGTCCCACCTCATTCACTGGACCAGCATGCTTTCTGATGCTGCAATCGCCACAGTAACACCCCTTCCCCCTTTCTTGGTTACCTCTGGTGACGACAGGCTCCCTACCTCACTGACTGTGCATTTGTTTTTAAAACAAGCTCAACCCTACAGACACACAACAAAGAGCTCGGGAGTCCGGCAGAGCTGCACTGACTTCTGGCCATGCACGTACGGCAGCGTGACCTCAATCAGTTCAGCGGCCCTGGGGTCCCAGACCCCACCCTTCAAGAAGGAGTGGCACCCCCTCCATCCTTGCTCCCCTGTCTGGTCTGGTCCTTCCACTCGAGCCTCGGGATGAGAAGGGAGGGTGGGTGATGGGAGGAGGCCTTGGAAGGAGCATGGTGGTCCCGACCTTCCCCTGTAGCTGCTCTGTGGGCATCTCTTGCTTGAGAGTTGACCTGGGTGAGGGGCTGCACTCAGGGGAGGGGGTGAGTATTTCCTACTCAGGTCAGAATGTCATTAAAATGCCACAGCATCCCTGATCACAGACTCACTGTCACAATGTGCAGCTGTGACAATGTACAGACCTCACGAAGCCAGGCAGCACTCGAGGCGATAACAGTCATCACAGCAATAACAGTAAGAGTAGCAGCCCCGTGGACACCCGGTCCGGGCAGACGCTGCTCTGAGTGCTTCATCTGTGATCATTTTCTGGTCCCCCCGCCCCGAGAAGCTGCTCTGTCATTGCCTCAGTTTCCCCTGAGGTTAACCCCTTGCCCTGAGGTCTCCCAGCTCACGTGAGGCCGAGCTGGTGACAGGGATGTTCCAGGCCACGAGGCCGAGCTGCCTTCTCTGATCTGATCTATTGATAGGATTTCTGTATAAGATTTTGTTCAGCAAAAAGTATTGATGTTTAAAAAAGAGACATACTTCCCCATGCTTGGTTCTGTCCAATCACCACCGTGTAACACACACACACACACACACACACACCACCTTATAAACCAGGGGAAGGAGCATTTAAGGAAAGCTTCTTGGGGAGAACTGAGGAGAAGATTGCTCTGCTCCATGTAGGGAGCACTGCCCATGGGTGGGTTCTGGGCTGGGCAGACTGCCCTCATCTCTGCTGGACTGGCCACCCCACCCAGGGCAGACACAACCGCCCCCTGCCACTGGGGAGGCGCTTGAGGTTCAGAGGACCTGGGGGTCCCTTCCGCACATTGGTCAGAGCTGATGGGACCCAGATCTGTGTGTCTGTCCCATCCACAGCCAGTTACCTCCCTCTCTGCTGGCCACTGCCCATCAGGGTCTCCGGCTGATGGATTAACTACAGGGGTGGCAGACAGGAGAAGGACAGGGGGACAGGGACCACTCAGGGTGGCCTGGAATCCTCGGAGCATCCTCCTGGGTGAGAAGCAGGTGAGCCGGCGATGACCTGTGCCAGGACCTTCAGTCCCGGCCAGCTCCTGGTCAACCCCCAGGCCTGGACTTCAGCGTCTCATCTGTAGAAGAGGGCAGAGGCCTCTCGCCCTGCCAACCTCAGGCCGGCCTATGGGAACCGAGACAAAGCCAGCTGTGTCACAGCATCAAGCTTGTAACACTCGCCTGTTCAGATGGCGCCTTGAGCCTCATGCTGATGATGTGTTGAGTCCCAGACCCGGTGTTGGCCGCCAACAGCTCACAGCTCAGCCCTTTCCGAGAAAACTGCCCGCAGTCTATGGGGGCCTGAGCCTGGAGATTTACACCCTCCGCTGGAGGACCCCAGACAGTGTCCCATGGTCAGGGGAAGGCTGTCTCCACCTCAAGGAGGAGCACCTCTGAGCTGACCATGGACCCGGCCTGGCCAGGCTTGGCCTGAGGGCACTTCCCTCCTCATCCACTTCTTCCTTCGGCCGATCCCCCAGAGCCCCTGCTCAGGGTCATGTGCACCCAATCCCTGCCTCAGGCTCTGCTTCTGGGAACCTGATCTAAGGCTGCTGCCTTCTCTCCAAGCCGTGGGCTCTGGAGGCGGGGCCAGATCCGGGAGAGTAGGGACCAGCCACGCTGTCCCTGTGGGTCTGGCACACAGCAGGAAGGACTCCTTGGACATGGGTTGCAGGAAGCAATCAGGACCCGTTGTGAAAATTTGGGTTCATAAGAGGCTGGAAAGCGCCAGAGACCAGTGTCTATGGCGTGGGATCTGGAAAATCTTTGCTGTCAGCAAAAGTCTAGGTGAAATGCCTCACATTCTTAACACTGTGTATGTGTGTGTGTGTGTGTGTGTGTGTGTGTGTTAGCCACTCAGTCGTGTCTGACTCTAGCTTGCCAGGCCCCCTCTGTCCATGGGATTTCCTGGGCAGGAAGACTGGAGTGGGTTGCCATCCCTTCACCAGGGGATCTTCCCTACCCAGGGATCAAACCTAGGTCTCCCACATCACAGGCAGATTCTTCACCATCTGAGTCACCACCAAGGAAAACAGCAAACAGTGGTAGTGTGAGAGGGGCTGGTCTGGGAAAGGTCTTCTCCAACCAACTCCATCCTTCCAGCAGCTGAAGTGGTTTCGGGGTTGGGAAGGGCCCCATGTTTCCCAGCACTGGGGCAGGGGAGCACTCCCCATCCGTGGAGAGTCAGGATCAGGGGAAGTGGAGGAGGCACTGACAGTCTGCTGAGACCACTTTTATTTTTCTCGGTGTGACATCCTGACGTGGCTGTAAAATCACACACACACATAAACAAGTGAATGCGCACACACGCAAGTACGTTCCTAAAAGCGGCCCCTGACATGGATGCATGATGACATCTGAGCACCAGCTGGACACTTGCTCTTGGCAGAGCCCCCAGACTCCCTTGGGACAGTGGCAGGGAAATCTCACTAGCTGGTTTCACACGGGGACTTGGGACCCAGAGGGCACATCACCGAATCCAAATGCCTCACTTTACAGTCAGTGACACTAGCGTCCGAGGAGCGGGGACCACCTCCCCACGGTCCACAGGGCTGAGCCGAGACGCTGGCTGCCTGATGCTGAGTCCGGGACAGGAGACTCCGCCCCATCTCTGAGCATGGACTCCGGAGGTGCCTGGTCAGAGTGAGGTCCTGCTGGCCCAAAGCTTCCAGTCTATTCTAAGAGAAATGCCTGCTGGAGGCATGAGGGTGGCTTGGGCTGGAGTGCCCACCTTGGGATGGGACTTGGACGGGGCAGTGTGGTTTGGACGCATCAACATAGAACTTGATATGGGTGGTGAGGCAGAGGGGTCAAGAGTGACCCCAAAGCTTTTGGCCCAACTAGGGGTGGGCCCTTGTTCTGGATGCTTACTCCTTAGAAGAAAAGCTGTGACCAATCTAGACAGCATATTAAAAAGCAGACACATTACTTTGCCAACAAAGGTCTGTCTAGTCAAGGCTATGGTTTTTCCAATAGTCATGTATGGATGTGAGAGTTGGACTATAAAGAAAGCTGAGCGCTGAAGAATTGATGCTTTTCAACTGTGGTGTTGAAGACTCTTGAGAGTCCTTTGGACTGCAAGATCAAACCAGTCCATCCTAAAGAAAATAAGTCCTGAATATTCACTGGAAGGACTGGTGTTGAAGCTGAAACTCCAATACTTTGGCCACCTGATGTAAAGAGCTGACTCATTGGAAAAGACCCTGATGCTGGGAAAGATTGAAGGCAGGAGGAGAAGGGGACGACAGGATGAGATGGTTGGATGTCATCACCGACTCAATGGACATGAGTTTGAGAAACTCCAGGAAATAGTGAAGGACAGGGAATCCTGGAGTGCTGCAGTCCATGGGGTCGCAAAGTCGGACACAACTGAGTAACTGAACTGAACTGAACTTCTTCTGGAGAGGCAAAGGGTGGTGTTCTGACCACAGCTGATGGCTTGGAGATGCCTGTTAGTGATGCCCGGCAGGAGTCGTGTAGGCCGCAGGAGATATGAGTGTGGAATCTGCAGGAGACGCCAGGGTGGTGGTATGTAGGGGGTAAGTATGGTATGTGAAGTCGTAAGACCAGGTGGGATTGGGAAGAGAGAGGGAAGAGACTTGGCATTGGGGAACATCCTGCCCCACTGCTGTAAATTCCAGAGGGAAGGTGAGCTGAGAAGGTGAGCAGAGCTGCTCGGGAGGCCAGTAGGAGGTGAGTCTCCCCTTTGACAGGTGAGGATACCGAGACTCAGCCCCAGAAACACAGGTGGGACAGCAGAGCCAGATTGTGAATGCAGAGTCCTTGATCATGAACTTCAGAACGTTTAAGTGTTCCTTAGAATGCCCTACCCTCTTCTGGGTGGTCAACACCTATACATCCTTCAAGGGCCAACTTAAAAATCCCCTCGTCTATGAAACACTCCTTGCTCCATTCCACAGAAGTTTAGTCACACCTCCACTTTAGAACTTAGTCCACCTCAGGATCATGGTTCATGAGCCCCCTGGGCCGTGAGCTCCTTGAGGTCAAGGAATGGGCTGTGTTTTCACCTTCTTCCCTCGACTTGCCCAGAAACTCAGCATTTGAGGGGTTCTCTGAAAGCTTGAGGGCTTGTTGAATGGATGGATGGATAGAGGGATGAATGAGTGAGTGGGTGGGTAGGTGGATGTGTGGATAGGTGTTCAGGTGGATAAAAGGGTGGATTTAATAGTAGATAAACATATGGAGAAGGAAATGGCAACCCACTCCAGTGTTCTTGCCTGGAGTATCCCAGGGACGGGGGAGCCTGGTGGGCTGCCGTCTATGGGGTCACACAGAGTCGAACACGACTGAAGCAACTTAGCAGCAGTAGCAGCAGCAAACATATGGGTAAGTGGCTAGTTGAATGGATGGGTGAGTGGATGACAGATACATGGATGGATGGATGGATGACTATAGAGACAAATGGCCCATGGATGGGTGGATGGATGGATATATGGATGGGTGGGTAGGTGTATGGGTAGGTGATGAATGGGACCATGAATGGACAGATAAATATACAGGTAAGTGGCACTTGGATTGGCGGTTGGATGGACGAGTGGATGGATGAATGCAGGCATGATATAAAGACAACAAAATTTGTAGTCGAGATGTTTAAAATCCTGTCCTAGCCTCACTCTTGTGAGCTGCCTGGCGAGAATCACACATTTCCTATTGCTGGTCCCTTGGCTCCTCACCTTTCACACGGAGAGGGGTGACCAGTTGTCTGTCTGCTGGGACTCCATGAGGCTCACAGTGGCCGGGAGAGTGGCTCAGGGATGGCACTGGGCCATGTACATGTGAGGCGGCCCCCAGGAACCTGGCAGAGTATGCACCACCGTGGAGTTCTCTTTGCCAGAAATCACCTCCAAAACGTACATTGAGGGAACATAATTTCCACATGGCTGGTTTTAAAACCAAGTAATTAAGTGGTTTTACAGTCAGTTTTTAAAACAAGCTCTTTAAGTTATGAGTATAAAGCATGTCCCTATAATAGCCAAGTTGTTCTGTTTTGTGATTTCTATTGCAATGGATTTTATAATTAGCAGGAAAAAAAAAAAATCTATCCAGGCTGAGGCCACTCCACTGAACTTGATTGTTGGCTTCATGTAATCTAGCCAACACACAGAGGTGGGGCTCCCTCAGGTCTTGGCCCATGTGGAGGCCTGTGGGGGTGTGAGGTGTAGAGGGTGACTGACACAGATATAGGACCGCCCACCTAGGATGGAGGGAAGCCAGGGTTATGGCTGTGTGCATGTGTATGTTCCTGTAGGTGTGAGTGGGAGGTGCTCAGAGGAGGGGGAGTGCAAGGAAGCCTCCTAAAGAAGGTTATATCCCCAGAACCTACAGTAGTGCCAGGTAAGCCTCTGAAAAATAGTATTGAGAGGGAGGGGGAGTAGATGGATGGATGGGTGGATGGATGGATGGGTGGATGGATGGGCGAGTGAATGGGTGGTTGGTTGGGTGGGTGAATGGATGGATGCATGGATGGATGGGTGGATGGATGAGTGGATAGATGGATGGGTTGGTGGATGAATGAATAGGTGAGTGGATGAATGTGTGAATGGATGAATGGTTGGATGGGTAAATGGATGGATGGAGGGATGGATGGGTAAATGGATGGGTGGATGGATGGGTAGCTAAATGGATGGGTGGATGGGTGGGTGGGTGGGTGGAGGGATGAGCAGATGAATTGCAAGTTTCAGGATGGCAAGGCCCAGATCCACCATCTAAGGCCTCCTACCTGAGCAGTGAGTAGCAGTTTGTACTAAGAAATCAGTGAGAATGTACAGAATTGGAGGAATTCCTAATTTGCCAGTTCCTGAGATATTTCTGCAAGCAGTGTTCCCAAGGATCTTTTCTGGAAAACAGGGTTGCATTGCTCATTTGGTCCTAAACACCCCTCTTCTGTGATGCTAACCTCAGAGGCATCCTTCCATTGGGGCCAGCGTCCCTTAGTTCCTGAACGTGTCTGGCACACTCCTGTGAGCGGGGCTGAGCTGCCTCTCTGACTGGGTGGCCTGGGCTTGCCTTGCTGCACAGCCATGACCAGCTGGGTCCAAAAAAATAAAGTCTCTCATGGTTTGCACTGTTTCCTTGATGGAGAGGTGTGTGTTAGCACACACAGGGAATCAATAAGTACGTTTTAAATCCTGTTGTATTTTCAAGGCAGCTGACACAGCCTGAGATCCCTGATGTTTGTCTATTCTTTCAGCAAACAGTCCCTCTGCCCCAAATGCTAGGTTCCCCTTCAGTGCCTAAGAGGCCCCAGTGTCTGTGGGCCCGGCCAGGCCCGGACCCCGAGTGCCTGGTAGGCAGCGTCTGCAGCATCTTGGCAGGAGGGGGGGCGGGGAGGGAGGCTCCGCCTCGGGAGAAGGAGCACTGGCCCAGGAGCAGTGCCGTTGGCCTCGGCCCGGCTCCCTTGAAGAAGGGCTCCTCCCTCCGCCTCCTCCCTCTCTCTTCCTCCCCTCCTCCCTTCCCCTCCCTCCTCTCCCCTCCTCTCCCCCCTCCGAGAGTTACAGCTTTCATTATTTCAGGTGCCTACTGTGGGGGCAGGCCCGTACCAGGGCTTAACTTGTATTATCTCCTCGTCTTGGCAGCTACCCGCAGGGTGGGATTAAAGGCATCATGGATGGGAAGGTACACAGCAAATTGGAAATTGCTGTAGTGATGTGACGGGTTATTACGGATATTGCTTTCTGCCAACAGAACAGGCCTTGATGGAGAGGTGAGGTGTGGGGTGGGCGGAGTGGGGGGGTACCCTGCCGAGATCTGAACATGCTCGCCCAGCCACTTCTTTGCAGGATTCAGGGGAGGATGGGGACCCCAGAGCAGGTCTGGTTCTTGGGAGATTCAGGTGAAAGCTTGGGGGCTGTGACCACACACTCCCCTCCCCAGCCCGGCATGTGAGGGGATGCACAGTCACTCTGCAGGGGACATCAAGGTGACTCAGGTTGAAGCCTGTCCCCGAGGAGTTGGAGAAAGCCCTGTCTGCTCTCCCAGTACTGGCCATGGACCGGGCAGGGGGCAGCAGGAAGGCATGGCTGGCAGAAGCCCTAGGGGTGTGAACGAGGGGGCATCTCTGCCCCACCCCCAGGCTCCACACCCACTCTTCCCTCCCAGGCCTTCTCCCTGCAACCTCCACGAAACCGTCTCGGGTTCCTGTTCTGTCCCATCTGGACGAGCTCTTTATTTCATAACAAAACTCCAACATCCTGGCTGCAGCCACTCACATGGGCCTCCAGCCCAGCCTTCTCCTGGGCAGCCCCAGGAGTTAGGAGCCCGGGACCAGGCTTGGCGACCCTGCTCTGAAAGGACCAGAGAGTCACCCTTTTGGCCTGCAGGCCACACAGCCTCCATCCTTGCTTCTCATGGACGGACATGGCCTGGGAGCAGCCGTGGCAGCAGATGGACAGATGCGGAAAATCCCACAGCTGCATGGAACAGAACATCTGTTCACACGTCGGGAAAGATGAGCACTCTTTAAAATGTTAAAACCATTTAAATTGTTGTCCAACCATTTGGAGAAATAACTGGGCACGTCCTGATTTCCAGGGGCCGACCCTCTGGAGGGATGCCGACGGGCAGGGCAGTGATGCCCTCTGCTCCAAGCATGCATGTGGACGAATGAAAGCCCTGCAGACAGAAAGCACTGCCATTCTGTGGGCCCAGCTGGGCTCCCAAGGGGACTGGAGGGTGAGGGGGACCCCACGAACAGGAGGTCCCGGGCTTGTCCGAGTGCCCTGCCCCCGCCCACCCCAGCCCAGACTTGGCCCCAGTCACCCTGGCTCCGTGGTCCTCGTTCCTCTGGATTTTGCTGATCTCCAAGCTCCCAGCTTCAACGCTCCCGCCTCCCCGCAGGGCTAGGACCCACTGGACCCAGGCGGCTCCACGCAGGGTGCCAGGTGGCCACCCTCTCTGGTCCTGAGACGTGGCGCCCTTTGGAGAGAACCGTCACCCAGTCTCAAGGTGTCTGTTTTCCCTGGCACGAGCAGCGGGGGGAGCGGGGCGCTTACATGGGCCGGGCGCTGAGCTCCTTGGGGCCTCTGGCCCTCCCGCACCCACATGTGTGCACACGTGTGTGTGGCCAGGTGCCCAGTGACGAGAAGTCCTTCCAAACCACCGGGAACGGAAGGACGGCCTGAATCAGCAGCTCGGAAAGCCCACTCTGGGGCCGGCATCCCTGGGCACCAGGAGCTCTGCGTCCCTCCCACGCCTCCCCACCCGAGACAGCGCCCGTCAGGGCCCGCCCCCCCCGCCAGTGGGAACGCGAGCGTCTCCTCACCCGGGCGGGGCCTGTGTGGGCAGGGATCCCGGACCTCCACGGCTGAGACCCCGAGGGGGCCTGATGGGGTGCTGGACGGGCTGCCGGGCAGTGAGCACCGAGTGCACCCCTACACACACACACGTTACACATGACACACCCTTGCACACACACCACACACCACACACCACACACACACACATTACATGTAACGCACACCTGCACACACACCACACACCACACACACACACACCACACACATTACACATAACACACACCTGCACACACACCACACACTACACACACATGGACACACACCATACACCACACACAGTGCACGCACACACACCACACACACATTACACATAAACACACACACATTACACACATACACACACACATCACACACACACACACACACTACACACACATGCACACCACACACCTCATATGCACACAAACATCACACACATCCACACCACACACATCATATATACACATTACACCACACACACACATCACACTAGACACACACACACACACACACAGTCCCTTTGGTCTGCAATTTTACGGCACTCGGGAACCTTAGGGACCCTGCAGTCACCCATCCACAGAAGAAAGGACCTCAGTTGTGGCCTGAGTGCTTCCCAGACAAGAACAGGCTGCTGATCAGCTTCAACTCTGCAAACAAGTCAGGAAACACAGCCCGTGAGCCTCATTCTGAGCGCCAGCCGAGCAGAGGGGAGGAGGGTGCAGAGGGGCGCAGACAGTGCCAAGGCAGGAAGAAGCCCCATGCCCTCAGCCCCTGCCCTCACGCCCTCACATAGGGGGTGTCTCAGCACCACCCACCCAATGTCTGGGGGGTACCCAGGGGGGCCTGGGTGGTGGGGCGGGCTGGGAACCCGACTCCCAAAATTTTCTTCTCCAACAAGTCCCCACTTGACAACAGCTAATCGCATCTTTTGAACGCACTAGCACTCAGTCCTTTCAGAGCTGGTAAGATTTCCAAAAAAAGTCCCTGACACCATGAACTTGACTTAGCATGTCTTGCGCTAATTAGTCTGGGGGCCCCACGGAGGCGGTCCGGGGAGAGGGCATTAGCAGGCTGATCATCAGCTTCATGATTGGAAAACGGGCCTGGGGATGATTATGGTCAAAAATTCATTGGACTATTCGCCCGGAGCACAATTGCCAAGTAATGAAGGAAATCAGATGCCAGGTTGCATTAGCCAAAAATGAAACACAAAGCGAGAGGCAGACAGCATTTGTGCTCGGAGACTGATGGACCCCATCCAAACAGGGTGCGGGGAGAAGATGCTGACCAGTGAGGCTCCAAAGACATGTCACCAAGAGCTCACCCTCCTGGCTCGGCTCATCTCACCTCCCAAGCTTATCCTCAGCTGATGGGGGTTGGGGGGTGGAACATAAACAGTCCCTGACCCTTCCTCAGGCCCGTGTCCAGGCTCAGGGCCGCTCTGGCCCTGAGGCTTCCATTCTGATCATTTACCTGACAGGCCCCGGGCCAAGGGCACAGAGCAGGACATGGTCCCTGCCTCCAGAAGCCTTCATAACCCAGAGCAGGGGGTGGGGGGAGGAGGAGGAGAGGAAGCCCAGAGGTCTAGGGAAAAGCTAGAAGGGAGGCATCTGAGTCTGTGGGGTTATCAGGGAGGCTTCCCGGAAGTGGTGACAGCCGAGGTGGGTGCTGAAGACTAAGACTTCACCGAGGGGAACAGAGGATGGGGTGAGCAGGGCGGCCCCGCCAGGATGACCAGGCGGTGGGAAGGCATGCATGGCGCATAGTGGTTGCCCGGGCAGGTCTGCAGGCTGGAGGGGCCCTGTGTCTAGACTTTCAGCTTCCATCACAATCTGTGAGAACAGAAGCTTTGTGTAGGAAGCACTGGAGTGGCGTGTTTGGGGAGGGCCATGAATGGAGAGGCTGTGAATGGGTGGGGCCGGTGGCTTTGAAGCAGGGCGGGGACGTGGTCAGATCTGGTTCTGGAGCAGGCCTGGCATCTAGAGGGTGGCTTATGGGCAGCTGCCAGCCCAGGATGCAAGACCTCCCATCTCATCCTCCCTGCCTGCCTCCCCAAGTGGCCCCTGGCAGGCTCCAGCCTTGACCTTCTAATCAACAGAGTGAGCATGGTGATCAATGCCGCCTTGAGATCCCAACTGCTCTGTGATCCTAGTGATGCAGGGTGGCCCAGTGGAGAGAGCCAGAGAGACTTTGCTGGAATCTCAGACCCACCTGCAATTGGATAGAGCTGCCTTGAGAAATGGAGAAGGCAATGGCACCCCACCCCAGTACTCTTGCCTGGAAAATCCCATGGACGGAGGAGCCTGATAGGCTTCAGTCCCTGGGGTCACGAAGAGTCGGACACAACTGAGCGACTTCCCTTTCGTTTTTCACTTTCATGCATTGGAGAAGGAAATGGCAACCCACTCCAGTGTTCTTGCCTGGAGAATCCCAGGGATGGGGGAGCCTGGTGGGCTGCCGTCTATGGGGTCACACAGAGTCGGACACGACTGAAGCAACTTAGCAGCAGCAGCAGCCTTGAGAAAAAGTCCCTTCCTTCTCCGACCCCCAGTTTTGTCTGTGAGGCCAGGGTCTAAATCCCTGGCACCTAGGACTGCTGTTGGAGTTGTGGTGTTGGAGAAGACTCCAAATGTGGTGTTGGAGAAGACTCTTGAGAGTCCCTTGGACTGCAAGGAGATCCAACCAGTCCATTCTAAAGAAATCAGCCCTGAATATTCATTGGAAGGACTGATGTTTAAACTGAAGCTCCAATCCTTTGGCCACCTGATGCGAAGAACTGACTCATTGGAAAAGACCCTGATGCTGGGGAAGATTGAAGGTGGGAGGAGAAGGGGACGATAGAGGGTGAGATGGCTGGATGGCATCTCTGACTCAATGGATATGAGTTTGAGTAGTCTCCAAGAGTTGGTGATGGACAAGGAGGCGTGGCGTGCTGCAGTCCACGGGGTTGCAAAGAGTCAGAAACGATTGAGTGACTGAACTGAACTGAACTGAGGACTGTCGTTAAAGAGGAGATGAGGCCATCCCTGCAACACCAAGCATCCAGGAGTGCTTGGAGCCAAAGAAGGAGGGGCAGGAGAATGGAGGGCTTCCTGGAGGAAGTGACACAGGCTGAACTGGGAGGAGGGGACAGTCCATAACACAAGACTTCTCCCAGGTGACCTCTCCACCTTGCCCTGAGGACTCCAGAGCAGAGCGCGTCTCCCAAAATGAACTCATTTAAATGCTGGACACAAATTTCTTTTCTTTGCTGAAAGGTCAATGAAAGATACAAATGAACTCCAGAAACTCAGAGAGAGCGCTTTTGAGGATGGCAACCCAAGTCTTTCTAAGTGCAAATCTGTGGCCAGACCACACAGTCAATCAAAATACTGAAGTCAAAAGCTATCAGCAGGGCTTTTCATCAGCAAACAGGTGACAGGGAGATGGGATCCTGGTCTTGGGGCTCGTGGGCACTAAAGTGGACGCTCATATTTGGATAGCTTCAAAGGAAAACTCGGGGGCTTCCCTGGCGTACAGTGGATAAGACTCTGCCTGCCAATGCAGGGGGACGTGGGTTCAATCCCAGGTCCGGGAAGACTACATGCCATGGAGCCACCGGAGCCCGTGGGCCACAACTGCTGAAGCCCCCACAGCTCTAAAGCTTGTGCTCTGCAACGTGAGAAGCCGTGGCCATGAGGAGCCTGCTCACCGCAACTAGAGAAAGCCTGGCATAGCAGCAAAGGCCCAGTGCAGCCAGAGATTAATCAATTTAAAAAATATATCTAATATATATATATATTTAATTTATGAATGGGCTTCTCTTGTGGCCCAGATGGTAAAGGATCTGCCTGCAATGTGGGAAATCCTGTGTTCGATCCCTGAGTTGGGAAGATCCCCTGGAGGAAGGCATGGCAACCCACTCTAGTAGTCTTGCCTGGAGAATCCCATGAATAGAGAGCCTGGTGGGCTATAGTTCATGGGGTCGCAAAGAGTCAGACACGACCATGTGAGTAAGCGCACGATTTATATATATTTAGTTTATTTATACATATAAAGGAAAGGTCACTGTGGAGAATGACTCAGCAGTGGCAGCCCCAGCCTCATCCCGTTTATTCAGAGATGCAGTCAAGGGGTCCCCAGCAGCCCTGGGGCCCCCACAACATTTTGATGGAGGGTGTGACTACAGATGTTAATATACGCAGTGGATGCTACGCTTGGGGTCATGATCAACAGCTCAGCCCTCCCATCCTGGCAGCACTGCTGCGTGCTGTGCCCACTCTGCAGAAGGCAGGATGAAGTGGGCACAAATGGGGCAGGGCCAGTGCCCAAAGAGACAGCCCCAAGGACACAAGTGTCCTTGTACCGGGGAAGGTGCAGAAGCTACGCCCTGTTAGAAGTCCGCCACCAGAAAGGCACCCTGGAAAATTCTGAGAGGAGTGAGTGAATCTTACAAAGCAATCGCTCCGAGCAAAAAGCCAAGAGTCAGACCAAGACGCAGCTTGAGTGACAACCCCTGGGGCCTTGAGGCCACAGGGACAATCCTTTAATAAATACTAGAGAAATGCAATCCACAGTCAAATGGGTTTGAATGGATATCATCCATGGCTAGAAAGACCCAAGCACTCTTCTCCAAAAGGCCATAAAGTGCAAATTGTTCTGTGATTTAAAGCGGCTCCTCATTGGAATAACTCAACTGCTGCTCAGCTTAAAGAGTCATAAGATCTTTATATCCAAGCCACTGAAACTCAGCTTTAAAGAGTAAATTATTATGGAGACGGGCTGGTCCGTGGGGATGGAAATGGACTGGTCCAAGTTCAAGGGCTTGAGATTAAAGGAGCACTTGCATAGCTGGTGCCCCCTCTCTGGCCTGAGGGGACACCACGCTCCTCGCCCTGGCACCCTATGTGTGTCCCATCTGTGACTTGCTTGATGTAGGTCCCCGGACCATCTCCGCCAAGATCACCTCCTGGAGGACTGTCTGTGGGCTTTTGAGGTTGTTCTGCTGCCTGACCACCCACTAGGGGCAGCCTCCTGGCCTTGTGGGGGGAGTCTATGTGACCCAACTGTGCGTTTCCCTCCCCCACCCCAACTTTGGCCCCCCAGGATAGACACGGAGAGGCGCACGTGTTTTACAAACATGTGACGAATGGAGCTGAACAGAGAGCAGAGGCTCGTGTGAAGTAGCAGGTTTTCCTGAAAAGTCCACCTGGGGAGACATCATTTGACTGGCGGGATGGCGCACTGAATGACGTCGAATTCCTCACTACGTGAACAACAGCCAAGCTTAATGCAATGCATCTTAAAGGATTTTAAAGGGCATCACCGAGCTGGCAAGGACGTAGGGAGTTTTAGAGGTCAAAATGCAAAGCGTTCATGGAGTGGCTTAGAGCCAGCCTTCCTTAGTGGATCTGCCACATCCTGGAGGGACAGGTTCCAGAGCTGTAGTCATCCTCTTCTTCTTTCTAATGATAAAACCCTCAACCTTCAGCTGGACAAAGGACCACACTTCTTAGACTCTCCTGAAGCTTGGGGTGACTATATGACCGTGTTTGACCCTAGAACATGAGTAGAAGTGCTGTGTGAAGCACTGGAAAGTGTCCTTAAAATGACAGCATGTTGTTCTTCACTCCCTTTCTCCTCCCCAATAATTGCAATATGGACACAATGGCTGGCATTGCAGCAGCCACTCTGGACTGTGAGGGACCTTGAAGCATGAAGCATGAAGATGAAACCTGAATCCCTTATGCTGAGGATCATCAGACCAGCCCTGCAATGACCACTACCAGATTTATTGGTCATGAGAGAGAAACAGACTAGTAAACACCTATCCTAGTTAAGTCATGCTGCTCTGAGTTTGTATGGTAGTATTTATGCCTGAAATGAATTCTAGCACAATGGGAAACCTTGGGTGTCTGTTTTGATGGCTATATGAGAGGAGGGAGTCAGGAGACAAAGCCCAGAAAGGGAATCCAGTGAGAAGCCCTCTGCCCAAAGCTGGGACCCCAGAGGGCTACGTCTTTGGTGTAAGGGTGAAGTAGAGAGAAAATGATGATGTAGAAAAATAATCTGGCCCATCTTTATCTTGTCCCTGGGAAGAAGAGTCAAGTGCATGCAAACACACACACACGAGAGACACACACCCATCTCAGGCAAGATCATGGCTAGACAGATGAAAGTTCACTAATTTAGTGATAAAAGTTTCAATTTACAAGAAAGATAAAACAATATATAATATTCTAATCTCAGAATATAGCCTGAAAATAAATAAAAGTTGAGAGGACTACAAGCAAAAAAGTCACAAATCTACATTCACTGTGGAAATTTTAGCACATCTCTCTCAACAATCAGTAGGCAAGTAGACAAAAAAAAATCAGTAAGTCTATAGGAGATTCAAAGGACAGTTTAAATAAGCTTGATCCAAGTATATGTTCGGGGTGCTCTAACCAACTGGGGAACACCGTTCTTTGGGGGAATTTAGGGAACGTTCAGCAGAATACACCACACACTGTGTCAAAAAGCAAGTTTCTACTGACTTAAAGGACTCACGCAGGCCATATGCTCTGTGGGGCCACCTGGGTGGCTGGCAGAACAACGGCTGCCCAGAGACGGCCAGGCTGTAATCCTCGGAACCAGTAAGGACGTTGCCTTTCACGGACAAAGGGACTTCGCACGTGAGATTACATGGAAGAGCTTGAGATGGGAAAATATCCTGGATTATCTGGGTGGGCCTCATACAATCACAAGTGTCCTTACGAGAAGGAGGCTGGAGGGTCAGAGTGTCCGTGGAAGCAGAGGGTCTGAATCAAGTTGGAGATGCTCTGTTCCTGGCTTTGAAGATGAGGAAGCAGCCACAAGCCAAGGAATGCAGTTAGAGGCTGGAGAGGGCCAGGAACAGAGTCTCCGCTAGAGTCCGCGCAAGGGGTGCGGCCCCATAAACGCCACGATATTAGCTCACCGAAACCCATTTCGGATGTTCAGCCTCGAGACTGTGAAAGAATAGATTCCTACTGTTTCAGCCACCACCTTTGCATCGAGGTGCCGTGGCTGCTACTGGAAACGCATGCCATCACGTTAGCCACCGACGAAAGAAGGACGGTTACAGGGACTTCCCCAGCGGTCCAGTGGTTAAGACTCCGTGCTCCCACTGCAGAGGATGCAGGATCGATCTCTGGGCGGGGAACTAGGACCCTGCATGTCAGCAACTCGGCCAAAAAAGAAAGAAAGTCTGCACAAAACCCTCATATCCGTAAACACGCAGGAAGCCTTCCCTGGCTCTCACTGACGATCTTAGAACGGTGTCTAAGCTCTAGAGCGAGCGCCCGGCTCTCCCCACAACCTGGCCCCTGCCCATCCCGCCCCCTCGCGAATCTCCCCGCTGTTCCCCATCAACACTCAGAGGGAGCAGGGAGCAGCCCTGGGCAGTACCGGAGTCACAGGCAGTGTTGCCAGAGGGAACCGTGCCCGTATGAGGTGGGTGCAATTTGCGGGGTCGCCTGGGGACAGACAAGCTAGAGCAGTAAAGGAATCTACCACCTGGGCAATCTTTGGGGTGTGCAGCTTGGGGTCTGGGGAGACTCAGTGTTGAAGGCTCCAATGTCACACCTGACTCCACCTGGTGCCTGCCACACCTCCAGCCCGTGGACACGTCCTCTGAGATCCACGTGCGAGGGCAGGCGGGCCGGCTGGGGTGAGGACGGGCATCCCCAAGGCTGCTGAGGGAACCACTCGTGTCAAGTGCAGACAGCCTGGCTCAGTGCCTGGCGCTGGGACAGCAGTCACTTTCATGGTCACATGTGCTGCTCGGAGGCCACACCGACCCCCTCCCAGCCCCGGCTGGCTAGGTTAGCAGCAGCCGAAGGGCTACGGTGGGCATTCTGGAGTCAGGATGATTCTACTCAGCAACTCACATGCCCCGAGGGCCTGGGGGTTGGTGCTAGGCCTGGGCTACCAGGCCAGCATGGGGCCCACTCTGCAGAAGGAAGCTTCATCCCCTTTTGACTAAGCCTGTTCCCCACGGAAGACGGGTCTCAGCGAGGCTTCTCCCAGCTAGCTGCCTTCCTCGTGCTGTGCTTCAGTCCAGGCATCTGCAAGAGCATCCGTGTGGGGCCACAGCAAAGCCAGGGCGGCCCAGGCCCCGCGGGGGCAGGGTTTCCACGCGGGGCCAGCCATGACTGGACTTCTTTTCCATCTGACAGAGGAAGCCAGCCCCCAGGCCCAGCCCAGTGTGACAGTTCCCCCATGACACTTTGTCATCACTCCTTGGGGGCTCCTCCTGGGGTTCTCCAAATGCAAAGAGCTGTGCCCCTTACTCTGAACCCCCAGAGTCCTGTGAGCCCCTCACCACTTGAATAGGGTGGCTTATGGAGTCTCTCCACTCAGCGAGTGAGCCCCTGCATTCCGCCACAGGCGGGATTAGACTGGCCCCGGGGGTCCCCCGACACCTGTGTCAGCTGTACCCCCCAGGGGTACATGGCGTCTGGTGTCAGGACGTCTCCTGTAACTCTGGGTGGCGAGGGTGTGGACGAGAGAGAGCCCAGCACGGCGCCAAATGCCCGTGGAGGCGGGGATGACTGAGCTGAGACACATCCACTCCTGGGATCCCGGAGCTCCTGGAGCAGGCCCCGCTCTCAACGGTTCTCCAAAGGCAGGCAGGCTTCCTCCTGGAACATCCTTTTAAGATTACATTAAAAAAAAGTTAACAAGCTTGTCTGGGTGGGTGGGGCTGGAAATGGGTTAGCGCACAAAAGAAGAGAAAATTTGAAAGAACGTGTTCTTCCAGGCCAATTTACCCATAATTGGGTATCTTTTTGAGCCTGCTAATTAAACAGCGTTTTTCCCCGAGTCAAAGGGTAGAGTCTTGGCACAGAAGAGGACTTTGAAGATGGAATGGGCAAGTCCCTACAAAGAGCCACCTGAGCCGAGAGCACCGTCTAGGGCAACAGAGAAAAGACGCTGCCCTCCGGAGGCACAGTCGTAAGCCACACCTGCTGCCTTCAGCATCTTCCCGGGTCCCTCTGCACCCTCTTCTCTCCCAGGAAACGGTCCTTGAACACCCCCCACTGCAGGGCTCACAAACCCACTCTTTAATGTACTTGATTTCTGCTAATCCAGCGTGGAGTTGTACGTTTTCTGAAAGCAGCAGAACTGATGAAAAGGTGCCACGTGCTCCGAAGTCAGATCCGAGAGTAGGGACTCTGCGCGTGCCAATGAACAGTCTCATTTGCAGCCTTACAGCCCGAATGAGTGCCTGCCACTTCCTGCAGCAGTAACGCACAATGGGGAGAGGTGGAAAGGGCAGCTGCTGGGCACTTGTGCATCCCCCCAGACCCAGGGAGGGCAGTGCAGACTCTAGACCGCGACCCCCGAGGGCAGACACTGGCCTCTGCACCTGATGCACCAAGAAATATCCAAGGGTAGCCTGGCACCCGGCATCTGTAAGTGTTTAGTGCGCACCTGTGAGCGTGCAGATTAAACAGACACACCGCCCACCCGTATCCGGCAGTGTAGACATGAGGAAGCCGCTGAATCCTGGCGTCCAGGTACTGAGGCGGACTAAGTCTTAATCCGTCTTCCTCCCAGTTTCCTGGTGCACACACAGGTCCTAAGATCTGGGAAATCTCCAGGATGATGAGAGTGTCTTTTGTATGCTGATGACACCGTGGGTGGCTGGTGGCCCCTGGATAGCTTCAGGATGGAGGCTCACCAGCAAACAGGAGAGATTAGAAGGTCCAAACTGACAGCCTCCCCCAACCCTTGTCTTCAGCAAAGGAAGAGCTAGAGCTTCAGTTCAACAACCAAGGGTCAGTGATGGAAGCCATCAGACCATGTAATGAAACCTCCACACAACCCCTAGAGTGGGTCTCCAAAGCTTCCTGGCTGGCGAATCCGCATCTCCCATGCAGGTGCTAGGAGGGTGCTGCTCCCAGAGAGGGCGTGGAGGCCCCCCATGCGCCCCCACCCCACCTTGCCCCGCGCGGCTCTTCCCCTGCCTGTCCTGAACAGCATCCTGTATAACAAACCAGCAGGAATAAGTGAAGTCCAGTCTAGCTCTGTGATTTGTTCTAGCACATCCTCGGCCCTGGGTGGGGGAGGTGGGAACCCCCCAGAATTCATAGCAGATCCATCAGAAGCACAGGCCTGGAGGGTTGGGGGCTGCTTCCTGGGACTGAGCCCTTAACCTCTGGTCTCTGCTGACTCCAGGTAACCATGCAGAACTGAACTGGAGAGTCGAGAGGAGGGGTTGGGGCAGGGTTGTGCATTAGGAGATGCGTTGATCTGGTACATTTGTGTCTCGTTCCCTTTAGTCTTCAAAACAGGTACAGGAAGCTGCCACTGTCATCGTCCTGGTTTTGCAGAGGAGGAAACTGAGGCACCTGGACAACGCATCCTTAGATGACAGACCACTGATGAGGGAGAATCAGACCCCAGGGCACGCCTCTTAGATGCTCAGAACTCCACCTGGAACGCCTGTGCGGGGCCGGTACTGAAGAGGCAGGCCCCCAACACCCCAGATCAGCGCCTCTTCCGTGACCCCCGAGAGAGACGAGCAGGGCTCTGTTTATTCTGTAATTGATGAAAGTGCACTCACTTCACTGCCCACTCGAGGCCACGTGCAGATCCTGTTGCAGGTGATGATTATTTGTGTTCGTGAATCCCACAGCCACCAAGCTGAACAACTGAACCTGTTTGGCCAACAGGGAAACTGAGGCACAGGGAGACTGAAGCTCGGGGCCAAAGTGTTTCCTCAAGGCGCATGGCTGACAGCGTCCACACTGGGACGGGGGCCCAGAGCCCTTGATCTGGACAATCCATCCAGCCCTCTCTCTCCTCGTTTTATTTCCCTGGAGACCGGGGACATTTGAAGGCAGGAACTGAGTGTCTTTATTTTGGTATCATCTGGTCTTTCCCGGTGGTGCTAGTGGTAAAGAACCCGCCTGCCAATGGAAGAGACATGAGATGGTGAGTTCAATCCCTGGATCGGGACAATCCCCTGGAGAAGGAAATGGCAACCCATTCCAGTATCCTTGCCTGGAAAATGCCCATGGACAGAGGAGCCTGGTGGACTATAGTCCATGGGTCACAAAGACTCGGATATGCCTGAAGCAACTTAGCATACTGAAGCACGATCTTTCCAGCTCCAAGCAGATGAGTGTGCTCAAGACGGGCCTAGTAACTGAACGAATTAAAAACCACCTCCAAGTGGAGAATGTCTGGATTGTTCCAGTTTGGGCTGCATTTCATTACGAGCAGTGTTCCTCTGAACGGTATCTTCTCCGCACAGGCTCCCAAGAGGGCAGAGGAGTCACTGCCGTCGACGGGGCTACCCGTCATGGCAGCATTATTCATGTGAAATTGGGGAATTTCTGCACAGTAGGTTACAATGGCTCAGCTGCAGGCTCCTGTGCTAATTGGTGAATGGCTCTCCCGCCTGTTTCCGCAGTCTGCTCTTGTTTCTGTGGTCCACCTGGGGCCGCCCCCGCTCACAGGCGCCCTCGGTGTGGCCCGGTTTCTGCATGGCTCTGAGCACGAACATCGCCTGGAACTGAGCTGCTCTTTAAAGGACCACGGAGGCCGCCAGGGGCGAAGGTGGCAGAGCCGATCCTCGGAGGCCGAGAGGCTGGGGGCCAGAGAGAGCACTGGACAGCTGGCGCACTTATTGCCCTGATGAGTCCATTTGCAGTGACGTCAGCCGGTGTTTTTGCCCCTTGATTACGGGCACCTGAAGCAGACGGTGTTTTCCGACAACCTGCAGGGACATTGCCCATCTCACCCGATCCTGTGCAGCAGGACCAATCATAAGAAGCCTTGCGTGTCTATCTGGGCCTCTTGGGAAGCTCAGAAATGTTCCCTCTCAAAACACAGCCACCAGGACACCCAGGCCAACGCAGAGGTCACATGTACGTGTGTCTGCGCTCCTGCAGAAGTCCGGCTGAGCTCTCAGCCAACTGCCAGCATCAACGGAGGAACCAACCTGGACGTCCAGCCCAGGACATTGAGCCTTCAGGTGAGAGCAGCCCAGCCAGCATCCACCCTAAACCACACTGGAGACTCAAGTAAGAGCCTCGCAGCTGAGCCTAGGCAATGCACAGAACCCTGGGAGATAAGGATAAATGAGTGTTTAAGCCTGAGTTCTGGGGGACTTTGTTATGCAGTGGTACAGAACCAGAGCAACCCCTGGAAACTGGCATTACTTTCAAGTGGGGAAAATTCTAACATTTACTGTACACTCACCAGGGTGGCTCAGATGGTAGAGTCTGCCTGCTATGCAGGAGACTCGAGTTCAGTCCCTGGGTCAGGAAGATCCCCTGGAGAAGGGAATGGCTGTCCACTCTAGTATACTTGCCAGGAGCATCCCAGGGACAGAGGAGCCTGGCTGGCTATAGTCTATGGGGTCACAAAGAGTTGGACACGATTGAGTAACTAACACACTTCACGAGGAGCCAGACATTCTGTTTGGTGGTTTATGTCATTCATTCACTCCCTCATTCAACAAATCCTCACAATATCATGAAATCAGCGTTATGTTTTAGAAACGACAGGTAGGTTTTGCGGCAAATTCAGGCTGAAGTCCCAGCGGCCTGACGCATTGAAGGTTTATGTCTCTGGGGTGCGGTGTCAGTCCAGACTCCGCTCCACACAGCCATGCCGGGATCCGGGCTCTGGAGCCCTCGGCCTTCTCAGCTGTCAGACAGGGAGGGAGGCTGGAGATTTGCACATGGGCTTCTCACGGCGCATCGCTTCCCCTGCCTCCCACAAGGCCACGCCTGCTCTGTGGGTCTGGAGAGCGCCCACGCCCACACAGCCTAAGGAAAGGTGAAGTGGGGGTAATCTACCCCTGATCTTCTTCGGCTTTATGTGGGGACGGGAGGGACACCCAGGCTGGGGAGACCAAGTTCATGGCTGCGGTCAAGGCGTTAGTGAATCGGTGGTAGAACAGACTTATTTGGCTCCAGATACACCACCAGGGCCTCTGGGTACAGCTGGAGTTTTTCTTTTTTTTAAAAAGATGATCATTAGAGTAGCAACAGAGGGATGAAAGCCGCCAGTTGGTGGAGCCCACAAAAATAATGACCAGGCCCGGCTGCTGTAAACACCAGAGCCCGGAGGGAATGAAAGGGGCTTTGTTAAGAGGTCTAAACCAGATGCTGGTCCTTTGAAACCGTCAAGAGGAGAAGCTCAAGGCTGCGTGCTATGCTTAAAAGCCTCGAGCAGGACAGCCCGGCGGCTTCCCGGGTACTCGGCCAATTTAAAGGAGGTTTTTTTTTCCCCCCTCACCCGTGGCCTGCTGGGGTTTTCCGTTTGTCCGCTGAAATGGCCCCATAGAAACCTTTGAGGAGGTCTCGAATGCCTTTTGGAGGCTGACACAGAGGCACAGGGAAGTGCAACCACTGTTCCAAGTGACCCAGATAAGTGCAGGCCGGGCTGGAGGAGGGCAGCGGGCGTAGGTAGGAGACCCACCCCCCCGTCCACGTGGTCAGAGGCCGCGGGGCTGCAGGCCTGCACCCGAACTCCGGGGCTTTAGGGCAGCTCCAGAAAGCCCTCTGGGGTGGGGCGGGGTGTGGGGCTGGGATCGGCTTTGCTTCAAAGCTAACACTTCCTCCCCCAACGACATCTTCAGTCCTCGTGAGCCAGCTGCCCGAGGGAGCAGCTGAGCGTTGACCAGGCTGGACGCTCAGGCCCACAGAGGCTCCCAAAGTCAGTACGGGGGTCTGCTTCTCCCCGGTCCAGGGCCAGGAATGTCCTGTATTAATGGCTGAGCTTGGGCCTCGCGAGCTGTGCTAACGGCTCCCTGACCCCAAGCCTTCCAGTGGCTCCTCCTGAGACTCCCCCTGGACCAGATGGAGCTGAGGTTCTGCCAGCCTTGGAGGAAGAGAACTGCCCCCCGCCGCCACCCAGCTCAGGGACTCCGGACAGCTCCAGGCTGGGCTGCAAGATGGGGTGACAGCTGTACGTGTGGGTTGGAGAGAAGCCTTAGGCTGTGGACACACACCACACACACAGGAAGTGGGAGCAGGAAGGAGAAGGGGAGGGAGAGACTCCAGATGGTTTGGAAGGGGGAGGAGGTAGGAAGCGGAGGTCGGAGGGGAGAGCCAGATGGAAGGATGGAGGCAGGAAGGACAGACAGGGCGGGTCCAGTCCTGGCTTCCCGGCTGTGTGCCTGGGGGCTCCCTGAACCTGCCCCCCAGCAGAGAGTGGGCCTGGGCATGACGCATCAGCAAGTGTGCTGCGGGGTCAGATAATGTGGCTATCTGCACCAGCCCTGCATGACCCCTATTTGGTTTAAACCACTGGCAAGCTGCAAAGACATTTTCTACATTTTAAAGACAACGAACTTTTGGTTGCTGGGGGAAGGCATAGTTAGGGACTTTGGGAAGGTTATGCACACACTGCTGTATTTAAAGTGGGTAACCAGCAAGGACCTATTGCATAGCACAGGGACTGTAGCCCACCAGGCTCCTCTGTCCATGGGATTCTCCAGTCAAGAATACTGGAGTGGGTTGCCATGCCCTTCTCCAGGGGATCTTCCCCACCCAGGGATCAAACCCAGGTCTCCCGCACTGCGGGCAGATTCTTTACCATTTGAGCTTCCCCAGGAAGCCCATTGCACAGGGAATTCTGCTAATGTTGCGTGCTAGCCTGGATGCGAGGGCGCTGGGGGAGAATGATACATGTATATTCATGGCTGAGTCCCTTTGCTGCTCACCAGAAACTACCAGAACATTCTTAATGGGCTAACCCCAACACAAAATAAAAGGATTAAAGTTTGGGGAAAAATAAAGATGAGAAAGTTAAATCGTATAAACAGAGAGATGCCTTAGTGCCCTAACGCTTCCATAACAAATGGTCACAAGCGAAGAGGCTTAAGACCAGACACATTTATTATTTTACGGGTTCAGTGGTCAGAGGTTGAACACAGGGCTCACGGAAGTAACGTCAAGCTGCGCGCAGGGCTGGTTCCTGCTGGAAGCTCTGGGGAGCTTTCTTGCCTTTTCCAGCTCCCAGGGGTGCCTGCATTCCTTGGCTCATGGCCCCTTCCTCCGTCTTCAAATCCAGCCACTCTTCCAAGTCACTTCTCCCCACACCAGGCTCAGAAAACATTTCTGCTTTTAAGGGCCAGTGTGATGGGATGGGGTCACCAGGATCCTCTGGGACCGCCCTTCTGCTAGGTCAGGTGGCTCAGGCACGGGCTCCAGGGGAGAGAGGCCTTGACTCTGCCTTTCAAGGTGGGCTCTACAAACAGTGTGTAAAGATGAAGCCAAAGGCTAAGCAGCTGTGCTCAAGCCGAGGCTGGTTTTCTGCTCATAAACCTTCGGGTGGGAAGGGGGCGTGGGACCCGATTCAGCTGGGCTAACCTCTCCCGTGCGCAGGGCATGAGGCTTGGAGCCCAAGTGAAATCCACCAACTCCTTTCTATGGGCATTTGTGGCGAGCCTTTCCTGCGCCAGGACACCGTTAGGCAACCGTCGTCCTGTGCCCCTGCTGGAGCTTGGTGACCTCCATGCATCTGACAAGTGAAGTGAGGTCTCCAGGGCAGGGCCGGGGTCTCAGGATGAGGTGGCTCTGAGCCCACGCCATTCCTTAGCAGCAGCGTGACCTTGCCAATTTGTCTCCCTCCTCAGTTGCCACATCTCAAAAGTGGGTACCTTTATCTACCTCCTTCATTCACGCATTTGGAGGTGACAAGGCATACGGCGATGATCCAGTGTACCCAGGGCCCCACGCCCCAGGGCCTGCGAGGAGAGTCAAGTCCCTGGACTCCCGGGTCAGCGGAGTGTGTTCATAAACCCTTTCCTCCTTGGAGTCAGCAAATAACAAGGAGAATCCAGTTGGCAAGATTGAAAGCACAGCCATGAATATGCATGACTCATTGAGTAATCAAACACCCGGAATCCTTTCCAGAAGAAGGGATCGCGGCTTAATTTTCCACGACAGACTTAAATTCAAATTAGTCATTATTTAATGTTGGGACAAATCACAGGAGAAGGACATATTTTCAGTTTAATGTTTCTTTGTTAACAAGCGTGGCCAATTCCCAGACAGAATGTATATACCCTGGTAACACTGGCTTTCTTTTTCTCCTTCTACTTGTGCTGAAGAGCTGCGCCCTTGAAACAGCGGTGGAAGGCCACTCCTATTCTTGGCTTCCTTGTACAGACATCCTGCCAATGTCAGGATGTGTCTCCTCTCTCCTCCAGAGGCATCATCGCTTCCCACCCACCCCGGTGCCGAATCTCCTTGTTTGTCTCCAGACACACCCAGACTGTCTGGGTTCAGGTCCTGCCCTGCCATTTCTCAGCTGTGTGACTTTAGCTGTATTACTTAACCTCTCTGAGTCTCAGTTTCCTCATCTGTAGAAGGGGGATGATGGTAGTTCCTACTGCCCAGGTCACCATGAGGATTGCAACATGCAAGATGCTTAGAAAGGTGCTCATCCAAAGGTCACACCCACGGTGGTTCAGTCGCTAAGTCGTGTCCGACTCATCACGAGCCCATGGACTGTAGCCCGCCAGGCTCCTCTGTTCATGAGATTTTCCAGGCAAGAATACTGGAGTGAGTTGCCATTTCCTTCTCCAGGGGATCTTTCCCACCCAGGGATTGAAGCTGGGTGTCCTGCTTTGCGGGTGGATTCTTTACCAACTGAGCCACCAGGGAAGCCCATGTCACACCTATAAATGTCACCTATTAACATCATGCTGCTATTGTTATTATCATTAATACAGCCAGCCGCCAAGATCACATATTTTATGCCCAAGGCTCTCTCAGCCTCTCCACACTCATTGTCAATTTCCCTGGGCTATTGCACTGGCCCAGATGGCCTCTCAGATGGAAAATGTGGGCTCACCAGGAGGAGCTAAGACTCTGCAATGGGCTTTCAGGGCCCTCACAGCCTCACCCTGCCCTG